>NC_140593.1:407021920-408225670 GCF_964204655.1 Triturus cristatus
AGAATGAGAGAGAGAGAGAGAGAGAGAGAGAGAGAGAGAGAGAATGAGAATGCAGGTCTGGTGGCTCAGTGGACGGAGGCGTCTGCTGCAGAGACCTATGTTCAACCTCGTGGTCACAATTTTTTTTGCTTTAGCCCCGCCCCTCCCCCTCTGACCCCGCCCCCACCGGTGCGGCCCTCGGCCACAAACCACACTGTAAATTTGGCCCCCGAGAGAAAGTTTGTGAGTACCCATGGCATAGAGGATACTCGATAAACTGACATATTTGTATGCTTACATGTTATGGAGGAATATGACTCAGGCCTCTTTTTAATTGAAATTGATTCATCGATGTGGAATTTGCGAATCGTAGTAGCCGTGTTTAAAGGCCAGGGACGTCTTGATAGTACTTTGCTGAACTGTCTTAAAAAAGTCTTGTGATTAAGACGAAACACGTGTCGGCTGATGTTTTGCTGGATTATACACAAAAAAATAAATCAACAGTGGGAAACAACGAACGTCTTGGGATCTTAAGAATTATTTCTGTTTTGAGAGGAGAGAACGTCAACTTTTGGATCTCGGTCTTGATTTGGTTACATGGTGGACAATTAAACTTGCATTGTCATTTTACCTAGGACTATAAGGTAGTCTGTTTCACTACAAAGAGAGTGCTGAAAAAACGGTTCTATTATGTTTTTGTCTGTAGCACATTAGTTTTCTAATTTGCAATTGGCACCTCAGGTAGTAAGGTCGCTGAACCCATATAGCACCTCGTTTTAATATATAGATCTAGATATTCTCACACAGTATTGGTCAATATTACATGTGACATAGTTTGATGTGCGGTAAAATTCCCTTGGGGAACCACTACTACCTTTTTTTGGTGTAATTATTGGATCTCAGCATATACACCACGAGATTGAATAGATGTGGTGCCCATGCTGCAGATTTTGTGCATGTGGTATGAGTTGTTCCTACTGGGAAGAGGTGCTGCAGAATCTCAGTGAGGCGACTGGGTGGGAGATACCACGCAACCTGAAAGCAGTATTGTTGGGATTGATACCAGCCCCGTCAAAAAATAAACTAAGTCATACATTTTTAATGCTGGGTTTGCTACTAGTAAAAAGGCGCTTAGCCATTAAGTGTATGGGAACACAGACCCTGCTTGGTTGCGTGATGATATAACTGAATGGGCGGTGGCGGAAGAAATACGAATGACACATGTAAGGAAAGATGAGCGCCTGGGAGGTGACTTGGCTTCATGGACACATGTCGTCTGATCTGAATGCCAGGGCGATTGATGAAGCTGATGTTGGGGAATAGGGAACACCGACCTGGTAAGGGCAAAATAAATGTATTACAGATGTGAATACTAGAGACTGTACCAATTGCTTCCGGGTTGGAAATATGTTGGAAGACAAGTCTAGGACAGTACTGATATGCGAACAGCAACGGGAGAGGAGGGGAGTTGGGGACGTTGTTTTTCTTTAAAACTTGTATTGTTGTGGATACAGAGATACGCAACTGTTGTGCATGTGGTAACATGCTGAAATGTACGTAAATTCTGTAAAAATGAATGAATTTCTTTTTTTTTTTAAAAGCACTGCACGGATAATATGCCTATGACAGCAAATCCACTGAAAACACATGTCAAGCACACACAAAACTGCAGCACTGTGCTGTGTTATGGCACGAAATCCAAAACATTTCCTAACTTCACAGAACTCAGGAAAAACTGTATCTAAGGAAATGAGGAACAATAACCAAGCAAGAATTGGCAAAGCGCACATATCTGGCGTTGGCCACCAGCCTTTTGGCAATTCTTGTTTTGTTCTGTCAGGGTTTTTGTAAAACTCCATTGTTTAAGAAGCTGCAGAACATTCATAAATCTTATTAAAAAAATTGTGAATGACGCAACCACAGTGTAATGGATGAAGTCTGTCCGAAAATCCCTGTAAGTATGCATAATTTTTGTAAAATCAACATGTCTTGGCTAACAGAGACCTAAAAAGCCAATTGGTCTGACATTCGCAGTCAGCCTCCTGCCTTTGAGAAAGAAAGCAAGCAGAAGGAAGATACGAAATAAAAAATGGAAGAAGGTAAGCAAGCAAGGAAGACAACAAGCCTGCAAGAAAGAAAGGCAAATAAAGAAAGCAGAAGGAAAGTAGGGAATAAAAGAAGGAAGCACAGAAGAAAGGAAGGCCAGAAGGAGCAAAGAGAAAGCAAGAGAAAGAAAAGAGAGAAAAGCAAAGTATGCAAAAAGCGAAAGAAAGAAAGAAAGAAAGAAAGAAAGAAAGAAAGAAAGGAGGCAGAAACAAAAAAAGGAAAGACAAGGTTGGCAACATAGATCAATCATACTTATTAGCTTATATTCAGAGTTCATGTGAACTGGTGTAAAACAGCAGCAGCCAGATAAATAAACAATGCAACACCGAAAGGAATCTACAACTGCATTAGCAGGAGATGGGATCTGAAAGCTAGAATGTGCCCTGTGCTCACTTTCTTAAGGTCATGCTATCACATCAGTCTCTATAAACAGACAACACTAAAGTAAGAATTATAAAGTAAAACAAAAACACTGGCACTGAAGGGAACTACCTTGTGTGCAAATGTGGTGCTTGTGAAAGAGGAAAAAATGCGGTCACTCAAAGTGAAGTTAGGCAGTGACTGGAGTAGGCTGCCCCATGCTGTAAGCTGTAGTAGGTGGAAGAAAATTGTGAATGACAACAACAGACCAACAGATGAAGAGAGGTGCCTGAAAGCCCCATTTAGTATATTATACATATTATTTTAGAAAAATCAAAAGGTCATGGCTAACCCCAGACCTAAAAAGTTCTAGGGAACCACCACATGAAAGTCTTGGTTTCCTGTTACAAGATAGACTGACACCAGGAAGCAAAAAAATGCATTTGCAAAGCCAATAGGTTTCACTTGTACAAGAGCTATTGGCTTTGATGCAGTCTTTTAGCCATGTTGTACAGCCCCACATCTGCTGTGCACATGGCTAAAGTTAGAAACAAGCATTGGCATAGCCAATAGGTCTCGCCTTTGGGACCTTATAAGTGTTTAGCCATGCAACAATTGCATAACTAAATACTTTAAAGGTCCCAAAAGTGAGCCCTGTTGGCTATGCCAATGCTTGTTACAGTATACAACTATACAAGTCATATGTGCAAGGTCACATGTGTAACAGGCATTAAAGAGGCTACCAACTGAAAAGCCAGACTGCTAACACCACCTCATTGGAGGTGAACATCTTGGAAGTTGAGGACGGTTTGCAGAGCGGGTGACCCCATCACATCTGTTAATGATTTCAAGTTAGATGTCAATGAGAGATATCGACAGGGCAAATTAATTGTGAGATTCTGTGGCCATGGTGTTTCTTACATAATTATAGATCTGCTGCATTTACCACATATTCTTTCATCTGCATAAATTGCATATTTTAACAAAAAAAGTTTCCAACTTGAACAGATCAAAAGTTACTAAAAACACTGCCACCCGTGTTTCTGCACTGTGGCAGGCCATCTTTCAGTTGCCGGATAACTTTATGTGGGTGTTAAACTGATACTGATAAGGTGAAACCTCTGCCCAGACATTGTTATTATGGATAAAAGTGACAAGATAGTAAAATAATATGCCGCTTAGTGTGCTGCGCAATGCCACATAATTTGCCGTTTCTTGCCGTGTAATTTAGTTGTTGCATAATGTGGTCCTCCCAATTACATAATTCCAGTGGCCATGGGTATCGGGCTTGAATAGCCTATCAGCAGAACAGTATTGGTCTTCCTACAGACCTCTTCATTCCTCCCTTTTGTTTTATCCTTTTGCATAGGCCACTTTAAAGCTACTACCGGATCATGAAATATGCTACAAAATTCGTAATAAAGAACTAGTTACCATGTAACACTCTGTATTAAGCAGTCTGAGGTTTTTGCGCAATTTGGCCACCAGATGTCAGTGTTCCTCCACTTTTGGACTAATACTCCGTTACATGTCAAATCATTTAGAGGAGTGCTGACGGAAAAAAACAAAACAAACGGAGAGTGAGAAACGGAGAAAGAAAGATAATGAGCTGCCGAGGAGAGAAGGGAAAACGAGAGGTAATGCAAACAAGTTAAAGTAAAAACAGTAAGAGTTGGAAAGATTGGAGAGAGAGGGCAAAATGAGGAAGAAAAGGGAAACTGGTAGATCAGAGATAGAGCGGAAAGGAAGGGAGGAATGGAAGCAACACAGGGAGTTAAATGAAACAAGCATTGGCCGCGCGGCCGTGAGAGCGACGCGGCCATGAAAGTGAAAGCGATCGCGGTGCGTGCGTGTATGCGTGATGGTGGCTGTGCGTGTAATAGTGCGCATAACCGCAAGCTCTGGGCCACACAAAAAGCTGTGGTCGGCTTTTTATATCCCACTCACTAAATGTCTCGCCACAGCAACGTATGCGCTGGCTCAGGCGAGACCTAAAAAGCACTAAAAAGCTGGCTGAGTCATATCACATTTTAGGTCTCGCCTGGGCAGCGCTTGCCTCTTTAAGACCAGCTGAATTCTGGTATGGACTTTAAGCCCCGCCCATTTTCGCATGTCTGTTCAATTGGCGCGTTACTGTCCTTTGTAAATGGTGGGTTTTGATTTGTCAATAGGTTTCGTCGTCCCTCCTTAGTACCTCCTGTTGTAACCTACCATGAGGACTGTGCCTGTTACAAGTGTTGTTACCCTGTATGTTTTAATTAGTCTGTGAGCACTATTTCCTTAAATGTTGCAGGCAGGACACGCTCTCCCGCAACCTTTTTTGTAACCTTCGAGGCACGCCTGTGAAATTTCAGCGCAACGGACAAAACAATTCAGTTATAGTAATCACTCCAATGCAGCACCTAGCCTCATGATTCAATAAATCAAAATAATGGATTTGGACTCGACTTCGATGTTTAGTATAAACCACTGCGGCGATATGACCATCCATGTAGTTATGGAGAAGCGGGGGCAACATTCAGGCTCTTTTCTACAGGCACATCTCGCCACTCCAAAATGCATAGACATTAAATAGCAGTAAAAATCCACCGCAGCGATATAACCATCCGTGTCGTTATGTAGAAGAGGGGGAACATTCAGACCCTTAACCACAACATATCTTGCCACTCCAAAATGCAAAAACATGTAATAGCAGTTGCCAAGTTGAAAGTCTGTTATCAGTAAATTATTCGTTTGGACAGTAAAATTACAGCTTTCAGTACAGGTTGAAAGATTATTTGCATATATATAAACCTCTCACGTCATGCAGTTGCGTTTCAACCGACAACAACGTAGTTTAACGTGCTCAAGGAAATCAAGTAAATGCTTATGTGGAAATGTGGGCAGTGCAGGAGTCAGGGTAGCACGCACCTTTGGCATTTACCTCTCATTTACAGAAAAGAGGTTCTGTCTGGCCCCTCTTGTAGTGTAAACAATATGGTACATCACAGTTCCATTCCCTCTTGATGTCCTCTGCCACTCATTTACAGGAAACAAACTACAAAAATCTAAACCTAAATAAAAGGAAAAAAAAACAATGCCAAAACTCAAATTTTCGCAAATGTGAGACCGATTGCATTACAAAAGCTTTATTTTCTTATGATGGAGGTCAACAAGGACAACGCAAGGCGGGGTGGAAGGGAACGGGCAACACTGACTACGCGTACAACGAAACAAGCAACACAGACAATAGGATGGGAGTATGAGGGAACATCTAACACAGAGAGTGGGAAGAAAAGAAAGAGCTATGACGGGGCCAACAGGACACGAAAGCAACACAGACAGCTAGAGGGAGGAAGGGATGAGGCAACACAGTCAACAAGAGGGTTGAAGGGAAGAAGCAACACAGACGCAGGAAGGGTAAACACGCAAAAACAACACGACGGGAAGAAGAAAGAAAAAAATAGTATCTCAAACACAGGTGAGCAGTGGAAGGACACTAATCAAAATAAAGCAATCAGTACTAGGTCCATGCTCCACAGAAGGGAGAAATGGAAGAAGATACGGTGAACCCGGCATGCACTGGCCAGTTAGGAGCCAGCAAATAAGAGTGACAATAAAGCCAATGAATAGTAAGCGGTGGGCGAGCTCCAAGACCCTTTTAGTAAACAAAATGTCTTGCAAGCAACAGAGGATGTGTTGTCTCCGTAAAAAGCTAAAAACTGCACTTTACAGTGTATATTAGGGAAAATAAAGAAGATGCTTACATATGGAATCGTGAAGCTAGAACCTGCATATACTGGAAATGCCTTGTTAGATTGCAAATTTCACTATAGTCAAAACAGATATGTAATGTAAGGGATTTATCTGCAATAGTGTTCTATTTCTACATGCTCACAGAACTGTCAAATTAGACGCCATTCCGCAGCCACAAACGCTTCTTACCTAAAAGGTGATGGATGTAATATCTGAGGATTTTGCACCTTAGTATATAAAATTACACCAATGGTGTAGATCTACTTCGACCTGTGCAAAATCCATGACGTTTCTGTCAATTGTGTGCACTTAACAGAACGTTTATGTGAGCTCCCAGATGTGCTTCATTGACTCTGACAAATCATACATTATTAGTACTATTGCCTGTATAGTCTTTCTCAGTGATATAAGGAATATGCAACTAAACTTTCAGACACATTGACATTTGTGAACAGATCTTTGTATCTTGAAATCCATAAAGACTCAAAATCAACAGCATCTGTCTGTAGAGGTGGAATCAAGATACCATAAAATTAAGATTAAGATTTTGCTATGGCAGGGTCAGTGATCAACCTAGATGTGAGTTTGTAGCGCACTTTTTTTAACGTTATTTGCAATGTTATGAAATCCAACTCAGCAGGTGATGTATAGGTAAGGTGAACAACACAATCCACAGAGTAAGCATTGTAGCACACAGTTGTAAAACATACAATTAACTCGCAACACAAAATGCCCTTGGACATCTCAAAAACTCCCATTGCCAAAATGTGACTGGCCACTGTCTGCATTTGTGCCAGTGACTCCTGCTCTTTAGGGGGTAATATCGGTGTCATCAGAATCGTCCGAGATATCGCTAAACTCTTCAGCGTCTGAGGTGTTGTCAGGGTCTATCAATCGATCACACATGTTCTTCCATAGTCCTGTCTGCACAGTAAAGCTTTATATGGATCTCCTCCATCAAAGTCCATTCCGCCACGTCCTTGTGCCACAGTTATGCCTCCAGGGCTCGCTGTCCAATCCATGTGATCGCTACCATACACCTGGCGAGCACCAGCACAGCTAATGGTGCAAATTAATATGCCATCTTACCATTTTTTTGTCTTTTAATGTTACCTAGTTAATAGCTGTGTGGTGTTTGGTCTATTTCGAGATGTGTAACCCGCGTCAGTTCATTCACCACTTGCGTCCAGAATTTTCTCACAGTCAGACATTACCAGGCCAGGTGGAGAAACTCTGCAGCACCCGTGCCACATTTCGCACATTTGTCCATCCTGGTCGGTGTTATACGTTTAAGATCCATTGGGGTGAGATACGTTCTGTGCAGGAAAATTAAAATGCACTAAGTTGAACCGGGCATTGCTGGAAGCTAGTTTAGTGAGCGCACAGGCTTGTGTCCACTCCTCATTCCCCAGAGGAGTTTCTAGATCCGCGGCCCAAGCTGCAATGCCCACAGCTGTTTACCCACCGCATCCGTCCTCATCGCTCTACAAAGTAGCGAGATCAAATGCCCGCAGGACTCAAACGACAGTAGGATCTCCAGCGTATGTGTCATGCTCGACGCTTCGAGGTACGTGTGCCAAGTCTGCCTGGCCATTTCTGCTCGCCCTGAATGTTCCATGAAGTGCCCTGGGCCCTAATGAAATTCTGTACGAGCTTCATCAAATGTGATGACGTTTTCTCCGGGATACAGGTCTCCTAGCCGAGTACAGCCGCCCTCCCTCCAAGCCAGGAAGGACATGTTGGCAGTCATGTGCCAAATTGGCATCAATAACCACATTGGCAGTTCTAGATGACATGGGGCATATTTAAGCACCACTGTAACAAACGGTAGCCATATTCTTGCTGTCCGTCGCACTACATTCGCCACTGCTATCGATGCCCCGCACCCTCCATTAAGACCAAGGGGAGATGGTCGCCTCCATCATTCCTGTGAGCAATTTCTTTTCCCAGTTATCTCCTTCGCCCACCCAGCGTGATGCATGCTGCAATTGTGCTGCATAATAATACAGATCCAATCTAGGGACCTCCAGTCACCCCTCTTCAAAAGGGCATGCTAGAGTAACCAGGGCCAACCTGATGTGTCTGCCCACCCACAGTAAAAAGGCAAGAATCGATTCTACTTGATGGAACACCCGTGCCAGGAGGGGACATAACATGTTTTGCAGCACATATAGACATCTGGGCAGTAATACCATCTTGGAGATGGCCAGTCTACCCAAAGGAAGTGCGTTCCAAAAAGTTATCAAGGCCCTGAGTGAATCCAAGAACCCACCTATATTAGGTGATAACTGCTGTGTATTAGCATGAGCTACCCTAAATCCCAAGTAACAAAAATGTTGTTGCTCCCAATGCAGGCCAATTTGCGGCAGAGCTTCTGCTGGTGTCACCACCAAAGACGCAAGAGGGAAGAGCAGGGACTTGGCTTGATTGACACGAGAGCCTGACATACCTCCAAACATGGTCAACAGGCGCAGAAGGATCGGCAAAGGGACACAAGGGGAGGAAAGGTAAAAGAGAGTATCATCTGCGTATAGTGAAATGACATGGTGTACATCCCCCAGGCGTATACCCCAGATCCATAACTCTCCGAGCACCCAGATCGACAGTAGCTCAAGCGCAAATAGGAGCAGCGATAACGAACAGCCTCGGACAGATAGCGCCCCACCCTCTTTCTAGCTTTCGGGCTCATGTAGAGTAGCTTAACCCAGCCAAGAAACTTGCCCCAAACCCACTGACCCTCAAGACCTCAAACAGATATCCCCAATCCACCATGTCAAAGGCTTTTTTCAAGTCTATGGAGGCCAGCACCATCTCCTCATCCCAACCTTCTACCTCATGTAACACACGAGCCAACTGCCTGAGGTTCATAATCGTGTTCCTGCTTGGGATAAAACCACACAGATCTTCATGCACCAATAAGGGCAAGTGTGGGGCCAGTCTATTAGCCAGTACTTTGCAGAGTATTCTTACATCCGTGTTTATCATGGTAATAGCCCTATACTCCACGGGAGCGGTGCCATCACCTCCTGGTTTAAAAAACAAACTTAACATCCCCCTCCTTCATGGTCTGCAGCAGCACCCCTTTCTCTCGGTCTTCCAGCAGCACGTTGTGCAGGCGCTGTGAGGTTTCAGTCAGAAGGCTTGATAAAATTCTATGGGGAAAATATCACCCCCTGGGGCCTTAGCTCGAAGCAGCATACCCAATGCAATTCCTCCAGCTCTATGGGGGCATCCAGCTCCTCAACCGCCATCCGGTCCAATCTAGTCATCTCCTGCTCCCTTACGAACAGTTCATACCAGTCTGGGTTTACATTTGCATCAGCTGTGTACACTGTCTGCAGGTGCTCCCAGAACACTCCCACTATACCCACTCTGATAGAGACACTACTGCCATCTCGTGCCACCAAGTGCGTTGTGAGCAGCAGCGGGTGTTCCCTACGAATAATCCAAGCCAATAACCTCCCCGCTTTGTCCCACTCTCTATGTAATCTTTGTGGGTATTGCGTCAAGAGATACCAATCCAAATGGTTCCAAATGTCAGCTATGTGCCTATGCACATCCTGTTCCCTTCTAATCGCTGTGGATGGGGATGGGTCCACCGCCTCTGGGATGGCCAGCGTAATACTTTTCTTACTAACTACGCCTGTAGTTGTCGTCACACCCCACAAAGTCAGCCCCATGCATGTCCCTCTCAACACAGCTTTCAAGGTCTCCCACGCCGTAGCCCTATGGCTGTAGAGTTCCAGTTATCCTTAATTTAGTCCCATCAGTGCCTGTGAGATTGTCTCCCTTCTGACTTGGTCTGTTAGGAGATCTACCAGCATCTTCCAGGCTTCTGCACCATCCGCCAAGTCGCCCGAGTGTATCACACAGCTAACCAGCGAGTGGTCCGAAAGAAATCATGCCATGTGTGTCACCCCAATATCCTCCACTCTTGGGAACCCAGCAACTAATATTCAGTTCAGTCTACTGTGAGTGTTGTGTGGCAAGGAGTGACATGTGCTTTCAGCGAATGATTGAGCAGGTACTCCTTAAATAATGCGTATATTAGGAATGTATTTGGAAACTCCCTCTGTGGGTCTAAAGTATTTTGTTGTTGATGAAAACAGTTGGCTTAGCTTGTCTTGAGAAAGAATTTTATTGATTACATCCTGGTTGTTCCAAAGTATTATTATACTGTAGTTGGTACAACAGCCAAATATTTCTTCAGTGAGGCCCCTTCCCAGCATTTTGAAACCGGTCCTAGGATGCTTGTTTCCGGTCCAGGGAGGACCTGGCTTGGCAGTTCAAGCTGGACTGTTCCCATGAGGCACAGGGTCAAGACCGATTTGCATATGGTCAGGTCTAAACTGGGGTGGCACGGTGAGCAGAAGAATGATGGATTTAACCCAGCTCTTGACTGGGGGAGAATGTTTTGATTTGTTCTGCATTCCATCCATCAATTGTGTGTCTTTTACTTTCTCGCCCTAAGTGCGCCGGGTATACCCAGACGTAGGTCCCGGGCTCACTGTGCCACTGGATTCAAGCTATCCTGGCTGAAGAGGGGTGAAACCCCGAAACCGATCCTAGGATGCTTGTTTCTGGTCCAGGGAGGAACTGGCTTGGCAGTTCGGGCTGGACGGTTCTCATGAGGCACAGGGTCAAGACTGATTTCCATACGGCCAGGTCTAAACTGGGGTGGCATGGGGAGCAAAAGAATGATGGATTCAACCCAGATCTCTTGACTGGGGGAGAATGTTTTGATTTGTTCTGCATTCCGTCCATCAATCGTGTGTCTTTTCCTTTTTGACAGCTTTTTCAAGCGCCTCAAATGTACTTTTTGCAGAGTGTGGGTTAAAAATGTTGGATTGTCTTGAGGTGCCAGCACCGGAAGGGTCAAAAATGTCTTCTAATCCGGTGTTTTTGTTCTCTTCGGTTATCGTAGTTTGCCATGTTCAAT
Organism: Triturus cristatus; assembly: GCF_964204655.1. Lineage (NCBI taxonomy): Eukaryota > Metazoa > Chordata > Amphibia > Caudata > Salamandridae > Triturus > Triturus cristatus. The sequence continues at coordinate 407,033,040 of NC_140593.1, forward strand.
GAGGGTCTGGAGAAGTTTATGGTAGTCCTTTTGTGGAGGGAAGGTCAGTGTCTCAACACTTGTTTCAGTTACAGTTTTGAGAAGAGTTTCTGTGTCAGTATTTTCATGTTTCCATAGTATGTCTTTGGCACTGCAGGGAGCAGGATAATTTGCTTAGCAATGTCCTTTGTTACACTAAAGGTCCAGGGGTCCTGTTCCTGAATGGTATTGCCTGAATCTGTTATTAATAGGCGGAGGAGAATATCTCGAGGCACTCAACCTTTCCAGCCTCATTTATTAAGAGTACGGTGAAGGACTGAGCGGGTACTCCTCCTTAAAAAAATGTGTATATTAAGAATGTGTTTGGAAACTCCCGTGGGCCTAAAATGTACTTTTTGCAGAGTGTGGGTTAGCAATGTTGGATTGTCTTGAGGTGCCAGCACCTGTAGGATCAAAAATGTCTTCTAATATGGTGTTTCTTCGGTCTTTTCGGTTATCGTAGTTTGCCATGTTCAGTGAGGGTCTGGAGAAGTTTATGATAGTCCTTATGTGGGGGAAAGGTCAGTGTCTCCACACTTATTTCAGATATAGTTACAAGAAGAGTTTCTGTGTAAGCTTTGTTAGTGGAATGTCTTGTGCACCACACGTCCATCAGTCCCAGGTTCCGCATAACCCCACCCAATGCCACCATCATGTGAGGTTTTCGTGCCCGCTAGAGGTGGCTATTTGTCTAGGTCGACATCTAGCACACAATTGAATTATCCTAGCGATATGAGGGGAGATCCCACATCCTGCATCAGCAAGTCCTCCATATTCGTAAAGAAGGCGGGATCATCTGTGTTAGGGGCAGAAGTATTAATTAATAACTGTATCCCATCGGGCGCCCATCTACATCTGCCTGTTAGGGAGAATGGAAGGCCTGGGGCCATCCCAATCAGTGTTCCCCGAGCCGTTTGTCGAATAGCAGAAGTGAAATACCTGCCCCAGTCTTTTTTTGGTCAGTCATGCTACTCTTGCATCATCTAGGTGCGTCTCCATTTGGCACGCCATACTGATTTCATGCTTCTCCAGGAAGGAAAGTACTCTAGATCTTTTGATGCATGTGCCCAAACCAGTGACATTCCATGTTAGAATATTCTAATCACCCCCCAATCTCACCTGTGAGGTTATATTTGCGACCAAACGTGTTCTTGAATGTCAACCCTCCCCCCACCGGCTGACCGACTATCAACGTAGGTAAACATTTCCAACTAAACTCCCACTGCCTACCCACAGACAAACATAGCTCAACTAAGTGTCTAAAGTTGCCCACCCTTTGCACGTGCCAGGACTTGCACTGCATGCCTGTCTGTCCAACTGGGACTAGCTGCTACAACTCTGCCCCCACCCTCCCTGACCAACCCCAAAATCCCTCCCACTGCATTCCAATATTATTGAGCCCTTATCAAAATGTTCAAAATCACTGCACCTAGGTCCCTGTTACATCACAGGACGTAGGGCCCACCTGGTCACATCAACCCCCAGGTCTCTCTTCCGGCCCCCGATCTTAAGCATCGAGGGACTCCTTCTCTGCCACTGTCTGCGTGTCCTGTATGATGACTGACAGCGAGCCGGAGCCCGTATCGCCGCTCCCTCCATTTGCTGCTGACTCCCACTGCCTGCTTCCTGGTCCGGTGTACCCAATCTGAGCAGTTGCATTGTTCCACCATCACTGTTACTCTTAGGATCTCCTGGAGCAACAGTGTAGGGTCATTGGTTTCAGTATTGCTTTGATGCACAACTCCACGAGGTCGGGTCTCACAACGGCACCAACCACCACCCTGTCCAAGTGCTGGGGTCGTTTCCCATTATATGAACCCCGCCTAAACATCTTCCATGTAGGCAAAGAAGTGTAATTTACCCTGATATATGACTTTCAGTCTCGCAAGATAAAGTAATATGTATTGAACTTGTAAGGCTCTCAGCTTTTTTTCACACTCAGAAAGGATTTGTGCTGTTCCTGCACCTTTCGTGTATAGTTTGGATATATGGCAATTTGACAATTTCCAAAACAAGGCACCATCTGCTCCCTGGCCGCTCTCAGGTTGGAGCCCCGGGATTTTTGCAATGAAAGCCCTAGGTGGGGCCTCCTTCGGCGGGGGAGGGACCAACGCCCTATGCGCCCTTTCAATCACAATAAAAGTCTGACATGCCTCTCGACTTCAGTTTGTTGCACACCCAGTCCTCCAGAAATTTTTCGGTTGCAGCTCCCTCCGCTTTTACAGGGAACCTCAAGACCCGGATGTTACTGCGATGAGTCTGACCCTCTGCATCTTCGGAGCGGCGCTCCAGTTCCCTCGTCCCTTTCAACATCTGGCACTTGAGAGTTGCGACGTCCCCTTGTAGTTCCACAATGTTGCACTCAGTGGTGGAGACTTTATCTGCACCTTTTCTCAGGTGTGCACGCAGGAGATTAATGTCAAAGGTTATAGTCTTTATCTTGTGTTCCGGGGCAGTTCTTAAACCTCTTATTGCCGCCAGCAGTTCGACCCTAGATGGCTCCAAGTCCCCATGAGGCACATTGTCGGTATTATCAGGGCCTCTCTTTTGTGTTCTCCGTTGCATATATTGATGAGGGGTTGTGGATTGTGTGATGGTATTTGCCAGGCTCTATCCTAGCTTATGTTTTATGACCTTAGGCTTAGCGCGCCTGTCCAACAGGCCACGGGCCCCACACCAGTGTCCTTGGGTATCGGCTAGACTGCTGATATCTATCTTCACTAACCAGGGCACCTGGAGCACCCTAATGACTCCCCTGTCCACTAGTATAAGGCTTTCCGCTCCCAGGTGGGGTGTCCACCACAATGTTGTGTATCGCTGCACAGAAGACCAGGGAACTCCAGTGACCAGCACGTCTCCTCACCTCTAGTCAGCCGGTACGTTCTTCGCCCTCCAGTTCCTTGAGCGGCAACAGCGCTCAGCCCTGCACCTCGACTCAAGGCATATTGCGCTCACTCCTAATTCCAACTGCACTCCCAACAGCTTCCATTCTCATTCGCTCATGGCATGAGCTATGTCATTCGGGGCATCCCAAGACTGCTCACCCCTGGGGCTCACCACCTCCATCCAAGCGCTCACGGCAGGGCTGTCCCAGCATGGATATAGTCAGTGCAGGGAGCTCCCCAGGGGCCGGCTTGAATCACTCAATCAAACCCACTCAGAGGACAGGGTGAATACCTTTAAGAGCTGGGTGAATACCTTTAAGAGCTGAGTCCCTGCTCCGTGCTATACCGCTGCAACGCAGCCTCTGTGGGTCCCCGGAACTCTCCTGGGTGTGCTCGCTAAAGGCGCACTTCATACCAACTGCCCTTAACTGCTCAGCCTACAGAGGGCCCAGGACCCTTCGCGTGGGCCCACTAGTGCAGCTTCTCCACGTGACCTTCTTCTCTCTGCAGGCATTCCCCTGGACCAGCTGCTGAGCACACTTCTCCGGACCCCCTTCTGCCCACAGCATGAACTTCCACCTCTGTGAGGTCTCTCTTGCCATCACCCAGGCAGCGGCCCAGTCTCTCCGGAATTTTTAGGGCCAATCTCAGTCTCCTCACTTTCACCGGCAATGGTGCTGCTTTGATCTGGGCAGGGCTCCGCCAGACCGGTCAATTCAGACCAGTGCACCTCCTCCTTACGTCCAGTGACTCTCCAAACCACTCCCCGCTTCAGAGAGATTGTTGGTCTCCCCGGTGTCGTGCAAGCCTCTCACATACACTGATGCAGTCAGGCCACTTCTCCAACAGCCCTCCGGCCAATCCCGGCCCTTGCAATGCCACCAGCAACCACTTTGCTGATTTCTGAGGATCGCAGCTCCGGCAGGTCGATCTGGGTCAGTGTGCTCTCCCTCTGTGCCCAGCTACCCTCGGAGCCGATTCCCCGACATCCACCGCCACCGCTGGAGGCTGCCTCTGAAACGCTCAGCCCAGCCCCAAGCAGGGCTCAACAAGGCCATGGCATCAGCCATCCTGGTCAGCGTTCACAGCCGCTTGAGACCACGGATTCAATCAGCCGACTGGGGTTCCAGTACTGCTCCATATGTGCTACTCTTTTAAGGGCAGTTCACAAAGGCAGTTATTAGGATAATGCAGGATTCCGACTCAGGCTGGCCAGGAGCTTCGGAGCCTACGTCCTGTCAGCCATGTTGCTTGGCCATGCCCCTTAGTAGTGCACTCTTTAAACCTATTTACCAATGTAAATAAATCTAATAGTTAAACCATGTGTGTGTGCAGTCCTAGAGCAATTTCTACCTGTGCTTGTACATACTAGTCTGAAAGCTAAAGAACCGGTGGATTAACTAGGAAACCAGAATACACAACGACCTAATCGAAGGCTAGAAATGTAAACAAATATTTGTTCAAGTTATCAAAGTTACAAAACGTTTAGCAACAAATCAAAGAGGTGCTAACATGTACAATTGATTAATCCAAACATACACATATTTTACACAATCAATATCTTGAAATAATATGTCACTCAAATGTTAATGCACACTTAAACATAGACAAATGCTGTAAATAGTAGATCGTTATGGCGTAGTTATGCCCAATACATTTCAGGTGCATGCACCCTACGTCAGGGGTAACTAAAAATGAAAAGAAAACATCATAATCAACACTTGCTTTATAGTGTAACTGCTTTTGCAAAATACTGAGGTCAATATCCAGGAAGTGTACCAACCAATTGCTCAAAAGTATTAACCTAGCCGATTGTCACCAAACATTGTCGATTGTGACGACACCATATGGTGGTCCCGGCAGGCAAGCCAATATCTGTTGCTGTTCGAAAAGCTGTAAGGAGGATGGGACCACAGAAACCTGTGAGTTGTAGACAAAAATCATGCATCTTACATGACAAATATCCATGTAACTACAATACCCAGCATGCATCTTGTTTTAAACAAAGTGCTCATTGTACTCACACCACATGCTTTTCACTCTTCTGCACTCGTCAGATAGCAAGACACACAATGTGATATACGTAAGCAAATGCCCTTGTGGTTTGGTATAAATGGCGAAGACGGAGAGGAAAGTCAAGGTTTGGATTACCGAACAGAAGAGCATGATTAGACACAAAAACAGGAACTCCAGTCTGGTAGTACACTGGTTGGAACAAAATCCCACCATAACCCAATTACGTTTAACAATTTTAGAAAATAGGTTACCTTAGACACATACATACAAAGAACCCTCAACCAGAGGAAAACATTTTGGATTAAATATCTTGACAGCCTTTTGCCTCACGGGCTCAATGTCAAGATAGAAATTATCTGTTTCCTATAGTTTCTCTCATTTCAGTTTCACATAAAGTTCTTGACTCAATACAGATCATCATTCACACTGTTATCAGGCAGCACGTTTTGGCAGACCTGGTCGTCAATCAGTAGCCAGTGCTATGTTTTGAATTGGATAGCTCATTCAGCGGGCATATGATAATGGAAGGGTACATGGTGCCCATTTTCGATGTGGTATCAGGCATCTATCACTGTTCAATCTAAAACAGGGCATGTGGCTTTTTTTGTTTGCAAGACACATTGTAATACACTACTCAAGTTTAACAAGTCCATTTTGCCGTCAAGCGCTTAAAATAAATCCATTTCCATTTGTTTTTCGTTCAAGGTTTTTTTTTTCACATAAAGGTTTCTTAAAAGTGTATGGCAGGTATCTAGTGTTTTGTAATAGCGGTTATAGTATCCATTCACATTCATAGCTAATGTATCAAGTTGTTGTTTACATTTCTGTATAAATGATCAAAACCCGCTGTAACTGTACCGGGTTACTTACAAAGGGAGTTTCAAAGTTAACAGAATAGATTTCATTCACTTCATGCTTAACTTGTTATTTGCAATGTTACTTTTGCAAACATTGAATGGAAATGCCCATGCTTCTTAGGGGACACAGGGGGTCTGTATTTTATGTTTATCACAGTGACATCTTTCACATGGGTGTGGGCTCATTTATTTAAGCACAGATTAAATGAAATAAATATGGGTATTTATAAAGCGCACGTCTACTCACATAGAGTGTTCTGGCACAAAACCACCAAAACCTAACAGAATAAACTCCACCTAACCAACCAGAGTGCTATTGCTTAAACAACCATGTTTTTAGTTGTTTCCTAAAAAGCAGCAAGTCCTGGGCCTGTCTGAGATGCAAAGGCAGATCGTGCCACAGGCGTGCTGCTAAAATCTGAAAGGAACGTCCCCCTATCCGAGACCGGGCAAACATGGGAATGAGCATGAGGGACTGTCCTGAGGACCTTAAGACCCGTTGAGGCTGATAGCGTTGGATCCTCCTTCTCAGATAAACGGCACCCGTACCATGGAATGCTCAATAGGCCAACACTAAAGCCTTAAACTGGATCCTCTTTCTAACCGGGAACCAGTGCAATGCCTTCAGGTGGGGCGACATATGCATGCTGGGATTTACCATAAGAATAGCTCTGGCTGCGGCGTTTTGGACAACCTGCAATCGATTGAGCAGATATTCTGGTAACCCCAGATACAGGATATTTACATAGTCCAACCTGGATGTAATTAGGGCTTGCACTACGGTCTTTCGGTATTCAACCGGTAGTAGAGGAAGACATTTTCTTACCATTTTTATCAATCCAAAGAATGTGCCAGCAACGGTTTGGATTTGGGTCTTCATCGCTAAACTAGTGTCCAGCTTAACTCCCATGTTCTTTACCGTGCTGACTGGAGCAGAGGGAGGGGACATGTCACGGGGCCACCATAGAAACCAGTCCTCGCATGAAGGGCAGCCAAAAAAAAATGATTTAGGGTTTTTCCGGGTTGCACTTAAGTTGGTTGAGTTGCATCCAAGAGAAGACCTCTGTCAAACATCTGTCAATCTCCATCCCTCTGAAGTTCGCCGCTTTGTCACACGTGAACAGCAGTTGTGTATCATCGGCGTAAGAAATAATCTTCGCTCCGTGTGACTCTGCTAGGCGTGCAAATGGGGCCATATAAATATTAAAGAGCGTTGGACTCAGAATGGCACCCTGCGGGACGCCCACCTTCATTGGTGGAACTGTGGCTGATAAGGGAGGGGACCAAATTTCCTGCTGCCGCTCACTCAGAAAGGAGGCGAACCATTTGTACACCGCGCCCCCAATACCACACTCCGCCAACCTGCGCAGAAGCCGGTCATAGGGCACGGTGTCAAAGGCTGCGGACAGATCCAACAATATCACCACAGCACTGCCCCCTTTGGCCGTCTGAGTTTTAATAGTTTCAGAAACTTCTAGTAACGCTGTTTCAGTGCTAAGGGAGGCTTCTAAAGCCTGTCTGACTATCGTGGAGAACATGGTTTCCTTCCACATAGTCCGTTAGCACTGAATTAACATACTTCTCGAGGACCTTTGAAAAGAAAGGCAGGAGGGATATGGGCCTATAATTGGATGCAACTGCAGGGTCAGCTGTGGGTTTCTTTAAGAGAGGAATAATTTTTGCCTTTTTCCAACAGCTGGGTACTGTTCCCTTTTCGAGCAAGATATTCAGAACTAAATTACCAGCAGATTTATGGTCTCCGCAATGTTCTTCAAGGTTTTTGCGGGACACGGGTCAGAGGGGGGATCCCGACTTCAGCGCTACCATGATGTCAAGGGATTTTTCTAATGAAATGGGGGGAAATTGGGTAAACGAATGATCAACCCAGGAGGGCGGGGGGTCCGCACCCCACGTCTCATTAGTTTCAGATGTGCCCGTAGAGACAAATGATTGTTGTATCAAGCAGATCTTATCATGGAAGAAACTAGCCATCTGGTGGACCCAAACTGAGGTGGGGATAAATGGCGTGCTCACTGCACTGGGGGATGAGAAATCCTTAACAATTTTAAAATTTCTTTGCTCTTATTAGCCGCACCCTTTATTTTCGAGGTGAAGAAATCTTTCTTTTCAGTGCGCACATCATTAAAATAAGCTTTCAGAGCTTGCTTATAGATGGCTTTGTCCTCCGAGTCAAACTTGGTTCGCCACACTCTCTCCAATCGTTTGCAGGCACTCCTGCTTTTCCTTAGGGTTTCTGTAAACCATGGTGCGGAGCGGCGACCAGTTTTAGCTTTACGGATCGTGAGGAGCACATTGCTTGTACTGTTGCAGTAGCACTCAATTTCAGGCCACATCACATTCGGATATTCCATTTTCACTTTACATATGTTCAGTGTACGGGCTTTCAGCTTTGGACAATCTGGTAATACAATATTTGTTATTAGGTTTATGTTTCACTCATTTCGCTGGTCAGCTCGTGATACTATCTCTACGAGCGTTGCTTTTCGACATCAATGGGTTTTGAATGACAGTAGCAGGTAGGAGTGGTTTTAGAGGGGAGCATGGGGGGCAGCTTATTCAATATTGGGTTTTATTATTTAACGTTAGTGACAATGTTTGGTTTACGCTTTTGAGTGAGGAATGGACACATTCTTCTGTTTGGGGTGTGTCCCCCAGGCACTGACTGTAGTCCTCAGAAGGGGTTTCCAATTTTGTAGACGAAATCGCTATAGGTTTTTGATTTTCAAAAAAACTTTATTGAACATTCAAATTCTTTATCGATGATGAGGATTGCATTTTGTAATCCATTACAAATGTCATATAGATGTGAATGACTGATTTATCATATGTTCCCAATGCATTTCGGCAATTGTGCCTTCGTCAGGGGAAATCTAGAAATGACAGAGTTATAATGAATACGATGTATGAGGATTTGTATTCACCCATGCATTGTGGTGTGTAAAAAGGATTGTGATGAACGTGATGAAAAAACGCAGTGATATAAGAAAACACTGTAAAATCCATTAGTGATTAAAATGGTGATAAACTTTTGGTGAAAGACGATATAAGCTTCGCAGTGTGGTTCTGGGCGTGAATCTTAGTGTGTAATGCTGTTACCGACGATTACGTGATGTTTAATATGCCCGAAACGCTCTATTAAGTGAAAGGCTGGAAGGTTTAGAAAGTTTGGCGTGATTATAGAAGTTACCAACGATTGCGTGATGTTCATAATGCCAGAAGTGCTAATAGGTTAAAAAAAACAAGTTGAATAGAGTGAAAGGTTTTAAAGAGTTCGGCGTGAGTCTGGAAGTTAGTATAGCACTTACCGAGTATAGGATGTATCCCCGTGTAAAACCAATGGTACGCGGGAGGTTTGTGGTCGGTTACTTGGATGCGGAAGTTAATATCGGGTAACCACGTGACGTGAATGGGAATGTAGAAGATCGAAAAAAGACTCTAGTGGCGTAGGTGATAGTGTGAAAACAGACTAACGTGATATAAACGATGCGTGGTCTATGTAAAATCAATACTTGTAAATGAAAAGTATATAAAGCTAATAAGTATAGCATAATAAATGAGTATGAACAAGGAGAAAAAAATTGAGAAGAAAAATTTGAAAACCACAAAGATAAGAATGGGTAGTGTCACACGTAGGAACAGAAACATCAATAATGAAGGTGTAAATAAAGGTTGACATATTGATGAATCTGGGAATAGGTCAAGAAGATCATATTAGTCATAAGACTTTAAGCTATTAATACAATTACAGATAACAAGCAAATTCTGTACGGTCATTCATTCCCAGTGGTTTCATTGAGTTTAAAAAATAAATCCAATGATTTTCTCGTTGTAGTAAAAAGTTATGATTGTCCCGTCCTTCTTTTTTGGCAATCGTTTCCAGAATGCAAAATTTCAACTGACTTACATTGTGTCCGGCTTCCACAAAATGTTGAGCGACAGATGATTTCATCTGTTTAGTTCTTATGTTTGATTTGTGCTCATTGAGTCTAGTTTTAATTTTTCTCTCAGTTTGTCCGATGTAAATCTTGCCACAAGGGCATTTGAGCATATAGACAACGTTAGAGGTGTCGCATGTAGCGGTTGTTTTGATTTTAACTTTGTGCCCTTTCATAGGGTGTGTGATGTATTCGCCTTTTATAATGTTGTTACAATTGTTGCAATTTAGGCATGGAATAGTTCCCTTAAACGTAGGGTGGATAGATGGTAAAATTGGTTGTTTAAGTATTTCCCCAATGTTTTTGTTCCTGGTGTAGGCAAAAATTGGTTCATCATCAAAAATGTGGTTGAAGTCCGGTTCCAACTTAAGGAGTTGCCAATGTTTCTTAATGATGCGTTTGTAGTTGGCACTCATGGTGGAATATTTGGAAACTGCTGTTATTTGACTCTTGGCGGGTCTAGTTTGAATTGTGAGGAGTTCTTTGCGGCTTTTAGTGGTTGCACGTGTCTTAGCTTCTTGTAGTACCTGGCCAGGGTATCCACGAGACCTGAATCTTTGTATTACGATATCAAGTTGATTTGTAGCTTTATTGGGATTGGATACTATTCTTTTTACCCTAAGCATTTGAGAGTATGGAAGATGTTGTTTGAGTGGTAAAGGATGAAAACTTTGGTAATGGAGAGTGTTGTTTCTGTCCGTGGTCTTCCTGTATAGGTCAGTGTCAAATCCTGTGGGTGTTTTCTGTTTCTGTTTTCTGAGGACTACAGTCAGTGCCTGGGGGACACACCCCAAGATCTGGGGGTGCACCTTGTAGTTTATAGCCACACTCACTTTCGGAGAGTGATACCCCGGAGCACGACACAACTACAAAAAAAAAAAAACTCCTGGTAGTGCGCGCACTATAACCTTTTTTCCACATTCTTCTGTTTGCTCATTAAATATAAGCGAGTGGTGTAAATACAATGAGCACTTTGTTTAAAACAACATGCATACTGGGTATTGTAGTCATATGGACATCTGTTTTGTTCGATGCATGCCTTTAGACTACAACTCACGGGTTCTGTGGTCACATTCTCCTTTCAGCTTTTTTTCGACCAGCAGCAGATACTGGCTTGCCTGCACGGGAGCATATTGTGTTGTTACAATTGACAATGTTTGGTGGCAATCTAAGTTAATACTTTTGGGCGATTGGTTGGTTCACTTCATGAAAAGTGACATTGGTATATTGCAAAAGCAGTAACAATATGAAGTAAATGTTGATTATGATGTTTTTTTCATTTATAGTTACCCCTAACAAAGGCTGCATGCGCCTGTAATGCATTGGGTCACGTTTATAACTAAGCCAGAACGATCTACTATCAACATGTTTAAGTGTGGATTAACACTTGAGTGACATAATTCAAGATATTGATTGTGTACAATATGAGTATGTTTGGATTAATCAATTGTGCATCTGAGCGCATCTTTGATTTTTTGATAAAAGTTTTATAACTTTGATAACTTGTATGAATATTTGTTTACATTTCTAGCCTACGGGCAATTCGTTTTGGTTTTCTAGTTAACCCACGGGTTCTCTAGCTCTCAGACTAGGGTCAGTGATCAAGCCACGCAGTGATGGTCACAAAATTGTTTCTGAAGAACAAAACAAAAATCACACCAGGCTCAACAAGGCAGACTGGTAGGAGCAAGGCCTGTAAAGCCAAGACTGACATCTACCTCAGTGAAAACAAGCATTGAAAATGCAATAGGTCTCGCCTTTGATTAAGTTAAAGCCATTTGCTCTGCTAATGGTATTGTATAGCAAAGCAAATGGCTTTAACTTAATAAAAGGCGAGACCTATTGCATTTTTAATGCTCGTTTTCTGTGGCCTCTTGTGTGCCGCTCTGAAAATCACATCTAGAGATGACAAGCGTGAAAGGAAACAGGAGCCCACCAGGGAGCGGCGCTCCTCATAATGATCGTGTTGACGCAATTGTTCCAATGAGCTGCAGATATATCGCATTCTTCCACCCTCTAAAAATCCGGTTTCCCATGAAAAACAACCGCCCACCCCTGCAGGTATATTAGTGGGAAAATGCAGACTCTGCGGGGATGTGCGTTTAACTTCATAATCGCAGGTTCAAACCTGTCAGATGACACCACCCTTTCATTCTTCAGAGGTTGATGCAAAGAGTACCCAGAGTTTACAAATAGTAAACATCGATTACCTGTGTATTTGTTTTCTTTTTTTCCATTTTTATACAGCGCGAACTCGACCCGAAGTGTGGGAGCTTTACATGAACACCAGTTACATTACACAAGGACACGTTCGTGTTTGGTAGGCACGGAAAGATTAAGTGATTTGTCCAGAATCACAGAATGTTGAGCCAATGCCTAGATTCGAACTTGGTTCCCGAGTTCCATAGCCGGAAGCTCTAGCCCTTAGGACACATCCTCTCCCCATAGCACCAAGACGCGCCTCAGGGGTGAACGCGCACTGCACAAATAGAGCTTTATGTTCTGTTTTTTCGCCACACTGCCCCATGTGTAGACACGAGTAAACAGTATTCCCCTGCTCTGATTGATTTCTGGTGGATTCCCAGTGTTTATGCCATTCACACAATGATCCTACCTGAACATTTAATACCACACAGATTCTCTGAACACATAAACCCTTGCTAAAATCATATTATGCGTCTCTGGGTTGAGCCAGGTAACTAGGCGCCTCTTAATAAATACTTCCATGTTCAGCATGAAGCGCCTAGCAACCCCTGGGGACTACAGACTGAAATGATTTAAACCAAAATTATTTAAAATATAAACACGGGATACCTACAAATCTGTCTTTTAAATTGTCTTCATTTCGTCTGCGACTTTCACGTACTTGCGCCCAGACGAGAGCGGTGTGGTTCGAGAGTATTTTGAGGGGAAAAAAGATAAAAGCTCTCATTTGCGTATTGTATTGAGTTAAAATGAATGTACTATTATTCATACGCATTATAGTACCCTTCATTTTTATATGTGAAATTGTGTTTTAATGGAGATATATGTTTATAATGCACCCTGACGCAAGCTTTAGAAAACGTAAGAAAAACACACTTGAAATCAAATAAAATAGGTATTTCGTGACGGCAAGGGTGGGGGGCGAACGAAGGACCCGAATTCTATAAAATGTAAATAAAAAAAGTACATTCGGCATGGATGTGTCTGATGCCTGTGTGAGGAGGGAAATCAATATTTATACAGTGCAGGCTGTATTATGACGGCAGGGCGAGACGAAAACAGATGGAAAGGGGTGCACTTGGTTATCTGCCACTAACAGTCCCTGTGATCTCAGACACATCGCTATTTCGTCCGTGAAAGGAGAAAGCCGTGTCTGCAAACTTCTCGGAGCAGCGCGGCCGTCGTGTCACGTCGTGTCCCGGGGGATGGGTATTACCAGAGAAGAGACGCCATGCGCGTGCACATCGCCTGTCCGTGCGCGCACATGGTTTGTCTCCCTTCGCACACTAAACCGACAACAATAGTCTCGCCAAAGCGAAAGCAACGCATGCGCTGCATACGCTAGGCGAGACCTAAAAAAGGGGCTTCAACCCTAAAGCCACTAAGGATATTGGCCAACAATATGAACACACATCGATACTGGGGGTCATATGCCTGTGCACCTTCAGACGCCAACTGAAAATGTCTTCAGCCATCAAAGCTTACTTTGGGACACTGAATGGCAACATAAGTAGTCTTGCATAGGCCACATATGTTAGCATGGTATAACTTGAACATCATTCCAATGCTCAAATTTCTAATTCCTATGGTGGGATGGTTGTGGGGATTGTCACCAAAGGGCTAGTACATCAGTTAGGGCTCCCTTCAAGAGAGTTAGTACAACGGCCTCCACTCAAATCATTAGCAACCCCAAGGTAACAGACAGATTAAGACCTGGAACCAATATAAAGATGTAGTGTGAGGAAACTGAAAAAATAAATAAGCTGTAGAGTACATCATTCTGTTAGGTAGACATAGATGTGAAGATAATATATATTTTTTATTTTGATAAGATACTGGACTATATGTCCCTAGGTACATGTAGGTCATTTGCAATGATAGATCCATGCCATATGAATATAGATGTATAAATCTGTATTTCACCGTGATGTGAGACAAGAAGGGGGCACATAACCACCGCTACTCTGGGTTAATTGACTGGGCCCTTATCGAGGAGGCCCACGCTATTTGCAGAAGTCACCGATTCATACCATTGGAGTCATTTGTTCGTTTCCTGGTCTACTTGCAACCAGATTTCACAGTATTAAAGATTAACCCATCACTTTATTCACCCTGACGAAGTTCAATCATTTGAACGAAACGCGTTGTTTGAGGCTTTGCACAAATTGATGGATTTTTTAAATAAAGTACAACTTTTTCATAAAGCAACCGACCAGTCTTGATTATAGATACATACGCATCTGGGAGTGCACCGCTCTATTGTTCACACAGTACCTTGTATCTGCCCAGCAGTGTGCATCCCTCAATGGCGGGTGCAGGAGCTGATTGTACACACTGACTCTCATTACAGGAGAGTGAACTACTAAGGGAAAATAGCTAAGAGGTGCGGCCACTGGAGTCCGCCATTGGTTCTTTGTGTTTGCCAAATCTGGAAATAGAATATAGCCTTATAGCCCGCCGTAGCGGGCAATACCGGCTATTAAAGGCCCGCTGCAGCGTTAAAGGCCCGAGCCGAAGGCGAGGGACTTTAACAAAGCAGCGGGACTTTAACTGCGGTATAGCCCTGTTACAAAGGGCTATAAGGCTATTAGAACAAATAAAACAAAGCCTTCAGGGAGCGCGAGGGGATTGAAATCCCCTTGGGCTCCCTGAAGCCTTTGTTCACAGCCAGAGCTGTGAACAAAGAAACATTGGACTGTTGGAGCTCCGGGCTTATACCAGCCATTATAATCCCGGAGCACTCCATTGTTTTCAATGGAGCTACCAACATTCCAATGTTCTAATTAATTTTAAATTTGGTGAAGTTTAGTGAGACTCCCTGTGAACAGGGGCATGTCAGTACGAGGTAGTGGGACTAGAGGGTTGCAGGGGATAGGACCTCTTAAAAACTGCCTTACACGGCAAAGTGAGTATAGTTAAGTATAACAATACAATATATTAATAGGGTTAGGAGTACAAGTATATTAGTAATAACTTTCTGGCACTGTTCATGTAGAGTTAGGCGATGTACAGGATGCAATATTCGTGTAGGTCGATATTATCATCTTCTTTATACTGTCATACCACCGTGCAGAGTTGAAGTGCTACCTGTGTCAGTTTTTAGAACTGTTTGCAGCAGCGCCTTGTGCTTTGAGAATAACCTAATGGGCCTCAAAACCCTATGGGGATTCAGACCTACAAGGCAAAAATCCTTGTAATCCATTAATTATGTTGCTATCACAGACGAGTGGTATATGGAAAGAAGTTATGGAAGAAGCTTTGCCTGAGCAATTGAACTGCCTAGAGAGATATGTCTAAGAACCTAAAAATTAGTTCCTCACCCACTTTTTAGGTCGAGCCTAGAGGAGCGCATGACCTTTAGAAATCGGTCAGCACACTCGTGCTTGAAAAGGCATCCACCTTGCGGGAGCGTCGCACAGGGGCCATCTGTTTTCAATTAGCGTGGCCGTGCATGCTTATCACAGTCACTTAATATCCCATGCCGTGGTCCCCTCTCTCTCCCGCCCATCGCTGCCTGTTAATTTTAGTGCTTCGTGCCCGTCGATGCAGGTGCCCGTTTATTTTACAAACATGTTCCACTGCTGAGAGTCACCCAGTCTGTGCTTGTTCCCAATGCCTTTGTTTATCTCTCTGGTTATATAAGAGAAAAAAGCTAGCAACATAATTATCAAAATGAGGTTTTGGAATCAAAATGAGCTTTTGGAAAATTGTTATACTGGCTATATTACGTTGAACGTTTGATGGGTCCAAGGAATGCTGAGCAACGATTTAAATCTTTGAGACAACAATGAGATGATAATTTAAAATTATTTAGGTGTGTAATTTCCTTATTGGCTGTAATCAGTGTTTGGCCTGTGAACCCTGAATCAGGATTTATTTTGCACCTGTAATGAGGGCATCCGATGTAACACGAGCCATTTTTGCACAGCACCCTGCCCCTCCCGCCAGAAACAGCGTGGAAATGTGTTGCCCATTCATTCTTTGGCACAGCAACTGATGGCATACCATCAAATAGGGATCACAAGGGTTTGGAGATGTGACTGCTTGGCACCCCAAGACGACTTCAATTTCCTGCCTTTTATCTACATTGATATTCTAAAATTATTCATGAGCGATGTCGTACTTGTAACTAACTTACTGCTAGACTAAAAATTATGTGCAACAAATGGGTATAACAACTCTAATAATGATGCATAAGATTTAATTAGTTCTGATGCTTGCAAGTAATACTACAGTCCAACTGTGGGCTACACGGGCCAGAGTGCTATAGGTCCGTGAAGCGCTTCAATGCCTCTACTGGAACAGTAAGCACTACATTCATCCACAAATCTTTGCTATAGTTGATTGTGGGCTCAGGATGAGTGCCAGGCTCCTGCCCCAGTGGCTTGTCCGCTCTTGAGTCACTCTTGCAGGTCAGACATTGCCTCTGTGTTTCCATCAGTAGTGATATGTTCTTCCGTTACAGGAAGCACCACGCGCCACCTAACCTGCGACTTTTCCTGATAACGTTTCTCCAGCTCCTCACAAGAATAAGCATTGGCATAGCCAATAGGTCTCGCTTTTGAGACCTTATAAGTGTTTAGCCATGCAACAGTTGATGTTGTTGCACCAAGGATATTGTGCTGGATAACTAAACACTTATAAGGTCCCAAAGGCGAGACATATTAACTATGCCAGTGCTTGTTTAATAAAGACTTAGGGGAACGATTGACAGAATTTGGAGAGAGCAAATGTTCACAGTTGCCTTGTGAATCTTTTGTAGAGCATCTTTATGGTTTAAATGTTTTTATTGAATATCAGCCAAGAGGACATGCATCGTGTCGCAATATGCATTGCTATGATATAACTACCATCCGAGTCATTGTCATGCTTCATATAATCCAAGTGTGCTTAGCTGAATAATCATTTAATCAACACAACTTTCAAATGTAACCCCCCCCCCCAAAACAATTCCCCAAACTCCACCCCCCCCACCCCCTCCCTGGCTCCGTGTCTTCTCTGGGGCCCCGCCAAATTTTAATGCCCATCTCCCTCCGGGATCTCCGCGATACCCAACAGTCTCAGATACCGGGGACACGTGACTTCCCTAAATTCAGAGGCTAAGAGCGACAAGAAGGGCTTCCATAACTCCCCGTATCTGTCCCCTTCCCCTGCCATGATGAGTGCTAACTTTTCCATACCCAGGACATACCACAAACGGTGCAGCCATCCTGGGAAGGTCGGTAATTGGGGTGTACGCCAGTGCGTGAGTATGTTTTGTACAGCAGAGCCTAACGCGATGGCCATCAGCCTGCCTCTACGTGAACAATGGATAGGTCAGAGGGTTGGGCAGTCCTAAAATTACATAAGCTGGGAAACGCGGTATCTCCGTCTCAAAGTGGTTGTCCACTTCATCCAGCACCTGCTTCCAGTAAGATTGGAGATGTGTGCAGTCCCACAGTACGTGAGTTAGACTGCCCACTTGGCCACAACCCCTCCAGCATGTCGCCTCCCGCGAGTGGTCCATCGCATGTAAGTGCTCCGGGGTGTAATACCAGTATGTCACAATCTTCGTGAGTCTCCGTGAGCCCCATGTGGTATGCCGAATGCCGCGCCCTGCAATAGATGCCCTCCCAGTCTTTATGACTCAGTGTTCTTCCCAATTCTCTTTCCCACCGGTTTCTGCTAGAGTTATATGTGTGTTTGCATTTGACCTGCAATTGTTTATAGAGATCGGAAACGAGATGTTTGTCTGATGTGCGTGTGATAAGCCATCGCTCATAGGGGAAGAGGCGCCTCTCTGCCCCGGAGCGAACCTGTGACTGGAGCGCCCAGTGTCTCACTTGCATATACCGCAACCTCTCTGTCTCCGGCAGCCCAAAATCTCTCCGCATCTGGACGAACGAGCGTACCCCCCCCTGCCCCCCCCCTCCCCGTAAACAGGACACAGGGACCGGCAACCCGCTGCCCTCTAGCTCGCAAAGGCGGCGTCCTCTAATCCAGGGGTGAAGTCGGGGTTGCCTATCAGCGAGGTAAGCGGAGACGGGAACAACGTGAGTTCATGTGTGAGATTAGGGGCATCCCAAACTTCAAGAGGGACCCGCGTAATACAGGAGGCATACAGGTTAGGAGGCCGGTGTACTTTGCGTAAGAAAGGAATGTCCTGCAAAGGTCGTGCAGCTACCGCCTGATCTTGAAATAGCCAATGTTTTTCGGATTCCCATCTGCTCCACTCCACTAGATATCTCAGTTGGGCTGCTTGAAAGTAGAGCCCCAGATCTGGGACTCCAAGTCCACCCGCTTCCGGTGCTAATACCACCAGCGTCCGCCGCATTCGCGGCTTCCACCCGTTCCACGTAGAGCATCTTTAAACTTAACGAAGTATGGTAGATGTGGGTGAAGAGGCAAGGTACGTATATTGTGGGGATTAGAGATTTTAAAGGGTGGACAGTTAAGTATATGCTTGTGCAGGTTTGTAAATGCTTACTGGGGGAAATTACTGTGACTGTGTTAAGGGGAGAAGTGATAGTGTAGTTCAACTCAGGGACAATTGGTTATGAGTTTTTTTGTAAGTATATCCTGTAGCACAAGTGCTAAATTCAGAGAAAGGACCTGTAAACAGCACTCTGCCTGCAGGCCGGGTGCTCATTAAGAGCGTGATGGGAGTGCAATGAACACATGATGTTTGTATAGTTCGTTTTCGTTCATTGTTTACTTGCTTACTCACATTAATTTTCAAGTACTCCTTACTAGCTATACCATTTTCACATTTATCCCTGCGCTATGCACCCTACTTTTTCATAATTATTAACCTTACATAAGCACATCAGTAGAGCTGCAGCTATTTTGAGACTCATTTTTAAGGCTAGAAGATGCATTCAAGTTAGCACGACATTTTGCTTCCTGTCCTTGGCATCCGGTTATTTTTATTTTGGGTCAGTTCAATTCAACTACTTGAACATGCACATTTGAAAACAATGATTTGTAAAAGTTATGTCTAGAACTATAAATGTTTCTCCAAGTGACATGGGGTTATTTGATAAACTTACCATTCCTAGCCCATTACTTTCTACAACAAAAAGTATCATTTTTAAGCTAATCTGATTACATAGACAATGGCATTAAGGGACCTGTAGAGTTGCTCAACACTACCAGCTACCTGAAAACAATAAACAGAACACCTCTCTGCTAAGCGCTACGTACCATAACACGATAACCACATCTCGATGATCGTTGTTGGAAAATGGCTCTCTCTGAAGGGTCACCAGAAACATTTGGCCTTCCTCCTCCTCTTTTTCAGACCTGGTTTTTGCTAGATTTAGGACTCTGCGCACTTTACCACTGCTAACTAGTGCTAAAGCGTATGTGCTCACGCCCTAAAACATGGTAACATTGGCTAATACCCAATTGGAATATTTAATTTACCTAAGGGCCTAGTTAAGTGCACTACGTTTGCCCTGGGACTGTACATTAAATGCTACTAGTGGGTCTGCAGCACCGCTTGTGCCACACACATAAGTACCCCTTTAACCATGTATCAGGCCTGCCACTGCAGTGCCTATGCGTGCAGTTTACAGTCACTTTGACTAGCCATTTAAAGCTACTTTCCAAACCTTAAAATCCCCTTTTATTACATATAAGTAACCCCCAAGGAAGGGCCCTTAGTAAACCAAAGGGCAGGGTGCTATGTAAGTAAAAGGTAGGATCTGTACTTTTATGTTTACCATGCCCTGGAAGTGAAAAGTGGCCTATTTCGTTTTACACCACTGTGAGGCCTACTCCCCTCATAGACTAAGCTTTGGCAATTCTAAATGACAATTCCTGATCCCAGGGGAGTAGGTTTATCATGTTTGTTATGAGTCAAATAGTAGTGATAAATGTGCTTTGCTAGTAAGGTTGGATTTAACACTACTAGTGCAGAAATGCCGCTTTAAGAGAGTGGGCATTTTTTTGCTCTTAACTTTGCTCTCTATGCCCCAGACTGTCTCCAAAACACATCTGGATGGGGTGACAGGTCCCATTTGTGCATTCCTCCCAGACAGTAATAAACACAGGGAGACCAGGGGTGGCTGTACCTATATGCATCACGACAACCAGCCTGAGCAGACGAGGGGAAAGGGAGCTTAAACTGGGACATCAAAGAATAATGACCTGACCCCACACAAATGGCTGGTGATCCCCATAGATAACCTGGCAGACAGGACTGTTTTGAAAGGGGTACATGTGCATTTCAAAACCACTCTTTGAAGTTTCCCCCACATCAAAGCCAGATTTGTGTACAAGTACTGGGTCTCTGACCTTCCCAGCTCAGACACTTATGGACCTTGTGTTTGTTTTGTTCGCCCTAAGTAGGCAGAGTATGCCCAGACGTGGGTCCCTTGCTCACTTTGCCACTGGATTCAAGCTAGCCTGGATGATGAGGGGTGTTTCCCTGAAACCAGTCGCAGGATGCTTGTTTCCGGTCTAGGGAAGACCTAGCTTGGCAGCTCGGACTGGACTGTTCCCATGAGGCACAGGGTCAAGACTGATTTGCATATGGCTGGGTCTGAACTGGGGTGGCGAAGTGAGCTAAAGAACGATTACGGATTCAACCCAGATTTGTGACTGAGGGCGAGTGTCTGAAATGTTTCAGCGCTCCATCCATCATCTCCTTGTGTTTACTTATGAACCTACACCAAATCTGTCAGAAGAACTGCGGTGCTGTGCAAAGGACTCAACTGGACTGTTTTCCTGGAAGGACTGAGTTTCTGCTTGTTGCCTTGTGACCTGCTGCTCTCTGACTCTTCTGAAAGGAGAGCTAGGCTACCCCTTCCCTTCAAAGTGATCTCTAAGGGCTTGTTAGCTTGCCTCCTGTTTCGTAAGTCTCTGGGACACAAAAGACTTCCTGCAGTTCTGCTGGTGCTGCCGTACTCTTCCTTCTGTGAGTGTTACCTTTGCCTAAGGTGCCTACTGCAAGTTCTGGGCCTCAGAAGTGGGTTCTGCTGTTGAGTTTCTGCCAAATCTGACGTCAAGCAGAGCAAAGCCCCGCAAAGCCTTGCCGCACAGCCGTCAGCTCTCGGAACCGACGCAGGTCAACGAGAAGCCTCCTTGCACAAACTCTCAGAATCGACGCTGGATAATGCAAAGCCTTGCCGCGCAGACTGTGCCCCAGGTTCCAAGGTACTGTGCTCAGCAGGCCAAGTGGGTACCTGTAGCCAGCCCGCACTCAAATGTGGTCAGCCTGAACTTTGGATTTGCACCATTCCCTTGCAACCTGAAGTAACTTTTTTTAGCGCTACCTGCTTCTAAGCGCTTTAGTGCATTTATTTCTTCAACATTCTAACTCGACTTCTACTCAATGGATTTTGATCATTTTGGCCTTGTTTTATCCAGATAAATATTCTCTATTTTCTAAACTGTGGAAGAGTCTTTTGTGGGGTATTAACGGTGTTGTGAGTTATTGCACAAATACATTGCCTTCTAAGTTGAGCCTGCCTGCTCTGTGCCAAGATACCAGGGGGTGAGCACGAGATAATTAAGGATTGTGTTGTGACTTACCCTGACTAGGACTGTGGCCCCTACTTGGACAGGGTGAATACCTCTGCCAACTAGAAACCCGATTCCTAACAATCATCATGCACAACAAGGAAAAATAACACCTCCCACATACAATTTGAAAAAAAAAATCCAGACACACGGGGTGCTACCCAGGCAGGACAGCGCTTCAGCTTCCCATATAGGGATAGTAAGCAACATATAATACAATACAATAACTTTGTACAGCATAATGGTCCTTTGTAAAAAAAAAAAAAAGCTTGCCCATCAGAAGTATGCATACATACATATTTAATTTGTGCTGTATAAGCATAACTCAGCATGAGGAATGCATACACACAGCACTGAAATATCCCTCAAATAAAATAAAATGCTAACTTTTAGATGTCAAACATATGTAAGTGTTTAATATGAAAACTTCCCTAATTATTGTGAACTTTTTGCTAACGTTCCCTCTTCATTTTTTTTTTCTCACTCTTTCGTGCAAACACACATTAATTTCCCCATTGGTATGACTTGGGAAGTGGGTACTTAAACACGTAAATCCCCTGCCCAGTTGTGTTGGTTATCCGTCTTTGACAAGAGCCCCTCCTCCATTTCGCCCTCAATTGCGTTTGTTTCTTAAAGAGACGTGTTCATGATGTATTTAGATAACATGAAGTATTTAGATAACAAATGATTTAGATCATAAATGCACGTGTATTCTGCAGCTCGAGTGCACGGAAGCGTGTCAAAGGGCTTTTAAGGGCAGTGGGCCAGACAACGTGGCCGCTGCAAGCACAACATCCTCTGTTGCCGTCAGGCTGTGGATCCAACACCCGCCAACATACACACAACATGCTGTCCCTCCCTAACAAGGAATGCGCTTCCAAGATGCATGGAGCGTTCTGCTGCAAGGACAAGTTTATACTTTTGCACACATTCTACCTATCGTAACTGCAAGGGGCGGAAGTGTCTCCCGAAAAGTTACGAGGGAGGGATGGCGCCGTAAACATGAAACCAGAGACGCCACGCCGAGTTATTATTGAACGATTTCGGTGATGCCTGCTGACTGTAAACATGGCGTGCGCGGGAAGTGGGAAAAGGTATAATTTTAATTTTTACCACAACAAGTTTGTTCTCGACGCAGGGCTCTAACGCGCCGGCCCCTCCCATCGCTGGTCGCTGGTAGCTCCTGCGTCCGTGGTGACCAGAGAGAGCGAGGGTCCTGTTCTCAGTGCGCTCGCCGAGACGAAAGAGCTCCGAGCCTCTCTACTCCTCCTCCTCGGCTCCCAACCCAAGCCTATCACGCGGCAACGTTTGCTGCAGGCAGCCTGAAGGGCATTCTTTTTGTATCTTTTTCCAGCCACATAAAATCCTCCATGAATATAGAGGGAAATTAAAAAACATAAGTTCTTGCGTTGCATGTGCGGAATGTTTCTAGGGCTATCGTGTGAAAAAAAAAAATCTTATTTTTATTTTCACTTACACGTCTAAGAAAACGCATTAGTCATCAAAAACAAAAGTAGGGAACTGTTAATCTGCAAACATTTGTGTTTTTTTCCATAATATTTGCAAAGTTTCAAGGAAGTTCCATATATATATTTTTTTCGTACAACATACGTGCTTGCCAACCCTATTTGAAATAGGTAGCATTTTATGGATTTTTCATCCCAGCTACAGTTTATTCTCTTGCATCACCTGCTAAAGGGATACTGTGCCACCCGCACATTCGTGAACAATTACAGGTACGCACTCGCTGACCGGATGTCGCCATCACAGTGGTACAGATTTGGTGCGGAAAGGCCCCAGCCTCCCACGTCACCTGTGAGTGTGGTGTCTTATTTCATTGTGCCAGTCTGCCACGGTACATTGAGTGCGGAGGCAACCTGACATGAAGTCTGGCACGGCAGCACCCTGGCTCGCAAACTGCAAACGTTCCCGGGGGGCACCCTGCTCAAGAGCTGACGGTGCACGCCATACGCACACCACGACGGGCTGTCTTGGCACTAGAGTTCATACTTTTCAGAGAGACAAATACCGGCCATATCACCTTTTAATATTTCTGCTGCCTGGGCATGATTCATCAGTAGAACTTTATATAAAATCGCCTGTATTAATGTTTAGCATAGAGCTTCTGTCATTGTTTACTTTAGTTATCAGTCAGGGGCCAATAAGGCTGCTGTAGAACACGTTCTAAAGTGTTTTCTTCTTACATGTAATGTTTAAAGTATGTACTGAATAAGGGATAACAAATTCTGGCTTTAAGTGATGTTGCTTTATTTCGACTAGGGGGACATTAAAGCACTAGTCAAGATGGTGTAAAACCAGCCTGGTGGAAACCCTACTAGGCACATTATCTCCTCTTGCATTCCTCGTCCCAGTCCTTAATAGCGAGTCTATCGTCTCAAAAGGTGTGGCATGTGTCACTGTGGAATGTAGAATGTGGGGTTGGTATGCACCGACGTAGAATGCTGGTAAAGGAAGGTTCTTGTGAGGACAGTTGGGAGCCGTATGATGAAGTGGAGGGAACGCTGTTTCTATCTCCTGGTACTTGAGTAAATAAAGATTCCCAGGACCTTCCAAGATGTGTAAGAAGATGATTTCAACAAATGGCGACGAGGATGGGAAGGTAAACTGGTGGAGCAGGTAAAGCAACATTTTGTATACCTTCTCTATTTGCATGACAAAATACTAATTACGTAACTATTCTAAATATTAACCTGTATTGACTGTTTGGCGTGCTATTATTAATCCATATATGCACCTTAGTAAACACAAATTACACGTGGGACTAAAATGCTAATTGCATGGCTAATAATTCTAATGATTAACTGTGGTACGCATATTAACCGTAGGAGGTGTTGTCATAAAAAATTGCATGGTTTATGTTGCTTTTGTACTGCTTTAAATGTTGCTATAAGCTAGGAAAATACTAATATATATTGGGATTAGTGTGGGTTTAAACATTCGAATCTTCATTTCCGTATATTAATTATTTTTATGTTTGTTTTGCTTAAGTTGGCATTCAAGCCTACTAGGCCGCGATATTCAAAATGGAGTTCGGAAGTGGCCACCGTCGTGTGAGCGCGATGTCTACTGCGCAGACTCGTATGGCTCTGAAGATCTCCAGGCGTCCTCCAAATCAGGCTACGTGTTCCTTGTCAAGGATAGGAACGGGGAGGATTGTCAGGACTCAGCAAGTGTGAATGACAGAAAATACAATGGCAACCTGTAACCAGAGGTCTACATGTTGTTAATTCAGAACTTTTCGCTTGAGAACTGTACAAACTAAAGGATGACATGTTCAATTCCCTGAGAACCAAGAAAGAGTTCAATATTTCAAAATTTAAGGGTTTAGCCAATCAGGAGTCTTCTACTCCTAGAGAATGTTGCATATTATCCTAGAATTTACTATATAAGGGAACTATAGAAGAGGGTGGGTGTGAGAAGTTGGCCTGGCATATGCTGGTCACTAGTTATAGTGGCCACCTTGCACCAGTCCAATTCGACTCTTATGGTAGATAGGTTTAAGACAACCTTTTAAAGAAAGCTATCCTAGTGGTAGCTGTGGAGAGCAGCCTTCAGGCTAAGTCTCTGAGGAATGTAAAGCAGCTTGTTTTACCTTATAATCTCTTGACTTACCAAATGAAAGGACACCACACAGGTATATATATCAAATATATATGTATTTATTACTAGACACACTCTACTAATTTCTTTATGAGATTAGAAGTCAGGAACACATTTAAATATCAACGTTTCACAATAAGTTAAGCACAAATATGATTGGGGCCCTAGGGGCGTACCAGACCATATACTAAAAAAGAGGTATAGGAAAGTCGACTTGCAGAGGGACAAGGCCTAGGGCCTGTAGAATCGCTGGGGCTTCACTAATCCACCCAAGGCAGGTAAGTAAAAGACCCACGGGAGACGCGTGCAGTGTGAGAACACAGCCGCAGGTTCCCTTTTGATTTCAATGGAGCAAGTCGCGGTTTGATTTTTAAAGTTTTAGGGTACTTCGAGGAAGTCTACAAGCAAGCCACTTACAAGGTAAGTAATTCGAGGGCCAACACACACTAGGACACCAGAGTGCACGAGTTACCTCACCCAGGGAAGCCGGGTGCATAGGTGTCTTTTGGTGTCGGGTCGGGTCGGGTCGCGTCGCTGTTTTCTATGGAAGCCAAAGAAGATTTGCTGCTTGCAAAGATTGAAGAAGTGTCCGGTGGAATCCAAGGCTGGATTCAAGATGAAGATGACCTGAAAGCAGAAGGGACAGTGTTCACAGTCACTTGCCAGTTACCCGGGGCCAGGAAGATGGATGCCCACGGAAGTCGAGTGATTTCAGGTGATCAAGGGTGTTTTGACTCTTCGCTCACGAGGACCAGGAGGCATCGACGATGACCAGCAGCTGGATTTTGAGTGTCCCACCACGTCTGCAGCTTACTGAGGTGTCGGCAACCGGATTGGAGCCAACAAACCTTGGCAACAGCAAGTCTTGTGGAAAGTGAATAAAGTCAATGGTGTAGACCAGCAAGGTCTGAGGGACTCACCCAGCGAGGGTAAGTGAGGGCAGGCCTGGAGCAATCAGGAAAGCCCTTTGGTTTGATAAGAAAATCTTCAGTGGACCCACAAGCCAACGGGCAAGGGATCGCGAAGACGCCTCATGAGGAAATGCTTTACAGGAGCCCACGGTCACTCGGGATGGGGTAGGCCTCTGATTTTCGGTGCACAACCTGCTGGAGGCTTGGGCCACAAATGGTCCAATGCACAAATTCGTGGAACGTCGTGAAGGGGTTGCACTCGACAATAGTGCACGGTACCCGGGTATTGCTGTTCCTCGTCACTCGTGGGGTCCACTCGCCTCAGCTTCCCTGGGGACTCACAATGACCATCGAGAAGTCAGAAAATCCACTTCCGGGGCTGCAGGGACTTCGGACTCCGGCCGGAGCGGGAAAGTTTGCGACCATTGATTCAAAGTTTTGGTGCCTGCCAAGCAGGGGAGTCACTCCTTGACTCCAAGGGAGATTCTTCCGTCTTCCAGAGGTAGTGGAACGTCGAAGGACCAGGATTCTTCTTGTAAAGCGTCGTCCAGGGATATCTAGTTTGCAATGGCAAGGGTTCCCTATCTTATACTAAAAGAAAGGGAGGGACTAGCTTTATGACCACTCCTCTGGGAGGGTCAGGGTAGGGGGTGGTTACACCCACTTCCCTTTGTCCAGTATCACGCCAGAGCAGGGACAGGTAGACCCTGAACCAGTTTGAGCTGGCATATGCACAGAGGAGCCTACTGCTCCCCCAGTGCAGGACTTCAAAGCACTCTAGGAGTGCACCCACACAGCCCCAATACACTAAATCCTGTCTAGAAGGTGGTGACACCTCCCTGTGACAGGATGCCTATTGTTGGGCCTCCTCCACTGCGAGTTTCAGTCAGCAGCAGGAGGGCAGCCCAGTGTCTGTGCTGGTGGCATCCATTTTGTGATGCTGAGGAAATTCAAATTCGACCCCATCCCGTTTTGGTAACATCGTTGCGCTGTTGCCCTCACTCAGGCACCTTAAACCTCTATAGCGTTTCTTTCGTATTTTATGCTGTTGTACATATTACACGACCTCTCCTCTTCTCTTGAGCTGAACCCATCCTGAACCTCGTGAACCTCGGCTCGAAACAACCAATTCTCGAGATAAGCATCTATTGACCCTTGGTGACCGTTCTCCGGCCCCTACAGCTGTTTTACAAATCATCATCTCCAGCATGCACACGCGCCCTGTCGTAAAGTAATTTAACTAAGGAATGGCTAAGCCACCTGACCTGTCGGGTCGGGTAGAGAACACGACCTTAGGGAAAGAATGTGTATTGCCCATTATCCAGCATCTTGTACAAAGAATGTGTCCTTATGGATGATTTGTATTTTTATTGGACATGCAGGGGGGTTGTTGCTTTAGGGGATTCCAGCGCTACAAAAGATTGTGAGCCACAGATTGAAGTGGCAGTCTCCTAAGAACCTACTTACGATGTACTTCTGGGACAACTGTACCTAGCTGCAGCTAAATAAATTGAAGTTCCTATGCTAACAGAGTGTTCCGTGTCTCTGTAACTTGGAAGGCGAACTCAGAAGATTTCAGGCATACCCTGCGCCGCTGGGCTTTAAAAGCCCGGTTCTTCAAATGGTGCCCTCTCTGAGGATGCTTCAGAGGACGTGGGTCCAGCCCGAGGATCGTGAGGAGCCCTGTCAGGATATTCCGGAGGACGCGCACCACGTGATCGACCCCTGCATGTCGTAAGTGGACCGAAGGTTTTTACAGCGTGGCTTCTCCCTTCCGACGGCTGCGAAGACCTGCTGCCCTGACTGCGGCCACGCTTTGGCTCCCTTGGTAATTGGTATCGAGAGACATCAGACGGACCTCTGTTGGCGTACGGACTCATCTGGTTAAGTTAAGTATAGTGGCCACTCCTTTGTCTTTGTTTTGTTTGGTTCGACTTTTGCAAAAGCCGAAACCGAGGGGTGAGTGCAGTTTGTGTACCGTAAAGTGACTAATTAATCCCCTTGACGTTTGTAAGAAACTAGTGAGCTAGCGATGCCTGGTTTCAATAAGTTTGGTAATTGGTTTGGTTTTGGTTGCAATAGGGATTCCCGACTGGAGGACTCTTGTCCAATTCCTCCGGCCGGGACTCCCACTTATGAAGTATACTCGAAACATGGTATCGGGCCCATAGCCTTTCAATGAGGCGTGGGTCCGCTATACTAGGAAAGATGGTGTTCACGGCAGTTATGAGCTCAATATCTTAGATAATTTGGAAGACGCCCTGTTTAAACAGAAAGCCCGGCCGGCTATGTTTGACTCCTTTCGCTTATGGCGCAAGGAGGCCAAACAGAAAGAAATGAAACAAGCTAAAAAAGATAGGAGAAATATGACTATTGTACAAGCTGCTCAGCAATTTTAAATTGACAAGACCGATCATGCGGTTGAGGTTTTAGATAGGCAACATCGTATGGCAGTCGATAGATGTTATCCAGTGTTGTCAACACCCCCTGCAGAGAAAAATGCGGACCCTGAGAAGGATCCCTTAATGTCCCACCTGTTGAGACTACCACCGCCCTATGCTCAAGGGACTAATGTACCTCCCGTACTGCCGCCTCCCCCGGGAGTGAATGCACCCTTATTGTTAGTACCTGCCCCACCTGTTGTTCCACCCGTCGCTCCCCAATTGGTTCCTGCACCCCCATTACAGCCTCTTCCGGTATTACCGAGCTCTCCCTTGCCTTCGGCTCCCCTCGTAAATGCTACCCCCTCACCTGCTCTGCCTAATATTATGTCTCCTGTCCTAATGACGAATTCCCCCTCCGCTCGGAAGCGGATGATCGATACCGTTTCCGGCCTTTTGTCCCCTCTCTTTGGGACTTTGCAAACTACCCCCGTTCCTCCTCGCAGGCAAACTCGTAGCCAGCTCCCCGGTCCTGACGAACGGGAAGTGCTAGACCTCCTTACCCGACGGACGGTGGGCCACGAAGGGCTCCCAGTATAATTTGCAGGATATTATAATTACCTTTAACCAGTGGGAAGCGCCAACACAAAGATACGTTTTTGATGTGATGTGTAATGTTTTAAGTCAAGAATGGGAAGATCTGGGATTGGGGCCAGTTACCCAGGGCCTGCTAGATGTGCAGGCCGAGTTTGATAAAGGATCGATTGTGGGCGCTGAGGTCGAGGACGCGGTAGGGACGCTCGTCACGTTCAGAATGATGCTTGCTTGCCGGTCTTTGCCGAAACGCGATTCTTCTGTTAGGCGAAAATTAAAGCACTACCCTATGAGGGAGGTTCCCCCAGTGTGGAGAGAGGAGGTCGCAGCTCAGGGAAACAATCCTCTTATACCTGCTCACTTCCAGCGTGTGTGGGTGCACGTTCCTTGGAAACGTTCCGAAGTATTGGCCCTTAAGCAGTCGTTACCGGACCTCCGTAAAAATCCTGCTGGGTATTATAAAGAGTTGTCCCAAACTGTCGACGCATGTGTTATGAATTTGGCCGACATAGACATGCTCATGGGTAATGTAGTACCACAACCATTATGGGCCAGAATTCGGAAGGAAGACCACCCTGCGGAATTGGGGGGTAATTGGGCTGCCATACTTGCCGCAGACAGACTCCAAGTGGGTGGTGCTAAACCGGAGCCGTTAGTTACGGAACTCCCACCTAGAATTATTGCCTTACTGAAAACTATGATGCTCCCTCTGCGAGGTAATTGGGATAAACTAGCAGCTTGTAAGCAAAAAGCGGACGAAAATGTCTCTGATTTCTTCACTCGTTTTGAGGAGACGTTCATCGATCATAGTGGTCAGGATATGAGCACGGAAGGTGGCCAACGACTGTTTGTAGATACATTTGTGTCTAATTTGGTTCCGGAAATATCAAATAAATTAAAGAATTCTGAAAGTGCGTGGGCCGTGTCTTCTTCTGCCCAGATACTGGCCACTGCTCAGTATTATGAGAATAGGGATAAAGAGGAGAGAGAGAAACTAGATAAAAAGACGAAAGAACTGAAAACAAAAGTTCTCTTGCAACAGGCTTATCCTCCTCGCCCTGCCCAACAGGAATATCAGCCGCCTCCACAATTTCAGAGACCGTTGCAGAGGTCTGGGCCTTTTATTCCCCGACCGGCGCTGGGCCAGAATCAATGCGCCTATTGTAAAGAAGACGGGCATTTAAAATATAATTGCCCAGTTTTGTTACAGCGTACGAGTGGCATCCCCGGGTCGCGAGGCTGGGGTGGTTATCAGTCAGCATCGAGAGGTAGAGGGCAGGGCACACAGCCTAATAACCCACGTTCCATGCCCCCTGAAAACTCCACGAACTATTTTGATCAGCGCAATGTTCAGTCTACCAACTATTACAATGATGATTACTATACCGAGGATGAGAGCCAGAATTGCCAATCTAGTTAGGACAGCCTTGGACAAAGTAAGGGAGTAGTATCAATTCCAGTGGACCAAAACGGGCCTTATGTTGATGTGGTAGCACTAGGTGTTACAGAGCCATTCCTATTAGACACTGGTGCGACAAAGAGTTCTATGATTCACTCTAAACTCCCTGGGGCACCTTTGTCTGGCTGTACGAATGTTTCTGTGGGTTTTTCTGGCGCCCCAGTTCAGAACCCAGTTTCAAGCCCTTTGCCCATTTCAATAGGTCCTTACAAATTGGAGGCCCAGCTTCTTTTAACAACTGGCTGTGGTGAAAATTTGTTGGGTTTGGATTTATTGAAAAAATTGTATGCGACATTGCACTGTTCTCCTTCTAGCGTGCGTCTTACCCTAGGTAAGAAATTGTCGTCATCAATGTATTTGTCCACAGACCAGCTTCCTCCTGAATTACAGTCTCTTCCTGCCACCCTCTGGGCCACGAGCCCCAATGATGTGGGCCTCTTACAAATTCCACCCTATATTGTAACCATTAAGCCCAATGTTAAATTCCCTCGCATTCCACAATATAAAATTTCCAGTGACGGCGAAAAGGCTCTTTTAACTAT
Organism: Triturus cristatus; assembly: GCF_964204655.1. NCBI lineage: Eukaryota > Metazoa > Chordata > Amphibia > Caudata > Salamandridae > Triturus > Triturus cristatus. The sequence goes on from NC_140593.1 coordinate 407,063,989, forward strand.
AGTTCACGATATGGTACAAAATGGTGTGGTCGAAGAGACTAGGGGAAATGTATGCAACAGCCCTGTTCTGCCCGTTTTTAAGCGGACCGACCCCTCCCAGTCACCTGTTTATCGTTTTGTGATTGATCTCAGAGAAGTCAATAAGATTGAAGTACCTCAATTCCCTGTTGTCCCAGACATTAATGCCATATTGACAATGATACCTGCCTCAGCTTCCTGGTTTTCTGTCATTGACCTCAAAAATGCTTTTTTCAGCATACCTATTGCTGAGGAGAGTAGGGATATTTTTGGCTTCTCCTTAGCAGGCCGAAGCTTCCGGTTCAAGAGGGCTCCTCAAGGGTATTGCGAGAGCCCCTCCATTTACAGTCAAGCATTAAAATCACAGCTCGACACTATGCCTTTACCACCAGGTGCCACTCTTATTCAATATGTGGATGACCTGTTGGTTGCAGCAGATTCGGAGGACACTTGTAAAAAGGCCACTGTTTCATTGTTACGCCACTTATCTGACCACCACCACAAGGTTTCACCGTCTAAATTGCAATATTGTTGCCAAGAGGTTACCTATCTAGGTCATCTCTTGTCAAAGGAGGGACGACGATTGACCCCAGAACGTATCCAAGCAATTGCCCAAATGCCTATTCCATGTACGCAAAAAGAGGTGCGTGCCTTTTTAGGTATTACCTTTTTAGGTATTACCTCCTAGACAATGGATCCCCAATTTCTCCCTTCTGGCAAAACCCTTGTTGGCACTGACTCTTAAAGACACACCACACCCTCTCCCATGGTCAGCGGAATGCCAGAAAAGTTTCACTGATTTACGTACTGCCTTGTGCTCTGCTCCTGTGTTAAGTACTCCTGATTACAGTAAACCTTTCACACCCTATGTTCATGAGAAAGAAGGTTGCGCATTATCAGTTTTAACGCAACGATTTGGGGACAGGCAACGTCCCTGTGCCTATTTCTCTGCCACATTAGATCCAGTGGCCAAGGCTTTACCTAGCTGTTTGAGAGTAGCAGCAGCAGCAGCAGTTTCAATTCGCCAGTCTGCCGGATTGGTATTAGATAATACCCTCATTGTCATGGTGCCACATGTAGTAGACACCCTCCTAAACAGAACAAAGACGCAACACCTTACGAGTGCCCGCCTTTCGGGATATGAACTGACACTCTTGGCTAGCCACATACACATTAAACGATGTAATGTCCTGAACCCGGCAACATTGCTGCCGATTCCAGTAGAAAATAATACACCGGAGCAACATGATTGTTTCCTCCGCACGGAGGAAGAGACAAGAGGCAGAGTTGATTTGAAGGATACTCCACTCCCGGACCCGGATGGGACCCTATGGGTGGACGGTTCCTGTTTTAAGCTTCCCAATGGCGAAACAACTGCAGCCTATGCAGTCACTACCTTGTACACTGTTGTGGAAACAGCACGGATTATGCATAATTCAGCCCATGCAGCTGAATTGATAGCACTGACTAGAGCGTGTGTGTTGGCTGAAGGGAAAAGGGTGAATGTGTTCACTGATAGTCAGTATGCGTTTGGAGTGGCCCATAGTTTTGGCCGCCTGTGGAAGGAAAGAGGTTTTCTCACATCCCATGGCACTAAGATACAGCATGGCCAATTGGTAAATGACCTTCTTGAATCGCTTACCTTGCCCACTCAGATAGCAATTGTAAAGTGTAGCGCACATAGGAAGATTACTGATGATGTAGGTCAAGGAAATGCTTTTGCAGCCCAGATAGCGAAAGAGATAGCTAAGGACACCACTAGCCGCATGTACGTTGTGGACTCCGCTAGATGGGTTGCACAAGGTGGGATGTGTGAGAATACCGTGGACAGTGTGAAAATGATCCAGGCGGAAGCCACAGAGAAGGAATTAAGTACGTGGAAAGAAAGTATGGGAAGGTTGGATGTGACAGGGTGCTGGACAGATTTGCCAGAGCATCAACGCTGGTTGTTACCAGATGCTTACGTGCTACCAATAGTGACCATGGCACATGGTCGAGCCCACATCAGCGCAAGAGGTATATGCAAACTTCTGGCCTCAGTATGACAGAATGTGGGGATACCTAAATGCGCAGACAATCTGGTTAAACACTGTATTGTATGTTTGATGCATAATCCGGGGAAGGGAACACCAACACCGGCAGGCCACTTTGCTCCCCCAACGTACCCTTTTGAGGTATTACAAATAGATTACATTCACATGGAACGATGTAGCAGTTTGAAGTACGTTCTTGTTGTGGTATGTGCCTTCTCCCGATGGATAGAGGCCTATCCTCTGAAAGATAATACTGCTCTATCAACGGCGAAAGTCCTCTTAAAGGAATTTCTGCCGAGATTTGGGTTACCTAGAATTATTTGGAGTGACAACGGGAGTGAATTTGTGGGCCAGATCATGTAGAAAGTATGTGCTGGTCTTGGCATCAAGCAAAAGTTCCACGCAGCAAACCATCCCCAGTCAGCAGGTTTGGTGGAATGCTATAATGGCACTCTCAAGCTTAAGTTAGCGAAAATTCAAGCCAGCACGGGTCTGGCTTGGCCTGATGCCTTGCCCTTGGCTCTCTTATCTACCAGAACAACCACCCATTCCCGTATGGGGCTTAGTCCCTATGAGGTTGTGTTCGGACGCCCGGCAAATGTTTGGGGAGTCCCAAGGCCCAAGAAATACTCCGAGATAGAGCATCCATTGTTAATTGATAATTTGTATGAACTCACCACTAAGCTACGTGTCCTTCACCAACAGGTACAAGATACTTTGCCTCAGGCTTCAACTGATCCTGGTCATACCATACGGCCGGGAGACTGGGTCTGCGTTAAAAACTTCCAGAGGTCGAAGAGCTTGGAACCTCGCTGGAGAGAACCCCGCCAAGTACTTCTGACAACGCGCACTGCAGTGAAGGTCGTCGACAAAAAGAACTGGGTACATGGGGTGCATTGCAAGAAAGTGCCCTTACCTTTGCCTTATGATCAGTGGCTTCGTAACCCAATTGGCGATTCTGAAAGTGAAAGATTACCAAGATTTGAACTGTTTAGCGATGCACACCTAGACTCTGCCAGATCACAGAAAAACGACGGTGAGGCCTTCCAAGCAACCGTAGCACCAACATCGAAATTGGGCACTACTGGACCACATCTCCTTTTCCAAGAACAAACTGTACCTGGTTCCCAGAGATACGATTTGAGGCCCCGGTTGAATAGAAATTCCTCAATAGTACCTCATTGACTTTGTCTTTTATCCCGATTTCCACATGTTGAAGGGCCGTGACTGAAGTCTCAAACTTGTGACTCAAGTTGTGGCACTAGGCCTGTGGGACTTGTAGGAAAGCAAAGAAAACTACAGACAATCACAGCTGAGTGAAGCAACCTTCCGTCACGGGCAACCTTTAGAGATGGAAATGACTGTTAAAAAGGGAATGGATAAAACACGAACAATGAACACGAAGCATTGTAAATTATTGCATAACCGTTTTGTAGTAGTCTTAATAGTATTGTTGTAATGTGTATTATATTGTCTTGCATAGGATGGGGACTACATGCAATTTTTACGCAGCCTGTTACCAAAGTTACTGTTGAAATGCATACATATGTCACTCTACCACCTCATGTCGAGTCAAGAAGGGGTGAATTCCGTAACAACACATTTGTTTCTATGCTACACCAACATCAATTGGCGACTAATGCAACAAACTGTTGGGTTTGTGGCCTCCTGCCAAGTTCAGTGAACACTGGAATGCCATATATTACCCTTCCTTTTTCATTTAATGGTTCTTGTAGTGCATGGTGGGAACTGAGTGCCAGTTGGGTATTTTCTGGAGATGGTGATACCAAAGACGTAAGAAGCTTGGGAGTACATCTGTATCACTTATGTTGGCGGGACAGAAAAAGGATATATGGGACGAGTAATGAGAAATCAGAATATGCCAATCGCCGAACCAGATCTACAGACTTGTACTTTCTGCCCTCCAATAAAACCTCTCGAAAAGGACAAACTTTTCTAGTGGTACCCGGACAAGCACCATTCTGTATTAGAAAAGGGGGGTCAGAATATAAGGGTACAAGCAGATGCCAACATATTGTGACATTGAATGGGACAGACTGGCCTCGCATGGTTCCCTCGCGTAATACATACTTCGTATGTGGAAATAAGGCTTATACTTCCCTACCTGGTAGTTGGAGAGGCACTTGTTATATCGCTTGGTTGTTGCTCCCTACATACATAGCTGATGCCAAACATCATTTACAGAAAAGAGGGGTGGCATCTGACCAGGATACATCAGGACAGGAAGCCGGGGATGTCTTGAAAGGACTCCTCCCATTCTGGGGCCCGATAGCTAACAGTAGGGACATAAGGCAACTAATTCGAGTTGTAGAAGCCACTATCAATGAAACAACTGGAGCTTTGAGTAATCTCACCGCAGAACTCGTTGCTGACCGCCTCGTCACGCTTCAGAACAGAATGGTATTAGATATTATTCTTGCTGACCGTGGGGGCGTATGCAAATTGATCGGATCAAGCTGTTGCATTTATATTCCAGACCACGCCCCTACAGTATACCAAGCCATCTCTAAGCTACATAGGATCGCGGAGTCCGTTCACCAGGATGAAGGAAACTGGTCTTTGATGGGATGGTTTGGGGAAATACTGTCTATATGGGGATAGAAGATCCTTACCTTTGTCGGAGCGATTTTGGCTATTCTCTTCTCATGTTGCCTTTGCCTACAATGTGGTCCAGCTATATGCGGGCTCTGTGCCACCCTGTGTCTTCCACATCCTGTGTCCCAGAAAGCAGGGAATGCAAAAATAATGTTGCAACAACAGCTTGTAGATTTCATGGCCATTGAAGTCGATTCAGATTAACAACAGCCTCTGTTTCCTTTGCCTGAGTAATGGCAAAAGGAGGGTCTGAGGAAATTCAAATTCGACCCCATCCCGTTTTGGTAACATCGTTGCGCTGTTGCCCTCACTCAGGCACCTTAAACCTCTATAGCGTTTCTTTCGTATTGTATGCTGTTGTACATATTACACGACCTCTCCTCTTCTCTTGAGCTGAACCCATCCTGAACCTCGGTTCGAAACAACCAATTCTCGAGATAAGCATCTATTGACCCTTGGTGACCGTTCTCCGGCCCCTACAGCTGTTTTACAAATCATCATCTCCAGCATGCACACGCGCCCTGTCGTAAAGTAATTTAACTAAGGAATGGCTAAGCCACCTGACCTGTCGGGTCGGGTAGAGAACACGACCTTAGGGAAAGAATGTGTATTGCCCATTATCCAGCATCTTGTACGAAAGATTGTGAGCCACAGATTGAAGTGGCAGTCTCCTAAGAACCTACTTACGTTGTACTTCTGGGACAACTGTACCTAGCTGCAGCTAAATAAATTGAAGTTCCTATGCTAACAGAGTGTTCCGTGTCTCTGTAACTTGGAAGGCGAACTCAGAAGATTTAAGGCGTACCCTGCGCCGCTGGGCTTTAAAAGCCCGGTTCTTCAATGCCAGGGCTCTTTCAGATTTCTACTGTGTTTCCACAGTGGGTACATGTCGTCCCCTCTAGAAGGGTGGGATTGATGGAGCTTAGATTTCACCTATAAAATGTATGCATTATTATATGACAAAAAGCTGCAGACATGAGTTTTATAATGGCACGCAGATTGTGGAAAAGCAAGTTGAAAACATAGGGCTTCAGTTTGGAGGTGCTTTTATGTGAAAACATGATTAATTAGTTGAACAGCCATGCTTATATGTGATTAATCCATATGTAATCTCACTATAGAATGCACATTAATTTAGAAAATGTATTTGTATTTTTAAAATGGCATCATGTATTTTTGCAAGAGTAGAAATGTGCTGAATTGTGTTTCACAGTGTAGAAAACCACGTGATTTTAGTTTGCTTTCGTGGACTAAACTGAAACATTATTTTGGAATGTGCTCCTCTTTCCCTAGCAACTTTCAATGAAAGGGCCCTGATAAAAAATCCTGCCTACGGCTTCCTCCGACAATCAAAATGTTGCATATTTTTGTAGCTTGTTTAAACGTGGAGAGAAGAACACACTTTTTTTCATAAATCACATGACTGAAATTTGAACAGGAACAAGCCTGATTAATGACGTATCCAGTCAGCCCATGGGGAGATGATATGTCTTGAAGTTCTGATTGGACCAGTTATGAGGACTGAGCACGTGAACTTTTACTTGAAATATGGTTTACAAGTGGGAGGAGTGCCTTTTTTTTTGCCTTGCTTTTTGCCTCTCTCTTCTATTTTCATTTTTCTGAGGGCCAGGCCCAGTTTCTGTGCTGGACACAGAGACAGGGAGGGGCTGCATTCTGTGGGGGCTATGGTGCAGCTTGAGACAGAGACACAGACTAGCACAGCGAAGCAGAGCCAGAGGGAAGGATCAGAACAGATTTAGATTTTAGGTGCTAAACTGTATTTATTTCTCTTTATGGGATATTTTTGCCATTATTAATTGTTGATTAACCTTGTAAGACTTACTCTTTTTCTTAGAGACTCTTCAAGAGTTTTGACTGACAATTTGCGACACATTTCCCTTCCTATATGTGATGCTTATATGCAGACTGTAATATGTTCTGTATTAATGCTATTTTTCCTATTTTTCAATTCTGTAACCTGATTGATATTTGACTAATGAATAAAGAGTCAGAGAACCTTAACTTTTGACTTAAATAAAACCCTTTAAAATAACTCACCACTCTCATTATTGCCTCTAATATTGTTTGCATTTAATTTTTATATATATGTCAAGTCTCCTGTTTGGTGAAACACGGTCATCAAAAGATCCATAATTTTTCACCCTTTACAGCGGTAAACCATAGGTGATGTGGTCTTGAATAGGGAAATTACCAGGTAATTACCGCTGGATCAGGATCATACTCCCACACCAGTTACTGGTGTGGGGGTATGATTCCAAGTTGTTTGACACCAAACACGACATGTTTTGATGCAGTCATTCCAAAGTTAGCATTTACCGGTAGGTTATAATTAGGGCTCCCGGTTTTATGGTATTTATTTTTTTGCCATTTCCGTCTGTATTTATCCATATTTATTTTTTGGGCATTTTTTCTGTATTTATCCACATTTATTTTTGTCACAAGCAAAAGACGACGCTTCAGCTAGTATTTTCCCACATTTATTTAAATTGACAATGCACACATGCGCTCGGTTGTTATTGGTCAACACTATACATTCATCTGAAAACTTTGCCATTTGCAGAATATCCCAAATATGCTTAAAAGTGCTATCACAAGCCATTTGACTCAGAGCTTTGCAGTTTCTGTTATCGGCAGAGTGCCACATCCTCTCCCCCACTTAACACCATTCTGCCCCACTGAGAAACTCACACTGCCTTCAGCTGCAAACCAATTGTGCCCCGCTATAAACACCTGGAAGCAATTCAATTCAAATTATGCACTAGACTACAGTAATATGCTGCCTGAAAAAAAGTAACAACTTACTGGAAAAAAAAGCAAACACTCATAGGGAATACAACTTAAAGCTTTTACACTCATTATTCAGAAATCAATTAGTGTTTTTGCTTGAAAAGCTAACATGAAAAGAAAAGTAGTACTTCACTGGCAAACTCTGTAAGGTAGCGCTAATGTGTTTCAGTGTAAATAAAACCAATCTGGCCACTTTGCGACTAATCTGTCTTGCTTTATTTAGTTTGTATGTTAAAACCTTTTTTTTCTCTCCTCCTGAGGCTGCATTTTGGAGTAGAAAAATGTCAGACAAAGACATTTGCAGCAAAAGTGTTTCTTCGTTTTTTTGGATTCATTTCATTGTGGTGCTTAAACCGACTCGCCTCTTGTCTCCGTTCTCAGTCCACGCACAATAAAGCTCTTTGTTTGTTTCTCATTTTTTTTAAATCTTATCTCGAAAACTTCTCTTAATCCCCCGCATTCCTGGTTGGACTACACTGAGAGTATGTTTATTCAGGGCTTCGCCTCCAGCACACAGGCTGTCTTGGTTTTACACATCATAAAGATCTTAAACTGTGAACAACTGCGATTGCATTTAGTGCAAGCAAATCTTTTCATATTCTCGACATTCGTGGGACGGCTAAAGTCTTGGTCAGCTTTTCATGCATGGAGTGTGACCCGCCACCCGAGTGCCGGTGTGGGGATTTGGCCGAGCTGTAAAGGGGGGAGGGGGTCCGAACCTTACAGTACCCGTCCGTATATTGCACTCGCCAGGCTAGATTTGCTTACTGCTGTTGCTCTGGTTAACTGAAGCAGGTCGCAGCGTGGGCGTGGACTGTTAACTGGCTGGTTTAATATACCGCACCAGCCCTTTTTAACCTAGCACCTGTATGTGCGCGTATCGCAAGCTGCCCTTGTAAAATCCAGTCTGCCAGGAAAAGACAGGTGCTGGTGTAATCGCCAGAGTGAAGAGGCAGGGGCTAAGGGGTCAAATAACAACAAAGCCTCATTAAGAAGTAAATGGTCTTTCAAAGACCTGTGAAGTACTCGGGTGCGGTGGCTATGTGTGCGCCCTGGAAGCTGTCTCAGCCCGGGCTGACACCTCTTAACCCTCTAAGGAGGGGGAGACACCAGATGGTTGGGGGTGTGATTCCATGAATGTCAATGACAAAATATAGTAGTATTTTCCCGTTTTTATATATAAATACAGATAAAGGAAAACTTGCTTTCCGTCTGTATTTATATGTAAAAATCAGTTTAAACGGAAAACCGGGAGCCCTAGTTATAATGCACTTAAGAGTATATGGTTTAACCGCATCCACAAACAGCCACAGAGAATAGACTCTGCCAGCTGCAGAGGGGTCCTGCTCATGCAGAGGCACCCCCTCACATTGTAAACCAAGCACCCTGCCCTCAGGATTGATAGGGCCTGCCTTAGGGGTGACTGATAGGTTTATATGTGTGTGTATGGTGAGATATAGGAACCTATACCTCAGTGAGGAGTGCTAACACTACCTCACCCAGGCTGCAGTAGCAGACCTGTGGTGTCAGATTTAGTCTGCTTCCCAGGGGTGGCATAATACATGCTTCAGCCCCTGGTAGGCCTGTGAAGTACCTATGCCCTTGGTACCTAGGGTACCATATACTAGGGGCTCATAAGGTACCACAGTATCCAATCACTAGTGCATCTAATATGCACTCCAAGTTGTTTAGAGAGAACAGAGAAACTGGGGCCCTGGTTAGTAGGGACCCAGCCAGACTATAGCCAGAAACCAGTGTTAACATCAGAAAAAAAGTGGGGGCAACATAAGTGCAGATCCTACTCTCCTACACAACACCGCCCCCCAACCGCAGGGACACTAAACTAACCTTGACCAGTTGAGTCTTCGTGTTCTAAGTGGAAAGACCTTGAGAGTCCATCTGCATTGGCATGTTGGGTCCCAGGTATATGTTCCACTGTATAGTCCATCCCCTGTAGGGAAATGGACCACCTGAGCAGTTTAGGATTTTCACCTTTCATCTGTCTGAGCCATAGGAGGGGTTTGTGGTCAGTCTGAACTATGAAGTGAGTGCCAAACAAGTATGGCCTCAACTTCTTCAGGGCCCACACCACAGCAAAGCCTCCCTCTCTATAGCTGACCAACGTTTCTCTCTAGGGGTCAGCCTTCTGCTTATAAAAGCTACTGGCTGGTCTTGACCTTCATCATTCAGTTGAGACAGTACAGCTCCCACACCCAGCTCAGAAGCATCTGTTTGGACAATGAACTTTTTTGTGTAGTCTGGACTCTGTAAGATGGGAGCAGTGCACATGGCCTGCTTCAGGTCATCAAATGCCATTTGACAGCTAGCTGTCCACTGAACATTTTTTGGCATTTTCTTAGAAGTAAGATCATTTAAGGGGGTCACTACAGATCCATATCCCTTAACAAACCTCCTATAGTACCTAGTCAGGCCTAAAAAGGCTCTAACCTGTGTCTGGGTGGTTGGAGCTACCCATTCCATTATGGTTTGGATTTTGCTCTGCAATGTTTGAACCTGGCCTCCACCTACAAGGTGGCCCGGGTACACAACCTGACTCTGCCCTATCTGGCACTTAGTGGCCTTGATAGTGAGGCCTGCTTTTTGCAGGGCCTCCAAAACATTTCTGAGGTGGACCAGGTGATCCTGCCAGGTGGAACTAAAGACAGCAATATCATCTAGATAAGCTGAGCAATACGTTTCCATACCTGTCAGAACTTTGTTCACCACCCTCTGAAAAGTGGCAGGTGCATTTTTCAAACCAAAGGGCATCACCACAAAGTGGTAGTGCCCACCAGGGGTTGAAAATGCTGTTTTGGCCTTGGCATCATCAGCTAACTTGATTTGCCAGTAGCCAGCTGTTAGGTCAAATGTATTCAGATATTTGGCTAAGGCCAAAGTATCAATGAGCTCATCTGCCCTGGGAATTGGATAGGCATCAGTCCTGATGACTGCATTGAGGTCTCTGTAGTCAACACAAAACCTCATTTCTTTCTTACCACCCTGGGTATACGGTTTAGACACATGGACTACTGGACTAGCCCAAGGGCTAGCTGAAGGCTCAATCACACCTAGTTCCAACATTTTCTGGACTTCAGTCCTGATACAATCCCTGACATGGTCAGGTTGCCTGTAGATTTTACTCTTGACAGGCAGACTGTCTCCAGTGTCCACCTCATGGGTGCACCAGGAAGTCTGACTAGGGGTCAGGCTAAACATATGTCTGAACTGCTGCAGAACTTGTCTGCAGTCAGTTTGCTGATGGTCAGTGAGGCTGCTTGCCAAAGCAACACTCATCAGGGTTCTGTGAGAGCAGGTCAGGGAGAGGGTCACTCTCCTCCTCCTGTTCCTCATCAGTTGCCATGAGCAAGCCCATGTCAGCCCAGCCCACATATGGTTTTAATCTGTTGACATGGAGCACCCTAAGGGGGCTCCTGGGAGTTCCAAGATCCACCAAGTAGGTGACTTCTTCCTTTTTCTCAACAATTGTATGGGGGCCACTCCACTTGCCTTGGAGAGCTGCTGGGGCCACAGGCTCCAACACCCACACTTTCTATCCTGGCTGATAGACAGTCAGTACAGCCTTTTGGTCATGCCAAGCTTTTTGCAGTTCTTGGCTAGCCTCCAGGTTTTTGGTTGCCTTCTTCATGTATTCAGCCATCCGGGAGCAGAGACCAAGTACATAGTCCATCACATCCTGTTTGGGAGGTTTGAGAGGTAACTCCCAGCCCTCCTTCACCAAACACAATGGACCTCTCACAGGGTGCCCAAACAGAAGCTCAAAAGGGCTATAGCCAACCCCCTTCTGTGGAACCTCCCTGTATGCAAACAGAATGCAGGGAAGTAAAAGGTTCTATTTTCGCCTAAGCTTTTCTGGGAGGCCTTTAATCATTCCCTTTAGGGTTTTGTTGAACCTTTCAACTAACCCATTGCATTGTGGGTGATAGGGAGTAGTGAACTTGTAGTTTACACCACACTCCTTCCACATTGCAGTTAGATACCCTGACATGAAGTTGGTACCTCTGTGAGATATAACCTCCTTAGGTAAACCCACTCTGGAGAAGACTCCAATGAGGGCTCTTGCCACCACAGGGGTTTTGGCGGTCCTGAGGGGAATTGCTTCTGGGTACCTGGTGGCATGATCCGCTACCACCAGGATAAACCTGTGCCCAGATGCTGTTTGAGGGTCAAGGGGACCAACAATATCAATCCCTACCCTTTCAAAGGGAGCCCCCACCACAGGTATTGGTATTAGGGGGCCTTTGGTGTGCCACCTGACTTGCCACTGGCTTGGCAAGTGACACAGGAGTGACAAAACTCCTTGGTGTCCTCTGACATGTGTGGCCAATGAAAATGTGGAACAAGCCTATCCCAGGTCTTGTTCTGGCCCAAGTGTCCTGCCAATGGGATATCATGTGCTAGGGTCAAGAGGAACCCCCTAAACTTCCGAGGTATTACCAACCTCCTGGTGGCTCCAGGGGTAGGATCCCTAGCCTCAGAATATATGAGTCCTTCATCCCAATAAACGTTATGGGACCCACTAGCACTCCCAGCAGCCTCAGCAGCAGCCTGCTGTCTGAGGGGTTCAAGAGAGGGGCAGCACTGTTGCTTCTTACTCAGATCTTCCCTGGAAGGTCCCCCTGCCCCCAAGAACTCAACCTGATCATGCTCAAGTCCCTCTGGGGCAGTTCCTTCTTCAGGATATGCTTCTCCTCCCTCAGGAGGGGAATCTGAGATCTGAGACAGAGGGGAAGGCTCTGCCTTAACCCTACTGCTCCTCCTCTTGGGTAGCATCTGGTCCATAGATTCAGGATCCAGAGCTGGTTCAGCTTTATGCATTTTGGCCTGTGACCTGGTCACAAGAAATACCTCTGCAGGTATGCCCAACATCTCAGCATGAGTCCATAACTCTACTTCGGACCAGGCTGAAGTCTCCAGATCATTGCCCAACAAACATTCGACAGGGAGGTCTGCACTGACTACTACCTTCTTGAGGCCAGTTACCCCTCCCCAGGAGAAATTCACAACTGCCAGACTATGGTTGGTCCTGACATTGCTTGCATTGATAACCTGGTACATTTCACCCAGGATGACATGTGTAGGGTCCACCAGATCCTCTGCCAACATGGTGACACTAGCACCTGTGTCCCTGAATGACAAAGCCTGTTTGCCATTAATTACAGGCTGCTGTTTGTATTTGCCCAGCTTACTGGGGCTCACTAGGAAGGACATGTCAATGTCTCCCTCACAAACCAGCAATGCCTGAGTGGGTATTCTGACTAGGCCAGAGTCCACTTCAGAACCCAGGGTCAACCCTACTACACCCTTATTCTGATTACCACCTCCACCAGTAGCTGTACTAGGGGGAACAGTTGCCTTAGGGGCTTGAGTGGTGGTGGTTTGGTCTTTGGACTTGGTACAATCAGAAGCCCAATGCCCTTTCTGTTTACAGAATTTGCACCAGGGATTCTTTTGGCCTTTTCCCTTTGTAGACTGTGAATCCCCACCAGATGCAGATTTTTGGGGCCCTTGTGAAGACTTCTGGTCTTTTGACTTATCCCCAATTTCTCTGAGCCTTTGGGATCCTGCTTCTTAGTGTCACTCCCTTGGTTCTGGGTTTTCTGCCTCACCCTGGTTCTGACCCATTTGTCTGCCTTCTTTCTCAATTCTTGGGGAGAGGTCAGATCAGAGTCCACCAGGTACTGATGCAACAACTGATTTTGGCAATTATTAAGGATCTGTTCTCTCATCATAAGATTATACAATCCCTTAAAATCAGTAACTCTGCTACCAACCAGCCAACCCTCCAGAGCCTTGGTTGCACAGTCTACAAAGTCTGTCCAGTCCTGAGTCTGTGCTTTCTGGGTATCTCTGAACTTCAACCTGTCCTGTTTAGTGGTTAAGCCAAACCCATCTATTAATGCACTTTTCAGGACATCATAATCATCAGAATCCTCTTCTCTAACAGTGAGGAGCTTGTCTCTACCTTTATCTGAAAAGAAGAGCCACAAGATTGCTGCCCACTGTTTCTGGGGGACCTGTTGAACATTACAGGCCCTCTCCATAGCAGTTATCCACTTGTGGATATCATCCCCACTCTGGTAGGGAGGAACAACCATTGGCAGATTCCTATGGTCTGGGATATAATCTCTGATTCGAGGGACACTGTTGCTGCCACCAGGGGGTTCTAACCCCTCTTTTCTAGAACCTCTCTGGAGCTCAAAGGCTTCTTTATCGAATGCCAACTGCTTGGCCTTATGGGCACATCTTGCTTCCTCATACTGTAGCAGTTTGTACATTCTCTCAGTGGAGGTCTCTCTTCTAGTAAAGTATGAGCTCCTCTGATGAACAGATTCTCTTCCAGAGTGATATGAGTGGTCAGATTCCCTTGAAGGGGACCTAACCCTGTCTTCTACTCTGTCAGTTCTCTTAGGGAGAAATCCTCTGTTCTGTTCAGACCCTTCTGGATCTGGCCCTTCAATCACAGAGTCTTGGTCATCTTGATTTTCATCATCTGACCCAGACACTGTAATTGACCCACTCCCTGATTCAGATCTGTTAGCTCCTAGAGCCAACCTCAGATCATGTGCTGTCAGCAGATCTATCAGGCCTAGTGCGGAGGGACTCTGTCCTAGCTTCAGGTGTCTTGCAACACACATGGCCTGCAGGTCAAAGAAGGTCATGTCCTTATACTGAGGCTGGGTTGACCCACTGGCTCCATCCCTTGAGGACATTCTAGCGTTATGCAGTGTTGCACTACCTACACTAGTTTGTGGCCTACTGAACCTAGCTTGAGCTGTAGCAAGGGTGTGCTATCCCTTCACAAACAGCTCTAAGTTCAGTAGAACTTATTGATACTAAGCTTGACTTTTATATGTACCTTGAGTACCTTTAGTGGTTTTCAGTTAGTAATTCAAATAGAGATTTTCTGGTAAAACAATGGCAAGCTGGAATCCCACACGCTGCCCACCAATGTGAGAAGTTGGCCTGGCATATGCTGGTCACTAGTTATAGTGGCCACCTTGCACCAGTCCAATTCGACTCTTATGGTAGATAGGTTTAAGACAACCTTTTAAAGAAAGCTATCCTAGTGGTAGCTGTGGAGAGCAGCCTTCAGGCTAAGTCTCTGAGGAATGTAAAGCAGCTTGTTTTACCTTATAATCTTTTGAATTACCAAATGAAAGGACACCACACAGGTATATATATCAAATATATATGTATTTATTACTAGACTCACTCTACTAATCTCTTTATGAGATTAGAAGTCAGGAACACATTCAAATATCAACGTTTCACAATAAGTTAAGCACAAATATGGCTGGGGCCCTAGGGGCGTACCAGACCATATACTAAAAAAGAGGTTTCGGAAAGTCGACTTGCAGCTTGACAAGGCCTAGGGCCTGTAGAATCACTGGGGCTTCACTAATCCACCCAAGGCATGTAAGTAAAAGACCCAAGGGTTCCCTATTGATTTCAATGGAGCAAGTCGCGGTTTGATTTTTAAAGTTTTAGGGTACTTCGAGGAAGTCTACAAGCAAGCCACTTACAAGGTAAGTAATTCGAGGGCCAACACACACTAGGGCACCGGAGTGCACGAGTTACCTCACCCAGGGAAGCCGGGTGCATAGGTGTCTTTTGGTGTCGGGTCGCGTCGCTGTTTTCTATGGAAGCCAAAGAAGATTTGCTGCTTGCGAAGACTGAAGAAGTGTCCGGTGGAATCCAAGGCTGGATTCAAGATGAAGATGACCTGAAAGCAGAAGGGACAGTGTTCACAGTCACTTGCCAGTGACCCGGGGCCAGGAAGATGGATGCCCACGGAAGTCGGGTGATTTCAGGTGATCAAGGGTGTTTTGACTCTTCGCTCACGAGGACCAGGAGGCATCGACGATGACCAGCAGCTGGATTCGGAGTGTCCCACGACGTCTGCAGCTTACTGAGGTGTCGGCAACCGGTTTGGAGCCAACAAGCCGTGGCAACAGCAAGTATCGTGGAAAGTGAATAAAGTCAATGGTGCCGACCAGCAAGGTCTGGGGGACTCACCCAGCGAGGCTAAGTGAGGGCAGGCCTGGACCAACCAGGGGAGCCCTTTGGGTCGATAAGAACGTCTTCAGGGGACCCACAAGCCAATGGGCAAGGGATCGCGAAGACGCCTCGTGAGGAAATGTTTTACAGGAGCCCACGGTCACTCGGGACGAGGTAGGCCTCTGATTTTCGGTGCATAACCTGCTGGAGGCTTGGGCCACAAATGGTCCAATGCACAAGTTCGTAGAACATCGTGAAGGGGTTGCACTCGATAAATAGTGCACGGTACCCGGGTATTGCTGTTCGTCGCCACTCGTGGGGTCCACTCACCTCAGCTCTGCTGGGGACTCACAATGACCGTCGAGATGTCAGGAAATCCACTTCCGGGGCTGCAGGGACTTCGGGCTCCGGCGAGAGCAGGAAAGTTTGCGACTGTTGATTCAAAGTTTTGGTGCCTGCCAAGCAGGGGAGTCATTCCTTGACTCCAAGGGAGATTCTTCCGTCTTCCAGAGGTAGTGGAACGTAGAAGGACCAGGATTCGTCTTGTAAAGCGTCGTCCAGGGATATCTAGTTTGCAATGGCAAGGGTTCCCTATCTTATACTAAAAGAAAGGGAGGGACTAGCTTTATGACCACTCCTCTGGGAGGGTCAGGGTAGGGGGTGGTTACACCTACTTCCCTTTGTCCAGTTTCGCGCCAGAGCAGGGACAGGTAGCCCCTGAACCAGTTTGAGCGGGCATACGCACAGAGGAGCCTACTGCTCCCCCAGTGCAGGACTTCAAAGCACTCTAGGAGTGCCCCTACCCAGCCCCAATACACTAAATCCTGTCTAGAAGATGGTGACACCTCCCTGTGACAGGATGCCTATTGTTGAGCCTCCTCCACTGCGAGTTTCAGTCAGCAGCAGGAGGGCAGCCCAGTGTCTGTGCTGGTGGCATCCATTTTGTGATGCCAGGGCTCTTTCAGATTTCTACCGTGTTTCCACAGTGGGTACATGTCGTCCCCTCTAGAAGGGTGGGATTATGCTCCCACACCAGTTACTGGTGTGGGGGTATGATTCCAAGTTGTTTGACACCAAACACGACATATTTTGATGCAGTCATTCCAAAGTTAGCATTTACCGGTAGGTTATAATGCACTTAAGAGTATATGGTTTAACCGCATCCACAAACAGCCACAGAGAATAGACTCTGCCAGTTGCAGAGGGGTCCTGCTCATGCAGAGGCACCCCCTCACATTGTAACCCAAGCACCCTGCCCTCAGGATTGATAGGGCCTGCCTTAGGGGTGACTGATAGGTTTATATGTGTGTGTATGGTGAGATATAGGAACCTATACCTCAGTGAGGAGTGCTAACACTACCTCACTCAGGCTGCAGTAGCAGGCCTGTGGTGTCAGATTTAGTCTGCTTCCCAGGGGTGGCATAATACATGCTTCAGCCCCTGGTAGGCCTGTGAAGTACCTATGCCCTTGGTACCTAGGGTACCATATACTAGGGACTCATAAGGTACCACAGTATCCAATCACTAGTGCATCTAATATGCACTCCAAGTTGTTTAGAGAGAACAGAGAGACTGGGGCCCTGATTAGCAGAGACCCAGCCACACTATAGCCAGAAACCAGTGTTAACATCATAAAAAAAGTGGGGGCAACATAAGTGCAGATCCTACTCTCCTACAGTGGGTAGAAGTGCATTCCGAATTTCCGTTGGTGACTGCTGGTGAGGAGGGTCGATTTGCTTGTACGATTGCCTGGTCCTTTGGATACCTTCGGGACTGTGTCGTGCCGAGCGAAATAACTTTTCCCGGACTTATTTGGGTCTTAGCCTGCAATTGATTGGACTATTTCACCAGAAGGGATTTAATTTATGGAGGGCTTACAGGTTTCGGGAATTGGTCACCGGTATCAAAATTTAGGTAAATATAATTGTTATGCAAATTTGTACCAAAATATTCATTGAAAACTCTGATTTGATTAAATGCTGACTATGCAAATGAAAGTGAATTAATTAGATAAACTAAACATTTGTTAGCAGAAAATTGAGTTTGTGATTCTTCTAATAAGGTATTGATTAAAGGTTCCGAAGCTTTAAATGTGTTTTAGCTGGTTCTAAATCACCATCAAGCAGTGCAACTAATTGGTCCATCGACCAAGTGGTGGAGTGCCTTGATGTTAAAGTTAGGATTCTATAGGTGCAGGTGTATATAATGTATATAATGTAAAGTAATTTTCCTCCTATAGGTAATAAGGTGCCCCCACATGTCCAGCGCTTCTTTCCTCCTGTGTGCAGATTCGAGTGAGACGTATGAGTGTTGGTGTTATGGGCCCCACCAATGAATGCATGTATGAATGAGTAAGTGTGATGACGGGTCTGTGACACAGGGAGGATATGTAAATTTGCCCTTTCCCGCTAGAGCAGTTTTCCTGGTCGCAGAGGATGGTTTTATTGCATTGGTTTGGTGATTATTGATTATTGATTTGAGTATTGATGATTGATTATTGATTTATGTACTAACATTCTAAGTTGAGTCGTGTTGCGTTTTATGTTGTTTTGAAGACTTCCGGGACGTAGTAAGTTGGATGCCCTGTAGGTACACGGGGAAAACGTGTGGCAAGTGAAGTCGCACGGTGTATTGTCTGGTTGCCCTGTAGGTACACAGGGAAAACGTGTGGCAAGTAAAGTCGCACAACGCATTGTCTGGTTTCGAGTTGGTAACATCGTCGTGTGTTATCGTTAGGGACATTTCTGTGTGAATGTGCGTGAGTGCAATAGCAACAGGTTCTCTCGTGAAACTCTGGCCTTAATTCTCAGGAGCAGTGTAGTCTCCACATGTGTTTTATCCCCAAAGAAACGGTTAGCCTTTTTGCTTGTTAGAAGGGTAAGGTAGAGGGTAGTGCTACTTATCGGCAAAACTGAATAATTCTGTGGTAGGGTAGAGGTAAGCGCTGCCTACTGGAAATACAGAATTCTTGTGTAAATGGACAAAACTATCTCTTTGGTTTAGCGAAACAGGCAATGGTGGTGTTTTTATGTCATTACTAACAGATTATGATTGAAGAAAATGTAAGAAAAATTTGCCGATAAATTGTGTAAAGGAAGGGTCAGCAGAAGCAGGAGTAGCGAGACAAGCTGACGTCAGAAAGACCGCGCTGGGATTGGCCAGCCATATAGAGACAAAGTTTTCACGGATTGGTGCGCTGGTGTACGCCGCGCTGGGACTGGAGAATTACAGTGTGACATAGACGCTCAGGATTGGTGCCTTAGTGTGAGTCGCGCTGGGACTGGAGAATTACAGTCTGACGTAGACGCTCAGGATTGGTGCGTTAGTGTGAGTCGCACTGGGACTGGAGAATTACAGGGTGACGTAGACGCTCCGGATTGATGCTTTAGTGTGAGTTACGCTGGGATTGGACAGCAACCAGAATAGTCATAGAGAAGCGAGTCAGGAAATATAGTGATTCAGGATTAAGGAATAAGCAAAAAAATGATGTATTACAATCCACCAGAGAAAGAGAAAAAGTAATGCTTTGGAAAAATCAAGAACCTATTTAAAAAGGATAAGCCAATTGTGACTAGGGAAGGACAGCTACTTCCTCCACCGAAATCGCCCGCATCCTTTATGGTAGTGAAATATGGGTACCATACATATATTTGGCTAGATAATTGGGCAAAGTATACAAAAGAAGATGGAGTTTTAGCATTTCCAGAAAGTGGTTCGTTCAGTTTAGCTGTGTTAAGAAACTTAAGAGAAAGGATGATGAGGTTAGAACCGAGACCTAGACCTACACAGTTTGAAGCTTTAACGGAATGGGAAGAAGAGATTTATGAAAGAGAACGGCAGCGGAGTGGCAGAAGGTATAATTACATGTTTGGTAGACCGTGTGGACAGCAAAGTCATGATGATCAAATGAGGAGATGGCGGAGTGCAAACATGACTGTTGGAATGTTTCCATTAAGAAACGCTGAAGAGACTAGTGGCAGGAAGTGTACAGGGAAGAGAAACAATACAGGGTCAGAAGGTTATAAGTATGGTGTGAATGAGTCGGAGGATGATGTGCTAGAAGACATGTTTTATAAAAATCCTCCCCCGTATCAACCAAACTCCACGTTGCTGACGCCGAGTGCGCCAGTAAAAGAAACAACGCGAAATAAAACCTTTGAGCAAACTCCACCTGATTTAGGGAAAAATAATCCATTTAGAGACCCTGAAATAGCACAACCTGTTAGGATGGTAAATGAAAACTCAGCTGAACTAGCTAGAACGACCCTGGAATTAACTGAGAAAATTAGGGAATTAACCAAAAATATGGAAGCCATAACTGTACCTGTACTGTTTCTTTGTAAAAGTATAACTTGGAGAGCGAGGAGTTTGCATGAGAAACTGGAAGAGACAGCAAGCGAAATGGGCATTGACTTTGAGAAAATAAGATCGCTACAGAAGCCATATAGAGTAGATTTCTCTGAAAAGGATATCGAAAACTTAAATACTGCGAGAAGGTTAACTCAAATTAAAGAACTGATTGTCTTGCTAAGGAAATGGGGTGATGTGGATAGATGGAAAAGCAGGTGGTTTCGAAAGAGAGATAATGCAACAGATAAGACCTTTTCAGCATTCCCGGTAAGGGAAAAGGAGACGGTGGTAACAGACTGTCCCATGAGGGAGAACCCAGGAGGGTGTTATGTGCATGTTCCCTGGGCTAGATAGGACATTTTCTCATTTACAAATGATTTCCCCAGGCTCAGGGAGAAGCCTGTGGAGTGGTATCGACAAGTGGAAAGGTTTGTGCTGTGGACAGATTTGAATGGTCTGTTTGATATAATTGTGCCGGCAGATCTATGGGCGGAATGTAAAATTACAGTAGGTTGGCCCACTCAAGAGTATCCTAGGGATCCTAAAACAGGTGCCCCTGATCCAGAAGTAAGGAGAAAGTATGAACAGGTAATTACCTTTTTGAAAAATAAAGTGCCTCCAACAGAAACTGATTGGGTAAAAATTGATAGAACTCACCAGGAAGTCAAAGAATCTGTCCATGCCTATTATGAAAGATTGCTGTTAGCCTTTAAGCAATACAGTGGTGATGAGAAATTGAGTGAAAAGGATTTAAGTCATTTTGTATATCGATTTGTTTATGGGCTGAAGTAAGCGAAATGATTAAACAGCATACGGTAGATTGGCAAAATAAAAAGATAGATGAAATCCTGAGACATGCGAAATATTTTAGCGACGAAATTAAAGCAAAGCAACCCAAGCTGAAGGAGAAGGCCATGTGGGCTCAGTTTAAAGTAGCGGAAAGGCAAGAAGCCCAGCTGATTGAACAAGCAAATGGCATGGGCCATGTGAGACCAAAACCTAATATTGGAAAAGGAAAGGGACAGATTAGTTTAGATGAAGCAAAAAAGAAGTGGCCATGTATAATTGCGGAAAATTAGGGCATTGGAAATCCGAGTGTTAATTGCCCCCGAGTGCTAATGACGATAATGCATCATTGAATCCACAGGTGCGGAATGAGGTGAGTTGTCAACCGCAGCGACAGCAGCAGGTTGTTGCCCAACAGTGTCAGGTGCCAAAGCCACCTTTTCCACATAGCGTAAACCCTCAGAGATATAGTAATGAGACAGGATTCTACACCGAGGAACAGGTAACAAAGCTACCGCATGCTAGTGCTGTTTCGCAGTATTGGCTGCAGCGCGATGAGAGTGAATCAGAAGAGAGTTATTGACGGTACCGAGGAGAGGAAGAGGAGTGCGTACTTGGCACAACTCTAGAGGTAAACCATTCAGGCCCTTTTGTGGATGGAAAGGTAAATGAGGAAAATATTACTTTCCTAGTAGTTACTGGTGCTACTCGTTCAACTGTTAGATCAGCTGACGTCAAAAATCTTCCTCTCTCGGATGACACAATCCAAGTAGTTGGAGTCTCCAATAGACAGATAAAAACGTACCTTACCGAGCCTGTTAAAGTTAAAATAGGGAACTTTACTGACATGCACCGATTTGTCATGTGTGATACCAGCCCTGTAAATTTTGTTAGGGAGGGATATGCTGCGTAAGATGAACTGCACGATTTTCTGTGCTCCGGATGGCATAGCTTTTGAAACTCCCGATGAGGATGTACTGTATAAAATGACCATGGCCAATCTGGAACCCGAAGTTACTGAGGCATTTGTAGTATTTGACCCAGAAGAATTGCCTCAGGAATTGAAGAAAACAGTGAAACCCAAGGTATGGGATTTCACGGGAGAAGATATGGGATTGATGAAAAAAGTAGACCCTGTGAAGATAACTGTAAAGGAAGGAAAAAGTTACCCGAATATTCACCAATATGAATTGACACCAGAAATAATTGCAGGAGTGACTCCTATAATAGAAAAAATGATTGAACAGGGAATTTTGAGAGAGATAATGAGTAGTTCATGTAATTCACCAATCATGGGTTTGAAAAGGCCTAACAGAACTTTCAGGAAAGTGCAAGACTTGAGAAAAGTGAATACAATTGTTGTACCTTATTGTCCCATTGTACCAAACCCTTCAGTGATTCTATATCAGAGTCCCCATGATTCAGAATGGTACACGGTCATTGACCTGTGTCACGCTTTCTTTTCCATCCCATTGCACCCTGACAGCCAACAGATTTTTGCGTTCCGGTTCGGCGAACGTACCTTGGCATGGTGCCGAATCCCACAGCGGTATACAGAAAGTCCATCGATATTTAATCAGATTCTAAAGAAATCCCTGTAAGATTTAAAAATGCCCGAAAGTTCAGTACTAGTGCAGTACATTGACCTATTGGTGGCATCGAGAACACGAGAAGCCTGTGTGGTAGATGCAGTTGCATTACTAAATCATTTGGCGGCTGGAGGATTTAAAGTATCCCCATCGAAATTACAATTTTGCAAAAAGGAAGTACAATATTTAGGTCATAAAATTGTGAAAGGTCTGAGAAAGGTGACTGCAGACAGGATCAGAATAATAAAGGGAATGAAAGCACCAATGACTCAAAGAGAGGTGAGAATGTTTCTTGGAATGGTTGGATACTGTCGTCAGTGGATGAGCAACTTTTGGCTGATTGCAAAACCTCTGGTACGCTTGACGAAGAGTGATGTGAAAGACCACCTTGAATTGAACGAAGAAGAATTGAAGGCTTTTAAACAATTGAGAGACAGCTTGTGTGAAGCCCCGGCTCTTGGAATGCCTGATTATGGAAAGGAGTGTGAGCTCTATTGCAGTGAGAGAGATGGGTGTGCACTTTCTGTGTTAGTACAGAAGCATGGAAAATTAAGATGACCAATTGCATATTTCTTAGCTGTACTAAATCCTGTAGCTGTAGCGTTGCCTGGTTGTTTGCAAGCAGTGGCTGCTACCTGTAAGAGTTTGGAACAGAGTGAAGGAATTGTGATGGGATACCCTGTGAGAGTGTTTGTACCCCATGATGTTGCGATCCTTTTAACAAGGAGCCGCACTCAGTTCATGACGCATAGTCGTCTAACTAAATATGAGAAAGTCATTTTGGGTGCTACAAATGTGAGCCTTGTGAGGTGTCTCAATGTAAACCCCTCAATCTTGCTACCTGATGCTGTAAATATGGAAGTGAAAGACGACGTGGATCATGATTGTCTGGAAGTGCTTGTCTTTTGCACCAAGCCGCGTCCGGACATAAAAGATGTGCCTTTGAAAGAAAGTGACTATGTGATGTTTATGGATGGGTCATGTCTGAGAAACGAAGAAGGAATTTTGAGTGCACCGTACGCAGTATGTACTGTAGCGGCTGTATTGGAAGCGTCTTGTCTGAAAGGAGTGAGGTCAGCTCAGGTTGCTGAATTGTTTGCATTAACAAGAGCATGTAAATTGGGAAAGAATCTGAGAGTCACTGTGATTACTGATAGTCAGTATGGATTTGGAGTTGTGTATGATTATGGGCAGATTTGGTCCCAAAGAGGGTTCTTGACGTCGAGTGGAACTCCTATAAGGAATGCTGAAGTGGTTGGAAAGTTGCTTGAGGCGATACAGCTGCCTAAGCAATTGGCGATAGTAAATTGCGCAGCCCACTCAAAGGGTGCTGACTACGTATCGGCGGGTAATGAATTCGCAAATGACATAGCGCAATATTGTGCGCGCAACCAGAATTCAGTTAATCGGAATCGGGAAAAGGAAATGAACTCATGTCCCTTACTTTTTACTAACACTGTGAATACTTGGGAAGAGGTGAGACAGTTACAGGAAGAGGCAGGAGAAGAGGAAAAGAGCAGTGGATAAAATCAGAATGTGCACCACGAGAGGCAGACAGATTTTGGGTGTATCGGGATGGAAGACCAGTCATGCCTGATAGCATGATCTCTACCATGGCACTGATGTACCATGGACAGGCACATGTAGGCAAGGATGCTATGATCAGACTTTTCAAACAGACATGGTATAATGCCAAGTTTCATTGTAGCTGAGAGCCTTTGTTAAAGATGTCTAATATGTCAGCAGTACAATCCAGGAAGAAAAACAGTGGTGAGTTTGGGAACAATAGGACGGAAGGGAGGTCCTTTCACCAGAATGCAGATTGATTTCATTGAAATGCCCTCATGTAATCGGCTAAGGTACGTTCTAGTAGTTGTTTGTCTGTTTTCACGCTGGGTGGAAGCGTATACAACCAGAAGGAGTGATGGGGTTACAGTAGCGAAACTCCTATTGAGAGAGTTAATTCCTAGGTTTAGTTTCCCAGTTACGATTGAGTCAGATAGAGGAAAACATTTTCAGAATGAAATCATAAAGTAGATTTGTGAAGCATTGAATGTACAGCAGAAACTACACTGTGCCTACCGTCCAGAGGCTACTGGAGTAGTGGAACAGATGAAGGGCACCATTAAAAACAGATTAGGAAAAATGTGTTTGGCCACAGGTTTAAAATGGCCTGATGTCTTGCCTCTAGTTCTCATGACTATTAGATCCATTCCTGACAGGTATACTGGATTGAGTCCCCATGAAATTGTTATGGGTAGAGCGATGAGACATGTTTTCATTCCTGTCAACAAACTACTGCCTATATCTGATGACTTTGTGTTGGATTATTGCAAGTGGTTGGCTGATTCCGTTCATTCTGTGTTTCATCAGGTTGGATCGGATGCAACCACCCTTGAAAAGAAGCCAGCTCATGATTTGAGTCCAGGAGACTGGGTGAGGATCAAAGTACATAGAAGGAGAAATTGTCTGGTCTCACGTTGGGGAAAACCACGTCAAGTGATTTTGACCACGACGACGGATGTGAAATGTGCCAGAGTTAAAAATTGGATTCATGCGAGTCATACCCTTCGAATCCCTAGTCCCATAAATAGACCTGAGGAAGAATATTTGGGACAGTCGGATGCCAGTTCTGAGTCTGAATCAGAAGATACCAGAACAAGACCAACTCTGAGAAGGGGAGAGTTGGAACCAGGTCAAGTTACGGAACTAGAAAATTTGCCATTAAGAAGACGACTGGAAATTTCTGATACTAGCTCCGAATCAGATACTGAACAGGTGAGAGTACAAGAAAGGTAAAGGAAAATAGTGAGGAAACTGACGAAGAAATCCTTGATAAAGAAGCCCCACATACAAGTATGAGAGAGATTCCACCTGAGGTCATAGAAATAGAAGGTGAGGAATTAGATACAGAGAGTGAGGGTAAGATTGTTGCGGAAGACCCCCGAGGAGGCGTAGGGAAAACACACATCCAGGTAGAAGAATGGACAGTAAGTCAGCAGGAAGATTGCATGGAAGAAACATGAGGAGGGACAATAGTAGACAGGGAATAGGAGGTCTTGAAGGTAACATCCAAAGAAGGTAAAGGTCAAACTGAGACCGAATCTAAAGAAAGCGAAGGAGAATCACAATAAGGACGAGTCTTGAGGAAGAGAGCTTGGAAAACTGAGCGAGGTGAGAAGGGAATTAAGTTGAAAAGACCAGCAAAAGAGGAAATTTGGCCAAACAAAATAAAAAGACTGAGGTATCGATTGACAAGAGTGAAACCATCTAAAGCAGAACAAGTGAATTAAGTGTCTAGTCAAGAGAAATCAGAAGACACTGATCAGACACACTTGAAGAAAGAAAAGCGAATTAAGAAACCCAACCAGAAGTATAAGTGACCGGATCGGACGTATGTGGCACTTCCTGATGTACAAGTCTAGGTGTGAATGTACCGGAAGTGGTTGAAGAGGAAGAAGATTCGGAAATCCTGAGAGTTATCTTGTCTGATATCAGAGAAGAGACGGATGTTCAGGAAATTCTGAACCAAGATTGTGGAAACAAGGTAAAAGACGATCAAATGCCAGACTGAAGTGACAAGAGGAAGTTGCAGAGAGATTGAATTACCGATAAGACATATAACCGAAAGAACCAAGTAGGTGCTTAGAGCCTTGGGTTTAGACAAAAGTTAGTTGTGACTAAAAGAGGCTAAGTCAAAAGACACTGATCATTTCCGAAATGGCAAACACTGAAGGTAGAAAACCTACATGTGGGTTCCTTCAAAGATGGTGCAAAGTGTGTTGTTGTTGTTATTCAGGATTACTAATGCTTCTATGGATTATATTAGCTATAATAATTTCGTTTAGAGTAACTTTCGAAAGGGTAGAGAATCACACTGAGAATAAGACTAAAATAGAAAAGGTTAATGATACTCATGCAACTAGATTGGTAGATAGAACTGACTTACATAAGGATATGTCTATAACTGATTTTTCTAATAACATTTTTTCAAAATTATTGTCTGAATATGTAAAAACTATGGACGTTAGAGATTGTTAAATTTGCATGCAATTACCTGCATCGGTGTCAGAAGGTGTTGCCTGTCACCACCTTCCTGTGACATACGGAATAACATGTAGTGTATTATCAAGTTTGTTTTATAAAACAGGAAAATTAGAATATCATTACTCTGATGTATATAATGTTTTCTCACAAGTACCTGTAGTTCCTGAACTAAATAAAATAAAACCTAGTAAAACGTTAGGTGAATATTTCTTAGAAACAAGAGAATTAACCTTAGAAGAAGTGTTTAAGAACAATCTTACTTGTAGTCTGAGGAAGGAAGAAAATACTTTCTTGGACATGGTGGAAGAGAGGAGATTTAAGATGCAAAGAAAGGTACCTGAGAAAAAGAGAGAGACAACAGTTTGGGATGTGGAGAAAGAAAACCTTTTAAAGGGAGAAATGAGTCCCGCAATGGCATTGGATTGGCCTCAGAGAGGGAAATTATGTATCAGAAGAAATAAAACCGTTTATGATAATTATTTTGTAGGTGCAAGTGAATGCCATGATATATATAGAATCATGGGAGGATGGGGATTTAAAGGAGGAAATGATCCGGTATTCCCTGGATTATATTTAATCTGCGGGAGCAAGGTTTATTATCGGTTGCCGGACCATTGGTATGGCACATGTTACCTAGGCCTGGTCTTCCCGAAAATATTTCATTTGGGAAGGTGAAAAGATAGTGTGCACGAGATAGGCAACTAACACGTAGAAGGGGGGAAAGTTGGTCAGAAATTGTAGGGGATATTTTTGGAGCACTGATACCAGCCGTCGGAATATCTCTGAATGCACATAAAATTAGAAAATTGTCTACAGTAGTGGATCGCTTATCGACAAGCACTGCTGGAGGATTTTTACTGGTAAATACCGAAATGGTTGCCATGAGAGCCATGGTGATGCAAAATCGACTTGCCCTTGATATTATTTTGGCAAAAGAGGGAGGAGTCTGTGGAATGCTGAAAGTGCAACATTGTTGTACTTACATTCCTAAAATATTAACAATATAACAGACTTGCATGAGGAAATTGTTCCATTGGAGGTTGAAAGTGTTTGGGAAAGGATTGGTAAAGGGTTTTCCGCTATAAAAAGCTTCTTAATCAAGTTAGGTAGTTCATTTGTAGGTAAGATTCTAATGCCAATGACTTGTGTGGTAATACTAATATTGAGTTTAAGACTAGGATGTGTATGTATAAAAAGAAGAAAGTTACAAAATAAAATAAAAAGAGAAGTTGCAAAGAAAAGAGAGAAAGAAACAAGGGAAAGAGAAATGGGAGATATAGAATTGGAAGAATGGAAAGAAAATATGTATAAGAAAACAAGAGAGGATGAGATGGGGGAAACCATGATGTGATGTGACCAAAAGTAAGAGAACTGAGAAATCATTTCGGTAAAATAACTTGAAAATTTAGGGGGATTTGTGGTGATATTAAAAATCACCAAAGGGGAGATTGGTGGAGCAGGTAAAGCAAAATTTTGTATACCTGCTCTATTTGCATGACAAAATACTAATTACGTAACTATTCTAAATATTAACCTGTATTGACTGTTTGGAGTGTTATTATTAATCCATATATGCACCTTAGTAAATACAAATTACACGTGGGACTAAAATGCTAATTGCATGGCTAATAATTCTAATGATTAACTGTGGTACGCATATTAACCGTAGGAGGTGTTGTAATAGAAAATTGCATGATTTATGTTGCTTTTGTAATGGTTTGTGCTCCTGGTATTGCGGAATGGTGAGTATTACTGCTTTAAATGTTGCTATAAGCTAGGAAAATAATAATATATATTGGGATTAGTGTGGGTTTAAACATTCGAATCTTCATTTCCGTATATTAATTATTTTTATGTTTGTTTTGCTTAAGTTGGCATTCGAGCCTACTAGGCCGCGATATTCAAAATGGAGTTCGGAAGTGGCCACCGTCGTGTGAGCGAGATGTCTACTGCGCAGACTCGGATGGCTCTGAAGATCTCCAGGCGACCTCCAAATCAGGCTACGTGTTCCTTGTCAAGGATAGGAACGTGGAGGATTGCCAGGACTCAGAAAGTGTGAGTGACAGAAAATACAATGGCAACCTGTAACCAGAGGTCGACATGTTGTTACTTCGGAACGTTTCGCATGAGAACTGTACAAACTAAAGGATGACATGTTCAATTCCCTGAGAACCAAGAAAACCTGGGAACAGAGTTCAATATTTCAAAATTTAAGGGTTTAGCCAATCAGGAGTCTTCTACTCCTAGAGAATGTTGCATATTATCCTAGAATGTACTATATAAGGGAACTATAGAAGAGGGTGGGTAGAAGTGCGTTCCGAATTTCCGTGGGTGACCGCTGTTGAAGAGGGTCGATTTGCTTGCACGATTGCGTGGTTCTTTTGATATCTTCGGGACTGTGTCGTGCCGAGCGAATTAACTTTTCCCGGACTTATTTGGGTCCTAGCCTGCAATTGACTGGACGATTTCACCAGAAGGGATTTAATTTATGCAGGGCTGACAGGTTTCGGGAATTGGTCACCGGTATAAAAATTTAGGTAAATATAATTGTTATGCAAATATGTGCCAAAATATTCATTGAAAACTCTGATTTGATTAAATGCTGACAATGCCAATGAAAGTGAATTAATTAGATAAACTAAACATTTATTAACAGAAAATTGAGTTTGTGATTCTTCTAATAAGGTATTGATTAAAGGTTCCGAAGCTTTAAATGTGTTTTAGCTGGTTCTAAATCACCATCAACCAGTTCAACTAATTGGTCCAGCGACAAAGTGGTGGAGTGCCTTGATGTTAACGTTAGGATTCTATAGGTGCAGGTGTATATAATGTATATAATGTAAAGGAATTTTCCTCCTATAGTTAGGTTCCCCCACATGTCCAGCGCTTCTTTCCTCCTGTGTACAGATTCGAGTGAGACGTATGAGTGTTGGTGTTATGGGCCCCACCAATGAATGCGTGTATGAATGAGTTAGTGTGATGATGAGTCTGTGATGCAGGGAGGATATGTAAATTTGCCCTTTCCCACTGGAGAAAAACCATGAGTAGTGTAAAATAAAAATATAGATGATCCTTTAGCTCTCGCGCTCCTTCATAGCCTGGAAATAAAAGAGGGGATTTTCCTGCACCATATTGGTGCAGCGCAAAATTGTCCACCCTTTACACGTCACTAAACCTAAATACAACAGATACCTGAAAAAAAGGAGGGCCTTATTGGTGGTACCTCAAGTTAGGTAAATGGTTCCCAGGTATGGGGTTCCTCATATAAAAGATGGCTGGTCCCGGCATAAACTATTGTTTGTCACCTACATCCCTAAAATGACACCTGGCCACCCCGACCACCTGGTGGGATTACATACGTTAGGGTCCCCCAAAAGGTATACCCCTATGACAGATGTTTGTAATTGTTGTCATTTGGTATGAGTTCATGTTGCATCGGGAAGGCTTTAGCACATTGGGAATGCTGGAGTGGGTGGGGAGCGTTGATGTTTGTTACCAGATGCAGACGCAGTGCATATCATATACAATATGGAGGATAATACAGCCCACCTGGAGAAGGGACTCCCCCCATTGGATATACAAGATACACAGGGGGAGTGTCGGAACATAGGGGCCTCACTAAATTGCTAACATGGACCATGCAGGGTTTCAATACCCCCCAAAAATAAGGCAGGTATTAGCGTATCTTGACAGTCATAGAGGCATAGACGCCAAATAGCGTTGCTGCAAAAAAAACACACCACACAAAAATTTCAGGTATAATGTAGGGAATAGTTGGGTGGTGGTGATGGTGGCCTCGCCTTACTCTTCATATTCCAGGGTTGTGCTATTGCTGGTGAAGAAGGGGGCACCGTTCACCCTTCTCCACACAGAGACGGATGAGCAAGGGAAGTTTCTGATGGTTCAGGGATGCTTGGGAGGCATGAGGGTGGCTCTAGTTAATACATATGGACCCAATGTTGATGATCCTGCTTTTTAAAATATGGATGGAGCCCGCCTGGAGACCCTGCTCTCTTCGGTAGTTATATGGCGGTGAACCTAAATGTATATTTGGATCCCATGTTGGACCAATCGGTCACTACGGAATGGCATGGGAAGCAGGTGGCTAAGACAGTGTCATGAAAACACAGATTTGTACCTTGGTCAAGCCCATGAACCTGCTTAAACACAGAAATTATTCGAGAACTGTTAAGTATCCTCAATGAAGAAAATTATGCCCCCTTCTGGAAGTCTCAAGCAATCATTGTGCTGAAAAGACTGCAGAACTAATGTAAATAAAGAATTCCAATATGGCCGCTGAGATTCTGAGGAACTGGTCTCTGCGGTCTAGTTGTTTTGACTTCTGTTTTGCTGTGCCGTCATCGCGTGGGGTTTCTCTGAGTGCTGCGCACTTTAACTGTTAAAGGTGCCTATCTCCATCTGTCAGCTCCTGATAAAAGAGAGTTGACTATACAGATAAAATAAATGCAAATGACGATGTGTAGGTTTGCTAGAATGTAGCAATGTTCTTGAACTCATTCCAGGTGTTTGCAGTGAAGCGAACAATTCGAGATTATTCCTGTAGAGAAGAATGACCTGACGTCTGAGGCTGTCTCTCTTTCTTATCCTATCCCCTTTCCGCCCTGCTATTGGGGGGGACTGAGAGTATTTTCAAGTCGCTTGCAGTGGTGGAGTGGACTGAGGAATTCTCCTCTGCTCCAGTGAAAATCGCCATAAAGTAATCCTGACAGATTAAAGTGCATTTTCCCCTCTTGTGGGAGAAAAGGAGATTTTCATCTGAACAGAATGGCAGAAGGTATTGATGTGAAAGCATTAGCCACAATTCTTGAGGGCATACAGAAGTAGTTGAATGACACCATAGAAAAAAATAAAAGTGTGAGAGAAGAGTTAAGGAGATCAAGTCAAGAGTCTTTACAAATTATTCAAAGGATGGATGAGCTAGTTGCTGGGACCACTTCTAACCCTGGTGGGAGGGGTCTTCAACGTATCCCAATCTCTTCACTCACTCCAGATCTTTCCACTCAAGTAATTCACGCTATCTCCCCTGCCATTCCATTAGCACACCCTGAGCCCGTTGGAGGGGATCCACACAAAGCACAGATTTTCTTGACACAGTGTTCTTTACATTTTTTGTGTCGACCAGTTATTTTCTCAGAGGATCAATCCAAGGTTGCATTCATACTGTCCTATCTGTCTGGGGATGCCCTGGTGTTGTCCATGCCAGTAGTTTCAAGAAATGATCCCATATTGTATGATTTCAAAGCATTTAAGGAGACATTTTTAAGACTTTTTGATCGGCGCACCGCAGCACAAGCTACTGATAATGAATTGTTGGAACTTCAACAAGGAAATAGAGATTTAGTGGCTTACTTGGCTTACTTGGCCCAATTCAATAAACTTGTTGTTGAAACGAATTGGTCAGAATCAACAAGCATTGGCATTGCCAATAGGTCTCGCTTTTGGGACCTTATAAGTATTGAGTTATACAGCACAATATCCTTGGTGCAACAACATTAATTGTTGCATGGTTAAACACTTATAAGGTCCCAAAGGCGAGACCTATTGGCTATGCCAATGCTTTTTTTACTTCAATTAACTAACCTACCTAAAATTGGTACCAGTCATGTTAAATAAGGAAATTAAAACTGTCCCCGGTGTCGCTGTGCATGCATTGTGGTGACTGCGACGAATCTTGCAATGAGTCCTCTTTATTAGAAATCCACTTCCAAAATTGTCATCACAGGAGTATGACATCATGCTGCTTGCGCATATATGTGACTGCAAAAAGGCACTGGCAAAGCCAATATGTCAGCATTTTACTGCCGAAACCCACTGGCTTTGCCAACACTTGTTCATGTTTATTTGTTGTATATAAGGCACCTCTAGACATTCCCTGTTCTTGGCTGCGTAATATGCATTTATAAATGAATGAATGAAGCATGGAGAGAAGCTCATGTTTTGGGGGAATCTGGTTGTATTCCTTCGTGAACACACTGCCCTTTCTTCAGCTTTACTGCCCCGCCCATCTCTTTTCCTAACTTGAGGTAAAACAAATTCAGATTTAATCCCCTGACTGCTTGAAATGACATGCCGCCCAGATAAGGGTAATATCCAGGCATGCTTAATTAAGTGCATGTAAGCGAGTTGGGTAATACATATGACAATAATACACCTGCCACTTGCCAGGTCACACATTGGCAGTATATTCAAAACAAACAGAGCCAGCATCCTCCCTCCGACTGCCTGCCTGTATGGTGGGTGCAATACACACCGGAGCCGGCTCTCAGAGAGGAGGGACGCCGCAATGCAGACAAGCACACAGAACCACCAGAAGAGAGACTCCTATATGTAAACACAAGGACTTGGATTGAAAAGGACAGCCCTTTCAGTACAGCATCAGCTGCATGCAAGAAAAAAAAAACAAGCGGGGTGAATTGAGGCCAGGCACGTGGCTGTAATGTTCTCGAAATGTATGCTGGCAAATGCTGCTTGGCTATTCCGTGGAGGCTCAGTTCAGTAATGAAACTGACCTGCTTTTGCTATAATGCTTTTTGTTTGGAGTTGTTCAAAGCTTCTGGTAACGTAACCCTGATCATGTGCGTATTGTGCCTACCGGTGCACTGTGGGTACGCGTTCCCGGGGTCTGAGTGAGAGATTGATGTCCATGGCATGCAGTGGGATTCACACGAGAGGTGCCCAAGATCACACGTGATTCAAGTAAGTGGTGAAATAGTTTCAGCTCCCAGTAAGACGGGTAGGATCAGTTCATTTACCACTCTCAGTCTCTGCTAATCTGAAACCCTTCCTATCTCTACGTCGCCTTCACCAGTATTTCAATCCAGCGACTCCCGGCGCCTTTAGTGAAAGTGATCGCGGGGGAAAAATGCTACCGCCGGCGACAGCTTGCAGTGCATGTGCGCGAGTGGTGTGCGCGCAGCAGTAATCATGCCATGTGGCGCCTCTGCTCAAGCGCGCGCCCCCGCACATGCACTGCAAGCTGTGGCCGGCGGTAGCATTTTTTGAAGCCCTTACTTAAAGTCTCGCCAGTCCAGCGGAAGCGCTGGGTCAGGCGAGACCTAAAAACGGCAGCCATTTTCTACAGGGGACTTAAAGATGAGCTTAAGGATGCTTTAACCCAAGTTCTTAAAAGACCCCCAGAGATCTCAGAGTTAATAGAGTTAGTACTGCAGATCGAGCATCGTCTCTAGGAACGCAAATCGGTAAAAAAGAAGAGACTTTCGTTCCATACCACCCAGATTTGACAGGTTTAAAAATTAAGGGACAAAGACATCTGAAAATGTAACCACAGAGGAACCAATGCAAATTGGTTCCGTCCGCAGACCTCTCTTCAAAGAGGAAAAAGAGATTATAAGGAGTAACCATCTGTGTCTTTATTGTGGCCTCGTTGGGCATTTCGTGAAGGAATGCCCAAAGAAACCCAAGCAGAATCTTTCGGGAAAAGACAAGCTCCTTTAGTAAAAGGAGTTGCTCTGATGGAAGCTAGCCCCAAGACAACTCCCGCATCCCAGCAAGTAGCGAACATACTTCAGTCTGCGGCTCTGCATTCAGTAGTGTCTTTTACAGCTAAATTCCGGAAAATTGATGTAAATGTATTATCTGTTATGATTGATTCTGGAGCGACGGGAAATTTCTGCTACATCAAATATGCCTGTAGCATGAAGAATCAGTTTGTAAAGAAAAAATATTTGGAAGCAGTTCGAGCCATTGATGGAACCAACATTTCATCCGGTCCAATAACTCATGAAACAGAACCCATTTGTCTAAAGGGCTAGAAGGGCACCATGAACAGATAGTCTTCAATTTTATAGATGCTCTGCAATTTCAGTTGATTCTGGGGTTACCATGGCTCACTGAGCACAACCCAAAGATAGATTGGAGTAACAGAACCGTTATCACGAATTCCTCCTATTGTAAGGAGAATTGTTTCCATGAAGCAGAGGAAATAATTGAAACCTCCCCAACGATTAGTTTGGCTTCACTTCATACAACCGCATGTGCCTTAAAGACCGAAGAAATCCCTGGAGATTACAAAGATCTGGCCTTAGTGTTCGACAAAAAGGAAGCAGAGAGATTACCCCTGCATAGGGCCTATGATTGCAAAATTGAATTGGAGCCTGGAGCTGTGCTTCCCTGCAACAGAATCTATGCTCTCACAGAGGCAGAGAACCAATATATGAGACGGTATTTGGATCAATATTTAGCCAATGGCTTTATAAGTCCATCTCAGTCCCCGGTCTCTTTGTCTCTTTTCTTTATTCCAAAGAAGAATGGTGAACTTAGAACCTGCATTGATTACAGAGCAATAAATCAAGACACCATCAAAAATCTCTACCCTTTACCTTTGATATCGGAACTTTTAGACCAAATGAAGGATGCAAAGATTTATTCGAAATTAGATCTGAGAGGGGCCTACCATTTGATCCGTGTGGCCTAAGGAGATGAGTGGAAGACAGCCTTTCGAACACGCTTTGGGCTATTCGAGTATCAGGTAATGCCCCATGGGCTCTGCAATGCCGTGGCTGCCTTCCAGCATTTTGTCGTTGACGTCCTTCAAGAATTTCTTAACCGAGTTGCAGTTGTCTACATTGACGACATATTAATCTTTAAAAAAAAAAATCTCTCTGATGATGTCACTCATGTTAGAGCGATCCTATAAACCCTGTTGGAAAACCATCTATATGTGAAACTAGAAAAGTGTGCATTCCATGTGGAGCAGGTCGAATTTTTAAGATTCGTTCTATCTTCCCATGGAGTCAGCATGGATCCGACCAAGGTAAAGGCAGTACAGAATTGGCCACCCCCAAGGAGCATTAAAGAAATTCAAAGTTTCATTGGTTTTGCCAATTACTACAGAAGACTCATCTCAAATTTCTCACAAACTGTCAGCCCTATAACGCTTTTGTTGAAGAAAGGAGTGAAATTTGTTTGGACTCCAGAAGCTGATTTAGCCTTAAAAGTTTTGAAAGATTCATTCACTTCAGCTCCCATACTCTTACATTCAGTCCCTACAGAACCCTTTTATATTGAAGCAGATGCTTCTGATGCAGCTATTGTAGGAATTCTTTCCCAGCACTACAAAAGCACTGGGCATTTGCACCCTGTAGCCTACTATTCTCGGAAATTGAGCCCGCCAGAAGTTAATTATTCAATTGAAGATAAAGAATTGTTGGAGGTGAAACAGGCGTTCCTAGAATAGAGACATTATTTGTTGGGAGCACAGAATAAAGTCACAGTTTATACAGACCACAGGAACATGCAATTTTTAAAATCGTCTTGAACATTGAGAGCCAGACATTTACGATGGTCCTTGTTCTTTGCAGATTTTGATTTCATCATTACGTATTGATTAGGAGTTGCTAATGGAAAAGCTGATGCATTGTCACAAATGAACACTGAAGTAACTCAAATAACATCAGAGAGTAAGCCAATAATTCCAGAAACAAAGTTTGCTTTCGCAATTCAGTAGTCAGATTTCAGGTCAGCAATTCTTGAAGCTTTATCTGAGGAAGAAATGCAGAGAAACTCCTGAAGGAGAAATTAAAGAACGGTTGCTGTATTTCAATGGAATATTATTTTTACCCACCTTCGATCTACAAAAGAGGGCTCTTTTCCTCTGTCATGACTGTTAGAAATGGGGGTCTCTACTTGGCAGAGGTAGGCACATTTGACAAAATAGGGACCCTTGCTTCTAGTCAGGGTAAGGGGGATGCTCTCTTTGGATAAACCCTGCTCACCCCCTTGGTAGCTTGGCACAGGCTTATCCCAAAGGCAATGAGTAAAGTATTTGTACCAACACTCACAGTAACACAGTAAAAACACCACAAATGGACAACACACCAGTTTAGAAAAATGAAATATCTTTATCTAAACTAAACAAGACCAAAACGACAAAATTCCAACATACAGATACCCAGTAGAATGTCTTCATAAGGGTTGTTGCAAAAATAAGCTTGTTGATGGTAAATGCGACACTTTACTCTCAAAGTACCTTGGATGCATAATGCAGAACAAACAAAATGGTCGCAGAGAAGGCGATGCATCGATTCTTCCTGCGCTCCGGTCACGATGTGACAAGAAGGCACCTTGATGCGTTGTGACGATCCGGTGCGATGCAACAAAGTTGCGTCTTTGGTGCGATGCGACAACAGGGAGGTGATGCGTGCACACCAAACGGCAGTGCGGTGAGATCGGTGGTTTCCTGAGCCACGACAAGCCCTGCGACACACTTCTCCGGTGATGCGACAGCGACACTCTTCCTCAGCGGTGGGACACGCTTCTCCGGTGATGCGGCAGCGAACAGCGGCAGCGGTGGCACGCTTCCTCGGTGATGCGACGGCGGCTGCTGCGGCGGTGACACGCTTCTCCCTCGTTGCGTCGTGCTTCCAGCTCCCAACAGCAAGGGCCTCACACACAGTTACATGCACCTCCTGGTAGGTCAGAACTCCCAGCAAGGAAGTTCAGGGAAGCTGGGGGTGAAGTCCTTTTGTTCCTGGGACTTCAAAAACAGGAGGCCAGCTCTTCTCGGACCCTTGGAGACTTTTCTTCAGATGGACGCAGCACAAAACAAAGTCCTTCTTTAAGCAGGGAAAACAGCACACAGCAAAGTCCCTTTGTCCTCTCCTCAGTAGAAACAGCAAGCTGCAGGCCAGTTCTAGACACACAGCAAGGGCAGTACTTCTCCTCAATCTCTTCAGCTGTCCTCTTTGGCAACAGGTTCCTCTTGATCATGAAGTAGTCTAATTTTACAGGGGTTTCAGCTCTTACTTTTATACCCCAAACGTCTTTGTTCTCTATGTGCTAAGGATCCTGGACCCAGTTCAAAACCAGTTCTGGGTGCACTCTGCCAGTGCACAACTTCTTCCTTTATGAATGTGGGCCAGGGTCTTCAGACGCACCGTAGGAAGTGGAGCCAGCATTGTGAAAGAAGGCAGGCACAACCCTATTCAGGCCCAGGTGCTACTCCTCCCACCACTCCAAATGCAGATAGATCTATTCAGCCTAGCGCTGACTCACCCAGACTCCTGGAGCCACCCCAGCCCCTGTCACTCTCAAGCCAGATAGTAAATCCACAAACAGGCAGAGGCACACAGAAAGGTTGAACAAGAAAATAGCCACTTTCTAAAAGTTGCTATTTTCAAACATAGAATTTAAAAACCATCTTTACTAAAAGATGTGTTATTAAATCCTGAGTTCAGGGATACCAGACTCTAATTTTCTATCTCACTCCTATGGAAAGATATGCAGGTAACCATGTTACATAGCATTCCCCATTCTGTCCTATGGGCAAGATAGCCTTTCAATAGTGAAAAACGAAATTGGCAGTATTTCACTATCAGGATGTGGTACACACATCAGTACTTGTCCTACCTTTTACATACACTGCACCCTGCCCAGAGGGGTACCTTGGGCCTACCATAGGGGTGTCCTATGTGTAAGAGAAGGGAAGTGTAAGGCCTGGCAAGTGGGTACACTGGCCAGGTCAATATTGCAGTTAGCAAACTGCACACAGGCACTGCTGTGGCAGGCCTTAGACCTCTTTTCAGGGCTACTCATGTGGGTGGCACAATCAGTGCTGCAAGCCCACTAGTAGCATTTGAATTACCAGCCCTGGCACATGTAGTGCACTTTACTAGAGACCTACTGGTAAAGCAAATATGCCAATCATGGATAGCCAATCACTATAAAAATTTACACAGGGAGCACTTGCACTTTGGCACTGATCAGCAGTGGCAAAGTGCCCAAAGCATCTAAACCGGCAAAAACGAAATCCAGCACAGTGTCAAAAATACAGGAGGTAGAGGCAAAAAGTCAGGGGTAACTACGCCAAGGATGCCAGGTCTAACACGTGTCCCCTCCAGCTGAAAAGTGGGGAGAACTACCCATCCTCTTGGGAGTTCCCATCACTAAGGCGGAAGAACCTGGACAGACCATCAGCATTGGTGTGTTCTGTACCAGTACCAGGGCGGTGTTCCACCGTAAAGTCCATTCCCTGTAGGGCGATGGACCACCTCAACAGTTTTGGGTTCTCACCCCTCATCTGCATTAACCATCTGAGGGGTCTGTGGTCTGTCTGAACCCGGAAGTGAGTCCCAAACAAGTAGTGCCTTAGCTTCTTCAGTGCCCAGACCACAGCAAAAGCTTCCCTTTCAATTGCACTCCACCTCTGTTCCTTGGGAAGTAGCCTCCTACAAATGAAAGCTACGGGTTGGTCCAAGCCCTCGTCGTTCAATTGTGAGAGTACTGCTCCCACACCATGCTCTGAAGCATCTGTTTGTACCGCAAATTCTTTTGAGAAATCAGGCGCCTCGAGCATAGTCGCCGTGCACATGGCAGCTTTCAGGGCATTAAAAGCTGTCTGACAGGCATCAGTTCAGATTACTTTCTTGGGCTGCTTCCTCGAAGTCAGCTCTTTCAAGGGGGCAACAAAGGTGCCATATCCCTTGACAAACCGTCGTTAATACCCGGTGAGACCTAAGAAGGCTCTCACCCCTGTCTGGGTCTTGGGGGGGGTTCCAAGCCAGAATGTTATCAATCTTGGCCTGTAGGGGCACCACCTGGCCGCTCCCTACATGGTGTCCCAAGTACACCACTGATCCCTGCCCTATCTGGCACTTACTGGCCTTGATAGTGAGGCCTGCTCTTTGCAGAGCCTTCAACACTTCGCAGAGGTGTTGCAAATGTTCCTCCCAACTGGAGCTGAACACAGCAATGTCATCCAGATACGTGACGCTGAATTCCTCCAGCCCGGACAGTACCTGGTTGACCAGTCTGTGGAAGGTAGCAGAGGCGTTTTTCAACTAAAGGGCATAACACGGAACTGGAAGTGCCCTTCAGGTGTTGAAAACTCTGACCTCTCTTTGACCCCCCCAGTTAAGGCAATCTGCCAGTACCCAGATGTTAAATCAAATGTACCCAGGTACTGGGCAGCACCTAACCGATCCACGAGCTCATCTGCTCAGGGGATGGGGTGTGTGTCAGTCTTGGTGACCGCATTGAGCCCACGATAGTACACACAAAACCGGAGTTCAGGAGAGGCACCGGGTGCAGCAGCTTTTGGGACTAAGACCATAGGGCTAGCCCAGGGGCTGCTGGAGGGCTCAATTACCCCTAGTGCCAACATCTTGGAAACCTCTTCCTTGATGCTAGCCCTGACCTTGTCAGCTATTCTTTGAAATTTCTGTTTCACAGGCAGACATCATAGACGCACCAATCAGTGACTCCTGGCGTCAGGGAGAACAGGGAGGCAAACTGACCCAACACATGGCGACAGTCCCTCTGCTGTTCTGGGGTCAGGGTAGGCGAGTGGTTCACCCCATCCACTGACCCATCCTGCTGCTTTGCTGACAGGAGGTCAGGAAGAGGGTCACTCTCCTCCTCCATCCCATCTTCTGTAGCAAGGAGCATTGTCACATCAGACCTCTCAAAGTGTGGCTTGAGGCGGTTCATATGTAGGACCCTCAAAGGGTTCCTGGGAGACTGCATGTCGCTCTGCGCTCCACTACCTCATATGGACCAGTCCACTTGTCTTGGAGTGCACAGGGCTCCACTGGTGCCATCACCCACACCTTCTGCCCAGGTTGAAATTCGGCCAGAGTGACATTGTGGTCGTACCATCTTTTAATTTTTTCCTGGCTAGCTTCCAGGTTTGCCTGAGCGAGTTTCCTAAAGCGTTGAGTCTGGTTCCTGAAGGTCAGCACATAGCTGAATACATCCTTGGGGGTCTCACCAGGGTACTTTTCCCAACCCTCCTTCACCAGACTCAGAGGTCCTCTCACAGGGTGACCGTACAGGAGGTCAAATGGACTGAACCCTAAGGACTTTTGGGGTACCTCCCTGTAGGCAATCAACAGGCATGGCAAAAAGACGTCCCACTACCGTCTCATGGGTTCCGCAAGGCACATGATCATGCAATTCAGGGTTCAGTTGAATCTCTCAACCAACCCATTCCCTTGAGGATGGTAAGGAGTGGTGAACTTGTAAGTTACCCCACACTCCTCCCACAAAGATTTCATGTACTTCGAGATGAAGTTGGTATCCCGGTCGGAGACCACCTCTCTGACGAACCCCAAACGGGAAAAGATCCCCATCAATGCACGGCCCACCACGGGGGCTGTGATTGTCCTAAGAGGGACAGTTTCCGGGTACCTGGTGGCATGGTCCACCACGACCAAGATAAACTTGTTGCCTAAGGCTGTCTTGGGTTCCAGTGGCCCCACAATGTCGATGCCCACCCGCTCAAAAAGGGTGCTCACCACAGGAAAGGGTTGGAGGGGAGCCTGACACTTCCCTCCACTCTTGCCACTTGCCTGGCAAGTCCTACAATGTGTACCGACGTGCTTCCTCATTTGGGGCCAGTAAAAGTAGATGACAAGCCTCTGAGAGGTCTTGTCGTACCCCAAATGTCCTGCAAGAGGCACGTCATGAGCCAGACCCAGTAGGAAGGTCCTGAAGCACTCGGGTATCACCAGCACACGGGCTGCACCGGGCTCAGCGACCTTAGGCTCACTATAGTGTAATCCATTTTCCCAGTAAATGAAATGTGTTCCGGACTCGCCACCTGCTGCCTGGTTTGCGGGCTGTTGCCGCATACCAATGAGAGAAGGGCATTCCATCTGCGCCTTGCAGAACTCCTCCCTGGAAGGACCCCCTTCCTGCGGCCAGTGGGTCAGCTCAGGCAGGTCTCCCAGTTCGGCCACCTGTTCCTCTGTAGGTTCCAGGGCATCCCCCTCAGGTTCTGCCTCCTCCTGGACCGTGGGAAATTCGGGGGCTGGCTTCCCATGCCCCATGCCCCCTGCCCCTCCTGTTCCTGGCAGGCCCCTTGGCCACTGTTTCAGGCTCCAGGTCCGCTTGATTACCCCTACTGGCTGCCATTGACCGAGTGGTCACACAGACCCACTCAGGCAGACTCAACATCTCCAATTGAGCCTGGCGTTCCACCTCCCTCCATGGGGAACTCTCCGGGTCATTTCCCAGCAGACAGTCTACAGGCATGGATGAACTAACAACGACCTTCAAGGAACCTGAGACACCCCCCCACTCAAAGGGAACTAGCGCCACTTTGCAGAGGCGCACAGAGTTGTCCGCTGCAACTACAGGGTGAAGTGCATTAGGAACGACCTGCTCTTTAGACACCCACTGACACCTGACAGATGTCACACTGGCTCCTGTGTCTCTCAGAGCCTCCACGCTCCTCCCATTGATGGTCACCCACTGCCTGTATTTTGTAGTGTTCTCAGGCAGGTAGTACTCCTGGACCATCTCTCTGTCTCCTAAAGAGACAAGGGTCATCACTGCTTGCTCCTCCCCTCCAATTCTGTATACTTAGGCATGCCACACTACTTGCTTAAGCGCCTACAGATGGTCCAGAACCAGGCAGCACAATTGATTTATCGTCAATCTAAATGGCACACAGCTACCCCTCTGTTGAGGAAACTACATTGGCTCCCAATATCACAGCGTTGTGCCTTCAAAACGGGGTGCCTCATTTTTAAATCCCTGCATGGCACCAGTCCTGAGTTCATTAACAGCATGATACTCAGGCACACTCCCACACGCAATTTAAGGTCTGCTCATCTCTCACTTCTTTCTATCCCGGGTTTCAAACGGGTACGCCAAGGAGGTCGCAGATTCGCCACTCTCGCCCCCAAATTGTGTAATTATTTTCCGCTTGAAATCCGATCATGCACCGACCTCCTCCAGTTTAGGAAATCTCTGAAAACATGGCTATTTATACAGGGTTAGCTTCTGTCTTTTCTGTCAGCCTTTTGAGCCTTAGCGCCATGAAGCCAATCGGCATACGTGCGCTCTATACATTTTTATTAACATTAACAATGGAAACCAATTCCTCCCCCAACGCTACACTCACTAAACCTGGTGACTGAGCACCAGTGGGTGTTTGGGATTTCTTGGGGCACTTAGGGTCAATGTGGCCCTTCTCACCACGCGAGTAACACCTGGGGGGACCCCGCATGTCACACCCGCCCTCAGAGGGCTGAGACATCTTAGGCTGGGGGAGCTGGAACTCCTTTTCCTCTGAACTGTTTTGGGGCCCTTTAGAGAACTCCTTTTGGTTACCTTTGTCCCCCCCACTCTTCTGCTGGGGACCCTGTCCACCTTTGGCTGTGCTACCCACAATCCCCTTGTGGACCCTGGTGCTGGTCCAGCGGACCACCTCCTTAGCAAGCTCACTGGGATCAGTTAACGTACTGTCCAAAAGATGCTGGTGCAGCTCTGGAACACAAAGACTGCTCAAGTGCTCCCAACTAATTAAATGGCACAACCCCTCATAATCAGTTACTTTGCTGCCCTTTATCCAACCTTCCAGTGCACGCGTGCACAACCTCACACATTCAACCCAAGTGTCTGAATCATACTTCTTGAAATTCCTGAACTTCACTCTGTATTTTTCTAGGGTGAGCCTATACTTGAGGCATAAGGCCTCCTTCATATTGGCGTAGGTCAGGGTACCCGCCTTCTCTAAGGGTGGTAAGACATCCCTCCCAGAAGCCTCAAAGTGTTTTCATAGGCCCGCCCCCCAGTTCTTCTCAGGCACCTCATTCATCTTCAATGTAAGCTCATATGACTCAAACCATGCCTAGATATCATCTCCCTTCTGGAAATTCTGTACTAAATCCTTGGGTATATACACCTTACCCCCATGCACTGGCTGTGCGCTGCCACCATTTGAACTGGACTCCAGTTACTTGGCCTTGATGTCCTGTTCCCTCATGCTCAACTCATGAGCCAAAAGCAATTTCTTCTCTTCCAGGGCGAGAGCGCGCTTGCTCTCCTCCGCCCTGGCCTGGTTCTTCAGTTTTAAAACTTCTAGCTCATGGTCTCTGATACTCTGGTTCTCCTCCCGCTTCTCTCGGGAGAGACTTACCGCAGAATGGACGCTGGGGCTGCCCTTGGCACGAGCAAATCCTGTGACCTGAACCCCTCCCCTTGTGCATCTTCATCCAAAGCTCGATCATTGGTATAACCAGGCCTGCAAGGAAGCATACAAGCAGCTGTTTCGGTTAATCAAAAAAAAAGATATAGACAAGATTAAAATAGCACGTAAAGAGTATAAATCTATGCAAACTTTAGCAAATGAAAAATATGCAATCATTTTGGCAGTTGGTAAAGTGGGGTAGAGGAGGTCAAGATAATATTCCCGCAAATCATATTGCGCTCGACCAGTGGGTATCCTTCTTTGAGAACCAATTTGCAGTTGGAGAGAATCTACCCACCTTTTTAGTTCCAAGCACAGATGTAATAGTATCATTCTCTATAAGCTAAGGGGAAAACGCCCTGAACTCAGTACCAAACGGCAGGGCCCCTGGCCCAGATTGAATTCTGGCATATCTATTCTGATCTGACAAGGATAATTGGCTTCAGTATATTTTAATCCTTGCCAATGCAAGAGTAGCTTCCATTCCCGACTCCTGGCGAGGAACGGAAATCTTACTTATTTACAAGAAGGGGGACCGTTCTAGTCCAAGTATCTACAAGCCAATCAGCCTAATCGATTCCACTCAAAAGATTATGGCTAGATTGGTCCTGAACAGAATTCAGACATGGATAGCAGAGAATAATATACTATCCCCTTTTCAAGAAGGTTTTAGGGCCCTCGTAAGTACAATCGTCCAAGTCTTTTATTTTGTTTTAATTTACTGGTATGTTGTACTATTAGCGGGCGGAACAACTTGTGCCGTGTTTGTAGATCTCAAAGCAGCATTCGATACAGTCCCGAGAAACAAGCTCTGGGCTGTATTGAAAGACTTCGGGTTACCCCCTGAACTTTACAGCTTGTAGTCAAACTGCACAAATCCAACTATGTGCAGGTTCGCTGGGAATCACAAGGAAATATCACTCCCAAATTCCCAATTCTTAAAGGGATGCGTCAATGGTACGTTTTGACCCCCACTTTGTTTTCATTGTTTATAAACAGCGTGGTTAATTACTTCTCAGAGTTTTCCACCAACGCACCCTCTGTTGCAGGCAAAAAGGTCCCAATACTTATGTTCGCTGATGACACTAATTCTATCTAAACACAAGTTGGGTTGCAGCG
The DNA here is from genome assembly GCF_964204655.1 of Triturus cristatus. Classification (NCBI taxonomy): domain Eukaryota; kingdom Metazoa; phylum Chordata; class Amphibia; order Caudata; family Salamandridae; genus Triturus; species Triturus cristatus. The sequence goes on from NC_140593.1 coordinate 407,108,328, forward strand.
AGCACTAACTCACTTCTAGTCATTCTGTAAGGCACATGAGTTAGTGGTAAATGTGGACAAAACCAAATTCATGGTGTTGCATAAACATATAGTAATCAAGGCAAGGGTTGTTATGAACAAGGAGCCATTGGAACAAACAGATATATTTACCTACCTAGGAATAACTATAGGCCGTAAATTAGACTGGAAACCCCAGATAGAAATCTTGACACTTAAGCACTCCCAACTTGCAGGAGCAATTTTGAAAGAAAACAGGCTGTCACAGACCAAGCCTGTGGGTCCTGCACTTAAGATATATAACACCAAGGTCATGGCTTCCACTCTCTATGGTGCGGATCTTTGGGGATTTGAAAATCTGTACCCATTAGCCCAGGCCCAAAATAGATTTGTGAGAGGTCTAATCGGCCTCCCCCAAAAACACTCCACTCACACCCTTATACCTCGATCTGGGATATAACTCCCTGGTGGAGGTTGCTAGATTTAGACTGCTGGCCTACTGGAGAAGACTCTGGTCCTCCCCGGAACTAGCCCACTACACCTTAGCACTTAAAGACATCAGAGATGCTGATTCCTCTCATAAGATCAGCTGGTTGCAGCGGGTGAAAAGCTCCCTGGTGAATATGGGCATGAGGCATTTATGGGACGATCCGGTGAATAACATGTCTCCCCAAAAAAGCTTATAAAGAAGCATACTGGGCTTTGATTCGAGCTGGCAATTTCTGTTCCCCAAATCATCATTTCTGACCAGCATTTTTTTGGTACACAAGCCGGAACCTTTGTATGAAGAGTTTTGGGACTTCATAACAAAGCCTATTGACAGGAAACATTTCTTTCAGTTCTGGATAGGTACACTACCGACTAAAGTTTTCACCAAAACCTGGCACCATTCCCAAGACAGTAAATGCACATTTTGTGAGATTGTGGACGAAACAATACCCCACATTCTGTTTGTTTGTCCAGCATATGGTTCTCCACGGAGCAAATGGCTCAAACCAATCTGCATGAACATCGGCACCAGGTCGAGTGCTACCCCACTGCGAATATTGAAGACTAGTACTCAGGAGGCAATTGTGATTGCCCTATCAACGTTTTTAGGATGGGTGTGGAGAATTCGACATACGATTGAAAGCAAGTAGGCTGCAACAGAGACTATTTTGAGCACAGTCTTCTACTTAGCATCTCCCACATGCTTATCTTTTATATCTTTTAGCCAGTACACGGGCCTAGAATTCTAGATGAATTGTTAATAACCTCTATCAATTAAAAAAATTTAAAAGTAAAAAAGTTTGTATAGCTCATTTAACCGAAACATAAACTTGCTTGTTTTTATCATGGTTTAATATTCTGTTATGTACAGTCTTTTTTTAAGTACTGGAGTTTATATTTGTACTATTTTGGTGATCTTACTTATTTATTGTCTTTCATGATCAGTGCGGTCGAAATAAAGACATGATAAATTAAATTGAAGTTGAATTGCATCTTCATCCACTTCTGCATTCTCTGTCTCCTCAGCTCCTTTGGCCTCCCACCAGACTTTTAAGGCCTTCTGTAGCTCATCCTTCTTAGGGCTACTCCTCATGGCACATCCCAAATCCTTGCAAAATTGTTTGAGTTGATCTACTTTGTAGGAATACAAATCCTCAATGTGAAACTCCAATTCTGCCTTCTCACTTGCTGCTTTACCATTTTGAGACATGATGTGTGGATGACTCAAGGATCAGATAAAAAATAGAACCAAAAAAAACCACAGTATGTGGCTGCGTAGTGGTCTGCACTAATCTAGTGATGTACACCAATCACTGTGGGTCAAGTACAAATACAAGTTCAAGTCCTCACCGCTGACCACCAATGTTAGAAATAGGGGTCTATAATTGGCAGAGGTAGGTACCTTGGACCAAATAGGGACCCTTGCTTCTAGTCAGGGTAGGGGGGATACAATCTTTAGATAACCCCTGCTCACCCACTTGGTAGCTTGGCACGAGCAGACACGCTTATCCCAAAGGCAATGTGTAAAGTATTTGTACCAACACTCACAGTAACACAGTGAAAACACCACAAATGGACACCACACCAGTTTAGACAAATAAAATATCTTTATCTAAACTAAACAAGAGCAAAACGACAAAAATCCAACATACAGATACCTAGTAGAATGTTTTTAAAAGGGTTGTTGCAAAAATAAGATTGTTGATGGTAAATTCGATACTTTACTCTCAAAGTACCTTGGATGCGTAACGCAGAACAAACAAAAGGGTTGCAGAGAAGGCGATGCGTCGATTCTTCCTGCGCTCCGGTCACGATGCGACAAGATGGCACCTCAATACATTGCGACGATCTGGTGCGATATGACAAAAGTGGCGTCTTTGGTGCGATGCGATAACGTGGAGGCGATGTGTGCACACCCGACGGCCGTGAGGCGAAATAGGTGGTTGTCTGAGCCAGGACTAGCTCTGCGACACGCTTTTCCAGTGATGAGAGGGCGATCAGTGGCAGCGGCGACACGCTGCCTCAGCAATGCGATGCGCTTCTCCGGTGATGCAGCAGCGGCGGCACGCTTCCTTGGCGATGCGACAGAGGCTGCTGCTGCGGCGACACGCTTCTCCCTCGTTGCGTCGCGCTTCCAGCTCACAACAACAAGGGCCTCACACAGTTACAAGCACCTCCTGGCAGGTCAGAACTCCTAGCAAGGAAGTTCAAGGAAGCTGGAGGTGAAGTCCTTTTGTTCCTGGGACTTCAAAAACAGGAGGCCAGCTGTTCTCAGGCCCTTGGAGACTTTTCTTCAGATGGACATAGGACAAAGCAAAGTCCTTCTTTAAGCAGGGGACACAGCACACAGCAAAGTCCCTTTGTCCTCTCCTCAGTAGAAACAGCAACTGCAGGCCAGCCCCCGACACACAGTAAGGGCAGTACTTCTCCTCAGTCTCTTCAGCTGTACTCTTTGGCAACAAGTTCCTCTTGATCACAAAGTAGTCTAATTTTACAGGGGTTTCAGCTCTTACTTTTATACCCCAAAAGTCTTTGTTCTCTATGTGTTAAGGCCCTGGACCCAGTTCAAACCAGTTCTGGGTGCATTCTACCAGTGCACAACTTCTTCCTTTGTGAATGTGTGCCAGGGTCTTTAGACGCACCGCAGGAGGTAGAGCCAGCATTGTGGAAGGCAGGCACAGCCCTATTCAGGCCCAGGTGCTACTCCTCCCACCACTCCAAATGCAGATCGGTCTATTCAGCCTAGCGCTGACTCACCCAGACTCCTGGAGCCACCCCAGCCCCTGTCACTTTCAAGCTAGACAGTCAATCCACAAACAGGCAGAGGCACACAGAAAGGTTGAACAAGAAAATAGCCACTTTCTAAAAGTGCTATTTTCAAACATAGAATTTAAAAAACATCTTAACTAAAAGATGTGTTATTAAATCCTGAGTTCAGGGATACCAGACTCCAATTTTCCATCTCACTCCTATGGGAAGATATGCAGGTAACCATGTTACACAGCATTCCCCATTCTGTCCTATGGGCAAGATAGCCTTTCAATAGTGAAAAACGAAATTGGCAGTATTTCACTATCAGGACATGGTACACACACCAGTACATGTCCTACCTTTTACATACACTGCACCCTGCCCAGGGGGGTACCTTGGGCCTACCATAGGGGTGTCCTATGTGTAAGAGAAGGGAAAAGTAAGGTCTGGCGAGTGGGTGCACTTGCCAGGTCAACATGGCAGTTAGCAAACTGCGCACAGGCACTGCTGTGGCAGGCCTGAGACCTCTTTTCAGGGCTACTCATGTGGGTGGCACAATCAGTGCTGCAAGCCCACTAGTAGCATTTGAATTACCAGCCCTGGCACACTTAGTGCACTTTACTAGGGACCTACTGGTAAAACAAATATGTCAATCATGGATAACCAATCACAATAACAATTTACACAGGGAGCACTTGCACTTTGGCACTGATCAGCAGTGGCAAAGTGCCCAAAGCATCTAAACCAGCAAAAACGAAATCCAGCACAGTGTTAAAAATACAGGAGGTACAGGCAAAAAGTCAGGGGTAACTACGCCAAGGATGCCAGGTCTAACAATGACGGTCAATTGGCAGGTCACAAAGGCAAATTGTAAGTTTCAGCCTAGGTTTATTGGTCCTTTTCTGGTAGACAGAATGATAAACCCAGTAGCCATTAAGTGTGTTTACTACCATCTCTAAAAGTTCACTCAGTTTTTCACGTATCGCTTGTAAAAAAGAATCCTTATAATTTGAGAGAGAACTCTATTCCAACTGCTATTCAGGTAGACTCAGCTGAGGAATATGAAATCAATGAAATCTTAGATTTAAAGATCAAAAGAGGAAAATGTTACTTTTAATTGATTGGAAGGGTTTCAGCGCTGAAGAAAGATCATAGGAACTACAATCCAATGTTCATGCTCCTAGGTTCGTGAAGACCTTTCATCGAAATTACTCCAACAAACCAAAAAGGAGAGACTGTTTTTTGGAGGGGGGTACTGTCATGAGAACCCAGTTTTGTACAGGTGTCAAGCCCATGAGCCTGCTTACACAAAGAAATGATTGGAGAACTGTTAAGGATCCTCAATGGAGAAAACGATGCCCCTTCTGGAAGTCTCAAGCAAGCATCATGCTGAAAAGACTGCAGAACTTATGTAAATAAAGAATTCCAATATGGCAGCTGGGATTCTGAAGTGCTGATCTCTGCGGTCTAGTTGTTTTGACTTCTGTTTTGTTGTGCCGTCATCGCACGAGCTCTCTCTGAGTGCCATGCACTTCAACTGTTAAAGGAGCCTATCTCCATCTGTCAGCTCCTTTGAATGTAAGAAAGGATTTTCAGATCAAAAGAATTACTCAATCCTTTCTAGAGAGAGGCTTCCCCTCAGAAGTGTACGGGTAATTAAAAGAGAGTTGAGTATACAGATATAACACATGCAAATGACGATTTGTTGGTTTGCAATGTTCTTGAACCCATTCCAGGTGTCTTCATTTTCTTGTACTCTACCGCTAATTTTTCTTTCATTCCATCATTTAATATACCTATAGTCTACCTTTAGCTTCGTTTACACCTTGTTATAATTCATTATGACTTATGTGTAATGTTATGCACAGCGTTTCATTTGTTTTAGTATTCCCATTCCAAGATGGCCACCATTTACGCGTTAGACTAACTGTCCGCTTTTTCTACTTAAATTGTGGTGGAACAATAGGCAACACTAGTTTTATCAATTGTGCGTACATTTTGCGTATTCACTTGTGATTCGTACGTATAATGTTATGAACAGCGGTCTTACTTGTTTATGTATTTTCATTCTAAGATGGCCGCCAGTTGCGCGTCAGACTAATTGTCCGTTTTCACTATTTATAACTCGGAACAACTGTTAGCACTCGTTACATCACTCGTGCGGACATTGTGCGTGTTCGTTTGTGATTCTTAACAAAGGTAAACTCAAATTTAGCGATATTGCAGCATTCCATGTATTCTTGTTATTTTACGGTGGTTTGGTTGTTTTTACACTTAATCTACGGGCCATGCACTCGTTTACGGTAATCTCATTCTGCACTTTTTGAATCACGGTGTTTTTTAATCACTTGGTAAATGGACCTTTTATCTTTTATTTCTTAATTTCTTTGTAATGGTTCAGTCACGGTGATCTTTACTATCGCGGTAGGCATGCTTTAAATGAGACTCATTTTTTGGACTAATCGTTATCGTTTATCTAACCTAATTTTCACAGTTTCTTCAACGTGGATTTTTTTTCGGTTTCTTGCTTTTTCTTTGTCACGACATTGTTGATACATATGTATTTTTCCCAAGCTTGTATTAGCTAGAGGGTAGTGACACTTTCTCCTATCTTTATATTCTCAGGATTCCTCCTGACGAAGGGTTACCCACCCGAAATGCATTGGGGATTTATCCTTTGGTTTCTTTTTGCAGTTATTGGAATGGCTTAAGTAACTTCATTGTTGGATATTCATGATGACAATGGATATATTGTTTTGATTAAACTTTCAAGATCAACTTCAGTGAAAAATTTTATTTGGATTCTCAGCGATTTTCTCGCACTACTACAGCTGTGCTGCTAGAGGGACACCACTCATAATTGAGTTGTGCAACTGCTGACTATATTTATTAGAACACCCTGAGCTGATGTATTTGCCATAATATATAAAGAAACTCAGTATGGAAATGTGAGGTGGTTGATAACCTGCTGGGTGGGATGGGGATGAGATGCGCTGCTTGTTACGCAGACGATATGACATTGCGGGGATGTGTACTGCAATGTACTGCACGCGTCATTGTTTTCTTGCGTTGTTTTCAGGTCAAAGTATGCAAGTATGCAATAAACTTTTTTTAACAAGCATTGGCATAGCCAATAGGTCTCGCTTTTGGGACCTTAAGTGATTTTTTAGAAGTAATTTTGTTACAGTGAGTGGTATTATGTGGGGTGTATGTTTTATTTATTGTTTTGTTTTTATGTGTTATGTCATTATCTCGTTGTGGTATAAGGGTAGAGGGGTATAGGGTTAGTAGAGGGGTAGAAGAAGGACAGTAGAGGGGTAGAGGGATAGAGGGTTAGTAGAGGGGTAGAGAGGTAGTAGAGGGGTAGAGGGGTAGTAAAGAGGTAGAGGGGTAGTAGATGGGTATAGGGGTAGAAGGGTAGAAGAGGGGTAGAAGAGGGGTAGAGCGATATTTGAGGGGTAGAGGAGTGATAGTAGAGTAAAGGAGTAGAGGTGTAATTGGTGTTGGTGAAACATCTTCATATACACCTCAGCTTCCACTACTGGGGGATCTTGCTAGAAAGCTTACAAAACCAGATAGTCATATGAACACTTCATATGCAGACAGCATGCAGGGTGCTTGGAAAAGTTTTCAGGCAGAGAGCAGTCGAGTAAAGCAATAACTCTGAAAATGGAATCTCCTTATGTTAGAGGAATAGGACCACAATTGATCGGAAAGGTTCAAGGTCCTGCCGACATTGAAAACTAAGCCATCTCGATTGAGGGATTTAATCTGCTTTCCCATTGCGAACCTGCGCTTAAAGCCGTAGCAACACCAGTGTTAATTATTAAATACCGCTGCTAAGCACCGTGAATCACCGGCTCCAATAAAGCACTGGTATTATATGTTGTGCGCGCACTTTAGGTGCTTAAAAACATTCTGTGCCATGGTGCAAGTAAGTGTTCCATTTACCCCCACTTAGTGGGCAGGTAAATATTTCCCAATCGATCTGCCCAGGCTGCCCGAGCGAAGTAAATACGCCTGGAATGGAAGGGCTTCGGAGGCGGACGCTGCAGGGTTTTCAACAACATCATGCCATCCTCGGTGTAAATAAAAGCAACCTGTTTTTAAATGCCAGTGCTTAGCACCGCGAACCACCGGCTTCAAAACACTGTGTAAAGTAAATGTTCGATTTTGCGGGGCCTGTTGCTGGCTACAACGGAGCAGGTTTTGGGGCACATTTTGGCAAGATCAGGCCTGTGTTTTGCTAAGAGATGTTCAACATGTGCACTCGAGTCCGAGACACTGCAGGAGGCAGGGCAGTGAACGAAAAGACGCGCTGTGTTTTTTTTTTGTTTAGGTTAAAATGTGCGCGAGCTCCATGTGCTTCTATGGCAACGTATTTTACAAAGAAACGGAGGGCAATACATATTGGGGCAGATTTATGTTTCCTGGCGCATCCCTGCAAATCAGCAAGGGTGCGCCAGGAATGATGCCTCACGCAAGTTTACCCTTGCGCCACACATGATGCGCCGCATTTACAATGCGGCGCATCATGGCGCAGGAATAAACAGATGCGTGACGCATCCGATGGCGTAAGGTTGGCGCAGTGCTTCAGTTGCGTCGCAAGCGCGACACAACTCCAGCGCTGTTCCAACCTACCCTATCCCTAACATGGTGCGTCAAGCCTTACGCCTGCTTCAAGCAGGCACAGGGTTTTGGCGCATCAGCGTTGGGAAAGTGACTCAGTCAAATCTTATAGATTTGACTGAGTCACTTTTCAGGGGCGTTCCTGCGACGGAACGCCCCCCCCTCTGTCGACACGCCCACGTGAAACCTGACGCAGGTTTACGTGGCGCAGGGCTTTACATCGTGACGCATCTCCATAGATGCGTCACGATGTAAATATGGCGCAACGTGGCGCAGGGTTTACACCGTCGCTGCGTCACAAAAGTGATGCAAGGCGGCGTAAAAGTGGCGCATCTCCAATATAGATCTGCCCCATTGTGCGCGAGCTCCATGCACTTCTAAAACACTGTGTGCCATGGTGCAAGTATGTGTTCCATTTGGCGTGGCCTGTTGCTGGATAAAGAGGAGCTGGGTTTGGAGCACATTTTACCAGTATCAGCCTGTGTTTTATTGAGAAGTGTCACAGATATGCACTAAAGTTGGCGAGAGTGCAGGAGGCAGGGGAGTGAACGACAAAACGTGCAGTTGTTTTGGGGGGGGGGGGATTTAGAATGTGCACGAGCTCTGGGCACAGTGCTTAATTGGTGTTGGTGTAACATCTTCAAATACACCTCAGCTTCCACTACCGGGGGATCTTGGTAGAAAGCTTACAAAACCAGATGGTCATATGAACACTTCATATGCAGACAGCGTACTGGGTGCTTGGAAAAGTGTTCAGGCAGATTGCAGTCGAGTAAAGCAATGACTCTGAAAATGGAATCTCCTTATGTTAGAGGAATAGGAGCACAATTGATCGGAAAGGTTCAAGGTCCTGCCGACATTGAAAACTAAGCCATCTCGATTGAGGGATTTAATCTGCTTTCCCATTGCCAACCTGCGCTTAAAGCCGTAGCATTACAAACAAGCGCGTGGCAAAATGGAAAGAAAAGCAGGATTCTGAAGAAGGGAAAACACGCTTTCAACATTTATGCGGCAAAAGTGAAAGCGAACATTTTTAAACAAAGTCAACTTAAAGACGCAGGAAAAGTGAAAGCGAACATTTATAAACAAAGTCAATTTAAAGCTGCAGGAAAAGTGAAAGCGAACATTTATAAACAAAATCAGCTTAAAGCCGCAGCGGCAAAAGTGAAAGCAATTCCCTTGCGGGAGTGAGCGGTGCCAGGAGAGATAATTGTTAACACATGGCAAAAAAGCTCGCTCCCGCAAGGGAATCGCAAGACGTGCACGCGTTGCCATTGGAAGCAATGCAACGCGTGCATGTTTTTGGATGAAAAGCTGTGCCGATTACTAAAGGTCTTTTTCCTAAGCATCGCATGCGCGCTACGTAGGGGAGACCTAAAAATGAATGCGAATACGCAAACAATCTAACATTATGGGTCTAATTGCATGTTGATCTGAAAGCCTCCGAACGCACAGATCAGAACAAGACTCCAGCAGGCTGTCAGAATGGACCATCAAAGATGTACCGCAGCCCCTAAATGATGTGCTCACGGTTACACAAATTTGTTTGCCATTCGTTACAAGCTGTTTGCTTTAATCTCCACGGAAGCGTTTAGAGGATGGACTTGAAATATGATAACCAATTAGGCCGCCATATCACAACAGGAGTTGAGATGGACACAATCCTGAAATACGACAGACCTGAAAGCCAAAGAAACAAGCAGATCATCCAAGAGAGAAGATGAGTTGTAATTAACAAGTGCACTGCTTCCCAAGGATTTTAGAACTACAACACAATTTTTAGAATTACACACTTTCACGACACACCTAGCTTTAATGAAAGTGAGGCAGGGTCAATTGTTTAATGTAAAAGGGGACATAGCATACTCTTTATAATTTTTTGTGTTTCTCTCCAACAGCAATTGTTTGTAAATGTCACAACCTTGACCACACCCTTCGAACTGTTTTCATCAACTGTGGCCAAGCTATTGTTCTGCCCATAAACGTGGTAGATGATGAACTAAAATCACGCTGCTTTTGAAAAATCTTGGTGTTGATACCAAGGATTTCAGCAAATTTGAAGGAAAAAACCTTCTGCAGCAGAGTATGGGTAAGGCTTCAAATCCATTTTTGTGTTGGTTAGATTAATTTTATTTTAAGCGTGGGAGATTAGGTGATTTTCCCAGAGCCAACGCTAGGACTCAAACCTGGTTCACCAGATCCGAAATTGGCAGCTCGGCTGTTTAGCCACATCCATATTTCTCCATTTATGTGTGAAAGTCATACACCAGTGGAATGATTACGTATAGTGAGCACACTACTTTATGAAGTAACAAAACACCAGCAGAAAAATCTGGAAAGTTTGAATACTTGCAACAGTTTGTTTTAAAATTGGACTTAGGGACAACATTTTTTTTTTTTATTCAAAATGTTTTATTTAAAAAAAATATATATATTTATTAAGGTTTTAATTGTCATGATACACATATATCATACAGTACAGGAATATAATTACAGATCAGCGTGAACAGTTGTAATGATCATTGCTCATTCTGTCGACATGTTACAATTCGAAACACAGTCCATGACACTTTGAACATAACTACTCAAAATAGCCCCCCCTCCCTCTACATGAACCCTCATGAAATTGCATGTAGTTAGTATAAAGATACAACACACTCAGACAAAGTTCGGACTAGCAGCAACTCTTTTGCATATAAAACATTTCTTACATGATCTCATTATCACGTCTTAGACACCTCCCACACAGTTGGTCATATATAAATGCAGGACCCCATATCCTCCAAACCCCGACTACATCTCCTTTACAATTCTTTTGCCTTAAAGTCTTCCAGTATCGCATTCCACTCTAAGGAGATAGGCTTTTTGCACAGTCCCCTGTCTTATTCCCTCTTAGGCTCAGCGCTTTCAGCTTTGCCCCATCTCACCACCTCGCCATACCACTCCGTCACCAATGGCGCCGTAGTGGCTTTCCAGCGTTTAGTGATTGCATGCCTGGCCAGTATTAGCGCTAAGTTAACAAATTTGATCGTGAGGTTGCCACTTTTGGATTTCATACCCAACCCCAGTAGAGAATGTTCCGCCAGTACACCTCGCCTTCCCAGCGCCACTTCCCTGAGGACCTTGTGCACTCCCACCCAATAGTGTTGTAAGCGGGGACACGTCCACAGCATATGGAACAGGCCGGCACTAGGGCTCTTGCATCGTGGGCATGCGTCTGACACGGTCGGGTACATTGTGTGTAGCCTGCGGGGGGTCAAGTAAGCACGATGTAAAATCATAAGGTTCCAGAGCTAACACAAAAATTAAGGAGGATTGCGGACAGCCCTATCTCGTACCTCTCGCCACTGCATATTGTCGCGAAATATATTGTCCTGTGCGAGCTCTAGCAGTGGGGTTAGTGTATAAAAGTGAGACCCATTGTATGAACACATCCGGTATCCCGAATTTCGGTAGAGTTCGGAACATGTAGTCCCACCAGAGAGAGTCAGAAGCCTGACGCATGTCTAATGAGATAGAACCCTGATGTTGAGGGTGCATTCTGGAGTGCGACATAAGGTGATGCAACCGTCGGATGTTATGGGCTGTGCTACGGCCCGGTACGAACCCGCACTGATCCGCGTGAATCAGTCGGGATATGTGGCATTGGAGCCTATTAGCTAATAATTTATTTAAAATGTTATAGTCGGTATTGAGTAATGAAAGGGGTCGATAACTTGCAATATCTTTACTGTCCCTACCCGGTTTGGGCAAAGAGACCACCAGAGGCTGAAGTGTGGTAATTGGCAGAGAGCCAAGTTCCAGAGACTCCTGATACATTTGGCGCAGGTGCGAGACTAGCAAGGGCATATAAGTCACATAAAACTCAGCTGGCAGGCCATCCAGCCCCGGGGTCTTATTCCTGGGAAGTGCCCGGATAGCCGTTCTGATCTCTGCCTCCGTCACTGGGCTCTCGAGCTCCTTCCTGATCTCATCTGATTCCTACGGAAGGGGGAGTTCCTCGAAGAGAGAGTCGAACTTGTTCTGATCAGGCTCTGCTGGGGCGGCATATAACGTCCCATAGTATGATTGAAAGGCCACATTTATTTCTAGTTGTGTGGTTGCAAGTACACCCTCTTGTGTATTAATTTCAAGTATCGGAGCCGTGTGTGGGGCGTGGCATATTATCCTGGCCAACAATGGTCCTGTCCTATCAGCCTCAGCATGCTGTTTTGGGGTATATAAGGTGTAATCTAGCACTCGTAAGTCTTCCAGCAGTTCTGCATATTGAATATTTGTGTCCTGTAATTCCTCTTTCCCCGAAGTACGCTGTACAGCCTCCTGTTCTTACTCCCCGAGTTTATTCTCAACGGTTTTGAGCCGATTAAGTACAGCAGCACGGGCCCCTACCTGTGTACTAATTGCAACTCCCCGCAGCACTATCTTAAATGCGTCCCACTCAAGCTGCCGCGTGCTGGCAGTATGTGCATTCACATCAAATAGTTAGTTATCGCTGTGGATAGCGCATCCCTGAACACCGAATCCTCTAGCAGAATGGGCTGCAGTTTCCATGTCGGAACGGGTGTAGGCACCCTCCCCCATTTCACAACTACTTCCAACGGGTTATGATCGGAGAGGGTTTTATCTAAATATGTGGTGTCCAACACATTAGCTACCAGTGACAGTGAACAAAAAATCCTGTCAATACGGGTGTGAAGGCTATGAGGTGGTGAATAGAAGGAGTACTCTTTAGCTGTTGGGTGTTTCATGCGCCATACATCACTCACTCCCCATCCATCCGCCCATCTACGCAGAGCCTCTGCCTGTTTCTTGCTTCCTGTATTGTGCAATGGCGGTTGGGACCTATCCAGATCTATATCAAGCACTGCATTGCAATCGCCACCCAACACCCAAGGGTAAGAGTCCCACCCCGCCAATGCCGTGGATAACAGGTCCAAAAATCTATCCTGCTCCAAGTTTGGGGCATATATACTTCCCAATACCACGTGACGCTCATCTAGAGTACCCAGCAGGAGCACATAACTGCCACTCATATCAACTCGCTGTTCTAACAATGCAAAGGGGGTGCCATTCCGGATCCAGATTGTGGCTCCCCTAGCAAATGCTGAGTATGAGGTATGGAACAACTGCCCCCTCCATTTCTTTTGCATTTTAATGGCTTCAGCCTTCGTGAGGTGAGACTCTTGCAAGAGAGCGATATGCACCTTCCTGCGGTTAAGCTGCGCTAGGATTATTTGTCTTTTGTGTATGGAACTGAGCCCTCGCACGTTCCAAGACGTGAATGTGTATGTGCTAGAGTGCGCCATCTATGCCGATCTTACGGACAAGGACCTGTCTTGTCTTCTCTGCCCGTGGTGGAGTGTGTTGCGGACCTTTAATATGGTTCATGTCTAAACTTCCCAATACAACTCCCAATACTAGGTTCTCCCAAAAAATGTTAGAGGACCAAACTAATAACCAGAAACGATACCAAAATACAGTTGCCGTAGGGGGAGCGGCAACCACCATGCTATTGCACACTGTAGCCCGCATGCAGTTACGTTATTTTCAGCGCTCCAACTCCTGCCCCATCAACTCAAAGTAATCTTAAAGAATGGGACCCACATGCGGCATTATGTACATTGGAACCCAATAAGTAGCAACTTATACTATACCATCTTTCGGAGGGACCACTATATTACTTCAACATTCGTTCACAGTCTGTGGAGTAACCGATGGAAACAGCATTAGACTATGCTCAGAGTCTGATTGGATTGTATCGTCCTCCGATGAGCGAACAGTCTTATCTCGGGTTTGGGCGTCATGATCAGCTAGAGCCGCCGCCGTCAGGAGAGCGTCCCTTTGACTGTCCGATATCTGCTGCGGAGATGGGCTCACACAGGTCCCGCCTCCACGTTTCCTGTTCCCTGCCGAGCATGTTGTTCCCGTAGTTCTCTCCAAGGACCTCGCAGATCAACTCGGTGACGCCCCGGTCTGTGATACAGGTGGTGTAAACGTAATCTCCAGCCAGTCCTCCACTTCCTCAGGATTATCAAAAAATAGTTTTTTTTTTGCTATGTATAACCTTCAAGCGGGCCGGAAAGAGCAGGGCGTATTTCAGGTTGTGTTGTTGCAATTTCTTTTGGGCATTTTGAAAAGTAGCTCTCGCTTTCTGAACTGCGATCGTAAAATCCGGGTACAGGGAAATTGTCTTGTTCTCATAACGGATGGGGGCGTTCTCCCTTGCAGCCCGCAGGATTGTGTCTCGATCCTTGTAGTTCAGAATTCTGGCTATTAACGTTCTAGGCAGTGCCCCCACTGGGGGAGGCTTGGATGGCACCCTATGCGCCCTTTCTACACTATAAAGTGACGACAGGCCCTCTTTCACCACGTGTTCCCGCAGCCATGTTTCCACAAATTGGTTGGGATTACGTCCTTCACTCCGTTCCGGTATGCCCAGCAAGCGAACATTGTTGCAGCGGGAGCGTCCTTCAGCCTCATCCACATTGTCCTGCAATCCCCACAACTGGCGTTGGAATTGCTCCATTTGGGAGGTATGCGTTGTTTGTTGAGGTATCAGATCATCCAGTACAAGTTTGTTTGATTTCACCTTTTCAGCCAGTTTCTTGTGGTCTGCCTGCAGGAGGTTCAAGCTAGTGGAGAGTGTCCCAATTTGTGTTTCAATCGTCCTTCACGAGTTAGGGACAAAGTTAAACACTTTTGCACAAGTGGTGCTGGAACAATTTTCAGAGTGGGAGTCCTGACAGCAAAGTTATAACATTGACGTCACAGGGATTGTGAAAAATCCTAGCTTCACACAAAGTGTAGCAAATGTATTCAGCCGGTGAGTGATAAGGGCGTGGTTTGTCGCTGGTGGTGCATTTTGGAGCACATTGACACAAATATATTACTAAAGAATCGTGTGGTAGCGTACTATCATTTACAGGCAGCACTTTTTCCATTGAAATGGCCACTAAATTTGAACAGACATACAGTTTTACTGCTAAAACTATAGCACAAAAATGATAACGTGCTGCTGAAACCAGTTTTCAGTGGATATTTATCATTTGATCATCCCGATGTACAAGCGTCTTGATTTGTTTTGATCCTATTAAAATCTTTGTTTCCAGAACACATCAGGATTACAAAAACATGTGCTTCATTTTTGCTTTCGTCACTGCTGATTCATTATGAAGCGAGTACAGTTCATTTACAGGTATTTAAATGTTGTTGTATGTTACACATAAATGACGTCATGCAGCCTTTCCTTTCACTCTCCATGTAACTCAGCAAGATTGTCAGATACTTCACTTTAAAATCTCCACTTACTTTGCAGAGAAAGAAAAGTAAACACCAGTCCTCATGTTAGAAGAATAAGCTGCAACTTGTCAGAAGATGTAGCCTGACATTTAACCTCTGTCTTTGAAGCACAACAAATGTGACAAGATAAATACAAATTGTAAATACATCTTTATTTATTGCTCTTTCGTGATCCACAGTTTGGGAAATGCTAGTGATATTCTAGGCCTATGAGATCCAGCAGTCAACTATTAAGATTGGACTTAGCTAGTGTTATTGAATTACAGAGCGATAGATTCAGAAGCATACCTACCAGACTTTTCACTTCTTCACTTAACAGAAGACCAGGTGGTGGCGTTGGGGGTGTCGTTAGAGGAAGATAAAATCAAATTAGCCACTAAGAGCCTGGAAGGTAACAAAGAACCAGGGTGCAGATGAACAACCATATCAATTTGCGAGTCGCAAATAGGAATTTACAACAGTGTCTCAGACACTGTTTGCAACGATTCCTAATGGGGTCGCAAATTGCCTGTCTCATTAATATTCATGAGGCGGCTGCAATTTGCAACCCTATTAGGAATGGCTAGCACTCCCAGGGATGGTGGCTTGCTGTGGTCAGCAGACCACCATGTCTGTGACTGTTTTTTAAATAAGTGATAAGCAAACAAATGATGGACGGAATGCTGAATAAATCATACATTCATCCTCAGTCAAAAAATCTGGTTAAATCCATCTTTCTTTTGCTCCCCATGCCACCCCAGTTTAAACCCATCCATATGCAAATCAGTCTTGACCCTGTTCCTTATGGGAAAAGTCCAGCCCGAACTGCAAAGCCAGGTCCTCCCTGGACCAGAAACAAGCATCCTGGGAACAGTTTTGGGGTATTACCCCAGATCAGCCAGGCTAGCTTGAATCCAGTTGCACAGTAAGCAAGGGACCCACGTCTGGGCATACCCATCCCACTTAGGGCAAAAAGTGATACGCAAACAAATGCTTTTTAAATAAAGCATTTTTTTAAAAAAATGCAGCCCATTTTCCTCAAAGGAAAACGGGATGCATTTAAGAAAGAGAATGAAACGTTTCTGTTTCATTTTTTAAGAGTAGGCAGTGGTCCGTGGGACCACTGCCTGCTCCTAAAAAATATTTTCACACACACTCACAAAGGAGAAGGGGTCCCTTGGGGCTTCCTTCCCATTTGCGAGTGGCTCACCACCTACTTGAAGTAGGTGGTAAACTGCGAGTGTATTGCATTCACAATTGCAGTCGCAAAACAATCATACATTTAAGTGAGACTCGCTATTAGGAAGGGACGCCTGTGGCACGCCCCTTTCTAATAGCGAGTCACAAACCCTATTTTGTGAGCAGTAATAGGTTACTGACTCGCAAAATAGGGTTTGTAGATGGGGCAGACCAATTTTGCGGTCGCAAACAGGGCGATTTCCTGGTTGCGACCGCAAAATATGGTTGTACGTCTGGCACTTGGTCCAGGCAGCTTCACTACCAAATTTCGGGACACCACCATGGAAGAAGTCACTATTGTGATTATATCAAAACTGCATAAACAGCACACCCGCCATACGGCATGCAGGATAATAACACTCCTCAGTCTTAATGTCAAAATTTATATGAAGGTACTGGAGATTTCTGCTCCCAATCTTGATACACAAAGATCTTCCATAGAGTAGCCCAGCTTGTCAAAAAGGTGATAAAAAGAGGTTGAAACCATGCTGGTGGCTAGGGATGCAGAGAAAAAGCCTGTGACATGGTGGACTGCATGTTTATGAATGCGTGATGACATGATTCGCACTGGAGTATATCTGGATAGGGATGGCGAGTTGCCAGGCGCCTAGAGCAAAGGTGACAATAGATGATGCGAGGTCGGATTCTCTGAATTTGTCCAGGGGTACGAGGCAGGGAGGCCTGTTGTTGTCTCTGTTATCTGTGATGTTGATAGAGCCAATGGCAACAAAAATACTTTGCGAAAAGGCTAGAGGGGCCATTCAGTCAGAGTGGTGGAACACAAAATATCGCTTTTTGCTGATGGTGTACACATTGCTCCAGACACTAACAGAGATACTGAAAGAGTATGGCCAGGTATCTGGATATAAAATCAATAGCAACAAAACTGAAGTACTGCCCTCGGGGCTGCAAGGAGGAGATGTGCAGGAGATAATGCACATAAAATAATATCAGATAGGATGAGGTATCTGGGAGTGGACTGACTCCCTCGCTTTCGGGCTGCTATGCCACAAACATACCCAGGCTGTAGAGTGAGATCAGGAGAGACTTGCATCATTGGCAGAACCATTATATTCCTGGTTGGGCCGAATTGCTACAATAAAAACAAATGTGATACCGTGACTTCTTTACTCCTTACAAGCACTCCCTCTCCAGAAAGGGAAAGAGTTATTCAGGGATATGCCTGCAGTCCTGTTGAAATTTGTGTAGCAGGGGAGGTAACCTTGAGTTTCAACAGAAATTCTGATGGCCTAAAGAAACAGAGAATGATTTGGCTTTTCTTGTGTCATGACATACTCCAGGGCAGACCATCTACATATACTGGGGGAATGGTCACGGTGGCAATCAGATAAATATTGGGTCCACATAGACAGAGCAGTAGTGGGGAGGACCCTATGGGACCTAGTATGGATACCTAGAAACCTTAGACCCCAGAATGTGTATTGCAGCCACATCACATACTTATTGGTGATATGAGCACCCACCCCTCTTTCACAAGCCCAAGTTTACGCCAGAGAGCATATTAACTCTTCCATGTAGAGGAACAATGAATGCTGGATAGTATCGGATATGTTTACTCTAAGGCATTCGAGCCTCGATCTTTCCAGTCATTTGCTAGATGTTATAACCACTAAGAAAATTACCTTTAAAGTTAGAAATGTAAGGGGGACTGAAGCAAGGGGCTCGAAAGGAGGACCCTGCAATGCTCCTAAAATGTGGCAAATCCCAAAGTGGAACCAGAGAATGGACTGCTGTTTTTTAATGAAACCTTTTCAGAAACCTAGATGCTAAATGGTCTAAATCCTGATATTTCCTGCCCCTAAAGGCCTTAATCGCAGCCCAGTGACTTTGAAGGGTATAGATCAACAAACTTAACAATAAACATCTTTTAAAAAAATCAGGGACTAAACCTTTAGATGAGGACTACTTGACATAATGGGCCTCATTATGATACCGGGTGGACCGACTGCCTGCTCATCGTGGCCGCGGTCTGATTCTGACTGTCGAGGGCGCAAACTAATCTTCCCGGCATTATAGTGCATGCAGGCTTACCCTCCGACCATGGCGGATGGAAAGCCATCAGCAATGGAGCATGGGTCTGAAAGCTATTGGTATGGAGTGCGGCGGTCAGAATGATATGGGCATGGATTTCTGAGCTCTCAAATTTCCTGGCATGGTACACGGTAGTCGCCAAACACCTGGCATGGAGTGCAGCGGTTCCTAAACTCTGCCCATGGACCACGGTGGCCACAAAGCATGCCCTTTGGACGATTTGAAATGAAACACCACTGATGGCTATTTTCAAAGTGGACACATCTACATTTCAAGGTACAAAGCACATCCCATCCCAGACCATGATGCTTTGCCACTACACTCCAGCACATCAAGATACCATTTGTTGAGAAGGCAGCCTTTATCACAATTCCATCACACACTCCACACATGTTTCATACATATTAGTTTGTCATTTCTTGGCCTGATCACATTGTTTGTTTCCTTCACTGTCACACACCTTATTGATTGTTTTTTTGCACAATCTCACCAGTCAGAAAAACACATTTTTCAGACACCGAGTTGACAGTGTTGCCGATGAAATCCTTAGAGTAGAGCCACACATTTTGGGATTCCAAGTCCAACACACTTCTCTCAATATAGGAAACGAAATGTGAGACTGTATAGTCAACAAGGTGAATGATGTTGGTACCACCGTTTGCACAAAGGAGGACATCAGGAAGAGATGGCACGACCTGAAGATGAGGGTCAAGAGACTGGCCTCCAGGCACCACCCTGCTGCACTCAAAACTGGCGGCGGTTCTTCTGGACCACACTTGGATCTCACACCCTGGGAGGACAAGGTGCAGACCATCCTGCATTCAGAGGGCTTGATCGGAATACGTGGGGGATTGGAGACTGGTAAATAACACCTCAACAACTGTCACAACATATCCATGTTTAAATGCACACATCATAGCTCTTTCCATAGTAATGTCCATCTGCCGTACAAACATGAAATATGTCCTGTTGTTTGACCAGTAAACAAGCTGTACTAGTGCTGTTTGTCAATACCCACTTGTCAGCCATCTTGCAGCTGAAGTGTAGCTCACATGTAGGTATCCATTGCTCAAGTCAGGGGAATGGGAGACTGAAGCCACAACATCTACCACAAGGCCCTGTTGTTTGACCGCTAAACATTATGTACTACGGCTGTCTGTCCATACCCACTTTTCAGCCATCTTGCAGCTGAAGTGTAGCTCACATGCAGGTAGTCATTGCTCAAGTCTGGAGGAAGGGAGACTGAAGTCACTGCATCTACCATGAGGCCCTGTGGTTTTACCACTAAACAAGATGTACTGCTGCTGTTTGTCCATACCCACTTGTCAGCTATGTCTCAGTTGTTCACCATGGGAGAGCTCACAATGTTAACCTATACCCCTAATGTTCTTCACAGCTTCCAACCCACTGTGTCAATGATGATGTGGATGTACAAAATACACTTACAAAAATGACAATGTACTCTTTCTCTGAAAAGGTGGATCGGGAACCAGAGTCAAGACAATGGGAGGGTGCAGGCGGTGTCAAGGACACAGGCCCGTGGGGGTAGGGTTGGTGAGAAAGTAACAGTGGGTGGGGTAAGTGAGGCTAAGTGAGGCCACTGTTGCTAATGAAGCACAGGTCAACCTTGAGAGACTCCTGGGTGTCTATGAGGACAGCCAAGAAGTGATGGGCCAGATAGTAGAGGACATCCGGGAAATGAAGCAGCTACAGAGGTCCATAGATCAGCGGCTCGAAACACACAATGAAAACACTATCGAGCTGATCGGGGTGCTGAGGGAGATAAGTACCTCACTCTGCAGGGATTTTCTCCCAACAACTACCCCATCCTGTGGTACTACGACATCTCGCCTTTCAAAATCTGCGGCTGCTACATGAAGGGAGGCCCTGACAAAAGATGAGTCCTCAGACACCCCTGACTCTGTAGCAGTGGATTCACCCACCCACCACGGGCCTTAACATCCTAGGAAAACTCCAGGAGGTTCGGATGGCAAGGTACCAACCACTGCCAGTAAGAGGCATTGCACCTGATGTCCCACTTTGTTATGTTATGTTATGTTATTTGCACTTATAGAGCGCGCGATAACCCTTGGGTGTCCTGGCGCTAAGGTGCCACACCTTCACTTTGTTGACTCTCCAAAGACACATTCCCATTTCTGATTGGAGGAGTTTGATGGACTTTGGACTAGAGATAATGTGGCTACTACTATAATGGTTTCATCTACCAACACTGTCAACTACACTCGTTTACCTTCACTATTTTAATGTTACATCCTAATTTATTGTTATATCACTATGTGCACTGCAATAAATCCAAAGCTCACAATTTCTCTGGGTCCTGTAGCATCATTGACATCTAGCAAGGTGTCATGTGCATCCCATGTGAAAAACCAATTGTAACTAGAACTAATGTGTGTAAGAATCAACATGTGGCTTATCTACTATGTGTCAGTCCCAGGATGCGACACCTTCATTCTAGATGAGAAAATCATCATTCAACCAAAGTTCGTTCATTTTAAACACGTTTTATTCGAATCTTTTGGCATATGAAATTGATCATTTCGATTTTCAAGTGCATGTATTATGCTCAAAGGCCTTAATTACAGCGTTATCATTGTTAATGGTTTAAAAGTACTTGAATTGTGCTTTTTTGAGGCTTTTCTGACAAATGGTCTTTTCCATGTTTTACAGTTACCCCTGACGAAGGGCGAGAAGCCCGAAATGCATTGGGTTAAATTTCATCATGATTATTGGCTATATTGGATTCATTCGACATGCTGTAATTAAGGCCTTTGAGCATAATACATGCACTTGAAAATTGAAATGATCAATTTCATATGCCAAAAGATTCGAATAAAACGTGTTTAAAATGAACGAACTTTGGTTGAATGATGATTTTCTCATCTAGAATGAAGGTGTCGCATCCTGGGACTGATACATAGTTGTGCATCAGCATTACGATACATTGTTCGGTGCCATGGGACAGGGCACTCTCCAGGATTGCACCCTAAAAAGGATTAAATTGAATAGAACATTGAACAAAAGGTGTGCAGGTTGCTAACTAACTGAGTCGTTATCTACTATGTGCACATATGTATCACAAACATTTCACACCAATACAGACAAAGAAGTGTTTAGTCCCCCCAAGTTTATTACAGAGTACCAACCTTAGGCTGACATACTATCAGTAACAAAGCCAAAATTATACAACAGTAAAAAGATCAGTCTCATGCACCACAAAGATCATGCCGAGAACAGAACAAAATGGTAGTAGGGGATGCATATTGTAATGCCAAAAATGTTTCCCACGTGCCAATTTGGTCATGTCATGAGCTGAGGCCATAGTTACTAACAGATAGACCTGGTATTTTTAGTAGGTTTATCCCCAGACTTTTTGCTTTTTGACCTCCTGTTTTTTTTACCAATCTTTGTTGCTTTAGGACTCTGGACACATTACCACTGCTAATCAGTGCTGTAGTGCATGTGCTCTATGTGTAAATTGTGATTCTGATTTTCTATCCATGATTGGCATATTTGATTTACTGGTAAGTCATTAGTAAAGTGTGCTGAGTGTGCCAGTGCCTGTAAATCAAATGCTACTAGTGGGCTTGCATCACTGGTTGTGCCATCCACATGAATTGCCCTGTAAAAGTGTCTCAGACCAGCCACTGCAGTGTCTGCGCACACAGTTCTAAACGGCCCTGTCGACCTGGCAAGTTCACCCACTTGCCAGGCCCTAACCTTCCCTTTTCTTCCATGTAATTCACCCCTCAGGTAGGCCCAAGGTACCCCTAGGGGAAGGGTGCAGTGTATGTGAAAGGTAGGACATGTGCTGATGTCTTTTGCATGTGCTGATAGTGAAATACTGTGCATTACGTTTTTCTCTATTGAAAGGTTGTCTGTCCCATAGGTTAACATGGGAGCTGCTTTGTAATATCTTACAAGTGTAACTTTCCATTGGGACAAGATAGAGAAATTGGGTTCAGGCTCTCTGAAGTCAGAATTTATAAAACATCTTTAAGTAAAGGTGTTTTTTAAATTGAGTGTTTGAAAATGCCACTTTTAGAAGGTGAAGAGGAAAACTAGGGCCTATGCCCTAGACACTGGGTGCACTACTGTTATTCACTCAAAGAGTGTACCAATTCATGTGCTAATAGTAATCTGGTTTAAACACTATACGTATAGAACTCAAAGCAAAAGCAACATTCCAATATACAAAAATCCATCAATAAATCATCCGTGAAGTGATGAGTATGACTTCTTCATGGTTTATTGTACAAACGCAGGTGCTTCAAAGGAAATCCATTCCACATGAGTTTAGTTGATGGTCAAACAATTCCCGGGTAGATTACACAAGTCCCAATGCATTTCGTGCAAAAACAATAGCCCTTATTCATGGGAATCTAATTCATCTTAGAGTGCACACTTAACATATTTGTTTCTTCTGTACACATTGTTTGATCTATTGTTAACCTGAGTGCACCACAGCTGTCTTTTTGCTCTTCTACTTTTAGAAGGTGGGCATTTTCTTTCTTTACAATTCTGTGTGCCTCTGCCTGTTTGTGTATTCACTGCCTGGTTTTGGAGTAGTTGGGGATGTAGTTGGAGATGTGCTTTAACTCTAGGCAGTCACAGGGGGGGTTGAGTGTGCCCTGCCTTTCCTGGGTGACTAATAGCCAGGCTGAATGGACTTTTTGCATTTAGAGTGATGGGAGGTGTTTTCACCAGCACCTGAATAGGCTGTGTCTGCTCTGCGTAATGCTGTCTCCACCTCCTGTAGTGAAGCTGGACCAGGGAGGACAGAACTGTTTTTATTGAGTTCAGAGACTCTTGCAACAAAGACTATAAAGATAAAATGGGGTATAACTATTAGACCTAAAACCCCAGAACAAGCATCCTGGAACTGGTTTTGGGTTATCACCCCTCATCAGCCAGGCTAGCTTGAATCCAGTGGGGCAGCAAGCAAGGAACCCATGTCTGGGCATACCCTTAGCCACTTAGGGAGCTTATAGCAACATCACAAAATAAGCTGGCAGTTCGGGCTGGCATGTGGGAACATGGGAGCATGGTCAAGAGACCGATTTGCATATGGCTGGGTCCAAACTGGGGTGACGTGGTGAGCAAAATAACGAGGGATTAAACCCAAATCTGTGACTGGGGGTGAGTGTTTGCAACGTTTTAACACTCTGTCCATCATTTTATTTTGTGATATTGCTATATGCACCCTAAGTGGCTAAGGGTATGCTCAGACTTGCGTCCCTTGCTCGCTGCACCACTGGATTTAAGCTAGCCTAGCTGATGAGGGGTGATATCACAAAATCGGTTCCAGGATGCTTGTTTCCTGTCCAGGACCCAACAGAACAGGGACAAGGTCATCTTGCAGCGAGAGCAGCTTGCTCCCAGCTGCCACCCCAGTAATGGCCACCTCCACAATGCTAGTCCCCGATCAGTCCGCACCCGAGAAAATGCTCACTCACTCCCCAGTGCCACAGGCTCACCCTCCCCCCAACAGGAGAGGAGGAAGGGTGGGGAAATATGCAATCCCAGTACGCCGATGCAGCCAGGCACAGAGGGGTGCTAGGACGTCACCATTCTAAGTGGCCCCGGGAACGCAAGTCGGTTGCTGCAACAGCGTGGGTACGGCAGCAGGAGTCAGTGTCTCACGAGGTCCCCCATAACAGCTCCAAGAACGGATCCCCGACCAACATCGTCACAGGTGGGGAAAGGGGCACGCATCGATCTCCCTCATTGCCGCACCACTGCCGATGCCGCCCTCTTAATACACGGGCCATGTGCTCATGGCACACTTCTCCTCCCTCACCCGGGTGAGACCGAAATCCTTTGTCAAGTAACTCAGGGGTGCCACGGATGTCTTGAAATGAGAATCCCAACCCGCCTGAACGACTAGAGTGGCTGATGAGGCCGGATTACTCGAGATGTGAAAGAGCTCCCTAGAGACGCGTCCTGTCGGCCATCTTCTTTGAGCCCCACCCCCCCATGAGGAGATAATTATTAGTAGTGGCAGCATACTGATTTTATGTAAATCATTGTTACCTTGCCTTTTTTGTCTGTCATGGAGAGCAGTGTCTTCTGACCCCTTTCATTCAATGTTCCCCTGTTATGTGAATCCCCAGAACCTTGCCTCAGCATTCTTTGTGCGTGTTGAGTGCATGTATGTTCAGTGACTGTGTGGCACAAGTATTGTAGTAAGACTGTATGTGGTATGAGACTGAGTACTGGGACCAGTGGGATCTATAGGAGTGCCCCTTCACCAGCATGGCACAAAGTGGAGATGACAACAGCTTCCCCAGACAGTGGAAGAGTATTTCTTGCATTCTTGAAGTTGGAGACTCAGACACTGAAGTGAAGGAGGATAGAGACAGAGCTTCCTCTAGCTATCCAATGTGTGGCATGTTAGCAGAAGACTTCTTTCTGAGCCCTGCCATTTGGTAGATGGCAGGGGTGAGTGGTAGGACTTCAGTTTCTGTTGTTCAAGGTGAGAAAAATTCTAGGCAGGGGCTGCCATTTTGTCTATCTCTAATTGCTGCTCAGGAAGGCAAATGACAGCCAGGTGCAGAAAGATTATACTTCATTGTACCCTAGTTTTTGATACTCCTGTTTTGAGTCCGCCTTATTGTTACCTGCTGTGAAAGTCATCACTTTGCACAAAGGCTGAGGAACAGACAGAAATTTACATTTGTAAGAGAACCAGGCCAAACTGAATCTGAAGCCTTAAGCAGTGGATCCACATCCCTTGCATGGAACAGAAACAATAACAGTGACTACAAGATAAGACAGCATGCTAACTATTACAATAAAACATATTAGCAGAAAAAATGAATTTGTAAGGCTACCACTTTGACAAGGTTCATCATCATTATGTAATGTTCAAACAATTTCCGGAGTCACAGATCTATCTTACTGTTTACCTTTGGGTGGGATGTTGTATTGATATATGTAACAATTTCAATACATTGTTCGGTGACAAAATTAATAGTTTAAGACACGTATGGACACAATTGCTAAATGGTCACCCCTGCCAGAGACACTATCCTTGTAGCATCCTTGAATATATCCACTTCAATAGTAAATAAATAGGTTGGATTCTTTATTACAGCCCCCCGCATACAGGCACAGCACATCCAACATGAACGGCCTCCTCAGCAGAACTGCATAGAAAGGAATGTCACTACACAATACATTCCACAATTCTAGCTTGTAAATAAAGTTCCAATACAATGAAATGGCTTACCTTAAAGCAACATACTACAGTCCTCTGAGGGAAAATCCACTCACTATCTCTTAAGAAAATTTCAAACAGATGCCTTTGTTAAAAGTGTGCTGAGCCTCAGACTGACAGATTCTTAATTGAATCCAGCCCATACCAAGATTCATAAAGACTATAACAATTGTTTTAGTCCCACAATTCACAAATTAAGCAGTACATGTAGCCATATAAGAGTTTATGGTTAGCGTGTGTTTTAAAAACTGTTTTGTGGTACCTGTGGTATCTTGGTCATCGCCTTGACATTACCATAGTTACTGTTACTAGATGCTTATCACTGTTCTAGATTGTTGTGTGAGGCATTCAGTTAGAGAGAGAACCTGTCAAGTAAGGATGTACCTGCTTACTCCAATAAACTACTTATCTTACTAAACTCTTCTTGGACCTTTACTACAGTACCCTTCCTAAACTAATACAGTAAACCTTTTTCTTCTGCTTCCAGCCTTCTTGGCCCCTTGGAATCAACATGTTTTTTGAGATATTTTCTTTCTGAGAAAGTCTCACCTTTGTTGTAGTTTCTTCTTTGCCATGCTCAGTTTCATGACTCTTTGTAACATTCTCCTCTAGTCTTTCTTTACTCTCTTTCTTTCTTCCTCTCTGTATTCTAGAATACTTCCTCTTTATCATTCTGGCTTATCTCTCTTCTAAGCAACAGCTGTTTCCCTGCGGGTCCGCTTGATGACTACATCAAATAAAGAAGAATATCTATTAACGAGAGTCAGAGGTGATTTATGCGACACCACATATTTTGGTACCAGGAGTGGGGTAAAGAAAAGTCTCGTCTTCCCGCTGTCCTAATTTTACAAGATCGTAAAGGACTTCTTCAAGAGAATGATCGCTTGATTGAAACTTTGTTGCCACTACGGACCCGCAGGACACGCCTTTCAGGTTGGATCAATGATTTATTTCGCGCTAGCTTGTATTTAATTTTAACTTAAACTGTAGCGCGAGACAGGAAAGAAACGTTCTTCAATCCTTACGTGCTACATTTAAAAACACGTGTCTTAGCAACTGACCACGTTTCAAAGCAAGCTCTCCTTCGTTCTATCTCGCGCTGAGCATGCGCGCTCCTAACAAAGAAGGATTTTCTGTCTCTGAGTCAGCGCGAGCTCTTTTGATTCAGCACGAACTCTCATTCATTTCATGACGCGTTGTGTATACGCGTATCTTTGCAACTGAAGGTTTCCTGCATTCCGGTCAGCGCGAGGGCTAATCAAGCCTCGCATCTTGGAACTTTCCTTTGTTTCTGGTGAACACTCATCTTTAAGACATTCTAGTACCTGGAATACCATGTTAACAAAGGCTACATAGCAACAGAGGTGTTTGTTGCTTTCAGAATTTCTCATTAAAGAACATTCTTTCATTGGAACACCTTTTTCCAGCACTTTGACCTTCCAATTTGGAAGGTTGATTGTTCTGCTTTAAAAAGCTGACTATTCTACATCATTCTTCAAGAAGAATTTTAATAAAAGCAAGACAAGACTCTTGGAAGAGCTGAATAATTAATAACTTTATTTAAAATATAAAAAATATATATATATAATTAATAATAATTTTTTTAATACTTCAAAACTCTCCAATTTTATCACATTCTGCAAGTATTTCAATTTTCTTCTAAGCCATGTCCTCTTTGGATAGTGCATTACATCCTCCACCATTTCTACAAAGGCCGGGCAAACCAGAAATTGAATGGAAACAATGGATCCATATTTTCTAAAATTATTTGGTTGCCATTGACGGAAAAGAATACTCTCCAGAAAGGAAACATGCTCTCCTTTATAATCATTTGGGTGTTGCTGCACAAAAGATTTTCGACAATTTCCCTCCTTTTCCAAGACCCTCCGGTGATGGAACCTGGAATATTTACATTGAGGCAATTGGAAAACTTAAGAAACAATTTTCAGACAAACCAAATGTTCTTTTGGAAAGACACAGCTTCTTTAAAAGAAAACAAGCCGGTGATGAATCCGTCGAAGAATATGTAGCTGCTCTTCGAGTCCTCGCCTCTACTTGTGAATTTGACAATTATACAGACATCTCTATTAGAGACCAATTTGTTTTGAATTGTTTTTTTAAAAAAATGCAAGAACGTCTTTTAACTTGTCGTAATCCATCTTTATCCGAAGTCATTGATATTGGAAAAAGTATTGAGCGTTCTATAGTTTCTTCACAAGCGCTGTCAGGTCAAGAAGGTCATTCTCCTATTTCCTATGTTTCTGACAATACAGAATTTTCTACTGTCTCTGCCATCAGAGTTAACAAAGAGTATAAAAGGTATTTTTGCTTTCGCTGTGGTAACAAAAACCATATTGCAAATTCTCCATCTTGTCCTGCATTGGGTAAAAAATGTGGCAAATGTAAAAAAACTGGTCACTTCCAAGAATTTTGCAGATCTCGACGTTCATTTCCAGTTATTAAAATTCATAACGTTGAATTACTTAATAATTCTTCTTCATCATCTGCATCTTCTGTCTCTGACTGTACCAATACCTTTTCTAATCTCATGTTGTCTATCGATGAACAGTTTGACTCTACAGATTTTGAACGTCCCCTCTGCCAAGCTTTCATAAATAACAAACCTTTACAAAGTATGGCTGATTCTGGAGCACCTATCACGGTATTGGCTGATACCACTTTCTTTAACACCTGGGGCCATTCCTATACACTTAAAGCTCCTGACATTTCTCCCAAAGCTTTTGGTGAAAAAGATATTGATTTGCTTGGTTTCTTTATTAGTTCTCTACAAATACTTGGGAGATCTACTGATACTAAAGTATATGTTGCAGTCAGAGGCAGAGATCTTGTAGGTTGGAAGAATTTAGCCAGGCTAGGTATTATTCTTAAACCTGGTCACAAAAATCCTATTGTCTTGGGAGATCTTCCTTTACTATCCATTGACGATTGTGTTGAGAAAATGTGTTCAATTGATACTTTTAACCCCTTCCATGCCCATGACGGAACGGTTCCGTCATGAGCATCGGTTGCGCTGTGCTCATGACGGAACCGTTCCGTCATGGGCCCGCCCGCGCTCGAACCCTTCAGCACCGCGGGGGAATTCCCGCAGCGCTGAAGGGGTTAAAAAATAATTTCCTTCTGTTTTCAGTGATAAAATTGGTAACATCAAAGGCTTTGAACATGTTATCAGACTTAAGAAAAATGCTACATCTGTAACCCACAAAGTCAGACCCATTCCCATTAGAGTCAGAAATGACCTTAAGATACAATTAGAGAAGCTCTCTGCAGATGGTATCATCACATCTACTGATTCCTCTGAGTGGGTTTCTCCCATTGTTCTCGCTAAAAAGAAAAATGGGAATCTGCATCTTTGTGTGGACCTCAGGTCCTTAAATCGCAACATTATAGTTGATTGCCATCCTCTTCCTCATATTCAACAGATGCTTTCTAATATTGCTTTCTAATATTGGTCATGCTAAGTATTTTTCGACAACTGACCTACACTCAGCATATCATCAAATTCCTTTACATGCTGATTCTCAAGATCTTACTACTTTTGTCACCCCTTTTGGGGCATATAAATACTTGAGACTTCCCTTTGGCTTAGCCTCCGCAGCCTCAGTATTTCAAAAAGTTATGGATGTCTTATTTAAAGATGTTGAAAATGTTCAGGCTTTCTAGGATGATATCCTTGTTTTTACTGAAAGTAGAGAATCACATCTAGATACTTTACATAAAGTGTTTTCTATTTTGCGTGCAAGAGGTATTACTGTTCAACCTGATAAATGCAAAATTTTAGCTGAGCAGATTGATTATTTAGGCCATACTATCACGCCGGAAGGTATTAAACCAAACTTTTGCAATGTAGAGGCCATCGTTAAAGCTCCGCCTCCACCTGATAAAGATGCTCTAAGATCTTTTCTAGGTCTCTGCGAGTATTGTGCTCGTTTTGTGCCAGACTATTCTTATTGTGTTCAACCATTAAGATCTCTTCTTAAAAAAGGAACTACGTTTGTCTGGTCCAATGATGTTAACACAGCTTTCAGCAATATCAAAAAATTAGTTGTGAATGCTCCTGCTCTTAGTCCATTTGTTCATGGTCTTCATTGTACTGTCACTGTAGATGCCAGTCTAAATGGTCTTGGAGCTGTTTTTGGTCAACAAAGTTCAGGAAAAGATCATACAGTTGCCTTTGCTTCTAGATATTTGTCAACTGCTGAATCAAAATACAGTACAATAGGGAGGGAGGCGTTAGCCTGTGTTTGGGCTGTTTCCAAATTTATCTCGGACAAGCATTGGAAAACTACTCAGAATATTCTTCGTCCAGTTCCTCTTCCGGACAGTCCCTGGTCAAAAATTGCTTTAGATTTTGCAGGTCCCTTTATTCTTTTACCAAACTCTTCAAGATTTCTACTAGTACTAATTGATTATTTTTCAAAATGGATCTATTTTTCCTTTGTGGAGTCAGCTTCAACTCATTTTGTGTTGCAATTTCTCAAGTCTGTTTTTTCACTTGAAAGTCCTGCAAAAGAGTTGGTGACTGATAATGGGACCCATTTTGTTTCACATGCCATGAAGGATTTTTTGAAATCTATGGATGTCAAATATATTCAAGTAGCTTTATACAGTCCTGCAGCTAATGGTCTTGTGGAAAGGGCCAATCGTTTTTTTAAGGAAGGAATTCAAACTGCTTTTTCGTCTGGTTTAGATGTTAACCTTTTTCTTAAAGAAAAGGTTAATTCTTACCACATTTCGTGTCACTCTACAACCGGTTTCCCACCCTTTGAGTTGTTAAGGGGCAGAAAATGTCGCACTTTACTCTTACCTTCTTGGTTAGAGAAGTATTCTTCCTCTCCTAACAATATCAATGATTCAAATAAAAATGGAAATATACGCCAAATTGTCACATTTCATTTTGATGTTCGGAAACATTCTAAATTTAAAGATTTTATTCCGAATTCATGGGTTTTAATCAAAAACCTTTTAGTGTCAAGAAAGGTGAATCTTCTTTTACCTCTCCTTACAAGATTTAAAAAGTTGGTCTTAGTTCTTGTCTTCTTCAAGATGGAAGATGGTGGAACAAGAATAGATAATTATTTTGTTTTGTTTGAAATGTCAAGTGTAAATTTTTAAAAAATATATCTTTGTGAATTTTGTTTCTCCTATAAAGGGGAAGATGTGTAACATTCTCCTCTATTCTTTCTTTACTCTCTTTCTTTCTTCCTCTCTGTATTCTAGAATACTTCCTCTTTATCATTCTGGCTTATCTCTCTTCTGAGCAACAGCTGTTTCCCTGCGGGTCCGCTTGATGACTACATCAAATAAAGAAGAATATCTATTAACGAGAGTCAGAGGTGATTTATGCGACACCACACTCTTGCCTCGCTTTTTAGTTTAACATACTTATACTGACTGTCATCATAATGAAAGGAAGCAATACAGTCAGAACTCAATCATTGTCCTTATTGTCTGTCACCTGGTGCTATGCCAACCTGTTCTCACTCACTGAATTCTGACCAGCCACAGTGAGCCATCACATAAAAAAGAATGGACCCCTTTCCTTTCTGTCTGCAAACATATACAGGCGCCTGTGATATACCAAACCTCACAGAAGTCATGTTTACATATTCCTGAAGTAGGTTAAAGTACGCATTGGGGCCTTGACTATTTGCTTAATGCGCAATTCTTCTTGCCCTGCTATCCTGTAGGCCTGTCTACTCCTTGTTTCACTCCTTTTGTATATCATCTAAGAATTACTTCCATATCTCCACAAAATGCTTCATCTGGATCTTGAATATGACACTTTTTAATGCATTATTATGTGCCACTATGTGGGGATGGAAAAGTCCCATGCGTAGTGACGGTTGTGCACTACTATCCTGGGTGGCCCATCTGCATGTATAGCTGCACCCTGGTATTGGTTTTTAGTCATGGGCGAACACGGATACTGTGTGTGTGCCATGGCCTAGGTCTGTCTCATGGTGATGTGGTCATGTTAGACCTAAAGGGGTGCTTCAAGCGCTACACTCATAGTGGTAGAGAGCTGCTGCCCTGGCGAGGAATGAGGTGAAATATGCGTGGTGGTGGTAGCATACCCGTTTTGTGTTTTGTAGAAATCAGTAGTGTGACCCGGTCTTTTTACCTGTTTCACTGGAGCGATGCCCACCGTCCCCACTCATGTAAGGTTTAGCTGCTGTGTATTTAACTCACCCTTAGCCTATATGATGACTATATGTAGCACCGTGCAGTGTGTGATACTTCTGTGTGCTTGCTGTGTTGTACATGTGCCTGTGCTTAGTCATAACATGGGGGCCTGGAAAGGCTGGATGGAGGTGATAAGGCATATAAGCTGCTGAACGTTTATTTGACACATAAAACCGGTTATGACACATATGAAAGAAAATTAACATGCACCAATTGTGCTCACTATACATTGAAGAAACATGAGAGAAATCATGAAAAGACTTGGTTATTGCATCCTAAAAGCCTGCAGATAAATTGTAGCTAAAAAGTAAATATATACATTAAGTAATACACGTTCATAATTTAACTCGTTTCAGTTGCTAATTCAATGTGTATCAATCAAAAGGTTAATTGTGATATATTTAGGTGTTATCAGATTTCTAATGATTCTTATCAAATAACGATGTGTGTGAAGAATTTAATTAAATCTAACATGATTTAGAGATATTTATGTATGATATTGAAAGGTTTAATTCTAAACTCCATGTATTGCACCTGTGAAATAACGCACCAAGAGAGAAAGAGAAAATGGTGCTGCACGTTTATACTAATTCTAAATGCTCTGAAATTCTCAGGAAATACTCTTTGTACATGTACTAATATGAGGTACTAGAAACTATGTTAATAATTTATGTTTTGAAATAATTTTACTTGTTGGTACTTTGAAAATGCAGTAATATGTCATAGTTACTTGTGCCCTTTATAACAAACTAAAATGCTTTAAGTGCAAATAAGTTGGAGAAAGTATATAAAATTCCAAAGCATATGAATAAAATGTATATTTTCATTATTTCTTATTCTGTACTTCATGAACCAAATTTACTTTAGGCCTGCATATTCATTTTCCTTAAATTGCTTGATTATGTTCTCTTGGAAACGCACCATAAATTTGAAAAATTAAAGAAAGTATGCCTCATAGGGAGAGTTCCCATTCACATACTAGCACTGTCTGCAACAATTTCGCTACTTTGGGAACATCTGCCATGGGAAACTATCCTCTTGAATTCACCCTTGCACTTCTTGCTAAACGACTATGGTTTGAAAGTAATATACACTGGATGGTTCTACAACTTACAAAATGACCACCACCTTTTTGCTATATGTGCCATCCTTATTCTGCATTACTACCACCCTATCCGAACTGACCAGTGGACTGAGTGGTCTGACCAGATGAGATGACCCAGGAGGAGTCCCCCCGGAACTTGAGGATTATATTATACATTGGTGTGACAGAAATGACTACTGCTATCACATTTCTCTCTAGGACTTTCTACTGCACGTTGTTGATCTTTACTTAGGAACTTCCTTGCGGACCATGGTGGCTGGCACCTATGCTGTGGGTGCTAGTCCTGGACGGTATTCCCTATCCAGGGAGAGTACCTTTGAACTGTCATGGTTCATGTTCCATCCTGAGCTTTGCTTAGATTTGGTATATAATGACCAACCAGAAATTGATTTGTCTAATTGCACCTTTAGATCTTAAATGCTGATATTGATGTAATTACTTCTTTAATGATTATGATAAAACTAACCATCCAAAACTCTGTTTCTGCCTCTCCATGATTTGTCTCCAAATTTGATTGCGCATTCCAATTGGTTTATTAATGGTCGGAGGGAATTCCAATAGAGGGATCTCTGGACAGCAGATACTAATGGTATTATTCTGCATAGCTTTAACTGAATTATTGGTTTGTTTGATCCTAGTTAGACTGTATTTCTTCAGGACATTTGGTTTGGCAGTTATAACACTTTACTTATATAGCCTGGTTTTGAGGGTTATCTATCTGAAACTAATTACGAGTTTGTCGGCGAGTTACCCAATTCCTGATCTTCATTGGATAACTGGAATTAGATTCCCTATGTCCGACCCCTCTCGGCATGATTCAAGATCCATTGGGGACCAAATGAATGAGAGCCAAGGCGTGTGATATGTGCTAAAAATTAGTGACCAATAGGGCCCAGTAGCACCACGGCAGAGGTTAGGACTGCAGCTCCAGACAGGAGATGCAGATTGTTTACATCCCTCAGGGCTGGGTTGAGAAGACATACCCTGGAGGAAGGGAGCAGAGCATCCTCTGTGCAAAACAAAGGTCTCTTTGATTCAGAAGGAATCACTGGTCAGTGGGGCCTGGGCTTATATCAGGGGAGATTGTGGGTCTGATAAGGTTAGCACTGTAGGATAAGAGAATCATAATAGATGGGAGAGCTTAGGTCTTTAAATATTTGTAAGGTATATTTAACTGGAGGCTGACAGTCAGGTGTGCTCCCCGGTTACTCCCTTGGCATGTGTTGTGGGTCAGTCAGAACTCCCTCTGCCACAGAACATGACAGAGGAGGGGGCCCTACAAAGGAGTCCCTACACAAATCTCCAGGGACCAGACCCTAAATCACGTCTGTGTCTAGATGTGAACTATTAAAGTGGGAACCTGAGACCAACAAACTGTTCATCAGCATGGAAAGATTAACAAGACGTTGAGATAGCGCAACCAGGCCTGGGGACCTAGGTCTTCTAGTCTCCATGCTGGTGAGGGGCCATCACCCATCAAGTCAAGTCACTTGCCCTGAGCCTGGAGTCTTCTGCCTGACTGTCAAGATGAGTGTAGCCTCTGAGGAGGAGGGCACCTGAAGGGAGCGAGGCCCAGCTGGAATCATGTCAAGTGGATTCCAGTGAGAAAAATGTGAGATGCTTGGTCCAGTCTGTGTGTGGGCAGTCTGCTCCTCGCGTTGTCGGCAACTCACATATGCCAAGTGGGGGGGGCCACTGTAAAGTTAGGGCCATTGCCCTTGCGTTGTTGTAAGCCTGTGACCCCAGTATGCCAGGTGGGCGCCTCCGTGAACATTAGGGCAGCTGCCCTTTAACATCATGCAAAGAGGATCCCTGCCAAAAGTTCTACAAGTAAAGACCTGCACTAGAGACCACTGCTCGTGGTAACACATACCGAAAGCCAAGGAAGCTGTGGAGGAGACATTCAACACTGCATGGCTGTCGGGAGACTGCAGTGGCCCAGACATGACCACAAGACAACATCACCCTCCTGTGCTGAGAGGCCATTGTGCGGCAAGATGTGCTCTGGTCCTCCCTGAACTTGCTGTTTGCCCTTGGTTGGGTTGGAATTTTCAAGGCTGCCAGGCCTTCCTGGGACTTGCAGGAACATAGTGCTTGGTGCTGCTTACTTGACTCTTAAGGCCAGAGCAAGATTTTGTTGCATGTTATCTAGTGTGGGCCACACCTGATAGGGAGACTCGGGGACACTGCCCAGAAAGTGCCCCGACATTAGGAGACTGTGGCTATCATTTAGTGTGCTGTGTATTTACTTTGTATGCTTATATTAAATGCTTTGTTTATTACAAATGCGAGTGTTTGACTGGACAGTAAGTTTATTGGGGTTGCTGTTCATACTTTCAGTCTGGTGCTTTCATATTCTTTTCACCTCCTGCTCCAAGAAGCCTTGGACTGCGTGACCTGCACTATCACTGAGAGTCACCTTCGTCGCCCACTGGAGTCTGCACTGTCCTTTGGAATGCTGGCACTATTTGCATAGGGGATAGAAGCAGTATAGAAATGAGTTTTCTTCCATTATGGGTGAAATATTCAGCTCCCATCAAGTCTCTGGGGCATATTTACAAGGGCTTATCGCCACTAGAACCTCACCTTTTATGGCGTTCTAGTTGCGATAAGCCCTTCGTCTTATTTACAAGGCAGTGTTAATCCACTTGATGTAGCTTAACGCTGCCTTGTAAATAAGGCCCCTTTTCACACAGCACTTAGCATCAAAGGAGCGGGCAATGGGTGTTGCGGGGGGAGTTCTGCTGCAAAACACCCATTGCTTTTGACGCTGTCCCCTATTTAAATGGGTGGCATAAATAAGGGGCAGTGCCAAAAATAAGACCAGGGAAAACCTGTTCTTAACCTGGTGAAACGAAGAGAAATTATTAATGTCTTCTCGTTTTTGCTGTTTCTATGTGTGCTGCATTGTACAGCACACATAGAAACAGCAAATCGCCATTAGTGATTGTTCATGTGCAGGAAGGATTCCCTTCCTGCACATAAACAATCATTTAAAAATGATGAGTTGCAACTTCTATGAGTGATGCACAAAGCAGCGCACATAGAAGTTACAAATCGCCATTATGGATTGTTTATGTGTAGGAAGCAGTGGCGTAACACAGTCCCCTGCAGCCCCTGTGGTGCAGGGGGGCTCCATGCTCCGAGTGGCCCCCTCAGCACAGTACTCTGGCCGGAGATCTCCTGATTTGAGTACGGAGGGGGGCCCTCCATGTGTCTTGCAGAGGGGCCCTGTGGTAAATAATTTAATTACCGGGACTTAATTTGGTACAGAAACATAATGAAATAGCTCAGTAAATAAGAGGCAGAATCCGTGGTATTAGAGGTTCGGAATGGGCTTTATTCCAGAGGTCGATTATAATCGGTTGCTCCAGGTTCCATCACCACGAAGGTTCAGGAAGTGAAGCACATACGTTATTGATAATCAATTACTTTTATACAATAAGCATTACAGTGAGGCCAATACAAGAGGCGTAACAATTGATAGTGGAGATAATATATTCATACGTGGCAAAGATAGGCGTAACTGGGTGTGTTTACAGAACGTCATCAGATGTGATGTCATAAGAGGGTGGTTACATGAAAGAATTTCGCAATGTCAGCAGAAATACTTGGCAGAAATGCGCGCGCAGCAGCATGACGTGTGATTGACGTGCAACTAGGGGGTGAAGGGGACTTGACATTTAGCTCTACATGTGGCGACAGAAGTCTGGAGGGTCAAGTCAACCTAATCCCAAATCATATCTAACATCCTATGTTTAAAGAACTATGTTATCCAAAAGAGAGGTCTCTTCGAGTGGAATCTTATTCTATACTGACTATACTGACTATTAGTGCGTGTACAAGCGTCTAAGTGTCTATACTAGATGCGAGGGCGGAATCTTCCATAGTAACAGGGCTATGAATTATTTGCATGAAGACAGAGAAGCCGGGCCTTTGCTCGGTAGCTGGCAGAATGTTTACTTAAGCTACTAGACAGGAATGCATTGGGCAGGGAGCGGAGCAGATAATTTTCGAAGGTGAAATACAGTTTTTGGCAGGCAGCAGGCTTCGTGAGCCGCGCAGAGAATGAGACAAAGTTCATGGTCACAGATGCAGGCTCAGACTGGAGCTTTTCAGAGGCAGAAGGCAAGAAAAGCTTGATGACAGAATCAAGGCCTACTTGCCTGGACTGTAAAATGGCATAAGTGAACCATATAAAGGCGGTGGCCTTTCGTACTTAGGAATGGAATATCCGGCCCATTCATGGCGGATCTGAAAGAGGACATGTTAACGGTGGACGCACATGTATTTGCGTCTTCATAACTGGAACTGGAGGGAACATACATGTACTTGTAACATGCACATAGAACCGTTGGGGTCCAAGATAGGGGACATAACTGACCAGAAAAATCCATATTTCCACATTCCCTCCTTGTCCCCTACTTGCCCGTCAAGAGATATCAATCTTCATTAATCCATTGATCTGTTCATATAGCATCATTTGTTCTTCTTTCTTTTTCCGGAATCTTGAATGAAAATCTTGATGTGGAATGCACGATGTGGCACACAGACCACAAATCGCTGGTCCACATTGTAGACATAGACAGCAACTGAAGAGTATGAGAAAGCCAATACCTAGGAAGGTTAGGACTCTCCATCCAAAGGCAGATAATACACTCCAAAACCAACTGGACCAAGTCCAGGTGCCTGGATTCTGGTGTATCTGGCTTACAATCTTATGAAGGCGGGTTATGGCCTTATATACAGATGGCGAATTTTCTGGTATGAAAATGCAACAGCTTGATCCGATGACCCTACAAGCTCCGCCCCTATCGGCCAGGATGACGTCAAGGACAAGACGATTTTGAAGCACAACAATCCGCATAGCAGACTGTTCTTCTGTTAAATTGCCTAAGGCGGAAATAGTTTCGTTCACTACTGCTTCAAGGGTTCTAGTTAATCTACGTATCAGCTTACTATTAGTAACGGTACCTATATAGGGAAAGAGACCTTTATTGAAATCTGTGTATTTTTCCCATGCTGTTTCAGTGTAGTCGACTATTGGGAGATCTCTCCTTTCTCTATTGTGTACTAAATGAATATTTCTGTGATAATCAGGAGGAGCTAGAAAAACAGGTGGCAAAAGGAATCCAATGTAGCAAGTACCATCCCAATCTAGAGGCAAACGTACATATGCCGTCTGACCACATATGAAATAGGAATGGCGGGAAGCTCTAAATGTAGACTTGCCTTGATCACTAAATTCTACTACAGTGGTGCATTTACTATGGCCCATGTGTATGGAACCATTCTTTCTTATACATAATTCACCTTTTACTGGAAGTATTGACATAGCGGGCAAAATTGAAGTGGCTTCGGATTCGACATTCAAGATCAGGAGATTAAGCGTAAAGTTACCTAATCCATATACTTCATTTTCTAGATCAGTTCCTGTTCCTTTGGGAAGTCCCTCCTTGTTGGGGTGGTAGACAGACCTTAAGTAAAACTAAGTTCAGATTTCCCCATACCCCATTGTCTTGATAAACTGCAGATTTCGAATCTTGGGAATTAATTAAACTAAACCATGCTCCACAGGAGCCGTTGTGTGTGAACGGGTATGGAAAAAGAGGTAGAATTCTTTTATAATTCTGATAGGGAGGGAGTCGGCCACATATCCAACAATTTGTAGCATTGCTAACCTGATGGGAATGATGTAACATACTAATAAACGTGTTATTGCGCAGTGCAAATCTATAAGACAACTCAAGCGGAGGTAATTTACTAAAAGAATGTTCAGCAGTAACATTGTAAACATGTCTAGAAATAGGATAATATATGTGCAATAATATACTTGCAGTAATTATTAAAAGACTTGAGAAAAGTAAAATTAATAACGTCACTATGCAATGACTACGCAGTGATTTACAGTACGCCTGTCGTTTCAACATTTTTCGGGTGTTTTCTCTATTCAGGTCCAAGGGATACATGTCAGAGACAATTCAACCGCTTCACCTTGGAGAGGACTTAAACAATCAAATTGCTCGACTGATTGGGCCTAAGCTTTAGTTTATAGTGTTCAGAGTCACTTTTTTCCACAAAAGGAAGTTTTGAGTCAATGGGTGAAGACACACAAGGTGAGGTATTCACATCTGATTTTAGTCCATGAAATTTCTTGATATGACTTGAATGAATCCATCCCTTTCTGCCTTCGATCTTCACGGCTGTTCTTGTGGTGAGCAACACCAGCTGAGGTGACCTCCACCTAGGTTCCAGCTGAGTTTTGCGATCAAAATTCCTCACGAGGACCAGGTCCCCCGGAACCACGTCATGGGGTTTCACCTCAGTGTTGTCAGGAAAAGCTGCAGCTACCTGTGAACGACAAGATTGTAGTGCAGACATCAAGGAAGCCAAGTAATCTGTCAGCATATTACAGTCAATATCAGTTATTTTGCGTGGTATAGGCGTCCCCCACATATTTGGTGGTCTGCCGAAGATCACTTCATACGGGGATAGCCCTGTTCGAGAGTGTGCTACCATTCTTGTGTAAAAGAGTGCAACTGGTAATGCTACTACCCAGTCGACACCTTTCTCTCTGCATATTTTGGATAATCTTATTTTCAGAGTCTGATTATGTCTTTCTACGAGACCTGCTGCTTCGGGGTGTCGGACACAGTGGAATTTCCACTGATAGCCTAATAAAAGTGAAACGTGTTTCATTAATTCGGATGAGAACGGCTGGCCGTTATCTGAGTGAACAACACGTGGTAAACCGTATCGTGGGAAGAATTCTCGAACCAACTGTTTGGCAGTAGTCGGGGCAGTGTAATCTGAAACCGGGTATGCCTCCGTCCAACGGGAAAGAGCACACACAACTACGAGAACATATTTGAATCCTCTGCATCGTTCCATCTGGATATAATCCATCTGGAGGACTTCAAAAGGGTGATCAGGAGGCTGAAATCCACCCTGTTCTACGGGAACGCTTTTTCCTGGGTTGAACTGGCAACAGATCATGCAGGTACGAACTTTTTGTTTCGCTGCTGCTCGTAAATGCTTGTTGAACCAAATATGTTGAATGCTATCTAGCATAGCTTTTTCTCCTAGATGGGCAGGACTATGTACAGTGTTAATTATAACTTGGACCATTGAATCAGGAAGGAACCACACAGATTTTTCCTTCATCAACCATCCTTGATCCGTTTGGATCCCTCCTAATTCCGTCCATTTCTTTATTTCTTCTGGTGTAGCATGTGTCTGTATATCAATTACATCAAGAGCGGGATCCTTAACCATCATACAATGTGGTGGTATCTGGACTATTGTCTTTGTCATGTCGGATGTTTGAGCTTGAGCAGTCTGTTTAGCTGTTCTGTCAGCTAGATCATTGCCTTGAAAAATGATATCAGTAATTTTCGTATGAGCTTTACATTTCATAATCGATATTGCAATGGGCAAATGTATTGCATCTAATAAGGCATGAATGAGGGGTCCGTGCTGAATGTGGGCACCGTGAGAAGTTAAATAACCTCTCTCTCGCCACAGCACGCCGAAGTCATGTACGACTCCGAATGCATAACGTGAATCAGTGTATATGTTGACTTTTTTATTTGCGGCTTGAATACAGGCTTGTGTCAGAGCGACGAGCTCTGCTGCTTGAGCGGACAAGGTATTTATACACTTGTTTTCAATAATTTCAGTGTCTGTGGTGACTGCGTAAGCGGCCACTAACTCTCCTGTACTTGTTCTCATACATGAACCATCTACATACAACGTCAGGTCTGGATCTGACAATGGAACATCTGTCAAGTCTTGTCTGGGTTTCGTCGTGATTGTAATAACATCAATACAATCGTGGGCTAATGGATCTGTTCCATTTACCGGTAAAAGTGTGGCAGGATTCAATGTGTTACAACGTCTGATTTCTATATGTGGCTGAAACAGTGTTAGTTCGTACCCTGTAAGTCTTGCTATAGTCAAATGTTGTGTTTGCGTTCGGTTCACAAGAACCTCTACTGCGTGTGGTACTTGTACTGTCAATGGATGTCCTAACACTATGGCATCGCTTTGTCTGATTGCTAAAGCTGTCGCTGCCACTGATTTTAGGCACGCAGGCAGAGCCTGAGCTACGGGATCTAATGTACTCGAAAAATAAGCACATGGTTTGTGTGCTCCTGCTTGTTCCTGTGTGAGTACTGACAAGGCAGTACCTTCTCCTTCTGTAATAAAGAGTGTAAAATGTTTTCTGTAACATGGTGTTGCTAAAACAGGTGCTTGACATAAAGCTTTCTTTAAGCTTTCAAAAGCGTGTGTGTGTTCCTGAGTCCAAGGGAGAACAGTCGATGTGGCTGCCTCCTGTGTTGTCAACTGAATGAGTGGTTTTGCTAGAAATGCATACTGAGAGATCCACTGCCTACAATATGAAGTGAGGCCTATGAAAGCCCGCACCTCCTTTTGCGTCTTGGGTATTGGCATGTTAGCTATTAACTGAATGCGGTCGGGTGTAAGCTGCCTTCCCTCCTTGGACAGCGAGTGACCAAGGTAAATAACTCGCTGGACACAGAATTGCAGCTTAGAAGGGGACACCTTGTGCCCCTTTTCGGCTAGAAATTGTAAAACCGTCAGTGATGCTTTTTCACATTCAGGTTCGCTTCGGGCGGTGATCAGCAGATCATCGACATATTGAAGCAAAGCAGTGTTAACTGGCATGTGGATACTGTCAAGTTCTCGTTTCAGTGCTTGGCTATAGATGCTGGGGCTTTCTGTAAATCCTTGAGGTGCGCGTGAGAATTTAAAGCTACGTCCATTTAAACTAAATCCGAACAAATATTGGCTTTCCGGATCTATTGGGACGCTGAAAAAGGCATTTTTGAGATCAATTACAGTAAAGAATGTTGCTTCGGAATCAATAGCTGTCAGTAATGATGAGATATCGGGGACCACAGGGAATTGTGGCACAATGCACTTGTTTAATTCGCGCAGATCAATAATCAATCGATATACTGGCGGGGCCTTCGGATCTGTTCGTTTGAGAATCGGAATTATCGGTGAATTACATACATTGGAGTCTGTTTCTACAACCACTCCTTGGGCAATGAGCTCGTCAATGATTTGTAGTAAAGCCACTACAGCATCTGGTGGTAACTTGTATTGTCGCATTCGTGGTAGTACCACTCCTGCCTTTAGTGTAACTCGATATGGTGTAATATTCATGCAACCAACATCAGTAGGGCCTTGTGCCCATAGATGTGTAGGTAAAGTCTGCAATCGGGGATCCATGTCTCTAGACACATAATGACCTTTAAAATCACGTAAAAACAATCTTACTCCTTCCGGAGAACAACATATTATAGCTCCTAGAGCCTTCAGTGTTTTTATTCCTAATAGGTTTTCTGGACATGATTTAGTAAGCAATAAATCTGTAGTTCGGGTCAAAGGTCCTATCGTAAGTGGAAGAGGTTGTGACACTTCATTAACAATAGGTTTTCCTGAAAAACCAAGGGAAATATTCTGTGAGCCTGAGAGGGGTGCCCCTGGAACTTCACTACGTTTTATAGTTGTTCGACTTGCCCCTGTATCGAGTAAAAATTTTCTGTCTTGGCCTAATAATTCACTATGTACATAAGGTCCTTCTTGATCTACAGGGATCTCGATAAGGGGTAAGTCAACTTCCCTCTCTAGGCTTGTTCATGCATATCGTTGATAATCAGGATAGTCATACTGTGCGGTCTGGTACAGTTGTCGTGTCGTGGTTTGTGTGGCAGCAACAGGCAGCGCTGGTGCAGCTGGCACAAACTGTATAGTCTGTGGTGGAGCTGGCATGGACTGTGCATGCTGCAAAGCTCCTTGTTCATTCTGATCCTGTCTAAGTGGCCGTGGTCTTTCTTTTGTAATACCCGTGGCGATATTACGCTTCAGGACGGGACAATCGTGTACATGATGACCTAGTTGTTTACAATAGTTGCATGTCCCTTTTACAGGTCCTGCTAAATCGCCAGAATGTGTCGTACCCTTTTTATGTCCTTCAGCTGGAACTGTCTGGGAGACTAGCATTTTCATTTTCGTGTCTTTCATGCGTCTTTGTTCATGATCTTGTTCCTCTCTAATTCTATTGTGATGATACTGTAACATTTGTAACATTTGTGATGGAGTGTTACCTTGCCATGTACTCTCGAATTTTAATACTCTATTCTTCACTTGGGGCAAGGAATTTTCAACTAATTTTGTCACAAACAGATGTGGGTATGATTCGCTACTTGCTTTTATACCACTATTTATACCAAAACATTTTTCAAATCGTGCATAGAAATCACTAGTGTCTTCATCTTGCTTTTGTTTACAGGCTGAAATTGCACCCCAGTCTTCCTTTTTCGTGGTTAATAAACGTGGCAGTACCTGTACTAGTAAACCTGGTAGTGCTTTAGTTTTGTCCCCAAGCCCCGAACCTGGACCTCGGGCCTTTTCTTCTGCTTCTAGTGCTGTCCAATCTATCTTTTGGTCTCCTACCTCCCACTCTTTTTCCTTGAGTTTCTCATAAATGCCAGCAGGCATTAATACCTTTAATATAGTCATAATGTCGGGATAGGTATACTCTCCCATGAGTAACATGTCTTTAATTTCTCGGTGGAAACCCGCTGGGTCTTTGTCATGACTGGGTACCACTTTCTTCATTTCTAACAATTCTATTTTTGATATGGGCGTATACACATATACCCGTTTAAACTGATTGTCCTCGTCCTTTATTGGGTGCACTTCTCGTAAGGGATTCTGTCTGTCCATGTAATACATGGTTCTTTCCTTGATGGGCAGTGAGACATGTTCTGGGCATATAAAAAGAATGTACTGCTTTCTTGATTCTAGTATTTCTTTAATTAGCTTAGTACCTGAACCTCTCCATCTATTCGTGAGTAATTCGGTCAATATATCAGGTAAGGGACCAGGATCTGAATGTTGGCTTTTATATAGTATAAGAAGTTGTTGAATCATATAAATCCCAGCTAAACGCTGTTCATCTGGGGTGAGATTCAAAAATGTGTGCGCTACTGTGTCATCACTATACTTCCCGGGACTGTCAACCCAATGAACGGCTGACCTGGCTAATTCTTGTTCATCCATAGAATCGAGAAAATGATAACCCCTTCGTTCTCGGAGTAATTTATCTGCTGCTTGGAATGAATGCTCGTTAGACCTTATATTTATTATTGGTGTTTGAAATTTCCTGTTATTTTCTAGACACATCGGACGTATCGGATCAGTAAGACATCTAGTACTATTACAATATTTTCTTCTACCTACATAGGCTATAGTTTCTGACTGTCCTGTGGGCAGTCCTGATGCTTCTTCCTCGCTTTGTTCGAACTGGTCTACCGCTAATCTTTCTTCGTGTAGGCGTTCTATTTCTTTACGGATCTTTCTGCACATGGCTATTATACATTTTTGCTTATCATGTCTCCCTTCTGATATATTCTGGCTCCATCTGGTAAGAGTTTGCATTGCTTCCGGGTCTACCCCCGGTCGGTCTTGATTTCTGATCACACAATTTATGAGGAAA
This sequence comes from Triturus cristatus, assembly GCF_964204655.1. Taxonomy (NCBI): domain Eukaryota; kingdom Metazoa; phylum Chordata; class Amphibia; order Caudata; family Salamandridae; genus Triturus; species Triturus cristatus. The sequence continues at coordinate 407,152,842 of NC_140593.1, forward strand.
CGCAACAGTTCCCCCTGTATTTCCACTTTCTGGTATTCCATAGCTCTGTTAATACATTCAGAATCTCGCCCGGTTTGGACAAAATGATATATATTATCTAGATGTGCAGTCATTCCCGGTAGTTTCCCTAAATACACTGCGGCTCGTCTGATACGTAATGATGCTAGGGTCATTTCGTCCTCTTTTCCGGGCACAGGGTCATATCTACAATCTATAAGAAGTTCCTTAAGCGTGCGGGCATTTATGAGTTTGGGGGTACGTGAATGTGCTGACTCTTGAAAAGTAAGTTTATTTATTCTAGGTGGCGTAGAAAAGATATTGGTAGCACCTCTGGTAGCCCCATCTGGGGTATCGGGTGTGAAAGGATTCGTTGAACGTGATACAGCAACTATAGGTGTGGATACAGCTATAGAAGTAGCTGTAGGGACAGATGCAGAAACAGATGTGCTTGCCGGAACTTGTGTCAGAACTTGATGCTGTAAGGGTACAGGTACAGGATCTTGGCGTTGAACCTCCCCGGCCAACGGTCTATGTGGGGCGGGGTTAGCATACTCGGGAGCTGCGTCATCTAAATATGAGGAAAGAAAAACATCTTCTGCGGTTCTAGGATGCCCCTTAGGATGTACCTTTATTGGAAATAATGGGGTTGGCAAGTCTTTTGGTATCCCTGGAGTAGCCTTAGGTAATCCTTCAGCCAGAAGGGGATACATACCATTCATAAGGGCATTTCTTTGTCTGTCTACTTGTTCTGATTTCACTCGTGCACCTTCTTTAATTAATAGATTTTCTCGGACTTCATTTGAATTTTCTTTACTCTTCTCTTCCTGTCTACGTGCTTTTTCTGTACGTCTATACGATTCTTTACGCCATAATTCAATGGCGTCTTTCTGTGATTGTCTAGCTTTCCTTTTCCATAATTCTTCCTCTACTTTCACGATGCACTCTGCATCCCAGGTCCCCGCTGCGGGCCACCTCTGACTTTCTGGTAATTCCTTAGTATAGTCTACCCATAAATCAAGGAATAATATGGCGTCTAGGCCATGTTTATGATACATGAAGTACCCTGGAGTGTCCCTAGGAGGAATGGGAACAGCTTCTTCGAGTACCCCTTTTCTGGTTGTGATCTGTCTTAATTTCGAAAAGAGCGGCATATTGAGAACTGATCTGATACTTGATCTTGAACAAACTTAATACAGTAATCACAATAATGAACAGTCATTCATACCACAATATGCAGAACGTACTATAAACATTTAACATTTAACATTTAACTGAGCAACAGTGATGATGACGATGATCTAAGAAAAACTTAATCATTAAACATGATACTCGACTTGAACTGAATTATTCTGAATTTTTATACTTGATATACTAGATATACTGCTAAACAGTACAGATACACTGCTGAAACAGTGCAGACCGGATTTGTGTACCCAAACCCGTCTGGATCGGCACAACTTATGTGCACGCCAGAACGCCTCCCCAGCAATGGTACTCACCGGGTAGCTCGGAAACGGAAGGCCTCAGAAACTGGACTGAACTTGAACCGGACTGGACTCGACTCGAACGCTTCGGACACTGGACTCGACTTGGGACTTCGGAAACTGGTGGGCCTCTGTATACCTCGGATCTTGCTCTCTCAGCTAGGCTCTGGTCGGGATACTTCGCACTTCTCACCGACTCGTCTGGGTGTTGATCGCAGCCTCAGTCGCCCCCGCTTGACCGGAGGGAGATACAGGAAATCCTGCTGGTACGCGTTGTTGTCCGTCCAGCTGTGGCAGGAGACCGGGCCTGCAACGCACCGCCGGCGCGTGAGATGAGAAAGTGTCCCTGTTCGGGCGCCATTTATGTGGTAAATAATTTAATTACCGGGACTTAATTTGGTACAGAAACATAATGAAATAGCTCAGTAAATAAGAGGCAGAATCCGTGGTATTAGAGGTTCGGAATGGGCTTTATTCCAGAGGTCGATTATAATCGGTTGCTCCAGGTTCCATCACCACGAAGGTTCAGGAAGTGAAGCACATACGTTATTGATAATCAATTACTTTTATACAATAAGCATTACAGTGAGGCCAATACAAGAGGCGTAACAATTGATAGTGGAGATAATATATTCATACGTGGCAAAGATAGGCGTAACTGGGTGTGTTTACAGAACGTCATCAGATGTGATGTCATAAGAGGGTGGTTACATGAAAGAATTTCGCAATGTCAGCAGAAATACTTGGCAGAAATGCGCGCGCAGCAGCATGACGTGTGATTGACGTGCAACTAGGGGGTGAAGGGGACTTGACATTTAGCTCTACATGTGGCGACAGAAGTCTGGAGGGTCAAGTCAACCTAATCCCAAATCATATCTAACATCCTATGTTTAAAGAACTATGTTATCCAAAAGAGAGGTCTCTTCGAGTGGAATCTTATTCTATACTGACTATACTGACTATTAGTGCGTGTACAAGCGTCTAAGTGTCTATACTAGATGCGAGGGCGGAATCTTCCATAGTAACAGGGCTATGAATTATTTGCATGAAGACAGAGAAGCCGGGCCTTTGCTCGGTAGCTGGCAGAATGTTTACTTAAGCTACTAGACAGGAATGCATTGGGCAGGGAGCGGAGCAGATAATTTTCGAAGGTGAAATACAGTTTTTGGCAGGCAGCAGGCTTCGTGAGCCGCGCAGAGAATGAGACAAAGTTCATGGTCACAGATGCAGGCTCAGACTGGAGCTTTTCAGAGGCAGAAGGCAAGAAAAGCTTGATGACAGAATCAAGGCCTACTTGCCTGGACTGTAAAATGGCATAAGTGAACCATATAAAGGCGGTGGCCTTTCGTACTTAGGAATGGAATATCCGGCCCATTCATGGCGGATCTGAAAGAGGACATGTTAACGGTGGACGCACATGTATTTGCGTCTTCATAACTGGAACTGGAGGGAACATACATGTACTTGTAACATGCACATAGAACTGTTGGGGTCCAAGATAGGGGACATAACTGACCAGAAAAATCCATATTTCCACAGCCCCCTCAAGTTTAGTTACGCCAGTGGCAGGAAGGGACACCTTCCTGCACACGAACACTCATTCCCTGCAACGCTAGCACCCTTGCACTATGCTGCAGGGGTGCCTGCGTTGGCGCAAGCTAGGCAGCTAGATTTAATTCCAGCGCTAGGGAAAACACAGGGGGGCGCCACATTCTTGTGAATACTGCTCATCATTGAGTTTTTAAACTGACGTAGCTCGTCGTTAGCAATTTTAGAGCTACTCCGCGCTCTGCCAGTTTCTTGTAAATATGCCTCTCTGTCTTTATGCCAATCTGGAAACTCGCTAGCTTCAGGCATGCTCACCTTAGCATGTGCCAGATATGGAACCCTGGTTTTATTCACACTGATGGCAAACACTTTTCTCCTAATGAGTAATTCACAAACACTTTCTCTCGACGCTGCAAGCAGTACCACTCACGGATGGCCCTGGCCATCTTCTCCTTGATGTTGATGCAGTCTCCATGGAACCATTCATTGCAATCATCACAGCCAATCATAAAGCAGTTGATGTCAGGTTTCCGACAGATGCAATACATCGGTGCACTCTCTCCATTTTCCCCTGCAGCAGATAGCCCCAGGTCTGAATATTCACTGTCCATCGAGGCGCTTCGGTCTCCCCGGCCCGCTCCGCCGCTCCCCAACGCCGGCTATTGTTTCCCGATTCATTCACCCAGCCTCCAGTGCCTCAAACACTTTCACTTCATCTACCATAATACAATGCGAGACCTGGTGCTGACCCGCTGGCATTGGGCTCCCTCCCCCTTGATTGTTGAGCTCCTCAGAAAGTCATTTGGCAAATGACCCCAGGGATGCACCTGCATAATTTGGAATAGTGCTTCACCTGATGGACAACAAGCGGCATTTCTGCACCTCCAAACCCGCCCGCCGCTGCTTTCCGCTGAAGGTGGGCAAGAATCCAAAAACACACAGATGCAAGCACTGGCTGCGCCCACAACAGTGGCACACACTTTTCTACTTGTAATTCAAAAACAAAAGAGACAAAGGCGTTAATGTGTGAAAGAAGGGCAAGTGAGAAAGGGAGAAATCAGGGATGAAAAATACCCTGTAATAGTGAGGTAAAGGTGCAGGGAGTGTGTGCTGGTGGCTAAAACAGCCATGGAACGGAGTCAAGTCTCTGAAGCCTTGATACTCATTAGCACTGGGCCCCGGCACGTATCCGTTGACAAATTAAGCACTGGTTGGAGAATTACACATAGCGTGCAGCCCGCCATTACCCTGTTCTCCCATCTGCGACAAAACACGTATTCACATTTGTTCCCTCTCTCTGGCCTTGCGCGTGGCTGCAGTGAAGAGGAGGTTTGTTATTGGCAGCCACTCATTTCCTGCGCACATATGTGCAGTTTGTTCAGCTTCCTGGAATACTTTGAAGGATATGAATGTTTCCCTTGTATTCTTGTTTTCGAATTCTTGAGTGGAATGCATTCTTTTAATAAACCTCGAGCTTTTTGCACAAGATAATGAATTCCCAAAGCAGCCCCTCTTCCTCCAGCTCTGAATGAAAGTTAAAAAGGTCTGTCTATGAGAGGCCTACATGAGACTGCCATGATGTGTCGAAATTCACCTTCCCAGGCTGAGGTGCTGCCTGGTATGGAATGCTGCTCCCTCTGTTTTTATGAATTTAACTGGAAAGTATAGGCCTCCTTGGAGTGATGAAAATTATATTTGCCTCAGAAGAAGTATGTGTTGTTTTAGGAGTAACTCCTGGGTGTGTGATGATCATACGATGCTTTTGGCAAATAAAAATCTGTACGCATGACTCAAGAGTATGGGAACTTTGCTATGGCCTAGTGTCAGGTTTTTCTGTGTGCCATACTTAAACCAGAGAAAGCAAGAGAAAGAAAGTGAGCCATGTTAACAAGCTAGAGGTATACCAGCACTCTAGAACAATTAAGGTTAGTATCCCAGCCCAAATGACCAGCATTTTAATGCTTCACTAATATCCATGATCAGTGTTCATGGTTCAGGGTGACCCAGAGATCGGATGAGGGAGTGTCTGGAGAATCTACTGGTTAACACTGGAGAAGTGTAATCTTGATCCCATTTGAGACACTCTAGGAGTGCATCATAATCATGAGTAGTCAGCGCTCGAATCTATTCTGTGTGATTAATGTTACTAAGGAGAGTGGAGTAATTCATATTTAAAGTGCTCCATATGAAGAGTTTGTGTATAGAATATGATTAATAAAGGTCTATGTAACATTTATATTTTAAGGTGTCAGGAGATTTTAACAAAATGTGTTCCATTGTGGGCTTAATAAATTAGAATGTGAATGTGTAAACAAACGTTCAACATTTATACGTGTAACAAGAATTATTTTCATGCAGGTGCATTTAGAATGACATCTTCGTAATTCTTTACAATTTATACATGTATTAAGAAGCTTCATTTATTGTATGTGTAGAAATGTGCATGTTTTCTGTAACCTGGTGCACTGTTAAAGTTAACTAGAGTGGGCCTCGAGAAATAGTGTAGTCCATGCTCACGTTACAATCTAACGTGTGATTAGTATTTAACCTTCAATGCAGAATTCATTTTCATGTATTTTGTTTCCACTGCAGGTACGGATAAGACCTCATTAGTTATCATAGAAGAGTTTTGTTTTCATTAGACATCAAAGTATGAGAAGAGGAAGTTGGCAAGGAGAAGCACTGAAACGAGCAAGGAGGCAAGTTCTCATGGGAGAAGAGAGGAATGACAAAGGATGAATGAAGTTGCAACTTATCAATGTGGGGAAAGTGGTGGAAATTCACTAGCAAGGATCACTGGGGATTATCTAACCTGAATGCAATTCATATTTTATGCCGAACATAGTGAAGGACAGAGGAGTCATTTTATGATTTCACAGAGGGCAGATCTATGCTTCTGTTTGTGTGGCTTTATGCTACCTGACCCATTGTTGAAGTACCTTCTACTGAAGACTCTGACAGGTGACACCTTTCTGATTTCACCTTTACCAAATGCTTCTTAGCTTAGGGTTGCCCCTTTTAAGCTAGTGTAGGGAGAGATAGCTTGCTCATGTCTGCATGTAATTTAATATTCAATTCTTTTTCCTGACCATCTGTATCATCATAGAGTTATAATTAGTGCAGTGAATCCTTTTGCTCAGAAGGGAGACTATATTGATTTAAGTGATTCCTTGCTGGTTGAAGTTTGATTTGTGAATGTGTGTTCTTTGGGTGATTGATTCTATTGATTCTTTTAGCGGTGCAAACCATTGTTAGTTGTTGTTCTAGTATAAACAGAAGTGAACAAGAGAGAGAGAGAGTGTGGGAAAGATTGTGAAGGAGGGTGAACTGCGAGGAGTGAGAGTGACATCAGAGTGTGCCGTGCTGGTAGAGGTCGGTTGGTGTAACACCGTGCTGGGATTGGTTGAAATTTTCCTTTGGATGCTGAGCTGTCATTGGTGATCGTATTGCAGTGGAACTTGAGACTTGTTTAATTTGGCTTTGAGTTGAAATTATTGAAATAAAAGATTGAAAAATTAGATGTTTTAAAGCAGTAAGAGCAATGATATGAGGACATGTAGGTGTGCCTACTAGAATTTGCGATGAAGCGCCACCGGAAGATACGTTAGCTCATTAAATGCAGATGAAAGTTGGGCTCCATACTATTATTTGGCTTGAGAATTGGCATAAGGTCACAGAAAAAGGAGGTGCATTGATGTTTCCATGCTATGGTACTTTCAAATTGAGAATATTTGACCATTTGAGAGGGATATTGTTTGCAATAAAACAATTACCTAGACCTACACAGTTTGAAGCATTTAATGCATGGGAACGTGCATCGCATGTAAAAAAATAGACCAATGTCAAGGGAGGATGAAGAAAACGATGAGTGCATACGTAGATGTGAGATGGGATGACCAACAAAAGAGGTAGAGAGTAGACATGATTGAGGGAGCGAGATTATACTCTGCAGCATCCCCTTATTATTACTTCTAATTCCATCTTCAATTGGGTTGCATTTAAAAGGTTCTCCCTTTCCGCATCTTGCTTTTCCACCATCTAGGTGCTGTCTGTCTCTAATCCCTGATGCTTCTTCTAATCATATAGGTAAATTCCCTCTATAGAAGCATCTATGTCACCAGAGGCAACAAGAGCTGTGTAAGCTAAGGTCCCTCTATCTATCAGTGCTTGTACTGTCTGTGGGGGTCTCCACATAACAATATGAGAATGTTGTACGGTTGGAAGAAACCCTATGGTAGGCACACCTTCAGCTGCTTGAGGAGCTTCTGGCCTTAAATCTACATTTGGAGGAGCTGTCGCAATAACTCTGAGCACTATCGGGGCATTCACAGCCATTATTTGGTCTGTAGTATGTGTCCCAGTCATATTGGTCACAGTCGTAGCTGCCACCTGTGGTTGAGCCACAGCTGGCGGGATAACTTGGAGTATCTGTACAGGTCTTTTAATCGGGGCTAAACTTGGATTTACAGGAGAAGTTGCCATTGGGACACTTGTATCAGCACTAGAGCCTCTGTGATTAATAGGAATTGTCTATGGTGGAGTTCTTGAAGCTAGCATCTGTTCTAAAATCCTGTCCCCTGAATCTGTATCTGACTCATTCCTGTTTTTCTTTTGGTGCTCTTTCTCACTTCCCTGTTTAGCTGGTTGGGTAGTAATAGCCAGATATACTCTGGTTTTCTCTGTGATAGCCTATCTCCATCTACGCAGTTCTTCACCCCATTGAGCATCCACTTAATTTCGCATAGTTTAGCACCACTTGCTTTGTCCATCTCTGGTATTTTTCTCTCATCCTTTGGCTCGCAACCTTCGCCCATGCATGAAAAGCTTCATATTGAGTAGGTCTGGGTGGTGGCCTCATCTCATGCAATTTCCCTTTCAAATTGTCAAGGATATTAGTATTAGATGTCCCACATCTAGGAAAGCTCAATACATCTTCTTTTTCAGTGACTCTGCTCCATTGGCAAAGCCAATAACAAGTGTGTTAACCATGCTCAATTAACATAAAATGTGAAGGGAGGTGCCTCTTCACCTTTCCGTACTGGAATTGTAACATCCCCTCTTACTTAACACTTCTTTAAAACATTTAATTTCTGCAATACAATGATAGATAAGAAATTTAAATCAAAACCGTATCATTTTCTTCTATATATGTCAATTCTCAACAAACCAATCCAAATTAAGTGTATAGTTTACCAATCTTTGTTGTCAAAGCCAAATATCTAGCAATCCAATCCCAGTATGACACTCTGATGTCACCAATCAAGACCCAGCGTGAAAGAACATCAACCAACCAATCTAAGCGCAAAACAATGACATACTATCTCTCTCCTTACAGCAGTTCACCCTCCTTTACAATTTTCCTCGCATTCACACAGCTTCGACAATAAACATCTAAACTCCTTCTTGTTTGCTTCAACTATAGAAATAACAGTATCTCATTCACTCACGAATATTTTCCACGACCGCAAGTGAAATCTCGATCAGTGAGGAATCACCCAAATCAATGCAACTTCACCCGTAGTTAATAAATCGCAACAATGCTTAGTCTCCATGTGGTACCTCACACACTACACCTTATCCTGCAAACAAGTCTTCTTATTTTATTCATGTATGTCTACGCCTGGGTCTTTCGACTACAATTGAGCCTGAATTCTTCAACCACTTATCTTCAACAGCTTCTTACTTTCTTTTCACTCACTCATTCATGATCATAATATCCCTGTCTAAACCAAAAAGACAAATACTATAAACAACACATCCCCCTATTAATACTTGCACCTTCAAAAATCACAACCGCCTTTTAGTACTGCAACGTCAAATCTTCAAGTTCTGGACACTGGATTTGAGAATCAGGAAATTTATTCTGACTTTGAAAATTATTGTATAGCTCTATTCAAGGTGTGAACCGTATCTCTGCTTCCAGAAACTGCTGGCGCAGAAATACTTTTAAATAAAATCAGTTCAACCCGTAACTTTCAAAGGTGGTCTCCAACTCGCTCCTTGTTCTTCTTCAGGTCGACTGGATTTTTGCCACTGCTTTAGAATGGAGCATAAGTCAACATCATCTTAATAAACACTATCTTTATTCAAAACTAGATAAATCCGTTTACAGAAATATTAAGAAAAATAAATGGTTAGAGACAAGCAATAATATTACAGCGTATTCTGTTAAAGGACATTTTTAATTAAGTCCCTGTTCTGCTCTAGCGTATCCTAACTTACCAGACACCCATAAAGAGTACTTTCAGAAAAGAGCGAGAATTTTAAGGAGCATTGAAATAGAATCAGATTTTAGTTGAACTTCTCATGAAGAGTAGTTCTGGAAACACATCCGAGTCTCGAATTCACCTTCAGCAGTAGCTCACAGTGAAAAAGTGCAAAAGGCTAAGGAAAAAGGACGGTCACAGAACAAATAGCCTAGACTAGTCTGGGCAGCATGAAGCTCTCAGAGCATACTCTAAGGAAAAGGTGATGGAAGAACTCTCTTCAGAATCTAACTAGGAACATGTATATTAAACAGAAATACACATGTATTCATGCACGCTTGTGTTTTGTCATTTCACACAAATGAAAAAAAGATCGTCCGATTGTCTGCTGCTTCTTTCTTCAGACCCACGGTAAACGTACGAAGTCGGAAAGGTAGTTATCTACAGAACATTTACTTAGTTGCTAACATTCATGTGCGTTAAAATCACTCTGGGTTCCCACGAGAAACCCTGCAGTCTAAATTACTTAGCAATTCAGAACTCCACTGCGTGACAGTAAACTATTCTAACGTAGAAACATTCTAGTTGTAACTTTTACAGAAATTAAGTCATGAACTTTACATTCTCCTGCATACACCATTGTTTTAATATACTGTTTAGTATTCATTATTGTTAATGTGTGGCAGCTAAAATCTTAACTAAGTACAATGAGAACATGTAGCTTAGGAAGGAAAGAAATACATTTTTTAAGTCGACACTTTCTACAAAGTTGACTTGTTTAATGAAGTCAAACATGAATATACAGCACTGTGCAGCGTCTGCTAAAGGCATTTATTTATTTGTTCAAGAAGTTAAAAGAAATGCAAGACAGAGGTAGAAAAAATAAATGAGGCCTAGTCTGGCTTGATAACATAATTACGATCTAAATGGGTGATTACTACAAAAACAAGTCATGCTAAACGTTAATTTTGCACATTTAAGAAAAGGCACGCTTTCTATTATTTCATTCCTTAGGCATTCTCATATTAATGTTTGCACAAATCAAGGCACTTATTTTAAGCAAATTTATCCTGCTCTATCAACGTCATGTCAATCAATCAATCAGGGAATTGTAAGTGCGCTACTGACCCGTGAGGGTCTTAAGGTGCTGGGGGGGGGGGGGAGTCCGCAGATCTGTTTGGCCGAAGAGCTAGGTCTTGAGGGTCTTCTTGAAGGTGTTCAGGGAGGGGGCACGTCTGATGTCTGCCAGTAGCTCGTTCCAGGTCTTGGCTGCAATGTGAGAGAAGGATCTTCCGCCTGCTCTGGCTCTGTGGATGTGCGGGGTTTCGGCTAGTGCGAGGTTGGAAGATCTGAGGTTTCTCTTGGGTACGTGGAAGTTGATTCTGTTGTTGAGGTATTTGAGTCCGTTGTTGTGTAGGCATTTGTAGGCGTGAGTGAGGATTTTGAATGTGACTCTTTTCTCCATGGGGAGCCAGTGGAGACTTCGTAGGTGTTGACTGATGTGTTCGTGTCGGGGGATGCCGAGGACGAGTCTGGCGGCGGTGTTCTGTATTGTCTGGAGTTTGCAGAGTAGGGACTTGTTGATGCCAGTGTAGAGTGCATTTCCATAGTCCAGTCTGCTGGTGATGAGTGCGTGGGTGACTGTCTTCCTTGACTCAGGGGGGATCCACTTGAAGGTCTTGCGGAGGATGCGGAGGGTGTTGAAGCAGCTGGAGGTGACGGCGTTGACCTGTCGGTTCATGGTGAGTGATGGGTTGAGTACGATGCCAAGGTTCTTGGCGTGGTCTGAGGGGGTAGGTGGGCTTCCGAGGTCGGTTGGCCACCAGGTGCTGTCCCATGCAGAAGGTGTGGTACCGAGGACGAGGAATTCGGTCTTCTCGTCATTGAGCTTCAGGCGCTGTTGGTCATCCAGACTGCGACGTCTTGCATTCATTTCTGGAAGTTGAGTTTGGCAGTGGTGGGGTCTTTGGTGAGGGAGAAGATGAGCTGGGTTTTGTCGGCGTAGGATACGATGTTGAGGCCGTGTTGTCGGACGATGGCTGCGAGGGGGGCCATGTAGATGTTGAAGAAGGTGGGGCTCAGGGATGAACCCTGTGGGACTCCAAAGGTGATTTCGTGGGGTTGGAGAGGAAGGGTGGGAGTCTGATCCTTTGGCGTCTTCCAGTGAGGAATGATCAGATCCAGTCCAGGGCTGTTCCTTGCATGCCTGCGTCGTGTAGTCTGGCGACTAGTGTGCGGTGGGAGACGGTGTCGAAGGCCGCTGATAGGTCGAGTAGGGTGAGGGCTGTGGAGTGGCGTTGGTCCAGGAGGGTGCGGATGGCATCTGTGGCGGCGAGTAGGGCGGTCTCTGTGCCGTGATTGCTTCAGAATCCGGATTGGGACGGGTCGAGGACGATGTTCTCTTCAATGAACCGTGTCAGTTTCCTGTTGACTGTTTTCTCTGCAACTTTGGCTGCAAAGGGGAGGAGCGAGATGGGCCAATAGTTCTTGAGGTCGGTGGGGTCAGCTGTGGGCTTCTTGAGCAGAGGTCTAACTTCTGCGCGCTTCCAGTCGTCTGGGAAGGTGACTGTTTTGAAGGTGGTGTTGATGGTGCATTGTAGTTCGGGTGCGATGGCAGCCGCGGCTCTGTGGTCGATGTGAGGGGGGCAGGGGTTGGTGGGGGCCCCGAGTAGATGCTTTTCATGGTCAAGGCGGTGTCTTCGGCTGTGATCGGTGTCCAGTTGGAGATGGTGGGCTGGCTGGTGTTTCTGAGGGGCGGGGGGCCGTCTGTGGCACCTGGTGCATGGTCGATGAAGTTGTCGTAGAGGTTTTCGATCTTTTGGTGAAAATAGGTTCCAAGATTGTCGCAGAGGTCTTGGGATGGGTTGATGTCTGTGACTTTGCTGCGTGGGTTGGTGAACTCTTGAATGACACTGAAAAGTTCCTTGGAGTTGGTGGAGTTGGCCAGGATTTTGTTGTGGATGAAGTTCCTCTCGGTGGCTCTGATCTGGTGGTGGTAGTTCGTCATGGCGTCCTTGTAGGTGGTGTGGTTTTCGGTTGTCTTGGTGTTTATCCAGTTCTTCTCCAGGCGTCTGTAGGTGCGTATGGCTTCTTGGAGAGCGGTGGTGAACCAGGCAGCTTTCCTGGGGCGTTGTCTGTCGGGGTTGCGTAGCGGGGCAGCTCGTCTGCGCAGTCGGAGATCCAGGTGCGTCGTTTGCGTCGGGTGCCCAGGTGTGGTTGTCTCGGGTGAGGGTGAGGTTAAGTTGCTCGTTATGTCTGGGATGTGCCACAGCAAATGACAACTGAGTGCAGACACACAGTTGGGCCCTACTAGATTCCACAGATGATGACTGTTTTCGGCCACCGGAGCCCCAGTTGGCCCCCAGAAAACTGATCATAAACAGAGCAAGCTCTAATTTGAACAACAGCGACAAATGGGCGCACGTTCCAGGCTTTCCTCCCCAGTGCCTGATTCCCCAACAGAATCACCAGCACAGCCAGAACCGGACTTAAAATCAATCATCCTGAAAAGGAAATTCAGCCTTAAAGAGATCAGATTTAATATTGACTATCTGAATACACGCATAGATCTTATGAAAGACAGACTAGACAAGTAGAGGGACCGCCTGGGGGAAGCTGAGGCCAAGATTCCAGCCCTGGAAGATGTCGGCTCAGACACTAAGGCCACACTAAGTCGCCTTGAATGTGATCTATCCAAGGTGATGGCTAAGACCTGGTTTAGCAGTTCGGGCTGGAGTGCTCCCATTAGGAACAGGGTCAATACTGATTTGCATATGGCTGGGTCTGAACTGGGGTGGCGAAGTGAGCTGAGAACGATGATGGTTTTAACCCAGATCTGTGACTGGGGGTGAATGTCTGAAAAGTTTTAGCACTCCAGCCAGCATCTCCTTGTGTTTGATTTGTTCGCCCTAAGTTGGCAGGGTATGCCCTGATGTGGGTCCCTTGCTCACTTTGCCACTGGATTCAAGCTAGCCTGGCTGATGAGGGGTGTTACCCTGAAACCGGTCCCAAGACCTGGCTTGGCAGTTCAGGCTGGACTATTCCCATGAGGAACAGGGTTAAGACGGATTTGCATATGGCTGGGTCTGAACTGGGGTGGCGAAGTGAGCTAGAGAACGATGATGGAGTCAACCCAGATCTGTGACTGGGGGTTAGTGTCTGAAAAGTTACAGTGTTCCGTCCATCATCTCCTTGTGTTGGCTAAGAACGAAGTGCAGGAATCCCGCTCACACAGAAATAACATCAGCATATTAGGTCTACCAGAAACCACTAATGTGGGCAGGCCGGAGCTGTTTGTCAGGAGGAATGTTTCCGAACTCCTGATGGTTGAGAAAGCCCATAGATCCTTAGGTTCCAGGCCTCTGGTCAAGGGCCCCCTAGACCGATTGTTGCATGACTCCTCAACTACAGAGACAGGGACACTGCCCTGCGGCTTGGTAGGGAGCAGGGCTGCTCGAACTACCAAGGCTCGGACATTTCAATCTTTCCAGATTTCACCTTGGTGGTACAGCGGGCCTGAAGGCCATTCACAGAGGTGAGGAAAATCCTACATGCAAAAAATATCAAGTACACAATGCTCTACCCGGCCCAACTCCACATACAGATGGACAGCAACTTGCAAATATATACCAATTCCAAGAAAGCACCAATATTTGCTAAACAAGAGAGAGGACCTGAACCGGATAGGTCATTGAGTCCAAGCACAAGGAGCCCGCATCAGTCTGCCTTCACTCAACATTGCACTGAGGTGATACAGTGGACAGTGACTCACTCGAAGCACATTTAAACACTGACCTATAACACATGATCTGTACCCAGAGGCGTCTGCTCCTGGAGGGTGAGGCATGCCACTAACCTGACAGCTTCTGTGTCATGTCCTAGCAATATGACACCATAGTTAATATCTGGCTCGGACGCTTACTGACAAAGTGTATGATTATCTAAGAAACGTGAGAACTGATTGTTGTGGAGCGAGGGATGGTTGGCAGTAGCTCCTCTATTGAGCGCTGTGCCTAATGTTTTGTTATTGGGATCTTTGCAAAATCTATGGGTGTGTGCTGGTATTTGGGGTATTCAGTGTGGGTTGGGGCAGGAGGGGAGGCTGGAGGTTGATGTTATTGTTTTTGTTGAAATTAATCCTCCACAACTGGCATGAACACTTAGGGATGATGAAACCCCATTTACCCCATGCTCAGGATCTTAAAGTGGTAAATGTCAAAGTGATCACATGGCAAATACAAGGCCTAGGGAACCCCAAAAAGAAATGACAAATGTTGACATAAATGGGAACGCACAATATTGAGATCGGATTATCAATGGAAACATCATCTTTGGTCAACTGACCCTGCAGCGTTTGCACACACTTGGGGGTAACATATTTACTATGTTTCCTATAGTTCCTATGCTGAAGCATAGCTATACTCATCAAAAAATCCTTGTGATTCAACCCATTATTTCAGCAGAGTGACCCTGATGGGCAGTACAGCTTTGTAAAAGGGACACTAAACAGAACACATCTCTCCTTGATAAAACATAGATAGCCATGAGTTCTTTGAGGTCGTGATGTCACTACTTAGACCGCGCATGGCACACAATATGAGGTGGGAAGACTTCAATTTAACCCTGTGCCCTGATATCAATAGCAGTAACGCCACCCATTTCTTTATCACCCAAGAGCCGCTAGGCTAATATGGCAAATGATTGCCTTGGATGGGATGAGAGATGTATGGAGAGAGAAATATGGGCAGGACGAGATGCTTTTCTATTACTCTGCGGTTCACGACACCACAAAGTAAGGAGAGGAGAAGGGTGTGACACCGTACACCCCTTCATTGTCTTAGCATAAACACACAAATAAGTACGGTGAGGGTTTTGGAGGAAACTGTGAAGTGTACTTCCTATATCTATTTGGTAAGTACAGTACATGTTTACAGATTTTCCTTAAACGTAAAACTAGACTTTAGTTTTTAAGCTAGGAAAGGTCATCCTTAATGGAAGAGGAAACCTCACCCACTTAGTGTCATGCTTCATCTTAGGGATCCTCTCCCCACCCTGGTAGGGCGAAACCACCGAGGCGGACATGAAGACTGTAGCGGAAGGAGAAAGTTCTTAAATTAATCTTACTGTACAACACCGACAGGGAAGGGGATCCAGATTGAAATTGAAAATAATAATACCTTAGTGTTCCCACGGCAATACCTTTATTTGACAGGACACTAGGTAAGATGAAAACCTAAAATAAATGGGTATATGGAAATCAATGACTTACACCCTTTACCTATCTGCTAACATGTTTCTGCCCATCTACACTGTCTGCCACCTCACACTATGCACACGCCTTCACGACGCAGGGATCCGTAACAAGGCCCTGGACTGGACCACCTCCTTCCTCTCCGGCAGAACGCAGAGAGTCCGGCTCCCCCCGTTTCGATCCAAGGCCTCCGAGATCATCTGTGGCGTCCCTCAAGGATCCTCCCTCAGCAAGACACTGTTCAACGTCTACATGGCACCACTAGCACGCATCGCCCGACAGCACGACCTCAACATACTCTCCTACGCCGACGATACTCAGCTGATCCTCTCCCTCACTAAGGACCCCCTCACCGCGAAATCCAACCTCCACCAGGGAATGAAGGCCGTCGCCGACTGGATTGAGGACAGCTGCCTCAAACTGAACACAGACAAAACGGAAATCCTCATCCTCGGATCCAACCCCTCCGCATGGGACGACTCCCGGTGGCCCACATCACTGGGGTCCCCCCCGGCCCCCACCGACCACGCACGCAACCTGGGAGTCATCCTCGACTCAAAACTCTCCATGACCAAACAAGTCAACGCAGTCTCCTCCACCTGTTTCAACACCCTCCGCAGGCTCTGCAACATCTACAAATGGATCCCGACCAACACGAGGAAAACAGTCACCCAGGCCCTTGTCAGCAGCAGACTCGACTACGGAAACGTCCTCTACGCCGAAGCCCCGTCTAAGCTCATCAGCATACTACAGAGAATCCAGAATACCTTCGCACGCCTGATCCTCGACGTCCCATGCCGCGACCACATCACCCCCCACCTGAGGAACCTGCACTGGCTCCCCGTTGACAAAAGAATCCCCTTCAAACTCCTGATCCACGCACACAAAGCACTCCACAAAACCAGCCCAGCCTATCTCAACAGTCGACTCTCCTTCTATGTACCCAACATGAATCTCCGCTCTGCTGACCACGCCCTGGCCACGGTCCCACGCATCCGGAGAACCACTGCTGGAGGCAGGTCCTTCTCCCATCGCGCCGCCAAGACCTGGAACACCCTTCCCCTCTACCTGCAACAGAGCGAAGACCTGCTGACCTTAAGGAGACAACTCAAGACCTGGCTCTTCGACCAATAGCAGCAGCAACCGCCCCTCCTCCCAACAAACAGCGCCTTGAAACCCTCACAGGTATGTAGCGCGCTTTACAAATGATGTGATTGATTGATCTATGTTAGCCTATGCGGTATGGGGTATTCATCAGGGCATATGGATCCCTAGTGGACGTTTTGAAAAAAATTAATATTTCATGTGTACCTTACTATCATTGGATTTTCTTGAGTGGAAGTCTAATTTAGTAATACACTCGGTGGGCCTACCCGGTAATTTATTAGTAGGAACTTGATACCTAAATTTGAGAAATTATAAGACAAAAGAAGAAATAAAAACAAAAAGGAAATCTAGAATACAAAGAGGACCTTTACAAAAGTAAGAACCATCAAATCAAATTGATCTATTCGTGGCACACCTAGGCTGTGAACATGAAAGTGCTGTTATTTGGCAGTCTCCTAACTAGGGAAAGCTGCATGTGAACTATAGTGGTAGGACCAAGGGGCCTACTTGGGCCTATCCAATAGGCTATATCATTAAAGATTTACAAGAGTTTACTGAAAGGTAGTTCCATAGTTTCTTTCCCTAGGTTTCAGGGGATATCAGCATCTCGATCACAGAGGGGGTGGTGTTCTTTGTAGTCACACAGTATCAGGGGGGGGCAGATGTACTCAAACTTTAACTCCTTTGTATTAGAACCGCTGTGCAGTATTGTACAGAATTCTGAGTGTTTTTAGGACTAAGCACCTATTCGAGTTTCTGCGGTTCTTGCCACCCACTCCCACTTTGACTTAGCTTAGCACAGTAGAGGTACTTCCTTGGATTATTTGTCACTCACTTACCTTGTACACTCTTGGACCGTTCCCAATTGTGCTTACACTTGAGCCCCTGGAAGATGGCCCATCATACCGCCTCTAGCGATTTCCAAACAGGACCCTAAGGTCTTATTAGATGACCTGTGGGGCCAGAGTGGAGTTCTTTATGAACAACATTGGCTGTGTAGTAAGCCTTGCCATGGTGTGGGATGCATTCAACGTTTATATAAGGGGTGTTACACTGAAGAAATATGCTGGGGGCCTAAAGTCGATCAGGACCCAACTGAGGCTACCAGAGCCCAACTGAAGCACTTAGAGCTGACACATAGTGCACAAAAGCTGACGGACCTGAATAAGACTGCCTTGGAGGTTGGGGCCTGATGGATAGACAAATAAAATACCTAGCTAAACTTGCTGTTGCCTTTGGATACAGGGAAGATGATCAACTGAGAAAAACCCTCTCATGGCTACTGAAAGGACACATACACAAAACACCATACACTCCCTCAAACTGGACACAGGATATATACTAGGGGATGGAACTGCTATAACCTGTGTGTTCCAGTCATACCACTCAACACTGTGCACAAGCTGTCTAACGACAGCGGGTGCTGATCTGCAGCGCTATCTAGATGACATTGCGCTAGCCTAGTTCGACTGGGTAGCCGAATACTTTCTCCTTGAACCCATTCATGCACAGGGAATCATTTTTGCCATTGGCAGGCTAGCAAGTGGGAAGTACCCAGGTGGCCACACAGCCGTGTTTTATAAAACTTTCAAACAAATATTGGCACTGCACCTGACTACTCTTTACCAGGAGGATGCAGATACTAGAGAACTGCTTCCTGCCACAAGCAGGGCAATACTCATCACAATCTTGAAATCTGGCAAGTATGGGCAACTCTGTCAATCCTATAGACCATTGTCGCTTTTGATCGCAGACACAAGACTTTAGTGCGAAATGTTGAAAACAGATTGGCTCTTTTGATGACCAGCCTGGTCCTGCTGGAGCAATTGGGATTCATTCTGGGAAGGGCCCACTATGCAATTTGCGCTCCTTCTTTGTCGTTATGCCGTAGATCTATCCAGAGGTGAAAGCCATAACCATCCTCCATACTAGGGGAGGAGGTGTGGTGCAGTGGCCAGGGCGGCTGACGCCAGATCACGGGGGCTCACAGTTTGATCCCCGGCGCTTGTGGCAGGTCAGCCCAACACCATGTGACTCTAGGCAATAGCTCGCTTAATCTTCCCGACGGCCCCCCACTGCCTTGACGCCCTTGGGTAATTGTTCGCGCTTTAGAAAATACTGGATTTATTCCTAGATGCCGATAAGGCATTTGATTCCCTTGAATGGGCTTTTCTATTTACGGTCTTCTGCAAATTAGGTATCCCCTTCAAAATACTGACCCTAGTGCAACTTGTATACACAAACACCCTGCCCGAAATACGCATGAATGGCTGTCTTTCAGATCCATTCCTAATCAGCAGTGGAATGGAGAATGGATGCACCCTCTCACCACTGCTAATTGCTCTCGCCATGGAGCCCGTCGCTACCTTCCTGCGAATCGCACATATGCCCCATGGGCTCACGGTCCCAAACTAGCGCATACTATTGTCACCCTATGCTGATGACATACTGCTGTTTGTGAAAGACCCGGCTTTGAAACTTACACCACTCATAGCTGAGATAGGGCGGTTTGGCATCATGTCTGACGTGTGCATCAATTAGTCTACATCTGAAATATTCCCTCTACCTCCTGCAGACCAAAAGACGGTGATAGACTACCCCTTACAATGGTGCGACAGCTCGGTCTGATATTTGGGGATTATACTTCACAGTAATAGAGAGCAAATAAAACTGGAACACTATGGCCCGTGCATGCTAAACTAACTGAACAGAGTGAGAGATGGATAACTGTCCCACTATCAATGACCGGGCGAATTGTACTAATAAACATGTTGGTGCTCCTCAAGTTCTTATACCTTTTCCAGAACATACCAATACCGTTCAACCAAGCCTTCTTTGCCAGATTAAGGACTGCTTTAACGGTTGGTGCAGCGGTGTTGGAATCCGTGGTTCCGATGGAAGACACTTACCCTGCCATATGACGGAGGAGGATTGGCAGTGTCAGATCTGGAAAGATATTCTCATGCTGCGCAATCACAGCATACTGGTATCGCCTAAGCACATGATACCCCTCATGTGCCCATAGAACAAACTCTGGTGCTGCCAGACACCCTACGAACCTGTCTGGCACCTAGACCTCCATAACCGATCAGGGCCATCCAAACAGCTGGATGTGCCATCTGGTTTATCTGGCATGTGGCGGAGAGAGCCCACGTAGAGCATCTCTATTCCAAACCCTTACTGTCCTGGATCACCCCTGGCTCTCTCCGACCATGGATGGGGGAGTGAGGAACAGACTGCTGGAGGCTTGACTGCTGAGTGCTGAACAGTTATTTGTGGACAGTGCATACCTTACTCATCACCAGGTACGCAACGCCCATAGGGCTAAAATGGCTTCAGCCCATCGCCGCCACCCCCCCTTTCCCCCCCAGTCGTGTGTCTCAGCTGGGGGTGCTGCAGCTCAAGCTGCTGTGGGCTCGACTGGGCAGTGTCTCGATTCTTATCTCCGGCACGCCTGAGTTTTTCACAGGTTCTTAAAGACCATTTGCATATTAACATACCTTTGTTAACTGGTTACAGAGGCTTAGTTTTATTTTATGGTTCCAGTACCCCCTGGGCCCCCACTCTTCCTATTTTTTACATTTGTATTTTACATTTACTGACGTAGTGTGAGAATGCATTTCATGAAAAGGGATATAAAGTAGGGTTACCAAAAGAAAAATGCCAGCCATGTGTTGTTTAAAGAGCCTGCAAAGACCTTGTCTTGACACTAAATAGGGTTATAAATAAAAAAGTATGCATTCATTTGTGACTTTTTTGTCTTTATTCCCTTTAATTATCAGTCATGGATCATTCAGGTAGCCCTAGAACACAATTAAAAGTGCTTTCTATTTCTATTTGGTGTTTGAAGTGCACAGATAAGTGCTGAACATACAGCTTTAGGTGACTAATTATTTTTGTACCGTCTGGGACATCAAAATAATGAGCTGGCAACCCTAATCATAAGACTGAAAGTTTGTTGCAGAATCAGTACATTATTTATTTCCTTCACCCTCAATCCCTGATTAATGCCATAATAACAATAGTTTAATTTATATCTGAAACCCCTAACACCGCCGTCAATAACATGCTGACTTACTTCAAGTGTCTGGGAATGCACCCTGCATTCAGACAACTCACTCCTCATTCTCGCCCTTCACTTTCTCGCTCACCATGCACTCACAGTGATCACAATGCTCTCACACTGATCACCATGCACTCACACCATTCATCCGCTCACCCTGCGCTCACAGGGATCACTCTGCAATTACAATGCGCTTATGCTGTTCACCCTGTACCTCACCCTGCAGTCACATGAGCACACTACTCACCCTGCACTCATGTGACGCTTTACTACCTATCCCCCTCACTGCTCAATCTGCACTCTCAATCAAACAAGCACATCACTAACTATGCATTCATTCATCCCATTCTGCACTTACATCGGCACCCAAATTCATATGGTCACCTCACTCACCCTGCAGTCACTCCTCTAACCCTACTCTCACACTGTCGCATCGCTCATCTCGCACTCACATGGGCACTCCTGCCACCCACACAGAGCAGAGAGATAATGTGTCTGCTACAAAGAACGTGTACCATGCAGATCACAGAACTAAGTGTGAGTAAACTATGAGTATTGCTATAAAAAAATGAAATGTTTGTCAGAATGGTGCTATAGAGAGATGAGGTGTGTTGTTGGTGAGTGGTAGTGAGAGAATTCATGGAGAAGGAGGAAATAGGAGAGGGGGTGCCAAAAAGACTGTTGCACCGTGTACAACCAGTGCTAGAGCCAGCCCTGGCTGGGAGTGTTAGCCCCCCCGCGGTCCCCCCCCCCGAAGTTCTGGTCTAGTTGCGCCCCTGCTCATCACCAGTTCTGAGCGGAAAGGGACACTTCGCTCATTGACAAATTAGACTATATTTATGAAATGCAGCATTGTCTGCCTGGCTAACATTCCCTGAGGAGCCTCTTGAGTTCCTTCCACTTACCCAATTCCTTTAGAACTCGGACGAACGAGGCTGGGTCTCCACGCTGTACACAATGTACACAGAGGCACGCACACATACAGACCTCAGAGCATTGGAAAAATAGAAGATGACTTGGCTCAAGTTATAAGCTTAGAGATTTGGAAAAAACTGCTGCACTCAAATTCAGTTTGTCTCTATGAACTATAAACACAAACTGCTCCACTTCAAGTTCATTAATAGATTATATCGCTCCCCACAGAATTTGCACCGACTAGACCCGAAGAAACCGTCGCAATATCCCCATTGCCATGTGACCCCTATGTTTTTAGGTCTCGCTGATCTGCAGCGCTATCTAGATGACATTGCGCTAGCCTAGTTCGACTGGGTAGCCGAATACTTTCTCCTTGAACCCATTCATGCACAGGGAATCATTTTTGCCATTGGCAGGCTAGCAAGTGGGAAGTACCCAGGTGGCCACACAGCCGTGTTTTATAAAACTTTCAAACAAATATTGGCACTGCACCTGACTACTCTTTACCAGGAGGATGCAGATACTACAGAACTGCTTCCTGCCACAAGCAGGGCAATACTCATCACAATCTTGAAATCTGGCAAGTATGGGCAACTCTGTCAATCCTATAGACCATTGTCGCTTTTGATCGCAGACACAAGACTTTAGTGCGAAATGTTGAAAACAGATTGGCTCTTTTGATGACCAGCCTGGTCCTGCTGGAGCAATTGGGATTCATTCTGGGAAGGGCCCACTATGCAATTTGCGCTCCTTCTTTGTCGTTATGCCGTAGATCTATCCAGAGGTGAAAGCCATAACCATCCTCCATACTAGGGGAGGAGGTGTGGTGCAGTGGCCAGGGCGGCTGACGCCAGATCACGGGGGCTCACAGTTTGATCCCCGGCGCTTGTGGCAGGTCAGCCCAACACCATGTGACTCTAGGCAATAGCTCGCTTAATCTTCCCGACGGCCCCCCACTGCCTTGACGCCCTTGGGTAATTGTTCGCGCTTTAGAAAATACTGGATTTATTCCTAGATGCCGATAAGGCATTTGATTCCCTTGAATGGGCTTTTCTATTTACGGTCTTCTGCAAATTAGGTATCCCCTTCAAAATACTGACCCTAGTGCAACTTGTATACACAAACACCCTGCCCGAAATACGCATGAATGGCTGTCTTTCAGATCCATTCCTAATCAGCAGTGGAATGGAGAATGGATGCACCCTCTCACCACTGCTAATTGCTCTCGCCATGGAGCCCGTCGCTACCTTCCTGCGAATCGCACATATGCCCCATGGGCTCACGGTCCCAAACTAGCGCATACTATTGTCACCCTATGCTGATGACATACTGCTGTTTGTGAAAGACCCGGCTTTGAAACTTACACCACTCATAGCTGAGATAGGGCGGTTTGGCATCATGTCTGACGTGTGCATCAATTAGTCTACATCTGAAATATTCCCTCTACCTCCTGCAGACCAAAAGACGGTGATAGACTACCCCTTACAATGGTGCGACAGCTCGGTCTGATATTTGGGGATTATACTTCACAGTAATAGAGAGCAAATAAAACTGGAACACTATGGCCCGTGCATGCTAAACTAACTGAACAGAGTGAGAGATGGATAACTGTCCCACTATCAATGACCGGGCGAATTGTACTAATAAACATGTTGGTGCTCCTCAAGTTCTTATACCTTTTCCAGAACATACCAATACCGTTCAACCAAGCCTTCTTTGCCAGATTAAGGACTGCTTTAACGGTTGGTGCAGCGGTGTTGGAATCCGTGGTTCCGATGGAAGACACTTACCCTGCCATATGACGGAGGAGGATTGGCAGTGTCAGATCTGGAAAGATATTCTCATGCTGCGCAATCACAGCATACTGGTATCGCCTAAGCACATGATACCCCTCATGTGCCCATAGAACAAACTCTGGTGCTGCCAGACACCCTACGAACCTGTCTGGCACCTAGACCTCCATAACCGATCAGGGCCATCCAAACAGCTGGATGTGCCATCTGGTTTATCTGGCATGTGGCGGAGAGAGCCCACGTAGAGCATCTCTATTCCAAACCCTTACTGTCCTGGATCACCCCTGGCTCTCTCCGACCATGGATGGGGGAGTGAGGAACAGACTGCTGGAGGCTTGACTGCTGAGTGCTGAACAGTTATTTGTGGACAGTGCATACCTTACTCATCACCAGGTACGCAACGCCCATAGGGCTAAAATGGCTTCAGCCCATCGCCGCCACCCCCCCTTTCCCCCCCAGTCGTGTGTCTCAGCTGGGGGTGCTGCAGCTCAAGCTGCTGTGGGCTCGACTGGGCAGTGTCTCGATTCTTATCTCCGGCACGCCTGAGTTTTTCACAGGTTCTTAAAGACCATTTGCATATTAACATACCTTTGTTAACTGGTTACAGAGGCTTAGTTTTATTTTATGGTTCCAGTACCCCCTGGGCCCCCACTCTTCCTATTTTTTACATTTGTATTTTACATTTACTGACGTAGTGTGAGAATGCATTTCATGAAAAGGGATATAAAGTAGGGTTACCAAAAGAAAAATGCCAGCCATGTGTTGTTTAAAGAGCCTGCAAAGACCTTGTCTTGACACTAAATAGGGTTATAAATAAAAAAGTATGCATTCATTTGTGACTTTTTTGTCTTTATTCCCTTTAATTATCAGTCATGGATCATTCAGGTAGCCCTAGAACACAATTAAAAGTGCTTTCTATTTCTATTTGGTGTTTGAAGTGCACAGATAAGTGCTGAACATACAGCTTTAGGTGACTAATTATTTTTGTACCGTCTGGGACATCAAAATAATGAGCTGGCAACCCTAATCATAAGACTGAAAGTTTGTTGCAGAATCAGTACATTATTTATTTCCTTCACCCTCAATCCCTGATTAATGCCATAATAACAATAGTTTAATTTATATCTGAAACCCCTAACACCGCCGTCAATAACATGCTGACTTACTTCAAGTGTCTGGGAATGCACCCTGCATTCAGACAACTCACTCCTCATTCTCGCCCTTCACTTTCTCGCTCACCATGCACTCACAGTGATCACAATGCTCTCACACTGATCACCATGCACTCACACCATTCATCCGCTCACCCTGCGCTCACAGGGATCACTCTGCAATTACAATGCGCTTATGCTGTTCACCCTGTACCTCACCCTGCAGTCACATGAGCACACTACTCACCCTGCACTCATGTGACGCTTTACTACCTATCCCCCTCACTGCTCAATCTGCACTCTCAATCAAACAAGCACATCACTAACTATGCATTCATTCATCCCATTCTGCACTTACATCGGCACCCAAATTCATATGGTCACCTCACTCACCCGGCAGTCACTCCTCTAACCCTACTCTCACACTGTCGCATCGCTCATCTCGCACTCACATGGGCACTCCTGCCACCCACACAGAGCAGAGAGATAATGTGTCTGCTACAAAGAACGTGTACCATGCAGATCACAGAACTAAGTGTGAGTAAACTATGAGTATTGCTATAAAAAAATGAAATGTTTGTCAGAATGGTGCTATAGAGAGATGAGGTGTGTTGTTGGTGAGTGGTAGTGAGAGAATTCATGGAGAAGGAGGAAATAGGAGAGGGGGTGCCAAAAAGACTGTTGCACCGTGTACAACCAGTGCTAGAGCCAGCCCTGGCTGGGAGTGTTAGCCCCCCCGCGGTCCCCCCCCCGAAGTTCTGGTCTAGTTGCGCCCCTGCTCATCACCAGTTCTGAGCGGAAAGGGACACTTCGCTCATTGACAAATTAGACTATATTTATGAAATGCAGCATTGTCTGCCTGGCTAACATTCCCTGAGGAGCCTCTTGAGTTCCTTCCACTTACCCAATTCCTTTAGAACTCGGACGAACGAGGCTGGGTCTCCACGCTGTACACAATGTACACAGAGGCACGCACACATACAGACCTCAGAGCATTGGAAAAATAGAAGATGACTTGGCTCAAGTTATAAGCTTAGAGATTTGGAAAAAACTGCTGCACTCAAATTCAGTTTGTCTCTATGAACTATAAACACAAACTGCTCCACTTCAAGTTCATTAATAGATTATATCGCTCCCCACAGAATTTGCACCGACTAGACCCGAAGAAACCGTCGCAATATCCCCATTGCCATGTGACCCCTATGTTTTTAGGTCTCGCTGAGCCAGCGCATGCGCTGCTCTGTGAGAAATTTAGTGAGTGGCTTTTGAAAATTCTACCACAGGCTTTTCCTGGCCTCAAGCTTGCGTGCACGTGTGCGTGCACGCGCGCATCCGCCATGTGGGTTTCTGTCAAGGCTCATTACGCCTTGTGTGCCTCTCTCCGCACTTCAATTCCCTCCCCCACCACAGATCACGTCACTCTGCTGGCCTCCACTCCCCCCCACGCCCCCCACACCCACTGCCACACCATCCCATCCTCTGTCCTGTTTAATTACCACCTCTGCGGTCAACGTGGAAGTTTCTCCACTTGTGCTATCTCGTCACTTGTTTCCAGGAAACACACATTGTGTTCACCCACCCTCTGTGACTCCTAGCCCCTACGTGTTAGCAGAAAACTAGAGATAAAAGCACTGCTGGGAATTTGCTATAACCGGATACCATGAGAGGCTATATTTTCAATGTCCTTGCCTAGGTGCGTTCACTCATATCTTGGCAACAGTGTATATATATATTGTCGACTCCTGTGCAACTGTCTGATTTCTGCCACTCTAGCTTTTCCTAAAAATCACTGAGAATATAAAACAGTGTATTCCAGAGTTTTTAATCCTGCTCTGTGGTTGTTTTTTAAAGCATCGTGTTTCATGCATAAAGCGGTCGAACTTGTCATTCTGTATGTAAAAAAAGCGCTACGACAATTTGAGCGTTTTTATTACAAGTTTTTTTCAAGGGCTGGTGGATCGTTGGAGTTTCATTTTGCAATATTGTGTGAGAATTCACGCAGTGCGTCGGAGATTTACGGTGCTATGAAGTATGTGTCGCCTAACCGCGAATAGCAAGCAGATTAAATGTACTTCCACAAGGCGATATGGGCGAAGAGGTGCTGAAATGTCGGCAGTGAA
Source organism: Triturus cristatus (assembly GCF_964204655.1). Classification (NCBI taxonomy): domain Eukaryota; kingdom Metazoa; phylum Chordata; class Amphibia; order Caudata; family Salamandridae; genus Triturus; species Triturus cristatus. Next base: position 407,179,479 of record NC_140593.1, read on the forward strand.
CGCTTTATCTTGCTGCATGTGGGTATTTGCACTTTGAGGTGCCATCTGCCATGGCTAAACTCACATAAACACACACACACATGAATCGGACGTACAAGGAAGCAAAATGTAAGTGTTTAAGTTCATGCATATCTAATAAAAATCCAGGTGTATGGGTCATCAGGCCAAACGCCCCAAAATTAAGTTTACTCGTATTTAATAACTTAGTGCATGAGTGACTCCACTGTGAAAGTGTACTGCATACATCCTAAATGTTGTCCTAGTACACTGCACCATGGTTATACGGCAATGTCCAACTACTGTGCACTGTATAGGCCCTCAAAGCTAGCTCTGTTGTTGCCATGCACTGCAAAGTCAGTGCCCCCCCTAGTCTAGTCTACTGCACACATCTTTAATGTACTGCACAGATCTGCGGTACACCATATAGTGCGCCACTGCACCCCTAGTAAAGTGTGCTGCATGTAATGTCAGTACTTCTGTAGAACAGTGCACTGCATAAATCAATTTTTCTGTCTTTTCTCCTGTGCACTGTGTAGATCTTTAACACTGTGCTAGAAGGGTACATTGCATAGATCTTAAATTCTCTGTTAGTGGACTGCACTGCATTGATCTTAATTGCTGGGCTAGTACAAAGCACTGCATAGCTCTTCAGTGCTGTGTTTGAGTAGCGTAGCGCTTGAAAAGGTTGCTAGAACAGTGTACTGCATATACATTAAATGCTGTGCTAGAGCGGCGGCTGGCATGTCACTTGAAGACATTTTCTGGTATCACAGACATTTGTAAAATGTAGATGTGTGACCCTCTTGAACCTAAGGCAGCAGCAGCTTAGCTCACTCTGTTTATAGCCGGCGCATTTAGGTGGTGGCATAATTTTCTCGTGTTTTATTTTTTGTCACATATGCTTGCGATAAGTTAAAAAAAAAGAAAAATTGCATCAGCTTATTGAAACCACACCTGTAAGATTTGTCAATGCTTATTCCAGATTGAAATGTGATAGGAACATAGAAAGTTGAAAATCTGAGTTAGAGCCACAAATAACATAAACGTGACCACGTTTGATCAACTTGTACCATTAGGAGTTGGTCCAATAGTGTAAATCGAAGACAATCTTATGGCTTCCTACCACAGCGAATGACTTAATATATAATATTGAGAGTACATTCTTGCAGGTTTCTAAAAAAACAAGCATTGGCATAGCCAATAGGTATCGCCTTTGGGACCTTATAAGTTTTGAGTTATGCAGCACAATATCCTTGGTGCAACAACATCAAGTGTTGCATGGCTAAACACTTATACGGTCCCAAAGGCGAGACCTGTCAAAGTACACATTTATGTTTAAAAAAAAAGAAATTGGTAACATGAACAAAGCTGACAGTAAATGAGTTCTAACTTAATTGGTCACAAATGAGCTATATATATCTTGCAAGGTTTAAAGTAGTCACCTGCTGCTGTGCTACCCAGCAATTTTCACCAAATTATAATAATGGTAAGATAATTCTGGTCGTAAATATAGTTCCAGGAGAGTTCTGTGATTTGCCAGTCACAGTTTTGAGAGGTTAATGTGCATGCTGCTAAGCAGGTTATGTAATATGCAGATTATATTTGTATTTTATGCAGGGAACAAGTCCTAAACAAGCATTGGCATAGCCAATAGGTCTCGTCTGAACTTATAAGTGTTTAGCCATGCAACAGTGGATGTTGTTGCACCAAGGATATTGTGCTGGATAACTAAACACTTATAAGGTCCCAAAGGCGAGACCTATTGGCTATGCCAATGCTTGTTTTCACCTGGCATGGGATTTTCCACCTATACGACACTACCAGGCAGAGGTTTTTCACACTATTGCAGCCATAGCAGAGACCTCAGTTGACTGCACCCCCCGTAGTGCCCTGCTATGGTACCCCGAACACACCCCGAGCTCGGTCAGCAGTCTGGTGGGTGTGATGCTCCTACTGGCCAAGAAACAACTGGCCTTTTGCTGGATGAGAACTCCCCACCCTCCAAAAATATTGCAGATTGGCTAAAAGACGTGGCCATCTCCAGAGATATATGGGAACCCCTCAGGTCACACCTAGCTCTGAACACTGATCATGACAATGGCTGATAAGCCTTACTCACTACAACTACTCAGTTCGGTTTGCTGTAGCTGTACCTTCCACTCTTTATTTGACCACTTGAAATGCTGTTTTATGCTCAAAGGGACTCCAGTTCCATGACATCTCCCTCTTTAGGGCGGAAACGTAACGTTGCTCACTTTGTGATATCTTGTATAGAAAAAATATGGAATTCATAACATATGGCTTGATGTGTACTGCTTCTTATGGCTAATGTTGAATGAAGGAATCAATAAAGTTTTTAAAAAAAGATGGCTCAGGTAAGAAGGATTGCAGCTGTAGCCATCCAATGTGCAGGTGCTGAATCTTCTGACATGATCGTTTGTTGTGAAAGGTAACATTTCTACACTATTCTCAAATAGAAGACTGTGTGATCTTGTGGTTTTCCAGAGCACTGGACCCAGGTTGGCGGTGTTGGGCCCAGCCAGGTCCAGCTCAGTTGCTGGGCCTGCAATTGTAATTTTTGCACTTTGGGATATCAGTGATAAAGAAAAGAGCTTGTTTATTGCAGAATGTCAATTGGTTGTTTCTGGATGAGTTTAGGTGCTTTTCACTGTTATTGGCCCAGCCTACAGAACGTTAGGCTTACACGAGTTGGGAGTGGGTAGGTCAGCCATGTTGCTCTCAATCGGTACTGATGAGGCATTGTAATCTTCTCAGGTGTACAACCTTCCCACAGAATTTGGAGATGCGGTGATCAAATAAGCTCAAAAGCATGCCGTTATGAATGGACTGCAGTGTGTTGACTGATGGTCTCTTTCTATGAAACTGACAGCAAGGGGAGCGCAGAGGCAAAGAGATTCTCTCATTTGCATTGGGCCACGCCGCCATACAAATTAGGAAGCACCTTTTCATGATGGTGCTGACTCAACATGTACATCAGCGCTAACAGTATTACAGAAGGGGATGCACAAGCGTCTGCTGCCCTTTCTGTAATACCGTTGTGCCCTTGGGCCACACAAAGTGGGTGTACATGCCCTTTGCACATCCAGGGCACAATTTATAATACGTCCCCGGGTAAAAAAAAAAAGTGGGTAAAGTCTCTGAGTGGCAGTGGTTACTTCTGCTGCAAAAGAACCTATGCAACCTGACATATAAAAAAAAACATGTATTACTAAAAATCAGTATTCACAATATAAACAGGAGAATATGTAATTGTTTATGATGACGGATGTTTTTCAGTCAAAACAGATGGAAGAGCTTTGATGCTGTTTCTTAAGAAAACACTTCTGGGAGTAGTTAACAATCAACAAGTGCTCAGACCTTGCAGAGGCTTGTAGCCTTAAAATCCCTGTCCAGCCGTTTAGAGGTCTGGCTTGAGGAACGGCCCAGCCACATCTGAGCCGATGCTCCAGGCTGGGAATGCAATGTGTCTGCTTGTGGCATATGGCGTGTGGAAGGACTGGCCTGGAGTTCTGCCTGCACAATGAATAACTCTTTGAAGAGAGTCAGCAGTGTCCTCTGGGCTCTTTTGAGAGAATAGGGAAACCATTTTAGATTAGGCTAAAGTCTATTGAATGGGGTATATATGGCAAAGTGCTGCTCTCCCTCTCTATGCAGGGGCCTTACTGCTGTTCATAGCCTCACACACCAGCTCCCGATAGCAAGTGCTGGTGGCGGGGGATGGACTTTGTCTCTCTTCGGGCTCAGATGTGATAGAAAATAATCTCATGATGCCTGACAACTGGAACAGCAGGTTCTTCGCTTTTAGACTGATCCCAATGTGAATGATACTAGTAAGAAAGCCAGTGGCTTAAGGGGAGGTGGCCCATTGCCCACTCTATATATGCTAACCCTAGGCTCATGCAAAAAGTGAATGCCCCTTCAACTAAGCAATAACTCAAGAGCATGACAGCATTATGTATTCATATTATTTGTGTGCTCCAATGCCTCTGTCGCTTGGTTGCATGCGCCGGGCTAGATGACACTGCTACGGCACAGGGGCCCTGATCGGTGGCTAAGGTGCTGCTGCTGGTCAACCCAGTGGGATGATCCAATCTCCCTTAACCCGGTCCCCGATTGCTGTAAATCGCCTTTACATGCTTTCAGAGGGCGTGGCGCCTCATGGCCCCAACCCACCTGTAGGCTCTGGACTTCCCTTTACTTTCTCATCAGCATGCTGCACATGACCGTGCACTCCTTAACCGTAGATAATTGCGCGCGTTAGGCCTAGACGCCCTTGGCGACTTGTTCCACGAAGGGTCCCTGCTTGTATTTGGGGTGCTTCAAGACCAGTACAATATACCTCAGGAATGTATTAATGCTTGCATGGTGGCACTTTGTTTCTTGATTTTGTTCAACTCTATTGTGACTCGTTTTACATATGTATAGTATGATTTACTATTTTATCTGCATGTTTAATGTACGCTTTTAAGGTTATGAAGAAAACAAATAAAGAATATTTGACTGACTGACCTCAGGGACATTTCCTGACTTACAGTGCACTCATTTTTGGTTTGAATCTGTTTTTATTGATTTTCAGTTAACAACACAGACATACACAGTGTAAACCACATTCTCTATCGCCATTATTGGTTGGTTACTTTAGTAGACCATATATATTAGTGCAAATGAAAAGGGGGGGCTCTTGGCCCCCCCGCCTGCATGGCGGTGCGGCGACCGCCCTTACCTCCTGGACCTCTCGGTGGGGGGGCGCGTCCTCTGGGGGCGCGCCCTGCCACCGATTGGTTGCCACCCTCCCTTGACCCGGATGACGCTAATCGGCATTCGGGTCGGGGGGAGGGGGCGGGCTGCTGAGGGATAAAGAAGCGGCGAGCGCCCAGGTGACTCCCTTGTTGCCTGGACGCTCCCCCACACCGGACGTGCCCTGCGCTCGGGGCTTCTTGTTTTTCTTCCTTCTGCAGGTTTCGTGTTGGCGGGAGCCTTCGTTAGCCCAGCTGATAGAGCGGAGGACCGTTGCGGGGAAGCTGGTGCAGATCCGGCTCGAAGGGGCATTTGTGTCGAGGTCCGGTGCAGGAAAGAGGTATTGCGAGGCAGCGGGTGGGGTGCGGCAAAGAACGCCGGCAGAGCGGTTTTCCCCGCCAATTCTCCACTGGTGCCGGGGTAAGTTTCTGGCGGCACTCCTGGGTCCCCTTTATTTTCTGCTATAGATACGGCAGCTCCCCGTGGAACTCAGCCAGATAAAGATCTTCTGCCCCCCCCTGGTTCTCGCCCGAGCTCCGTCTGGTAGTGGTCAGAGAGGGGCATGGTGGAATGGTCCGAAACTGCGGGCGAGTCCCTCGTTTCAAGCCTTCGGCACGAGGGGAAGCTTCGGCGTCGTTGGGGAGCTGTATTCATGGAGGTGGAGCCTGCGAGAGCAACCGGAGCATGATTTTCGAAAGTTAAGTTGCTGGGAGTTGAGATGTCGTGGTACAACAGGCACGGGCAGTTTTATTGTGTTTTATGGATGCGCAGGAACGGATATTTTCACAGTTGGTGTGCAGTCCAGGGATAGGGGGGCTGTTGGGAGAAATGGTAATTGCATTGCTTGCGTGTGTGTCCTCGTTTGAGGAGTACTGGTATTTTAGTCTTAATACCGTTAATCGGGGAAGGCAGCCACCTCGGTTCTTTTCGCATGTGTGCATTTATCACAGCGAGATTGAAAGGTTACTTTCACTGCATGTTAGACTGCTGGTGCCCCCTTGGGGGGCATTGAGAACCTCGCCAGCCCCGCGCGGAGCTTACTAGTGATTTTTCTGTAGTACCAATGGGGGCAGGGAATCACCCCGTGACTGCATGTGTAGATACGGGCTCAGGCATGCTCTTCAAGACCCTGGGGGCGATTTCGCGCTATTTTGTTTTACTATCGATCTGGGTAGGGAATTACCTGCGGCCCGCCTAAATCTTGTCTTGACCTTAAAGCGCATCACTAATTTGAGGGCACACATAATGAATAACTTCTAGGTAGGTGTTTGTTTTTGGTGGGTGTTGAAAGAATGTGACCTCGTGGATTATGTTCAGTTATGGTAGGCAGCATTTTTTCCATCCATACCTGCTTCCCAGGAATGCGAGCAGCTGCCAGGGCGAGTGGAAAACTACTTGCTGTAAAGTGAGAAAATATGTCTCGACCTGGAAATGGTTATTACACATCATTTTAAATATAGAGCGATTCCCATTCGAACTGTGTAGCCAAGTATTTATAACTATAATTTTGTAACCATTTGCTTAAATTACCTTCTTATAGAGAAAGCGTGCATGGCCGTCCATTTCACTATATGCATTTCCAGGTTTTTTAGCCTTCGAATTTCATAAAAGTCGCGCCAATGAGAAAAGGCATCACAAATGTTGATGCCCCAATATATACACACATATTACGTATCTCTTTCATTTCGGTCATTGTGGATATTTGTGTTTGTTCAGATGGCTCTGTTTACAAGTTCGCGTGTGGAAAGAAAACCCAAAGATCGGATCTTTTGACTTCTCAAAACTTGGATAAATGTGAACGCACAAAAGCTGCTAGGCACCCCGCAGGAGCTAGAATTACATTCGGAGCCCTCTGCACTCCACACCGTGACTGCTGAAACCAAGTTTGTGTGCAGGAAGTGGCTCTTCTGCTACCCGCATGTCAGGAAAACTCCGGCAGCCATTGTGCACACATTCTGCCACCCAAAGGTCATACAGGTTCATTTGGGATAATCTCTTGCATTACTACAGCGCACTCGGCAGAACATATGGGACCACATCACTTGCTCTTCAAATCTTTTATTGAAACACGCCTTCCAAAATTTACCGACTTTGAAAATCACTTGGTTTTGAGGTTGTTCGTTACTTGCATGGGCACAAGTTGTGCAGTCTACTCAGGTTCCTTCACTTGCAAGCTACTAAACAAACTTAGTGTTTCGTGCATTTTTAATGGTCCTCATGGGAAAATCTGCAAACGTAGCTAGTTTGTTTTGCTATTAGCATATTTTTTCTTGCTTCTTCTGTCATCTATCTGTTTGCCTCTGAGGCATTACATAGTAAGTAAGGTGCCTTGGTATATTTGCTTCAGAGTAATTCTTTTGTTGTATCCACAGAGCTCTTAGAATCTCAACTAGAGGTAGTACTTTCATTTGTACGTGTTTCAGGTGACAGGTCTCCATGAATAATATTGGATCTTTCCCTTCCAGCTTTCCCAAGACCACATCTTCTCGATCTGCGGCAGCATCAATGAGTTCTTCCCTTTTAGAAGTATTAAGAAAGCTGTACAAAGTGTATAACGTTTGGAGGATGTGTAGCATCCATGTGTAGGGCCCCCGACTCTTCCCAGACTCCTAGAATGTGTTTGGCGTCTAATTCCCATCTGGGCATAGTGGCCAGAGTGTGTCCTGTGGTCTTACCCTCCCTATATGCCCTGGCATATTTACTGCAGAGGAGGCATTCTCTATTAGCCACTTCATGAAATTCAGACAATACTATCGTAATCTGCTGAGCTACTATAGGATCCTCTGTGTTCCCCATTTGGGATTATAATTGCTTACGGTAGTCTTCCAGGTGGCCCAGATGATTGTGCAGGGAAGGCAGAAATCTCCCATTTTTTGCAAGGCATAGCCCCATAACCGGGTCCTGGAATGCTTTCTATACCATACCTATCTGTGGTACCGAGACTGCGTTTCTGATAAAAGAAATCCGAGATTTCTTGGTAAAGTTCCTCAAGAAATTGGTGATCCAAAAGCTCGCACGAGGACAGGTGCCGGTTAGTGCCACGGGGGGGTCTGGGTGGGAATGGACATCACAAGTAGGACTGGAGAGTGGTCAGAGTATGTGCATGCAAGATGACAAACCTCCCACACCCAAGACTCCACTCCCCTTGAGATCAACTAGTGAGATAGCCTAGACCACTTCTCATTTACACCTAAATACAAAGTGCCTTCTTTAGTCTTCGGGGGATGTGTTCTCCAAGCAGATTATGCTCCTCCAGGATATCGCGGAGGTGATGGGCAGCGATGTTACAGTAGGTGGGCGGTATGCATGAGCTGTCACTTCCACAGAGAAAGCTGTGTTAAAGTCATCGCCCCACAATAGCAAAGATGGGCCAATGGATGTAACTTGGCTCCAGAGACAGTCACCAGGGTCATCTGTATTAGGCACATAGCAATTCACAAATGTGATGGATGGGTGTACAACTTTCCCCACATGATAGTGTAGCATCCCTACACATCACAGAGGGATCCCTGCGGTATGTAGGCAACCGCTCCCTGTGTATATGAGGAGTATGTGGAAAATAGTCTGTGAGAAGCCCATCTTTCTGCAAAGGACATACTAGTGGCAGCACTCAAATAAGTCTCTTGTAAAGGAGCAATGTGAATGCTATGTCTATCCAGATATAACAGTATGTGTGGTCGCTTGCGTGGATTTCCCAACCCCCTAATGCTCCATGTGATGCATTAATAGGGCGCTTGGGAGGAGATAATTTCTACAGTGGGCATGTTGGACATGGGGAAAGGGAGCAGATGTGGCAGGTGATGAGTTGTAAGTCAGTGGAAACAAGATAAAAACACTGCACAGTTCGCATTGTAGTGTACTCTGCACAACTTAAAATAATAAAAACCTATCCCCGCCTTCTCTCACACTGACGGCCCAATCCCGCCAGAAATATATTCCGTCCTCATTCATGCTCTCCAGAGGTCTAAACTGCAAAGCAGAACATGGATGGCATTTAACAGGACCCTAGATACACACATTTTATAACCCCTGATAGCTCCAAAACTACTGAATGGCTTTACACCAGATAACAAAAAGCACTCTTTCTGGATCATGCGTATATATATATATATATACGCCTTCCTCATTGATTATCCAGGTACTTTACCGATATTCTCCACTTTGGCCAATGCTCAACTGAGGTACTAGACCTTCACCCCTACCTATACTGCCTGATTGAAATACTTTACTCAATCTCTCCATTTCAATCTATGCCACCTTGAAGAGGGTAAATAAACCTGAATTTATTTCCTCAGCTTATATTCTGGATTATGTTTATTTACAAATGAAATAACTATATATTTGTATGTACAAAAACCAAACTTTATTGTATGATCGAACGAACACGCACAAGCCTCTGTATTGATGAATATTTCTTTTATGTTTACTATACACGCTGCGTCGTGTACACTGTACCTTTAAATTGTAAGTGAAACTCACCTAAGGTCATGTGACCAAGATCTCGGCTGAGATCGAAACGCGTCTTGTTGTCTGTCGAATAAACCCGCAGCATTGAGCAAACCTTTGGACTGGAGTGGCTTGTTTTTCTACCCAACTTGTGGAAAATTGTTCGTGCATATTTAGCGGCGGCGTCCGCTAAACGAGCCCCGACTCGCTAGGAAGGGAGGTGCCGATACCGCCAACCAAACCTTTTGAACCCGAAAGACACGCCCGCCGGCGCAACCAGGAAGATTCAACATCCAAAGAGCCACGGCTCGACATCACGAAAATTACAACACGGAGAGCCAACGGAAAACGAGTGAACCAATGGGCGAGAGAAGAGCAGACTGATTATCTACCCTGAACCGCCCAGCACTGACTCGTGAGTACGCAAGTGCCCCGATTGCTTTATTGTTGTTTAAACGGTTGCGCCAGAGTTCGTGAGTGAACGTATCACTGTAGCGCGGTCCAAGGTGGATGCAAATATATGTGACCACAGCGGAGTTTTCCGAAATGACAGACGAATGGTTAAAAGGGCGGGAAGCGTCCGCTAATCTAATCTTCAAAAAGAAAAATACGGGAGTGGGAGACAATGCCGGCGTACCAACAGTGCCCGAGGGGTCAACAGCGAAGCAGCTGGGGAACCAACTCGAGAGGCTCCGGAAAAAAGAAACAAGTAGATGGTGGGAGGCGACTTCGCTGCAAAATTATCTTGAGGTTGATAGAATCCCACGAGGCTTAAGAATTTTCATCATTCCTACACTCAATAATCCCAAGCCACAGTTACTTAAAGACTGGACTGATAACACTAATACCTGTTCTAAGAATATGATTCACATGCTAATCAAAAATGCATGGGAAGAACACAAGGAATTAACGCAGCAAATTCAAGCACTAATGGATGAATTAGCTAGCAACACAGACCAGAATGAAGTTAAAAGCATCCTGAAACTTGTAGATGAGAGAATTAAAGCTTTTGAAAAAGGAGTAATTGAGAGAAAGGAAAGAAAGTTCCAACGCGATGAGAAGGATTACAGATTGGGACGTATATTGACATTCGCAAGAAAATTTGATAAAATCAGAGCAGACATGGCGAAAGATAAAACACTTGGAGTAATTGACAGAGGCACGGATGGCTCAATCACAGATTTGAGCTCAGATCAAGATTCAGTAGACAGTGGTGCATCAAATCAAGGTGAATCGTCGTCTTTTTCCGAGGAGATGCGCCTCATTCAGAGGAATCACGAACAGTCCTACAGAGGAAAACCGGGGGGAAGAGGAAGAGGCGCCAATATGAGAGCAAGAAAAGACGGTGCAGGAGGGCAAAGGAAAAACAATACTGGTATGGGAACGAGAAGCCAGGACAACAAGAAACAATAATGGAGGACTCCACCCAACAATTAACGGTAATGAATCTGTCAGTTAGACCTATTACAGTTTCTGAAGAACAAGTTTTAAAATTAGGCTTATCGTTTTGTCCTGATAATCACCTAAACTATGCCCAAACTCGAATTGATCTCTATCAATTCGTACGTAAAGTTAAACTTTACAAACTACACACATCACGTGGCAAAGTCATTCATACCAATGCCGGCACTTTGTCGCAAGAAGCTAGCTCTAGTGGTAACCAGCGATTAGCCATAGCTGATATTCCATTTCTTTTAAACATGCAGCACTTACAAAATCCCAATGATAATGTCATGAACACACAAAACCCATTTGATCCCAACAGTAATGACATCAATGAACATGCACTAGGAATTGAAACCAATGCCCCTAGTCTGACTAACTTCAGAGCCCCCTCCAAATTTGTACCACAGACACCCAAAGACAACATCGACCTATTCCATGAGACGGTCAGTCAAGATCTACTCAAAATTATTGACAAACACCCACAAATCAGGAATATGAGTAAAACACATTGGGAGGCTGTATCCAGCTTACAGCAAGACAATACAATAGTGATCAAATCATCTGACAAAGGTGGGAACATTGTCGTCATGGATAGGGACAAATATATCCAAGAGGCCATGAGACAATTAAACAACCCCACATGTTATGAGAGGGTAGATAAGTCATATCTTGACATACTACTCACTAGATACCATGGGTACCTGAATGAATGGTCTGACCGAAAACTTTTGAGTTGGGATGAAAAGAAATATTTAATGAATGAAACACCCACCACACCTACCTTCTATTTACTACCCAAAGTACACAAGGATCCAATCAACCCACCTGGTCGCCCTATAGTTTCTTACAAAAATAGCCTTCTTGAGAAAACATCAGTATACATTGACCATTTTTTGTTTCCATATGTCAAAGACCTCAATTCATATCTCAGAGACACCACAGATTTCCTTCAGAAAATTCAGAACCTGCACTGGGAAAAAGAATATTGGATGGTCTGTCTAGATGTAGAGAGCTTATATACGAGCATAAAACATACAGATGGCCTGATGGCTTGCCAATATTTCTTAAAAGCTAGAAACATTGAATTTTTGGAACACACACGGATGCTCCTACAAATGATCGAAATTTGTCTCACTGAAAATGTATTTATGTTTAATGACAAATGGTACAAACAGCTACAGGGCACCTCGATGGGTACCTGCTTCGCCCCCAGCTATGCCAATCTCATGGTTGGCTGGTGGGAGAAGCAGGTACTCTGGAGTGAAGATACTGAGCCATGGTCAAATAATATCGGACTATGGCTCAGATTCATTGATGATATTTTCTTTGTGTGGGAAGGCAACGAATTGGATCTGCTTGAATTTGTAAATCATTTGAATTCCAATAACCTGAACCTTAGGTTTACCATGCAACACAGCCAACACAGTATAGATTTCCTTGACATCAAATTAACAATAGAAGATGGCATGTTAACCACTGACTTGTTCAGGAAAAAAACGGCAGGGAATTCTATCCTCCATGCAGCTAGTTGTCACCCACCTAATTTTAGGTGGAGTATACCTTACAGCGAATTTCTAAGAGCTAAACGGAACTGTAGCACCAATACACTGTATGAAAAAATAAACTTAAAATGATAACTAGATTCAAAAACAGGGGATATCCCAGCAAAATGCTGCAAAGAGGCGCCAAAAAGGCAGATCTTTTAAGCCATAATGATGCCCTATTCTCGCCCCCTAAAAAACTGAATAAACCAGACAATACTGACACACCTGTCCGTTTTATTACAACGTTCAGTACACAGGCAGACGAGTTGAGGAAAATCTTAAAGAAAAGGTGGCATATCCTCACACAGGATCCTCTCCTCCAAACTAAGTTAGGACAGACACCAGCTATCACCTACAGAAAGACTACATCCTTAAAAGATAAACTAGTAGATAGTCATCTACAGCCTCAAAAGAAAAAAACTTGGCTAGATCAGAGAATAGGCTTTCACAAATGCAGCAAATGCAAAGCCTGTAGCCACAGTGTTAACACCAAGGAAATCACACTACCTAGACTCAAAAACAAATGGAAAATCAATAAGTCCATTTCGTGCAGCACTGAATTTGTAGTCTATGCTATTATCTGCCCGTGTGATAAATGGTATGTAGGATCAACCACATTTCCAGTTAAGAAAAGAATTTTAGAACACTGGCGGGCCATCACCAATCATGACCATAGCTACAGTACAGCGAGACACTTTGATGAGATGCATGGGGGTGACTGGACCAAAGCTAGATACATTGGCTTAGCAACCATCCCAAAACACCCAAGAGGAGGTAACAGAATTCGAGCCCTGCGCCGTCTGGAATCACGACTGATTCTACTAGCTGGCAGTATGTTCCCACTCGGTATGAATAATGACGAAGAACTTTATGTACATTTGTGAAAATTGATATACGCTTCCCGCAACCTAACCATGAGTTTCTTTATGATATCACCTTAACGGGGTGATACAAATTTTAACTTCATTTTTATGGCTTACTTTATGTGCTGTTTTGTAACTCTACCTTCTTTTCCAGAATTGTATAGCTGGTGGTACATATACCTTTATATGTGTAGAATGTGGAAATATGTTATTATGTTGAGACAATGTACACGACAAAATGCTGCTTTGATATACCAGAGGATTTATATTTCAATATTAATGATTTATTATTTTTATCTTGACAGATTGGAATACGAGGAATATAGTCACTGATAACTGGTTAAGAGCACACAAGATTCGACAATCTTGTTGAATTTTTCATCTCGACAATATCACGATTATTGAATAAATAGAACTATCACCTGCCTCACTGTTTGTCAGCACTTTAAGGTACTACACCTTCACGCCTTCCTCATTGATTATCCAGGTACTTTACCGATATTCTCCACTTTGGCCAATGCTCAACTGAGGTACTAGACCTTCACCCCTACCTATACTGCCTGATTGAAATACTTTACTCAATCTCTCCATTTCAATCTATGCCACCTTGAAGAGGGTAAATAAACCTGAATTTATTTCCTCAGCTTATATTCTGGATTATGTTTATTTACAAATGAAATAACTATATATTTGTATGTACAAAAACCAAACTTTATTGTATGATCGAACGAACACGCACAAGCCTCTGTATTGATGAATATTTCTGTCAAGAATTCCTGTCATACAAGGGAAACACGCCCTTATGTAAACAGGAGAGCTGTTACATAACTCAAGGGAAACACGCCCTTATGTAAACAGGAGAGCTGTTACATAACTCAAGGGAAACACGCCCTTATGTAAACAGGAGAGCTGTTACATAACTCAAGGGAAATACGCCCTTATGTAAACAGGAGAGCTGTTACATAACTCAAGGAAAACACGCCCTATAAAGGGAGGAACCGGGAGGTACAAGGCTGTCGGATATTGTGTTTACACCGACGTACCTGCTTCGTGAAGAGCAGTGTTCCGGAGTGGTGCTCCAGTAAGGCAAGAACGGAGGTAGGTCGAGTCGTTACTCCCTGGGCCGTGTCTTGCCCCATCGTCACCTGTGAAGGACCCGGAAGCTCTACCGGTCAACCATTGAGCTTCGCTTTTTGACTCGGCTGAGTCCAAGCGCAGTGGCGCTTTTGCTGGTTGGAGTCGTAACTCCCAGCCCGACCAGAGACACAGGGACTGCCAGCTGTAACGCACACCAGGAGGTGTTTGCCGCGTTACAGACTCGGAAGTCCACAGGATCGATCGAGCGGCTGCTCTCGGTTCAGTCTTCTTGCTTGTGATTGGGGTATCGGTGACGCATCACCAGGAGGTGACTCCGCGTCCCGGTGCAGTCTGAGGAAGAGGTTGAGCGGCTGCTCCCTTCAGGTAGAGACCCCGGCTGGGTGTTTCCCTGACTCCTCAATTCTCCCCAACACTCTTCGTGCCCCTCACAGCCTACCGATTGGCATTGTCGGCCATTTCATTTCTGCCCTCTGTTGGCATACGCCGGGATCGGCGTATATGCAGAGGACGGTTAGGACCATCCGTGCTGTGGGCTGGTAACGTACTTAGCCTGGAGGATTCCAGTGACTATAACTTTTGTTTGTTCTTTGTATTTTATTTGCCTTCATTAAAAGAACTAACCCTTCACAAGTGGTTGCGTCCTCATTGTCGTGTCTGTTAAACGATCCTGAGACGTTCAGGGCGTTACAAAATATCCGACCTTAATAACACTAACTGTCTCCCGGTCGATAACAGACATGGCAACACTTGATGATGTGCTGGCTGCTTTAGCGGCCATGCAAGTTGAAGTGGCTGCCTCTAGGCAAGAAACAGCTGACGTAAAAGCCAGACTGGATGCTATCCAATTGGACCCGCTCACGCCCAGCACCTCCCTCACGAACCAGACCCCTGCGGTAGTAGTGGAAATGCCGGTAGCCATCCCCTTGGCAACACCAGAGAGGTACAGTGGGGATCCTAACACAGTGCAGGTATTCCTCACACAAGTGGCGCTACATTTATCGTGCAAACCAAAGGCGTTCCCCACGAGTCAGGCTCGTGTGGCTTTCCTTATATCCTATTTGGCTGGAAACGCGGCACAATGGGCCGTACCTCTGGTGAGCAGGGACGACCCCCTCTTATGTGATTGGGGTGCTTTTCGCGAGGAATTCCTGAAGGTATTCGACAGAAGGGCTGACTCGTACACGGCGGACCGTGAAATGCTTGAGTTGAGACAGGGATCCAACGACCTGGTGCAGTATCTCAACGCGTTCCGAAGGCTGGTTGCGGAAACCAAGTGGCCTGTTGCTAAACAGACGGCGCTCTTCCATCAAGGGCTGTGCGATGAGCTCAAGGACGCCGTGGCTCATATTGACCCTCAACCCAAGACATGTGAGGGCCTTATCAACCTGGTATTACGGCTGGAACATAGGCTAAGTGAAAGAAAGGGGGATCATGGGAGAAAAGGAAAATCCCTTCCATCCTATGTGACAGTGGGAAGTCCTGAAACTTCCACCGCATCCAAGGGAGAACCCATGGACATCAGCGCAACACGAGCGAGCCTCACAGCCACGGAGAAAGAGTCACGCCGTAAACAAGGATTGTGCCTATATTGTGGCAAAAAAGGCCACTACGTACGTGAATGCCCTGCCAAACCGAAGACGTCACGTTATCGGGCCAACCGGTCGGTAACAGCCGTGGTGGACATACCGGCGGAAAACTAGAGGACTCCAAGACCAGAGAAGGGGCATCTCGGAGTCACTCATCCATCCCTTCACTTTCCAACTCGGTCACTAAGGGACAACGACACCTGTTTATCATGGTGCACGTGGGAGTGCATGACCAGTGGATACCCGTTGTGGCCATGGTGGATTCAGGGGCCACTGGCATGTTTATGGACCACAACGAGGCATGCAGGCTAGGGCTAGTGCTTCTTCCCAAAGCAGTACCCGAAGACGTCTATGCGGTAGACGGAAGGCGATTGGTGACGGGGCCCATCGGACAGCACACGGGGGTCCTTCCGATGAGATATGGGAGGAACCATTTGGAACAAATCGATTTTAACATCATCCGAGCGCCCCAATATGGCGTCATATTGGGATTGCCGTGGCTACAGAAACACAACCCCTTTGTGAATTGGCCAACACATCGCATCGAAATGACGTCACCGTATTGCATCCTGCATTGTGGAATAAGAACGGAATCCCTTGACGCAGATGAGAGCGGGAGTCAGACGGTGGCTACAGCGGCAGAAAAAGATGTGGCTCTCCCCCAGGCTTATCACAGTTTTGAGGATGTATTTGATGAGGTGAAGGCGGAAGTGCTACCACCACATAGACAGTTTGACTGCCAGATCGACCTGGTGCCAGGGGCCAGCGTTCCCAGCGGCAGGCTGTATGCCCTGACGGAGCCTGGAAACGTGCATCTCCGGGGGTACCTGGATAAACTCCTCAAGCTAGGATTTATCCGCCCGTCCAAGTCTCCGGCCGCCTCGCCACTCTTCTTCATCCCGAAGGCTAATGGGGAGCTGAGAGCCTGTGTGGACTTTAGGGCATTGAATGCGATAACCATAAAAAATCGGTACCCCTTGCCTCTCATCAGTGTACTTCTGGAACAGGTCAAGAAAGCTCGTATCTACACCAAGTTGGATTTGAAAGGGGCATACCATCTGGTGCGCATGAGGGACGGAGACGAGTGGAAGACCGCCTTTAAGACCAGGTTCGGCCTTTTTGAGTACCTCGTCATGCCGTTCGGTCTGTGCAACGCCCCGGCAGCCTTTCAGTACTTTTTGAATGAGGTATTCAGAGAGGAGTTGGATATCTACGTGGTCGTATATATCGACGACATCCTCATCTATTCGTCCAGTGTGGAGGAGCACGTACACCACGTCAAAGCTGTGCTCCAAAAGCTGAGGGAAAACATGCTGTTTTGTAAACTCAGCAAGTGTGACTTCCACGTCACATCCGTGGAATTCCTCGGAGTGATGCTGAGTCCAGAGGGACAGGAGATGGCAGAACGAAAGATCAAGGCGGTGAAAGAATGGCCGGTGCCCCAAAGCGTGAAGGACGTCCAAAGTTTCATTGGCTTCGCCAACTTTTACAGGCGGTTTATAGACGGATTTTCAGGAGTGGTGGCCCCAATCACACAGCTACTGAGGAAGTCCAAGGAGTTTGTCTGGTCCCCTGAAGCGTACAAAGCCTTTGAGGCCCTGAAAAGCGCCTTTGGTAAGGCGCAGGTGTTGGCTCACCCCGATCCGGATCTCCCCTACGTGGTGGAAGCGGACGCGTCGGATGTGGCGCTGGGGGCTATCTTGTCCCAACGCAACCACGACACAGGGGTGCTTCATCCCGTTGCGTACATGTGCCGCAAACTCAACGACGCCGAACGCAACTACCATATTGCGGAGAAGGAGCTTCTCGCAATCAAGGACGCCTTCACCGAATGGAGGCATTGGTTGATGGGGGCAAGACATGTGGTATCGGTGTACACGGACCATCGGAACCTACAGTTCATGACGGCCACTAGACACCTTTCTCCCAGGCAGCTGCGGTGGATGATCTTCTTTGCGGGGTTCAACTTCCGCATCACATATCGGACGGGGACGGAAAACCGGAAGGCGGACGCCCTGTCCCGTCAATCTGCAGTTAAGGAACCATTGCCTGCAACCGAGCGTTCCATCATTTCCCCGAGGATGGTATTGGGGGTTATCCAACCGGATACTTTCCTGAGGGGAATAAAGAGAGGGATCAGGTCATTCGCATGGCGGAGGTGGCTCCTCAGTCACAGAGAATGGCAGCTGAAGGACGGGATACCCCTGAAGGGCAGGTGCCTATTGATACCCACGCCTAGGCTAAGGAAACAAGCATTCATCTGGTGCCATGACTCTCCATGCGCAGGTCATTTGGGCTTTGAAAAAACGGTGGCTAGCATGGGACGGCATTTCTGGTGGCCAACCATGAGAGTGGATGTCAGGAGGTGGGGACAGGAGTGTCCTACGTGTGCTACCATGAAGGCCGACCATGGCCGAACCCAAGGGCTCTTACATCCACTTCCGACCCCGGATAGACCATGGGATAGCATATCACTGGACTTCGTGGTGGGCCTACCGGTAGACCAGGGGATGACGGCAATACTGGTGGTGGTGGATTACTTGACGAAAATGGGGCACTTCATCCCCTGCAAGAGAGTCCCTACGGCCGGGGAATTGGCGTCACTACTCCTAAAGAATGTGGTACGACTGCATGGATTACCTGGGGTGATCGTGTCGGACCGGGGGTCGCAGTTTACTGCGCAATTCTGGAAGACTTGGTGCACTGCGCTGCATGTTAAGACCGCCCTGTCCACCAGCTACCACCCTCAAACGGACGGCCAAACCGAGCGCCTGAACCAAACGCTCAAACAGTATCTGCGATGTTTTGTGGACCAGGGCAGGGAAGAATGGGTCGACTTGCTATGGGTTGCAGAGATAGCCTATAACAACGCCACTCACAGCTCCACACAGTCATCTCCGTTCTATAGCAACTATGGCCAACATCCCAGGTTCTTGCCATTTCTACATCCGTTCAGAGAGGACAGGATTCCCGCCACAGCGGACAGGGTGGCACACATAAAAGACACGTTGATGCGCTCAAGGGCTGTCCTAATAGAGGCCAAGAGAAGATACAAGGCTGCGGCAGATAGGAAGAGAAGGCCCGGGCCACTGTACCGCACTGGAGACTACGTCTGGATATCCACAAGAAACATGAGGTTTCGAAAGAACAGTGTGTTCCATCCCAAGTACATGGGCCCCTATCGAATTACCAAGTGTATGGGTCCCGTGAACGTGAAGGTGTGCTTGCCCCAGTCATTGCGGATACACCCTGTCTTTCATGTATCATTGCTCAAACCAGCACCCTCCAAGCCGTCTGGGACACCTAGGCCGGTATGCGTGGAGTCGGAGGTGGAGTATGAAGTGTCGGGCATACGGGCGTCCAAATGGCGCAGGGGGAAGCTGTGGTACCTGGTTGCGTGGAAAGGCTATGGCCCGGAGGAGCATTCATGGGAACCGGCTGAAGGGGTTCATGCTCCGCGCTTGGTCTCCTTGTTCCATCGGCGTTTTCCTGCCAGCGCTGGACCCGTGGGGAGCCGCTGAGAGGGAGGATGTACCGTCAAGAATTCCTGTCATACAAGGGAAACACGCCCTTATGTAAACAGGAGAGCTGTTACATAACTCAAGGGAAACACGCCCTTATGTAAACAGGAGAGCTGTTACATAACTCAAGGGAAACACGCCCTTATGTAAACAGGAGAGCTGTTACATAACTCAAGGGAAACACGCCCTTATGTAAACAGGAGAGCTGTTACATAACTCAAGGAAAACACGCCCTATAAAGGGAGGAACCGGGAGGTACAAGGCTGTCGGATATTGTGTTTACACCGACGTACCTGCTTCGTGAAGAGCAGTGTTCCGGAGTGGTGCTCCAGTAAGGCAAGAACGGAGGTAGGTCGAGTCGTTACTCCCTGGGCCGTGTCTTGCCCCATCGTCACCTGTGAAGGACCCGGAAGCTCTACCGGTCAACCATTGAGCTTCGCTTTTTGACTAGGCTGAGTCCAAGCGCAGTGGCGCTTTTGCTGGTTGGAGTCGTAACTCCCAGCCCGACCAGAGACACAGGGACTGCCAGCTGTAACGCACACCAGGAGGTGTTTGCCGCGTTACAGACTCGGAAGTCCACAGGATCGATCGAGCGGCTGCTCTCGGTTCAGTCTTCTTGCTTGTGATTGGGGTATCGGTGACGCATCACCAGGAGGTGACTCCGCGTCCCGGTGCAGTCTGAGGAAGAGGTTGAGCGGCTGCTCCCTTCAGGTAGAGACCCCGGCTGGGTGTTTCCCTGACTCCTCAATTCTCCCCAACACTCTTCGTGCCCCTCACAGCCTACCGATTGGCATTGTCGGCCATTTCATTTCTGCCCTCTGTTGGCATACGCCGGGATCGGCGTATATGCAGAGGATGGTTAGGACCATCCGTGCTGTGGGCTGGTAACGTACTTAGCCTGGAGGATTCCAGTGACTATAACTTTTGTTTGTTCTTTGTATTTTATTTGCCTTCATTAAAAGAACTAACCCTTCACAAGTGGTTGCGTCCTCATTGTCGTGTCTGTTAAACGATCCTGAGACGTTCAGGGCGTTACAATTTCTTTTATGTTTACTATACACGCTGCGTCGTGTACACTGTACCTTTAAATTGTAAGTGAAACTCACCTAAGGTCATGTGACCAAGATCTCGGCTGAGATCGAAACGCGTCTTGTTGTCTGTCGAATAAACCCGCAGCATTGAGCAAACCTTTGGACTGGAGTGGCTTGTTTTTCTACCCAACTTGTGGAAAATTGTTCGTGCATATATATATATATATATATATACGCGGACCCTCTGCTTCCTTATATATACAAATTTGTTTTTTTCTTAATATTTCAAGAACTACTGGAAAAATGTACATCAAATCACAAGAAGGCACTACCCTGGACCAACATCTACCTTCCTGTCAAATTTGGTGTATTTCTGTTCAGCAGTTCAGGCTGTAGCCACGTCTAAATTTCCAATGTAAATTAACATGGGGAAAATTCGTTTGGGCACCCCCCTCCCCTTCCTTCTCTGCTCCTGCTTGATGGATCACTCCAAAACATTTGCGACAGTAGCTGAATTGAGTGTTGAACTAGTTTTGAAACTTTGGTGAGGATTCGTCAAACAATGCCAAATTTCTCCAAGGCAGATAGGCAGGGGGGTATCCAATTCCTGAACACAACAATACAGGGAGACACATTGTGGGTGACAATTTTGAGATCAAAAACTGATCAGGGGTCACGGGGGGAGACTGTGGTACTGCACAGGCGAGGGATAATCCTTGCTGCCAGGTACACCGTGTAGAGGCTTTCATCAAGCAGCGAGGTGGACTGTTGGGTGGGTCGCTCCTACTACAGGCTGACGCCCCCCCCCTTTAACCAAATACCAGTTCAGAAGAGTCATGGAGTTGACTATTGCCAGGGTGGGCCTTGACCCGAAGGAATTTGGCACACACTCCTTTAAGGTAGGCGCTGCCACGGAGGCAATCACAAGGAGTCTGCATGTGAACAGTGTTGGAAGAATTGGGAGATGGTCACCCAATTCCAATTGCTACAAACGGTATGTGGGGGTACACATGTTGTAAAGTACCTAGAGTTTTGCTGACAGTGGCGAGGGGTCTCTCAGTTGAGAATGTGAAGAGACTGGGGAGATGGTCGTCCGAACGTTACAATAGTTATGTACGAATTGACATGTTGTGACAGGACGTTGCTCACGCCTGGTATGTTTCTGGTTTTTTGCAGTTTCTCAAACCTGTCACGCAGGGGAGTAACTCGCCACCGGGCGCCAACGACCGACAGCAGCACAGCACAGAGGACACAGGAAATTGGTGACTTGGATTGTGGGCCACTCTTATGTTAGGCGTGCGGAACATGTTTTTCTTTCAGGAGACCGTAGGATGAAGGCGGCACAAAAGGGGTTTGATATCTCATTCTTCGGGAGGGGGGGTTTATGCCTCAGCCAGTTTCGGAACTTTTTCCAGGGACTCTTAGCTCAGCTGTCCGCCCCCCCGTCAGTGGTGATACTTCACCTGGGGGAGAATGATTTGGTCAAATTGGGGAGGCGCATGCTTATTGAGGAGATCATCTCCACTGCGGGGTGGGTGGCCAGGACTTGCCCGGGTTCCACAGTAGTTTGGTTGCAACTTATCCCTCGGTGGCAGTGGCGAGGGGGGGACTCGGTCAGGGCGTTGAATCACTCGGTACGGAGGATCAACACACAGTTGGACAAACTATTTTGAGCCCCCCGGTTGCAGACGATTCCACATGGGTGTATCTGGGGCGAGCAGTTCTACCTGAGGGACGGGGTACACTTGACGGAGGCAGCGACGTCTTGTGGTCTAATAATGTCTGGGCCTAGTTGGAGGGATTTGCAAAGTAAGTGCGCTCCGGGCTTAGGTCTAGGTAAGGGGGAGGCCAGATCGTCGGTTAACAATGCTGGCCTGTGGCGGTAAGGTCATGACCGGTGAGCAACTATTTTTAGGTCTGAGGGGGCGGGCATCATCCTATGGAGGTTCCCGCCCAGGGGGAGGGGTCATTGGCCCCTCCTAGAACTTCAGGGGCAAGGTAACTGGTGCTTCACAGGGGCGCGGGTTGGAGAGTCACGCTTTCCTTAGGCTGGTAGCCACCCCGCGCGCGCATACTCATGACGTCACCAAATGGCGCAGAGTAAGGGCCCTCCTTTAGTGGGTAAATGAAGTTCACGGCGTGGACCGGGTTAATTACCGGGCCCGGCTGCGCATGCGCACATCTTTAGGGGAGGCGCAGCTAGTAGGACCTGACACCGGTTAGCGACCTTGCCATATGGCCCAGAAATGTTAGTATACAAAAATGCAGAGGAGGATGTTAGACTCGGTTAGGAAACAATCTGTATTAGAGTTTTTGTTACGGATAGTCACTCACACCTGTTGACAATAATGTATCTAATGTCCTGCTGATTTTTGTATAAACTGTTTATCGTGCAATTATAAAGTTTATTGTTTTATAACTTAATAAATACGGCCGGGGCGTCTTGCGACCTCCCGCCTTCCAAAGATACCATGTTTTTATGTTCCTGTGTCCGGGGGTTGGTGAGGTCATAGGGAGGGGGCGGTAGCCAGTCACTGACCATGTGAAAAGGGGGGGCTCTTGGCCCCCCCGCCCGCATGGCGGTGCGGCGACCGCCCTTACCTCCTGGACCTCTCGGTGGGGGGGCGCGTCCTCTGGGGGCGCGCCCTGCCACCGATTGGTTGCCACCCTCCCTTGACCCGGATGACGCTATTCGGCATCCGGGTCGGGGGGGAGGGGGCGGGCTGCTGAGGGATAAAGAAGCGGCGAGCGCCCAGGTGACTCCCTTGTTGCCTGGACGCTCCCCCACACCGGACGTGCCCTGCGCTCGGGGCTTCTTGTTTTTCCCACCCACCATCCCTGGAATACGCGGTTGATGCATTACTAGTCCGATTTAGTGTGTAAATTGCTAGGATGTTGTTAGCTTAATTTCCCAGGCGTAGTAAACTGTATCTGGAATGTTTATTTTCTGATGAGGTTTTCTTTTAGGACTTTCTCTCCCATTGTAGTGACCGATACTGTATCTGGAATGTTATGTTGCTGATGATGCTTTCTCGTAGGCCTTTCTCTCCCATTGTAGTGAATGGTACTGTATTATGTGTTGCTGGTGCAATTGTGTTTAGGCCCTTTTTTCCCTTGTAGGTCTACGGTGTTATACATGATGTATGACTTAGTCAGTGTAGTTGTCCTTTAGAATTTTTCCCATAGGTCGTCGTATTTATTAGGAATGGGGCATGCGGTAAGGTCATGACCGGTGAGCAACTATTTTAAGGTCTGAGGGGGCGGGCATCATCCTATGGAGGTTCCCGCCCAGGGGGAGGGGTCATTGGCCCCTCCTAGAACTTCAGGGGCAAGGTAACTGGTGCTTCAAAGGGGCGCGGGTTGGAGAGTCACTCTTTCCTTAGGCTGGTAGCCACCCCGCGCGCGCATACTCATGACGTCACCGGATGGCGCAGAGTAAGGGCCCTCCTTTAGTGGGTAAATGAAGTTCACGGCGTGGACCGGGTTAATTACCGGGCCAGGCTGCGCATGCGCACATCTTTAGGGGAGGCGCAGCTAGTAGGACCTGACACCGGTTAGCGACCTTGCCATATGGCCCAGAAATAATAGTATACAAAAATGCAGAGCAGGATGTTAGACTCGGTTAGGAAACAATCTGTATTAGAGTTTTTGTTAAGGATAGTCACTCACACCTGTTGACAATAATGTATCTAATGTCCTGCTGATTTTTGTATAACTGTTTATTTGTATTTGTATTTGTATGTGGATTTATTAAGCGCGATTGATGCCCGGGGGCGTCCAAGCGCTGAGGGACCGACAGATGTATAGGCAGAGGCGGGGATAGTTACCAGAATTATTGTGGGGAGTTGAAAAGAAGAGTCTTGAGCTGTTTCCGGAATGAGGTAAGATTAGAATTGGCTCTCAGATGAAGAGGAAGGGTGTTCCATAGCTTGGAAGCGTTATGGGTGAAGGTCCTACCGCCTGCTCTGGCTCTTTTTATTCTGGGTGCGGTGGCCAGAAAAGTCTGGTTTGACCGTAGGTTTCTGCTTGGATGGTAGTGAGAGATTAGGTCGCGGGTGATGATTGGGCCTTTGTCCCAGAAAGCCAGGTGGGCAATACACAAGGCTTTGAAGTGGATTCTTTGGCGGACTGGCAGCCAGTGTAGACTGGTCAGACTAGCTCTGACGGATTGTCGGCGTGGGAGCTGGAGCAGTGTCCGAGCTGCACAGTTCTGTACTGTTTGAAGTCTCCGCAGTGTGTAGTCTGGTGCAGCGAGGTATAGGACGTTATTGAAGTCCAGGCGGGACTGGATCAGACCCTGGATGGCCACTTGTTTTGCCTCCATGGGTAAAAGATGAAGAATTTTTTGGAGCATTTTAAGAAGGCCAAAACAGGTGGCGGAAAGTTTGGTAGCTTGTGTGTCGAATGACAGGGATTTATCAAGCCACACCCCAAGACTCCTGAAGTTGTCCTTGGGTGTTGGGGGGGTGCCCAGACAGGGTGGCCACAGGGCATTGAAGGAGCTAGGATTTGCGGGACCTAGAAGCATCAGCTCCGTCTTGTCCCCGTTTAGCTTGAGTGATGAGGAAGACATCCAGCTCTTTACTTCCTCAAGGCATTTACAGAGTCCCCCGCTCATGGGAATGTTGGCCTCATGTGCCAGTGAGACCACCAGCTGGGTGTCGTCCGCATAGGAGATGATCTTAACTCCATACGGACGAACAACCTCAGCCAGTGGCCTCATATAAATGTTAAATAGCGCCGGGCTTAAAGAGGAGCCTTGTGGGACCCCGCACCTTAAAGGTCTGCTGGTAGATACTGATTCACCGTCGAATACCTGAAAGGATCTGTCTTTCAGGAAGGACTTGAACCATAGCCAAGCCTGGTGCTTGACGCCAACATTAGACAGACGGTTCAGCAGGATGTCATGGCTGACCGTGTCAAAGGCCGCGCTGAGGTCAAGGAGGATCACTGCCACTGATCCTCCTTGGTCCAAGATTTTTCTGTATTCCTCGGTGACCTTGAGGAGGGCGGTCTCGGTTCCGTGCTTGGGTCGGAAGCCTGTCTGGGTGGGGTCTAGCAGTTGGTTGGTTTCTAGGAAGGTGACCAGGAGGCTGTTGATGTATTTCTCCAACACCTTGCTCAGCCAGGGGAGCAGGGAGATTGGCCGATAGTTGCTGAACTCTAATGGGTCCAAACTGGGTTTCTTCAGCAGTGCTTTAACCATGGCCCGTTTCCATCCAGGAGGGACCGTGCCGGAGGAGATAGAGGCATTCAGGAGGTCCATTATGATGGGTAGGGTGACCTGAGATGCCGACATTATAATGTCTGGTGGGGCTGGGTCGTTGGGGGAGCCAGATTTGACTTTCCGGGCTACAGTTTCCAGAGATGCCAGATCTAGGGGGGGGGGGAAGTGAGCTAGTGTAGTGGGAGTCTGTAAGGTAGGGTGTGCCAAGACTGTGTTAGTCGAGGCTGGAACGGAGGTGGCCAGGGGGGGAAAGGAGGCGTAGATTTTGTCAATTTTTTGGTGGAAAAAGGCTGCCACATTGTTGCAATGCTCTGTGGGTGTGGTTACAGGTAGGCTGGGTGGTAGCTTGGAGAGATTTTTTACTATTAGGAAAATCTCCCTAGGTTTTGATTTGGCTGACATGATTTTGTTAGAAAAATATGCCGCTTGAGTGGCTTTGATTTCTTCTTTGTACTCTTTAAGTAGCGTTCGGTATTGGGTTTTTCCTATTGGAGAGAAGTCCAGACGCCATTTCCTTTCAGCTTTCCTGCATAGGCGTTTCTTTGCCCTAAGGGCCTCTGAATACCATGGTGCTGATTTGTGGGGACGTTTTAGAGTGGTTTTTCTTTTGGGGAGAATGTTATCAAGGGATTGGGTGATCCAGTCTTCATAGGTCTGGTCAGCTAGGCGTGGATCCTTATTATGGAGAGGGGGGTTGCTAGCGAGTTTGCTCATCCATTTGTCGACTGGAAGGCGGGACCAGGCTCTGGCTATTCGTACTGTGGGTTTAATGGTTGGGGGTTTGAGTGTGGTCCAGGTGAAGGGGACTAGTAAATGGTCAGTCCATGGAAGGGGGATTGGTAGGCTAGATGTAAGATCTGCGCAATTGCTGAACACAGGGTCCAGCAAATGGCCTTTGACGTGAGTGGAGGACCTAACGATTTGGGTTAGCTGCAGCGCTGCTAGGTCATTTATCATCATAGTGGCTATGTGATCGGTTGTGGAGTCAAAGTGGCAGTTAAGATCCCCTAACAGGGTGAAGTTCGAGGAAGTGCTGACGCGTTCCGCCACAATCGAGGCGAGAAGATTGTAGAATTGTTTGGGAGGGCCTGAAGGGCGGTAAATTAGAGTACCTGTGAAGCAGGTGTTAGGGGAGAGTTCGAGGCAGAAGGCTAGGCTCTCGCAGTCAGGGATGGTCTCCGGAATTACTCGACAGAGGAATTGGTCTTTATAAATAATAGCTAGCCCTCCTCCTCTGCCCTCAGGGCGGTCCTGCCGAATGATTTGGAAGCCGGGAGGGAGGGCTGTGATTACCGCGGGGTCCGAATCTGTGGCCAGCCATGTTTCTGTTAGGAAGACAATGTCTGGCATACGTTCTTCCAGCAATAATGCAAACTCTGCCCTGTGTTTGGGCAGGGATCTGCAGTTGAGCAAGAACATGCGGTACTCATGTGAATGGTCTGGAGCCGGCTTAGGTTTAAGGGTTGATTGGCAGGAGGGGCAGGAATATGGGATGTTTTCTGCATGAAACTGGGACTGAAGGCAATCTCTGCCGGTGGGTCTTAATCCCATGAGAGTTTCCGAGTTGTAATGTCTGAGTTTTATAGTCCGGGATATAGGGGGGGTGGCCCTAGGCCCGGTCTCGGCACGGACGAGCACAGACGAGCTTGCCTTATGCGCGCCTTTGGCGCGCAATCGTCGCGCCCGCTGCGCTCGTCCGCTGCGCTTCCGGTACATGCACATGTTTTGAAGAAGGGGATAGGTGAAGGCGTGGCCTCTAGTGGATGTGCCCAATCAGGGCGAGGGGAGATAATTAGGCGGGAAATGCGGCGATTTCGCCCTTCCCAGCGCTCGTTTTCAGCGTGGAAGGGTGCCTGCACACAGAGGATGTGTCCCAGGAGGGGTGAGTGAGTTAAAATCCAAGTGACAAAAATACAGTATTTTAAGTTTTAAAACAGTGAATAGTTCTGTCTCCTTCTACTCCTGGCTGCGCCTCAGGAGGGTCCAAGTTATCTGGCTCGCTTGTAATTCAGCGTGTTTTTATAGCTAGGACTAAGGGGGCATGGCCTCTAGTGGGCGTGCCCAATCAGGGCGAGGGGAGATAATTAGGCGGGAAATGCGGCGATTTCGCCCTAACCAGCGCTCGTTTTCAGCGTGGAAGGGTGCCTGCACACAGAGGATGTGTCCCAGGAGGGGTGAGTGAGTTAAAATCCAAGTGACAAAAATACAGTATTTTAAGTTTTAAAACAGTGAATAGTTCTGTCTCCTTCTACTCCCGGCTGCGCCTCAGGAGGGTCCATGCGTTTATTGTGCAATTATAAAGTTTATTGTTTTATAACTTAATAAATACGGCCGGGGGGTCTTGCGACCTCCCGCCTTCCAAAGATACCATGTTTTTATGTTCCTGTGTCCGGGGGTTGGTGAGGTCTTAGGGAGGGGGCGGTAGCCAGTCACTGACCATGTGCAACCAGGGCGCATCTGCGTCTCTGGCGACGACAATCACGTGTTCATACTAAACTTATGTACGCCTCACATGTTAACCTCTAGTGTTATCTACAGTCACTTAGTATCCAAGTACATCCTATTTGTTATCTCAGTAAGTGCTGACTGTGTGGTAGTCTGCTTACAGGGGAGGCGGGTAATAATGCAACGGGACAAAGTAAAAACATGACAGTTAGTGTGTTTAACTGGATCGCTTCCTGGTCCCCAAAGTCAATGTATCCCCTCTGCTTTCATTTGTTATAATATTTTGATGTATGTCCTGAAACCTGCGTCAAGCGATGCGTGAGCGCACCTAACAGCCATGGACCCGCAACTACATCTGTGTCAGGACCTATATTCTACCCCTAGTACACGCTCAGAGGTGTTGTTGTTTGTTGACTTACAATGCACTCATTCGCACATTGCAGTGTTGGTGGCACATAGGGCCCAATTCACAGAACTAACTTAAGACAAAATCTTAAACTTACTACCATTTTGGTATTCACAGAAGGCACTTACTCATTTAGGTATTCACAGAAGGCACTTACTCATTCCGGTATTCACAGAAGGTAGGAGTCCTAACTTTAGGACTCCTAAATGCCTTCTGTGAATACCGAAAGTCTTAAAGTTAGGATTTTTCTCAGTTTAGGAGTAGGAAAGTTAGGACTCCTAACTTTAGGACTCCTAAATGCCTTCTGTGAATACCGTAAGTTTTAAAGTTAGGATTTTTCTCAGTTTAGGAGTAGTAAAGTTAGGACTCCTAACTTTAGGACTCCTAAATGCCTTCTGTGAATACCGAAAGTCTTAAAGTTAGGATTTTTCTCAGTTTAGGAGTCCTAAAATCCTAACTTTAAGACTTTCGGTATTCACAGAAGGCATTTAGGAGTCCTAAAGTTAGGACTCCTAACTTTACTACTGCTAAACTGAGAAAAATCGCAGTAAAGGATGTTTTCTTACTGAAAACCTCTGGGGATCTTTGTTTGCAGCACTATTGAATTCCCAAGTACAATCCCAACCCCTCACTCAGAATGGGTTGGAAACTCAGTCAATTGAAGATACTTAAGATGCGGCTGAGGTTAGCAGTCCATTGGCTATAAGAGGCCAGATATCTGAATACCAGTGCCCTTCACATCTTGGTCTCCGACAGGCTACCTGGTGAATTCTGAGTCAGGAAACAACATTTACAGCAGTGCCATTACTACGCTGGCACTACTATGAACACGTTACCATGCGTTCCATTACAACGCAAGCCGTTACAACTACTTGCTTTAGGGAACGCATTGTTGGATTTTAAATCCAAACTTCCCTACTGTTGCACAGACTGGGATTGGAATAGTAAAATATACCATTCCAAAGTCCAGCGTTTCCCTAAGGCAAGTCTTTATAACAACTTGCGTTGTAATAGAACGTGTTGTAACGACACGTTCACTGTATTGCCCGTGTTGTAAAGGCATGCAATGTAAAAGCATGCATGAATACATCATACATCCGTTCAAGGAATTATATGCGTTCCCCTCAGTCCACTTTAGAAGCAGGAACAATAGGATGAGCGATAGTACTGTGGTTGTTCCAACCCCCCGTGATGGAAGCTAGTTTAGTGAACAGGAGAAGGAAATCAACCAGGAGAAGACAATACTGTTCCCAAGTTGATGTGTCACCACCCAGCAACAACAGCCAAGCTCCTATGGCCCCTTCAGCATCTTTTGTTGCTTCAACAGCACAGAGGAATACTCTTCTGGCTAGTGTACTGGGATACCCAGCTGTCTGGCAAGCACAGACATCCAATTCCGAGGCTCGGCTGAACATCCACAGGCAGACCTCAAAATTCATTTGATCTAAAATAGCAGAAAATCCCAGAAGGCTTCTTCATGGTCAGTAACTGATAATACTTTATGTTAACAAGCATTAGTAAATGCATTAGGTTTTGCCTATGAGATTAATAATAATTTGTTTTTTGTTGTAAGTCGTAGTTTGGTGAATAGTTGTGCAGTGCAAGATATTGAAAGTCTGTTGAAGAGCTATGACTTGTTTTTTAAGAAAGGCAATATATTGTGTTTTTATTATAAAGTGGAGAGATTAGATAAAGGGGTAGCACTATGATAAAAATACATGTGCCTGATATGTAAGCCTGAAATTGGTGGAGCTATGGGGAGAATAGGTAAAGGCTGGATGAAAACCCAAGTATTAATTGTACCCATAACTAGGATCATAACCAATATATATTTGGCAAGTTAAACTAAGACTTCATACATTTCTAAAATAAATATGTCTCTGGAGCCATAGAGCTTTGTTTTAAGAGGCTAAACACTCAAAGGAAGGAAGAAGTCAAGGAAAGGGACAGAAGGTGGAAGAGAGAAAGGAAAGGAGGTTGGGAAGAATCGAGAATGTGAGGGACAATGGGAGTTAGGGAGAAGAGAAGGTGAAGTAGAAGGAATAAAAGCAAAGTAGGGGAGGTATAAAAAGAGGGTTGGAAGGAAGGGAGAGACGAAGAAAGAAAGGGAGAAAAGAAAATAGAGAGGAAGGGGAGGAAGGGAACGATAGGGTGAGAAAGGGAGAAGGGCATGACATTAGTACTGTAAATATCTGTGTTCACTTATACATCATAGGTTTGAATCCTGGCAAAACCACTTGGGCAGCACTGTAACTTTAAAGCAAGAGTGTAGCTCTTGTTTGTATTTTGTTTTCCCGATCGTTGCTTGAGATGCTTAAAAGAAGTTCCACCAAAGCCGATGAACACAGTCATTTGCCATTGGGAAACTGATAAGAGAAACACACAACAGAAAAACAGTAAATAGAATGCTTACAACTAATAGAAACGAGGTAAAAGTAAACTAACAAACACAAGGACCAATAAGGAGTGAAGGTGGGATGTAAGTCCCTTTTGAGATATATTTAATACAATAGATTTCACAACTCACAAATTTCTGGCAGTGAAGCTAGATTATGAATTGATTAAAGTACGAGTAATGAGGCTGTATATGATTAGTGAGCTCTTTCATCTCAGGCACCAACATTTTAAGATAGGATTAAACTTATTAATGGCTTAAGGAAGGTAAGCCAGTATCTGTGCACTTCCCTGGCTCTTCTAAGAAGGGCCCTTCACTTTGTTTCCAAACTCGACAAATATTTTTAAAAAATCATCACACTGTCAGATTGTCAAGAAACATCAGCGGCTGCCAGAGAAAGCTAGAATAAACTTTAAATTAGCCTCCAACACCTACAAGTCCATTCATATTCATAAGTATCCCTCCCTTTCCAGTTTATTGACCATATACGTTGGGGCCAGTAGAGGAAGAACCAAATATTCTTGTAGTGAAGGTCCCCAGAGCAAAGAATCAAACAGGCTTCAGGTCAGTCCTCTCAAGTTGCTAATATCTGGCCCTCTTTGCCCTTCAGACTTTGCTGTCCTTTTTTACACTGGTAAACCTCAAAATCCTTTCTTATGTACAAATAC
Organism: Triturus cristatus; assembly: GCF_964204655.1. Taxonomy (NCBI): domain Eukaryota; kingdom Metazoa; phylum Chordata; class Amphibia; order Caudata; family Salamandridae; genus Triturus; species Triturus cristatus. The sequence continues at coordinate 407,210,913 of NC_140593.1, forward strand.
CTCAATATCTGGTGCTACTGTTGCCCTATTTGCAGGTCGTTCTGTATTCCTTCAGCTTTTGTCTCCTACTTCTTTTCTTTATGTTTGCTATTAAGTCACTTCCCCTGGTATATTGTCTATACATTGTTGGTTATAAGGTAGTCTGCAATGCTATGCAAAACAAATACATGAAAATACTTCCCCTTAGCAGTTTTATTTAGAATTGTAAACTTAATTTGTATTTTTTCTAGAGATCATCTTACACAATGTGATTCCAAGGCATTTAATCCAACCAGATGCAATTTTTTGGGTGGAATCTAGACGTGCTGTCTTCTGCATTACATCTGATCAATCGGGCAATTATGCTAGAATTTATCAGTAGGCTCCTTTATTGTTAGTACTTTCTAATGTTCTAGACAACTTCCATGTGCCACAGATCTGTTAAATCAAAGGAAAAGTGAATCATGAAGTTAAGTCCTGTGTGTCTCTTATTTGAAAGGATGTCCAAAGATGGGCAAATCCATCCAAGCTCGGTTACATGTGTTACCACTTTCCACACTTGTATAATTCAGCATTGGAAAGGTTTTGTGTAGGATTGTTTTGTAACGGTGATGACAGTTCTAAGATACTAATCATATATGATCATGTCCAAATGTTTTCTTTGCAGAACGATAGTCCAACAGCAAATTAATAATCACTGGCCACATCACTTTTTTTTCACAGGTGCTGTGCTGATATCTTGAAGAGTTGTCTGCTGGCTCCTATTTGTCACCCACACTTAAGCCCTTATTATGGGTACAGTGGTCCATAGGACCGCCGTACTCGCAGTGGCAGTCCGACCACCACCACACAGTATTGCATAAGTCGAACCGCCACAGGACAACTGTGAACACCTGGATCTAGGATCCCACGGCGGTTGCGCAGCTGTCAGAGGCTGAAATATGCTGGTGGTTCTGCAGTGGCATTGCCAAGCATATTTTGAGTTGCCTCTCCACCGCCCTTTTCATGGCGGTGTGCCCGCTATGAAAAGGGTGGCAGAGAGGCGGCAGAGAGGCAACAGAGGCGGCCCTAACAGGGTCCCCTGCCGCCTCAGGGCTCGGGCTGCATGCGAGGGGGCACATGTAGTCCCCCCCTCGATTTGCACCCCCAGTTACAGCACGGTACATGTATGCAACACTGTGCAAGAAAGTTCATTCGGCAATCTGTCAGCTGTAGTCTGCATGTTAGGCTCTTCTATGAGCCTAACAGACTGCCACCATCAGACCACCGCAGGAATGCCTATTTTCCAATTTCACCACATAGGCCACAATTATAAGTTAGATGGAGTAGTATTCCAGTAGCAGGAGTGGCCCATGCAGGTAAGATCGGTGGGGTCGGGTTGGGAGGGATTCGACAGACAACGACGAAGGAAAGTTAATTATTTATTTAATTTTCCCTCTCCGTCTTCTGTCAAATCCCCCTCCCAACCCGACCCCACCACTCTTACCTGCACGGGCTGTTCCTGCCCAGTAGTATCCCAGTGTCCTCACACCCACAATTTTATCAGCTGGAAAATCTGGGCTGTGGGCACAAGTGCAGCCTAACCACCTCCTCTGACATGGAAGGAGATGGAAGGCTTCACCCTGCCTTGCTACAGCCATCTCCCCTGCACTCAACACCTTCCTCGCCAACACACCCAACCCCAACATTATTCTGGTTTGAACAGGAATTTGTATGCAAATATTTATCCAGTAAAAACTGGTCTTGCATGGCGTTTACCGGGTGGAATAGGTCACAATAGCTCAATTTAGGTGCACGAATACCGTCTGGAAATGTTATTACCAGCCACAATATTTGCATGCACCTATGTTAGGCTCATACGTAATCGGGAACAGATGTTGCTTTGTCTTTGAGACATTCTATTTAAATATATTTTTATAAATAAACAATACTGTATACAGTGAAATTTCCATTTGAGTTAGGCCTATATGTAACATGTAATTTTGTTTCCGGGAATTGTACTAAATTCACTGATAATTATGCATAACTATGAATAATATCTTGAAATTTGTTGCTGCTACCACAATTCACAAAAATGGATATGAGGATGCACTTTATCATGAATAATCTTCTGATATCAGGGTAATGTCTGATGTGCAAGAGACAATTATTTGACTAGGGAGTAGCATTAAACTCCAGTATTTACCCATTAAAGTCACTGTTTTGTGTGCTTTCTTCCCATTTCTTTGTATTTTTTGTCCTCGTCCCTCACATCTTCTGTCTTCCTTTGCAGAGTTTTATTTTCACTTTTTGTCTAATGTTTTTGTTGATAATGGAGGAGGACAGCTGGTTGGCTGCGGCAGTGCAACATTAGTTGCACATTGATATGCATTTACATGACAACGCAATGGTGAGAAAGCAGTGTTTGCCTAGGACTTTTACTCGAGGGATATAATTTAGTTTACCTTATATTACAGAACTGTCGAGGTCAAAAATATTGCAATACAAAAATAGTGCACAATTTTGTTGACAAAAAATATTGTGCTTATATACTTCAATGTTAAGTACAAAAATGTGAAGTACAAAAATATAGTCGACAAAAATATTGACATAATTTAGGCAAGAATGTATATATTTTGAAGTATTTAATATTCAAATAAAATTACATATGAAAACATATACATTATAAAACATTTAAAAATACATGTAATACTAAAAGAATCTAATTTTAAAAAATACATTCAAACAAATACAAATTTAAAAATAATACATCCATAAAATTATTTCATAAATATATAAAGAAATAAAATAAACAACAAAAATAAAGATATAAATAAATATAAAACGAAAATAAAAACACAATAAAATAAAAGCTCATGGAATACAAAGAAAAAGCTCAATTAAAATACAAAATAACCAATATTCAAAAAATAATAACACAAAAATGTCTACAAACATTAATAAAACTGGATGCATCGTAAAAAAACTGAAAAATATTTACAACTCTACAGTCAAACTAATAACCAAAAAAACATTGAAATAAATAACAAATAAACTGCACTAAAACAAAAATAAAATAAAAAATTAACAATCGAACTTCAACACAAACCTTTATAAATAGTGTAAGAATTTGGAGGAGGGAGTAAGATTTATTATTCCTATTCCAACCTAAGCAAAAGTAGGGAAGCGTTGGACTTTGGATGGGTCAGATTTACTAGTTTTGCTCCAACCTAAGCAATAGTAGGACTATAGAGAGTTCGGATTTGCTAATCCCAATCCTGAATAAAAATAACATATATAACAATCTAACTAGCTCAATATATGTAAAAAGAAAGTATATATTGTTCCCACTAATATATGTAATGTAATTTGAAAATTATATAAACATTAATAAAAAAAATAAACATTAATTCACAACATAAAAGTATTAAAAATGAAAATTAACAATTAGAGTAATATTAAAATCATGTAAAACAAAATATATAAACCACATGAAATTATTCAAACATAATATACAAAATCACAAAATTAATAAACTAAGCAATAAACAAGTATTAAATAAAAAGTTAATACAACTATACCTTCAGACTCCCCTACAAACCAAACAACCTAACAAAAATAAAGGTTTATATCATTAATAACACGTCATAAGCACAATATTATTACAAATATAGAAGTGCATTTTTTGTAAACAACCAAATAGTCATATAAAATGTAGTTAATGAAGAAACAAATTAACCAATTACAAAGTATATATGTAAAACACTTCCCACCCTACAACCCATAAAACCACAACAAAAATTCAAGATAGCTCTTTGGTCCTTCTTCTTCGTAGGCCATCGAATCTGAGCAAAACGTTTCAGGGGACCCCTTAAATACAAAAAAGCACAAAGAAATGTCCTCTGGGAATAGTTTGAAAGCCCTACTGTTCAGCACTTCCACACACACCATACCATACCTCAGTCGTCAAACATCCACATTGGAGGTTTACTGTTCAGACCAAACCCGCAATGTGTTGACACAAACTCATACAAGCTGTAAGTCTGTCTATTCAATTTATTAAAAATATTTCACAATATAATATTAATAAGCACTTAACATGCAAAGTACTTTATATAGAGTGACAATCGTCAATAGAAAACCTATGGATTCCAATAATTTCATACAAAGAATTAATTAAAAACAATGTTAAAAACAAAACACAAGAGTTGAAACAGACATTTATCTTTGCCGTAAAAGACCATATCCATTTATACAAATTGTTCAGATGAACCCTGATGCACTGCGGTCCATCAGCAACTAGGGTGCATCAGATTGACGGATTTATGGTGACCAAGCGTCAACACGTTTTGATGGTTTAGTCTTGTTGGACCATCATTAGCAAGACAGTAATTTATATACTCTCGATGAATTAATACATTCCTATCATCCTTTAAGATGTAGAAGTTATTCGGGGGATTATTCCGATTATCCAATTCCCAATTTCATAAAACCAGAGACAGATTTGCACCTTATTTCTATATTATTGAGGCTTGCTGAAAACTTCTCATAGTCCACAGAAATTATAGCATCGTCATTAAAATCTCCAGGCCATAACTCCCGTGCAACTACGATCCTGTCAATTAGTTTCACTCCTAATTTTGGAAATTACCTCTATTAGCTTCAAGCACGTTTCATCTAGGCCCTCCGTGTGTTGTAATATAATTTGGATATGTAGAAAAATAGAGAGGGACCCTTGTGACACTCAAGGGAATAGGGTACTCTTTCAAGTAACAATTAACAATCCCTTGATAACATGAATATTGATACAGTCTTCAAGGAAAGATCAAGGGAATAGGATACTGTTCCTAATTTCACCTAGCAGTCCCTTGGTAACCCCAATATTAACACAATCAATTCACAACATGTAGTCATTACATACACAAATTTGTTAAAAATTAGTTTACATTTATTAAAAATTAGTTTACAAAAAACATGTAGTACAAAAATCAAGGGAATAGGATACTATTATTGATCTTGCCTAGCAGTCCCTTGATGACACCAGTGTTGACAGAATCAGTTCTCAACATGTAGTCATTACATACACAACAATTAAAAAAAGGTATACATTTATTTTATAAAAACATGTAGTGCCTTATTTAAAACACCACAATTCGTAATAGTCCCTGTTCTATTCGTGGCAATACCCTTAGACTAAATTCACAAAGCAATGGGTAACTTTGGAAATATATACTGCACAGTTAAACAAAAAACATTTCTCACATATGAAAGAAAAAATCAAACAAACAAGTAAAGTGCATTATCCTATTATGAACCTGCATAACAGAGAGAATACAAACGAAAAGACACTGCAATTTGTCATTTTAACACACATCCAATGCTGACTACTTAAGGGATTAAACACTTGTGGGATCTGACTCTATTTATCACTACAAGTGGATACCCGGTTCTTTGGATTGTGTTGCTCCTATGCGTCGACGCATTTCGATGGGCTATGTTTTATGCCGCTATCTTTATCAAGACCAAACATAATATAATTTGGCACAATGTTATTTCGAGACACCGGCGGCGTTCCTTCACGTCCGTCCTCTTCTTCTGTCTGATAGACGAATACTAAATACTACATTTAAGGGCATTACTGAGGTTAGGGGCAGTAGCCAATAGCTACTGTCCCGACTAAACCCTTCGGGTGCCTCCTCCCATTGGGTAGAGGGGCACATCTCTATTCCTATTGGGCCTAATTCTCCAAACCAAGATGGAGAATTCTCAAGAGAGGGGTTCATCTCAGCTCCTGGCCACCCTAGAGGTGTGGCAAGCCAAGGTGGACACTCCTACTCTGCTTACTAATTTTCTTGCTTGTCATGCCGCCAAAAAGTGGGGCTGGGACAGGGGGGCGGTCATCTCCACTGGTTGGGGCTACCCAAATCAACATAACACAAGAGCCTTTGAGGCTCCTTGCTTGAGTGCTGCTGTTTCTGCAAGAGGGAGGTGTGAAGCACCTCCACCCAGAGCCCACTTTGTTTCTGACCGCCGAAAGCACAAAGGCTCTCACACCATGAGGTTAGAAACCTTTCTGGTGGTGGCTGCCTGGCAGGGAAACAGTCAGCCAATACACTAGAAGTTGGTCGTTTTTCAGGGGGCATCTTTAAGATGCCCTCTGAGTGCTTTTTATAATGAATCCATCACTGACATCAGTGTGGATTTATTATGCTGAGAAGTTTGATACCAAGATACTCAGTCTTCAGTAAAGCCATCATGGAGTTGTGGAGTTCTTGTTGACAAACCCCCAGCCCATGTACTCAAAATAGCTTCACAGCACCTACAGTATCGAAGAATGGACTAAGACACTGTAGGGGCATATTGCTCACGCAGCTATGCCCTCACCTGTGGGATAGTGCACCCTGCCTTAAGGCTGTAAGTCCTGCCAGAGGGGTGACTTGCCTATGCCACAGTCAGTGGTGTGTAGGCATGGCACCCAGGAAGGTGTACCATGTTGACTCTTTTAGTTTAGCCACATCACAATACAGAGCCTGCAATGGCAGTGTGTATGCGTTAGTTGTGGGGTCCTTTAGGGTGGCACAATACATGCTACAGACCAAAGGGTACAGCCCTAAGGGACCATCACTGGTCACTAGGCCCTAGGTACCACTGGTACCTATTACAAGGGACTTATAAGTGGGCCAGAGATGTGCCAACTATGGGAGTTATGGCACAGTTTTGGGAAAAAACACAGGCCCTGGGAACATGATTGGCAGGGACCCAGGGCACACTTAGTCAAAATACTTCAGATATCAGGCAAAACGGTAGGGGGTGACCATGCGAAAAGGGTCCCTTTCCTACAACTATTATTAATCAAGTCTGCATGACCTACATGTGAGGTTACATGCTGCTCCCTGCAAACACATATGCAATATGCCTGGCTCAAAACAAACGCCAACCAAGGCAAACTTCGCCTACAGAAAATTAACAGATTATACAAGTCAGCTATCAAAAAAGCAAAGAAAATACTATTCAGACAAAATTCTTAAATGCTAAACGTGGAAATAAAGAATTCTATAAAATTCTCAATAAATTTCGTAAACCAAATTGCCTAGAAGCAACTCATCCCATCACTCAAGAGTTCACAGACAAACTGGCAAATTATTACACGGACAAAGCAGACACATTGGACTCATATTTGAAACAGAGACAAAGCATCAGCACTAACGCTTTTCCAAAGCTACAATCCAAGCATACTCTAACCCAGCCTCTCCATTCTTTCCAACACATTTCACACAATGAATCTATGGACCTGGTCAAAGCAAGCAGGCCTGCTGGCATCCCTTCTGACCCATGTCCACCGCAAACCTTCAAGAAAATTCTTCTAACAACCTCTGCTGCCACTCCAGTAAGGAGAATCATCAACAACTCCTTAACTACCAGAATATTTCCAGAAGACCTCAAAAAGTCATAAATATGCCCATTACTGAAGAAAACAAACTTGGACCCACTGAACCCTGCCAACTACAGACCGATTTCAAATGGACCTTTCCTGGGCAAACTGATGTTACAATTCATTGAAGAGAATGCCATACTTTCAGACTTCCAAAACGGAGTTCCGTCAGGGAAGAGGCACAGAATCTGCCCTTCTTGCCATCTGGGATGACCTGAAGAACACAGTTGACTACAGCAGGGTTGCTGAGATACTTCTCTTGGACTGCTCAGTTGCCTTTGACACGGTTGACCATGACACTCTGATACATAGACTCTATGAAGCCAGCATAGAGGGGACTGCTCTAGAATGGATCGCGTCTTACCTTTGCAACAGAACTAATGTCATCCATACCCCACCCTTCTGTTCCAATCCGTACTTCATAAAAGCAGGGTTCCCTCAAGGCTCTATTATCTTGCCTATGCTTTTCAACATCTACATGAAGTCATTACTAGCACTGATCAATTTCACCCCACGTGCTATAACAATGCAGATGACACACAAGTACTCCTTCAACTGGAATGCCTCAAAGACATTGGAAAGCCGTCAATTTTCAGTTGTCTCAGGGCCGTGGATCAATGGATGACGTGGAGCCATCTCAAATTGAATGTTTCCAAAATGGAAATACTCAGATGTGGCAATTATGACCCGCTCGCCACATGGCCTGATGATCTGGAAACACCGCCTAAAATATCGAAGGAAGTAAGAAACCTCTAAATGACCATGGACTCAAAGCCATCGAAGAATGTCTAAGTAGACAAACTAGCAAGATCAAGCTTTGTTGCTATAAAAACTGCGATGGATCTTCCCCCATTTGGGATTTCCACACAAGGTCCAGGCTACCGTCGCCCTTGTTTTGTCCAAACTCGATTGCGCCAATAGCCTCTACCATGGATCATCTTTACTGTCCATGAAAAGACTACAACGAATTCAGAACACAGGTGCCAGACTACTCTTACATATAAAACCGCAAGACACCATCTCCCCTGCCTTGAAAGCCCTGCATTGGTTACCGGTTGCCAGAAGATCCACGTTCAAGCTGGTTTGTATCACCCACAAAGCAATACATGAAACAGGACCACTCTTCATCAGGAATAAAATCAACAAACACATTCAACAAAGGAACCTCCACTCTAGGGTGGCACCTCACTGCAAAATCCCAAGATACAAGAAAAAACAATGGGTGGCACATCATTCTCTGTTCAATCTGCCAAACTATGGAACTATTTACTCCCCAACATAAGATCCACGGATGACCACCTTATCTTCAGAAAACTACTCAAGAACTGGCTCTTCCCCACATAACCACCATACGCAAACAGATAGAAATATACAGCATATCTCTATGTATAGAAGCATTTATTTGTACTATCGATATGTACCTATATATGGGTATTGCTTCGTATAAACGCGTAGAATTCTTATGCTTAAAAAAAAGTATGTATATTGGATATAGATATTCATTAGTTCTGCTTAACACATGTACATATTACTGATAGTTACATAATTCTATGTTTTTAACATGTATATAAATGATTGCATAAATAAGTAAATCTTTTTATCAAAACTATTTATATACAATTGATTCACTATTGATCTACAAAAAATATATTTATATAAAAATAAATAAATAAAACTAATCTAATGTTCAACAACACCTGAAAGACAGAGTTTATGTAATGCATCTTTAATCTACATATACTACCATCCTTCATGCATCTATATACCTTCCATGTACTTATGGATCTATATCTTTATTACTTTTGGATCTATATATTTATTACTTTTACTTATTTATTATTTTTCTACTAATGCAGTATATCCAATGCACTACCTTATTTTTCACCCTATACCACTCTCAGTGTATCTTCTAGCTCAACTCTCTGACTCACCTCAAACCTCTTTCTACTACTCTCTCCAATGCACTAGCCTATTTCTCACCCTATACCTCTATCAATATATCCATTACCTCCACTCACTCATTCATCCCACACCCCATACCACTACTATGAACCCTAAAATAACCCTTTCGAGACACTTCCCTACTCCACCCCTTCTTGCATCATCTCAAAACAAGCTTTTCTAAACTCTCCCTTTGACTCTTCCCCCTCCACCTCCGTTTTACCCAGCCCAAAGCCTCCTCCTAGTGCTATGAGCTCCTAAACAAACAAACAAATAAACAAAACAAAAAAATCTAAATCCTTCCCTTCTATCCCTCCACTATCCTTTTCAATCAAAATAACCGACTAACATGTCCACCACTCAAATTAATTTAATATTTCACTATACTAATTCACCACTAATTCTTTATGGGTCCCAGAGAAGCGTGCTACTCGCCGAAAAAGCATTTCAACACCTCATCAGAGGTAGCAAGCGCTATATAAATGCAAACCTTTTTACCTCTTCTACCCCTTCGCTATCCTTCTCAATCCAAATAACGGACTAACATATCCACCACTCAAATGACTTTCATATTTTCACTATACTAATTCACCACTAATCCTTTATGGGTTCTGGAGTAGCGTGCTACTCTCCGAAAAAGTGCCTTGATGTCTCGTCAGGGGTAGTAAGTGATATATAAATGCAATTACAATTCAATACAATACAATACTTTTTAAAAATCAATGTAAATAACAAAATATAATAAAAGGTGAAATATTTAAAAATAACTAAAACATGATACATTAAAATGGATTAAACAAATGAATCCAAACAATAATCCAATCAATAATCAAAACAATCAAATGTATAAGTTAAATAATGTAATTAATAATCTAATTCACCATTTAGAATTTAAATGGAAACAAAGTATTATAAAATGATAAAATAGATATATTAAAACACTTCCCTCCCTCCTCTTCTACTAACCCAACAACTAGCCAATAAAGAAAAATATAACAGTATCAAAATAATCATTTAAATTTATTACCAAAGCAAAAATAATAAACTCTCCTAAAAAAATCATTTTAAGTAATGAAGAACAAAATAATAACTTATAACCCACAAACTAACGAAACACTACAGAATAATTAAACATCAATTTTAGATACCAAAATGTTAAATGAAATAATATTAAACACAAAGAAAGATATTCTCACATTTAATATTCTGTCACTCAATATTCTTGTCATCACAATATTTTTGACTCAATATTTGTGTCTAATTAAGTTTTTGAAATTATATAAATGTTGTACATCCCAGTTTCTACATACAGATGACCACCCATAGATGAACTGTATAATCTATTTAATTTTACACGTTTTTGGTAGGAAAATCACGCTGTTCTCCTTGTACCTATTGTTTGCTCAAACTTTCATTTTGTGCTAGAATTTTACTTAAAGACAGGTTGTGTTATATTAGTAGATTAGGGTTAGTATGGAGTTCTGGTAGTGCATGCACTGTTTTTGCCTTCTTAAAAACCCCACTGCACTGATGTATGGGGTCTGGCCCATTATGTACCACTGAAGGTGGGCCCTGCAATAAACAAAAAAGACTAAAATTCCTTCAGTCATCCATTAAGGTATTCTTAAATAACTGAACACCTGGACTTTATTCTGGTGCTGGTTTAGTTTAGGCGTCAGATAACACCTTTTGATTTTAATACAATTCAATATATAATTTTCTTACTCAAAAGGACTTTCTGACAGCTCTTGTCATCTATTGGTCTGTCGCTGTGTTATTCACATTTTGTTCTGAGCATACAGCATGGATCACAAGGTCAGATAACTTCAGCCATTGTCTTGCCTCTCTGGGAGTGATGACATTTCTCTTGCACAATGTGCACGTACACAGAAAAAGGCGTCCACATGTACACTTTTACAAAAACATTTAATAAACATTGGGAAAACAAAAAGTTGGCAGGCATAACAGGCCTTTTGGCTTTGCCGATGCCTCCGTAATTATTTGCATTAATTCTTTTTTCTTTGTTCTGTATGACAGTGTATCCCTAGTATTTTTTTTTGCTAATTTCATTTGCTACTATTTTTCATCTTTATTCATCGCCTCCACCCAAGTGACCGTATACATGTATTTGCGAGAGATATATAGTACTATTTATTAATAAAAACCAAACAATTAACAATTAAAGTATTAAAAAGAGCAAATTACTTTACAACAATAATATGTCTTCTCTTCAAATGCTATGTCGCATTTCTGCTCTCCCATATATTACTTAAGAGTTTAAATAGAGTTCCTCTCAGGGTAATGGATTAAAACTCCCTCCTATAGCGGTAGGGGTAGGGTTATAGTTACAACATTAGTCCTGTATATGTCAAAGTCCCCTTTTTTTTTTTTTTTGCTGCTCATTATACCTATCAATGATGTGTGTTTTAACATCCTTGTCGGAACTAAGGGGCCGATTACGATCGCGGAACGATCGCCACCGCCGGCCCGGCAGTGAGGTCCGCTGGCCCTGCGGACCACAATTCTCCCACCGCCAGATTACAGTAGCAGTGGGATCCAGACCGCGACCACGGCAGAAGCAAAGCCCTTCCGCCACGGAACCGCCACAGGCAATCGTTACGATTGCCCGGCGGAGCGGTCTGAATCCATAAAATGGTGGTGGTGCCTAGCAAGCACCGTCCGCCAAATTAGGATTAGGTCTCCAGCCAGCCTTTCCGCGACGGTGCAACCGCCGTTGTAAGGCATGCGGAGTTTGGTTTTGGGGGCCCCTTGTGTTGGGGGAGGTGTGGGTGCACTAGGGGGGTACCCATTTTACCCCCTTACATTTCACTGCACCAAGTGGCAGGCACAGTGTCGTGCCAGCCACGTAGTGCAGTGAAATGCACAACATGTTCTTTTTGACATCACGGCGGTGCTGCTATCAGCAGCCACTGCCGCAATGTTAAAGGTGCGGAATCCAACCGCTGCGGTGGCGGTTCCATCCTAATCGGGTATGCAGGACCGCCGCATGCATGGTGGACTGTCCTGGTTTACACCATCATGGCGGGCGGAGCCCATTCCATCCGCTATCGTAATCGGCCCCTACGTTTTTGTGGAGGTCTTCCTCAGGGCGAATATTCTAGGGAAAATTGGACCTTAAAGATAAAAAATAATTAAGAGATTCGATTTTGATAAATGTAAACTTGTGGGACTACATGTAAAAAAAATCATAAATAAGTTGGGAAACTTAAAAGTTTATGTTTATCAAACTGTATCTCAGAAAAAAGAGAGAGAAAACATCTTCCTTTAGTTTTCGGACCCGGAATTGTAGTGAGGGTACACACACATCTAACACCCTTTGTGCTGCCCTATTGTTCTTACCTTCAGGGTTCAAGTTATTAGTGATTATATCTGAAAAGAAAGTTAAAACAAAAAATCTTCAAATCCCCTTTCTATAATGATGGACCTACACTTGGGGCTTAACTTGTGGTGACGCAACAGCATTTTACCTCACCAGGAACGTCTGGATTGTTTCTTTGAAACGCTTGTCTGCCAGCGCACTTCTTTGAAACATGCCAGTCCGATTGCCTCCTCTGTAGTACCAAAATTGGAAAAGGATTCTTCCTGGTGGAGTGTGACCGCTGTTCATCTATATCCACTGACATTCACTGTTAGCAGTGGAAGTCTGGTAAATGTAGTTTTTTTGCACATTTGCCACCTGTGGTTCACAACCACTATTATAATCCATACCTTTAAAATATTGTTTTTGGGTATCTTCGGGTTCAGACAATTTCTTATTTTTGGTACCTACAGTGCTGGTGTGGTCCAGACAGAATTCTTAGGAATTTAGTTTTGCACATTGGCTTTATTCAGTTCATACCACTCACTGAATTGAATTTCTTTTCACAGATGTTTAGGTCATTTTCTTCAATTCCACCTATGTTTTCCGTCCTATCTTTCAAACTTGTACTGCTAATAATGGCTTCCAGTTAGTACGAAGACACCCTTCTCTGCATATGTTTAGAGGGGTTTGCCATTGCACGATGCAAAGCCCTTCTGTGGTTCACCTGTGTTAACATTTCAGCATGCAAATCTTATGTGAGCAAAAGTCATTCAGTGCTGCTGCTTGAGCCGCTTTGTGTTGTGTGAGCGTCAAACAAAAGAATAGTAAATTTAGGCCCCTAGAGCCTTTTATGTAATCTGCATGCATCATGACTCATGCTGCGAATGAAACCTTGTTAATTTATTTACTCAAAAATCTGTTTGGAGAGCTGATTTTTAAGAAGCAATAGTAAGCCAATGCTCGACTACAGTGTGCCAGCAGCAAAAGCTAAACCCAGTCTTTTCTGAGGAAAACCATTCACATGATCAGCCTTATCATTTTTTAATGAATTTCCATTTCGGCAGGCAGGCTGGCTTGAGGAGAACAAAAGAATTAGCTGCAAAACGTGTTTACTTGTGAACTTGCTTAACTGGTCCTCTGTTGTTTGCACTGGCGATCTGAACAGTTATGGGTGATATTCCAGGTTGAAGCCACCGTTTGCTCTGGCAAATACTAAGGCCTGGGAGAATTTAGAGGGAACTGAATATCCTTCAATTTCTGGAGAAAACTAATAATGGAGCGTTAAGTCATCAGAATGAATCTCCTCCATTATAGGGATAATATTATAGAGCAGTGTTTACCAAACTGTGCGTGGATCGTGAGCCAATTTGTGGTGGGCTGCAATTGTCCAAGCAATAAATAAAGATGACTTTAAATTCTGTATGTATCTTGTCACAGCTGCTCCACTTCAAGATCAAGACAGAGGGAGAATTTAGAGGGAACTGAATATCCTTCAATTTCTGGAGAAAACTAATAATGGAGAGTTAAGTCATCAGACTGAATCTCCTCCATTATAGGGATAATATTATAGAGCAGTGTTTACCAAACTGTGCGTGGATCGTGAGCCAATTTGTGGTGGGCTGCGATTGTCCAAGCAATAAAAATAGATGACTTTAAATTCTGTATGTATCTTGTCACAGCTGCTCCACTTCAAGATCAAGACAGAGGTCAAATGTCCAGCGATGTCTTCTGACAAACTACTGCTTATCTTTTTTAACATGGGGATCGGTGTTTACAAACTTCTCTTACTTTTCAGTCAGAGAAAGAAAAGTTAACTGAATTATGTGACAGTCTTGCAGGGGTAAAGGGATTGTATAAGGAAATGCTGCAGTATGTCATTTACTGTAACACACAACAAAATGTAAATAAACTGTACACATTCAGCAGTTAAAAAGCAAAAATGAATAACATTTTGTTTGTAATTCTAAAGTATGATGCAAACTAAGGTTTTAGTAGGATCAATGCAAATCAAGACACTTTACTTGTTGACGCACAAATGATAAATATTCACTGAAACCCAATTCCCACACATTGTCATTTATGTGCAATATAGTTTTATCAGTAAAACTGTATATTTGTGCAAATTTTGTGGCCATTTCAATGGAAAATGCGTTGTCTGTAAATGACAGTGTGCTACCACATGATACTTTAGTTACATTAAAAAAATCCCCTAATTTCCATTAAAGCCAGGTGGGTCGCAAAGGTTTATCTTTTTAAAAAGTGGGTCATGGCTCTAAATGGTTTGGGAAGTACCAGTGTAGAAGAAATTCAGCCTGGCCTCTACATTTTATTCAGAGTTTACTCCTGAATTTGGAGGATTTGCAGTTCCCACCAAATTCTCAATGAAGTCCTTAATTCTTTCGACCCCTTCAACCTCAAATCATTGCAGTTCTTGTGCAGCAGTAGCACCCAGATTTCATTTAGCAAGGTGAAGGCCAAGCTTTTCAGTGACTCTAACTCAGCCTGAAAGCGGTCTGTGACAATGATCACTAAGACCACTTTAGGGTAGACTGGCTTGCTAAATTAAGAATTTGCTGCTGAGATATGCTGTGGATCATATGTCACAAGGTCACAAGTTCGAAACCCGGCAAGGCCGACTCAGCTTTCTGTCCTTCCAAAGTCACTAAACTGAGTACCATAAAATTAGGTTAACAGTATCACTTATTATTGACGTGCTTATACAAAACAAGTTAGCATCATTAGGGTCATTGCAGTGCTAGCCAACACTCCTTTAATTAATAATACATTTATTAGAATCATTCACTGTTACATGATGTCAATACAATTAATGTTCCTCGTAAGGATGAGACACAGACTATATTACGGAAATATACCATATGACTACATGCCGCTTTACCATGCTAACCCCCAAATATTAAAAATGCTGCCTTTTGTTGCTCATCCTAACACTCCCAACTTTTCTGTACATGGAATGGAAAGGTAAGAATGTCATTTAGTAGTATAGGAAATGTGTTTCCTTCATTCTAAGGCATACACAGAAATAAACCACTCGCATTTTCCAGTGCCAAGGACAGCCTCAACAGTTTATGTCTGCCACCGTTACCGAGAAACTCTTTCTTTTTAAGGAGAATATAAATATAGTGTTGCTTTTTATTAACTTGGCATGTCCTCCTGCCTCCCTCCTATATTACAATCACAGAAGAAAAGAGATGTGTGCAGGACAGGCGTCAGTTTGCAATATAGATGATTCTGTGCCTCTCAATCAGCTCAATATCTCGCTCCAGTTGTCTCATCTGAGTTTCCAGTCTTTGTTTGTGGATCATCTTCGGGGGAGTGTCAATCATCACAGACAGGCCTTGGTACTCATGATGCAGTTCATCCCAGTTCTTTTTCAGCCCCTACCAGTAGAAAATCAAAAAGGAAATGGATCAGAAAACATCACTTTAATCCCATATGCGTTTGAATTCATTAGAAAAACATGTCATAACATAATTTTACAAGGTTCATCTCGAAATACATTTCATAATGTGGTTAAGAACTGATGATTTTGTTTCATGAAAATACATTTGTTCACAAAGTAAACACAAAAGGATGTGGACCAATTGAAATAGTAAGACCATACAAATTGTCCTGAATGCTGCTACAAAACAAATCAGTTGCACAATTCCTTAAAGTGGAACACTTTAATATCCAAATTACACATGCCAGCAAGTTGTACCTACGACTAACTAGCATGTTTTGTCATTCGTAACACTTAACGTGGAGGAGGTTAGTATCCAACAACTGTTACGAACTCACCACAGATGATTTTACTACCATCAGCAACACGCAAATGGCTCATTTAATTGATCTTTTAAAAAAATAAAAATTTTCACTAGAAATCGTATTGGTGAGGCTGCATGGAGATGTAATGAAGAAGGCAAAACACGGAAAATAATGACCATGCTGTATTTATGAATGAAAATATTAAAAATGTACAGAGCATGAGGTAGAGATGAGATTGAATATCGAAAGAAAGTGCAGGACAAATTCTATGAGGAAAAAATCACTCAGGCTTTGAACTCCCCAAAAGAACTATTTAGAGTGGTTAAAACCCTACCCACTCAACATGATAGTAACACCATTCCCCAAACCACAAAAGAAAGATGCAACGACATAGCATCCTTCTTCCACAAAAAAGTGACCGATATTTATGGTCAATTCCAAATCAATCCCGAACCTGCGCTAGGGGAGGTAACTATGGGCAGAGATCTGCCACCGCCTCCAATTCTAGCAACATTCTCCATGCTTGACAGAGACAATCCATAATCTTATACAGGCAACCTGAAGCCGGATCTCCATTAGATACTGCTCCCCCACATACCTTATCCAAAGTGGCTGAGGTCATATTACCGTCACTTATGGAGCTTCTTAATCTCTCATTAGAGGCGGGCTTGGTCCCTAAGCTATGGAAGCATGCAGTTATTAGGCCACTATTGAAAAAACCTCAGCTAGATCCAGAAATCCTTGCCAATTTACGATCGATTTCATTACCCCCTTTTCTAGGAAAACATGTCAATCGGACATAAGCAAACTTTCTGGAAAATAGCAACATTCTTCATCCAACCCAGATGGGCTTCCATACCCACCATAGCACGGAAGCAGCAGCAGAGAAGCTCAAAGCTATACTGGATAACGGAGGCTCAGCCGCCATCCTACTACTGGATTTAAGAACGGCATTCGACACAGTGGATCACAAGATCCTAAAAGATAGACTTTGCAAGGTGGGAATTCAGGGCAGAGCTTTAGATTGGCTCACCTTGTATCTGGAAAACAGATCCTACCAAGTCATGGACAAAGACTGCCTCTCTGGCAGCTTTTCAACGATTTGTTGTTTCCCTCAGGGATCGCCTGTCAGCCCCACGTCGTTCAATATATATGTGCGTTAGCTTGCCACCTTAGTGCAGGACTTTAATCTGTCAGCAGTCTCCTATGCGGAGGACACCCTGCTGGTTGTTTCTCTTACAGAAGGCCCTAATCAAGGAAATAAACATTTGGTACTCTGTTTGGATAAACTGCGCTGCTGGATGTCATTCTACCGCCTAAAGCTGAAGGGTGATAAGAGGGAATTAATGATCCTTGGAAACCAGGCTATACACAGACCTCTGACCAGATGGCATGTTGACATGGGCCCCAGCCTTCTGTTCCAAACCGGTGACAACAAATTTAGGAATCTGGTTGGACAATTTGCTAGCAATGGGCCACCAAGAAAATAAATTGTCTGGCATCTGTTTCTCTTTACTCCGAATGCTCAGAAGATACTGGTATTTATCCCAGAGCATCTAAGGAAAACGGTCATTCAATCCCTCAGTTTACCATCTGTATTATGGCAACTCACTTTATGTGGGCGCACCCAAATACGGAATAAAGAGACTTCAGACTGTGCAAAATGCGGCAGCAAGGCTCCTTCTGAAGGTTCATAGCTGTGTCTCCACAAGAGAACCCCTCAAACAGCTGCATTGGCTCCCAATTGAGGCAAGGATTAGGTTTAAATCCCTCTGTATTGCTCATAGGGCCATAAATAACAAGGGCCCAGTAAAGCTCAGAGAGCTCAGAGAGTTGGTAACCATTCATGTTCCAACTAGACACCTGAGATCCTCGCATCTTCATTTCCTCAGTACTACCAGGGTAAAAAGGATGAGATGGGGAGATTGCCAGGGAGTGACAAGCACCACGGGCCCCCTCAGTGGCTGCATAGAAGAATGGCTTAGACTTTTTTATGGGGCTAGAACAGCCTATTTTTGTTGCCAAGGGATGCCCACGCAAACATTACAAAATATGGAATAGATGGGCGGATTACCGGGGTCTGTGGCTGGAGCCCCCATCAGATGTACAGGTGCTAGCATTGGAATAACTTCATGTATATGGGGGGTCGGTGGAGGTTTTTGGGGTGGGGAGGGGGGTCGGAGGGGTGTGTGCTCTCTTGCTGGAACTGCGTATTTTTGTATGAAGGCTGTGGACAGGACTATGCGGACATTGTGCGACTTTGGGGGGAGGGTGAGGGAGGGAGGGAGTTGGGGGGGGTTTCAGTATTTTTTTATATGCTTTTGTTATCCATATATGAAAGTCAATTGCCTAATTGGTCCTATCTAGCTTGATTCTGCAGATGCCTCTGGTGTGCAGAGCCCTGCGATAACTGTGCAACTTGACAAATAAAATATGTTTTAAAAAAAAAAAAAGATGAGATGGGGAAGAATATCATTTGCACACATGGCATCGAAGTTGTGGAACGATCTTCCACCCCGTCTCAGAGCACTGGAAAATGAACTTTCCTTCAGGAAGAAACTTAAGACATGGCTGTTGCCCCGTTAATATACCAGAGGCCCTACTCTCAGCACAGTACTCACCAGCGCGGGGAAGCCTTCAGGTAGCCATGAGCTTTACAAAACATAAACATAATACACTTCAGAGTGTTATAAACGATGCAACTTAAAGTAACTGTCAAGGCAAAAGAAATCTCCACTACACAACACTTGTCTCCCAACCTAAGGGTGTAATCTATTTAGCTTCTGATGTGCCCAGAAGAAGCAATCCCAGCAGTGTCGTAAAATTAGCCCTTGTGGTGCAGAGGGGCTTCCGAGCTCCAAGGGGCCCCCTCTGGCACTGTGCACGGGCAGCGGGCCCATGGACTGAGAGCTCCTTACTGGGTCTGGGGATCATGGGGGGAGATGGTAGCTTCACGTACTTTGCAGGGGAACTCATCAGGTTTAGTTACGTCACTGCATCCCAGGACCTCTGACACCGACAGCAGGTCAGAACTACAATTCCGGGCTTCATAAAGAGAACTGCAATCAGCTGCCTGGCAATGTCTTTGCAAAAAGAAAACACAAGTGGGCACCATAATGCAACAAAATATATTAATAATTGCCCCGTTCCAAAGGATGGGGGGGTGACACACACAAAATATTTCAGTTTTGACTCTGGCTTTGAAAATCTTTGCGCTGGAGCTATGTGGGGGGAGGGAAACTGATGGTCCTCTCTGAATATTTTGCATTGGTTCCCCATTATTTGGCTTTAGTCTACTGCTTTAAGCCTTCTTAGAAGCTCTTTATTATTGTATAAGTCCTTTAGAGTTCCTGCGCAAAAGCACAACTATCTTTTCAAAATAGGTGAAATAAATGTCCCAATTTATTTGTCATTAAAATCAGCTCCAGAACCCATCCATCCTAGTATGAACTCCAAAATCCTTTGCTTTCTCTAGTTTTATTTTTCACCTCTACAGACCCTCAAATCCCAGCCAGGCCAAACAGTCTGTACAAGGGAAATTTGATCTTGACTACGGGTCTTCTATCATGTGAACTCCCAGCCCCTCCCAGCAATATGTTTATTTTACAAGTATGGACCAGGTTGGATGGGAGCAGCTCCCTTTCCCTCCGCCAACATGGCTGTTAGTAGTCAATGTATATTAAAGTTGTGTACATGCACTTGCTTCTTTACTATTCAGATACCACTGGGTTACAACAAGCTCTACAGGATTTGCTCTGCAAGCCAGCCATCTTTCTGCAAACAGGTCCCCTTCAACTGCCTGCTGAAGAACTGAACAAAGACCAACTTCAATTCTCTTTGTTGTGCCAGAGTTTCTGATGAGAAGTATTTCTGTTGTGATAGGCACAAGTAGTTCCCAAGCATCTAGGCTTTGTGCTGGACAAACAATAGTTTTGATATTAACATATGTGTTTCTCTTAGAGAGATTATCTTCTTTCCACTGGAATGCAATCAATAGAGCTACTGAATCTACCAGACATTGGGAGAGTTCATGAGCTTTCCTTCTCTATAACATATTTTAAAATGTGGATTAAAAAGCACTGTTTGGTTCTAAAATACTATTGATGGGGAGAAAGAAGGTATTTTGAGTTTGTGTCGTTGTAAACAAATGATTAAAGCGTGACTAAAATAAGAATATTTTTGAGGTTGAACTTCACTGAGCTCCATGATGGAAGCTCGACTGTGGACCTCTAGTATTATTCATTTCTGTGAATCATGTTCGGCAGCCTGCCTCATGGCCTGAAGAGACACATTTGTCTAGAGGATCCTAGAAGCATCACCGCACCACTATATCTAGTCTTGAATTTCTTCCTTGTTGTTTGGACACAGGAGCACACCTAGTAGTGGACAGCCCGCTTGAACACAGTTTTCGCATCTTCTAGGATGGTGCTTCCATTCATGAGTGGTGCCTGAGAGGGACCTGGTGGTACTGCAGCATAGGTGCTACTTAGTTCAGATTTTGGTATTAATATAGAGGTTGTTATTTTCTAGGGCCCGGCAACAAATGCCTGCAACCAGTTTAGGCTACATCATCGAACTAGCAAATGGCTACAACATGTGATAATGGGCCTAGCGAAAATCTGCAACGATAATCTGCTCATTGTAAACAATGTCAATTCAAAGATGTTAGCTTTTGGCAGAGTGATAATAAAGAAAGGAAAATGAATGGCGGCGAGAATACAAAGGCTTCATTGCGGTTGTTGTGTGATTAGGGTACATAATAGCTTCCTATTACATCTAACATCACTGAAACCTATATCAAACACTTTAGTATATGCCTTGATACACCTGGCAAAAAAACTAACAGGGCCTGCTATAAAACCCTTTTTAAATGTTATTCTAGCAAATGTCATGCTATTGTTGATGTATGGATGACCAGGCTTTAATGACAAGTTCATAAAATGTTTGGAGTTAGCACAATGTTATCTGTTTACAAGGTTCTTTAATCCCTAATCATCAATCTGGCAGGCTCAGATGTATTCTTATTTAAACAAATAAATCAATTACATTGTAAAACTTTTGAATCTGGCTTTAAAACTTGTTCAACATTGAGACATGCTGGAATAGTTTTAAAGTCTTACAAGCTTAAGTACAGCAACCATATCTTATTGAGCAAATGTCCATAAAAATTTAGAGAGAATATAGTAAGTTGTGCTTTAGTCTACTCGAGATTGGCGCACCTGAACGACAATGGAGTTGTAGTTGGATCAATAGTGGCTGCATGTTCTGTGGGTACAGGCTTGAAAGTCCAGCACATACTATACTGCTGAATACGTTTCACCGTGGTACAGCCTAAGGGCCAGATGTAATAAACACTGGTTGCAAAATACTGGTCACAATTTGCAACCAGTATTTTTGAGACCAGTTTGAAATTTTGCGGACCAACCTCTGTATTAGGTCGGTTCACAAAATAAACACATTGTAGTGGGTCACAATTCAACCTTCCTCGTGAATATAAATGAAGTAAGTCTCAAATGGCTAACCATTACGATTCGCTGACATTACGGCGATGGTGGCTGCTGGGGTGAGCAGAGCACCATGTCTGTGATTGCTTTTTAATAAAGCAAACTTATAATACAGTCCCGTTTTTCTTACAGGAAACGGGACTGTATTAAAAAAAAAACATGCTTTTTTCATTTGTTCATTGATCTAAGAAGAGCAATTAGCTGTTTTATTACATTCATAAAGGAGAAGAGATCCCAAGGGGACCCATTCCCATTTGCAGATGGATTACAACCTCCTTTAAGGTGTCGGTAAAAAAAAAAATCAATATTTTGCTACCAGATTACAATTTGCCCTTTCCAAATATTGAATCGGTATCCATTTCTAAACACATTTATGTGGTTTTATGACAGTGGCAGCTAGTATTTGGAGCATGTTTTTGGTCACCAAAAGCATTGTGTTTTGGTTTGACAGCTGGTCAATAGTGCAAGTGCTGAACAAGCATTCTGTAAGAAGCTCACACATCCTGAGGTTGCTCAGGGCTTTGAATATTACATTCATGGCAGGGTCAGTGGATAGAAACAAACCTGACATCGCTGGTTTTCTTTCTCACATAAATGTAAGGCTTTCATACCCGATTCTCTTTCTCACGTTAAATGAAAAGTTTTCAGAAGACTGCAACCCAGTGCTTTAAATGGGCCGATACTGTCCGGTAAGGAGTACCGGCACTTTTTTATTTTGAGAGGGAGAGTACCGGCACTTCTCAAGAGAAATGCTATACTTTTAATTGGAGAGTACCGGCACTTCTCAGAAACAAGCAGGTACTCTGTTACAGAGTAGCTGCACTTCTATTTTTCCATTTCAAGCACTGATGCAACCTAAGGAAAAGACGAGTACATGATACCTTTTCAGCAAGGTCCTTAGAGAGGTGGATACCGGGATCAATATGCTAGTGTTGAGGTCATTATCACAAGGGACGCTTAAGTATTAGGTGGGCTCTAAGGTCATCTGTAGGTTGTACAGAACCGTGTATAAAGATAAAGAGATGGCGCATGGGCTGTCTAGCAGCCCAACTGAGGAATCTGAATTGTGACCATGGGAGAATGGGAAGTCTGTCGTGTACCTCACAAGACTCACCTTTGCTTGCGAGGTGATTCCGCAGAGACGACAAGAGCACCCGTCCCTGTACCCACCTGACCCTCGTGAATAGTAGGAACCAACGGGGATGAGATGGACGCAGGGAAGGGAGCCAGAAAGGACGTAGTGGCTTGGTGTGGAAGTATCCTGGGGCCCTATGGAAGACAGGAAGGACTAGATCAATAAGGAATCCTAACCCCCTGTTCTACAGCACCCACGCCAACCCACACACAGAAAGGAAAGTCATTCCGGGGACTCACCGATGCTTCTTCGGATCATGGCAACCAGAATCAGCGCTGCTCCAGGCGAAGAGCTCCTGGACACTACTCCTTCCGAAAATCAAAGTAAAGCGCTCCTGCGCCGGTGTGTTGAAAGAAAGGTCAAATCATGCGCAAAGGTGTCCTTGCGCAATAAAGCGGCAAACTACGGGGGCAAGCTATAACAATGGCAACGTAGGTGCAAGAACACAGTTCAAAAACGAAATGGGTACTTCGTCACGGTAGCGCTCCTGCGCTATGGACTCTTCAGTACCCCCTAAGCGCATCCACGCTGAAGTGAAGCAAAACCAAGAGTATCCCACCAACGCTCCTGCGTTGTAGGATTGAAGAAAACCCCCAAGCGCTCCTGCGCTAATTAAACTAAAGGTGCTCCCTAAGCGCTCCTGCGCTAAGTAAACTAAAGTGCTCCCTAAGCGCTCCTGCGCTAAGTAACCTAAAACATCCCCCCAAGCGCTCCTGCGCTAAACGAACAAAAGGTATCCAATAACATAAAACAAGTATCCCATGAGCACTCCAGCGCTCTGGGATTCAGGCAGCCTCTGCGGCGGGAATTCTCGATGACCAGTGGGGCGCTCCAGCGCAGTAAGAAGGAATACACATGCACGCCTTCAACTTACTGGAACCAGGTTGCGGGAGTCGTGACTCGACTCGGAACTCTGCAGTCACGTCTTCAGGGGATTCGGTTGAATCCGAAGCACGGAGCCGGCGGGAAACGCGCAGTGTAAGCGTTTCCCCCGGAAGTGTTTCTCCGACCTCTCGTGCGCCGCAACCACTAGACCGGGACTCACCCTTCCAACCGGAAGTGAGTCTCCCGGTGTTTCTGTGTGCGCGTTTGCGGGGCACCTGACAAAGTCGAGGTCTTGGGGGGAATTAAGGGTGTGTGCATTGGCATTTACAGCAAAGATGACAGAAAAGTGAGTAGTTGCTGACTGGTTTCAAGATGAAGATATGAATGGGATGGAGTAGTTCAGAAGGAACACTAGGCAACAAGGTTGTGGTTGCGACTACTTTCAGAGAGCCTGGGGAGGGTGTAGTAAACCCCAATCCAGCCAAAGGGGCCGGGTGCAGCCACCAGGGACTAAAAAATTTCCTAGGCCAACCTTGTGGCAGACACCTGGTGAGCTTCAGATGCACTTGGATGTTATTATAACATGTAATATTCAAATATAGGCTACTAGCAGGTTAAAGTTAAAGGTTGCAGCATCTTATTTTCTCCTGATTCTAATGATTTCATGTCCAAGATCGTGGGTGAAGGGTGATAATAAAATCATTGCTAATAAAGTGGCATATAAACGAGTGGAGGCCTCAGGGAGCTGGCTGCCCCCCTCCCAGCACAATTCAGAAAACAGGAGTTACTTGTTTGCTGGTCTCCATCATCCTGAATTCCTGCGAATGCGAAGAAGGAACCTGGCTCTTATTAACTTACCGAGATTTGACAGGTTAGGTGAATCTCTGCTCACGCATATTAGGCGCCAGGTCTGTTCCTAGCTCCCCTGCACACCTTTTACTGGTTTTTACCTTATCTTGAAAATCCAGTTGGGACAGCTACTGTGTTTGAAACTGTGGTAGTTAAGGGCGCTAGACTGTTGTGGAAAAAGCTGAGACGCAGGCTTACCAAGGGGGGGCTAGCTCTTCCAGATATTGGCTGGTACTCTGTCGCATTCCAATTTAAAAATATACGGATGTTACTTGTAAAACCAGAAGAGACATCTTGGGGGAGGCTTCTGGGGGAAATGATCAAGGCAGAGGGTGGAGGCGGAGGAGAAGGCTTTCTGAATAAATTTGGAGCACCTAGGTTCTTCAAAAAGGTACGTCAGAAAGTTCTTAAGGCCGCCCTTTGCTTATGGTATAAGGTCAGATGTAGATGGGGGATTGGGACTATTCGGATTTTGCCCCGATCTGGGACTCCCCGGGGACCCCGATATTCCTGAAGGATAGCCTTGCGATCCCAATAAAAAAGGCGGGCATTACTATCTGGTCAGAGCTTCTAACCTCAGAAAGAGTGTACCCGTGGGAGGTTTTAAAAGCGAAGGTTGGAAGTAGGCTTTCTAGACTCAAATACTTGCAACTAGCCTCCTGGTTTACAGCAGAAAAGGGGGACATACGAGGAGCTTGGGAGTTGGAGCAAACTTTGCAAGAAGTACATCTCAAAAGTAAGGAAGTCTCTATCTGGTATAAGAAGTACTTCGAGGCTGAAGATATGGAACATCTTCCGCAGCATGCAATCTGGAACCAGTCTCCCCATGAGTCCGATGTTGAAGAGCTTTATGAACCGTCCTTGAAGCTTCTCTAAATATGTTAAACCAGCCCGCTTGAAAAATAACCATTTCTTTGTCATTAATAAACTTTACTACACACCCGCAAAGATTGCTAACTTTGCTCCACTATCCTCTCCCAAATGTCCAAGATGCAACCTTCTTAATGCTAATGACATCCATATTTGTTATGAATGCCTTGAACTCAGCGTGTTCTGGAGGGAGGTTGGGGACATCTTAGGTGGTATTTATAAATTAAAAATCAAGGTCAACGTCTCCCTGGGGATGACGGTGCGCTTGGAAAGAATCTCCAGCAGGGACATAGAGGCCTGTTGTTTTATCTGGTTTTAATAGCCCGGAGAGAAATCTGTATGAAGTGGAAAGAGCCGCGGCCCCCAACATGTGAGGACTGGTTAAAAGCTGCGTTTGCTATGGCTCGTTTGGACCAAGGGGGCGAAAGGGAGAGTGGTGTGAACATATGGCAGGCTCTAGTGTTCTGGGGTAGGGATCCGAGTCTGGTATAGCTCCTCTGAGCTCCTCCTGGTCCTATGATTACACCAAGCTTCCAACAAAGGGGCTGGTCTTGTTCGGCCTAAGTGATTGCAGCAGCCGTGGGGC
The DNA here is from genome assembly GCF_964204655.1 of Triturus cristatus. NCBI lineage: Eukaryota > Metazoa > Chordata > Amphibia > Caudata > Salamandridae > Triturus > Triturus cristatus. The sequence continues at coordinate 407,237,100 of NC_140593.1, forward strand.
GCATAGTTCGGAATACGACTTCTTTCCAAGAATTGCAGATGCTTATTGGTGAGATGAGGACAAAAAAAAAACTGTGGTAGATAACGTTTTTTTAAACAAACAAGCACATGAATTGTGATATGTTGTTCTAAGCGGCCAAGATTTCTTTCTTTTTGATGTAAATGTCTTATTAAAAAAATGTCACTTGCTTTCACTACAAACGACAAGGTTTGTAATACCAGCATTAATAAGATCTGAAACGCGTCTCTGCAAATGTTTCTATAACGCATTTGCCGTAAAACATGTGCTGGCACTAACATTCACTTTACTCAGAGAGCATCTCAAATCCCCGATTTATTTTTGTAACATTTCGAAACCATATTGTCATGGCAATGAAAGGTGAACAATTGAAAGTCTGTGCAAAGAAACCGAGAAGGCGTCGCTCGGAGAGGATATTATGGCAGCGCTGCAAACACGAAGTCGCCTCGAAAACCCTCTCAGATTTCTTTGCCTTTTCCCAAAATAAATACGGTTCTCTACAGTCTGAGGCCATGTTGGGACAAGCCACCTAGCAACACGAACGTGTAAGGTCGTATAAACCCCGCATACTATTTACATAATATGAGAGAATAACTTCCACGTTTTGAAGTCCTTCAATGCTATTAATGTTCTTCGCAGTTTACCAAGTTCTTTTTAAAAGTACGACACAGCGACATCTAGCGAGCAGAATTCAAAAGAACAATTTTCCTGCCAGTGGTACACTTTTTAATAGCTACCGAGGGTAACCAGCCACCTGCATTCAATGTCACAGGCCTGCGGACCTTGACCAACATACTTTTTAAGCAACATAACACAAGTCGGAACATTACCAAGATCTGAGTAATTTTTATTTAGAAAACGCAACATAGTTGAGGACATGTTGGACACAACATAGGAAGAGAGATTTGTGCAAAAGATCTAGTTCTAATCCAATCATATTGATATTTTAGAACCACAAGATCTGCACCGAACATCATTTGACACCTATAAAGTTAAAAGTGTGGCGGGGTGCATTCGAAATTCGTAATTTTTTTAATGATAAGTGCATCATCAAAGAGGGCTTGGTTACTAATACATTTTCGAGTCGTGAAACAGTCTCGAGATTGCCCCAAGCCAGTAAAGATGCCAGGACCCAACCTCATGCTTTGAGAAAACCTTAATTAAGGCTGTCTTAATTCTGCAGAACTCCTTACTAAATCAAGCCCAGGGTATTTGGTTGCTCCAAAGTTACAATTATTGCCAGTCGATGCAGTTCACACAAATTGGCTTTTTCTGAAGGCTTAATCCCATTAGCAAATTACACAATATATAAAATCCTATCGGACGTTTTGTCTGTACGGATACGTGGCATGGCTCTAATAGCTGCTTAATGTAGTCATAGTGCTCTGTGTGGCTCTCATGGGCCTGTCATGATCTTCTCTGCTCGCCATGTTTTCGATAACCATGGGAATTAAGTTTGAAAGGTCACAATAGGTGAGAGCATTCGGGCTGTTGCCAGGATGCAGAATCAGCTAATTAGGGGGTGCATTAAGTAATCACAGAAGGTTTCCATATCTCTTAGAGAGGTTTTACCACCCAATATTAAAGGCTGGAAAGTAGCTAGCTGTTCTCATACAGAGACGAGTTTGACTACTATCAAACCAGAATTTCATGTTTCCATTTTGTAAGTATTTAAGTATATATCGTCTGTCACCCTTTGTTGGTCTCTTCCCTTCCCATGTTTAATTGGAGGTAGCATGTTCCCTGCCAGCATAGTTTTTGAGTCCCGCACATGTAACGTTAGGCTCTTGCAAACTTTCAGTTTGCTAACTTGCCATTTACAAGTTTGTGTGTTTTGATCACTGTTTTACTGCAGAAACATACTTCTTATAATATGAGCCAGCAGTGTGTTTCGACTTAGAACTATTACAAACTGCAATAAATAGATTTTTAATCACTATAACCAGGACCATGCACCACCTATTTTGCACTTTTTTTTTTGCTACGTCCTCTCTGGCTTTATGACTTTGCATTTATGTAGGTTATTCACAAACAATTTCCACATGACTAGTATCTCTCTCTCAGAGTGTTACGTACTTATTATTTATGAAATTATACCTATTGTCACAGGTGTAATACTTGCTGCTTTGATGAAGTCCCCGAACCAGTGACTGAACAAGCGTCAGCTGTTTAAACCTCAAGAAAATGAGGACATTAGTTTTTCTAAATATACTTAGGCCAGGGATTAGAGATATGACATTTCTCATGACTTGGACGTTATGGATAACAAATTCAGGGTCCAAGCAGTATAGTGGTTTGATTTGATATGTTTGCTGGTATATCAGTGCAAGACGCTGCAATGTACATTGATTTTAATGCTGTCCCAACTCGGATTTAAATTGGTTAGCTAATCACCACAGCTATAAACAGGTGTGAAGGGCTGGTCGTGGCTTATTTACACTCTTGGGTGGCAGGTTATATGTTTGGGTTAAGCAGCTAAATGTGTTATTACACATAGCTCAATCACTTACATTAACTGGGACTGTTGTTTTGGGTGCGTATCTCTGTCTGGTCAGCAGAGCAGGGATGAAACAAGGGGTTTCTGCCCAGGAACATACCAAGACGGCTCCTTAGGTAGGGAGGGCTATGATGTGATGGCACCGGGGGTGTGGGTTACTGGGTCTCCTGTGGCAGTACTGGGAGGATGTGCTAGCTTTGTAAGGCCAGCTCTCAAGCTTTCTATGTTCTTGCAGCAGGCTAAGCCAAGTAATATAATCAGAAGGAATAAAAGGTACTGCGGCGATGGTATCTGGCCATTTTTCTCTCCTGGCATCCTATCTTGAAAACATATTTGTCTGGCAATTAATAGATTAGTCTACTGTACTTTGTTTGCGTAGAAGAAACATGTTTTTTTAAATATTATTGCGAAGCTGAATAGGACATAGCAGGAGGATTGCGGCCTAATTGCCTAGAATATCAGGATTATTCTCACAAAAAGGGAAATGTTAGATATGTTCTCAGCTACCTAGGCACAGATTAACTGCTTTCTAAAATACCCCATGGGTACCTATTTGAATATACAGATGCAAAGAGCCTTGTCTCCATGGGAAAATTAGCCTGCACCTTACTTTTCAAATTAGACTGCTATGGGGAGTAGGGATTTATGGTAGCAGTGCCACAGAAAATCTAAGAAGCGTCATAAATTTCAACCGGCTCTTTATAACCTGTACCTCTCCTCTCCAGGACCTGTGTAGGCCCTCTCCACAACCTAAAAAATTCCACAGGATGGCCCAAAATCCTTTGGAGAGGAATTCCCTTTTAAACTTCTATTTTAAAGCGGAAAGAGGGTTAGCTTGTCCAAGGCAAACTAAAGGTTTGATTTTATTAACAATATTATAAAAGCAAATAAAAGAACTACCTAAAAACCTTAGAAAACAAAAATTCAAAACTGAAGATCAGCTGTCCAGCTGAAGACATATTTTCATCACCATTTGACAGACTAACATACTGAGCAGCAGGGTTCCCAACAAGTTACCAAACAGCAAGATCCACAAGAAAAATCAGGAATATCATTTCTTTGTAGGTTTACTTTCACTTCTAAGATATTTATTAAATTAATAAAAATCAGTGAGTGTACCTCTAAGACGCTTGTTCTTTCTTCCTCTGAGATCTGTTTCATGGCACCTTGCCTGAGGCGCTCCCGGACATAGTTATCGTACTCTACTTGGGCTCTTATCACTTCCTCCTTACGCTTGCAAATGTATTCAGGAGTAACACCGAAGTCCTGGCAAAACAACATGAAAAGGAATATGTAACATTTAAGCTATACTATTGTTCTGTTTTACAATACAAAAGTTCTAGAATGGATAATGCGCTTTAAAATGAATTCTCCAACAGTATTCCATCACAGGTGAGCAAAATGAGAAGCACCACACTTATCTTCAGACACAAGGATATCCTGACTGGGGACAACTGTAGATGAATGAAAGGCAACACATTACCTCTCTTACAGTTCCTCTAGTCTTGTCAATGGTTGTTTTAATTCTCAGTCTTCATTGACCCACAGATCTTTGCTTATGTTGGTGCAGGCTCTGATTTCTCCTATGCAGGGGTCTCATGCATTTTTTCTGGTTAACCACACGGCTTAATTGGAATATTGCCCTCATTCACCCAAAAGCGGGCCCATTTCACAAATTAAATTTGCCTGCAATTAGCTAAGGAGTAGATTGTTGTGTAAGGCAATGTGACTTCATAATGGTGCGCAGACTACACATAAATGTTTAAAGAAAACATTGTTGAGCTCAAGAATGTTGATTCACCAAAATACAGGGGTAGTGTAAGGGACATCACCAATCCTCTGACGCCTGATGACATTAATTGTTTGACAACTTGTCCCACCCGTAGACTTTCAATGGCCTGTTACTTGCAGCAGAGGGCCTAGGAATATATCATGGTATATCAACCACAGAAAGTTAACCGTGCTCTTTGTCCCTGTTAACCCTTTTGTTCTCTTCTCTGCCTTCTTGATCCTTGACATTAGGAGCAGCAACTGCAGTGTCAGGGTTACCACTTAGAACGCCTTGGATAGCAGCTGCCACAACTGGGGATGTATGACGTTACAACGCATGCTGTTACAACGCATGCTGTTACAACGAAAGTTTTACAACGCGAGTGCATTGACAACGCAGGACATTACAACGCAAGTCTTTACATCGACTTGCACTAGATGGCGTGCTAACATTAAAAAAGTGTCATTTACTATTCCAACTCCAGTCCACGTAACAGTAGGGAAGGTGTTGGGATAGTAAACTACACTATTTTTAATGTTAGCACGCCATCTAGTGCAAGTCGATGTAAAGACTTGTGTTGTAATGTCCTGCGTTGTCAATGCACTCGCGTTGTAACAGTTTCGTTGTAATGGTAGTGCGTTGTAAAAGTTGCGTTGTAAAGGTTGTTCCCCCACAACTGGCTATCCATTATGGCCATCCATACTGGAGACAGAAGTAAACAAAGTATGGCTTACTAGATGGATAATCTAAAATGTAAAAATAAAAAAATGGAGAAATGTTGCAAACTTTAAGAAAGAGGACAAACAATTTAGTCTGTGACCAATCACCGTAGACTCATCTCATGTTAAGTACATTGTGTCACTTTGTATCCCTGCATCAGACTAGGAGAGGGATAGGATTCCCCTAGTGCTCACCTATTCATATTCACTTGTATCCGAGAAACCTAGGTTGTGTCCTGGTCTTCAAAGCACCCACCTCTGGTATTGCCTGGTGGAATTATCTGTAGATATTGTGTTCGCTCTCTGGGCAGACAACATTTACTTATAAACAGCATTACATATGTAAAAGAAAGATACAACCTTAAAAGGGAAATGCAGATTAACGCTACAACCCCCAAAACATTATTTAATATAGATTGTTTAAGAGCATTTTACAATAATATACCTTTCGCTTGATGTACTTCGGAACAAGTCCAGATGTTTCGAGGGGATGTTTGTCTCCTTTTCTACTATCAACAAAAACGTGCTCGGGTTTCTTTGGAACACCCATAATGGCTTCGGTTGCATTGGTGGTTATGAAGTTTTTTTTCGTTTGAATTCCCATGATTGGCTGTTCTGTCCTTCGCGGGACGGGTGGCTTTCTCTTCCCATCAACTACGCATCTGTCCGTTTTTTCTGAAAAATCAAACATAGCACTTCCTTGGCGCCACAAGAAAGTCATGCGAGGCATTTAGTGTTGTTGACCTGCGCACAAATTCTCCAACAACAAGGTAGGTTTTAGCGATGCATTGTACGTTATGTGACTTGGGGTAACCTTTTGGGAACAGGTAGTTGTAGTTACATTAAACGTTAGATCATGAGAAACGCTCCCAAATTCATAACTTCTAGATGAGTGCGCAGACAGTTTCTAAGTAAGTCAAAGAGGAAAGCAAACATGCTTATGAATGGCTCAGTCCCATTGAAACCATCCCTTCAACCCTTCAACCGCCTGCATCCTCCAACACCTGCATAGAAATGTATATTTTTTCCATCGAGTGTCTAAACTGTCAACATCTTTTGTCTATTTCTGATTCCCAAATTGTATTGTTCATCCATTAAACGTATGCATGAAAAACGCAGTAGGCAACAGATGTGGCATGAACACTGACTTAGTTTAATCTTTGTTTTCACTAATGAACCTTTCGGGAAAACACTGCCTCCGTAAACTTGCACTTTGTATTACAAATTTGAACGTTTTAATGTATACGTTATTTCTATTAATAAACTAAGTTAAACAAGCAGGTTTCATTTGTATGAAAGCTATGGTCGATCGTGCAGTCACTCTTCAATGTGAGATAAACAGAGTAGCAAACCGAAGACACCCTGCTCTGCTACCCTGCTCAGGTACCTGCTCAATAGACACACAAGACTTCTCTGGGATCCTGAAATGCTTGGCACATAGCTACTACTGGCTGGCATTTCAAAGCAGCCCATTGAGGGAGAGGTGTGGTGCAGCGGCCAGAGCGGCTAAGATGAGAGTGAATTGCATCTAACAACTCCTATGCTGGTTATCTACTGTTACACAGTCTAGGGAAGACATCATAGAAGACAGCGGAGTGCAAGTCGGACACACAAGATTCTTAGTTGCTAGATACGGGGCTCACCGTACAATCCCCTGCAGCAGCTCAGCATCATGTGACTCTGGGCAGTAGCCCACTCAATCGCCCCAATGGCCCGCAGTGCCTTCAGACCCCTAGAAGTGATGAGTTTGGGCTCACAATAACGGATCCATCCATACATACATACATATTGATTGGGAAATACTGCGGTCAATAAAGTAGACTGGACTACCAGATGTCATTTAAGTACAGACGTGGTACCCGTCACCTGGAAACATCAGCACAAATTAAGCACTGCATGCTGGTGTGGTAGCAATAAGAGGTGAAGCCAAAAGCATGAGAAATTCAAATGAAAGCTTTTAGTCAGTTGGAAGAGGAAATGGGGAAGAAATGCCATTTTGGAAGGACAGAAAATTGTGAAGAAGTGGGTTTGAGGTCTTTGTTGAATTGAACAATGATGACGAATGTCTGTGGATTGGTATTCATATGCAGCAGTAAAGTAATGGAAGCTGAAACCAAACTGTCTGTGCCTTTTTCTTGATGTGGTCCTTGATGGTAGATTGTGCAAGGCAGCAGGAGAAGTTTTAGACATGTCAGTCTTAGCGTGGCCTTCCCCCAAACTTTTTGCCTTCATCCCTCCTTGTTTTTTTCTGAATACATTTTTGTTGGCATTGGGACTCTGCACTTCACTCCCTAAACATGGTAAAATTGGCTTAAACCCAATTGGCACATTTCATTTACTTATAAGTCAATAGTAAAGTGGTACCACATGTACCCAGGGCCTGTATATTAAATCTTGCTAGCGGGCCTGCAGCCCTTATTGTGCTACCCACTTAAGTAGCCTTTTTAAACATGTCTCAGGTTTACCATTGCAGCTGTTGGCAGTTTTAAACTGTTCAATTCAACTTGGAAAAGTAACCCTCTTGCCAAGCCTTAAACGCCCTTTTTATTACATATAAGTTACCACTAAGGTAGGCCCTAGACCAGGCCTCTCCAAGGAGTAGCTTGTGAGCTACTGGTAGCTCTCCAGATACCTATGAGCAGCTCACCTCAGTCTCCTGTGTGCGAGTCAGCTTACTAAACTTGAAGATTTTGTTTGGTTGAATTAATATATGTATACCAAAATTAAAAAGTCTGGATTTGAGACGAAAATGTCTGTATTTTCAGAGCTCATTAGATGTTTGATATAAAATGGTTGAATTTCCAAAATGTATTTAAAGCTGATATTTAAGTAATAAATCATGTGGCTATGGAGAGGCTTATTACTAACTGTATTAACTTGGTGCCAGGGGCATTGCAACGATGGCTACGTATTACCTATAAAAGGGCATTCCAAATTGACAAACTTTTTTTACGTTACTGCTGGCAACCCTCCTGATGCACGGAGGTGATCACTGCTGGTAATCTGCAGATGGTGGCTCCTACGGTAATCTTGTCTGATGTGGTCACTTTTACAACACTAATAGTAGCTCAGGATGATTTTCATTGAACAAAAGTAGTTCCTATTTCAGAAAAGGTGGGAGACCCCTACCCTAGACAATCAGTAGGGCAGGGTTCATTGTAATTAAAAAGTTAGACATGCACTTACAAGTTTTAGATGTCCTGGTAGTGAAAAACTCACACATTTGTTTTACACTCCTGTGAGGCCTACTCCGCCCAAAAGATAACATTGGGTTACCTTACTGCATTTAATCAGTGGTGTAACGACACTTGAGGGGGCCCCCCTGCAGGGTACGTGGAGGGGCCCCCTCCGGACTCAATCTGGAGCTCTCCGGCCGAAGTGCGGTGCTGAGGGGGCCCTCTGGAGGTTGGGGGACCCCCAGCACCGTGGGGGTTGCGGGGGCCTGTGTTTAATAAGTGATAATTCTTGATTGAGAGCATGCTGGAAAGTCATGTTTGATGTCTGATGAATTGTAATTTAAAACCTTCTTTAATGGTAAAGTCAGACTGTAAGTCACAATTCTTAAAATGACACTTTTAGAAAGCTCCCTTCGTTTCCTCCGGACTGATGCCGGCTTCCGAACAACGTATTGACTAATAGTCACTGTCAAGATATTGTAACTGGAGGTTATTTGACTTCCCTGTGAAAGTGCCGCCATCATGCTGGACTGACCTTGATCATTAGATCAGTGATAGCTCCGCTATTGATACAAGTGGTGTGAAATTTACTCCCACAAAAAGGATTCAATCGTGTTGAGTCCATTCAGCAAGAAAAGGGTTTTTTTCATATGCAAGATCTACTGAACTGAAGAAGGTCTGACGGACTGATGCCACTTAAGACCGAAACGTCGACTCCACCATCTACTTCCAAAACACTTAGGGGCACATGCATCAACAATGCCATTTGCGATTATTTATTAGCGAAAAATAAGGAATCGCTAATAAGGAATAGCAAAAGGCTATGCATGTAGGAATCGCTATTCAAATAGCGAATCCTTAACTTTCCTTAATTGCGACTAGCAAATTGCGAGTAGCAATTAAGGAATGCCGTCCCAATCATTCCTATGGGCCTTCAGGACCATAGGAATGAATTGGAGATTGCATGAGCAAATTGCGAGTACCAGTAGGTTCTCGCAAATTGCTCATGCAATTTCAAGGGTGCAAGGGTGTCAAAATGACACCCTATTGCACCCCTGAAATTGATATGTGCACATATGTTGCACACACACATGCTCTAAGGGCATGTGTGTGCGCAACATGAAACTTTGAAAAATGCACAAAAGTGCATTTTTCAAACTTTTAGCAAATTACCATGCAGTTCATCTTCATGGTAATTTGCTCCCCCTATTAGCGAATTCGCTAATTTTTTAACTTTCATGCATTGCATTTAAGGAATCTCAATTTGGGATTCCTTAAATGCAATCGCAATTTAAGGAATCGCTATTTAAGGATTCCTTAAATAGCGATTTTTGTATTTGGGTTGATGCATTGGGATTAGGTGTTATTTACTCGCTAACGGGTGTTATTAGCGATTCGGTATTTTACTGACTGGATTTTGGCTTGATGCATGAGGCTGTTAATGTTATAAGTCAGTTGTGATTCCACTGGAATTGATTCTTTGCTCATGAATTGTAGGATTAATTGTACTTTTTACCTCCTTTCATGATTTATTGCAGAACTAATTGTTCATACATATAAATATTTTTGTATATTCAACAGAAGATACTCCAGTGTTTGTGCTTTTCTTACTTATTTATTGATTGTTTCAATTGAAAACTTGGGATTGTGATCTAATTAGACTCACCTGTAGAGAAACTCCTTGACAAATAACTACAGATTTTTTTTCTTGTAAACAAAATCCCTTGTAGGCGCCTTTACTTGCTACTGTTTGAATTGCCCAAGCCTCCAAGGGTGTATTGGGTTCCCCCGTTTTGACACTTTTAGAAAGTTGGCTTTTTCTTTTCCCTGCCTTTGGTGCCTGCAGTCTGTTCGTGTGTCACACGACTAAGGGCCTTATTACGTGTTCGGTCCGAGCGTGGAGAGCTTGGCGTTCCGATCGCCGGATTACGAGTTGGGAAGATTGGCTTTAGGAAGACTGCTGCACGACCGCCGAGACTGCCAGCAAACCACTGACTGCCGGGCTTGCGATCGGGGAAAGGCAGCTACCATAGATGGTACGGGAAAGCTGCACTGTTGTGCGTATTACGAGTTGCCTGTTCCATGAGCGGACCACGGTGGTGGCGGTGATGAAGGATTTGGGTTGCATACTCACCCCTTTCTTCTTCTTCCAGGTAGAGTCCAACCTGGATCCCTGTCTCGAGGTCTCCCTTCACAGCAGGATCTTCTCTCCGAGGATTACGACCCTCTGTGGGGCGATATACAGGTGAGTATTTTTCATACCATATACCCATTGCCAGAACTGCCCAAATATGGGCTGAACTCCGGTAACAGGTATAAGGTATTTATCCACATATATCATGCATATGTGTGCATCCGGAACATATGCAGTCGAAATAGAAAGCACACAGATCCCTGCCTCCACATCCCTGGCCCCGTGGTCAACTCGTAATACGGCGGTCTTTGAACCACCATAGCTGTCGGCTGCTGACAGGGGCGGATGCGCTCCTATGGCGGTCAGACCGCCAAACTCCTAATAAGGCCCTAAATGTAGTTATCAGTTGGCCTTTATGTATTCCTCCCAGACAGTTTCACAATAGAGGGTCTCGGTGTTGGCAGGAATTGGCCATTTCACTCTTGATGTGGTAGCAGAGCTGTCACCTACCACATTTGCACTTCAAAGGCACTGGCACAGCACACACCAAAGAATTCACTTGAGCCTACTGTGCCCCCAGACAGACTGAGACCAGCACATGAATGCATGAAAATCTAGACACTTCTTTAGGGGGAAACAACTGAAGCTTCTCCTATTTAAAAGTGGGCACCTGGTACAACAAGCATTGGCATAGCCAATAGGTATCACCTTTGGGACCTTATAAGTGTTTAGCCAGAGATATTGGCTTTCGTAATGTTTTTAAGGTATGTTGTAGAGCAGTGTGGCTACTGTGCTCTGTTCTGCAAACTTGGTGTCTAAGTTCTGCTTCATGCAGTGACATGGGGGCAGTGGCATGGTGTGGAATGTGGTGGTGCGTTGTTATATGGTGTGTGTTGGAGGGATGCATATAGGTAGTGTGTGTTGCGGGGGTGCATGTGGGTGGGATATGCATCTTTACAACAACAAAAACACCAATTGTAATGAGATTATGCTTGAGAAAGAGCAAATGTAATATACATCTCCCCATGGACCAATCTAACATGTTTATAACAGTAAACTTTCAATTGAAAACAACAAAACTACCGGCCTGTTGGTAACTCTTACGTTCAAGGTTTCCGATTGCTTATGTGTGACAGTTTAATAATTTCAGTAAAATTATGAGTGACATTTCACCAGCTATGAGTAACACTTTCTTGCAAGTAAAATCCAGCCACGAAGAAAACCTTTAAATATCAGAAGTTACAGCCATCTGAGGAACCAGAAACTCTAGGAAGATTCTAAAACCGCTGTAAAGCACCAGAAATGGAAGGGCAAGAACTTCACAGGAGGGCCTGTTAGTGATAAATGAATGCCAAATTGACGGTTTATTAAAGAAAAGGAGCTGGTGAAGAAGTGCGCTACAGACCCCGGACCCCACCTAATGAATAGTCGAATTTCTAGACTACTGAGCACAGTCAGTACAGAACTGCGAGCAGTGGTGTAACTTAACTAAATTAAATAAAATTAGGATATAAGTCCCCGTGTGTTTCGATCAGAAACCCCGACGTACTCGGGCCCCAATGTTATGAGTGTGGAGAGTGGGGACACATAGCGCGGTACTGCCGCAGGAAAAGGGAAAAGGAGGAAGAACCTATGGACGTGAGCTATGCACCCCGCTCTGTCCTTTTCGCCCAAGAAACCGGGCCTGTGTTCTATGTAAGTGTGTCTCTCAACGGGAGGGTTGTAAGGGCTCTCCTTGACTCAGGATGTAAACACTCGGTTGTGAAGCAGGAGCTGATAAACCCTTCTTGTCTTTTACCTGGGAGGACCGTACATATTAGATGCATACATGGGGATGTGAAAGAATACCCTTTAGCTAGGCTTTCCTTGGGTACCGATTTCGGATTACAGTCAGAGGTGGTGGTGGGGGTATTAGAGAGTCTCCCTGAACCGCTAATTATAGGGATAGACAACCCGTGTTTTGGCCCCCTGATGCATGACGCCCTGAATCCAACAAAACACCACATTCTTCTCACCCCCAAGCCCTGGGCTAGGGATAACCACTTCCAGACGGCCCAATTGAATGATGCCAGCCTCACCCACACATGGCAAAAAGCACGAGACCACCAAAACCCTCTGAAGAGGGCGTATCCCACATTCATAAAGCAGAAGGGTCTGCTGTATCGACTGGCTAAACCTGAAGCGATCCCTCAGCTGTTGGTCCCTTTGGGATTCAGGGACCAAATCCTTTTTTTTGCTCACGCTCACCTGTTGGCAGGACATTCCGGAGCAGAAAAGACGGGGCAGGCCATCTTACAACATTTTTTTGGGCCTGGGGTGTATGCACAAGTCCAAAAATACTGTCAGGAGTGTCAGATTTGTCAGCGACGTAACCCCTACGTCCCCTCTCCAACTCCCCTACATCCCTTGCCCATCATTGGCACTCCCTTCTATCGGCTGGGGATGGACCTTATAGGGCCATTACCCAAATCAGGACGCGGACACCAGTATGCCTTGGTATTGATAGACTATGCCACAAGATATCCAGAGGCCTTCCCCCTAAGAGCAGCCACCTCCGCCGCCATCACTCAAAGACTCGTGGAGGTGTTTTCACGCATGGGGTTCCCCAGAGAGATCGTTACCGATCAGGGTACACCCTTCGTCTCTAGACTAATGAGACAGGTATGCGACCAACTACGGATTAAACATATAAAAACCTCCGTTTACCATCCCCAGACAGATGGGTTGGTGGAGCGGTATAATGGTAGTCTAAAGCTTACCTTAAAGAAACTTCTGTCTGGGGATGGGAAAAATTGGGACCAACTACTCCCGCTGGCCCTGTTCGTTCTCCGTAGCCAAACTCAAGCCAGCTTAGGGACATCTCCCTTTGAGTTGCTCTTTGGCCGCAAACCTCGGACCTTACTCGAAATCACGAAGAATAGTTGGGAACGGGAGGGACTGCAGGAAGCCGAAGCATTACTCGACTATACCCGACAGCTACAAACTAGGCTACATAAGCTCCGATCGCTGGCCCATAACCAGTTAGCCATAAAACAGATCAGACAAAAAACCTTCTACGATCGTGGCACAAAGTGGAGAGAGCTAAATGTAGGCGACTGGACTCTGGTACTATTACCTACTTCATCCCACAAACTAAAAAAGGAATGGCAAGGCCCTTTTAAGGTAATCCGAAAAATAGGAAAAACCACCTATATACTACAGCTAGCAAGGAACAAAACACAAATGTACCACATCAATCTTTTGAAAAAGTGGTTAGGACCCCCTCCGCCCATGGCTCATACTGTGTCTATGGCCTCCTACATACCCCACACAGTCAACGAAACCCCCACTAATCCGGATCTCTCGGCCTCACAAGGCGAGGAAATCCGCTCTCTACTTCTTCGCTACTCCAATGTTTTCTCCGATCAGCCAGGGAGAACTCGCCTTGCGGAACACTCCATCCCCACCCCATCATGGGTCATAGTAAAACAAAAACCCTACCGGATACCCGACGGGTAGCATTTCAGGAGGAAATCTCCCGAATGTTGGAATCGGGAGTAATAGTCCCATCACACAGCAATTGGTGCTCCCCAGTGGTCCTCGTGCCAAAACCGGATGGCAGCATCCGGTTTTGCATCAACTTCAGGGCCGTAAACCAAGTGTCTAATCAGGACGCCTATCCCCTTCCTAGGGTGGATGAATTGGTAGAACGCCTTGGTGAGGCCAGGTATATAACAATGATCGACCTCACCAAGGGCTATTGGCAGATCCCGTTGGCCCCCGCTGACCAGGAGAAAACCGCGTTTTCCACCCCTTCCGGCCACTACCATTTCACAGTCCTCCCTTTTGGATTGCATGGGGCACCGGCCACTTTTCAAAGAGCCATGGACACCCTCTTGGCCCCTCACCTGAATTATTCGGCGGCTTACCTGGACAACATTGTGGTGTTCAGTAAGACCTGGGAGGGACACCTGATACACTTGGGCGACATCCTTGGTAGCCTCAGACAGGCAGGGCTACACATCAACGCCAAAAAGTCGAGGGTGGCCTTTCGGAAAGCCAGGTATCTGGGGTATCTCTTGGGGGAGGGACACATCGCACCCCAGACCGAGAAAGTGGCCGCCATACAAGCCGTCCCATATCCTAAAACCAAAAGGGACTTGCGGGCTTTTTTAGGGTTGGTGGGCTACTACCGCAGGTTCATAGCCCAATTCGCTAATTTAGCGGGACCCCTTACCGATCTCTTGCATAAAACGCACACCTCTCCCCGATTACACGCCCCCTCCGGTCAGGAAGCCTATGCCTTTCAGGCCCTAAAGGATGCACTAACCTCCTCCCCTGTACTGATGACCCCGGACTTTGGTAAACCCTTTATTCTGCAGACGGACGCCTCCGGCGTTGGGATTGGGGCGGTCCTCTCCCAACAGGACGGGGATGGACACGAGCGTCCCCTTCTTTATCTTAGTCGTAAATTGTTCCGAGGGAACAGGCGTACTCAACGGTGGAAAAGGAATGTCTGGCAGTCAAGTGGGGGGTGGTCAAGCTCCGTTATTACTTGGAGGGCAGGCCCTTCGTTCTTTATACGGACCACGCCCCCCTTACCTGGCTACAAAGGAACCGTGGCCATAATGAACGCATCCTCCGTTGGTTTCTGGCCTTACAGCCGTATCAAATAGACGTCCGTCATCGAAAAGGGGTGAACCAGGGGAACGCTGACTTTCTCTCCCGATTTCCTTGTTCCCCCGATCGGGGTACTCCAGGGGGAGGGATGTGTCACGAGGTCATCACGGAGGAAGGACGGGGTAGAGACATTAACGATTGTTCGTTTCCACCCCGGCCACAGGACACATACGGTCCCTTTAACTCGGACTGGAGCTTCCCGGAGGCGGGGTCCGCTGATCCGGCATCAGCAGCCGCGGGCCAATCAACGAGGGGGCTGGCAAGTAAAGGAAGCCCGGAAGAACACGACGGCGCGAAAGCCGGTGGAGGAGTCGGAGCTGGAGAAAGGGAGTTCGAGTCGGAGAGAGAAGACGGAGAGAAAGGAAGGAGATCGAGTGAAGGAGGAGGAGCTGGAGAGAGTGGAGCCGAGCAGACAGAGGTGCCAGGAGGCCAACGACCACGCGACTCGCCCCGCCACGTTTCAGGAGGAGCGTGGCTGGGAAAGGTACGAGATAGAGTCTTGCGTTTGTCTTTTGCACGGGGAGGGACCGAGTAGTATAGGTTGGGGAGGTCACGGGGCTGTGTGAGTGTGGATTCTTTTTTTTTCTTCCTGTCTTTTTCCCCTCACACTTAGTCTTTCTACTGCAGCACATCCTTATGTTTTTGAGCACAAAGATGCGGTGGTAGCCCCCGGTGACCCCTCACTCCCGTACCCCTTTCAAACCCTGTGCAGCAAAACAAACATCTCACCCGTGTGTTCCCGTGTTTGTTGTTTCTTTTCCCCTCCCTTCGGAGCCTCGGACGGGAACCACAACGGGAGGAAGAAACCAACGCAGGGCTTGCAAAGCGGGAAGACTCCAACCCCCTCGGCTGCTGTGGAGTAAAGACTGTTCAGCACAGATACACAATAAAAGAAACCTACCTTACACTGGTGTGCCGCAGCTCATTGTCCCCTACCCTTGGTAACATTTCACAGTGACAGAGAGTGCATCACCACAGTACAGGCCAGCTTGGTCACTACAACTCCGGTCATACTATGCCTTTTACATGCAGCGGATGTCTTTGATAATAGTTTGTAGGCCATTGTGTAGAATTGGATTGAAATTTATGATTGCAAGTAAGAAAAGCATCTTTGTGACAAAAGTAGTAACCTCATGAGCTAGCCACATAAAATACTGTTCTTTGATATCCATAATACACGTTTGTTGTGGCAGGCATGTTAACCCTCTGTGCTACTGGTAAGTCAAAAGTTGCATGAGACAACTCTGATCTCTCTGTAGCAGGAACATTATTAATCAATACTTTATCTTACACTTACCCATGGATTAATTGAGTGCTGGGTAAATCATTCCTGCTGCTCAGCCTGGCTGCTGTAGCTGGAGACTGTTGGGTCACTTGGTGCAGATAGGTGATCTGACAGTGTTGTGATGTGCTGGGGCCAATACTGGCCCATCTGCAGATGTAGATTATAGTAAGGGTGAGCGGTCATGGAGTGGCGCAATTTTAGAGCTGTGCCCTATGCCTCTCCACACACGGCGCCTGCTCTCAGTCTCACCATGACTTTTATGGTCACCAGGGAACCCCCAGGACCAGGGGAGGGGAGCAGTCTGGAGGAGGTCATGGAGTTTGTTTAATTTATTAATTCTGTGGGCGGCAGAATCAGTTCTTGGTCGTGACAGGAATTTGAAATCAAAACATCCTGCTGCCACTCAGCCTGCACTGACCAGAAGTCTCTCAGTGACAGTGCCTACGCTGTAGGGCTGGAAGACAAGAGTGCCATCCTGCAGGGTGCAGTTCTGTCTCAACCGAGCTGTCAGCTGAGCAGAGCGCACATGCATCAGCCAGCGCCAGCCACAACAGAGACCTGGACCTCTGGTGCCATGATTAAGGTAGCAGCAAAACTCTGCTAAGCACGCACTGTGTCCAGCAGACAACTAATTAAAGGCACTAGTGTTAGTGATCTCCGACTGAGGGAACACCAGCACTTAGAAGACAGAGGTGGAAGACAGTGTTTATTCCTTACAGTGTATTGCTGCATCACTTTGCATTATTCAGAATGCGTTAAGAATGTATTTCCATGTAACACAATGTGGCACAACAAGCCCTGGTGCAGTACACTGTACAGCGATACTTCACACAGTCACACTTGGTCACTGCCCGCAGCTGGTAGCCTCTCCTGCAGCTTTGCCACGACTTCTACCTATAGTTCTCTAACTCCGGGCCTGGCGCTCACTGACTGCAGGCAGCTGCTGATTGCACGCCGCCTCTAAAAAGCAATTATGTAACTCAAATAGTTACACACAGCCAAGGTTTCAGATTGCCATTGTCACATTTTCCTAATTTCAGTGTAATTATGTGTGATATTCCAATGACTACAAGTAACACTTTTTTGTGAGAAAAATCAAGCGATGAAGACGAGGGACGCATCAAAAATATTAGCAATGACACCTGTGCAAGGAGCGAGTAGTTGTTTTCAAGCAGGGCCGACCAACACCGTAGTGACTCACCCCAGGACACAAAAAGCATTTGCAATGCAATAGGTCTCGCATTTATACGAGTTTGAGCTATTGGCATTGTAAATGACAATGCTTTTTATTTAAGTTTGGTTTTTTTAAAACAGAAATAAAAGGCACTGTCATTTACAATGCTAATAGCTCAAACTCTCACAAATGCGAGACCTATTGCATTGCAAATGCTGGTTTACATTTTAATATCTTTTGGTCATGAGCATACCGGCAGACACCGAGTGAAAAGAAGCCCCTGTCTGGAGAGATCGGCGCGCTGCACAACTGCCCTATAGCCAATAGCTCTCTCCTTTGGTACCCTAGAAGTGTTTAGGCAATTTGATTTCCGGGTTAATTTCAGGCCCTTTGCCGCAGGTACACAAGGAAGAAAAGCCCAATTAACTGCAGCATTAAGTCATGTAGAACATCATGATGAGTGCCACAATGTTATTTATTGTTTTAGAAACACATAAAAAAAAAAGAAGAAAAGAAAAAATTGTGCAGATCTGGTTCTGCCTGGACTGCTCTATCCAGCGCTCAGGAAATGTATGGGAGAATGTAGAGGACTTTAGTTCTCGCAAATAACTTACCAGCGTTTGGACTCCGTGTTTTAACAATCTGCATTAGATTACACGGGCGCCGGGAGAAGGGTTGGTCGCACTGGACACCAGGTAGTGACTGCTTCACACACAGCTGGAAGGCATGTATATAAATCGTAGAAATAAATACGGCCATTTGGTTGTAATAGCCAAGTGTGGTAGTTGCCAAAGCAGCCAACAGAGCGGCCTCGGCCTACCCTGCACCCTCCAGCAAAACCTGCTCTGTTTGTGGCCTGCCTGCTTGCTGGGGGATCTTTGGTAGTAGAGAGATGTGAAAGAGGCTGCGGGTGGCGGGCCGGGGTTTTGTGGTGGTGTGAAGAGGGGGAAGAGGCTGCGGGTGGCATGCTGGGGATTTGTGGTGGTGTGGAGAGGGGGGAAAGGCTGCGGGTGGCGTGCTGGGGGATCTTTGGTAGTAGAGAGATGTGAAAGAGGCTGCGGGTGGCGGGCCGGGGTTTTGTGGAGGTGGGGAGAGGTGGAAGAGGTTGCGGGCCGGGGTTTTGTGGTGGTGTGAAGAGGGAGAAGAGGCTGCGGATGGCGTGCTGGGGATTTCTGGTGGTGTGGAGAGGGGGAAGAGGCTGCGGGTGGCATGCTGGGAGATCTTTGGTAGTAGAGAGATGTGAAAGAGGCTGCGGGTGGCGGGCCGGGGTTTTGTGGAGGTGGGGAGAGGTGGAAGAGGCTGCGGGCCAGGGTTTTGTGTTGGTGTGAAGAGGGGGAAGAGGCTGTGGGTGACGTGCTGGGGATTTCTGGTGGTGTGGAGAGGGGGAAGAGGCTGCGGGTGGCGTGCTGGGGTTTTGTGGTGGTGTGAAGAGGGGGAAGAGGCTGTGGGTGGCGTGCTGGAGATTTGTGGTGGTGTGGAGAGGGGGAAGAGGCTGCGGGTGGAGTGTGGGATTTGTGGCATTGGGGAGAGGTGGAAGAGGCTGCAGGTGGCGTGCTGTAAATTTGTGGGGGTGGGGAGAGGTGGAATAAGCTGCGGGTAGAGTGCTGGGGATTTGTGGCGGTGGAGCGAGGTGAAAGTGGCTGCGGGTGGTGTGCTGGGGATTTGTGGCAGTGGAGCGAAGTGAAAAAGGCTGCGGGTGGTGTGCTGGGGATTTGTTACGTGGGGAGAGGTGGAAGAGGCAGCGGGTGGCATGCTGGGGATTGTGGTGGTGGAGAGAAGTTAAAGAGGCTGCGGGTGGCGTGCTGTAAATTTGTGGCGGTGGGTAGAGGTAGAATAGACTGCGTGCGCCATGCTGAAATAAAGAAAGGTGTGCATGATATGTCATGAAGCACATTCCTGGTAACTGAAATTACACAGAAATAGAACTGCAGGTAGTCACGCTGCTGTGAGGTGCATGGGTGCCGTACATAATTACAAAAAGAGGCTGCATGCACCGTGCTGAAATTAAGAAAGGTGCGCATGCTGTGTCATGATGCGCATTGCTTTAACTAACATTAAACAGAAAAAGAAAGGCAAGTAGTGATTCTGCTGTGCAGTGCCCGGGTGCCGTGCATAATAAAAAAATTTAATTAAAACCAGCTTCATCCACCGTAACAATAACACGGAGCCAAACAAGGCAGAAGATGTATGTGTCATTCTTTCTGCCAGTGAACAAGACAGCTGATCTCCTAAGCAATTCCTCAAGACAGGCGAGTGAGAGCTGCGTCTAGGCCTCAATTCAATATAAGCATTTGAAAACAAGACAAATTGGTCCGGACGCGAGCCAGCGCCCGCCGCGCGAAAGTGAAAGCATGCGCGCGCGCTTGGCGGGGGCCGGGGAGCGCATTCCAGGCTGGGGAGCGGACCCTTTGAATTATGATGCAGAGGGCGCCAGTGGGCTGAAGCGCTTCCCAAAACGGATTGCATGGCGGCACGATGCACGTGATTGTGCGCGTGCTCGCCATGCAATCCATTTTGGGAGGACTTTGAAATGCCCCTCTTACTAGAGTCTCGCATAGCGATTGCGTAAACGCAATAGCTAGGCGAGACCTAAAAAGGGGTTAGTGCGTCTGAACAACGCTGAAAACGAAGTAGTACAGTGAGCAGTCTGTTCAGAATAAATGTCATCATGAACGTGCGGTACGCTAAGTAGTGTAAAAGTATATTTTTATTAGGCAACATTATCAACTTTTTGATTATATCGCACTCCAGGATAGGCAGCGAGAGCAGCAATTCCATGGCCTGTCTCCGCTTACTTTGACTTCTGGCCCGACTTTCTAACTGGTGTAGTT
The DNA here is from genome assembly GCF_964204655.1 of Triturus cristatus. NCBI lineage: Eukaryota > Metazoa > Chordata > Amphibia > Caudata > Salamandridae > Triturus > Triturus cristatus. Next base: position 407,257,364 of record NC_140593.1, read on the forward strand.
TCAGGTGCGAGTCGTGGCGCGAGTTAATTATTTAGTATGCTATCAAAGATGCGAGATATCAAAATATCTCTCAAGGTAATATAGTACACTTCAACATTATTGTACACATTATGTAACGTGTAGGCACGCGCGGCAACATTATTTAGTATGCAAAAAAAAATAAAAAATGCGCCCGGCATTGTTGCTAATTAGGAGCATGTCACTGGGTGTAGCTTCTGCACGGGCCGTGCTGAAAGCCAGAGGGGGTCACTGGGTGAAAGGAAGAGCCCCACAGCCCCCGGTAATTAATAGTAGCTCCTTCACGTGTAGGCACGTGCGGCAACATCTTTAAAGCCGATCTTTAAAGGCACACACTACTGTGCTGTAAGTAAAGATTTGTACGTGTAATCCCCATGTTTGCGCCAGTGGTAACCTACAAAATAAAAACGCACGGCGGGGTTTGTGACTGCTACCTGGTGACGTGAGCATGCAACAGCACAGTGGGGACACACAAGGGTAGAGGTGTTTATCATGAAGTCGTCGAATCCACGCAGACAGTGCTAATGAAAGTTTTTCAAACACAGAGATCGTCTGCAGGTGAATCTGCTTCAATGAGATATAAGAGGGGCAAGATGTTTTTCCCAGGAAGAGTGCAGATTTTACGAGTTAGGTGAGCTGTGCGCAACGAGACGCACAGCTGCCATTATTTTGCATGTAAATAAAAAAACGAGTTGGGTGAGCCATGCGAAACGAGATGCGCGACCACCATTTAGGCATGTCAATACGAGAGCAGATTTCTTCAAGTAAGACGACATCCGTGCAGTGGGGGAGGGTTGGGGGTACATAGTCTATTTAAAAGTTATAAGGCAGCGCTTAGGTAAAAAAATACAAAGCCATCACGAATGGCATAGATGGGGAACACAGTGGGGAACAAAGGTGTAATATATGTAAATGAATGAAAAAAGGAGTTGGGTGAGTCGCGCACGACGAGACCTGCAGCCATTATTAAGCATGTAAATATGAGCCCAGAAGACAGCGCCAGCCGTGGGAGCGTTTGTGCAGCGGGGAAGTAGGGAGGGGGAGAGTATTTAAAAGTTCTAGCGCGACGCTCCAAACTACAAGTCATTAAAGTTTAAAGAAAGCAGCTCTGCACTACAAGAGGCCGTGCTCTGGAAGCGGGATGCAGAGACCGGTGACCTCTCGGTGATTAACGTATCCTGCAGGCAGACAATTAAAGTTAATAGAAAGTGGTACACGCGCGAGCGCGCTTGTGCCCGCCGCTGCAGGACAAGACCGCCATCTGTTTCCAATTAACTTGCGCGATAATTGGAAACAGATGGCGCTCATGCTCGCTCCCGAGCACCCTAGGCCACAGAACAGAGAAGGCAGGACATGCACCCCCCTTGGGACAATTGCATGCTGCCTTTCTTAGAAAGACGCATGCAAAGGCCAATAGGGGGAGATTTTAAAAAAAGCACACGCATAAGCGTTTGTTCACAGTTTTAAAGCCCTTACTAAAGCCTCGCAGAGCAGCGCATGCGCATTGGCTCAGGCGAGACCTAAAAAGGGGACCCTCGGATCCACTCTTCAGATCACTTCTGTACCCAGTGTACCCAGTGGAAGACTCAGAATAAGGACCGCTGTTCTGCCCTGCTGCTCTGCTGCAAAGAAGAACTGCCCAGATGCTGTGCTGCTCTACTGCCCTGCAGCCCTGTCTGCAAGAAGAACTGCTCTGCTGCCTTGCAACCCGAGGAAGAATGACTGGACCTGCACCTTGAAGCCAGGACTACCAAAGTGATTCCAAAGGCTATTTGACTGGCATCCTGTTCTGAGCCACAGGGAAACAACCAGCTTCAAAACCCTTGAACCCTGCACCTGGACTCTGCCGGCAGTGAGTCCCAACACCCCCAAGTGGTGCCTGCCAAGTCCTGGACCTTTGGAAGTGAGGATAAATGTGCTCTGCCCACCCAGCAGTGGTCCCCATTGAAACCGATGCAACACGGAGCAACTCAATGCGGACCACGCATCACAGCTTCTCTCTGGAACCGACTCAGGGTGACGCAACTAGACAGGGACCTCGCATGGCAGCCCTGGCAGCTCCTCATCAGAACCGATGCAGGACCCCGCACACCTTATCGGAACCAACATTGTGAGACGCATCTTGATGCAGTCCGCGCATGGCTCCTCAGAACCATCTTGTGGCACAACACCCCACATCAAGGAAATAAGGTACAATTCTCAGTGGGCCTAACCTGATCCCTGTACCTGTCCTACACTCCATTGCGGAGGACCTGAACTTGGGACTTTGTCCCAGTCAGGCACAAGCAGATAACCAGAGGGTTAAGCACAGGTTAGTTTAGTGACTTGTTGTGGTTCACCCTGGCAAGGATTGTGCTGTTGCTTGTGTAGCATTTCATCCCCTCAACCAACAACCCAATTTCTCACATGTAGCCTTTGAAGCCCAAAAAGTTAAGCCATTGCTGGATGCAAAGCTCGATGATTCTTCTATTTATAGGAATAAACTCAGACTTTGTTGGGTTTCGTTTGAGAAAAACTGAAGGGATCCAAATGCCAACTGACAACACTTTAACACATAAACAGGTGTATGAAAGTGAAAATAAAGCCTTATGGAGCTCCACATGGGATTGGAATTGGTGGAGATCTGGTGTAATAGAACATCACAAATTGCATTCTGCCTGAGAGGTAAAAAGTGAAATATTTTAAGACAGTGTTAGTGATGCCCATGTGTGGCTGGAGAGTGTCAACTAATTCCTGACAGTATCAACACTAAGCAGCACAAACAGAAATTAATCACCATTGTCTGTGATTAATAGCATGGCGTCTACTGTGTGAGTAATTCTGGCCTCTGTACTACTGCATGGGCAAAATCCTGACTAGTGGGTTTGGAAGAGGAATTTGATCTGTTCTTGAAACTGGTTAGCTACCACTCTTCCAAGGATCTTTCCAATGAAGGAAAGGCATATCATTGGGTAGTAGTTGCAGAGTTCTTTTGTGTCAATTTTGGGTAACAGAAGGATTTCATCAGTCTTTATGGGTGAAGGAAACAGACACACATGGCTCAATATAGCCCATTAACGACATTCCAAAGTTTTAACCTCCAGAGAGTTCTGGTTTTATTTTATCTAGGTCTGAACCTTTTTTTCTTTAAATCTATTTTCTTCTCAAGTATGGGCAAACAATAATATATAGCTATAAACTGAAATTGCATGTCCTGCCTCAAGCTCCCTCTTGTGGTGGTTAAATATTTTCATAATGGTACTCAGCTCAAATCACCAGGATGGATTGCAGGGCAACTGAAAGAATTGTTGATTGAACACCTTGGTGATATTAATATTAAGCAAATGGGATCACTGTTCCTACGGAATTTGACATTGTAATAAAAATATAAGACTGATACAAAAATGTACGTGTTTACTAGATGCAGATCAAAAGGATGCAATTGATAATGTGTTAAAAGATTATTGATACGGATATAAATTATTTTAAAGCAGTGTGGTATGTGCTAACAAACATAAATAAAGGCATTCATTGATATAATGGTAAAATTACCAGGGTTTGGCAGGATTGAGGTTGCATTCTACTACTTGAATTATGCGCTAGCCAGACGGCATGATGCCTTTTCAATTTAGTTTTTCAATATTCAAATTGAATTGCCATTTGCAAAACCACAGGGTTTGAGAACGCAAATCTCTTTCCAATGTACAAAAACCCTGAAAAGTCTCATAAATTGGGTTTTGCATCTCTTTTTGATTGCAAATAGGAGAGTGTGTCTGAAGGATGCATCCCCTCCTCTTTGCAGGGTCTGTATCAATGGATTGAAACTGGAACTGTGGTTGTCCACCATTTATGAGTTGGCAGCACCTGAGCTGGAGGCGTGTGGGTGGGTAATGGATTCACAAGGGGTATCATTGTGTGCAGCCTCAAAGGGAGCAGACACTGGTCCCGAGGACCACTACATGCTCCCTAAGTATCTTCCTTAGACACCATCAGCTTTTTTAAAAAGAAAAGTGTTGACATCCAGGGATGGAGAATGTGAAAAGGTCTGCCATATCTTCCAGTTGTCAATTCCAGCGTTCACAGACAATTGTATGGGGTTGCAAATTGCGTCCTACTTCATTAATATAAATCACGCAGGAAGTTTTGAATATCCATTTTGCGATGTGACTTATTAGTTCATTAATCACCTCACAATTTGCACCCACTCTTTAAGACCTGTCCAATAGTACACGATGACCTATATTTCGTGATGATTTGTATTCCTAACCGTAAAAATGGGCCAATTAAATGTTTAATTGATCAGTGTAGCATTTTTGTGACTGTAATCATGTTTTAAAATGTAATTATATTTTATTTCTTCTTTTGGGTGTGATTCAATTTTATATATTCATATGCTAATCGAACTGTCTAAAGTATGTTATAATAAAAGGACATTAAATTTGGGCTTTTAAAAGACCCTTGAACCCTTGCCTTTGCAGCAGAGACTTATCTAGTGCTCATTATTGCTCTTGTTTCCTTCCTGTTGAATGTTACATGCTACATTCTGCGGCTACCAAGGATTCGCCCCAAAGGGATGTAGCATGTCTATCTGAGGAATCCACTGTAATCTTCATGTGTTCAAAATCAGTCACGTTTAAAGTGAAATTGGGTTTGTGTTTAAGGGATAGAATGTAAATCCCAGAGTCAGCTGTGTGCATTGTTAGCGCCATGTCTATTACACTCAGTTGCCTCCTACAATTTGTTAGTGTTGTTTGTGGTATGCATCTTCCTTCGGGGCACTTTAATTTATTCAGTCAAAGGTCCTTAAAGAAAATCCAGTTCCCACAGTCATAAACCTACCACCCAAAACAGGCAGGTAATAGTGTCTAGAGTAGAATAGAGTGGGGCATAATTAAGTGCGCCACAGACTGACACAATAGTTGGTGGTCTGTACTGACGTATCAACCCATCTCCACCGCAAGTCGACCATTATAAACAATATTTGATAGTCTGCACTTAGTATAATTAAGATGGCCGTCTTTCGGATATGAAACCTATTTTTCAGACACCGCGGGCTCGAGAAGCAATTTCTTCAAAATCTATCTGTGCATGTTACTAAGAAAAACAGAAAAACCTTTCGCTTATTTTCCATAATAACAGAAATAATATAATTTCTTTTTGTAGCCGAAATACAATCATTAGATTCCATGCTGCGCCTCCAGCCCCATACATTATGTTATTGATTTTATGGCACTGCATTCCATTCACTGCTCCCTTAATCGAACTACAGCCCAGCTGCAGTCGATGCACATCACACAGGGGGATAGTTATATGATGGATCCAAAGCTGTTCATCTCCTCGGTAACAGCCTCCTTTGCTTTCTGCTCTTCAGTGTGGAAAGAGCCTTTATCTTTTCATACGAGAAGCTCTTAGCTTAAACATTGGTAGCCTTATACATTCTTATGGTTCTGTAATTAGTTTTTTAGGCTCTTGTATTACTCATTATCATGTTCTTCTCATTAAGGGTGGATTAGGATGCCGTAACAATCATCACCGCCGTGCTGGCGATGGCGACCATCACGCCATCATAATGTGATTTACCCACCGCCATTGTAATCTGGCGGGCGGAAAGTCCGTCCGCCGCTTTTCCGCCGGTCGGCAATCGGTACGATTGCCTGCTGGGGCACATATATGGTGGCGGTGCCTGGCTGGCACCGCCATCCATATTATGATGTTCGGTTTTCAATGCTTTTCCATGGTGGTGATGCCGCCATGGAAAGGCTAGCGGGGATTTGCTTTGGGGGCCCATTGCAGTCCCCCATGGGGTGGGGGGTGGGCGGGGGGGTGCACTTGAGGGGTACCCATGGTACCCCCCTGTATGTCCATGCACAAGGTCGCAGGCACCGCGCAGTGCCTGCCACGTTGTGCCTGGAAATGCACAACATGGCATTTTACCATTGCGGTGGGTGCTGCAGCCAGCATCACTCATCACAATGTTAAAATGCCAGATGCGACCGCTGTGTTGGTGGTCGCATCATGATCAGGAGTGCGGGACTGCTGCATGGCAGGCGGGCGGTCCCGTTCCCGCTAGGATGGACCCAGGTCTGCCCATCATCCTAATAGGCCACTTATTGTATTTTTTCTTTGTTTGTTTTGTGCCATACTTATTATCCTGTAATTGCTTGTCTTGGAGAATTGGTGGTGGCGGAGGAATTATAGATCAGGCATGCAGGTCTAACTTTTAGGGATAAAGGCTAGGTCTGCATGCTTGGGCTATGTTGCTAGAGTTCACAGATGCTCTGTGTGAATAACTGCATATCATGGTGGTTTTCCTGCAGTCTAACTCTGTCCTTCGTGGAAACAACAACATGCACTTACATGTGCTCACCAACATTCACCACACATAACTGCATTTGGGGGTGCTGGCGGAAGCAACAGGTGCGCTCCCGGAAGGAAGGAAGACGGATATAGGCGAACAGCAAAATAGATTTTGCCCGAAAACATGAGAACCTGTGCTTGCCAACTCCTTAGAAATATGTCCCATGTTAAGAGAGTCACACAGAAACCACTACGTCTATTATAAACAAGCTTACGGTCCAAAAACTTGACATGATGTGCAAGAACACCCGAAAGAGGCAACTACTCATTGCTTAATTTGAGGCCGTGGTCTCCAGTGTTCCGCACCGGCACTTAATTGTCAACATCACCACATATGAGAGTTTGCCACTTGGTGGCGCTGTCGGCCTAATTTAGAAATAAGCACAACAACAGATATTTATTATACATTAAAAATGACTAATACCTGCCGCCCAAGCCATTCTTACAGCTTTGGGGGCCTGGTATAGTCTGACTTGTCACACTTTTAGGAGTGTGATGGTTAATAATTTGTTTTGCCTGCGCTAGCAGTGTCAATTGGTGGTGCAAGCTGTAGTGCCCTCCTGACGAGGGCCCTGGCACTTAACTGTAAACACATAAAGGGTATATACCAGCTCCTTCTCATGAGAAGAACCCTTCATGCCACTGCACTCGAAATGCGCCCCACCAGCTTCACGCCCTGAGGAGAGCTCATATACTATATTCTGTTTGATGCACTTCCACTGCTTCTAGGAATCAATCTGAGGATACTAACTTAATTTTAGCCTCTGGTTTCAAATTCCTTCATATTTCCAGAACGTTTTAAAAGTTTCAATTTTACATTGCGTTTCTCATTTATATACATTTTATTAATTTGTTGATATCATTTAATTCTTATTTAGTCGGGACCCCCTTAGTATGCCTGACGGACCTCCGGGGGTCCCCTGACCACAGGTTGAGAACCACTGGCCTAGTCAAAAATGTCACGTTTCTTGAATAATCCTCATCTGGCTTTAGTTATCTGTAATAGCCATCTTTGATAATACACCTGTGATTAATACAGAATTGGATTTTATAAAATCAAAGTAAAAATGAAAACTCTTCATCTTGTGGTCCTCCTACACCAAGTGAACGTTTCATGAAGATGAATTGAAGTATTTGAAATTTGTTTTGCAGAAGTATGGATTTCAACCAACTACAACTTTTATAATTTTTACAAATGTAATTAATCCTTTTACCAAGGTTAAAGTTAATGGCTGTCACTCATGGGCAATCACTTTAACATGAGATACAACACAGAGTTTTGCTCTAATCTCCCTGGAGTGTTCACATTTTAGTACACTTTGCCCAGAAAAAAATCCGGTGAATAAATGCCATAAAGGGATACGGCATCAAGCATGAAGCCAAAGCCTGCACTGTAATGATATCAACAGTGTATGACAATACACAAAACTCTGTTTACAGTAAACCTTGAGGCTGTTTTTTGCCAGATGTGAGGCTTTAAGGTTAGTTTTGCAAATTGTAAGCTTTAATGTGCCATGGATAGTCTATTGTAAGGGACTTTTGAACTTAAAACTGGGTAAAAATATCGATGAATCATTACATAACTGTGGTTTACACAGATTCTATCAGAATCATAAAAAGAACTGCAATTATGAGACTATTGGAAGCATCGTAGGCAGGGAAAAACATGATTATAATGATGAACTTTCTAGCAAGATACACATGTGGTCTGAGAGCGCTTTTAATATCAGTTGCCAATTAATTTGTTAATCAAATTCAATCAAATATATTTCTCTTTGTGTGAGACAAATCAATGTCACAGGATATTAGAAAGGTTCAAATTTCCCTTTACTCCTCTCCGGTTGAGAGATCCTCTTCAGATCTGGGGAGGGTGACATTTCAGACTTCATTTAAATATGCAAATGACAGCCAGTGAGCTGATTGGCATTGCACTGTGCACTCACTGCTTGCTATGACTGCATTCCTTCAGCAGGCTCTTCCTGCATTAAAGGTTGTTCTCGCTCGAGTGGGAGAGGTCAAAAGGTGCCTGAGGCAGCAATAAACCTGTCCACATGACAACATTTTACGACTGCAATCACATGCTGGTTTACAAATCTTTTAAGCTTCAAAATCCATGTTAAACATTCAAAAGATACTTTAAAAAACTCAGTACCTTGTTTCACATAAATCTTTATAAGCTTTATGTTAGCGGTTGCACCTCTGTGTTGAACTCTTTGAAAGTCTACAGACTACAGTCTTTTTCTTAATTAAGATAGTTTATTGGCAGGATCTAACATATTTTACTTTTTTTTAAATCATGGATGGTTCTATAATTGCACTCTTCACTACTAATGAATATTGCTAAGGTTGCATGCATTATGACGTGGTTTTTCAAGCTAAATCCCCTTGAGTTCGGGAACATTAACCTCTATTGACACACTCATGTCTGCTGATTCTCAGTCTGCCTCACAGGGTGTATACTTTCTGCCTCCCAGGCATGTACAGAGCTATTTTACGAATGCTTATATATATTTTTTAAGGTCAAGAAGGAAGTTTATTAGGAAAACAAGTGTTTATATTTTTAACAAACGTGTGTTGGTTCTATATATGATTGTGAAATATGTTTATTAAGTTCTTGCATATAAGAAAAATCACATCTGCTCCCTCACCGAAAATCATGTAGGACTTACCTTGATTTATTTGATAATACCCCAGGTATATATCAAGCCTTGCCTTTCTCTCACTAGATGGAGCTATTTCCGCACCTTTAGGCTAAAATCATATGAGTCCATGACATCTAAAGATTAGTCCGATAGGCATAACTGAAAACTGTGTTATAGAAAGTCTTTTAAACAGCCATGTCAAAATAGCTAACTGACCAAGCGTCTATGAGAATTTCAAAAACTGACGGGGCAGACTGAACCTTTCATCCTTCTTATGTCGCTAAACTGAATACGATTAATTTGGTTAATAAAATAACCTACTGTTCAAGTACTCATAGACAGCTCAGTATGTTTGCCTGCCCTATCTAAATCATATTGCCTTAAAACAAAATTCTATTCGAAATTAATTACATTTTCAATAGAAATGGTCTTATCTTCAGTTTATCTTTCTAGGGCCCAACAGCCTCAAGGTCACGCACTGGGAGCAAATTTGTGTAAAATAGGATTGTTCGCGTGCTTTTTCTTGCAGCATGTTCTACAAAATGTATTTATAAAATAGTGGTCAATGACCTTTACGCTTGGCTAATACCTGAAAATATAATATATGCACTTTGCTGGCTGGATCAGCCCTGAAGTGCTCCCGACGGGAAAGTCTAGTAGGACAGGTAACACTTGGTTAGAACTAGTGCAAAAATCAATTGATGTTCCTTAAAAAAAAACACTTGCAAGGCTTTTTAATAAGACGAGGTAACAAAAAACAAGTGCAGAAGCAGCAATAGTATGTTACTAGGAAAGAGCTAAAAATATTTCAACATTGTTATTCATTTAGGAAAGTTATTCCATGCGCCAAAAAGAATTTGTAACATAGATATAAGCCTTGTTACGTCATGGACGTCATCATTACACAATTTACCTCATCTTTTGCGTTCGCGCTGACCTCTGAATGTACAGTTAGGAGAAGTACATAACGAACATCTCACATACCATTTTCAGCAATTTGTAGGAAGTTTCCTTCGTCATTTGCTCATCAGTGGCTTCGCTTTGCTTTTCAGTCTCCCTGTTTTCTCTTTATCATGTGCGTGAAAGGGTGACCCGTGATCCTCTGTGTTATCCCTCAGGATGTTTCGTTCGGTACCTTCCTTCCCTGTGTGAGCTTCTATAAGTTATGGGACATTTCCTCTCTGCCTGCTTTGTAGGAAGACTTAAGTCCAATCTAGGCAGGCAAGTACCACAATGCTTGGTTATGGTCCTACAGCAGTTGGTTCTAAAACAAGACTAGACGTCTGATCTCAGAATATGAAGAGCCTGGGAGGAGTGTGGCGAGACTGGGCTTCTGTCGCTGTCTCAGGCCTCAGTGCTGGTGGGTTCACTTGTGTAGACAGTAATTGATCTTTGAGTTCTGATTCTTTGCCTCAGAGCAAACTTTATATATTTTTCCCATGGGGGCGGTGAAGTGCAAAGGGGGCCGTACTCAGGGCATGTTTTTCCAGAGTGTCTCAGTGGATAGCATTAGTTTGCTTCTATAGCTTTTTGACAGTAGCTCTCAAGTGGCATCCGGCTGCCCAATAGCTTTCACCTGCTCTCCTAAGTCAATTCTTCCTTTTAGCATTTTTACTGTTGCTGGCTTCTGACAGCTCAGCCTGAGCAATACATCAATGGTGTCATTTGCATCGGGTTTCCCCACACATGTCTACTCTGTCACTTGGACCCTCATTACCTTCTTTGCATGCAAGGCTCCACTGTTTCTGTTAACCCTTCTTCCACCTTTGCATGCTTCTGGGTGGGCTTGATGTTCATTCAGAGGCAGTACTCAGAAGATTTGCAGCAATTCACAGCAGGTTATCATGAATAAATATATATAGACATAATATTATACAGTGGCAGTTACCATTATGTAGTTCTACTTGAGTCAGAGTTTTCATAGGAAGAGCGTTTTCTGTTTTGCTATTAACTATGGTGCCATTTGACGAATCTTGACAAAACTTTCCAAACAACAGGTCATCCACCTCACCTCCTTCCTGAGAAGTTTCAGGTGTTCCATAAAGCAGGGGCTGAGAAATCGGGGAGGTGGGGTCACAAATCACTTTTCCCTATGCTTTTTTCCATTAGGAAACATTTGACAGGACTTCACCACATTGGGATCCAGGCAGACAGCCTCAGATGGATCTCATCCTTCCTCACAGGACAAACCCAGAGAATCCGCCTACCACCTTTCCCCTCCAAAGAGCACCATCGGCAGTGTTCTTCAAGGTTCATCCCTCAGCCCCACCCTCTTCAACACGTACATAACGCCCCTGGCCTACATCATCAGAACCCACAATTTCAACATCATGTCCTACTCCGACAGCACCCAGGTCATCCTCTCGCTCTCAGCAGACCCCTCAATCACAAGACCAACTTCCACGACTGCATGACTAACATCGTCGACTGGATGAAGACCATATGTCTGAAACTCAACACTGACAATACCAAACTGCTGATCTTTGGGAACAACGCCTCTCTGTGGAATAACACCTCGTGGCCCGCCGAACTTGGACCCACTCCCACGTCGACAGACCACGCCCGCAACCTTGGCATCATCCTGGACAGCAAACTCACCATGAAATTACAGATCAACGCAGTCTCCGCCACCTGCTTCCACATCCTATATGCTCTGAAAGATCTCCAAATGGTTCCCCATTGGTACAAGAAAAACTGTCACTCAAGTCCTAGTTACCATCTGGCTGAACTACAGCAACGCACTGTACACAGGAAACACCACCCAACTCATGAAGACAGTCCAGACGATACAGAACTCAGCAGCCAGACTCATCCTCAACCTACCCAGACGGACCCACATCACCCCCTCCCCCCCCCTCCCACCTCAGGAACCTCCACTGGCTCCCCATCTAGGAAAGATGCCAATGCAAGAAGCTACTACACGCCTACAAAGCCCTTCACAACCAAGGACCAGCATACATCAACCACCACCTGAATTTCCTCCAACACCTCAGAGACCTCCGCTCCATGTCCCTTGCAAAGACACCTCGCATCCGTCGCAGTTACAGTGGAAGCGGTCACTCTCCTACCTCGCTGCCAAGTTCTGGAGCAGCCTTCCCCTCCACCTCAGATCATCACTCTCTCTCGTGGACTTCAGGAAGAAACTCAAGAACCTGCTTTTCGACTGAACCCAGCATCCTAGTGCCTGGATACCCTAGCGGGTGATTAGCTGCGCTCTACAAATACCAACTGATTGATTTATTGAGACAATGATACCGAAAAAATGGCTGAATTACAACAGATATTTCAGAAAACATGCTTTTTGTGATTTGGTGTAATTCTGTTTAGTTGTATTAGAGAAATTAAGGTTCATAATTTCTGCGGGGAAAAATGTCAAAACGCACAATGTGACTGATAGGTCCCCGGGGACCAGGCACTATGATTGGCGGCAGTAACATGAAGAAAAATTTAGTCAGCCATTTTAGGACTCGGTGACTCGGTCTCCGAGTCATCAAAAACAAAAGAACATAAGGAGCCAGGGTGGGGATAAATATTCTGAACCCCTAGGCTTGGAGGTCAAAAATCCCCCAAAACTTCTTCGGGTTCACTGCGGCTTTGACCCAGAGTGGTCCCACCCCACCTTCTAGTTCCATGGCACTCCTGTAGAACTCCAATGAGAGCCCGGCGGGACAAAAAACATTGTTTTTTCAAATTTGGGGTGTGGGTTCTTATCCCTCAACATGGAAGGCTAACATAAGTATGACTTGCACCACTGTGATGCTCTGCTTAAGACCTCACACATTACTACACTGATGACTGGCAAGTTTTCCTGGTTTTATGTTTTTTTAAACAGTAGAGCTAATCCAGTGAATTTCTAACAGTTTTTTTAACGTAAGTTAAAATCTCACTACCTTCTTTACGTCTAACTCAATTTTAATCTTTTTTTTTTTCAGTGAAAGAAGTAAACATATACAGATAACATATTGCAAGAAACCTGACCAATTTGGCAGTCTACATGGATAAAAAGATTTTAGGAAGTAGAAATATCGTTCATCTTTGGTAACTTGGCCTGAGGAACAAGAAAATACTGAAAGGACGTGCACGGGGTGTTGAGCATATGCAAACCAAGTATTACAATACCAAATAAAGAAATTCAATGACCACAAAGAATTTGATTAAAATAAAACCTATAAACATAAAGCAAAAACGAATACATTAAAAAGTAATGGAAACCAAAAATAATGAAAATGCCATCAACTAAAGTGCATGTTTAAAGTGTTGCCTTGCACTTCAGTGAAAATACAGAACTATGAACAATGTTCACCAATGAGATTTTGTAGTGAAGATTGCTATCTATATACGTACAATGCTAAGTTAGCACAACCGCATTAGATGTTAGAAAGCCATCTTGCCGCTTTTGCTGCTTTTGCACACGACACTGTAGTCACATGTTATTAATTGAGAAATGCTTGCTCGACTTTACTTCACATGAGAACTGTCTGTTGTTCACATCCCAAACAGTGAGCAGCGACCTTGGTCTGAACATTGTGTAAAGAAACAGTCTGGGTCGCTAGACGGTGCATGTTGTTGGGTTCAGGTTGATCGGCCCACTATTTAGCCATAACACGCACGCAGCTGCAAATACCTGAAAGTCAGGTGCTTTTAATATTGCCGTGTTGCATGCTTTGCATTACATTCGGAGGAAGAGCATTCCCATGAGCAGAGTCTAGCTGATCCTGTGATGTGATCCCACTAAGCTGATCTTTACGGTATGGGGTTCCCCATTCAAGCCTAGAGACCTTTTATTAGTGATAATAATAATATTAGTTTACTAGGGAAAGGAAGGTGGCTGATATCCACTGTCATTTTAGTATGATTAATCCTTTCATTTTCTATGGCATTGTAACTATGCTAATGGTTTTGATCTTAATCATTTGTCTGCTTATGTTAGCCAAAGTACTGCATCTTAGGACACGAGGTTTATAAAATAAACTCTTCAAACTTTACCGTGTCTCTGTTTATTCTGTTGTGGACTGATATGAGAATAATTACGAACAGGTATTTCTGATTCCCACCATTCCTGAGAATACCCTAAGTCGCTTGTTCTGGGTTGTCTATACATTGGGACCGCCGAGATAAAACTCGGATAACGAATGGGACACTGATGCTGGTCGGATAAGGGGTTCTGGGTTCTGAGGTGAGTTTTTTGGTACACCACAATTCACTGAGGTCCTGGTTTCCTGTGCATAGTTCTGTGCATAAGCAGAATCCCTGCAACAATTTAATGTTAACAATTATTGGATTTGAAGTCAGGCAACTACAAACATTGATGAAAATGTCATTAATTGAAATTAATGTTAAGATCATGTTGCCCCAACAATCAATAGAAAACCCAAAATATTGAAGTGACTTCTATATGGTTGACCTGGGCCTTGGCATTTCTTTAGTCATCTTCTGAGAAGTCTTTTTCAAATTTCCCAGGATAATGGAAGCAGACCCCGATGTTTTGCTTCTTTTCTTTTGGAAAGGGTAAGTGCAACCTTATGCATCATGCAAAAGCACTAGATTTTCCTAGTGGGCTGCTCATGCAGCATGAGGTTCCAAAGCCCTGTCAAAGTCCTACCTTTTTTTTTTTTACGGAGTTTTATATAGCGCAAACTTGACCAAAAGGTATCGGGTATCAGCGCGCTTTACATGAGCACCAGTTGCGTTACATGAGGACACATTCATTTGTGTTAGGCAGGGGGAGATTAAGTGATTTTCTCAGAATCACAGGATGTTCAGCGTCATTGCAGAGACTCGAACCGCCCTAGCCGTTAAGCCAACTCCTCTCCTCTCTTCCCTCTGTAAGATCACCTTGTGGAAATAATTATAAGGACGGCAGGTCTGCAGTACCCTTTTTAAGAATATCTACAGGTTATGAGCTTGATTTTTTTAATGGAAAATTCAGTTTGATAACAATGTTTTAAATGACAACTCAGTCAACATACTTAAAAGCAACTTATTTATCAAAAACTGCACACCAGTCACCTTTTAATCGTTACCACATAAATAGTGACAGTCTTAATATTGCCCCTTTGCCATTTCTAATTGATACTAATAGAATATGTTACTATTACCCTATTTAAAGGTACACCATTTATCAAACTTGGAAGGATGAATGACTAAGTTGGCATTGATAGGTTCAAACCTGTGGCATTCGGAGAATACCTTAAGTAAGCAGTCAGCACTCAACTCGTGAAACCACTTTCTTGGCTTAGAATTTATTTAATTTGAATATTCAAGCCTGTGGAAGAGGAACAGTTGTACTAATGATATTTAGGTAACAATATATTTTAAATCTGTGCAGCTGTCACTGGAAAACACCCAAACAAAGAATTAAAAGCACCACTTGTTTCCCATTTTCCAGTTGCACCCCACTCTAGGAGGACTACAGAACTAGATGGTCAAAGTGGCTCAAGACGCAAGAATTCTACTGCTGACAGCGATCATTTTTATTCAGTATATATTTATTTTGCTTTTCCTGGAAATCACGTTTTAGCATGTTCTCGTAATAATAAACTTAAAGGCAATTTCTTGTGATATTCTGAAAATTTGTAGAGATGATAACACAACACTGCAGTTTCTAGTGCGAGCTCAAACGTTCCTAGACCAGATAGAGCCATGGCAAATTTTCAGGATAACAACTGTTCATGTAAATAGGTTCCAGTTAGTCTATTTGAGTGTATGTTTCTTTACGTGGATATCCCCGGTATCTGGCATGGATTAGGATCCCCAGGACTGGCGTTCCCCATAAATGCGATCACCACTACTACGTTAAGATAATTTATGGGTTCTCATTGTTAGCTTGTTAAAAACTGAACAACACGTACAAAGCTCTGAAACAGGTCACCTGTGCTGTACTCTCCTAAGCAAACAGCCCCAAGAGCGAAACTGTCCTGCACTTACTTTCTTGTAGTTTTATTTCTTTTGAATGTTTTTGAAGAAAGTCTTTAGGGCAGGGTGCTTCCACCTTCGGTGGTCCCATTGTTTTGTTTGGGCATTTGTTTTTCTGAGCCTCCTGCTTTACTTGTCCCCTGAATGTTGATGTATACCTTAAGAAAAAGAAAATACAAATTAAATGGGAGTACAAGACAAATATGAACTTACATTTTTAAACCAGATTAATGATAAGCCTCATTCAATATTTGGCAGAGCTTCCATTCCGCCAAACTTGCAGCCCTCCCCCCAGAACCCCCACCCCTTCCTCTAGAGTCAGGTAAACAGCTGGGTTTCTAGCTGTGGTGCTACAGATGTTTCTACCCTACATAGGGCTTCCAGGTCACATGACAGATATCCCTGGCCTATTTACTGTGGGGCCACTGCCACTGGTATTTCTTGCCTCCGTCCAACATGCAAGGCATACTCAGAGAAAACTTTTTGTATTAGGTCCATAAATTTTTGTCTATTTGTTTTTAGGAAACAAACTTCCGCCTTGGGAGCCTGTATCCGAAAAACAAACAATGAATGCCCTTGGTAACAAAAACCGGTGTCAGCTGAGCATTCTTCTGTGTTTTCAGTGCATTTGCCCCACCACCGAAACCAGTGAAGGCGTGGAGATCTCCCCCAGGCAGATGGGATCTGTAAACATGGTGGACTGTCCTCCACCGGGGCAGTCGCAAGCAATGGCCTTGGTTGTTGTTGCAGAATAGCAGGCCGCCCGCAAAACACTGAATAAGACTGCACATGACTTATTTTCGCTTTTTAACATTCTTGTGTGGTAGTGCAACAAATTCCTATCCTGGAATTAAGTGTTACTGCATGTGTATGTGTTTTAGTGAGTTAAAACAATGCCAGCTTTGTACTTTTTGATTCGATGGCTGTGCTCGGCCCAGTGCCCTTCTACCACTGATGCCTGAAAATAGAACTTTCCGTGCCAATAGGCTGCTGGAGGGCACTGTGCCCTCGTTTCAAGACAAACACAGCACTTTCTAAGTACTGTGGCTCTAAGAAAAGCCCTGGGCTCTATTCAAAGCGCCCAAACTCCACTCCCTGCATAGTAGGTCTTGATGGAGTACAGCTCTGCTTCCAGCTTGCTGAATGCAATAGGATTTCCTAATAAATAACAGAATGGGTGACAACAGCCTATAGTGACCCATTCCAGTCTTTCTAACTAGCATTATGTCTCTAAATATATGTCCTTATTTGTCACATTAGCCTTCCTTTTCCATGGGTCCTCTAAAACACTTCAAAGCCTGCCCAAGAAACTATGCCTTATCCATTAGTGTTTTCAATAACCCGGTATGTTCCCTCTCAGAAAATCCTCAGAAGACTCCAGACCATACAGAACGCTGCAGCCAGACTCATCCAGGACCTGCCCAAATGGCTTAGCTAAATCACCGTACACTGGCCCCACAGTCAGGGTTGGAGTTAATGGATATGTGACTTCGATGTTTACGGTGGGCAGGCATACGCGACAGTGCTGTTCCCTGCATCCATTGCTGTTTGCCCTGGCTATAGAACCCCAGTATTCCAGACTCTGCGAGAAGCACATACAAAGGGACTACATTTTCCTGACGCACAGGTTTCTATTATCTCTCTACACAGACAACAAAGCACAATTTGTGAGGGATCAGGGGGGAAAACTTAGCCTGATGATTCAGAATATTATTTATTTCTGAGAATACGCAGGTCTGCGCGCCAATTGGTAAAAATCTGACATCTACCCTCTTACTGTAGACACTCTGCAAATCACTTTAGATTTTCCACTAACATGCAGGGAAGACTCGGTACAATATCTTGGTATAAAAATCAATACAGCTACTGATGCGATTCTCCGGGACAATTATGACCCAGTTATGAAGCAACTCTTGAGGCAAGTTGAACGTTGGACTATTTTCTCCCTCAGCCTTGCCGGCAGGCTCGCTCTAGGTGGATGAGTGTTCTCGCTACATTCTTATACCTCTTCATATTCCCCTGGAAAACAAATGTTTACTTAGCTTCGACCCCTTAACATGTGATTCACCTGGGATGCTAGGCTTCCTTGAGTGAGCTGGCTGAGAGTCGCACAGGCATATGGGGTTGCTTTCCCAGACCCTGAGCCAGGGGCATAACACCGGTCCCCGCAGCCCCTGCGGTGCGGGGGGGGGGGGGGGGGTCGAGCTGCAGGAGCCCCCCTCAGCACAGTACTCAGGCCTGAGAGCTCCGGATGGCGGGGGGCCCCCTCAATTTTTGTTACGCCACTGCCCTGAGCTTCACGTTCTTGCAGCACAGACACATTATACTATATAATGGATGAGCCTGAAATGCCTCTCTCTACATCTCCTAATCGAGAGATACCCATTAGAGCTGGACAGACTAGTTATGGCACTAGCCATTAAAAGCCAAGACCCGGTAAATATATGAAAACAGTTTGGTGTACTAATTGGGTGATGTGAACACTGGACATTCCTCAGCAAAGCCAGTCTCTGTAAACCCTGCCTACGCCCCACACTGGATAAATCATCATGCACTATATGGTCACGATTGGGCATAACCACAGTTGGACAACTTTTCCCTATACTAAACCAAGATGGCCTTTTCCTTACACTTGACCAATTTTGGGCATTAGGCGACATCAATCACCTTGACCTTTTTGCCTACGTTACGCTGCTGCAACATATTAGAGTGGTTTCCCTCTAGAGCTACCAAAGTTCACCCCACTCACACAGATGTATCTTTCCACAACCACATGGGGCTGGGTCTCGGGAATATGTACAAGGACTGAGTGCCTACATCCTGCCACCTCAAACACTGTTAGGGAGCAATGGGAGTCTGACCTGCGGCTGCCCCCATCTAAGAAGATATGGAGTTACTGTTGTCAGCAGATAAAACGGTTTTCTCTTAATTAAAGGCATTGATTAATCTATTTTAATGTTAGTAATCATGTGCATTACAGCACGCTCTGATTACATCAGATGGATACATCCTGGACTCCTGAACGTCCATGGTGCTCCATTGACTCTATTGATTTCATGCACCTGACTTGGGCTTCTCCCCCAATTGCTTTTTGATCAGAGGTTGCTCACGCGATTGGGGAAACAACAACTATTCCCTGTCTATGCTGTCGATAACTCCTGCCCAAAGAGGAAACTGATTGCCCTACTTCTAGTGCTTGCCAGTTGCAGGGTTTACAGGACATGGCTGAAGGGTACTGTTCCCATGCTCGGAGACTGGTTGCAGGATGCTACATTCTGTAATAAACAGGTTGAAACATATACATCATTACAGGCTCCTAGAGCGAGACCTAGAGCTATATGGGGTCCATACTAGGAATATATTCTACAGCCGATTGGTAATGGAAAGAGGCCTCAGGCTCTGTCTTGAGCTCAGCTCCCTTCTCTGAGCAGGGGCCCAGCTCGTGGCATGATGGGCCACTTCCTGGTTCCCCAACTGCAACTTAAGGGGCTGTGCCTTGGCCTGGTGTGTGCCAAGTTGGGGTTGACTCTAGCTAAAGTTTGTTGTACCCATCATTGCCATGTTTTTATTTTTGTCATTTTTAGGTCGAGCCTGGGCAGCCTATGCGCTGCTTTGT
Organism: Triturus cristatus; assembly: GCF_964204655.1. Taxonomy (NCBI): domain Eukaryota; kingdom Metazoa; phylum Chordata; class Amphibia; order Caudata; family Salamandridae; genus Triturus; species Triturus cristatus. The sequence goes on from NC_140593.1 coordinate 407,276,891, forward strand.
GAGCCATGCTGTATTGGAGTATGTACTTGAAGCCCCGCCAACTCGCTGCCCATATTTGTCATGGGCTTGTGTCATAGTCTTTCTTAAATGCTGGCTTCTGATTTGTTATTAGGCTTGTTAGTCCCTCCTTTGTACCGCCTTGTCTTCATTTGTGACCTCCCATGAGGACTTCCCCTTTTACTTTGGTTGTTACACAGTATGTCTTCTTTAGTCTGTAATCAGACTCTTACTCTTACTGCAGGAGGGCAGGAGGGTCTCTCGTGCACAGTTGTGACCACCGGCTTGTTTATTTAACTCGTAGCAAACAGGGAGCTCTACAGGAGCCATGGGAGACAGAAGGGGTTAACTCAGCGATGCCTTCAGGCATTTGGAATGCAATAGATCTCGCATTTGCGAGATTTTATGCTATTGGCATTGTAAATGACAATGCCTTTTATTTAAGTTTTAAAAACCAAAGCATAAATAAAAGACATTGTCATTTACAATTCCAATACGTCAAACTTGCGTAAATGCGAGACCTATTGCATTGCAGATGCTTGTTTTTCCTAGGCTCAGTTCCATTACTAATCATGTACTTCCTTTTTTCCCTTTTTGTATATTATTATGACAACATTTTATAATATCATTGTACCTTTGTTAGAACTCAATAAGAAGATTATAAATAGATAAAATCATCCAGTGGGCCAAGACAAGAGTGGACGATGTAAGGTAATGAAAACATTTATAATCAGGCGTTCACAACTGTCACTGGTTGGTTGTAGTTTGCAGAATGCTCACAATGCTGTGTTAAGATAAATGAGGAGCTTCTAATGTAAATAATGCTGATCTCCTTTAGTAAACTGAATATGGTTCTAATTGTCTTGATGTATATGGATATGAAAGTGTTTTGCAGGTCCATTGTACACAACCAGTTGTTCTCACAGACCAAAGTTAGCCAATGTTAGCATTTCAAACTTCTCAAGTGAGTGAAACGGGTGCAGGTCATAGAGATCTAATCTTGGGTGGAATCCATTCACTTTCCTGATGACAATAACATTAATAGGAGTAAACGCTCCTCCTCTCCTCGAATGCAGCATATCTCCTATGAGCATTAACAGAATATGTGTCTGCCATACCTTTTGGAGATGCTGAATGAGGAACATGATTTAAGAAATTGGCAGTTTTTTAAAAAAATAGTTTTATATAGTGTGAACTAGACCCGAGGCATCGGGTATCAGAGTGCTTTACATGAGCACCAGTTTCGTTACAGAAGAAGACATTCATTTTTGTTAGGCATGGGGAGATTAAGTGATTTGCCCAGAATCACAGGATGTTGAGCGTCGTTGCCGAGACTCCAACCCGGTTCCCCAGCTTCGAGATCGCCCGCTCTAGCCGTAAGGCTACATCCTCTCCCCTAGTTGCCTCACTTGTAGTTAACTGTGGGCTTCTGCAAGTCTCCGGGTATTCTTAGTGCTCTGTGATCAACAGTGGTAGTGGATAGAAAGCCTTCCTCTGACTGATTTTGGGTTCACCTCCAGAAGAGAAAGACTGGACAGTGCTTAACCCCAAGTGAAGTCAGTGGGATTTTGGCCTTGGTCATGGCTGGAGTCCCTAGGTTTGATCTCCTTCTGATCTGCCTACTTGCCACAAATGAAGCAAAGGAAGAGTAGCCAAAGTACTGCTGGGGACAAAAGAAAGAACCTGTCTGTGACAGAAACCTCGACTCACCTAATATATTGTTGTATTTATAGTCAATGTATACATTTCTTCTCTAATATGTTTATTCAATACAACTGTTACAATTTGTGTCGAGTGAAAGGTCGTCACATCACAAACATTTGCAAGAATCTGGCTTACACGTAATCATTTTTTCACTCTTGGGGAGTCTGTCTAGTAATTCTCTCATGTGTATTGCTCTCTGTAGGGCCTTTCTAATGTAGGAACCTTGAATGCCCCTCTGCGTAACAAATACTTTTCATATTGCAAGACATAGCGGATATCCATCTAGTAATCCATATAACATTATTTTATTCAATTGTGTACTAATTTAAATGAGATGGTCTTAATAAGTGTAATAATCTACGCAGGTATCTTGCAGCAAGTACCAGCTTGCTGACTGACTTCTCTTAGAACTTCCTCACACATCCTTTTCCACTAGCATCATCACAGGTACATCATAATCAAGAATTCTATGCTGCAAGAAATCTAAATAGTATGGCATCCTTCAAGCTTTTAATTTCAATTCTAGAGAGCGTAACGGAACAGGATAGATTATAAATGTATAATTTCATTCAACTATATTACAGCATTTTTTAAATGTTCTTATAGAGTGCTCCATATTTCCATAACATTTGTGTTTTGGTAGTTTTTGTTATGTTTCAAAGAAAATTAACTGCCTCAGTGAGTCAGTTTTCAGTTTTAGCTAGAGGGTTAGGAAGAGCCCACATGATGTATAGGAATACCTGATGGTCTAAATGTAATTTTCTTTGTCCACATTTGTCTACCTAATAATAATAACGCTGTTTTGATTCATTCTTTTCATGCCAATGTATGTATGTATCTTTTTAGAAGGTTTATACAGTGAAAACCCTTGGTGCAAAAAAATCTGAAAGGAAGGGTTACAAAATGTGTGACCATTAGTACAGAGGGAAGGGTTACAATGGATAGTCTAGAGGATTTAGGAGTGAAGGGGTGTTATATTGTGCTTTGCTTTCCTTTTTAGTTGCCCTATGAGGCCATCATAGACTGTCCTCTCAGTTTCTAATTCTGGCTTGCTGTGAAGACCATTGCTGGAGAGTTGCTACACATCTGCTGTGTGTGCCAGGGCTGTGATAAAAAGAATAATTGGAAATACTTTGCTGCATGTACTCAGTGCTAGAATTTGGTGAAAAGTAGAGCCCGGGTACAGCGGACCCATATGACTAACTGAGGACACAATTCACGGGCACATTAATGGTCATCCTACAACTTTCGAAACTACAAAAACAGTATTTGCTTGTTTTAGTGTTTCGACTATGAGAGATTTGTCACGACTATTGTGCGCCTTACAAGGATCATTCAAGCACAAAGTACAGAAATTTACAATTTTGGGACAGCGTTAGTGGCAGTGACTAGTCTGTGGCTGATAATCCTTTGTTCAGATTTCTTCTAACTAGCTGTGGCAAGGGATTTTGCCATTTTAGTAGTGGACATGTGGAACCTTACTCCACCACAGGCATTCCTACCACTGACGGAGAACTGATAATGAAGTGGGAAGAATGAAGGGAGCATAAAAAAATGATATATCTACATTTGAGGATGCGGAGTTAAATCCGGAAAAGAAGAAAACATATTTTTGCACTGCCTGGGTCCTAGTGAACTACAAGGGTTTAACTGTATTGAAAAGGAGAAAAGACAACCAGGGAAGGGAATGTTTTTACAAACTTGGATACGTGTTTCTCCCCTAATGTATTAGTAGCAATTAATCATCATAACTTTTCCCCTAGAAAACAGGGTAAAGAAGAGAGTACTGAAGATGATGTGGTTGCCCCTAAGAAGTGGAGAAGTGGTCTGTGACATGCTAATTTGGTACCTTGCATGTCTGGTAGGTCAGGGACCAGAGGCGTAGCTTAGTCAGTGAAATTCAGAGGATGTGAATCTCAAATTTACCAACTAAAAAAAGCAGTAAGCCAAAAGGTGAATGGGTCAGATGACCGAGGTTTGGGATGAACTATTCGTGAGGAGCAGTACTGGTTTGCATTAGTTGGGCTCTGGGCTGATTTAGAGTTTGGCTGACAGGAACTCCATTGCAACAGCAAAAAAGTACCCTGTCTGCAAAACTCAAAGTCTGCCCACTCGGTTTTGAGTCGACGGACTGCAAGTTTTGCATTGGTGGAGTAAAATGTACTCCATCGGTGCAAAGGTTCCTCTGATGGCCAAATGAAGTAGGGTTGTCGGAGGTAAGCCATCAGACCATCTCCTCTATTTAGAAAGGATGATCAGATGGCTTTTTTGTACTGTCTATCCCGGTGATGGGAGACAGTAAAAAACAGAAAACCTGACCCACACACACTGGGAGAAATTTCCCATTTTGTGGGGAGGCATTATTATTTTTTTTTTTTAAAGTTCCCGCTTTGGTGGTTTGTTTTTCAAAAATAAAAATCTTTGGAAAGGTTTGACAGCTCGCCGTCATGTTTGATGGAACAGTCCGCCAAACTTTTGCTACATTGACAGGAACCACCACCATTACTGCGGTTCCTGTCAATGTATAGAGTTATTTGTGGGAACTGCAGAAATGTCTAAATTTGGTGGGTGATGTAAAGGCAGGGTGGTAGATGTAAAGTGCTCCACCACCTGGTCTGTCTTTACTTAGTCTGTCAAACCCTAAACCAGGCCCTCTCTCTAGTGTGACACTGTGGCTGAAAAAATGATGGTTTGGAATAACACCCTGACTGATTGCCAATGGTTTGACTATATGCAAGCATTGGTCCCATTGCCTTTTGGCTGTTTAAGTGTTAATAGTATACTTAGAAATCTGAGAATGGGGCAGCTTTCAAACCTACTACTGCCAATGGTCGTGAATTTCACATTTAAGGAGTACTTGTATGGGAGCAGATATGCTACTTTTTTAGTAAACCGGACACAATAAATATTCAAGTTCCTTATCCAAAAAATTAACAAGCTAAAACCTCTTAGTGAACTCATGACAACGAGAAAACCCAACACTGACATAGCAGACCGGATTCAGGGCCTCCAGACCAAACTACAAAGCCAAGAAAGCATTTATTTGGAGAATTTCACGCCCCAAACTCACCCCCTGTAGCTACGCACCTGGGACCAAATCGTCATGCACACAGCTAATCCTAATATTCAGGACGAGTTATTTGCGAAAGCTGAGTCATTGGTGGAGGTGCGCCAAAGCTGTTCTAGTAAAAAGTAATAAGAAAGATGTATTTACGAAAACCAGGAGCAATAGGAATGGTTATCGCGATCAGATCAACAATTAAAAATGAAACCGAGTTTTGGTTTAGGGTGCTATATGCCGATAAGTGTATTTTAAACATGGCCCTTTGCAAAATGTCATGCTTTAATGTGAAATTCTAAGAGAAATGTATCTTCTACTTCCTTCAACATTTCTATGAGAAAATTGTTGGTAAGAGAGAATCCAACATTACAACTATGCAAAGAAAGGAAGACTTTTTTCATGATACATACACCTCACTTCTTAATACATACCTAACCGCCTTTGGCACTGCCCCCTCTTCTCGCGGTATGAGGTTATAGATATTCTCTGAGGGGCAAAAATCTGTCATTTTAGCGAGTCGGTGAATGTCAATGCTAGTGGAAATGATTCCCCTCTACTGTGCTTCTCTTTTCCTGCTTTCCTCTTAAGTGCCCTCGCTGGTCCCTAGGCTCATCAGTCCAGAGAACACGGGAAAGGAATGAACACCACTCCAGTCCCATTTGTTACCTTCTCTTTGGAAACCGTTTCCATGCAACGCTTTTGTTTCCTTGGTGACGCGTTCCAGCTTGATTATGTAGATGTTCCACTGGAACGTCACTTCCTGAGCAGCTTCCATTGCACAGCGCGTATAGTAAGATACGAATCATAAACAGCCGCCAAGTACCTTGAGCCATTAATTAAAATTATATTTGTTTTAAAAAATGATTTCCCTAAACTTTGATGAATGTGTGTGAAGCGTGCAAGGCGGATTTGAAATTTCTATATTTGCTTTGTTACTTCACACATTATAAAGCGCTATGAAACAGCTTCCTCGTCTATATATACAATATAATGTTTTAGTTAAGACAAACTTAAAAATACTCAGCCAGAGTTACGCGCGGTGTATTCTGAATGATAGACATTGCAACTCAAACATGGCGGGTCTAGTTACATAATGGTAATAGCTTTCAAATCAGTGAAAGTTATTGGGGAATTTAAGGCCATATTCTATGTAACAACCACGCCTATCCATTGTAGCCTTTAGTCGATTGTTGTTCCTCTTCAAGTGCGCTATTGCATATTCGCTGTGCGGTCTAGTGCCTAACGCGTCTAGCCGTATTGGCGACTTCAGTACGTGTTTTGACACGTTGAGATCGCCCATGATATTTCCGTCCGTCTGCCAGCTGGTGAAGCCTTGAGGCAGTTCAAGTTCATGTCCAGGAGAGATGGCAAGTGCGGGAATGCTCGAGGTCGCCTCTTACTGTAAGTTTGTGAAAAGGGGAAGTGAATTCTACACTCTTCAACATTTGTATAGGATCCAAGTGAACAGGGCTAGTAATCTCTGCTGGGGTTGCACTCCGTATTTTGCTGAAAGGGTAATCGTTAACGCCGTTCACCTTTAAATTAGTAGCATTACCCAGTACCCAAAATTACTCCAAATCTTGCTGAGGTGGGGATTAATGGAAGAATGAGAAATAAGGGTGGCATAAAGTGATTTAGACCAATAGGCATGCAGTTTTCTTCACTATTGTTTATAGTAATTATTTGTCTGAAACTTTGTTCTATTTGAGATATGACATATATGACATAGTGTAAGCAAGCGCTTCGACAGTTCGACTCATCCAAATAGGGAACGATAAGGGTATATAAATGTGGCAATAGTATAAAATATACAAAGCAGTGTTCACCCATTTTCTTTTGAGGAGAATGAGGCTGACGTTAAGACGACCCTGCACGCATACTCTTCATAGATAGCTTTTGGGAGATTATATTCTATGTCAGGACAGGAGGCTCCGATTATGCTTTCTCATTTCTTTACTAGAAATGCTCAGCAGCCAATAAAAACACAGTATATGTAATGAAAAAAACTACAATACCCATAAACACTAGGGCATGACGTATATAACCATAGAGTCCACAGTATAAAAGGTAATATGGCAAGTACAACATCCTCTTTCTTTGCTGCTCCGCAGCCAGTTAAGTGCTTCTTTCTTTTCTATACATTTGCTGTGACTTTGTATACTTGCTTGATATTTGTAGCATATTGTTTCAGGGTTTCAATGTTTTGTAGCGTTCTACATATTTCTGTTTACATCGCCATGGTTACAATTTGAAGGCGCGCATTGTTTTTTCCATTACCGCTCGCCGCGCTTGTGTTTTCCGTGCGGGGAGCGTGTGGTTCACCTCCCGGAGTCGGGCGCTTCGCGCCCGCGTCTTTGTTTGTGGAGAGGGAAACAGGGGCTTGGAGGCTCGCGCTAACGCTGCGAGTGCTCCGTTTTTCTGAAATACCAGGCGGTAATGACCGCGCATGCGCTGCGTCCATATTTGTTGTTCGAATCAGGTGTTTCTCGCCTGTCAGACCGGTCGCTTCGCGCCCAGAGCCCACAGCCTGAGTATTTGCCCCATTTGATTTTCAAAACGTTTGGGCTGTATAAATTCGCATAGGCATTGCCTAGAGTGCTAGTTTTTTCTGACAGCAAGCCTTCCCTCCTCATTTGAACTTATTTGATTGAGTGTTCAGATTCCTAATCTACACTTTGGCTTGCTGTGGGGTTTTTTCACTCCCCCTGCATTGTGCCCTTGGCCACTATTGATTTTCTTCATTCCTGTGGGCATTGAATATTGTTACACTCTGTGTCAAGATGGAGGAATACTATGAAGAGGACTACTATTATTATGAGGAGGATCCTTCTGGCTCTTTGGAGCATGATTTGGTGGAGGTGCTCGATCAAGGGGTGCAACACTCTGTAAATAAGCGTTACAACAAACAATTGATGGACGGAATGCTGACAATGCAGGCATTCTCCCCCAGTCAAGAGATCTGGGTTAAATCCATCGTTCTTTTGCCCACTACGCCACCCCAGTTTAGACATGGCCATATGCAAATCAGTCTTGACCCTGTGCCTCATGGGAACAGTCCAGCCCGAACTGCCAAGCCATGTCTTCCCTGGACCGGAATCAAGCATCCTAGGACCGGTTTCTGGCTATCAGCCGTCATCAGCCAGGATAGCTTGACTCCAGTGGCGTAGTGAGCACGGGTCCCACGTCTGGGAATACCCATCCCACTTAGGGCGAAAAGCGTTACAACAAACAATTGATGGACGGAATGCTGACAATGCAGACATTCTCCCCCAGTCAAGAGATCTGGGTTAAATCCATCGTTCTTTTGCCCACTACGCCACCCCAGTTTAGACATGGCCATATGCAAATCAGTCTTGACTCTGTGCCTCATGGGAACAGTCCAGCCCGAACTGCCAAGCCATGTCTTCCCTGGACCGGAATCAAGCATCCTAGGACCGGTTTCTGGCTATCAGCCGTCATCAGCCAGGATAGCTTGACTCCAGTGGCGTAGTGAGCACGGGTCCCACGTCTGGGAATACCCATCCCACTTAGGGCGAAAAGCGTTACAACAAACAATTGATGGACGGAATGCTGACAATGCAGACATTCTCCCCCAGTCAAGAGATCTGGGTTAAATCCATCGTTCTTTTGCCCACTACGCCACCCCAGTTTAGACATGGCCATATGCAAATCAGTCTTGACCCTGTGCCTCATGGGAACAGTCCAGCCCGAACTGCCAAGCCGTGTCTTCCCTGGACCGGAATCAAGCATCCTAGGACCGGTTTCTGGCTATCAGCCGTCATCAGCCAGGATAGCTTGACTCCAGTGGCGTAGTGAGCACGGGTCCCACGTCTGGGAATACCCATCCCACTTAGGGCGAAAAGCGTTACAACAAACAATTGATGGACGGAATGCTGACAATGCAGACATTCTCCCCCAGTCAAGAGATCTGGGTTAAATCCATCGTTCTTTTGCCCACTACGCCACCCCAGTTTAGACATGGCCATATGCAAATCAGTCTTGACTCTGTGCCTCATGGGAACAGTCCAGCCCGAACTGCCAAGCCATGTCTTCCCTGGACCGGAATCAAGCATCCTAGGACCGGTTTCTGGCTATCAGCCGTCATCAGCCAGGATAGCTTGACTCCAGTGGCGTAGTGAGCACGGGTCCCACGTCTGGGAATACCCATCCCACTTAGGGCGAAAAGCGTTACAACAAACAATTGATGGACGGAATGCTGACAATGCAGACATTCTCCCCCAGTCAAGAGATCTGGGTTAAATCCATCGTTCTTTTGCCCACTACGCCACCCCAGTTTAGACATGGCCATATGCAAATCAGTCTTGACCCTGTGCCTCATGGGAACAGTCCAGCCCGAACTGCCAAGCCGTGTCTTCCCTGGACCGGAATCAAGCATCCTAGGACCGGTTTCTGGCTATCAGCCGTCATCAGCCAGGATAGCTTGACTCCAGTGGCGTAGTGAGCACGGGTCCCACGTCTGGGAATACCCATCCCACTTAGGGCGAAAAGCGTTACAACAAACAATTGATGGACGGAATGCAGACAATGCAGACATTCTCCCCCAGTCAAGAGATCTGGGTTAAATTAGCCAGAAACCGGTCCTAGGATGCTTGATTCCGGTCCAGGGAAGACATGGCTTGGCAGTTCGGGCTGGACTGTTCCCATGAGGCACAGGGTCAAGACTGATTTGCATATGGCCATGTCTAAACTGGGGTGGCGTAGTGGGCAAAATAACGATGGATTTAACCCAGATCTCTTGACTGGGGGAGAATGTCTGCATTGTCAGCATTCCGTCCATCATTTGTTTGTTGTAACGCTTTTCGCCCTAAGTGGGATGGGTATTCCCAGACGTGGGACCCGTGCTCACTGCGCCACTGGAGTCAAGCTATCCTGGCTGATGACGGCTGATAGCCAGAAACCGGTCCTAGGATGCTTGATTCCGGTCCAGGGAAGACATGGCTTGGCAGTTCGGGCTGGACTGTTCCCATGAGGCACAGGGTCAAGACTGATTTGCATATGTCCATGTCTAAACTGGGGTGGCGTAGTGGGCAAAATAACAATGGATTTAACCAAGATCTCATGACTGGGGGAGAATGTCTGCATTGTCAGCATTCCGTCCATCATTTGTTTGTTGTAACGCTTTTCGCCCTAAGTGGGATGGGTATTTCCAGACGTGGGACCCGTGCTCACTACGCCACTGGAGTCAAGCTATCCTGGCTGATGACGGCTGATAGCCAGAAACCGGTCCTAGGATGCTTGATTCCGGTCCAGGGAAGACCTGGCTTGGCAGTTCGGGCTGGACTGTTCCCATGAGGCACAGGGTCAAGACTGATTTGCATATGGCCATGTCTAAACTGGGGTGGCGTAGTGGGCAAAATAACGATGGATTTAACCCAGATCTCTTGACTGGGGGAGAATGTCTGCATTGTCAGCATTCCGTCCATCATTTGTTTGTTGTAACGCTTTTCGCCCTAAGTTGGATGGGTATTCCCAGACGTGGGACCCGTGCTCACTACGCCACTGGAGTCAAGCTATCCTGGCTGATGACGGCTGATAGCCAGAAACCGGTCCGAGGATGCTTGATTCCGGTCCAGGGAAGACATGGCTTGGCAGTTCGGGCTGGACTGTTCCCATGAGGCACAGGGTCAAGACTGATTTGCATATGGCCATGTCTAAACTGGGGTGGTGTAGTGGGCAAAATAACGATGGATTTAACCCAGATCTCTTGACTGGGGGAGAATGTCTGCATTGTCAGCATTCCGTCCATAATTTGTTTGTTGTAACGCTTTTCGCCCTAAGTGGGATGGGTATTCCCAGACGTGGGACCCGTGCTCTCTACGCCACTGGAGTCAAGCTATCCTGGCTGATGACGGCTGATAGCCAGAAACCGGTCCTAGGATGCTTGATTCCGGTCCAGGGAAGACATGGCTTGGCAGTTCGGGCTGGACTGTTCCCATGAGGCACAGGGTGAAGACTGATTTGCATATGGCCATGTCTAAACTGGGGTGGCGTAGTGGGCAAAATAACAATGGATTTAACCCAGATCTCTTGATTGGGAGAGAATGTCTGCATTGTCAGCATTCCGTCCATCATTTGTTTGTTGTAACGCTTTTCGCCCTAAGTGAGATGGGTATTCCCAGACGTGGGACCCGTGCTCACTACGCCACTGGAGTCAAGCTATCCTGGCTGATGACGGCTGATAGCCAGAAACCGGTCCTAGGATGCTTGATTCCGGTCCAGGGAAGACATGGCTTGGCAGTTCGGGCTGGACTGTTCCCATGAGGCACAGGGTGAAGACTGATTTGCATATGGCCATGTCTAAACTGGGGTGGCGTAGTGGGCAAAATAACGATGGATTTAACCCAGATCTCTTGACTGGGGGAGAATGTCTGCATTGTCAGCATTCCGTCCATCATTTGTTTGTTGTAACGCTTTTCGCCCTAAGTGGGATGGGTATTCCCAGACGTGGGACCCGTGCTCACTACGCCACTGGAGTCAAGCTATCCTGGCTGATGACGGCTGATAGCCAGAAACCGGTCCTAGGATGCTTGATTCCGGTCCAGGGAAGACCTGGCTTGGCAGTTCGGGCTGGACTGTTCCCATGAGGCACAGGGTCAAGACTGATTTGCATATGGCCATGTCTAAACTGGGGTGGCGTAGTGGGCAAAATAACGATGGATTTCACCCAGATCTCTTGACTGGGGGAGAATGTCTGCATTGTCAGCATTCCGTCCATCATTTGTTTGTTGTAACGCTTTTCGCCCTAAGTGGGATGGGTATTCCCAGACGTGGGACCCGTGCTCACTACGCCACTGGAGTCAAGCTATCCTGGCTGATGACGGCTGATAGCCAGAAACCGGTCCTAGGATGCTTGATTCCGGTCCAGGGAAGACATGGCTTGGCAGTTCGGGCTGGACTGTTCTCATGAGGCACAGGGTCAAGACTGATTTGCATATGGCCATGTCTAAACTGGGGTGGCGTAGTGGGCAAAATAACGATGGATTTAACCCAGATCTCTTGACTGGGGGAGAATGTCTGCATTGTCAGCATTCCGTCCATCATTTGTTTGTTGTAACACTCTGCAAATAAGGTGCTTGTGCGCGCTATTAATCCTTTGAAGCGTCATTTATCACCTTACGCACAGCAACAGGGTTGGTTACCGCCTGCACCTGCATCAAAGTCCCCTGTCAACCCTCATAGGTCTGATTTTCAGAGGTTGGCTAAATCACTGTCTTCGGACACGGCCTCTACTAAGGGGTCGGCTGGGACCTCGTATTCATCCCTCCATGATCCTGATGCTGACGATGCGCATTCCTCCTCTTCAGAGTTTGAACCACCTCCTCGTAAAAAAGCTCGCAAGGAGCATTTCGTAGACGCTCCTTCCAATCCTCCCATTCTCACATTTGAACCATCTGACATTATGCATCCCCACTCTTCTTCTTGGTTGCCATCTCCAGCGGTGGCGGATTATGTGCAATCACACATTCGCCAGCCTTTTGATAAGGATGTCCGGGCCCGCATGAGATCTGAGTGTCCCCGTCCAGATATGGCGGACCACTTAGCCGAAACCCCGGAGGTTGACCCTACCATGGTCACCTACCTTAAGAAATATGCCAGAGACCCCAAAAAAGGTTTGGACAGATCTTGGCGCTCCTGCCAGGATAAATTATTGGATTTATTGGGCCCACTCACAAAAATTTTGGATTTGGGTGTTCTTGCTAAGGAGTCTTCAGCTCTTGTAAATCCGGATTAACTCATTGAATGGGCTCAGAGGGCCATTTGTCAATTGGGCAATGCTAATTGTGCGCTTTCATGCGGACGACGCCGCTCCATCCTTCTTCGCCTGGATCCCAGGCTGGCGGAGCTCTCCTCTTCGGAGGCCGGTCCCTTTGCTCAGGGGCTCTTATTTGGTCAGCCATTCCTCAAAGAGATTTCTAGTTTTGTGGCCACTTTCAGTGGCCTTGACAAGGCCCAAGCCTCGCTGCGGCGGGTGTTTCGGCCGGTTTTTGCAAAGGCCGGACGTCTTAGGGGACGTTCGTTCGGCCGAGGAGCCCAGCAGAATTCTCAATGAGGATTTCAGTCCCACGGTGGAGGTGGACAAGATTCCGGCTTTACCACCCGTTCTAACTTCTATCCCTCCCGTAAAGGGAGGGGTCAGTTCCGGAAGGGTCGCTTCGGAGGACAACAAGGAGGCCATCACGACTCCAACACTTCAGGTGAGGCTGATTCCTTTTTCCGAAGTGGTTTTGGGGGGGAAGGCTCCAGTTTTTTCTCCACAATTGGCAGTTAATCTCCAGCGATGTTTGGGTTCTCGAAACCGTTCAGGGCTACAAAATAGAATTTTATCAGCCAACGCATCAATCTATCCTTCCCACCCCGTTGATTTTTTCTCTTCAGGATCGGCAGATCATTTCCTCGGAAATCGACTCCCTTCTTGCGAAAGGGGCTATTCTTCAGACTGCCCGCCATCCAAGAGGGTTTGTGAGTTCGGTGTTTCTGGTTCCGAAACGAGGGGGCGGCTCCCGCCTGGTCCTCCATCTAAAAGAGTTCAATGGCGGAGTGGTTTACCGACATTTCAAGATGGAAGGGATCCATCTTTTGCGAGATCTTCTCCGAGCAGGAGATTGGATGGTTCGTCTAGATCTCAAGGACGCCTATTTGTCAATCCCAATCTTCAAGCCACATCGGCGGTTTCTCCAGTTCCAGTGGCAAGGGACCTGGTTCGAATACCAAGTCCTTCCGTTCGGCCTCTCGTCGGCACCCTGGTGCTTCACGAAACTTCTGAAGCCAGTGGTGGAACACTTACGCGCTCGGGGTCTCCGCATGATTGTTTATTTGGACGACATTCTGATCATGGCAGATTGTCCTCACAAATTGATCTTGCATCTCGATTGGACGATCAATCTTCTCCAATCCCTAGGGTTTCTTGTGAACCCGCAGAAATCTGTCCTTATTCCTTCTCAGGTGATTGACTTTCTAGGTTTCCAGATCAATTCTCTGACCTGTCAGCTTCTGTTACCCCATCAGAAGATTCGCTACATCAAACGGGAGTTGCTTTTAATTATCTCCAAACGGATTGTGTCATTGAGATCTATAGCTCGTGTAGTCGGTCTTTTGGCGTCTTCAATTCAGGAGATTTCCCAGGTCCTCTGCATTACAACGGTTGAAGATCCGTCATCTCCAGCAGGGTCTTCGCTATTCAGATCAGATTCCTCTTTCAGAAGAGGCGAGGTGCGAGATGCAGTGGTGGCTGGACCACATGGAGGCCTGGAATGGGCGAGCCCTGTTCGGTTCTTCCCCGGAGATGGTGATCGAGTCCGATGCCAGCCTGTGGGGCTGGGGAGCCCGGTGCGGTCCAATTTCAACGGGGGGTCGTTGGTCCCCTCAGGAGTTGTCTCTTCACATCAATTGTCTGGAACTCCTGGCGGGGTCCTTTGTGATTCGTTGCTTCACGCCTCTTCGAGCCAATTGTTGCATTCTCCTCCGCATGGACAATGTGTCCGCGGTTCGTTATGTCAACAAGTTGGGCGGCACGAGGTCCAAGCTCTTGGCGGAGATCGCCAAAGATTTTTGGCATTTTTGTCTACAGAAGAAGATCACTGTTATTGCAGAGTATCTTCCAGGCCGCAACAATCTGATTGCGGATTGGCATTCGCGTCACCTTCGGGATTTCAGCGATTGGAGGCTTCATCCTCGCATCTTTCGCTCCCTCCGTCGGTTTTGGGGGCAGAGTCACATCGACCTGTTTGCCTCTCGCCTCAACACGCAGCTTCCCCGGTTCTTCAGCTGGAGACCGGATCCGGAAGCCCTGGCCACGGACGCATTTCTCCAGACCTGGCCTGCCCTTCTGTGCTATGCCTTTCCTCCGTTCATGATGATTCCGAGAGTCCTGGCTCGCACAAAGCGTTATCAGTCAGAGCTGATTCTGATTGCTCCTCTGTGGAGGGCTCTGGCTTGGTTCCCAGTTCTTCTGGAAATGTGTTGTGCGGTGCCGATCCTTCTTCCCCAGAAGTGGAATCTTTTGTTGGACCCTCTCGGGAATCTGCATCCCCTGATCCAGTCAGGCTCTCTCCGTCTTCTGGCTTGGCGACTTTCGGGGACCGTTGGTCGGTCCCAGGCCTTTCACGCGACGCTTGTAAACTTATCAGTGACTCTTGGGCACCCAACACTCACAAACGCTACTCAGGTTCTTGGAAACGATGGTGCGATTGGTGTTTTCAACGGGAGGCTGATCCCGCTACAGCGGATGTCTCTCTAAT
This sequence comes from Triturus cristatus, assembly GCF_964204655.1. NCBI lineage: Eukaryota > Metazoa > Chordata > Amphibia > Caudata > Salamandridae > Triturus > Triturus cristatus. Next base: position 407,291,912 of record NC_140593.1, read on the forward strand.
TATTAATTTTTTAGCGTCTCTTGCCTCTTCAGGCTTAGCTTATCGGACGGTTAACAACTTCCGTTCTGCCATTTCGGCAGGCCATAGTCCTCTTGAGGGTAAACCTGCTGGTGAGCACCCTTTGATTACTAAATTGCTCAAGGGTATTCGCCTCGCGACTCCCCCTTGTCCTAAATACACGTCTTTATGGGATGTATCCATTGTCTTGAAGTTTTTGGACGCCTGGCCTTCCAACTCCTTGCTTTCCCGCAAACAGTTGTCAGCCAAACTGACCATGTTGTTATGCCTTGTCTCTTGCAGACGGGTGTCTGATGTTCGGGCATTAGACTTGGCTGGTCGTTGTTTTACCCCTGAGGGTGTCACTTTTCGACTCTCTCGTCGTACCAAAACGAATACTTCATTGATTTCCTATCCTTCTTTTCCTCTCCCTCCCAACCTTTGTGTGGTCCAATGCGTCCAGGATTATGAGGTATGTACTGCTTCTTTACGTTCCGATTTGCAGGGTCAACTGTTGATTGCTTTGCAGAAGCCCTTTCGCCCTGTTACCCCGGCTACTTGAGCTCGTTGGGTTCGCTGGCTTATGTCTGAGGCCGGCATTGATGTGTCCATTTTTGGTGCTCATTCGGCACGGGGAGCTATGGCTTCTAAAGCTTTTTCAATGGGTGTTACTTTGTCTGACATTATGAAGGCCGCAGATTGGTCTTCTGATTCCATGTTTAAATCTTTTTATTATAAACCTATTGATCATGTTGCCTCAGTAGTGGTGGATAAGCTTTGAACAAGCATAATCGGAGCCTCCTGTCCTGACATAGAATTAAAAATTTGCAAACATACGTGACAAGAATTTTCAATTCTATTAAGGACAAGGAGGCGAGTATTATCCCACCCATTGTGTTTCTTCTGATGTATTTATTTGCATTTATACTGATATTTTTTGCATATATACTATATATTTTCTGATAATTTATTGTTCTCTGATATTTTTTTCCCCCCTTGTTATCTTTTTATTATATATTGGATGTATTTTACGGCAGTCTGTCTCTTTTCAGGTTCTGACCCGAAGTGACGATGTTACTGCTTCTTCTGGTTTCTTCTGCATCCGATGGTTTTCTGCTACCAGGGTCCTGTCGCCTTCCAGTGCTGTGTGTTTTTTCCTTATGGACTCCTGCGGTTATTGATGGTGGTTCCTCCTGTTGGTCATCGTGACTCTTGAACTGTTTCCTTGTATTTGAACTGCTCTCCACACCAAAGAAAGAGGATGTTGTACTTGCCATATTACCTTTTGTACTGTGGACTCTATGGTTGTATACGTCATGCCCTAGTGTTTATGGGTATTGTAGTTTTTTTCATTACATATACTGTGTTTTTATTGGCTGCTGAGCATTTCTAGTAAAGAAATGAGAAAGCATAATCCTCGCCTCCTTGTCCTTAATAGAATTGAAAATTCTTGTCACGTATGTTTGCAAATTTTTAATTCTATGGCAGGACCGGAGGCTTCAGATTATGCGTTCTCAATTTCTTTACTACTCAACAGCAGCCAATAAGAAAAAAGTAAACATTTCACAAAACTACACATCCCATGAGACTTTGAACCACGCCTCCTTATTCAACCAATAACATGAGGTTAACATATAAGATAATGAGGCACCATCTTAGCTTCCTCTTTCTTTGCTGCTCCGCAGTCAAGATAAGTGCCTCATTATTGTGCTCAGTTGATTATGATTCTCATGTGTTTGTTATGCATAATTTATGGCTTTTTGATTATCGATTTATGTATGCTATACTCGTACAGTGATTTCATGCTAGTTAGCGCTCGCAAGCAGCGCTGCAACTGCACTGTACGCGCTATTGCGCTTAAATTTTCCCCTTAGTTCCCAGTGCATGTTGCGCTGTGTTAGGCAGGTGTTTTCCTTTTGTTTTTGGGCTTTCCAGCCCTGCTTATGCTTTTCGTATTTCCCCCTTGATTCTCGCTCTGCGAATCGCCGTAAGCGCTTTACGCGCTCGGTGATTGGGCCCCCCCTCTGGGAGTGAGACGCACGCTGGTATCGCGGCCGGCACACCTGTGTGCGTCTTGGGTGCCTGCACACGCCTGTGGACGCGTGCAGCTCCTCGTGACTCTGCTGGGACAGACGCCAATCCCAGGCTGCTCTTCAGGGACACACGCAGCTGCAGTTGGGGGAAGCCGGTACCGGCCTATTAATTCTCAGCAATTTTCAACATTCCTTTGCGTGCTGTGCGCCCATTAACCCCTGAGAGCCCAGTGAGTGGGGAAAGTCAATTTTCCCCTCTAAAGAGCAATTGTTGCATCCTTCTCAGGATGGACAATGTGTCAGCAGTTCGTTATATCAATCGCCTGGGAGGGACGAAATCCCGTCTCTTGGCGAACATTGTGAGGGACGTTTGGCATTTCTGCCTCGATCAGAAGATAAGTGTAATGGCGGAATATCTGCCCGGCAAGTTGAATCAGGTTGCGGATTGGAACTCCAGGTTCCTCCGGGACTTCAGCGATTGGAGACTCCATCCATCAATTTTTTACGGAGATCATGGCTACGTGAGGCTCTTGCAAGATAGACCTCTTTGCCTCTCGCCTCAATACCCATCTTCCTCTTTTCTTCAGTTGGAGGCCGGACCCGATGGCAATGGGAACGGATGCGTTCATACACCATTGGGGACCTCAGAGGAATTATGCGTTCCCACCTTTTGCCCTGATTCCGAGAGTGGCGGCCCAGGTCTGTCGACAGAGAACTTCCTTGGTGTTAGTCACACTGTTGTGGAAGACTCAGTTATGGTTTCCGACGTTATTGGAATTGTCTGTAAATCTTCCCTTCCAGCTTCCGGTGTTCCCGTTACTTCTCCAGGACTCAGTAGGATCGCCTCATCCTCTGGTTCTGCAGAACCAACTATCGCTCATGGTGTGGACGATCTTGGGAAACATGACAGAATTGAAGGCCTTCATCGGCAACTGCCGATTTTATACACCAGGCTTGGGCTCCATCCACCCGTAAACGATATTCAGCTTCATGGAAACGATGGGTGGGTTGGGTTGGTGCCTTCAACGACTGGTGGATCCCGTGGGATCAGAATTAAAGGAAGTATTACATTTTCTTTCTGAATGTGCAGAATCTGGTCTTGCATACAGGTCTGTTAATAATTTTAGGTCAGCCCTTTCAGCTGGACACAATGAGGAAAATAAAAATCTATGAGGCCTATGTGTCCCCATGTGCCCCCCCCAACGCTTATGTGCACATACATGTAACCTATGTATTTCCCCTCCATGGCCTTTCTATCATGATGCTTATGCTATAACGTGGCCTGCCATCATCCAGTCTCCCATGAGAGAAACGACAAATCTGTATTGAGGCCTACACGTTTTTCATCATGTTTTCCTGCATTTTCATGAAGCCCATGTTTATGGCTCAGCCAGAGCCGAAAAGAGGTTTCATGCCTCAGAACGCTCTGAAAGCTGCAGCTACGTATCCTTGGCCTTGCACACTTGGGCCTCAGCCAAAGGGGCCCCGACCGAGGTGCCGAGACAGTATTGAGCACGGTTATCTGCTTACTCCTACAGAGCCGCATTCTTGCCTGGTGAAGGAGGAATGAACGCGACCCATCTGCAAGGAGGGAGCCCAGCCTTACTGTCTCTCTTTGTGAGATTGCAAAGCTCACGTCAGTAAAAAGCCCATAGCCCCCATGTAAGGCCTCTGCAGTAAATGAAGTAAATGAAGAAATAGATGCCACATCGGCTCTTGGTGATGAGCAACCTATGTCACAAATCAGTCCCTGCTCCAGACATCGGATATCAGATAATACAAGATGTGCTGGTCGTCCTGACACTGAAGGCCTCACTCACTGAAGGCCTCACTTCCAGACTTGTCCGGTTGCATAGCAACCCTCCCCACGTCAGTTACACGTCATGCTCGAGTTGAGCACAAGTAAGGCAAAGTTCCAGTACAATTCCAGCAGATCACGCAACCCCCTCCAGGTATCCACCCACACATGACAAATTACCCATTATCATCAAGTGGACGCCCATATGGACGCCCACCTTCACGCCTACTTACACGCCCACATGTTCTTATCTCATTCTCTCTTGCTCTTTTGCTTACGTACAATTGAGAGATGTATATATACTGTACTCTGTGAATAATGTTTTGAGAATATTGAGAATACTTTTGAGTCCCTTTCCAGATCCTTTGTGGTGATGGTAATATTCTCCCTTTGACTCGAGTTATTGGAATAAAGCCCTTTATGAACCTGATACCACAGACTCAGCCTCTTGCTTTATGCATGATCTTATTTATATACTAAAAATTCTGAGAGCGTAATATTTTATTTACCACAACAATCACATTGATGGTAAACCAGTGGGGTTGCACCCCCTCTTGTGAAAGGTATTAGAGTGGCTTGTCCACCTCGCCCTCGGTATAATACGTTGTGGGATGTTAATAAAGTTTTGTCTTTATTGGAATCATGGCCTCAAGATAAGGATTTTTCTTTGAAACAATTGTCTGCTAAGCTCACTATGCTATTGTGTTTAATCTCTTGTCGAAGAGTGTCTGATGTGAGAGCCTTAGATTTGGCAGGTAGGATGTTTTCTCCACAGGGTGTCTCTTTTATCATCTCTAGGAGGACTAAGACCATGTCACGTTCGGTAGAGTATCTGGCTTTTCCACACAATGCCAAGTTATGGGTTTTGCAATGTTTAAAAGTTTATGAAGAACGCACCTTGGCTCATAGGACTGATCCTTTAGGTCAATTGTTGTTAGCAATTCAAAAACCCTTTCGACCGGTTTCGGCAGCCACTCTGGTGCGCTGGGTCACATGGGTCATGTCTGAATCAGGTATTGATATTTCTGTTTATGGTGCACACTCTGCTAGAGGAGCTATGGCTTCTAAGGCATATGTTCAGGGTTCCCGCCTGGAAGATATCCTAAAGGCGGCGGAAGGTTCTTCGGACTCAATGTTTAAAATGTTCTACTATAAACCTATTTCACATGTTTCTTCTGTGGTTGTGGGTCAGCTTTGAACCAGCAAAATCTGAAGCCTCCGGTCCTGCCTTAGAATACAACAATATCGCAACAAGAATTTTTGAATCTATTAAGGACACGGAGGTGAGGATTATCCCACCCGTTGGGACAGGTAAAGGTCAACTGTCATGTTGCAAGATGATAACTATGCAATGTATTTATTCCCACCCTTAAAGTTTAGAACCTTTTGGGTTCCCTATTTTCAAACTTGTTTCTGTTTCAGGAAATGATTCCAAACAACCCTGAATCTATGATGATCCGTGAAATGGACCCTTTCACCGCTGGAGAATAGCTGGCGCTTCCAAGTTGTGGGTCGTGCTCTCCGTTGAGAGTTGGAGTTTGTTTGTTGCTCTCTGTTGAGAGCCTGGACTGTTTACACTTTTTCAGACTTTTTATAGACTGGTTTTGCAAAGAAAGAGGAAGCCAATATGGTGCCTCATTATCTTATATGTTAACCTCTCGTGTTATTGGTTGAATAAGAAGGCGTGGTTCAAAGCCTCATGGGATGTGTAGTTTTGTTAAATGTTTACTTTTTTCTTATTGGCTGCTGTTGAGTAGTTAAGAAATTGAGAAAGCATAATCCTCGCCTCCGTGTCCTTAATAGAAGCAAAAATTTTTGCCGCGATAGCTGGAAAATTTTGTTTTCACCTTGTAGAATAATCAAGTGACTGTTGCTCCACTGCTAGGTTTGCTTTCAATGTCTTTAAGGGGCATAGCCTAAGAAGCGTAATTAGGACTCCTGGCCATGCGGCGTGGCCTTTATAATTGAGGGAATGGCTTAAAACATGCAAACTTAAGTTAAAAATGTTTCAATTCTGGAAATATGACACTTGTAAATTAAACAAGACTAAGGTCTCTGGAACGGGCAGTTGTTTTTGGAGAGTCTCAGTCACTTCAGTTATTCCCTTCACATCACGTTGTTCTCCAGTCTCTGTGTTAGACACATACTCCTTTTCACCCCTCCTCTTTCTGATATTTTCCAGATGCATCTCACGCCTCATCTCTTGCTTGTTCAGCTCCATCTTTTCACTCTCTTGTACATGCTTCCTGCATCTCCTTCACTTCACTCTCCTCTCCTACACAGACCCACCCACTCACCTATAAGCAATGCACTTTCTTTTACTTTCACCATGTCAATATTTTGAGAGCTGTATACCTCTTTCACACTGTTCACAATAGAATTACAATTCTAATTAGCACACATATGTGTATTTTGCAGAGGCCAAGTATTGGATGATCATGTATCATGAATATCTTTATGACCCACTCGCAGGCAATGTGAGAAACTCAGACTGCTTTTAACTTCAACACCAGGGCTCTCAATTGTGGCTTATTATAAAAATCCATCCAGAACCTGAAGTCGCACCCTAGAGGCAACTCTGTTCACAGTACACAATAAACAAGAGTTATATAGTGCATGAAAAAAAATAGAGAAGCAGAATAGTCTGAAAAAGCAGACACACTCAGGGAATGCAAGATAAGTAAAACATGTTAAATGTAAACAGGGAGTACATCACTGACATCAATCAATCAATCGGGTGACTTGTAAAGTGCGACTGCTCACCCGTAAGGGTCTCAAGGCTCTGGGGCGGGGTTGGCGTGAGGGGGGGGGGGGGGCGGCTGGTCCTCTGAAGGCACTATGGCTCAGTCGAAGAGCCAGGTCTTGAGGTCCTTCCTGTATTAAGGCAGTGACGGTGATTTCCTGAGATGGGGAGGCAGGGTGTTCCTGGTTTTTGCTGCAAGGTAGGAGAAGGACCTTCCTCCAGCCGGGGTCTTGTGGATATGTGGGATGGTAGCCTAGGCCAGATGGATGGAGCGGAGGCCTCTGGTGGGTGCGTGGAATGAGAGGCTGGTTATGGTACGCAAGTCCTGCATCGTGTAAGGTTTTGTAGGCATGTGTGAGAAGCTTGAAGGTGATTCTTTTGTTGACTGGGAGCCAGTGGAGGTCCTTCAGGTGGCTGGTAATGTGGCTGTGGCGGGGAATATTGAGGATGAGTGAGGCGGAGGTGTTCTGAATGTTCTGCAGTTTCTTGAGGAGTTTCTGGGTGATGCCGGCATAGAGTGTGTTGCCGTAGTCGAGTCTACTGCTGAAGAGTGCGTGGGTGACTGTCTTTCTGGACTCGGTGGGGATCCTCTTTAAGATCTTTCGAAGTGATCCAGCGGCTCACCAGTAACAGGTACTCCAATATTATATACTCACCTGGGCCCATAAACACTTACACAACCTGGCAATACCTGCTGGAGTCAAAGTTTCATGATTTTCCATTATTTAGAGATTAGTCCCTTCTTATTCTCAACTAATCTTTCACTGATCAAAAAGTTCCTTCCTGTAGTCAATGGACCATTAGTTGAACTAGTTGATGGTGAAATGACAAAATAATCTTCTTACATTTATAAATGACTACAGACTCGGGAAGTATTTTAAATCTTTATCTGAATCAATTTCATGTGATCCACTTACAAAGTACAGTACAGTCTCTGTCACTCATAGGAAGGAAGATTCAATTAATCATCAAACACATACTTTATACCTTTTCAATGACTTATGCTCAGAAAGGAGAGGGTAGAGAGAAAAGAACATTGGCACTTAATAAACAGAAATATAGTTACCTAGGATGGTGTGAAAACTAACCCCCTGGCCAAGGAGCTGGGAAGGGTCCCCCGGGAAAGATCAGGTGACAAAGGCTTCAGGACAGGAATCAGGACAGGATATATGACCTCTCTACCTCCGACGCTTGCGTAACACCCCTCTCTGACACTCTCTTCCTCTTCGAGATTCTTCCGCGATCTTCTTCTAAGTAAAATTAATTGAAGATAAATGGTTCTGCATTTGATTCTTCATCAGCATCTCTCGTCACTCCGACAGCATCCCGAACTCAGCAGCATTCAGCAAATCTCCGTCTAACTAACTAAGACTACCTCAATTATACTCTTCGAAATTCATGGACCACCCATTAATGTTTCAATGTCGTAAAAATACTAACTCTGATTGGACAGGCAAGGAGGGATGATCATCACACCATGCTTATTTTTCATCTTAGTCAATCAATCAATCAATCAAAGACATTTATAGAGCGCACTACATACCCGTAGGGTCTCAAGGCGCTGGGGGTGGGGGGGTGCCGCTACTGCTCGAACAGCCAGGTCTTCAGCTTCTTCCTGAAGGAGAGGTGGTCTTGGGTCAGGCGCAGGTCGGTCGGGAGGGAGTTCCAGGTCTTGGCGGCCAGGTAGGAGAAGGACCTTCCTCCTGTATTCGCTCTTCGGATGCGGGGGACGGCGGCGAGGGCGTGGTTGGCTGATCGGAGGTGGCGTTTGGGAGCGTAGAAGTTGATTCGGCTGTTGAGGTAGCTCGGGCCTTGGTCGTGTAGGGCTTTGTGTGCGTGGGTGAGGAGGCGGAAGGTGATTCTTTTGTTGACGGGGAGCCAGTGCAGGTTTCTCAGATGTCCGGAGATGTGGCTGGTTCGTGGGATGTCGAGGATGAGTCTGGCTGAGGCGTTCTGGATCCGCTGGAGTCTCTTCTGGAGCTTGGCGGTGGTACCGGCGTAGAGGGCGTTGCCGTAGTCCAGTCGGCTGGTGACGAGGGCCTGGGTGACGGTCTTCCTGGTCTCGGTGGGGATCCACCAGAAGATCTTCCGTAGCATGCGTAGGATGTTGAAGCACGCCGAGGAGACGTTGTTGACTTGCCTGGTCATGGAGAGGGAGGAGTCCAGGATGAAGCCCAGGTTGCGTGCATGGTCTGTCGGCTTGGGTGCGGTGCCCAGGGCGGGAGGCCACCAGGAGTCGTCCCAGGCGGAGGGTGAGGAGCCCAGGATGAGGACCTCCGTCTTGTCCGAGTTCAGTTTCAGGCGGCTGGTCGTCATCCACTCGGCTACCTCTTTCATCCCTTCGTGCAGGTTGGCTCTGGCGGCGGCGGGGTCGTTGGTCAGGGAGAGGATCAGCTGGGTGTCGTCGACGTAGGAGATTATGTTGAGGTTGTGTTGGCGTGCGATGGCCGCGAGGGGGCTCATGTAGACGTTGAAGAGGGTGGGGCTCAGTGAGGATCCTTGAGGGACGCCGCAGATGACTTCGGTGGCCTCTGACTTGTACGGTGGTAGGCGGACTCTCTGTGTTCTTCCGTCGAGGAAGGAGATGATCCATTCCAGCGCCTTGTCCTGGATTCTGACGTTGCTGAGGCGCTGTACTAGGGTGCGGTGGCAGACAGTGTCGAATGCTGCGGAGAGGTCTAGGAGGATGAGGGCCACTGTTTCTCCGTTGTCCATCAGGGCTCGAATGTCATCGGTGGCGGCGATGAGGGCGGTCTCGGTGCTGTGATTGGCTCGGAAGCCGGACTGTGAGGGGTCGAGGGATCCATTCGTCTCGAGGAAGGCGGCCATCTGCTTGTTGACGGTCTTCTCGATGACTTTGGCTGGGAACGGGAGGAGCGAGATGGGGCGGTAGTTCTTGAGTTCGGTGGGGTCCGCTGTGGGTTTCTTGAGTAGAGCGCTGAGTTCGGCGTGCTTCCAGCTCTCAGGGAAGGTGGCGGTGTCGAAGGATGTGTTGATGATGTCTCGCAGGTGGGGTGCGATGACAGCGTCAGCCTTGTTGAAGACGTGGTGAGGGCAGGGGTCGGTCGGTGATCCGGAGTGGATGGAGTTCATCGTGCGGATGGTGTCTTCGGTGCTGATCGGGGTCCAGGCGTGGAGGGTGGTGGTGAGGGGTGGTTGTTCGGGCTTGGTGTGCGTTTGTTGGTTGTTGAAGCTGTTGTGTATGTCAGCGATCTTGTTGTGGAAGTATGAAGCGAGGGAGTTGCAGAGGTCTTGCGATGGGGTGATGTCGTTGTTTCCTGCGCTGGGGTTGGATAGCTCTTTCACGATGTTGAAGAGTTCCTTGTAGTTGTGTGCGTTGTTGTCCAGCCGGTCCTTGAAAGCAGTTTTCTTGGCGGCGCGGATCTATTAGTCTATTGTTCATAAATCCAACCCCTTAATTTTTATGCAAAAGTCTTTATTCCCACCCATATTCACACTTCATTAGAAACAAATGTTATATTTGCCATGCATGTCTATTCATTCAGGAGTCTTTGATGCAGGTTCCCAGGGTATGTATCTTTTGTGTCCTTGGATGGCGTTCAAGAGTCTCGTCACTCTTCTGGCTCAATCTCACTAGGCATGCACGGAGGTCAGGTGGTTAAAGACTCTAGACTCATACGAAAGGCCCAAAATATGCACTAATAAGAGAGTCCAAAAGACAAATGTTAATTTAAAAAATAAGTGGTTTCAGTGTATACCACCTATCTCTACTCTAATCCCATTCATTTATTAATGCTTTTCCTGCATTAGCATTAGTAAAGTAGCATGTGCTAGTTTCAGCAAAGCAGATACTAAGCATGTGAGCTTCCAAGCCGCCATCTTAATAGCGTCTGCTCATGCGCAAGAAATTCCCTCCAAACGACAGCTGTCATACTGCGTAGGTACAGCTGACGCATGCACAATAAAGATTTCCTGTTGGCGGCAATTTTAGTATTTCACTTGAGTTACTTATGAGTAAACACGTAAGCAAGCTTTTCTGTCTTTTATGTTCAATGATGTGCGTACTAGTTTTACACAATACATAATTAATACACTATTAGAAGTTAAATGAGAGGATTGCTTTCGAGCAAGTCTCTTTTCTATGAGTCCTTGCTCCATCAATCCCTTCTCTGGTGGCATTTTTGAGCCATCACAAAAATCACCCATCACAATCGGATGCCAACTTTAGCATTTCTCAATTTCTTTCTCATTCTTGTTCTCATCTTAACTCTTCAGATCTTTCATTCTTTCATATAATTTTCCCTTCATTTCTTCTAGCTGTATCTCTGCATATTTTCTTTTCTTTCCCTTTCCATTTACTTCATATCTTCTTCTTCTCAATTTATTTGTACAACACTTACACCATATTACTATTGTTAAAACTATTATTGTTATACCAACTAATGGAAAGATTATTTGGCCTATTATTCCGTTCTCAAGATTAGCAAACCAAGTTCCTATTGAGGAAATACTCTTTGCTAGTCTCTCCCATACATTGTCAACCTCCGGTGGTTTCAATTGTTCTTGAAGTTTTGTAATATTCCTAGTATATCCTCTAATTTCTTTACTTTTATCAGGTATGTAAGTGCAACAATGTTGCACTTTCAACATTTTACAGACTCCGCCTTCTTTTGTCAGTAGTATATCAAGCGCTAGTTGATTTTGCAAAACCATAGACATAATTGCAACCATTTCTGTATTAATCATCAAGAAACCTCCAGCAGTATCGGTCGAAAGATGATCAACTACTGTTGACAATTGACAGATTTTATGTGAATTTAGAACGACTCCCACTGAAGGTATCAATGCACTAAATATGGCACCTATTATTTCTGAAAAAAGAGCCCTCTTTCTTCCTGTTAGTTCATTGGTGTTTTCATTGCTTCCAGTGATTCCTTTTACATGATATATCTTCGGAAATACTATTCCGAAGTAGCAACTTCTGTACCAGCATGCATGCAGCTTATAGTAAGCCTTATTCCCACACACATAGTAAACTCCAGGAAATACTGGATCTGTTCCCCCTTTTAGTCCCCAACCTCTCAAAAGTTATGTTCACATTCGCTGGAACCAATAAATACAGTCTTTAATCTATGGAGGCAGGTTTTCCCTGTCTTTACAAAGTCAATGGACATCGCAGCATGAGCTTTGCCAGCTGTATAAATTCTGTCTTTTTCAGCCCAGGGTGGTATATGGGTTTTCTGTTCAGCAGCTTTTCTTTGAAAATCCTGTCTCCTTTCTTCAACTAAATTAAAAATCACTTTCTCTTCTTCACGTAATGAGTATGTTAGGTTATTCTTATGTGCCTTCACTATATCTAATGACTTCATTGTTAAGAAAAATTCACCCATAAACTGTGCATCTAGACTACTGAGCACTAGATTCATATTCTTTCGAATAGGAATTTCTGTAAATACTACATCTAGATTTGAATAATAATATTGAAGTTTTCCTATTCTATAAAATAAACTTGACAATATGCTACATGAAATACCATATGTTAAAGGCAAATGATGGTATGTGACGCCTTCTGCTACTGATGCTGGTAATTTCATACCAACATAACAATCTCTAATCTCCATTGTGTCTACGTACTGAAACAATCATTTTGTAAATACATTTAAAAATGTGTCATTATCTGTTACTGTGTGATGTAAGTCTACCTCATCTGTAGCTTCTAATTCTATTCTATCTCCTCTTTTAGTAGCTGTCTTTTCGTTAGTGTCTGTGTCATTATTCTTGTCTGTTATCATAAGATAAGGTACTGTTATTGTTAGAAATAGCCATACTAAGATCACTAATAAAATACTACATATGCAAACCCTACAGAATTTCTTTATACAGCTTTGTTTTGGTCTTTCAGCAACTCTGTCTTTAGCCATTTTGACTTAAGAAGATTCCTATTCTTTTCTTTTGTTATGAATCAGAATCTTTAGTACTTCAAGGAGGCCTCACTTCCCCTTCGTCAATCTGTTCTGCAATTACTTCTTCATCTGTCTCTTCATTTAAAACTAGATTCTCAAATTCTTCTAGTATCACATAGGTCCATTCAGGACCCTTGAACTTATTGTTCAAGACTTTCAGTCTTGGACTTCTCCGAATGTTTTTAGCAATTGTTCAGACTGAGTTTGACTGGTAACCCCATTCACTTGTTCTGGGTTTTCATTTACTTTTCTCAAATTATATTTTAACCTTTTGACTCCACCTGGCCAATTAACACCTTTTCTGACCCATTTAACTTGCACTGCACTTTCCCCTTCTTTGTCTTTCTCAAGAGCTCTTTTACTCTCGTTATGTTGTGGCACAATCTGATTTTTCCTTTTCTCAGTATCACTCTCTATCTGTCCTTGTTCAGGTCTTGTTATTGTGGCTTCTTCTGCCTGAACTTGTTCTTCTTCCTCTAACTGTTCCTGTTCAGGTACCCTTTCAGACTGTTCTTCAACCCAAACGTGTTCTTTTTCTCCTAACTGGTCCTATTCAGGTCTTACTACAATTGGTTCTTCTGCTGCCTGAACGTGTTCTTCTTTACCTGTCTCTCCCTGCTCGGGGTTTTCGGCTGATTTGTTTACCTGAGAATGTTCTTCTGTCCCTGTCTGGTCCTGCTCAGGATCTCCAGTAGTTTTGTTCTCTTTCTCCTCAGCGCGTTCTTCTATACCTATCTGATCCTCACTAGTTTCTTGTCTTTCTAATCTTGTTCTACTTCTTGTTTTAATAACCACCTCCGGTATGTCGACCACTGGTATCCAGCCCTCCTGACTTGTGGTCGGTTGTTCTTTGTCAGTTCCTTCATAACCTGTTCCTCTAGATTCTTCAGCAGCCTCAACTGTTCTAGTCAGTTGTGGTCTCTTTTCATCAGGGGCTGGAACCCTTTTCGTGTGGCTGGCATGGATCCGATTGGGCAAACCTGCACACTTCACTGCTGTAGTAGTGACCAGTATGACTTGCCGTGGATCATCCCACCTGGGTGCTAGGCACGACTTTCTGGTGTGCTTCATCACTACCACCTAGTCCCCAGGACTCAAATCATGCACCTGAGCAGGCTGCCTGGCAACTGCGTCTTCTCCAACCTGGTGAGAGACAGAACGCACTAGGTCAGCCAATCCTTTGCAATAATCCAATACCAGATCATCAGTTACATTCAGGAATTTGTGTCCTGGTATAAACGCTTGTCTCATTGCCCTTCCCATATGAATTTCATGGAGACTCAATCCTGTGTTTCTGTCGGGAATACTTCTGAGTCCCATTAATACAAGAGGCAATGCATCTGGCCAACTCAGTGATGTGGATGCACACACCTTTGCCAGTCTTGACTTGATTGTGCCATTCAATTGCTCTACCACTCCAGAAGCCTCTGGGCGGTATGCACAGTGCAGTTTCTGTTCAATTTTGAATGCTTCACAGATTAATCGAATTACTTCATTATTAAAATGTGGTCCTCTATCTGATTCTAAAGTTACTGGAAAACCAAAACGTGGAATTAACTCTCTCAACAACAGTTTAGCAACTGTTATGCTGTCATTTCTCCTAGTGGGATATGCCTCCACCCATCGTGAAAACAAACACACTATAACAAGGACGTACTTCATTCCCCTGCATGGTGGTAACTCTATAAAGTCAAGCTGTAATCTTATGGATGGTCCTTCTGCCTTGCTGATTTTTCCCCAACTGACCACTGTCTTCCTGCCTGGGTTTATTTGTTGGCATACTAAACATCTCTGGCAAAGACTCTCTGCGACTATCCTAAACCTTGGGTTATACCAATCGTGTCTAAATAGTCTGATCATAGCGTCCCTGCCTACACGAGTATCTCCATAATGCATTCTTGCAAATTGAGAGAGCAAGCAGTCTGGCATGACTGGTCTTCCATTAGGGTACACCCACACATCATCGTCTGCCCTTCTTTCACAACCTGATTTTATCCAATTTTCCCTTTCACTCACTTCTACCTCATCCTGCAAATGTCTCACCTCATCCCATGATTCGAAAGCTGAGAATAGCATAAGTTGGCAGCTGATTCCACTTGTTTCAATTTTCTTGTTTAATGACATATTATTTCTTGTACAGTATTGAGCAACCTGGTCAGCATATCGATTTCCAGCCGCTACATAGTCATCTTGTGACTGTTGAGCAGCACACTTGACCACTGCTATTTCTTTTGGCAATTGTATTGCTTCCAACAGGTCTTTCACAAATTTCCTATTCCTTATGGGAGACCCTGAAGAAGTCAGAAATCCCCTCTGCATCCAAAGCTGGCCAAAGTCCTGCACAACCCCGTAACCATATTGACTATGAGTAAATGTGGTAATTTTCCTAATTTTGCCAATTTTGCATGCTTTTATTAAAGCTATCAATTCAGTTACTTGTGTAGACTTGACTCCCGGTAAACAGGATGATTCAATGATCCCAGATATTTTGCAAACCGCATAAGCTGCACTTAGTCCTCCACTTGCAAGCCTTAAGAACGAACCATCAACAAATAGTTCATGGTCTGGCTCTTTCAGAGGCTCTTCCTGTATGTCGGGCGGGGCTTAGTACACATTCCAGTTACATCTAAGCAATCATGATCTACTACATCTTTCACTTCCTCACAACGTGAGTCTGGCAATAGAGTAGTAGGGTTCACCATAGTACACCTGATCACGGTCATATTTTCTGCTCCCAAAATCATTCTTTCATACTTAGTCATCCGACTAGGAGTAATCTGCTGTGTTCGAGTTCTTGCTAACAGAATCTCGACTGAATAAGGAACATAAACTTTCACTGGATGTCCCATCACAATTAACTCACTTTGTTCCAGGCTCATACAAGTAGCAGCTACTGCTTTTAAGCTGCCAGGTAATGCTGAAGCCACAGGATCCAAAGTAGCAAAAACAATATGCGACTGGGCTTCGGCATAATCCATGTCTTTGGGTTAGGACTGAAAGTGCGCAACCTTCTCTTTCTCAACAGAACAGTGCAAATTCTTTCGAATAAACAGGCATACCTAATGCAGGGGCCTCACATAGACAATTTTACAAATGCTTCCACACTTTCATCATCCCAAACTATTGGATCCTTCACTCTTTTCTGTGTCATCTGAATCAATGGTTTTGCTAATAATTAACAACCCACAATCCATTGTCGACAATACCCCACCACTCCGAGAAACATTCTGATTTCTCTTTGTGTCTGTGGTAACTGCATTTGCTTGAAAATTTTAATTCTTTCAGTGGTCCCTTTCCTCACTCCCCTTTCTATTTGGTGACCCAAGTATTTGACGCCTGTTCGGCAAAATTGTAATTATTCTGGGGACACTCTGTGTCCTCCCTCAGCCAAATTATTTAATAATGCAATGGAATCAATAACGCAGTCTTCTCTGGATTTCGATGCCACAAGTAAATCATCGATATATTGCACTAAAACTGAATCTCTGGGCATAACTAACTTCTCTAAACACTTTTTCAGTATTTGATTTCAAATTGAGGGACTTTCTATATACCCTTGAGGAACTCAGTTCCATGCCAAGATACGATCTTCAAATTTAAATGAAAAAAGATACTGACTGTCTGGATTTAAGGAGATTGAGAAAAAGGCTTGACACAAATCAATTACGTTAAACCAGCCTGCGTTCCAAGGGATCTGATAAATAATTACTGCTGGATTTGGCACCACAGGACAACAAGGCACTACAATGTTATTAATTTTTCTCAAATCCTGGACTAGTCTGTACTTTCCACTAGGCTTTTTGAGTCCTATTATAGGCGAATTACAAGGACTACTCATTATTTCTTTTAAAATGCCCTGTTTAATCATACGGTCAATTTCTGAAGCCACTCCTGCTTTCACTTCTGGACTCATTTTGTATTGTCTGGTGTTGGGGTAAACTGCACCTTCTATCACTTTCACTGGGTCTACGTTTGCAATTAGCCCTATTTCGTTTCCCATGAAATCCCATACTTGTGGATTCACAGTTGTTTTCAGCTCTTCTCGTAAGTCATCTTTTGTCATCAAAGAATACATCTCATCTATTTCTGTGCCTTGTTTAGCTAACATTATCTTGTATACCATATCTTTTTCAGGGGTTTGAAGAGCAACACCATCCGGTGTACAATAAATTGTGCAATTCATTTTGCAGAGTAAATCTCTTCCCAATAAATTCACTGGGCTAGAATCACAGACCACAAAACTACGCATTTCTTTAAAATTTCAAATATGCACCTCCATAGGTTCTGCAATTGGGGTTCTAATCTGTTGATTCGAAACTCCGACTACTTGGATTGCTTCTCCAGAGAGGGGTAGGTTTGCGATGTCTGCTGTTCTCACAGTAGAACGGGTAGCACCGGTATCCAACAGAAAAGTGATATCATTACCTTCCACTTTCCCATCAATAAATGGACCTGACTGATCTACTGGTAAAGGTGCACCAAGTACGCACTCCTCTTCCCCCCCCCCCCTCCCCCCAGGTACCGTCATTGCTCATCTTCACTTTCATTGTTATTCAGTAAAAGGTATTGTGAAATTACAAAATGTTTCTTACCACTTCCTCGTTGAAATCCGGCATCCGCACTGTACTTTGGCTGATTCACAAAATTTGGCATAGGGGCAGGTGGCACCTGACACTGCTGATTAAGTACATGCTGTGACTGATTCATAAACACCTCATTCTGCATCTATGGATTAAAATTTTGGGTTGGCCCATTATTATTCTGAATATTCTTACACTCGTTTTTCCAATGTCCAAACTTTTCTCACCAATGACACGAAAACTTCTTCTTTGCATCCTCTCTATTCATTTGTCCTCTTGATTTACCACCATTCACCACATGATCACTCTGACTCTGTTCTTTTATCTGCCCATCTGCCTGAATATTTAATTTAATCTCCCGTTGTTCTGCCAATTTCACTTGTGCCCACATCATTTTCTCTTTTAACTTTTTATGCCTTGTCTCAATAGCGTCCCCACAATATTTTGCGTATTTTAGAATGTCATCAATGGGCTTTCCCTGCCAACACAACTTGTGCTTTTGAATCATTTGACTAATTTCTGGCTTCAAACCGTTTACAAACCGATACACAAAATGGCCCATATCCTTATCTCCAATGTTCTCAAAGCCACTGTACTGTTTGAACACCTGCAGCAATCGTTCATAATACGCATGAACAGACTAATTCGGCTCTTGGGTCGTTCTGTCTATCTTTACCCAATCTGTTTCTTTAGGATGAATTTTCCCTTTCAGGAAAGTAATTACTTGGTAATATTTCTTCATCAAATCATCTGAGGGGGCTCCTGTTTTCGCATCTCTTGGATACTCTTGACTTGGGCAATCAACTGTGATCTTACATTCATTCCATAAATCAGCAGGTACCACTATATCTAACAGACCATCCAAGTCTTTCAACAAAACCTTTGAAACTTTCACAAACCTCTCAACCTGTTTGTACCATTCAACTAGTTTCTCTCTCAGTTTAGGAAAATCGTTTGTAAATGACAAAATATCTTGTCGACTCCATGAAACATGAACATATCCACCACCAGGTACCTCGCTCATAGGACACAATCTTTCTACTTTTCCTGACTCTTTTAACATATATGTAGTAGATGCTTCTTTCGCCTGTGCTTCCTCCTTCTTCCTTGTCCATCTTATTTTCTACTTGTCAATGTCTCCCCACTTCTGCAAAATATTCATTAACTTCTTTACCTGTAACTCCTTTCCTGACACATTCATATTTTCTAAATCGCTGTCCATAAATTCTTCTCGATATGGTTTCTGTAGCACTTTTGATCTCCCTATCTCAATCCACATCTCAGAGGCAAGTTCTGTTAATTTCTCATGAAATAATATTGCATTCCTGGTTATACTTCTACATATGAACAACAACTCTTCCTCATTGTAAGTGTTCAATCTTTCTATTCCCACATTTCCAGCTATCATCTCTTCCAATTCTACTTTCAGTTTGTAAATATCTTAGGGGGTGTACTCTGTTTTTCTATTCTCTGTGCCCATCTCTCCAAATCTTCTGGAGTTACTGTTGTTGCACTTCTGGCTCCAGAGGATATCACTGACCTTCCATCTTTTGAACTACTGGGTGTAACTCTTTTTGGGGTTTCACTTACTGATTCTCTTATCGGTAGATCCATTAATGAAATTACTGAATCGCGCACACTGGCTTGATCGTCTGTTATCACAATTTCTTTTCTGGGGTAACTTAAAGGAGCTGTTACAGCTGGTGGTGTAGGGCAATTTGCTTTGTCTCCATACAATGGAACAACAGGACCTATAGTTACTGGTATTGTCAATGCCTCAGGGTTCAAATTCAATAGACCTATCTTCTGTATTAATTCTTCTAAGTTTTTCCTAGTCCTGGTGCACTTGGTGTGATTCTACTTGGTCCTTCTTGGTACGGTTGAAGGTTTTTAGTTAAAATATCCTCTAGCAACTCGTCTTCTGATTCACCATCTCCTGTCGTGTTCATGTGTTTCAATTTTTCTTTAGACTTACTCCCTGACTGTTCCTCAGCCACTAATACTGGGTATAAACCTGATACCATTGCTTTTCTCCATTGATTCATCTGACCTTCACGTGTCTCCCGCAAGTATCTAGGAAAAGGACCCATATATCTTCCACTCCGATTTCTCTCTTGCTCATAAGAATCGGTCTCCCATTCTTCTAATGCCTCATACTGTGTTAACCTTGGTCTCGTATCTAAATCATTCATCCGCATCCTCAAATTCTGCAAAATTCTCCCATTAAAGGTACCATGCTTGGGAAAAGCTAAAACGCCATCATCACTCGTATATTCCATCCAATTCTCCATCCATACACATGCATGATATCCTCTCTCCATCATCATAAATGAAGCAGGCATTTTAGGTGGCGGAATAGGAATTCCTTCTCTAGTCAATACAGGTTTATCTTTCTTAAAGAAATTCTTATTTTTCTTTATAAATGACATTTTTCTCTTTTCTCCATACATACTAGACACTCGATACATGAAACAAGAATCCGCAAATCCTCAAGCTTTTTGGTCAGGGCGACTCGCACAAAAAGGCAAATGGAAATAAAGCATACAAATTTTCGTCAACCAATCCAAAAGCAGCTTTCACTCAATCATCCAATCAGATTGTGGCTCGCGTTCGTTACCTGACCAATGCCAGCACGGCCTTTTCCGATGTCGTCAGTTCTGCTCCTTACTACTGACCCCTCCTTTACAATACGCGTCAGTTACACACCCGCTGTTTCAACCTATCCCAGCGCGGCTCTTTGTGACGTCAGTGCAACTCCGGCAACTGACCCTCCCTTCACAAGGTAATACGAAAACGTATTTCTTTTACTCTTCCTTTAATTAAATTCCGTTAGTAACAACGTTAAAACATTCTCTACTCTGCCTGTTCCACTAAACAAAGGATAGATTTCGACTTATTCTGGAGACTCAGAATTGCTCCTCTTTCACTGCGAGTAAAACTTTCTGTTTACCCTCCATTCAAGCTCTAGAGAACCTGTTACTCCTTCAGTGTTACCCTTTTTAGGTGATATAAGACTAAAGTTTCACCAGCGAACCCTTTTGCTTTCATTTACACTCAATTTATATACGAAATAATCCCTAATTTTAACACTGCCAGCTCTGCGTAGCTTCTCAGTGCTATTCCAACAAACGACTAACCTTACTGCAGTAGTGTTTCTGTCACCACCCGCTATTCATTTTCCCCCGGGAAATTTTCCAGACAGCATAAAACGGGACACTAACTCTTTTGTTAAATATTGGTTTTTGAATATTGATTTATGTTTATCACCAAACTAGTCAATAATAACCATAGCTCTGCTACTAGAAAATGGATCCAGTTGAACTAGTTGATAGTGAAATGACATAAAATAATCTTCTTACATTTATAAATGATCACAGACTCGGGAAGTATTTTAAATCTTTATCTGAATCAATTTCATGTGAACCGCTTACAAAGTACAATACAGTCTCCGTCACTCATAGGAAGGAAGATTCAATTAATCAATCATCAAACACATACTTTATACCTTACAATGACTTATGCTCAGAAAGGAGAGGATAGAGAGAAAAGAACATTGGCACTTACACATAAATATAGTTACCTAGGATGGTGTAAAAACCAACCCGCTGGCCAAGGAGCTGGGAAGGGTCCCCTGGGACAGATCAGGCAACAAAGGCTTCAGGACAGGAAACAGGACAGGATAGATGACCTCTCTACCACCGATGCTTGCGTAACACCCCTCTCTGACACTCTCTTCCTCCTCGAGATTCTTCCGCGATCTTCTTCTAAGTAAAATTAATTTAAGATAAATGGTTCTGCATTCGATTCTTCATCCGCATCTCTAGTCACTCCGACAGCATCCCGAGCTCTGCAGCATTCAGCAAATCTCTGTCTAACTAACTAACTAACTAAGAGTACCTTAATTATACTCTTCAAAATTCATGTACCACCCATTAATGTTTCTATATCGTAAAAATACTAACTCTGATTGGACAGGCATGGAGGGATGATCATCACACCATGCTTATTTTTCACCTTAGTCTATTGTTCATAAATCCAACTCCTTAATTTTTATTCAGAAATCTTTATTCCCACCCGTGTTCAAATCTTATTAGAAACAAATGATACATTTTCCATGCATATCTATTCATTCAAGGAGTCTTCGATGCGGGTTCCCAGCGTATGTATCTTTTGTGTCCTTGGATGGCGTTCAAGAGTCTTGTCACTCTTCCAGCTCAATCTCACTAGGCATGCGCGGAGGTCAGGTGGTTAACAGACTCTAGACTCATATGATCGGACCAAAATACGCACTAATAAGAGAGTCAAAAAGACAAATGTTAATTTAAAAAAATAAATGGTTTCACTGCCTACCACCTATCTCTACTCTAATCCCATTAATTTATTAATGCTTCTCCCGCATTAGCATTATTAAAATAGCTTGTGTCTGTTTCAGCAAAGCAGATGCTAAGCATGTGAGCTTTAAAGCCGCCATCTTAATAGCGTCTGCTTATGCGCAAGAAATTCCCTCCAAGCGACAGCTCGTCATACTGCGTAGGTACAGCTGATGCATGCGCAATAAACATTTCCCGTTAGCAGCTATTTTAGTATTCCTCTTGAGTTACTTATTAGTAAATATGTAAGCAAGCTTCTCTGTCTTTTATGCTCAATGTGGTGCGTATTAGTTTTACACAATACCTAATTAATACACTATTAGAAGTTAAATGAGAGGATTGCTTACGAGCAAGTCTCTTTTCTACGAGTCCTTGCTCCATCGGAAGCAGGCGTAGCTTTTGGAAGCAGGATGATGAGATGGCGTTGATCTAGCGGTTCATGGTGAGCGGAGTCCAGGATGATTCCAAGTTTTCATGCTTGGTCTGTGGGTCTGGGGGGGATCAAGATCTGCGGGCACCAGGAGTCATTCTAGGCGGAGGAGGTGGAGGACTTCGGACTTCTCGGAGTTGAGCTTGAGTCCTTCATCCAGATAGTAACAGCCTTCATCCCATTGTGGAAGTTGTTCTTGGCAACTGTGGGTTCGTTGGTGAGGGAGAGGATCAGCTGGGAATCTGTGGCATAGGAGACTATGTTGAGGCCGTGGTTCCTGACGATGGCTGCGAGCAGGCCCATATAGTTGAAGAGAGTGTGGCTCAGGGAGGAGCCCTGAGGCACTCCACAGCTCATCTCTGTGGGTTCAGAGTGGAACAGAGGTAGTAGGACTCTCTGTGTTTGGCCAGTGAGTAAGGAGCGGATCCATTTCAGGGCTTTGCCGCGGATGCCCGCGTCGTGGAGCCTTGTGCATTGGGTGCGGTGGGAGACTATGTGCAGAAGGATCAGGGCTGCAGTTTCGCCTCATTTGAGGAGGGTGCGAACATTGTCTGTGGCGGCGACGATGGCTGTCTCGGTGCTATGGTTGCTTCGGAAGCCGGGAGTGGTCCAGGATGTGGTTCGCTTCAATGAACTCGGAAAGTTGGGCGTTGATGGCCTTCTGGACGACCTTGTCTGGGAAGGGGAGCAGGGAGATGGGTCTGAAGTTCTTGATGTCTGTTGGGTCGGCAGATGATTTCTTCAGCAAGGGGTTGATCTCAGCATGTTTCCAGTCTTCTGGGAAGGTGGCAGAGTTGATGGAGCAGTTGATGGTGTGTCAGACTAGGGGAATAATGCAGGTCCCGGCTCTGTTGAAGATGTGGTGAGGGCAGGGGTCCAAGGGTGCTCCGGCGTGGATTCTCTTCATGATCTTGAGGGTGTCATCAGCGATAAGGGGAGTCCAGCTGAGCAGGGTCTGCCTGGGGTCTGGTGTTGTTGGGTGCGGTGCTTTCGGGTGAGATGCGAGGGTCTTGGGTATTGAGTCTGTTGAAGCTGTCATAGATCTCCTTAATCTTGTGGTTGAAGAAGGTGCCGAGGTTGTTGCAGATGTCTTGGGAGGGTTGGATTTCTGTTGGCTTTGCTGGTTTTGGCAAATTCTTTTACCACTGCGAAAAGCTCTTTGCTTTTGAGTATGTTGGCGTTGATCCTTTCTCGTAGGGCAGCTTTCTTTGTTGCTCTGATAAGGTGGTAGTGTGAGGTGATAGGGGTTTTGAAGGCTGAGTGGTCTTCCTGGGCATCAATTACCTTAACGGTTTTTACAGTCGTTCTTCAGAAATCAATCTGTATTTGTGCCTGCAATGTGAAGGAAATGAACACGAGATGATACAGATCTGTTTAAATGTCAGTATTTAATTACTGCTGCGCTTTAGACATGAATGGTCCTGACCCACTTAAAGCACTGTGCTAGGTATCCTATTTTTTCTTATGAATTTTGTGTGTGTGACATGGAATTATTGCATTCGGCATATAGCCAACAAGAACAGAGTTACACAGATTTACTTGGTGTTGTACAGGATACATAAATGCCAGGTTAAACAGAAATCTAAATTTCCACCAGTATGAAAAAGAAACTGTAAGAAAAAGTTTTCTTAGTTGAAAGGTAGAGGATGTGGCCTAACGGCTAGAGTGGTCGACCTCGTAACTGGGGACCTGGGTTTGAGTCCTGGGGGGACACTCATCATCTTGTGATTCCGGGCAAATCGCGTAATCTCCTCATGCCTAACGAAAAACAAATGTGTTCGTCTGTAAGGCAACTGGTACTCCTGTAAAGCGATCTGATACCTTTTGGGTATAGTTCGCGCTATATAAACTCTCCCCTCCCCCCGCACATAAGGGGAGAGAAGTTTCGGCGATTGCAATTTTGCTAAGTGGTATGTATGAAGGCAAATCTGCGTGCAAAATAAGGAATTGCAAAATTTGCGATTCCTTATTTTGCAACTGCATTTAAGGAAATCGCAAATTTTGCGATTCTTTAAATGCAATGTAAGAAGCACAAAAAAAGTGCAATTTGGCCTTAAGGAATCGCAAATTACCACCAACTTCAGGTTGGTGGTAATTTGCGATTCCTTTCAAAAATGCATATTTTTGCATTTTTCAAAGTGACATGTGGCGCACACACATGCCCTTAGGGCATGTATGTGCGTCACATGTGCACCCATGCTCATTTCAGGGGTGCAACAGGGTGTTCTTTTGATACCCTGGCACACTTGAAATTGCATTCTCAATTAGCAATTCTCTAATTGAGAATCGCAAATTGAGAATGTCTTCCCATTCATTCCCATGGGCCTCTAGGCCCATAGGAATGAATGGGAAGGTATTTCTTAATTGCGAACTGCAATTTGCATTTCGCAATTAAGGAATATGTAGGATTTGCTAAATTATTTGCAAATCCTACATACATAGCATTTTGCGATTCTCAAATAGCAATTCTCTAAAAATCGCTATTTGAGAATCGCAAAACCAAAGTTTCATACATATGGCCCTTAATCTCACCGTGCCTAACAACAACTGGTGCTCATGTAAAGCGCTCTGAGACAGTAAAGTATGTGCTATATAAAACTCTGTACAATAAAAAATAAGGGGAGTAGAACAGGGAGCCAGAATGTTTGGACAATAAATTGTGCCAGGCATGAATTGTTGAGTTGAGTGAATCAGGTGCACTGGGTCGCAGAACAGAGTTTAAGGCAGGGAAAGGGGGGGGGGGGGGGTTGCGTTCCTCTCGATGTACAGATGCAGCAAATTATGCGAGCAGTGAAGCCAAAAGTGTGCATGCAAACTTTGCGCTGCTCTATAGTATAGCTCCATCTCTGGGGCATTCAACCCCCCAATATCTTTAGGCAGAGTAAGAATGTCCCACTTGACCCTAGGTTGTTTACCGGCCCAGGCTAACCCGGTTATTAGTGAGCGTAGGGTAGCTGAATAATGCGTAAACCCTGTACCATCTGGGAACCTAAGCCTCCGTATGTGGAGTAAGCCCAATTGCTCCATTATGCCCAAGATCGCCTTAGCAGCGTCAGAGGGGCAGCGAGGTTGACCTTTAGAACAATCATGCTCCGGATCCAAAACGCAATTGAAATCCCCCCGCACCCCCAGATATGAGGCAAGCCACCCCACTGGGAGAGACTAGACTCAAGGGAATGATGCAATTATGGATTATCATAATTTGGAACATATACACCCACCATCAGTATTACCAACCCAATGTGATGGCAGCGGGAGATAACAAACCTGCCCTCTGGGTCAATACAAACTTCTTGCAATGTAATTCCTGCTCTATTGTTTACCCATATAAGTACAACCCGGGCATGTGAAGTAAAGCCGGCAGAACAAAAGTGACCCTGTAACCATCGCTGTGACAGCAACCCACTGTTTGGCGCCAAGTGTGTTTCCTGCAAAATGGCGATATCCACTTTATATTGCTTGAGACACACCACTACCTTGTGGATTTTCCTATGATCTTTAAAACTCTTACATTCCATGTGAGGAACCTAGTATGAGAGCAGTCATCCCGATTTCCACCATTTCGCTCCACGTCACCCAGGCCACTCTTCCTGTAATGAGATACCAAGCAGACAAACCAACCAAGCTATGTATTCTTTTTGTAAGCTAAACAAGGAAACATTACCCTCAACTATTAACCCACCCACTCTATGCGACCCCGAATTAAGCATAGTAGATTTCCAGCCCACCCCCTCCCAAGAGCCCCAAACCCAAGAAAATAGAAAAAAACAATAGATTCTGCAAGGTGTGGAGACCACATTGGGGTGGATGTTGCCGGTTATCAACTGCATCTTACACCCAGCTAGGAAAATAACATGTGTACTACAACAGTGCACCCATCGCTCGGAAGAAGAATTGTTATCTGCACATTTTCCCTCTTACGACTAACATGCCCAATACACTGTTATGAAACAGCAACTTGACACAAAAGCAGTCAGGCTTAACGTAAAGGCAATATGTGAAGTACTTATGAAAGCAAAAAGAACAAATAATGGACGAAATGCTGAATAATGCAAACATTCTCAACCCCAGTCACCAAGATCTGAGTGTAATCCATCATTTTTTGCTCACCACAACACCCCAGTTTGGACCCAGCAATATGCAAATCAGTCTTAACCCTGCTCCTCATGTCAACCGTCCAGCATTAACTACCAAGCCAGGTCGTCCCTAGGCCAGAAACAAGCATCCTGGGACCAGTTTCAGGCTATCACCCCGCATCAGCCAGGCTAGCGTGACTCCAGGGACATGGTGAGCACGGGACCCACGTCTGGGCATATCCTTCCCACTTAGGGCGACAAATGCAGCCCTGAAGACATTAAATGAACCAGGTGGCTGCTATGCCGTGATCCTGGGAGAATGGAAAGGGAAACGGATCGCGATTGCCTTGTGGTATTTCCCACCCGGCCTACAGGGGAGATGATGACGAGGGCCGGAGACTGGCTCAACTCGGATTCCACACACAACCACAATAGTGGTGGGAAGACTTTTACCTGGTACTAGACACAGAACTAGATACGATTAAGCATGGTCAGAGACTGTTAGTCAATGATGTACGGTTGAAGACATTTCCCGAGGTGATGGGATTGATAGATTTGTGGCGTGACACAAGGCCTACTGATTGTTAATACTCATATGCGAGTGGGACAGCGGGTTCAATGTCCCTGCTTGACCATCTCTCGGTCCCTCAGTCATGGGGGATGACATAACTGCACAAAATACTTACCCAGGGATATTTCCGATCCTCTCTGCTATTCACAACCCTGGGTGACGGAAAGACTGGGAGACCTGGAGGCTAGATCCCTGGGTATTGAGAAACTGGGACATGAGGAAACTCCGGACTTCTGTTACAGAACTCCATTTCAAAGAGAATGTCATCTTAGTCCCCTCTGACATTATGATATGGGAGACCTGCAAGACATTAATGAGGGGAGAGCGGATTGCTCACATAACATTGAAAAAGAGAGAGACTCAAAAACAGGTCACTGCACTAGAAACACATTTAACACAACAAGAGTCTGACTGGGAGGGTTCCCCTACACTCAATTAACTGCAGTGATCAGCCCTAATGAGGGAAAAGTATCATAGTTTGGTGGAAGAAGAAGCCCAATACTGATCCAAACAACATGAACTTTACAAAGTGGGTAATAAGGCAAGGAAACTTAATAGCATGGTTGGCGCGATGAGAGGTGGGGAGGAGATGGATGTGTGATGGTCTCCTTATTCTCATACACAGATAATACTTCACTTATTGTTTCCTTTTCTGCTGATGCCTTTCATAACATCATTACGTTTCAGTAATGTATACTGGTAGTGGCCAGTATATTTTTTCTTTCTCTGCTGATGCCTTTCAAGACATCATTAAGTTTCAGGAATGTATGTCAGCAGTGGCCAGCTGTATAGATAATTTCCTGAATCTTAACTTTAATAAAACTGAGATCCTGTTGTTCGGAAAGCACACCCAGACTTGGGGAGATCACTGGTGGCCCGAGGGTTTGGGGGCCTCCTCCTTCACCCAAATCATCCATAAAAAAATCTAGGTATCTGGCTAGATGATTCCCTCTCCTTTGAGACACTAGTGAGAACTCTAGCAGGTGCATGTTTTGGTCTCCTGAGAGGCCTCAAACCTATTGTCCAACCCCACATTCGACAGTTAATCATTCAATCTCTCATCCGGTCACACCTCGACTACTGCAACATCTTGTATCTGAGTTGCAAGAAATCCATTTTAAAGAGATCGCAATTAGTCCAAAGCGCTGCAGCCCTTCCTAAATTCTGCTCCACCTCTGGGCTTCTTCAGAAGCTTCATTGGCTGCCCATTAAGAAGCGCATTCAATTTAAAGTTCTTAGCACTGCTCAGAAGATCATGTACGCTACAGGAGCCCCCGTTCTCTCAGAACTCATGCAGCCCTATCTTCCTGCCACAACACTTGCACTGCAGAAAATAATCTAGCAGTAATCCCTCAGTTAAAAGGAAAGCAACTTGGAGGTCGCTCTTTCTAGGTTCTGGCTCCTGCCCTTTGGAACAGGATGCCCTCTGATCTAAGGAAAACTCAGAGTAATCTCTGTTTTAGAAAACCAAACTTAAACCTGGTTGGTGGCTACCTAGGCCTCTCTGTGGCCTCCCCACCTCTCTTGATTCATAATTCCAGACTACTGTGGTCAGCGCTGGGAAGCTCCATCGCTGGGGCAGCCATGCGCTTTACAAATCATATTAACATAACATACACAATCTGGTGGATAGCCGGGGGGAGGGTGGCTACACACTGCACACAACATTTCAGGGACTGTCGAGACACACCTGACAGATCTTTACAGCCCAGGAGTGAACACCCTGCATCTGACCTCCTGGCCTTTGTTGAGGACATCCCCACCCCGGTGTTGTCCCCAGCTGACTCAAGGGCCTTAGATAGGGAGATCAAGGTGGAAGAGATTAGTGAGGCCATACGGCAGCTCCGGGGAGGAAGGACCCTAGAATCTAATGACTTCCTGCCAAAGTTTTACAGATGTGTGACACACCTGGGCACTGATAAACGGCAATGGTGTAGCAGCCAGAAAGCACGGCACACTTCCCCCCAGATTTGAGAACCGCCACTATTGTCTTCATTCATAAGGAGGGTAAGCCCCCAGAGCAGTGTGACTCATATCGACAAATTACTAAACACGGAGGTTAACATTTTGAAAGTACTTGTGAAAAGCATTACAGAAGCGATTGACAGACTGATAGTCCCGGACCATCCAGATTTTTATGCCCAAACGGTCCACCCGACAGAACCTTTGCTGACTCTTGGTTGCTTGGTGTGGAGGCACAAGATGACGGAGCCTGCATTGTTTCTTTCCCTGGACTCCAGGATGGCATTCGACTTGGTCGAATGGGATTTCCTGTGTGCAGTCCTAGGCAAGATGGGTTTAGACAATTAATTTGTGTAATGGATCAAACTGCTGTACACACAACTGACAGCCAAGACGCGGGTGAATGGGACACGGTCCCAGTGGTTTCCCACAGGCACAGAACACGGCAGGGGTGCTTGCTCTTTTCCCCACTTTGTACTGGTCCTAAAACCACTGGTGTGGTGAGTGAGGGTAGACGCGCAACTCAGACGATTAAAATGGTCTGAGGGTTGGAAGGACATTATCTCCCTATACAGTGATTATATCCTACTGTACTTAGCTGACCACATACGGCCTGCACCCAGAACTCTTGCAATGCTTGACCCTTTTGGTACATACTCAGGAGTATTTATTAACTGGCAGAAGTATGTCATATTTCCGTTGACCCTCTGGTGTCCCCACTATGTTGGTCCCTGGAGGATTTCGATGTCTGGTGGTCTGGATCCCGTGTGATTCTGTGGCCTTTATGAAGCATAACTGAGGTTGGGTGTTAGAGGGGTATAAAAGTGTTGTTGGGCACTGGAGGAGTCTTTCCTTGTCCCTAATGGGCAGAGCTACCTGTATAAGACAAACACACACTCTAAATTCCTTTACCTGCTCCAAAACACAATATTTGAAATCCCAGAGGAATTCTCACTAATCTCTTCCACCTTGATCTCCCTATCTAAGGCCCTTGAGTCAGCTGGGGACAACACCGGGGTGGGGCTGTAAAGATCTGTCAGGTGTGTCTCGACAGTCCCTGAAATGTTGTGTGCAGTGTGTAGCCACCCTCCCCCCGGCTATCCACCAGATTGTGTATGTTATGTTAATATGATTTGTAAAGCGCATGGCTGCCCCAGCGATGGAGCTTCCCAGCGCTGACCACAGTAGTCTGGAATTATGAATCAAGAGAGGTGGGGAGGCCACAGAGAGGCCTAGG
Organism: Triturus cristatus; assembly: GCF_964204655.1. NCBI lineage: Eukaryota > Metazoa > Chordata > Amphibia > Caudata > Salamandridae > Triturus > Triturus cristatus. The sequence continues at coordinate 407,321,633 of NC_140593.1, forward strand.
TAGCCACCAACCAGGTTTAAGTTTGGTTTTCTATAACAGAGATTACTCTGAGTTTTCCTTAGATCAGAGGGCATCCTGTTCCAAAGGGCAGGAGCCAGAACCTAGAAAGAGCGACCTCCAAGTTGCTTTCCTTTTAACTGAGGGATTACTGCTAGATTATTTTCTGCAGTGCAAGTGTTGTGGCAGGAAGATAGGGCTGCATGAGTTCTGAGAGAACGGGGGCTCCTGTAGCGTACATGATCTTCTGAGCAGTGCTAAGAACTTTAAATTGAATGCACTTCTTAATGGGCAGCCAATGAAGCTTCTGAAGGAGCCCAGAGGAGGAGCAGAACTTAGGAAGGGCTGCAGCGCTTTGGACTAATTGCGATCTCTTTAAAATGGATTTCTTGCAACTCAGATACAAGATGTTGCAGTATTCGAGGTGTGACCGGATGAGAGATTGAATGATTAACTGTCGAATGTGGGGTTGGACAATAGGTTTGAGGCCTCTCAGGAGGCCAAAACATGCACCTGCTAGAGTTCTCACTAGTGTCTCAAAGGAGAGGGAATCATCTAGCCAGATACCTAGATTTCTTTTATGGATGATTTGGGTGAAGGAGGAGGCCCCCAAACCCTCGGGCCACCAGTGATCTCCCCAAGTCTGGGTGTGCTTTCCGAACAACAGGATCTCAGTTTTTTTAAAGTTAAGATTCAGGCAATTATCTATACAGCTGGCCACTGCTGACATACATTCCTGAAACTTAATGATGTCTTGAAAGGCATCAGCAGAGAAAGAAACAATATGCTGGCCACTACCAGTATACATTACTGAAACGTAATGATGTTATGAAAGGCATCAGCAGAAAAGGAAACAATAAGTGAAGTATTATCTGTGTATGAGAATAAGGAGACCATCACACATCCATCTCCTCCCCACCTCTCATCGCGCCAACCATGCTATTAAGTTTCTTGGCTTTATTACCCACTTTGTAAAGTTCATGTTGTTTGGATCAGTATTGGACTTCTTCTTTCACCAAACTATGATACTTTTCCCTCATTAGGGCTGATCACTGCAGTTAATTGAGTGTAGGGGAACCCTCCCAGTCAGACTCTTGTTGTGTTAAATGTGTTTCTAGTGCAGTGACCTGTTTTTGAGTCTCTCTCTTTTTCAAAGTTATGTGAGCAATCCGCTCTCCCCCCATTAATGTCTTGCAGGTCTCCCATATCATAATGTCAGAGGGGACTAAGATGACATTCTCTTTGAAATGGAGTTCTGTAACAGAAGTCCGGAGTTTCCTCATGTCCCAGTTTCTCAATACCCAGGGATCTAGCCTCCAGGTCTCCCAGTCTTTCCGTCACCCAGGGTTGTGAATAGCAGAGAGGATCGGAAATATCCCTGGGTAAGTATTTTGTGCAGTTATGTCATCCCCCATGACTGAGGGACCGAGAGATGGTCAAGCAGGGACATGGAACCCGCTGTCCCACTCACATATGAGTATTAACAATCAGTAGGCCTTGTGTCACGCCACAAATCTATCAATCCCATCACCTCGGGAAATGTCTTCAACCGTACATCATTGACTAACAGTCTCTGACCATGCTTAATCGTATCTAGTTCTGTGTCTAGTACCAGGTTAAAGTCTTCCCACCACTATTGTGGTTGTGCGTGGAATCCGAGTTGAGCCAGTCTCCGGCCCTCGTCATCATCTCCCCTGTAGGCCGGGTGGGAAATACCACAAGGCAATCGCGATCCGTTTCCCTTTCCATTCTCCCGGGATCACGGCATAGCAGCCACCTGGTTCATTCCATGTCTTCAGGGCTGCATTTGTCGCCGTAAGTGGGAAGGATATGCCCAGACGTGGGTCCCGTGCTCACCATGTCCCTGGAGTCACGCTAGCCTGGCTGATGCGGGGTGATAGCCTCAAACTGGTCCCAGGATGCTTGTTTCTGGCCCAGGGAGGACCTGGCTTGGTAGTTCATGCTGGACGGTTGACATGAGGAGCAGGGTTAAGACTGATTTGCATATTGCTGGGTCCAAACTGGGGTGTTGTGGTGAGCAAAAAATGATGAATTACACTCAGATCTTGGTGACTGGGGTTGAGAATGTTTGCATTATTCAGCATTTCGTCCATTATTTGTTCTTTTTGCTTTCATAAGTACTTCACATATTGCCTTTACGTTAAGCCTGACTGCTTTTGTGTCAAGTTGCTGTTTCATAACAGTGTATTGGGCATGTTAGTCGTGAGAGGGAAAATGTGCAGATAACAATTCTTCTTCCGAGCGATGGGTGCACTGTTGTAGTACACTTGTTATTTTCCTAGCTGGGTGTAAGATGCAGTTGATAACCGGCAACATCCACCCCAATGTGGTCTCCACACCTTGCAGAATCTATTGTTTTTTTCTATTTTCTTGGGTTTGGGGCTCTTGGGAGGGGGTGGGCTGGAAATCTACTATGCTTAATTGGGGTCGCATAGATTGGGTGGGTTAATAGTTGAGGGTAATGTTTCCTTGTTTAGCTTACAAAAAGAATACATAGCTTGGTTGGTTTGTCTGCTTGGTATCTCATTACAGGAAGAGTGGCCTGGGTGACGTGGAGCGAAATGCTGGAAATCGGGATGACTGCTCTCATACTAGGTTCCTCACATGGAATGTAAGAGTTTTAAAGATCATAGGAAAATCCACAAGGTAGTGGTGTGTCTCAAGCAATATAAAGTGGATATCGTCATTTTGCAGGAAACACACTTGGCGCCAAACAGTGGGTTGCTGTCACAGTGATGGTTACAGGGTCACTTTTGTTCTGCCGGCTTTACTTCACATGCCCGGGTTGTACTTATATGGGTAAACAATAGAGCAGGAATTACATTGCAAGAAGTTTGTATTGACCCAGAGGGCAGGTTTGTTATCTCCCGCTGCCATCACATTGGGTTGGTAATACTGATGGTGGGTGTATATGTTCCAAATTATGATAATCCATAATTGCATCATTCCCTTGAGTCTAGTCTCTCCCAGTGGGGTGGCTTGCCTCATATCTGGGGGTGCGGGGGGATTTCAATTGCGTTTTGGATCCGGAGCATGATTGTTCTAAAGGTCAACCTCGCTGCCCCTCTGACGCTGCTAAGGCGATCTTGGGCATAATGGAGCAATTGGGCTTACTCCACATACGGAGGCTTAGGTTCCCAGATGGTACAGGGTTTACGCATTAGTCAGCTACCCTACGCTCACTAATAACCGGGTTAGCCTGGGCCGGTAAACAACCTAGGGTCAAGTGGGACATTCTTACTCTGCCTAAAGATATTGGGGGGTTGAATGCCCCAGAGATGGAGCTATACTATAGAGCAGCGCAAAGTTTGCATGCACACTTTTGGCTTCACTGCTCGCATAATTGCTGCATCTGTACATCGAGAGGAACGCAACCTCCCCCCCCCCCCTTTCCCTGCCTTAAACTCTGTTCTGCGACCCAGTGCACCTGATTCACTCAACTCAGCAATTCATGCCTGGCACAATTTATTGTCCAAACATTCTGGCTCCCTGTTCTACTCCCCTTATTTTTTATTGTACAGAGTTTTATATAGCACATACTTTACTGTCTCAGAGCGCTTTACATGAGCACCAGTTGTTGTTAGGCACGGTGAGATTAAGGGCCATATGTATGAAACTTTGGTTTTGCGATTCTCAAATAGCGATTTTTAGAGAATTGCTATTTGAGAATCGCAAAATGCTATGTATGTAGGATTTGCAAATAATTTTGCAAATCCTACATATTCCTTAATTGCGAAATGCAAATTGCAGTTCGCAATTAAGAAATACCTTCCCATTCATTCCTATGGGCCTAGAGGCCCATGGGAATGAATGGGAAGACATTCTCAATTTGCGATTCTCAATTAGAGAATTGCTAATTGAGAATGCAATTTCAAGTGTGCCAGGGTGTCAAAAGAACACCCTGTTGCACCCCTGAAATGAGCATGGGTGCACATGTGACGCACATACATGCCCTAAGGGCATGTGTGTGCGCCACATGTCACTTTGAAAAATGCAAAAATATGCATTTTTGAAAGGAATCGCAAATTACCACCAACCTGAAGTTGGTGGTAATTTGCGATTCCTTAAGGCCAAATTGCACTTTTTTGGTGCTTCTTACATTGCATTTAAAGAATCGCAAAATTTGCGATTTCCTTAAATGCAGTTGCAAAATAAGGAATCGCAAATTTTGCAATTCCTTATTTTGCACGCAGATTTGCCTTCATACATACCACTTAGCAAAATTGCAATCGCAAACGCCGAAAGTTCTCTCCCCTTATGTGCGGTTTGAATGGTGCTCGTGGTTCCTGGTTGGGAGGGAGGAAGGTGTGGTACGGGCATTACATGCTCTGGGAGTGGACACAAGGGTGAGCTCTTTCATTATGGGCTGGCATGCAGCTGTGAAGCTGTCTTGTGGGGAACGCATCCACCATCTCCCCTCACTTTTTTCCAATACTAAAGAGTCCGTCATGTGCTGTGAGATATATTGGGAGAGGACTTGCAGGAGCCCTCAGAGATGCTAGCACTCTCCTCTTTAATAGAATCTGCTACCCCTTTGAAATTGGTGTCTACATCTACGCTTACACGCAGGAGGCCGGCTCTGACTAACGCACGACTCGAATGACAGATGGATATTGGCAGGAAGATCAATGATAAGTGCTGGCAATACTGTTGCCTCGTGCACTTTAGATATGTTAGTGTATTTTTCGCTCCTGAGAGACTATATAGATATGGGTTGCACGACTCAGCGGAATGTCAGGGTTGTCGTGCACACGATGCTGACTTTATACTCACTGCGTGGTACTGCTCAGCTTTCCTGACTGTGAGAAACGGTTTTCCATGAACTAGGGACCATTACTGGCTTTTCCTTGGATCCTGACCCCTTGCTTGCGTTATTGGGATTTGATAAAGTGTTAAATAGAAGTGTAAGGAAACTGGTGGCCATGGGGCTACTCCTTGCTAAGTGCAGTGTGGCGATGCGCTGGGCACGGGGGCCTGTCCCCACACTGCAGGATTGGCACGCAGGCATGGTCTACTTTAATACTCAAACAGATGCGTATGGCGATTTGTTACCCCCGCAGACGCGCCCCAAGAGTTTTTGGGGCCCTATCAACTGTACTTGCTGAGCAAGGAATCAGGTGAACCAACAGTTGGGGGAAGCTGACAATCCCCTGGAATCTGTATTTGTTGAGATATTTACTGATTCTAATCAAGGGGGTAGCCTGTGATTTAGGAAAGTATATGTAAGGGGTGACAGCTCAGTCCTTTATTATATGTACCTATTGCATACCTTGCCCTCTAGTGTTTGTACCTAATGGATATTTGCAATTATTGTACCAGTCCTTGTCACTCTATTAAGATGTATTATTCACACTGCTATGATGTAACCAGCCTTTTGATAATGTTTGTCTAATTCGACTCAATAAATAAATAAAATAATTCCTTTAGTTCTTTAATCCTTTTGCATAGTTGGCAGAATGTGTTACCGGCAGAATTAATAAGATTGGAATCACAAGAATCTAGTGACCAGAAACCCACTTTCTTGCACAGTAAGGAACTTCTTTACAATACACATTGCAAGAGTACAATGGAGTAGATCGATACAGAGATTAATGGTATCCTGCCATGTGTCGGCATGTCTCTGAGGAGAAGCTGTATCTGTTCTTCTAGTCCAAGTGGGCATCGCCATGAAAGAAGTTGGGTACAAGGCACAAAATATGTTTGTTGTGACAATTGTCGGTAAAACATTCAAAAACTCTAAAAATAGTTACATAATAAAACATCCTAAAAAACCTCGAGTACCCACAAATGTAACCCCCACTTAATCTAAGCGATCTTTAAAACACTGCCTCACAAGAAGCATGAATTGTGCAATTCCTTCTGCTAACATCCATAAAACGCATTTCAGACAGTAACCCCAGTGCTTCCGACCTAAAGTATATTTGATATTTTAAAAATAGGGGTTATAAAAAGGTAATATGGGCAGACTTATAGAAAATCCAATCCATTATAACATGACACAAAGAACATTTTTACATTCTGGGGACACGTACAGAAACCATTTATCGTCCTGTATATTATTGTACCTTTTGAATTTTGAGAAAATTGGGTTACACCCCAGTCCAATTCGTAGCCTGGGGCTAGGAACATGAGACCAATAGGGAAAAACCGCGTGTCAGCCCAGAAACTTTAGTGTCAAGCTAATGGAAGGCTTCTCCCTCAATTATGCTATACCCAATATACAACCGACCTTTTTTTCTCGAAAGAACTGCAGAACCAACCCCCCCTGCCTCCCCAAGCCCCCCCCCAGCACCTTGAGACCCTATCGGGTGAGTAGCCGCACTCTATAAGAATCTTGATTGATTGGTCCTCGGATAGCTTTGTGGCGAAAGGCATAGTGCTGCTGTCAGTGACCAGTGCAGGATAAGGTGCTGTCCGCCAAGAGCAGGATATTAACCGGCTGAGTCAAAGGTTCATCTGCCAATCGTGAGGGATGGCTCTGCGGTCTAAGGCATGTGATGAATACGTTTGCTGACTGTGGCAAGTGAAAGCTAGCTCTGCTGTGTCAATAACACTACTGCTTCATTATGTCACTGCACCTGCTGCATTTGCTTTGTACCCGATGTAGGCACTATGCATGTATCATGCACCCCTAGGCAGGCAGTACCAAAGCTTTCCCTTTGCCCCTATACTTGTGGCCGCTAGTATTGATTTCGTAAGTAAGCAAAATAAGGCTCCTCACAGGTGGCCACAAATTATGGTGTAATGTAACCCCAATTAGGACCAGTATGCAAATGGGGCAAGTAACATCCGAATCCATACCCTTATCAGGGCACACTGCCTTCGGCCCGGGCTTCTATATTGAATAGAACGCCTTGTTAAACTTGCAATATTCTTGTGCGTAGTTGGGGGGTACATTATCTCCTATTTAATAGTCTTGACTGAACCCAAAGAATATACGTTGCTTTCTGGCTGGTTTTAAACCAACCTTGACTAAAAGAACTGCATAGTGATAACTTGCTGCATAGTGATATCATAGGCCATCTGCTGCACTCACTCAGCTGGCTTTTGAGGTAGAAGGTGTACTTGAAGTGACACTTCTTCTGGAGTCCCATAAATCTTTTCACTGCGTTTCTATTATTGACCAAATAGATGAATTCTGTGGAAAGTAAATTAGGCCTTACTTTCGCTTTAAACTCCATTCAGTTTCCTGAGTAAAAGGTATTTGAAAAACAAACCACTGTATTTATATAAAGATTGAAAACACTAAATTCAATGTGCAGTATTGAGATACCATAAAAAATGTTTGCATTTCTTTCAATATTTTGAAATGTTGTTTTCTTTTACTCGTTTTAAACAATACTTTACAGACAAACATTGACAAAGCTAACGGCTTGGCACCTGCATTATAAAGGCCACATCTATTGGCTTTTTCAAGGCTTCTTTCTTTTTGGTTAGTGGTGTATCATCAAGTTCATCTCGCAGTTAAAATGTTTGTTTACATGTTAACTGGCTCGTGCTGTGTCCAGAGCACTTACCTTGTTGTTCATTGGCTCGCACCGGTCCTCTAATTCTAGAACTTTGACTGTGGTGACAGGTGAAGCCTAGGACCAGTCTCCACAGGATGCCTGCTAGTGGGCTCGTTTCTTAATCTGAAATAAATCACCTGTAACTTCAATTGGTGCCCCTGTTTAGTTATTTTCACAGCACCACAGAACACAACAGTTAGGCATACGATGGGAGCGCATGTGCTTTCCATCTCTCTCCCTCATATGTTTCTCCCCAGCCAAATTACAGCTCCCTGCTCCCGTAAAGGTGTTCCCCTCATGCTGCTTTTTCCTATCTTGCTTGCTTCTCACCCAAACTCCCCTTCCCGACATTCTCTGTTGCTTTCTCCCTTGTGCACTTCTCCCCACACCCCGATGTTGCTCTTGTCCTGGGGTGCTGCTTTTCCCCTCCTGTCCCACATCCGCTCTTACCATTCAATAAAGGAACCTCCGCTCTAAAAGGGCATGTCGCCTCAAAATCCCAAGATACAAGAAAAAAACCATGGGTGGCACATCTTTCTCTGTTCAAGCAGCCAAACTATGGAACTCTTTACCCCCAACATAAGATCCACCGACAACCACCTTATCTTCAGAAAACTACTCAAGAACTGGCTCTTCCCCACATAAGCACCATACTCAAACAGAAATTTACAGCATATCCCTCTGTATTTAAGCATTTATTTTCACTATTGATATGTACCTATTTTTGTGTATTGCTTTGTATAAACATGTAGAATCACTTTGTTGTTAAAAAAATATATATATATTCTTTGGTCTACGTGTACTTGCTTCCATTGTGCATCTATGTACCTCCAATGATTTGGATCTGTGTGTCTGTTACTTTTCTCCTGAAAAAGCATATCCAATGCACTACCCTATTTCTCAGCCTATACTTCTCTCAATATATCTTCTAGCCCAACTTTCTGATGACTCTCAAACTTCTACTATTCTTTCCAATGCTCTCACCCTACACATCTATCAATATATCCTCTACATCCACTTTCTCATTTATCCCAAACCCCATACCACTACTATGATCCCCAAAATAACCCTTTCAATACTCTCCCCTACTCTACCCCTCCTTGCATCATCTGACACCTCTTTTACTATACCGATTCCCCCAAAACAAACCTTTCTAAACTCTTCCCTCTGACTCTTCCCATCTAAAAACCCTTTTTACTCATCCAAATCCCTCCTCCTACTGCTATGACCTAAAAAAAACAAAAAATCCTTCACTCTTCTATCCCTCCACTATCCTTCTCAATCAAAATAACAGACTAACATGTTCACTTCTCAAATTCCATATTCCGATATACTAATTCACCACTAATCCTTTATGGGTTCCAGAGTAGCGTGCTACTCGCCAATAAAGCGTTTCAACACCCCATCAGGGTTACAAGCGCTATATAAATGCAAACCTTTTTCCCTTTTTTTACCCCTCCCCAACCCTTCTCTATCCAAATGAACTGAATAGCATATCCACCACTCAAATTAATTTCATGTGTCACCATACTAATTCAACACTAATCCTTATGGGTTCCAGAGTAGCGTACTCCTCGCCAAAAAAGGGCTTCAAAACCCCATCAGGGTTAGCAAGCGCTATATAAATACAAACCTCTTTCCCTTTTCTATTCCACCACCTACCCTTCTCTATCCAAATAACTGAATAGCATATCCACCACTCAAATTACTTCATATTTCACTATACTAACTTGCAACACTAATCCTTTATTGGTTCCGGAGTAGCGTGCTACTCGCCAGAAAAGCGCTTCAACACCCATCAGGGGTAACAGGTGCTATATGAATGCAAACCTTTCTACCCCTTCTATGCCTCCGCTATCCTCCTCACTCTAAATAACTGACCAATATCCACCACTCAAATTACTTCCATATTTCACCATACTAATTCACGACTAATCCTTTATGGGTGTCCGGAGTAGCGTGCTTCAACACCCCATCAGGGTTCACTAGCGCTATATAAATACAAACCTTTTTTCCTCTTCTATCCTTCTGCTATCACTTACTTGCATGTTTCACTATACTAATTCAACACTAATCCTCTATGGGTCCCGGAGTAGCCTGCTACTCGCCAAAAAAGCGCTTTGACACCTCATCAGGGGTAGTAAGCGCTATACAAATGCAATTACGATACAATACCCCCCCCCACCCCCAGCCCTGCGATCATGTTCTACGTTAAAAAAAACGGTACTTTTTATAAAATGTACCGATCCAAGAGGCTCCACCATCCAGGATCGGTAAATAATAATAATCAAAAAAGTAAAAATAAAACGGCACCTACATCATGCATGCACACACCTACAGAATGATGCGAGTGGCAACAACAGTTGCATCATGGTGCCTTTTCTTATTATTTTTGTTTGTGACCATGCACATCATCAACACACTGCACAGCAGTGGCTAGCTGCGTTGGCAAAGCAAATTGGCCCGAAACCTTTTGACTTTGCCAAAGAGGTGCCACACGCTTCATATGACTTGTATGTGTGACTAGCCCTACATAGCGCAGGGCCATGTGTAAAGTGTTCTGTTTAACATGCGACTGCAAAGCAAAATCCTTCAAACCGGTTTACATTTCTTTTTTTCCTTTCTGTTAGAATAAAACGTTCTTGTAAGTTTCTTACCTGAACTGCACAGTTATCTTGACTATCCCGGGTTTCTTGAATCAGTTCTGAAATTCTTATTTTGCAGAATTATATTTCGTATAGCACGTTTGGAAAAATATTTTTTTACAATCTGTTTTATTTTGTACAACATTAAAATTATACACGCATTGTCCAGTAAAACATTTTTCTCTTTTTTTCAGTGATCAAAAAGAGGCGGCATCAGTTACTTCATGTTGTCCAGGGTCCGTTTCTGAAGCAGACAGCATGGAATTCCCCTACGGAGTCCAGGCTTTTCAAGTCGACCTTACTGAGCCCCTCGGCACATCCTTTCATGGTGAAGTCATGGCGCTCAATCCATCACTCTGTTATTGGAGACCGGAACCTCGTTCTTATGGGACCTCCTGGTGCAGGGAAAACAACAATAGGAAGACTCCTTGGTCAGAGGCTGGGACTTCCGGTCATAGACGTGGACGATGATGTCCTTGAAAAGGATTGGAATATGAGTGTTTCGGAAAAATTGCAGGATGTTGGTAATGAGCAATTTTTGGAGGAGGAAGGAAAAGCCCTTTTGAAATGGTCAGCATCTGGAAGTGTCATTTCTCTTTCTGGCTCGAATCCAATGCACTCTGCGAGCATGGAGCACTTAAAGAAAAATAGCATTGTTGTTTATCTCGATGTTCATGCTGGAGAAATAGTTGACCGACTGGAAGTCATGAAAGTCGATCGCATTATTGGACAGAGTTCGGGGACTTCAATGGGAGACATCCTTCAGCACCGGAAGCAGTTCTATAAAAAATGGCATGATTTCCGTGTCCTTTGTGAAGGTGGTGAAGCACCAGATGCCATAGCAGAAAAGGTTCTCGATGGAATTAAGAGATACGAAAACTCAGCATCAGAAACATTCACTTCAACGCGGGGCATTTGTCTTGAAGAACCCAAGACAGATTCTGCCAAGACTTTCAGTGAGGTTATTGTGGATGGGTTAGCCTCTGATGGTGGGCTCTTTGTCCCTGATCGAGGAGTGCCAAAATTAAATAAGGGAGAGTGGATGCGGTTAGGGGGGGTAGATTACAGGGAAAGGGCACAAGTTATTTTTGAAAGGTTCATATCTCCTCTTGACATACCAGCAGACAAGCTTGGAGAAATGATTGAGCAAGCATATGGGAAAAACTTTGCTTGTCGTCAAATTGCACCGGTTAGGCATTTGATGGGAAACCAATTTCTCCTTGAGCTATTCCATGGACCAACAGCGTCATTCAAGGATTTAGCACTGCAGATAATGCCACAGATGTTTGCTTATTGTGTCCCAAGAACATGCAACTCTCTGATCCTCACTGCAACCTCTGGAGACACAGGTAGTGCTGTCTTGGATGGCTTTAATCGTCTCAATGACATTGACAAGCAGAGGATTGCCGTGATTTCACTGTTTCCTGAAAATGGAGTCAGCCCTATTCAAAAGTCTCAGCTTATAGGCTGTCAAAGTGATAATGGGTGTTCAGTAGGTGTCAAATCAGATTTTGATTTTTGCCAGAAAACTCTAAAACACATGTTAACAAATTCAAATTACATTGGTTTCTTAGCAGCAGAATATGGAACCGCGTTAAGTACAGCAAATTCTATTAACTGGGCTCGGCTGATTCCCCAGGTGGTCTACCATGCATCTGCCTACCTTGATCTTGTTAACCAGGGCTTCATTAATTTTGGAAATCCTATAGATGTTTGCATTCCAACAGGAAACTTCGGTAACATATTATCAGCTATGTACGTCAAACTGATGGGAATTCCTATCAGAAAATTTATTTGTGCTTCCAATCAGAACAATGTTCTGACGGAGTTCATTAAAACAGGGCATTATGATTTAAGGAAAAGGAAACTAATACTTACCTCTTCCCCTGCAATAGACATTCTCAAGTCTTCCAATCTTGAAAGATACGTGCACTTAATTTCCAACGGAAATGGGCCGCTTGTGAAGCAGTTATTTAGTCAGCTTGATAGTCAAGGCCACTTTCAGTTACCAAATGATTTGCTTGCAAGGCTTCAGAAGGATATAGTAGCTGATTGGTGCTCTGAGGAGGACTGCTTGGCTGCTATCCACTCTGTGTACTCTAGTTCAGGCTACATATTGGACACACACACCGCTGTGGCTAAAGTTGTTGCCGATCGACTGCAGGACAAGACGTGTCCTCTTGTTATCGCAAGCACAGCCCATTATTCCAAGTTTGCGCCTACTATTTTGAAAGCGCTGCGCATTTCGGAGATAAAGCAAAATCCATTAAGCCAGCTTCACTTATTGCATTCTTTGAACGCACTGCCTCCCGCACATGCTGCCATGTTAAACACATTGAAAAAGGCGGAGGACCATAAATATCAGGTATTCGCTGCTGATCAGAACATCCTGATGGACCACATTGAAACGACCATACACAATCTATTCTGTAGAGTTCGCTGAGTCCGGATGAGGCCATTTGTTTTCTTGTTGTTTCCACTTGCAATTGTACCATTTCAGAATTGATATATTTTGCATAGTTGTGGTTTCAAAAATGTTCTCTACTTACAGCACTCTTTTCTCTTGCTTCATAGATTGAAATCAGCTTTTGAAAATGAACCATAATGAACGGTAGAATGTTGGCTGTGGTTTAATAACAGCCAGTATACCCTGTTATTTATGTTTCTGTTGTGCTGCAACATGTGAAGGAAGCTGCATGATTTAGAAAATATCTGTGATGTTTGTTCAATGTTTATAAAGTGAAAACCATACATAATCCAGTTATAGATTTTATGATTCAAATATCCTCTTCTCTTCTAAAGCTTGTTGACATAGAAACCATTACCATAGAAAAGGCCATTGTACCTTTTTAAGATACTCTTCAAAGCAATGTCTCCTACTCTCTACTAGTGTTTGCCATTGTTGCCCAGTTCCTCTTTATTCTCAATTTGTTGATATAATTACACCTCGAGGTGAAGGTCACTAATTACCTTTGTAGTGCATACAAAGAAGTGACACTTGTGGATGGGGCACAATGAACGCTATGTGCATGCCACATTGTATTCACTGCTCCTCAGCATTCTAAGTGACCCAGATGATTCCTTACCATAGTCATGCTGGCACCTGTATCCATCAGAGCCTCCACACCATGCCCATTGATCTTGATCCATTGCCTATACTTTGTAGTATTTGAGTGCGCATGGATCTTAGGAACCATCTCGCTGTCATTCATTGATACTAGGGTAACCCCACTAAACTTCCCCTGTTAGCTGGGACAATCCTACCTCCCCCCCCGCGCACTACACCACCTCTGGAATCCTTCCTCCTGCCACCAGTTGGAGGTGGTGGGTAATTTCGCGTTCCGCGGAGAACGCGAAATTGACCAAAAATCTGCGTTCCGCGACTTCGCAAAATTTTTGGCTTGTTCGCGTTCTCAATATGCGTGTTCGCGAGATATTTCACCCCGAGCACGCAAACAACGATCGCGAACAGGAAAAAAGTATCGTGAACAAGCAATTCCGCGTGTTCGCGGAATTTCTGCGTGTTCGCGGAGATTTTTTACCGTTTCGCGGAGATTTGCATAACGCGATTACGCAAATTCCGCCCACCCCTACTTCTTAGACACTCTGGTGCTGACCCAGATGTCCAACTCCTCAGCAAGTTTCATAGGACCGGTCAACTTGCTATCAACCATGTGTTGGTGCTGCTCTTGGAAAAAAAGTATCAAGCATTTGCTCCTTTAAAATGAAGTTGTACAACCCTGAATAATCATCAGCCTTGCTGCCCCTCACCCTGCTGGCATAATCCAGGAAATCCACCCATGTTTGTTATGAGATTTTGAGGCTGCCCCTGACTGTGAGCCTACGTCTCTCAGGGATCAGCCCAAACCTACTGCATAGGATTGCCTTCAAAGCAGTGTAGCATGTTTGGTCCTCTACCTCTTGTGTAAGGAGTGTGTCCCTTCCCACTGTGGGCATATTACTCCATAAACTACCACACCCTCTGGGACCTTGTGCACTTGTGCACTCGTGAACTCTCAGAGCCTCTTCTTAGACAGCAAACCATTTGTCTATGTCCTCCCTTACCACTTAACTGGGCACCAAATCCTTGCCTATCTGGACTCACCAGGGGACACTGCAGGTATGCTGCCACCATTGCTGTTTCTGGACTTCACTCGTAGAGCTCCGATATTCAGCTGTCTGGGGTTTAGCTGCTGGATTAGTTTCCTCTCCTGCAGAGCCAACCTTTTCTCCTCTAGAGCCTGTTCCTTCTCAAATTTCAGTTTGGCAAGTTACTCAGCCTGCTCGAACTTCAATTTGGTAGGCTGCAACTTTAATTTCCTTTCCTCACTCCTGTCTGCCAGCTCTTCTGGGGACATGTTCTTGGAGGAGACACTACTCTCTGTTCTGGGAATCACCTCAGCTTCCAGTCCATAGTTGGCCCCCTTCAAAGAAAGTTCCAGAGCCACATCAGACTCCAGAATCAGGTCATCCTCCTCATCAGGAATTTCCTGCTCCTCCTCCTCTAGATTGTCATCCCCTGCAACCTCGGTCTCTGCCAGGCCCTCAAAGTTTTTCCGCAGCTCCACCTTCCTTGGTGAAGCCTCTTGTAGAAGCTTCACAATCCTTGCAGAAATCTCTCAGCTGAGGCACAGTGTAGACCTCTAACGTGGCCAGCTCAAAATCAGTTCCTGCAGGTGCTAATCAGGGAGAGTTTAACCCCTTGAGTGCCCATGACGAGATGGTCTCGTCATGGGCCGCGGTTGCGCTGTGCCCATGACGAGACTATCTCGTCATGAGCCCCGCCCGCTAATGAAACGCCCGGCACAGGGCGTGGAAAGGGCGGGGCACTCAAGGGGTTATACAAATTTGAAATGGTCTTAGGATACCATTGAGTTGGGTAACAATAAACATCTGTTATTCAGTGTCAAGATACCCTGTCAGGGGGGGAACGTGTGCTTTACACATACACATGTTATGTTAGAGTTGTAGCGAACAATAAGTTACTATATGGTATTGCACAAACACAAGTTCTATCCTCACCACTGATCACCATTGTTAGAACTGGGGTTTCTGGTTGTCAGAGTATGTACCCTGTACAAGCAGGAACCACCACTCTAGTCCGGGTAAGCTAGATACACACTAAAAGATAACCTGTGCCCACCCTTTGGTACCCTGGTACAGAGCAGTCAGGCTTATCTAGAGAGGTAATGTGTAAAGTATTAGTGCAACATAACAGCACCCCCCCACCCCCAACCATTCCTATACTTATGGAGACCGGCCATTGACCGTAATGAAGTGTGTAATTACTATTCTAACTCCACACGCACTTTAATAGTAGGGTAGGTTATAAAGCAAACCAAAGCAAGTCTAACTGCACTTTTAGGTTTTTGATGCACTCGCTCGAAGATACCTAAACACAATGGAGACCCAGGACCATGACATGCACAGGCCCAACGCATCCCCCGAGGCTAAGTGGAGAGCCGACCCACGGGGTATAGAACCATGGCGGTAGCAACAAGACCATGCACACCCCTGGGCCTACCCCGTTCAGCCTTTGTGACCATAGGTAGGAAGTGGCAAAGGCAAGGCAGCACCGTAACAAAGGGTACGTTGCCTGCACTGGGAGCCCCTTCCCTGTTACCAAATGCAGCACCTGGGCGAGTGACCACGGTAGGAAATTTGACATGCCCACCTGGCGGAGTAACACACCTAGGAGATGTCCCCGCCTGCCACATGGGAAAAATCCCTGGGCCTAGAATGGATAGACTACCGTCTACATATCCCATGCCGGGGCCCCCTTGGTGTGACCAAGAAACAGGCGAGAGCACCCCGAAGGGGCCACGGCAACCACAAACATGCAAGAGGCACCTAGCTGGAAGAGGACTCAGCCATGGGACTGCAGAGGGATCCAACTGAATGCCTGCACCAGGGAACCAAAAGGCTGGCAACCTCAAAATTTTAGAGAGTGCCATTATTGTCACATAACAAACCATAGGGCTGACTATTGTTGCCTAAAAATATACCACGATCAGGATAGAATATTACCAGGGCAGCCCCCACAGAATCCCTGTACACAGAACAAACCCTAAACCAAGCCAAACATGCAGTGAATCCAAAACCTCAGTACAGCACCCACTTCATACCCACTTCAGAAAACTCACTGCAATAACAAGGACTAGCAAAACAGCATTAGGGAAAATTCAAGCCTTTACTTCCTTAGGAAGCTGGCTCTGTATAGGATATTGGCACTAGGTGCACAGAGTCCAGGGGTTCCCCAAAAGTGTACAGGGCTCAATGTAAAACCCAAGGTGCTCTATTGGTGGTAGTGTTGGTGAGCAGCCTTAGGCCTAACACTCGACGTCGGAGTCTTCTTACCGGAGCCGGTTGCAGTGAGAGGAAGCCTCTGGATTCACACTGCAGGCGCCGTCGTGGAGATCAGGAGAGGTCAGCCAACGCTAGACATATGGTCAGGATCACTGGGGAGACTTCACTGCACAGGTGAGCCAATCAGACTCGGGCAGTGGGCACCGGGTGCAGAGTGGGCAGGAGACGCGGATCCGCTTGGATCCAGTCATTGGAGTAGGTTTCTTCCGGACAGGTCTGCTGTCCACGGGGAGACTGGAGTCTTTTTCAAAGGCAGCCGCCTACCCAGGCTTTTCAAAGATCACTGGCTGCAAGATAGGTCAGAGGTTCACAGAAGCTGGAGACAGGCCGATAGGGCTGGGGCTAAGACAGTCGTCGTCTTCAGTCTTCTCTGCAGGGTCATCTTCTTTCTTCATAGCTCATCGTAGTTCTAGTTTTTAGGTCTGGGGGAGCCACCTAAATACTAGATTTAGGGGCATTTTAGGGGAGTAAAAGGTAGGCCAATGGGCACCTTACCCAGGGTGACTACATCCTCTATTATGCCAACCTCCTGTGGGAGGGAGCATAGACCTAGCCCTGCTTGGAGGGGTCTCCCCATCTTCAAGATGGTGGGGGACTGAAAGATGTGCTTCACCTTGCCTCCCCCACCTTAAGGGTGGAATTGGCATAGGTGAGCACACCTCGTATTCTCTTGAATTTTCCCGCTGGATTTCCCACCCAAAGTGTGGCTGTAAACCAGGTACTGCCATCTCCTGCCTGCTAGCAACAGAGGCCAGGGGTTGCATTACAAAGGCGGCTTCGAGCTCTGGCCCATCCTGGGGAGGAGGTGTTACACCTCTGCCCAGGATGTGCATTGTTTCTGGTCCCAGAGAGCAGGGGTTCTCTACTCAGAGGTCCAGAAATATGTCTGGTGGGGTCTGGCTGCCTACTACCGGTCAGAGACCACACCAGGGTTGGTAGGTTCTCAGGGGGGCACCTCCAATTACATGATTTAATAAATTTCATACTGGCATCAGTGTGTATTTTTCACAGGGAGCTGTTTGGTACCAAACACTCCTGGGTTCAGTGAAGCTATCATGGTGCAATGGAACCCGAGTTGTCAAGTTCCCAGACCATTTACTCTCTATGGCTTCCCTGGCACTTACAGTATTAAGGAATAGACCCTAATACTGTAGGGGCATATCTGCTCGTGCAGATATGCCCACACCTGGGATATAGTGCACCCTGCCTTAGAGCTGGTAAGTCCAGCTAGAGGGGTGACTTACCTATATATTAGGCAGTACTAGCTGGCATGGCACACAGGCAGTGTGGCATATCGATGTGGTCATTTGTTCATCTCACGGGCATGCAACCTGCAGTGGCATGGTGTTAGTGAGGGGGTCCCAGGGGACCCTCTTCAGCCTCCGGGCCCTTTCTACACAGTGTGCTACTTACCTGGTACTGGGAACATGGACAGCAGGGACCCAGTACTCTACAGTCAAAGTTGCATGAAAAGCTGGCCAAAAAGTGGGGGTACTGCAACAGAACAGCATTTTCTCACACTTACACACAGGAAAACGTATGTCGACTGGGAGTCCACGCTAGAGTATGCCATCCGGGTGCCTGCAGGGGCCTGGGGTGCCTACTGCTGTTGATCACCCAGGGAGGGGTTGGCTGACCATGCCCCTGGGGGAAAAGACAGTCTGACAAGGGAGAAGAGCGGTCCCCAACTGGTGCATAAAAGCAGGCACCCAAGTCCCTTTGCTCAAATCACTATGGTGCGCCCCAGATTGAACGGACCCCATTCTTGAACATTTTTCAGGCCGCCTCCAAATGGAGGTCCTCCTATAGTTCCAAAACGAGTGACGGAAGCCAAGGTTTCTATGCGCTTGGGGTATGGTGGTTTGAGATGACCATATATTTCCATTGACCATGCACACATTTGGCACCAAGTGAATAGAGAAATTCACCTGGGTAATCAACCGTTTCAATCTGCTTACTCACAGCACGACAAGCCCCAACTGCACACTTAACTCCCATTGTGCGCCTAACAGTCTGCCGCCTCCTGCACTCCTCTCATGCCTCCAAAAACATCCAAAGCTCTGCTCATCGGATCATGCCCCTCCAAAGCAGAGGCAGCAGTGTGACACTGGGCAAGAAGTCCCTGCTGAAGGCGACCAATCTGAAACTTTCCAGATCCGAGGGAGAGGGGAGCGACGGGAGGAAGAGGCTCTCCACAGATGACCTTCTCAGCCTGTGCATAAGGTGCTGGAATAGGCTCACCAACCATGCCCAGTTCGTCGAATGAGTCACAGGGCCTCATGAAACATTGCCTAAGGAATCAATAGGCCCAATCTAAGTCACCGGGATCACAGAATAGCTTCCCAGTGGCCACACAACCCCAGTCCATAGGGAAAAATCAATTGAGTCCATTAGCGTTACCTACACCAGGCCGAGCAAACAAAGTCTAAATGGGACCCCCGACTCATTAAAAAAACACAGCAAACAAACACAAAACCAGCCATTTCCCTGCAGGTCGGTACCGGGGCTGCAAACGACCACCCGACTAACTCCGGCATGCGGCGTTAGAAGCAGCAGCACCCAAGCCACAGGAAAACGCCCAACGGAATCCACACAAATTAGCCGAAAAGTAGCACAAACACCCCGACCTTCCAGAAGGAGGGCGTAACCTAGCAGCTCAACCCAATTAGAGAAAACCTCATTTCATGCGAAAAGACCCAAGGAACGCGCATGTGTCAACAGAAACATTGGCCTAAAAATTGAACATCCACTTCCCCTCACAACTGCATGCAGCTCATGCAGGTCAAAAGGACACCTTGGCACTGGTTAAACCTCACACCTTTAAAAAACGGAGCATCCCACAGAGGAAGAGTACTGTCCCCCACTGTAGTCAGGAGAGCGGGAACCAAAATACAAACAGCACTAAATTATCTTAAACTCACCATTCCCCAAAAATGCTTGCACCTCTTTCCAGTACCTCACTAGGAAATATCGCTCACAGTAATACCATAGAGTGTATGGGTAAAAAGAAAACACAGGCATTTTCCTAACAAATGCCTAACTTTGTTTTTTTTCCAAGTTAACCTACAACCCACAGTTCTTATTCTACAGGTCGGCGATTGAGCTGCAAGTGCACCATCATTGCAGCGGGCTGCCACTCTTTCGATCAAAGCTTTCAAAACTACTTTCACAATGCCGACCGCTCAAGTAACACCAATTACAAATTAACTTAATACTATTTTTATAAAAAGTCTCTTTTTGTACTGCACCAAGACAAGACACCTCTGTTGATACCAGAAGAAACAATGTAAATGTATGCCATAATCTAGGCACACATAATAATGTCGATACCAGTAGAAACGATGTCAATGTATGCCATGATTTATGCATGCATAACTAGGTCAATATCAGTAAAGACCATATTGATGTACGGTATGACAACTGTACGCACAATACTGAGGATTTTGGTAAAAATTATATCAATGACCGCCACATTATTTGTAGAAGTTCTAACAAACTTGTATCATTGCTGTCAGATGCACCCAAGGTGACCTCTCCATTAACCCCGAGTTAGAGATACATGGTCAGACAGGCCCTGCAACCCCAAGCACGCCTATCAAGTGACAGGTCCCATGTGGGGTCTCACTTAGTCCGAAGACAAACGCACACCCATGGAAATCCATGATTGATCCCACAACTAGACAGTTGCACCAGAAACAGGTCTGAGGAAATTGGCCCCAATAAAACATGTTTGACCAGAGCTGCGCATTCCCCAAAATACTGCAAACCTAGTTGCCAAATACAGTTAGGAACACTCTGCCAATCTCTACTCAACATGTGCACCACATATAGTGATCACAGGCTTCCCACACCAGACATCTGGACACACACACACACTGGCCAACACTACCTCTCCCCAAGGTTGAGAGCCATCTGTGTCCCCATATTAGATGACTGTACTTGTTATTTACGACTAAGATGATTTTCTAAGAAGGCAGAATTGGTTTATTGTACCTCACAAGATGTTTATATTATCAGCCGAAACTCTGTTCAGGGAGAGACTTTCTTCTGAAGCAACTCTGTTGATACTCACCCAGCCACTGTGTTCAATTAAACAAACTTGTTCCTGTTTTGCCGAACGCTTCTTGTCTTTTCTTTTCTTTACGGTAAATTCATATCCGAACAACATTTTGGGGAGTCAGTCAGGAAAGATTGGTTTTCTAGTCTGACTGCTGCCAAAGGACAACGACCCCTGCCCGAACAGATTCACATCTGCGCTACAAGATCAGTGAGCAGACGCCATAATTGATTAGATGTCCTGCTGAATCCGTGTCGTCGAACCACGCAGTCCTTTGAAGTGATGTCATCGATCAGCTCCTGCATTGGCTTTAAAGGGCAATGCGTTGCTTCCAGTTGACGCAAAGTCCTCACTACATTGATTTTGATGGTTCTGCACAGCAGCTCACTTTCAAGGGCCCAGAACTGTAGTGGCACCACTTGGCAGGGCAGAACTCACAGATGGTAAAGTTCAGGTGCTGTTGCAGGGTTTGAGGAAGTATTTGATGGCCCTGAGACTTCAGAACAGGGTGCAAGCCAGCAAGCCCTTGGAGGCACTCTGGGTTCAAGTAAGATGCTTCCAGTCCTTGTGCAGGCAGCAAAGCAGCGCAGAAAAACAGTTCTTCCAGAGCAGCAGTCAAGCAGAGTGGCAATCCTTGTAGCACAGCAGTCTTTACTCCTGGTGGAGTTCTTCAAAGATCCAGTAGTGTACCGTCTTGATAAGATTAGAGGCCCAGTACTTATACCCAGTTGTGCCTTTGAAGTGGGATTGACTTCAAAGAAGACTATTTGAAGTGCACACAGGTCCTTTCTTCCCAGCCCTGGCTCCAGACTATTAGTAGGGGGTAATCAGCCCTTTGTGTGGGAAACAGGATACTGCCTATTCAGGTGTAAGTGTCAGCCCCCCTTCCCGCACAGGAAGAACTATGAGAATGCAGCTGGTTGCAGATGAGTTCTGTCACACCCACTCTTCCTTTCTTTGTGGCTGTCTAGAGGGAATGCAGAAAGTGTAGCTGTCACTTACCCCAGACATGTATTGGAGACAGGCTGCAGGCACATGGGGCAGTAAGAGCAGATAATTGCCCACTTTCTAAAAGTGGCATTTCTAAAATAGTAATGTTAAATCCAACTTTACCATTAAAGAGAATTTATCATAACCATTCCAAAGATCTAAAACGTGATGCTGCTTCTCCTTTCTGATCAGGAATTACAGCTTAAAAGTGTTTTAAGGAATTCATAGTGCTAACCTATGAGAGAAGCAGGCCTCACAATAGTGAAAAAGAAATGTGGGTGTTTGTCACTACTAGGACATGCAAAACCTAACAGTACATATCCTACCTTTTACTTACCTAGCACCCTGCCCTACGGACTGCCTAGGGCCTACCTTAGGGGAGACATATGTGTAATAAAAGGGGAGTTTAAGTTAGCAAGTAGTTCTAAATGCCAAGTTGAAGTGGCAGTAAGGTGCACACACAGGCCATGCAATGGCAGACATGAGACAGGTTTGTAAAGCTACTTTTGTGGGTGGCACACTCAGTGCTGCAGGGCCTCTACTAGCATTAGGTTACAGAGCCTGGGTATATGGTATACCACTGTACACGGGACTTAAAAGTAAACTAAATATGCCCATTGTGTATACACCAATGTTACCATGTTTAAGGGAGAACCACATGTACTTTAACTCTGGTCAGCAGTGCCAAATTGCTCAGAGTCCTAAGGCTAACAAGTAGAATCAGAAAAAAGAGGAGGTAAGCGGGCAAAAAAGTTTAGGGGAAGACCACCCTAGGATGACAGGTCTAACAGTTCTGCTCAGTTTAATTTTTTCCACTGACTGTTGAAGACTCGGAACTACTATTTAGTTCATTTGCATTGATCATGGATCCTAATGCTGTAAATTTTATATGTAAAACATGCACTAGTGATTTTTTTTATTCTCACTCCCGAGCCAGTTTTGCAGGAATCAACCTTAACCCTTCCTGCTTATCACTTTATTTTTTCCTGTATATCATTTTTCAAAATGTGGTTATTGAGTGAGATTTCCCCTTACTGCTCTCCTCTAAATTCTTTTCTAGAATTACCATGAGTGTTTTCCAGTCTATTGAGTGGAGATTGGAAGACAAAGGATAACATGGCCAGCCCGGAGAGTGTCTGTTGAAAACCTTGAAGTTAATGCACCAGCTAAATTGAGATGAAAGAGAGGCTGCGTGCTTCGCTTATGTTTTGCCATATTATTGAAGTGCTTGCAGGTAGAACATGCAGAAATTAGATCCAAGCAGCATGACAACACAGAGAAGGCTTTCTCTCCCACAAAATTGAGATTCGTGCCCATGCGTCGTCGCAGGAATGGTGCGATAAACTTTCAAGTTTCTTTATTGATAAGGTTCGTGCCATCCAAGCTAATTTTGGTGCTTGTGATAGCCAGATGCCGGTGGTGGATTCCCCTCCGGTGAGGAGAGGCATTTGAAGCCATATCCTTGATTGACTCCATGGCAGCCTTAAAAACTCTTAAATTTGGCTCACCAATAGATCCATGCCCGACTAAACTATTGGCAGGTGCAGCAGAGGCTAATAACCCTGTGGTTAATTCTTTGCTCAACTTATCCATATCCTCAGCCAGGGTACCTTCTGCCTGGAAACAGGCCATTATCATTCCCTTGCTTATGAAACCCTTACTGGATCCTGCTCTACCTTCTAACTATCACCTCATCTCCCTTCTTCCGGTAGTGGCCATGGTCCTGGAAAAGCAGGTTAACAATCAATTAGCTGGTTTTGTGGAACAGCATAACCTTCTTCATCTGGCTCAGTCGGGCTTCAGATCTTTACACAGCATGGAATCAGTGCTGGTTGAAATCTCTGAGACAATATGTGGAACCGTAGATTCGGGGGGGCAGAGTAGCCTTGATCCTTCTGGACCTATTGGCTATGTTCGATACAGTCCCACATACCCCACTCGTGGCTCGCATCGGTAAATTGGCATGGAAGGGTCAACCTGGAATTTGTTTGAATCCTACCTGGAGGATAGAATCCAGGAAATCTGGACACCGCTGTTTGTGGCTGCCCCCAGGAACTAGCCACAGGGGTTCCTCAGGGCTCGGTATTGATCCCCCTGTTGTTTAACATATATGTGTCTCCCCTCATTCAGCTAGCGGATGAACTCGGAGCCAAAGTCATCTCATATGCTGATGATACTTCTCTCCTTTTCTCCTGGAAGAAAAGTGAGAATAGCTGTGTCCATGCCAAAACCTGCCTGACTGCAATTTTTCATTGGCTAGCGCTAGCCCAATTAAAATGAAATGAGGACAAGACAGAGATCCTCCTTTTCTGAAGCTTCTCCCCGCAGTATAGGCGCTCCTTTTGGCCAGACAAGTCCCTCCTGCTGTCACCCCAAGGGGGTCCAACAAAGAACTTGGGGATTTGGTTTGATGAAAAACTTTACTTCAGCCCGCAGATAAAAAAATTAACGGGAACATGTTTTGGTATCCTGAAGCCACTGATAGAATTCTTACCACTGCTCACTACTAATGCAAGGAAAACTGTCATCCAAGCCTTGATCACATCATGTATCGATTACACCAACACGCTATATGCCGGTCTGCCTAGGTAGCTCCTAAATAAACTTTAGGTAATTCAGAATGTAGTGGCCAGAGTATTACTTAACCTCCCATAAAGGGTGAGCATTAGGCAGCACCTTCGTGACCTCCACTGGTTGTCGGTTAAATCCCTGGTAATTCTTCACTCCGCCCGATATGGTCATGGTCCAGCCTACCTGTGAGCAAGATTTAGCCTCTACACTCCGGCTAGGCAACTACGTTCTTCTACCAAGCTAATGGCATGCGTCTCCAGGTTTCGCAAACAGAGAACTGTTGGCAGTTCTCTGTCACAGATGTGGGCTGTAGCCTGGAACCAACTCCCAGTGGAGGTGAGCGCTCTGAGTGAACCGAAGGCTTTCGGAAAGAGACTGAAGACCCTATTTTTTAAATAGTCTACTGGGATTCGTTCAATCACCCCACAGGGCACGCGCCAGGACACTTCTTGGAGTAGCTGTGCACGCTACAAGTGCTGTTTAACATAACAGATGTTGCTGCACATCACTGCTTACTATGCATGTTAAGAATGCCCTAACTTGTAGGTTTAGAAGACAGACCAAGAACAATTTCTGTCACTTAATGAAGGTCGATATTCCTGATTAATACTGTGATGTTTAAGGTCCAGACAAAATTCCTAAGATTTTTGCTAACAAAAGTGTAGGAAACACTTTGGCAGAGTAAAGTTGATATCTTCATCCACAGACGACAACGATAGGAATAGAGAAGAAAGACCCTGGATATGTCCTTTCCATTTTGGCACCAACTGCTTATCTCATCCACAATTAATCAGAAACTACTCTACATCAGATACAACCTTGAGTCAGTCTCCGAACTGTGCAACTCTTTGGCCAAAATCTTATTTTCAGCAGCAGAGCCAATTGTTTTCTTGGATATTTTTTGAGTTTGAATCTTGAAGGTACTGGAGAGAGCTGCAAATATGTCATCCTTGAGTGGCGGATTTACAGATTACTCACTGAGAGAAGATTTCAGGAGAATTTCCTATTGTAACCCAGGTTTCTCATCTACTGGCCCCAACTATGCCTCCATTTTAACTGAGTCATGGGGAAGTTTTAAACAGTGGTGACATAGCCATCCGCAACAGCCTTGTATCGTAAACATGACTCAGTTATGTTTCATGATATTTATGGCAAAACAGTTTCATGAGTTTGGGCATTCAGCTTCACAAATCTATAGTATTCTCTTATCCATCCACCAAAAGAACAAGTTCCTTACCTTCGGTGACGCTCTTTCTAATAGACAGTCTAATTGCAGATTCCTCACTGCCCCCTTGTTTCCCATTTCTCTGGAGTGGACGTGTAGGTGTTGCTAATGTGCCTTGTTAGATTCTGCACTGTATCACGGCTACCAATCTGTTACTGTTCTTCGCATTCAAGTGCTTGGAATTTTTGGTTTTAAGCTGGTGTCAGCGCAAAGGTGTGGTGTATACAGCTCCACACATCACTTCCAGAGGAGGGAAAAGCTTGCCACATAGTCTTATAATGTCACCTATTAGTGCTTTGGAGCAATTGCTGGAAATGTTTCCAGATCCAGTCTGGCCTCTGGGGGTGATTTCAAAACAAGAGGAGTCTGTCGGTAACTAGAGTATACACCAGAAAAAGCCTTACTTGTTACTGCAGAACTCTAAGATTGGCATTTTTTTCTTCACCTCCTTGGTGGTGGAAGCTTGCAAACACTTTAATAAAATTGGTTGAGAAGCTAATCAATGAAGATCCTCAAGTTAAAATGATGAGTTTCATGTTTTTGTGTTGGTTAAGACATCGCCTCCAAATTCAACCAAATGTGGAACACTGAGTTGAGGTAACCCTTAGAACAGTGTTGAAAATTAAGGTTTTGAATATTCCTGGGGCCATGGCCATAACTAGATTGTGTAGTATGACAGTGGAATACTCATGCCACTTTACAAAAGTGGATGTCATTCATAAAGGCAATGATGGGAAAGATCTGAGAGGCTCAATAGAACCGAGTATTTTCTTTTTGTAAATATGAGGTGGTATGACTTCGGGCCTCTTGCAGTTACTGTACAGCTGTTATCCTCTGTTTTGCAGATAGCCATTTAACACCCTTTTCTCTCAGTTGAGAAAAACTACAGTTTTGCCACCTGTCTTAATTTTCCGGACGCTAACGCGTTAATCTTAGTACAGTTTATTCTATTAGAGGATAGTAGAAAGGTCCCAGAAGGATATTTGACTCCCTTTAGTTGGGGGCATTTGTGAAGGAAGATCTTTAGAGGTTGCCCTGTATAGACACCCAGCAGACTTTCACATGTGTGGATATACTCATAGCCCAGAGAGCAGAGCAATAAAACACAATTGGAAGATTACAGAGGAGATAAACTAGGAGCATGAATGTTATGTTCCAAACACATGTTCTATTGCACCTAGAGAATTCCTCAAGCCTTCGAGAAGCAACTGTATGTTACCACTTAGCTGTAAGGAAGAGCTGGAAGCATATGATTTTGTATTTTATTTGCTTTCATTTGCAAAGTCTTAACCCTTAACTGACCATGAATCGCCACTGTGCCAATAGTTGGCACAACAAACTGCCTTGTGAACCCTAATACTCTATGCACCTGCATCAGGTTTTTACCTGTTTCCAATATTTTTTCCAAATTATAACAGTATTCTGGAAAATAAATTTTGACTAACCTGTCTAAGATGTTCGTATTTCCTCTGCAGGTTCGCCTTCATTCTGCTGTAAGACTGACTTAAGGGGCCTTGAGATATGACCAAAATTACACCAGTGTTACACAGTCTTTATTGAATCGCATTGCCTTCACCATCCAGTTCACTAATTTCATTGAACAAAAGTGAGAGAGGAAGGTGGGAGAGACCAAAGAAGGCAGGAGAAGGCTTTTGGACGTGTCGTCTTATTGGGTTGATGTACGAAGGGAGCACGGATTATGTTTTAGTCAGGCAGATAGGTGGTAATTTGGGGTAGATCAGGAAAGCATGTGCTGTATAAAAGTCTCAAATTGAACTTATGGATTCCAGAGGGTGCTTATACCTCAAAAATGCACTTGTTGTGGGTAGAGCTGTGTTGGTTCAAAGGGAGATAGGATATGTTCCCCAAGGGCCACCTTCTTGTGAGGTGCCAGGATATAGTCAGGCAGGGTTCTTTTAACATGTGGGTTCTACTGCTGTCTGCCTCTCTTTGGTTAGATCAACTGATTTGCTTGATAACCCAGGAGAACTGTCCCTCCTTCTCCTCCATCACCCTTTGTAGTTCCCATCCCTTCTCTGTGGGCCCAGTTAATAGACCTCATTCCTCAATGATGTCTATTCCATTGTCCCTCAAAGGCATGTTCTTCTATACTGGGTAACCCTAGATGTGTTTCTAATTTGAGCTTAGATGTATGTGGGGGGAGGGGGGATGCCTCTGTATGCTCTACCTGGTGACTTCTAGGTCTGATGCCTCTCGATGTTTGTATCTAACTTATCGCTTCCACCTCCAGCTTTGATGACTGCGCTTCAGTGTGTGCATAGGAGGGAGGCAGGTCTTCCTCTTCGGCTACACTGCTTCAGAATCAATCTCACCTCAAATGAGGATTAGCCGGTCATTCCTCATTACTCCTCAGTCTTTTTCTTCTTTGTCGTTCGACAGTTCATGGAGCCCCCACACGTGTATTCTTATATATTTTCTTTTTCAATTGGAACCAGAACCTTTGTGAGAAAAGGATAATGCTCCTGTATCACGCTTTTACAAAACCACTTAGGTTGTCCTTAAAACATTTCAGAGAGTAGTGAACGGTGTTTCTTTTTATTGGACACATTCAATTATGCAACATAAGTGAAAAGGATTTTGGGTTTGTACATCTCTTGTAACTTGTGAAAAATGTGTGAATCATTCTGATAAGCTTGTTGAAGAGTTGATGCTTTATAAAACCGTTTAATAAGAACAAATAATGTATTTTAATATTGTCTATTTACATGTTAGCCAAGAAAGATGATTCTTTACATCTGAACCTAGTAGGAGGGCTCTGGTAATATATGCCAAGGACCATGCCTCAAATTTCTGTGACCTCTGCAAGGGGTCACTAGGTCTATTTGACCTGAGCCCTGCTTAGGACAGGGCCTCACAGCAGATGAGCAGAAGATTAATAGCTGACAATAGAAGTAACATGACCTGGAAGTGACCTTGTGTTTCATCCTTGACAATGAGATTTTTTTTGCTGGTGACAGAGAACCCAGTTTGCAGAGAGCACCCCTGCAGAATGTGCAGTTTGCAGGGTACACTGCAATGCGTGACTGAACTAACATACGGCGCCGTTCCCTAAAGTGTGCCGACTGCTCCCTTAGCCTGAGTCCCGGCAAACCCCAAAGGGAAGAGGCGGGGTAAGTATTTGCAGGGCATGTGATCAGAGAAGACCTGAGACAAATGGCTACTTAGGCAAGAGCCCTGGATGGGCGGGCGGTTGAATAACTAAAGGGAAAGTATAACAAATGATTGTTGATTACGTGAGGGACTAGTGTGTGTCCGCTCTGAATTTACCCGCATTTGCCCCGCTGTGTGTGGGTCTCTGCTCTTGAATTGCAAGAGTGCTTACAGATCAGCATTCAAGCCCTTTGGCACACGGGCCGTATTGTGTTTTAATGTTGGTATAATAAAGGGTGGTGCTACTCCAGATTAAGAGCTCTGACAGTGTTCGTGTCCAAGCACTAAAGGGACTGGGGTGTTGCAGGTTGGGATGTGCTGCCTTTTCTGGGCAGTGTTTGGGCCAAACTACAGAAATAGAATGTCTAGGAGTGATGCACATTAAACTTGCGTTAGATCAGCAATGTTGTAGGTGGTCACAGATCTGGTCCAGCAAGGATAAGTTTGGGGTGCACTAACTACTTTGAGGGTGCCGTTGGAAGCTATGGGTCACAGGGACAGAAGAGGTCAGGGTAGGCAGCTGCCTTGCGGCTCCCCCTTGTATGGAATGAAGAGGATGCCAAATTGTAACAAATGACTTAATGGGGTAGGTATGGTCAGGGAAGGTAAAAGCTGAAGAATAAAAGTACTCATTTTAAATACATTAGGGGATGCACCCTATGGCCTGTACAAAATTTGTTGTGAGTGGCCCCACCAAATAATTTTACTGTAAGCCTCACAAACCTCTGCGACAGCCCTGAGAGGTGTTTTTGTTTACTGTCTGCTGGGGTTATTTAGTAATGAATCTAAGCACTCTATACCATCTGCTGCTACGGCTGGAGAGTTGTTGCAAGAAATGGAGCATAGAAAGTCAGTTAGAAGGCACTTGGAGGTTTTTTCTCATGTCTTGTTATGGCTTCTTTGTGTTTCTTTTACAAGAGCTGGGTTACAGCACTCTCCCATTTCTTTTTGTAGGTCGAGCCTTGCGGCAGCGCGCATGCGCTGCTCGCTCTGCGAGGCTTGCTGTATTAGGGTATGCACTAGCAGCCCCGCCCATTCCCTGCCCATATTTGTCATTGGCTTTGTGTCATTGTCTTTCATAAAGGCTGGCTTCTGATTCATTATGAGGCTAGTTAGTACCGCCTTGTCTCCATTTGTTACCTGCCATAAGGACTGGACTTTTTACTTGGCTTGTTACACGGTTGGCTTTATCTAGTGGGTGAGTACTATTTTGCTAATGGACACTGATAGGGACAATGGCGGCTGCTTTTTTTTGTATATGCATGCTGAGCATGGCGCCCGCTTTAGGGACGCTGCACTCAGTTTAAATGTTTTTTTAAAAAAGCTTTGATGTTGAGCACAGTGCCCGCTTCTGGGACACCGCGCTCTATTTATTTATTTACTTTTAATTTAATACTGAGCACGGCGCCTGCTTCAGGGACACCGCGCTCAGTTTCATTATTTTTTTTGTAACTTTACTAATGAGCGTGGCGCCCGCTTCAGGGACACCGCGCTCTTTCTTTTTTTTTTTAAACTTTAACAATGAGCGCTGTGTCCGCTTCACGGACACCACGCTCTGCAATGCAATAGGTGTTGCTTTTGCGAAGGTTTGAGCTGTTGGTATTGTAAATGACAATGCCTTTAATTTTTTATAAAAGGCATTGCCATTTATAGTGCCAATGGCTCGAACACTGGCCATTGCGAGACCTATTGCATTGTAAATGCTTGTTTCCTCGCCTCTGGGGTTCCTTAGTCTGACAAGGCACAACGTTCTGTACTATTTTCTCAAGTCTCTGCAGTCCTTGGCCTGAGAACCGATGAAGGAAAGATGTGGATTCCCGCGTGAGCCATTGCAGATCTATGACACCCTAAATTCAGCGCTCCAGTCATAAATCTGCTTGCGACGTCTCTGAAGTGTGGGCTTTACATCACCTAGCATTGGTGAGTTGTTTTGTGCCTTTCCGCGTGTTGAAGGCTGGGTGAAACTCTGGCATGGGTTTGCTGTTTCCATATTGGCTCGATTATGGAAGCTGCGTAAGGGCCATCTCTTTGTAGGTATTAGGAACAGGGCCTACCCATACGAAAAAGTATATTGTTTGTTGCTCCCCGCTATGTAGAGAAATACCCAGAGTATTCATCTTTCTAACTTTAGGTACAGAGTTGTTTAGGAAATGGGTGATATCCATTTCTAGCTCACCATTTAAACCTACAGCAAGATGGAGGCACTTCTTTGGTTTTGGATGGAAATGCATTTTGTCTGGGACACCCCCTGAATAGTGGGAACACATCTCACATATAAGGATCAGGTGGCCCCATCTCCTTGAACAAAGGGATTAGAGGCCCCTCATGTTGACACATGGCACCTTATTTAGCAAAAGGGGCAAACAGGGAAATTTAGTGGTCTAGTCCATTTTCTGGGTTCCAGAACTTACAAATAAATTAATGCTTTTGATCTTTCACTAGCAATACACATCTGGTTACCAAAACACTCTTAGTCATTGCTATCCTTTTTTGTGATGTTTGACGTACTTATGTATCACCAGGTATGTTGTGGTACTGCTTCCTTTCTACAGATTATAAATTCATTTAAGTTTTTTTAATAGCCTGTCAGCTGCAAGGTACCTACATAAGACAAACATTCTAAATCTGGAGGTGATGTTCATATCTGACTAAGCATGTGTAGCCCAGTGGTTATTTAAGCTAAGGCTCGTGCAGCATCAGTTTGCTTCTAAGCGCCCCAGAACTGTGTGGACGAACAGCAGACAAGGTACCTGACCCAAAGACCAAACAAGCATTGGCATAGCCAATAGGTCTCGCCTTTGGAACTTTATATGTGTTTATCCAGAGCTATTGGCTTTGCCAATGTATTTAAGCTATGCTGTAAAGTGAGTGAGTAACCACAGCACCTTTGACACTGCGGTGGTACGGCGTCAGCTGCCTGTGCACGACGGTGAAACTCTCACGTGCCCACTTCTTACCAGCTTAGTTACACACAGTTGCACACGCATCTGGTGCACTGGCCTGCACCCCGGGTGCCCAGAGCCGGCATGTGTACCTACAAGCGTGTGCACTAACATACAACACTGATTTAAACGCGCCTCGAAGTATACGAATGATCTATGGGCGAGGAAGCTTTCCCATTGATGTAAAATAGTCTTACGTTCAACTACCCAGCCATCACTAGTAACTCCATGAACATGATCCAAGTATTATTTAAAGTGTACTGGAGACCTATCCTGCAACCGAAAGTAACAAAAACCAGCCAAAAGTGTAATAAATATCAAGTTCAGTAAAAAAAAAAAAAAAATATGTAGCATTGCTCATCAGCAAAGTACACTGCTCGCGAAACATCCTGGGAGAGCTACTCCATACACCAATAGTGCTATTTTAACTGTCGCCAGGTGTTTCGTAACATAAGGATCAAACATATTTTTATAGTAAGAAAACTGCTCCAGGAAGAACAGGAATGTGTCCATCTGCGAGCACTAAAGATAAACGCCAGGGCTGCGGAGCACAAGGTTAAATATTACTGCAGCAGAAAAAAAAGGAATGTGTTCATCTGCGAGCATCTATGCATGTGTCTTTGAAACAACCTCGAGGAGGCATTTGAAGGCAAGGGTGTGGCATAAAGAAATGGAAGAGGAGGAGTGGCGTTGTCAACATCAGAGCTCCAATTGGATTTAAAGTGGTACATTTAAATAATGGCAAAGCTGAGTTCCGAGCGGAGTACTGGAAAGGCAGACCATCTGTGCTGTGAAGAGCTTGTGACTCGGCTCTCCCATTAGATGAGGAGCAGTTGCACAAAACAAAGTCAATTGTGGTCGGGGGCTTTAAAGTAGTGACTCCGTCTCACCTCGCTAATCAGCTTGTGGTGCAGGCTCTCCTAGTAGAGCAAGGGGACTTATACAGCGCAGTCCCGCTGCATGCAGCCCAACCACGGGGCATATCAACAAGCAGGCGAAAAAAATTTATCAGCAAGGTCACGCTAACGCGTGAAACCTTGCTTTAGCGTCAGGATTCCTAACGCCCAGCTTTGCATCTCTAATGAGATGCAAAGTGGGCGTTCCTGACCTGGCTGAACCCCCCCCCCCCCGGTACCGTCAACGTCAGCCAGAAATCTGGGCTTTAAATTCGATGCCAATCTGTCTGGCAAATCACTGGTAGGTCAGGTCTCTGCTGCCTGCTTTTGGAAACTGAAAGCCCTGAGAAGATTCCTGAAGCTAATGCCAATCAGCTGTAGAAAATCAGTAGTCCATGCAGTTGTCATCTCCCAATTGGACTATGCCAATAGTCTTTATCTGGGGATGCCAGAGTATCTGGTCAGAAAGTTGCAGGTGATACAAAATGCAGCAGCAAGACTTATTAGGAATGTCCCTTTTCGCCATCATATTTCTCCACATCTCCGTAGCCTTCACTGGCTTCCTGTAAAGAGACGCATTGAATTTAAGGCACTATCTTTGGCCTTTAGATCATCCCGAGGCCTGGGGCCTACCTACCTTAAGAACAGACTCCAGAAATATCACCAAACTAGGGCACTTCGCTCTAATCAACAGGAGCTACTGGTAATCCCTCGCTTTAAGAAAGCAAGGATTGGCGGCAGGGCCTTTTCGGTAAGAACTACCACTCTATGGAATACTATGCCAGAATAGCTACGGAAATCTCCATCAGAACTGATTTTCAGGAAAGACCTGAAAACATGGCTGTTCAACCGGACTTAACTACTTTCAATGTACCAACAACCGCTCTGCTCTTCTGCAAGCGCCGGGACACCTCCGTTGGAGGTAGCTGTGCGCTCTATAAATGTCAGTAATAATAATAATAAGGACAGGAGAAATGTCGCTAAGCGACATTTCTCCTATCAGCAAGCCTAACGCTATGAAGCATAGCGTCAGGAAAAGTAGCGATAACCCCTGTTATCGCTACTTTCCTTACGCCTGCTTCAGAACTGACTTAGCCATCATATCCTATGGAAGGTGGATATCATGGCTAAGTTTGTGAGTCCCTATCAACAAGCTAACGTGAGATTATCATTGGGTTTCCAGCGATAATCTCACGTTAGCCAGTTAGCGCTAGGATTTTTATCGCTGATCAGATAAGCGTTGCTAATAGCACGCTATCTCAGCGATAAAAATCGGCGCTAGCCGGCGATAATTATCCGAGCGCTAAGTGCACTCAGCCATAATTATCGCCGGTTGTTGTTGATATGCCCCAAAGTTACTCTCTGGGCTCTGAGAGTGTTCTGCCTCCTCCATGTTGCTGATGTCAGCAGGGTCTCCCGGACACGGTGAATACCGAATCTGCACTACATTTCCTGACTAGCTACACTAATACCAAGGAGGCATCCGGAGGTGCGGGGGGGCGCTTTTAAGGGTGGGACGCGGCCCACACAGATAAGGGGAGGGGGAAGTAAACAGACGCAGCTGAAACTGGATTTAAACTGGTAAATTGAAATAATGGCACAGCTGAGTTCCGAGCGGAGCATTGGAAAGGCAGACCACCTGTGCTCGTGACTCGGCTCTGCCGTTACACGAGGAGCAGTTACACAAAAAAATAGAAACAGCACAGCGCTCATGAAATGGGTGCTGCACTGAATAGTTTAAAGTCTTAAAAACAAGCGCAGCCAAAGCGGACGGAGCTGACAATGAAAAGAAAAGAGTGCTTACTGTCTTTTAAAGGACAGCGTGTAAAGCCGCCAGTAAAAGAGCCAATCCCGGGGGGCGAAGCAAAAGTGGACAGGGTGGCAACCAGGAGGGACTAAAAAACCTCTGGCGCAATTATCACACTACGTTCTGTATAATCCGTGACGCACAATGACGCGTTCCAATCAAAAATGCAGGTGGAGCAGAGACACGACTTCTGGAACCGGATTGATTCCAAGAAGCCCTTGCATGGCGAGAGAAGCACATGCGCTCTGCTAACTCCAGGCAAAACCTAAACAAGCATTTACAATGCAACGGTCTCGGCATTGTTAAAGTTAGAGCTATTGGCATTGCTCATGACATTTTTGTTTATGTGCACTAACCTGCTGAACTGTTTTACAAATTATCACCAACTTGACATGAGAAGGGGAGCAAATCCGCATTTGGGGTTCGGGCACATGTATCAGTATGCTGTTCGGAGTCCACAATATAAGCTGTTTTAAGACAAACAATAGTGTGGCAGGTAATGCGCCGGCGGTTTGTTCTAGCCGAGTCCTAAAGAACGCGGAAATGTTATCTCTACATCGTTATCTACTAATATTAATACATTAATATTAAAGATTATATTAAATCAGCGTAATGCTTCTAAAGGCTCCATACACAGGCAACAGACATTAACTTGTTCACATATTGCATACATGAGTAACAAAATAGAGAATTCACTTTTACCTCTAAAGGTGCGCGTCATCATGTTCCCTGCCATCAGTTGTTACTATGCAATGGTCTCGGCAATATTATAGGTAGAGCTATTGGTATTGCTTATTATTTTTTTATTATTTTTGTATCCCTAAATAAATGGCATTGTCATTTCTATTGGCTTTAGCTTTTTTTTTGCATATGTGATACCTATTGCATTAGCAGAGAGAGAGTGAGGTAGTGAGATAGAGAGAGTGAGGTATTGAAATAGAGAGTGAGGTAGTGAGAGAGAGTGAGGTAGATAGAGAGTGAGGTAGTGAGATAGAGAGAGTGAGGTAGTAAAAGAGTGAGGTAGTGAGGCAGAGGGATGTTGTGAGGTAGTGATATATAAGCATAGAGTGATGTGATGTAGTGAGATAGAGAGAGAGGTAGTGAAAGAGAGAGTGAAAGTGAGTTAGTGAGATAGAAAGAGTGAGGTAGTGAGATAGAGAGTGATTGAGGTAGTGAGTGAGAGAGAGTGAAGTTGTGTGGTTGTGAGCTAGAGA
This sequence comes from Triturus cristatus, assembly GCF_964204655.1. Classification (NCBI taxonomy): domain Eukaryota; kingdom Metazoa; phylum Chordata; class Amphibia; order Caudata; family Salamandridae; genus Triturus; species Triturus cristatus. The sequence goes on from NC_140593.1 coordinate 407,357,043, forward strand.
GTGGGAGCAGTGCTTCTTTCTAGTGGCAGGGGTGTCCCTAGAGCGGGGCATTTATCTAAAATCTGTGTCTGTAGTGGGGGAGTACTTACAATTACACCCCGATGTGCTTACAAATCCGGGGGTGGGGCGTCCCCAAAAGGCCTTCCTGAAGTTATTCCAACGTCACTGCCATGATGGACACTCAGGTGCAGTCAAGCACTGACGTCAGAGCTGGTTTCACGTGGAATCAAACACTGCGCTTGAACGAGGGGGAGGCACAGAGGTCACCTTTTTGTGCAGTTTGACCAGGCGTCCCGGAATTGCCGGGACAGTGCCGGGTTTTCACCAGCTGCCCCGGGAAATGTAGGCAATGTTCTGGTTTTTTAGACAGGGTCGATTTAAAACGGTGGCAGGTGCCTTTTTATGTTTTTCAAAGCAGCGATATGCAAGCAGCTTTTAGAAGAAAGCGGTTTAATTAGCAGGCATGATACTGGCTTTAAAAATTGTATTTTAAAGATGTTCTTATTGCCTCATCTGTAATTCTATGCTGAAGAGCGGTGTCATTCTGCGAGCCCAGTTAAAGTAAACTTGTAGTCCTTCTTCTGTTTTAGTGAAATGTCCCGGTTCTTGGCTTGAAAGTTCTGGTCACCCTACTTTTGGGGTACACCAGAAGCGTCTCGTGCCAGAGCCCAGAGGAATGACACGTCTTGAATACCCAGTCTACAGCGGGCCTCGAGCTCCTTGCTGCTTAGTCAGGCCTGCAGTCGGCACTCACACAGCTTCAGGGAGCCGGACTTTTAATCACTAGCTCCATATGCAAAGTTTGAGGGAGACTTCGCACGCTTTGGTGAACAGGAACCCTTTCATCCGGATTGTTTCCAGCGTATTTGCCTTTTTGTTGTTAGTGGTACATAGGATACAACAGAAGCAATAAAGCCGTATAGAAACGACACGGTCTGGCTCCACGTTTGCCTCTGTGTGTCTCTTTGCGCAGCGCCTTGACTCTCTTCGGAGCCTTTACTGCGCTACAAACATCCGCAAAATAATATGGGAGGTCTTGAAAGTTACCAACCAACACAGGGCCGAGGGTGATACACACATGTCTTATTAATACTGCCCCCTTCGCCTGACCTACGTAATATCCCGCCCACTCGAAAAACATGAAAGAGAAGCGAGGGAACAGTTCGCCTGCAGGCACAGCTGCCACAGAAAGCACCTTGTTGTGTCTTATACAACACCCACGTCACTCGGAGACGGGGGTCACTTGATTTGCAACCACGAGGAAATGAAGCGCCCGCGGACATTTACAGTAAAGAGAATTAATTGTCAGAAGCGAGTCTAAAACCCTGTCAGTGCCTTGAAAGACGGCTACTGTCCTCGGCGAGCAGCCAGGCCCCGCCCCTTCACTGGCCCCTCAGGCGATGCAGAGCCGATGCAACACACGCAAGCTGCACGAAAACATTCACAAGATTACAAACTGTGCTGAATTTTAAATCAGTGTCACAAGAGGTCTACTTTTTCATATACCCTGTGTCCTTTTACAGTTAATTATTTTTCATTAGCTTTAGCTATTTTACGGACTGAACTATAACAAGCATTAACAAGCACACCACTGCCTAAGCACACCACCGCCTTTCTCCGAGGCGAAGCAGAAATGCCTCGGAGAAAGGCAGCGGTGGTTTCGGATTCGGGGGCGTGTTTTTCTTTTCTCTCCTCTTGCCATTGGCTGGAGGAGAAAATGAGAAAAGTAGCAAAAAACACGCCCCCGAATCCGAAAAGGACGGGGCCTGTTCGGAGAGACGATCCTCTTCTCCAATGGTTGGCCAGCATTCAAGAGGCCAGCCAATGGAGAAGAGGAGAGAAGAGGGGCGGGTTCAAGCCCCTCTTCTCCAAAACATTAAATCTCCGGACTTCCGGTTCTGCCTTCGGCAGACCGGATGGTCCCTTGACCTAAAAACCACACTCCATGCAAAAACCAAGTGTTCTGTCTATTTTGTTTAAGTGCTTCTTTTGAAGCTCTTGTTATTGGGATAAAAGTGGGTGAACGAGCAAATAGTTGAATACATTTAAGAGTGAATGGGTGGGTTGATGGTTAATTGGCTGAATAATTGGGGGTATAAATGAATGCACCAATCATACAGGTTGAGGCTACAAACGGTAGTAGCAATAATGTAAAAACCAATGACAGGAATTACCAATCTTCTGCCCGGGCAAGTATTAAGCCTGTGTGTGGTACTGATGTGCCACCAGTACCCACATTACATAAAGAATAACCACCAGCATCTTGAAGTGTTACACTAACGGTGGGAATCCACGTTCCAATGGAGCTTTGGAGTTTGTCAAGAATTGCCCATATTAGCCCTTGGTGCATCTTCACATCTGCACCATCTATCTCAACCTGCCAACAACACTCTTAGCGGGAACAGGGTACAAAAGGACATGCCTTCCTTTCCACAACTGGAAGGCCCTCAGTTTGATGATCTGCATCCTTTACAGCCTGACGTGACGCGCACCTACTCAGATGAATAGAACTTAGCATCACCGATTCAGTGCTTAGAGTAACGTGGTGTATCAAGACAGATTTCCGATAGACAAACTAATGGACCTGTTGTAGTTGGTAAGGTAGCTTCGTGTTGCCCATACTTTCTCAAGGGAAAAGTTAAAGCAGTCCATCTTGTGATTTGCAGGCGAGTTGCATACCACTGATACGTCATTGAGGGAAGGCAGATGGCCACCAATCCTAACAGCTGTTCCTTGTCGGAAAAGTAATAGTCCATTTCTAGATGGCTGCTTCATTTAGGATGAGTTGCAGCATCCACAGGTGGTGCGGGGAGATGGTGAGGCTGGAAGATGTGAAGTACCCTCCAAGCACTTGGACCACAACTCTGGCGACGTGTCAGACACAGCAGTGCACCTCGCTCTTAGTAAACAGACTCTCCTTTGGTTACATGGCAACCAGGCACATCTCTAGCACTGGGGAGGCAGGGCAAGCTAGGGAGGAGAAACACATTAGCAGAAGACGGGATGGTGGAGAATTTTCATGAGTCTGCCTGTCACAGGCTGTGAGCAAGGCACAGCAACGACAAGCACAAGTATCATACTGAAAAAGTGGCATTCCACAAGAAAGTAAACATGCGTGGGTGTAAAGCAAATGTTATACTTTAAGCATGCACTAGATTTGGAAGTAAACACATGATAATATTTGTTTGTGATTAATTTGGGCATAAAATCCTTTTTTTGTATTTATTTATCATTTTGCGCACAGGAAAATATTATTTTTTTAAATAAGACTGTTATGGTGCATTCTGAAATTTATCTAGATCATTCTTATAACAAGCATTTGGTTACCATGCATAATGTGTTGTTTTTAGTAGGGAAAATGTTCTTTTAAAATATGGCTTCTGTGCTCAGCAAAAAGCCCCTGCCACTATTGCAGCTTTTCAAACAAAGCAACTTGTACATTGCAGTGTAATTTTTCCCTAGGAACCAGAATGAGGCACCCAGTAGCAATTAGCATTATGTTGAGGCAGAAATACTTTTCATGCTTCATCCAGTGGCTGAAGGAGACTGACCAAGCAAGCCAATGGTGGACGGGGCTGACCAAAACCCACTCTCTTTCTATTGTGCACAAAATGTCTTTGCCAGAACTAACGAGCATAAGCAAAGCCAATAGGTCTCACCTATGCAAGGGCTCTTGGTTTTGCCAATGTCTTTTAGCCATGATGTATTTTAGCATGGCTGCTGCTCAGCATGGCTAAATGTTAGTGGAGTAGAGAGGCCTGGATTAGAGTAGAGTGCAGTGGCAGAGAATGGAGTGGCGTAGAGTATAGTGGCACAGGGTGGGGTAGATTTGCATAGTGTATAGTGGCATAGAATGGAGTGGTTTAGAGTAGAGTGACTTGTAGTGGCTTAGAGTATAGTTGTATAGAGTGGAGTGGTGTAGACTAGAGTAGAGTAGAGTGGCATAGAATAGAAAGGAGTGGAGTGGTGCAGAGTGGGGAGTAGACTTGAGTGGCATGGAGTACAGTGAGAGTGGAGTAGCATCGAGTGACAGAGTGTTGTGGAATAGAGTAGAATGGAGTGGTATAGAGCAGATTGGCTTAGAATGGAGTGACATAGAATGGCGTAGAATAGAGTGGAGTGGCATAGAGTAGAGTTGTGTGGAGTGGCATAGGTTGGGGTGGCGTAGAGTGAAGTGGCATAGGATAGAGTGGTGTGGAGTAGAATGGAATAGAGTAGAGTGCCAATGTGTAGCATGATGTGGCATTGTGTGGTATGCAAAGTTGTCTGAATTGCCATCTAGCACTTTAAAGCCTGGTCAGGGCTAGTAAGTGCTATATAAATGCAATTATAATACAGTACAATAGATCACCATTTATCTCGACCTACGATCTATGTAAACATCTGATGCCTTCGTCCAATGCAGAAGCCTGTTAATATGTGTAACGCCTCTGGGAGAACTGGTTTGTTGACAAATACATGCGTTTTAGACAGAGATGAGCTAGTGGACGAAGTAGCAACATTTCCTTCCGGGTGGGGATAAAGGAGATGTAGCAAGGTAGTGGCAGTGAAAGAAATAGTACCTCAATCACAGCGCGAACAACGGGTGGACACTAAGTTGAATCAATCTGTGCTCGGTCCATGCTCCAAAGAGAGAAGAAGTGACGCACAGCATGCACTGATTAATTAGAAGGCAGCATTGAAGAGTGACAATGAAACCAACAAATAGTAAGCAATGGGTAGACGGCAAGCACTTTTATGTAAACAGTCCCCTTCAAAAGTGCAGCGCATGCGCTGTGCAGGTGAGACCTAAAAAGATATATACATTTTTTTCACATCGATAGATTACTGGGATATATTGTGAATCATATTGCAAGGACTTTAATACTCAGAGGGCATTTCATGCCCTGCTCTGTCTTGATGCGAGTGCTGCTGCTTGTACATCCACAAACAGGACCATTATGTACTTGAAGTGCTTGGTGAAACTTTATACTCTGCATTCCCTGGGCACACTAGGCATCACACTTGAAGTCAGTCATCCCAGACTGGGCACTGACTAGATCAGTGGGGATGGGGGGACCATTGCATAGAAGAAGTCTGTTTATGAGGAAGGCTTTAAAGTTGGGAGCCCATTTTCAGTGACACCACACTAGTTCAATAAGATAAGTATTTCCAATAAATGACTTGTTGGGTGTTTTCAAGGAGGTGGTAGAAAAGCAAAGTAGGTTGAAGACCTTGCATACCAGACTGTTTAAGGTATATGCAGATTATGTAATCCCTCTCAAGAACCTGAACATTATTTGTAAATTAGCATTCATTTCTGATATTTAACATAAATCCTTTAAACAATACAGTATCAGTCATTGTTGCATATGTGAGTCAAAGAAAATCCGTATAACCAGGGACTTGGGCAGAATAACCGGTGCCATTGGTCATTCACGCACTGCTACATAAGGCTGCGAATACGTGGAGGCTTTCGTCCGTGTTTCCCTCTCCCAAACCTTCCCTTCACTATCAGGTTTCCGCTGGGGTTAAATGAGGTGGCGCATTGGAGCTTCTACAAGTACCGGGGCCCAACCGTTATCCAGCTGCTATTTGATGGCTGGAATAACTTTTAACATCGGGTTCGGTATCCTACAAAAACCTTATCTTTCATTTAGGGTATTAATCCTCGATGTGTCATAGCCTTGCCGGTACTGTTGAGGCATTAACAGAGGTTCTATAAGGTGAGTTCAACACCCTGAAATACCCATGAGAGCTGAGTAATTGTTTTTAACCACTTTACATCGCATAGCCTCTGATGAAGAAGCCAAACAAATCCCCCACTGATCTTACCAATATGCGCCCCATCTCATTACTACCTGTCCTTGGTAAAATCACGGAACAGCTGGTATATGAAGAGTTGAAAACCTTTGTAGAGACTGGTAACATCCTGCATCCGCAGCAGTCGGGATTTCGATCTGGTCACTCCACAGAAACAGCTCTGATCGAACTAGCTGATTCTATCAAGTTCCTGCAGGATGAGGGCAGGCAGGCCATCCTCATCCTGCTTGACCTAACAGCAGCGTTCGACACTATCTCGCATGTCATCCTGATCAACAGACTGCGAGAGATCGGCGTGACAGACACAGCTTTGGCATGGGTTAAATCTTTCCTATCTAATAGGTCCCAAACTGTGTCCTTGGGTCCCTATCTATCCAGCGAGAAACCCATAACATCAGGAGTGCCCCAGGGGTCCATATTAAGTCCCCTCTTTTTTAATATCTATATGGCCCCCCTCCTCGCTGTGATAGAATCCCATGGGATCCTCGTCACGTCATACGCTGACGACACACAACTTGTCGTTACGATCGACAAAAAGTGTACGAGCGCAGATCTGCGTTTCCAAAATTGTCTTTCCGATGTCTTCCAGTGGCTTAACAACAATCATCTAAGATGCAATAGTGCCAAGACCGAAATCATACTGCTGAGCAAAGATATATCCTTCTGCCCGAAGGACTGGTGGCCCACAGGATCTGAGGCTCCACCTAGCGCTGTACATTCAGCGCGGAACCTGGGCGTGCAATTCGATTCATTCCTCTCTTTCGATGACCACGTCAGGATCACTGCTGGCCGCTGTTTTGGACTCATTAAGTCTTTGAAAAAATTCTTTGACTTCCTCCCCATTGCAGCCCGAAAATCCGTCGCGGTAGCTCTAATACTCTCCCGACTTGATTATTGTAATGGTTTAATGGCGGGAGTAAAAAAGTCCACCCTTAAAAAGCTGCAGAGCACACAACATGCAGCCGCCAGATTGGTGTTGGGACTTCCTAGAAGGTCATCAGCTTCAACGGCGTTGAACACTCTCCATTGGCTACCGTTACACAAAAGGATTCTTTTTAAACTTCTCCTTACTGTTTTTAAAACTATGAAAAACTCAGGGCCCCATTACTTTGCAAAGCGCCTCATACGCTACAACCCTTCGCGAGATCTGAGATCATCTGGTACAAATCTTATTACCATTCCAAGATTCAAATACAAAACCAGGGGTGGGAGGACCTTTACCGTCCTGGCAGCTAGGGCATGGAACAATCTACCTGTCAATCTTAGATTCACCGACAAGGAGAGCACCTTTAGAAAACTCCTAAAGACCTGGGTTTACCAACAATCAGATACCTCTGTATTGGCAGCTATCTAGCTTTAGTCTCCTCACCACGTACCATCTCTTATGTACCCGCTGCTTGCTAACTTAGCGCCAAGATGCTCCTTCCGGAGCGTATGTCTGCGCTCTACAAATACCCAAAAATATCAAATATCAAATATCAAATAGTTTGGCGAATTGTTTTTAAGCAATTTATGTGTCACCACTTACACTGTTTGTCACCACACCACGAACAATGTCGTTTTAAGCCACCAGTGCAAGCACTTTGGGTCACCTTTTAGATTCTACAGAGAGCTACAGTGTTATCAAGGATGCACAGTAATCATGTACTATTGATCATGGTGCCTTTTTCCTGAGATTACCCTCAACTGTGTTTACGTACTTTTCCTAAAAAATAAATGTGGTAGATAAATTGTGAAAGTCACTACCACAAGGTGTAGATAGTTTGCATTTTGGTCCTGATGAATTGCCGTCTGATCTCTCAGACACTGTGGCAAGAAACATGTTGACCGTTGTAGAGTAGAGAACTATAATCTTGAACTAATAAATTTAAGCTAGAAGTTGCGACTCTACTTTTATTTTAATCAGGTAGGAGCCATTCCATTAAAGTATTTCTTTGGACTACTGAACCTGTTTTAAATCACACCTTCACTGCAATAAGTCTACACTAGCCTAGGCCCCTCACCCACACCTCACCAAGCGTCAAGGAACAAAAGATCTCCGCCAAAGAGCCCCATCATTGGGTGCCCGTCGGGTATTGCAGCGCCGACCCGACGAGGAGCAGTCCCGATGATGAAGCATTACACCTAGCTGGCTGGGTGTGTGAGGGCCCTAGTTCCGAAAGGAGGAATTTCCCCCTTCCCCCCCCCCTCCTTCACCATCTTCTATTGAAGGACACAATGTCCTAAAGTGAATTGAACACTTCCTACCTCTCTGTATTCACTCTTAGGGTGACCCACCCAGGATCTGCACACCCTTTCTGTTGCTGACATGTAAGCAAGGCCACAGGACTTCTCCTACAATGGAGGATCAAGATATGTAGCAAGAAAACGTGAATTGGGCAGGGGCGGCTCATCCATTAGAGCATAGGGGCATTGACCCCCTACTGAGAGCCACTACACCCCATAAAGACTTCTTACACCCATTTGTTCATTCCTTTAGGGTGGGGGCTGGGCTGGGCTGAGTCGCTCTCTCTCTCTCCTGTCTATGATTGAATTGGAGGCTGTGTTAAGTGAACTACGCGTGTCAGATTGGCCGGCGTTTTTCATATGACCAATCTGACATGCGCTTTAATGAACACTACGTGGAAGCTGGAAGAGCAGAGACACAGCCCCATCGGTCTCCGATGGAGCGTTGTGCACCCCTGGCCCACCCAAACCTGGCGCTGCTTTTATGTTTTTTGGTATTAAAACAGCATGACAGCAGTGCTTGGATTGGCTGGGATGCCATTTTCCAGCATGCCCATCTTTGCCGGCTGCACGAGGATGACGCATACTGAAGGTAAGCATATATATATTATTATGTTTATTTACTTTACATCAGTGTTTTCAATATGCTGAAATATTACATTTTGATTGCAGAGGAGATCGGGGCACAGTCTATTTGAATAGAATGTACCTTTAAATTAAATGTGCCCGATCAGCTCGGCAATGCAAATTTAAGTATACTGTTTGTACAACATTATTACATGCCCTACCACTTGGGAAAGATGCCAGCAGCTCCTGACTTTACCATAGGGAGATCTTCACCCCTATGGAGGAGATCTCAACCCCGGTGGTGGAAATCTCTGCCCTGGTGGTGGGGATCTCCACCCATGTGTAAAAGTTATTAGTAGTAGGTAGGTAGGTATAGCTTTATTCGATAAAAATATCATAAAAGCACAACATACAAGAAGTTAAAAAGGATCAAGTAAAACATTTTGAAGAATAAAAGGAATTAATCATAAGTGTGTCTAAATGGACTACATCACATGATATGATACTATGTACAATAGAACAAGAAATTCATTATAAAAGGATTGGTAGAAGAAGAACAAAAAGGTTTATAAAGCTGAGACTCAACAACATTTCAGTGCACAAGAGTGGCAAGTTTTTTTTTCCTCAACAGCCAAGCACAACCCAGGTACTTGGCCAATCCACATACTACAATAAGAGATGATGTATCTGTTTTTAAAATATGCAACACAGTTACATAATCTCTGGAGCCCAGAATTCTGCAAATTGGTCTCAGCCACTTGGACCTCGCACTTCTATAGGTACGACAGGCAAAAAGAAAGTGGGGGATAGATTCCTTCGGGGATGCACAGCTTGGGCAACCAGTTAATGTGCGTATGTGACCCTTCCAACCAGCCTTAACAGAGTTAAGAGGTAAGGTTCCTACTCTGAATCTCATATATAATGACCTATCCAGTGGAATCTGGATGAAATCAAGATATGGTTCCAATTTACAAAGTGTCTTGTGCTCAAAATAAGACTCAGTTAGCTTCCCCACATTACCATTTCTTAACTCTCTATCTTTGACCCATCTCCAATATGCCTTCTTAAGATCCACTTTTGAAGGGGGCATCTGGGATTCCCAACAGTCTTCATATCCAATTTCTCTCAGCAGTTGTCTTACATTAGAGATCCATTTTATCTTCTTCCCAGTTATTAGTAGTAACTTTACACTTGTCTCCACAGCTTAAGTCTAACTCAATAATCCGAAATGGTAAATAGCAAAAAATGGTAGATTTACACCTGGGTGCCAAAGTAAATGTGCACTTGGCTAAACCTGCTTGTATACTTTTACCTTTGACTAGGGCTCGAATGTCAGTACAAAATTCTGGGTATCACATAACAGTGGAACTTTATACACGAGGATTCAGCAGACCACATTCTCATTGATACAGAGAAAAATATCCTGGTCAAACTATGAATCTCAAAACACAGTATGCTTGTACCACTACATTACGCGATACACCCACAACACACACAGTGATCCACTATCTCTAATTGGGCAAGCTTAGTAGACCACTTCAGGTCTCTAGACTGGCCATGGACCTTGCACTGTTATCGACAGACCTAGACCTCTGTACACGCTCTAGATTAGTGTGACGCAAGGGCCAAAATAAAAGTTAGGATACCAGTTTCATATGTACTTAGGCATTCAGGTCAGGGGTACACACCTGTTCACCAGCCTCCAAACCTCATTCTGTGCACCAAAGAATTCAAGTTGACCAGGCAGAATTTAAGGCACATCTAGTTACTGGAACACAGGACTCAATGACCTGAAAGGCCTAAGCTGCAAGAGGATCCCCAGAAATTCTCAATCGGAGGAGGCAAACTTGATCTCAAAGGGCCATATCGTAGGGAAAGATTGTTGGATTCAGGAGAAGGGAGGGTAGAATAAAGAAAGCAGCTGAGGAAAATCAGTTGCCAGCTCTAGAAGGTGCTGGGATATCCAGCTGGAGTGACTAAGGTAAGACTGAAAGCAAAGTATGTCACCAGCAGAAAGCCTCTCAGAAGGAGGGAGAGTGGAAGGAATCCATAAAAGTGGGATCAGCTCCAGCCTTGAAAAAAACAGAAGTTCTCAGTTGAGGTGAGAGACACAGATGTCCAGATTGAAGAGACTCTGGTTGGCCTAGAAAAGATGAGCATCAAGCTTCTAGTCACAGGAGTCCCAAAGATGATGGAATTTCCAACTAGAAGTAGAATTATTGAGACCTGGGTCATACTCTTCAGGAAGCACCAGATTATTATAAAAGACAATGATCCGTATGGTCTTTTGAGAAGTTAAGAAAGGGTTTCGATCTTAAACAGCCAAGTCTGTTTACATAATGAGCAGAGGATAAATTGTGCATCCTAAGAACCATACAGTAGTGTACTTTCTGCTTGGCTATTCTTTTGATGACAAAGTTGCTGGCCAGAAGCTCTAAGATATTGGTATGGAGGCAGTGCTCTACAGGGGACGAAGAGCCATCCAGGCTTGTCCCCCATCCTGACCTATTGGCATCTGACTAAATGACCATGTCTGGCATTGTTCTGAAGATGGCTTTGTCATTCCAAGCTTCTGTGATTCAGAGCCACCTAAGGTGTTTGGAATGTGACTCCCTTTCCAACACAATGTGGTCGATATTAGACAGCCAATGCAAAGGTGGGTGGTCGTCCAACAAACCGGGCTCAGTAGTGAATAAAAGGAGGAAATATTGAATAGATTATGGCAACTAATAGACCAATTAGGTGGGCAAGGCATTTGAATTGAAGAAAATGGACGGATACAACCTAACAAAATTAGTTCTTGATATGGTAAATCTTCTTTGAAGTAAGCTTGAGTGTGCATGAGTTAGTATCCACGATGAAGCCTAAAAATATGTGTTTTTGAGGGAGTAAGGCAGGGGCGGCTGGTGACATTTAAAAGTAGTGGGGCGTAAAAGTTTGGGGTCAGTGCACGTCAGCCTGACTGTCATAAGAGGGGTTTTCCCCCGAGAAAATGTTGAAAAAATATTGGGCAAATTGTGCATTTTCAAGCATATGTAAGAAAACAAGAAAGTTAATAAAGCAATAATTAAAGTGTGTTATGACATCAATAAAGAGATGTTATACATAGGTAGCTGCCTATTCAATATAACCACAGAACTTCATAACAAACCTTGCGATAACAATGCTGGGTACCTCGGATTTCTTTATTGATATAAAATGAACTCTACAGAGGAAAGGCAAGTTATTGTGATTTGACAGCCGGAACACAAAGTTCATCCCCTGACAAATTCCTTGAATGTTTTGTGTGCATTTGGGAGGAGCTGAAAAGGGTGTTTGCGCCAAACCACTAGACACGTGTCAGGCCATAAACACTGGGCTCAGGACATTTAATAGCATTGTTAACATATCGTGATATGACAGTGAAAAATGCAACTAGAGAGTGAGTCAAATGCATTGTTCTGCTCAACCCCCAACGCACATAACTGAAGTGAGGCAGCAGAAACTCAGTTAGTGACATGCCAACTCATTGGTATATCTTAGGTTGGCTTAACCTCGAGTGTTTCAGGTACATTAGAGTGGTTTCTAGACATTCTTTCCATTTCTTTTCTAGCCATGGGTGGTATTGTGTTGCCATATAAGGGCCATTGATTGGCCTGGTTAATGGCACGGATTGCCTGACCCACATGTGCTCCGCATTCAACATGTTAAGTATTGTAAAGTAAACCCCGCAGGCCAGACATAGTATAACACCTAATATTAGTGTGACAGTGGCCTGCCTGGAACATTCTGTCCCCGAGTGCCTCTGCCCTGAGGCCAGGCCCGGACATCCTAGAGTGAGAGGTTACGAGTTCATAAACAAACCCCCTCTGACTTCCCCGACCCCCAACTCGCTTCCTCCTCGTGTGCGGTGTGCGCTGACACTGCCTGTGATCTGAGGCAGGCTGGGTTCATGCAGCAGGGCCGTTCAGCAGGAACACTGCCATCCAGCTGTTCCTACACACCACGGGCCTTTCACTCCCCGACTGAGACTCTGCAATCAGTGCAATGCTGTGGCAGTGGCAATTGGCCTAATGTGCAGGAAGAGTCTTTCGACAGACAAGCAAACCAAGAACAGAAATAAACTAACCACATCCTTTTTTTGTGATGCGCAAACTAAATCCGAAGCAACAACACGAGCTTTACAAGAGCCCCAGCTGCGTTTAATTACACACACATTCATTTCAAATCACTTAAATATCCATAGTATTGAGGGCATGCCTGAAATTCTTGATGAAGGTCATTTCACCCTTCCACATGAACGAGACAGTCAAACTTACAGCTTTTTCCCCACCAACAAATCTAATGCAGCAGAAAGTGCCTTACACATGCTAGAAGTCAGGAGGGCTGCAATGTATTACATACAGATCACCCCAGACATCGGGAAAACACATCAGTTCTTTATAGGATATTCACCGCACCTCGAGATGCCATAATAAATTGGCCCACTGTTTGATTTGGCCTGGGTTTCATTTTTCAGGGCTAATAATAGTATTTAAACCTTTACTGATAACCAGGGGGAACCCACATTCCCTCTCTGTTGAACATATATAACATCAAGAGTGTCCTTATAGTGATTTACAGGGCTCATATATAAGGTTCAATAGAATATAAGATTCAATCACTGCAGGTCACTGAGAAAACAATTCTGAACAAATTGGTAGGATGCCTGAGTTCTTGATCGATTTACAGCCACAAGAACTAGTCCTGACCTTTCTCGTTAATTAATGGATAAATTGGGCCGCGCAGGGATTTTATATTTCATTGTAGGCCAATCCACACCTTTGTCTCCCTAGAATTATTCTGCCTTTTTCAATTCAGAAAAACTTCAACTTATACAATGGCATGAGTCAGTCGCGGCTCGCGCGGGGGGGGGGGAGGGGTCGCGCACGGGGGGGGAATGAAATATTTTTTTTAAAAACTTACCTCACAGCCGGTCCACGGGTCCACGCCACCTCTCAGACCTCAGATCCCCTGGGCGCCTTCACTAACGGTACTGGAGGGGCCTGCCAACCCCTCTCAGCCAATCATGGCGCTGCCAGAAGCGCCAGGATTGGCTGAGGGAACAGCTTACTCTACGCCCGCCGCCTGCCCATTAGGAGACCGAGGGGCTCCTAATGGGCATGCGCAAGACAGTAAAAACACAAGTACGCATGACTGGGCACAGACTAAAAATTAATCTCCATGCCCACTCATGCGCACTTGTGCTGCCTTTCCCTGGCTTGTGACAATGCATGTCAGTCAACATGACGCTGGACCGCCCATGGTCCGACGTCATGCTGACTGACATGCATTGTCAGTTAGTTCTCCCCACCCTCGGCGTCTCTGAACTTAAGTAAACTAAGTTCAGAGACACCGAGGGAGCTGCGAGCGCGGGCGGGTGCGCGGGGGGGCTACGCCCCAACGCCCCAATGGACGATCCGCGCCTGGAGTAAGGTCCTCTCGAAATTGACTAAGGGGCTTAGTTTGTGTAAAAGTGAAATGGTTAGACAGAGGTGGGAGGTTAAGATGGAGGAGGACAGGTGCATCAAGAGAATATTGACCAGATATATGTAGTAGTAGTAGTAGAAGGCTTTATTCGAGTTATAAACTCATAAAAGCACAACATGCATATTATAAAAACATCACACTTAATCAGGGCATTTCATTCAATACATTAAAACAGTTGCGCAAGCTTAATCATTGTAAAACAAAACATTATACAAATAAAACATAATCAAGAAACATTAGGAGAAACAGAAAGGGCTCTCCGTCTAATGGACCAAGCCCACCCCAGGTACTTTGCTATTCCCATAACAATAGGCTCCTCAGAAGTAGTGCAAATAATTCTCTGTGCCTCAGCCGCACTGGATGTCCCAAGGTTCTTGCAGATAGGGGTTAACCAGACCCTTCTTGGGGAGGCATAAGCCTTACAAGCAAATAGGAAGTGTCCCACACTTTCCTTAGTTGCGCCGCATGCTGGGCAGCACTGGGTGTTCAAACTCTTCCACCTGCCTGTTAGATCTCTCAACGGGAGGGAACCAGATCTTAATTGGAAAAACAACTTTCTGTCCATAGGAACAGTTATACTGTCCCAGTAATTTTCTAAAGCAGGACACATTTTACTTTCCAAAAAGCGACCTTCCATTGAGTCAGATTTAACCCTTCTCCAAAGCCTCTCATCTATCCATTCCCAATATAGTGCTTTAAGTATATTTTTGCTTGGGAACACTTCCCCCGACGGATTGTCCCAAAGGTTGGAAAGACCTAGTTCGCCTAGCAATACCCTTAGGTTTTTTAGCCATGATATTTTATGGAATGTATCACTCTTGATTATTGCCAGGAAGCCTTCCCCATAATGCCTAATTTCAGGGGTGGACCAAAGTCGCCTCCAGTATAAGATGGGACGCAGTCTGGCTCGGTCGGTTACCGATCTTCTTCCCAGGTCAAGACTAAGGGGGATTAATGGTGTACTCTGGGGTAATCCCGTAATGCCCCTAAGAAACCAGTTCTCAGCTATCTGTAATGAGGTTAAGTTGTCAAAGCCAAACAGCTCCGCCCCATATAAGGCCGATCCTATTGCCTTAGCATCGTGTACAGCGAGGACAGGTTTTATGGGTTTTGTTTTGGATCTATTGTGCTCCACCCGTAAGGCCCCCGATATTTGCTGATGTTTCAGGACCGCCTTTTCTATGTGGTGGGACCAACCATAATTACTTGCGATTTGTACCCCTAAGTAGGTGAACTCCCTTACGACCTCAAGCCCGATATTATTCAAGTGTATCCTAGGGCGAGGCTTCTGTCCTTGGGAGAAAGCCATCAGCTTGGTCTTGCCTATGTTTACTTCCAGGCCATGCTCCTGGCAAAAGTCATCAAAAACATTCAGGGCCCGTTGCAATCCAGCTGGGGTTTTGGATATTATCAAAGTGTCGTCAGCGAACATCAGGATCGGAACCCTGATGCCCGCCAACGAAGGCGCATCCACACTAGCGTCCTGCATCCTGCTGACTATCCCATTGATATATAATGTGAAGAGCAAGGGCGCCATTGCACAACCTTGGCGCACCCCACGCTCCACAGGGAAGTCAGTAGAGGATTGGCCATTTGACCCCCACTGTACTTTGGCAAAATTGCATTCGTGCAACCTCATAACCAAAGTAAGCAATTCTGCGGGAATGCCTATCTTACTTAACACTGCCCAGAGCTTACCCCTTGGGACTAGGTCGAAGGCAGCCCGCAGGTCGACAAAAGCGACATACAGGCTGCCCCCACCAAGAAGAACCGTCCCCCACCGTAGCATAGTGAAGCGAAACACCTGGTCGATGGTACTGGTAGCCCTTCGAAAGCCTGCCTGAAAAGGGGAAAGAGAATCATTTTCGTCCACCCAGTCCATAAGTTTGTTTACCACCATCTTCCCAATTACTTTTTGGACGGTGGCAATCAAACTTATGGGCCTGTAGTTAGCTGGAAGGGATCGATCTCCTTTTTTGTGGACGGGTATAATGATGGCTCCCCTCCACTGTTCCGGGACTTGCGCACCCTTTGCAATTGCGTTCCCCAATAGGAGCACATATCTGCCCCACCTATCTTTATCATTTTTAAAAACGTCCGAGGGTATCCCGTCTAATCCCGGGGCCCTACCCCCTTGAACGGAGCTAATTACAAATTCAACTTCCTTGGAGGAAAACAGATCATCCTTAGGAAATACAGCCAAGATTACATCCCCACCACCCCACTCCTTTGTTTCAGCATATTGGGGCCTAAAGTAATTCACCCAATCGGATTCAGCAACATTATTATCCGGTTTGTTTGGGGTACCGCCTCTGCCCCACTTTACTATCTTCCAGAAAAGCCTGGAATCCTTTGCTCCAGAAGCCTCCTTCAGTTCCTCCCAATGCTTCTCATCCCAGTCTTTTTTGGCCAAGAAAATGCTAGTATTGTATTGCTTCCTGGCAGTTTTGATTGCTACACTGTCCCTGCTTCTAATAGCATTACCCAGTGTTAATCTGGCTGCCCTGCACTGTTTGTTAAACCACCCTGCTGGTTTAGAGGAAGCTGTGCGATTACCCTTACATGTTCTCATAAAGTATGGTTTTAGGGTGGCGAAAAGATTGTTATGGATTTCAGTGATCGCCCTAGATCCTGGCAGTGTTGCACTAGCTAATTCCATGGAAACAATTGCTTTGTCCACTTCAGACCCAATAAAATCCATGGAGGCTGCATTCGCCATCACCGAGGGCCATTTCAATCTACGCATATTATTCGCCATGTCTGGGAGCAACCCATTACTAGCATGTAGATAAGGCTGAGTGTGCTTCCACCAAGTGTGGGTCACACAGAGGGGGTTGTGATCACTTTCTATCCTGCCCTTAACTTCCATGTCACAAACCCCCTGCCAAAGATTAAGACTACAAATAACGTAGTCTATCCTGCTTCTATTATGACCATTATCATATGTGCACATACCTTCCTTATCTCCCTTTGTTCTACCATTGAGGGCACGCATCCCATATTCTAAACACATAGCATTTAAGGAAAGAATATCTTTTGACCAACGTTTGACAGGGGCAAGATTCAGGGAGGGAACACCCCATAGATTGTCCTCTTCCTGTCCTAATGGGTTTTCGGTACTGTCTAGAGGCTCAAAAGTCCTATTTAAATCCCCAGCTATTACTATTCTGTTTCCAAGGGACTTTGATTGCAGAAAATTAAATAGAGCCTCTAAAGTGGGGGAACTCCCGTTATTACAACCTCTGGCATAGACATTATATAAATCTATCACACCCCACTCTACTGAGGAAATTCGTAGCATTTGAATATCTCTGCAGCCCAAGTCCCACATTTTCACAGTAAGTCCGAAACTCTGTCTAATCCAAACTGTGAGGCCTCCTTTGGGTCTACCCCTAGGACCTCGACATGCCGGGATTGAAAAATTTAGATAGCCTTGGAGGTAAATAGGATCACAGGCCCAAGTCTCCTGGAAGAAACACAGTTCAAACCCGTTAATAAAGTCGGCCCACGATTGTAACATCAACTTACTCCCCAATCCTGCAACGTTCCAAGATACAAAGCTTTCCATAGCAGGGCTATCACTACCCATTATAACAGAAATGGGCAATCCCATGGGACTCAATTGTCCATCATCCTCATCTCCCAAATTGTGAGCATTGTCCACAGTATTCTGTTCCATTAACACCTCACCACTCATGTTTTGCATTAAATCCCCGGTAATTTCCTCTACAGATGCAACATTTTCATCGCCTTCTATTACCTTCAACACAGCATCAGTAGTCATTTCCGGGGTTTCGGGGACCCAAATTCGCTTCTGGTGTGGAAGGCATCCCCTTATGTTAAGCTTTGGTCAATATCCCCAGTTCAAACATTCAGTGCCTTCCAGACTATTATAATTTGAACCAATATTTTGGGGTTGCCATTGCAGTAGGGTAGAGGGTGAGGGTGCAATCATTACCAACGGAGGATTGGTGGAACTATTTAGATTCATGGGCCCACCTTTTAGTAAGCATGTTTGTCTTGGGTAGAAAAAAGAAAGATCCACGATACCAATTCCACCACTACTTATACCCCAGCCCTGCCTTGTAATCCAACCAGCCACCCTGGGGTCTTGAAAATTGATGATAATACAGTCACCCCCCAAGTTTTTACTGGTGTACCCAATCCAGTCGATCCTCCTTACCCCTATTATCAACCCGTCCAGCCCCCCCGGGAGTGGTCTATTTTCCTTCAACCAGTGCATTACTTTATTTTTGAGCATCTGGAAGTTTTCTCCTTGACCGACTAAAAGAGGTGGAACATTAGTGAGAACCGCCACGAAAGGGTGGGAATCCGGGGTAAGATTCACAGGAGGAATCTTTCGGGGTTGTTTCTCCAAATAAGTCGGTGGTGGTCTATTAACCGGGGCACTAGGACAAGGGTTAGGGATATTTGATTTTTGCTGAGGGTTTGAGGATAAAGCTTTAGTTGTCCTGGGGCCATTAAGGCCCTCTGCTCCAATATTTATGTTGGGATTGGAAATACTTGGCATTGGCCGATGGTTACTTGCAACAGTGTTGCTGTTTTGTAGGCCCGTCTTATTCTTGTCCTTTACCATAGGGTGTTGGACCTTAGATGCTTTTTCCCTTGCACTAGTGCTCGGACAGACCTGCTCTGATGAAATAAGCGGTTGACTTGGTCCCTTTGCCTGGGTCTTACTTATAGTGCAGCCTGCTTGGGGGAGTGTTACAACAACAGGCAGATTTTGTGCTTTTTCTGAAATTTCCTCAGCCCTACTAGACTCAGTTATCTTGGGCTGTAATTTAATTAGTGACTTAGTATGGAAAAAATTATCCAAGGTGGCCTGCTCAAAGTGGTCTAATCGATCCATTAGCTTATTTACTTTGGCCTCAATGGGTGTCAGAAGCAACCTTAGTAATTTCTCCAGCTCAGGTATCAATGAGTCTATTGGAGGAATGTTCGCAGCCAACCCGTTCCCCTGGGGATCACTAAATAGTGGATTAGAACTCTCTATAACTACATTGTCCCCCTCATTTAGTAAGTCGCCACTTCCACTTACCCCACTGTGTGCCTTTTGTGTAAATAAAGGGTTTTTTACCACTTTTCTTACCTTGTTAGGGGGTTTGGAAGGATGGAGTTTCCTTGGGGCAGTAATCCTTTTCCTTTTTACACATGGTTTTAGGCCTGACATACTAGTTTTAATTATGGTTTTCACTGTAGATGAATGAACAATGGGGTCTAAAGGTAAAGATGTGGACAGAGTGGCATTGTCCAATCTTTGTAGTGGGCCGTCCTCAATCTCCAAAGTAGAGGGAGAAGTGTTTTGTATTTCAATCACCCCAGGCAAAGTTATAGAGGACAGAGGGGTTACCAATGCCGGATAGGCTTGCGGCAACCTTTTTTCCATAGAGCTTTTAAGAAGCTCAATGGACAGCCTACGGTCTGCACGTTTCTCCGCCAGTGAGATCTCTTTGTCTATATCTTGATTGGAACGATTGAAAAAGAATTTGTCCAAGGGGCCTAGAATGGTCGTACCACCCTCAGAATGGGGAGGTGGTAAGCTGGTAGTATTTAACATGTGAGACATTATTGGTAGGTTTTACGAGTACATAAACACAGTGGGGCACACAATATAATGGATCAATGGAGTCCCGAGAACAACGAATTACAAGAAACAGATCTCGAGTCCTACTCGTCAGTGGGGTGGCCCAGCCCGGCCTCCTTTGGCCCCTGACGGCCACAGACGGTCCCGCCCTTGTCCCGGGCTTCTCCGGGCGCCCTCCCGCGCGCTCCCGCGCAGCGGAAGAGCAGAGCCCGTAATATATGCACGAATAGGTGAGAAGGGGGGAGGGGTCGGGGAGAGCGGCCCAGGTGTAGCAAGTCAGGCAGGCAGGCGGGCGCTCCTGGGATATGTAGTCCCAGTGCAGCGCGCGCGCTCGCTCGCAGCCCCTACCAATATCCTTCCCTCAGCATCCCCCTGTAAACAATGGCAGGCAGCACTCCAAGCGCAGCGGGACCCGCGGAGCGGGTTCCGCAAGAAGTGGGTTGATGGCTGATGGCAAACTCCAAGCTCCCAACTCCAACCAGGTCACAGCAAAAATGCAGAAAGGCGTCCCACTTGCCAGATCCAAAGAACAGCTGATAAATGCTCGGTGAGAGGGGGGAGGGGTCGGGGAGAGCGGCCCAGGTGTAGCAAGTCAGGCAGGCAGGCGGGCGCTCCTGGGATATGTAGTCCCAGTGCAGCGCGCGCGCTCGCTCGCAGCCCCTACCAATATCCTTCCCTCAGCATCCCCCTGTAAACAATGGCAGGCAGCACTCCAAGCGCAGCGGGACCCGCGGAGCGGGTTCCGCAAGAAGTGGGTTGATGGCTGATGGCAAACTCCAAGCTCCCAACTCCAACCAGGTCACAGCAAAAATGCAGAAAGGCGTCCCACTTGCCAGATCCAAAGAACAGCTGATAAATGCTCGGTGAGAGGGGGGAGGGGTCGGGGAGAGCGGCCCAGGTGTAGCAAGTCAGGCAGGCAGGCGGGCGCTCCTGGGATATGTAGTCCCAGTGCAGCGCGCGCGCTCGCTCGCAGCCCCTACCAATATCCTTCCCTCAGCATCCCCCTGTAAACAATGGCAGGCAGCACTCCAAGCGCAGCGGGACCCGCGGAGCGGGTTCCGCAAGAAGTGGGTTGATGGCTGATGGCAAACTCCAAGCTCCCAACTCCAACCAGGTCACAGCAAAAATGCAGAAAGGCGTCCCCCCAGACATCGGGAAAACACATCAGTTCTTTATAGGATATTCACCGCACCTCGAGATGCCATAATAAATTGGCCCACTGTTTGATTTGGCCTGGGTTTCATTTTTCAGGGCTAATAATAGTATTTAAACCTTTACTGATAACCAGGGGGAACCCACATTCCCTCTCTGTTGAACATATATAACATCAAGAGTGTCCTTATAGTGATTTACAGGGCTCATATATAAGGTTCAATAGAATATAAGATTCAATCACTGCAGGTCACTGAGAAAACAATTCTGAACAAATTGGTAGGATGCCTGAGTTCTTGATCGATTTACAGCCACAAGAACTAGTCCTGACCTTTCTCGTTAATTAATGGATAAATTGGGCCGCGCAGGGATTTTATATTTCATTGTAGGCCAATCCACACCTTTGTCTCCCTAGAATTATTCTGCCTTTTTCAATTCAGAAAAACTTCAACTTATACAATGGCATGAGTCAGTCGCGGCTCGCGCGGGGGGGGGGGAGGGGTCGCGCACGGGGGGGGAATGAAATATTTTTTTTAAAAACTTACCTCACAGCCGGTCCACGGGTCCACGCCACCTCTCAGACCTCAGATCCCCTGGGCGCCTTCACTAACGGTACTGGAGGGGCCTGCCAACCCCTCTCAGCCAATCATGGCGCTGCCAGAAGCGCCAGGATTGGCTGAGGGAACAGCTTACTCTACGCCCGCCGCCTGCCCATTAGGAGACCGAGGGGCTCCTAATGGGCATGCGCAAGACAGTAAAAACACAAGTACGCATGACTGGGCACAGACTAAAAATTAATCTCCATGCCCACTCATGCGCACTTGTGCTGCCTTTCCCTGGCTTGTGACAATGCATGTCAGTCAACATGACGCTGGACCGCCCATGGTCCGACGTCATGCTGACTGACATGCATTGTCAGTTAGTTCTCCCCACCCTCGGCGTCTCTGAACTTAAGTAAACTAAGTTCAGAGACACCGAGGGAGCTGCGAGCGCGGGCGGGTGCGCGGGGGGGCTACGCCCCAACGCCCCAATGGACGATCCGCGCCTGGAGTAAGGTCCTCTCGAAATTGACTAAGGGGCTTAGTTTGTGTAAAAGTGAAATGGTTAGACAGAGGTGGGAGGTTAAGATGGAGGAGGACAGGTGCATCAAGAGAATATTGACCAGATATATACTGAGACAGAAACGATGGGAGCCAAAACGGTCTATTAATGCATGTAGGTAAAATACCAAGGGGCAGAAAAAACTCTGAAGAAAAGGCAAGAGTGTTGCCATCTTTGATTGTACCCTTGGAATTTCAGGGCAGTTGATCCTCAGGACATAAATGGAGTGAAATACTAATATATTTCGGGTTTACTATGACCATTCAGTTCCTGGGATGGAGTGTGTCGCGAAGAAAGTGGATGCCATCCTGTTCAAAATGTTGATAGACCACTCTGGGGTCTTGGATGTGGAGGATTATAACAGGTATTAGATCTTTTTCTTTCTTCCTCAAAAGAGCTCATGAAGCCTCTTTTTTAGGCAAAGGTAACAATGGTGCCCTATTTGAGCATGCACATGATTTGCAGATCCTCCAGGGTGGCCTCTTTGCTTAAAAAAGCAATTTTAGGAGGAATTATTGGCTGACAGGACAGTATGCATGCCAAAAGTCTATTTAATTGCCAATCAGGGTTTGTAGCACCTGGATATCTGAGGTGATGGAGTGCCACCTGAGAAAAAACTGGGCGCTGCAGCCACTCATACATGGGAAGGAACTCGGAGCAGAAGCATGTGAGAGAAGGTTGGGACGTAGTCTGTGAGGCAGGAGGAAAAAATGGTTGCTTAAGGGATCTGTGGATTGTACCTTCAGTGAAATTGGCACAATTTCTTTGGCAGCTGAGGCAAAAAGTAAGGCTTGTCAAAAACACATTTGATGTGGGCCTGAGCCGTATCGAGAGTGGTGAATGTAGCAACATATATGGCCATAAATTTGTCCCCATCTTGTAAACCTTTGATACCCTCAAGAGTGAAGTACGAGGAGAATCGTGCTACCTTAGGGTCCACACAGAGGAGAATGGATCAACGTTGCTGGGGCAATATGAAGGAATGCATATCAACCATAAGGACGAGAATTCGCAGGGCCCATTCTCAACAAAAATAGAGGTCACTGGCTTCAGGAGAAGTGGGAGCTTTCTCAAGAGCATCCAGGAACCTAAGGAAAAGGCCAGAGGAGTTCATAATACAGTCATGATAATGTTTGAGGATGTGTTTGGTTACTTTGCGAATGTTGTGACCGGAGTGTAGCAGAAAGATTCGTGCGTTAGAATCAATGTCTGCTGTGAGACTGACCTCTGGAATAATATGACCAGGGGATTCTAGACTTAGACTGCTGTGAGTGAGATTTCCAGGGGCGATGAGCACCAGTGCTGGACGAAGTAGATGAACTGAGATGGAGGGGGCCATTCCCAAGAGGATGAGAAGTAAGAAACCAATGGGTCAAACATGAGTTTACCCTGCAGGTCCAAGATAGAGAACGTGGGGGTCACATATAAGGGGGGTTAGTTTGGAGTGATGGAGAGTTAAGAGGAAGAGACTCCCCGAAAATGATCAATATCAGTACATTACTGGAAGTTGTAGAGGGATCATCAACTCATCTGTAGAAATATCCACTCTAGAAGGGCCTCTGGATGGGGGGGGTTGGTGGTCTTGGGGGATGCCTGGGAGTGAGGGAGAATCTATTGCTGAGCCTTGTCTGTACTTCTGCATATAATGCTCCCCTAATTGTCTTTAAAAATCTCAGTTGTAATCTGTGCTAAAGCTATGAAAACCCCTATTATATTTTGATGATACTACATTTCAGCTGCTCAGAGGTTAAAATAAGTATAACCCTATAGGAACCGAGATGCACCAGTTTAATTGACCCTGTTAAATAATGCTTAGTAATACATTTTAAAAGTAATTCTACAGTTGTAGTACCTTTTTTGCAGTTAATGTATAATTGTTTGCATGTACAGTTTCACTTGATACCTTATTTAAAAAGTATTGTTTCACCATCCTTCTGCATGAGTTGAGGTGCATGAGTTAGTCTGTAATACTACCCAACTACTTCTCTCAAAGGTTGCAGTTCCACTGTTTATTTGTTACATTTCTCTACAATATTTAGAAAAGCAATATATTGCATTTGTAAACATTAGTATAAAAATATTAAACATTGATACATACAACTTCAGATTAACAATTTGCTATCTGACTGATTGTGCTCAACCGAATGGCTATGTGAAAGTAGACAAAGCTATGTATCTAGATTAAATATAAAAGGCAAATTTACACAAAAAAACTGTAATTTAAAAAAAGTGAGCAGATGGGTTTATATCATAGTTGATGTCAAATCTAACCAACCCTGTCAAGTAAAAATTCACCTCTAAATTAAATTAAGTGTTCACCATGTGCTTTGTGCTTGTAGTGAAAAATACATGATTAAAGTTCAGTCATTAATTTAAATTAAAACATTGCAATGTTGAGGGCCCCATTGAAGACAATGAAGTGGCTCTGGCTTACAATGGCCGGTAAACGCCTTCTGCTCCAACATTCCAATGTTTATCTTTCTGTGTCTTCCATTTTAATGTAGAGCATTCCACCCTAAGTGGGTGGAATGTTTTAATAACCTTATAGGCCTTCTGCCTCGGGCTATGGCTGTTGTTAAAGGCCCTCACCCTCGTTATAGGCTCCAGCTGCACAGGCTCAGGGCCTTTAACAACTGATACAGCCCTCGGCAGCGGGCTATAAGGCTACAGTGAACTTCTCTGGAGGGTCACTGAGGGAGACAGCATGACACTCTGCAGTTTTATACTTTTCCCGCACAGACTATTGTTAGTGGCAGCTCCAAGGAAGGTCCATGTAAGTAAACAATGCAAAGCTGTAAGTGCAGGCTGTCTGCTGAAGTAGAGATTCAGTCAAAGACGTAGCTGTTCATTTTTGATGAAGTCCTTCACTTCAGATCCCTTTAATTATGACAGTTTCCTTCGATTTAATTCAAAATGATTCTCTTTGCACACAAACAACAGCGTTGATCAAAATGGCACAGTTATAACAGGCATTCTTTGTATTTTTGTGTTTCCTACTTTTAACAAGGAAAACTTGCTGGAGACGAGACTGGATGTTCATGTGCTTGGATTATTGCTTTTCCCAGGTCACGGTGCAGTGTTCTGGTACCCGGCATTGTTTGCCTACAGTAATTGTGGTCACGTGCCTCTGGGGCGGTTGGAGCCCGGTGTCTATGGCAACCGCTTAGATCACTATAAGGCGCAGTGTGCACATCTAATACAGCTGGGACTAGGGACAGTGTCTGCGGTGTCAAACGCGGCACTGCCAGATTCCTCTGCGCTTGCGGGGGGGGGGGGGGGGGCATTTTGCTTATTTTAGCTGCGTGTCAGAATCTCCACATTGTATGTAGCTCGGTGGCGCCTGCTCCTGCCGCTAGGATGGACATCAGCCCCCGCCCGGCTACAGCTGGCCCAAACTGGCAATGGAGGCGGGTTCGGGCTTTAGTTCCCTTGCTCAGCCGGAGAAACTGACTGGAATGAAATTTTTCAACAAACGCGGAATGACACACATTTGATCAGAAATTATTTCTCTTGGAACATGTGTACATCTATTATTCATGCCAAGTTAAAAATAGGAACATTTCCCATATGGTTTAAGAAAAATTTGATTTAAATGTAAACACTCCAGTTTGAGTCTGAGAGAAATATTAGAGACTGAATCTAGAGGGTAAGAAGCACAAAGATAGATTTGAGTATCATCCGTCAGGTTTTATTTGGGGCGTTTGGTCATGTATCCCTTTGTGTACAGGAAGTTAGGAAAGGTACTTGGGTACCACTTGAGGAAGAGAGTGCGAGAGGAAGTGGGCGTGTGGGGGAAACCACGTGCAGTGTAACTCTGGACCTGGAGAATACGAAGGAGAAGGCAGAGTGAGTATCACCAGTCAAAGAGGGGGAAGGCTTCTCACACCAGTGTCTTGACTCGGTTTTGTGTACACGTCTCTTGGGCCGCTGTTAAATTGGACATAGAATCCTTTGTCAGCATCTATTCACTTTTCTCTGTGCTGCTTGCACTAGGTGTTCAGTGTTTGCCGCCATTGCTACTCTTATTTCTGTATATATTGACCATGCAAATAATTACATTTTGATACATTATCTCTTATTAAACATCTATACAATACCTTGGACGTATTAGCAATACAGACACCTCATACTTTTTATTGACCTCGGTACAGATGTAATTCTGAGAGCAGGACATTGTAATTCCCAGCAAGGGGCATTGCTCTTTCGCTTTACGCATACCCGGTTCCCTGCGGGTTATTCGGTTGTCCTGTTTTCTGATGGCTGTCTCTTGAGAGGCAGCGTGAAGAAGCTGAGCTTGACAGAGAAGATGCTCATACACAACGCAGGATACCACCCTGTCATATTCTGATTTCAGTGGGTGTGGGATATTATTCCCGCCCAGCTAT
Source organism: Triturus cristatus (assembly GCF_964204655.1). Taxonomy (NCBI): domain Eukaryota; kingdom Metazoa; phylum Chordata; class Amphibia; order Caudata; family Salamandridae; genus Triturus; species Triturus cristatus. The sequence goes on from NC_140593.1 coordinate 407,383,389, forward strand.
TCCTGCGCAACTTTTAATTGGGCCCAAACAATCTTCCACCCATAACATAAACATGACTGCCTAAAACATGATACCAGCGACAAGAAGCTGTGTAACCACGCACATAACTGTAATGATGAAATCCGGAATCAGGTAAGGATATAATAATGAAGTTTATTCCGGTAAAGCCCTGACACCAAGAGGCGTCTGACACTCTAACTGGCAAACCTCAACTGTCCTTTCAACCGTCACCCTCGCCCAAGGTTCCATAGTAGAACGGGTAAACGTCATGGAACCTTGGGCGAAGGCTCGAGGCAGAAGGCAGCGCGAGGCAAGTCGCGAGGACAGAATAAGTAAACACAACACATCTCCTCATTTACAGAATAAAATTAAAACAGGATAAGTGGAACCACAAGGTAGTGAAAGAACTATAGGGAAAATATGGTTACAGGAAAATCAAAAGCAAGAGGTGAAACAATATGTAATTAATCACATACAAAATCTTGTAACTTTTTAGGAGGAATTATCTCTCTCCCGTGTCTACTAACGGTGGACTCTTTAACATTGGAAACACCAACGTCAAGCTCATGAGGAGGAAAACCATCTTGTGGCGTATCAGGAATTCCAACTTGGTGAGTATCGTCAGCACTGCGAGTAGTGGAATCAAATGACGTGCGAACAATGGTCTCCCCAGCGGAACTCTCAGGAATAGGTTGATCATTGGAAACAACACTAGAGTCACTAAGACTGGTGGAATTCCCCCTCAAGACAGAACAACCACTGGTGCCCTCCCCAGGATCGTTTAAAACCTCGCTACCTACATGGGAATATCCCTGGTGGATGTCGTCGTCAAGAATCCAATCATATCTAGAAGAGGTGCAACCACTCCTCCTTCCTGGATCAGAGTACTGTGGGGGCAAGGTACCATCTCCCCGGCACAATGACAGGGACGACAAATGCCACACCTTCCCATCACTCAAACGTGCAGAATTGCAAAAGATTTCCTTGACCATAATCTCTCTCCCGTGTCTGAGTGTCAGACACCTCTTGGTGTCAGGGCTTTACCGGAATAAACTTTATTATTATATCCTTACCTGATTCCGGATTTCATCATTACAAATTGGCGACGAGGATGGGATAAGTAAACACAACAATAACAGCAAAAGCGTAGGCTCTGTTGTCAGTGCTGGCCTTCGAGGACATCAGGCAGTGTCCGATGGGGTGGTCGGACAGATCAGGGTGTAGGCCAGTATTTTAGCAGTTTGTGGGCCTGTTTTATGGTCAGGCGGGCTGTTGATTTCCCTGATGTTGCCACAAGCACTGCAGCAAACACCAATGCATGCAGACTGACTCCCATACCTTACAAAATACCCATACAGCGTCTTTACAAGTTTGAAACTCGCCTGATTTACGAAGGCGGGCCCCTTTTTTAGTTATTTGCTACGCTACTAGGGACCACTTTTCTTTGGTGCCTCGGTCTATTTTCTTGGCCCGGTCCGACCCTGTCTGTTGTACGCATGGTGTGCTAAAGTAGCCAAACTGTTTCAGTTCAGTTCATAAAGCTTTATTCAATTGTTACAAATTTACAATCATAAAAGCCCAATTTAAAAAACATTTTTACATTATATACAATAAAATAGAGATTACAAACTAGCAGCTATCGTGTTGTGCAAAATGCTTTCCTACAGTGTACAATTTTATTACATAAAGAGTTAAAAACCATTCGATCAAAGATTATAATTCGTCAGTGGTAGGTAAACTTTTCCTCCCCCAAAAAATACTCTCTTTAAGAACATATTTAGTCTCCATACTACATGATCATTATCCAATAATTGGAGTTTTAAAAAAGCAGGATGACATTGTCTTAGCCCATAAGATTTTAGGAGCGGGATCAGCCAAACTTTTCTTATTTCACAGTAAAATTTACAAAAGAGAACGGTGTGGATTGTAGACTGGCGTGATTGGTTATCGCAGGAACACGAGCGAAAGTTGTCTCGACCAATCATTCATCTAGGGCCACGACACCATTCTATGGAATGTGTTTAGCCTACATCTAGCCAATAACATTCTATCAAAGGTAACAGCTACATAAGATAGGTATGTCTCCATTCCAAAAGTAGTTAAAATCATTTGATGATGGTTAACAGTGGGTTTAGTGAGTTCGCTAGACAGTCTAGCCTCTTCTAACATGCAAAGCCCCTCTCTTTTTAATGCTCGGGTTTATAAAATCCTCTGGGTGCCCCAGGTTAGTCATAAAATCACAAACAAAGTTGATTCACGGTATTTTTAAGGCTCCATCTAGTTTAAGACAATCAGCGAGGATATCCAGGTTTAACTGTGTCTGCTCCTTGATCCAGATACTATGCCATAATAGTATTGGTTCTATTTTAATTAGATCAGATAAAAAAGGGACACCCAGCTCTTCATGACATACAAAAGTTGATGTACTCGGGGGACGGATAATATAAATCTTAAAAAGGAATCCTCCACTTGTTACAGCTGCGTAGTGTTTACTAGTTCCCAAACCCCAGCTCCGTACATTGTGGAGCTGATACACCTTGCCTTGTAGATTTGTATCAGCTCTGCCGGAGGTTTCCGGCCCAGTTTCTTAGAAAACCCCACCAAGGCGTTCGTTGTCCGGATAAGCATCAGTTTTTTGCAGTTATAATTTGGGCCCACGATTTGTTATTATTAAACATAACGCCCAAATATGAAAAACTCATGGTTGACTTTAATTTCTGCCCCTCTACAAAGATGTATTCTAAAACACATAAATAAATATAGAAAGAAAGAAGTGGCATTAACACATCATCAACAACTTTTTTTAAAAAACGTTATATGATACTGCATCTCACATTTCATGCATTAAGGTTTTTTGCCTTAGGTCGCTGTACATCGATTTTGAAAATGAGAAGCGTGATCTTGAGTCCAGATGCCATCTAGTGGATTTCTTTAGCACTGCAGGTGCATGTCAAACTTGTCTTTTCAGAAGCCAAAACGCAGCGAATGCACATTTCATTTATTTTAACCGTTATTCCACAGTTTCACAAACCTGGCTTGGCAGCACAAACATCAATAATAATAATGGAGCCTTTCACTGTAGGGTTGGAAGGAAATGGGAAATGGGGACACTCAAGCAAATAAGCTACATAACTGGTTTGTTACTATTGTGTGTAAGGTGTATTACTACTAAATCTGGAGAATTTTTCAGTGAGTCATATTCTCTACTGGTGACAGCAACAACATGGATGATGTCAATGTGATGATTTTGAACCGCCCTCAAAAACAAGATGGCCCCAATATCCCAGCATTTTCAGACGCTTTGCTAAATATTTGAATTTGGTTCAAGATCTATGAAGGACACATTTACGGTTCTATGTTAAATCGCTGCTGCAACAAAACAATGGCTTCCCTTCATATAACATTTACTAGTTTTTTCTCAACATTTTTGTAGTGTCCTCTGCACAGTGGTCGAAGTGGGGGAAACAAAGTAGGGGAACTGTGGGTAGAGAATCAAAGGGCAGGAATAACCCGAGAACTGGATCAGTGGGCGGAGGCAGAAGTGTGGCCAGAATGTGCAAAACATCCCAATTTTTTGGTATTTGTTTGGCATTTCAGTTACCAGTTACAGCTTATTATGTTATTTAATTCAATCAATGGATACACATAGGGGGATATTCTCAAGAACGTGTGATAATTATCGCAAAATTAGCTTAACGCAACTTTTCACATCGCAGTCTATTGCGGGAAAATAACGCTGTGTTAACGTTGTATTCTCAACACGGCGGTACCATGTGATAGTCTCATTAGAATGCATCAAATGACCGCGTTAAAATTAACGCGACGCCTAAAAAAGGCAAAAAGCGAAACAAGCGGCGATGTCTCAAATCGCGATACAAAAATCAGCGATAACCAGCGACAGGCCTGCAATTCCCATGTGTTATGTGGGAAAATACATTATAAAAGCAGAGAAAAAAAATTATAAAAAATTGTAACTGCGTAGCTCCATGGAGCACCCGGACCGAGCGCAGAGGACAACACGAACCCCACAAGCCCCACAGACGACCAGCAAGGAACCTCTGGGTCGGGGAAGGCCAAGGAGAAGAGGAAGAGGAAGACTCGGTTCAGTCCGCAGGAAGACAGGATCATCGTTACGGAGGTGATAGAACACTACCAACAACTGTTTGTCACCTCCAACGTGTCAATTGCAACAAAGACGCAAATATGGCAGACCATCTTGGACCATGTGAATGCAGTTGCAGCTTTGAGGAGGATAATGGAAGAGGTCAAGAGGCGCTGGAATGATGTGAAGGGCAAAACCAAGAAGAAACTTGATGCCAACATGAAAGCAGCAACGCAGATTTGAGGTGGGGGTCCAGCGGCACACCAGGAGCTGGATGACACGGAGAAAATGGTGGCCACAGTCATCAGTCAGGATACGGTGCCAGGAGTTGGGGATCCGGACACTGCTCAACATGACCTGACACAACATCAACAGGTTGAGACCGACCAGGGACTGGGGGGACGGGGGGAGATGGGCACAATGGCACACATGCACAATTAAGTAGAGCACACTGCACACCCACATTGGCTCTGGATCATGTCCCTGATCCCTGTGCCACACTGCAGCGCACATACAAACACCAAGTAGGCCCCCACCCACCATGTGCCCAAAGGGGTCCCACCCCACACATCACCAATCTCACCACCAACACATGCACACGTGCAAAACCCAGCAAAGATGCGTATTTGTGAGCCACACTGACAATGCAAGTGACACTACATGACGATTAGCATGGCTGCAGTCCAATCATCATGACATTGCGCACATCAACACACTGAGGTGGCTGAGTGAGGACCACATCCAGAAAGGAGCATGTCACACTCTGACACATCCATGTGCACAAACAACCCCTGACGTCAACAACACATCTGCGGACAAACCATGCCCAAGAGTCACAACTCGACCAAGAGCTCAATTTACCTAAGTCCGCAACATCTCAGCACTGTAGAAGCACAGAAGTCAAAGACACACCACCTGAGAGGGATAAGGGGCAGCCAAATCAGAGCTGCAAGGGCGACTCACCCACATTGCAGCACACACACATAAGAACGAGAGCACCTCAACATTGACAACAATGTGGTACAAACTGCAACACTTTCACAACAGAACACAGGACACAACTGGTGCCGCATGTGTGTACAAAATGGCCAATCACATCTGGCATAGCAGGAAACTGTGAGATGACAATGTACGAGTACAACCTCACATCTGTGATGTAGTACACATGTCCACTGTCCCGCATCAAAGAGGCTTCTCCTTACAAACAGTCACAATGTATATTGTCATGCAGTCTGTATGTAAACTTCGCCAATGCGTCAACATAAATGGAACCCACTGTGAAACTGCATCTCCCTTTTCCATTGCAGAGGGGCAATCAACACCTCCTGCAGAACAGACCCTACATCACGTCAGTGATGATGGAGACGACCCCAAGAACATCAACTACGACAAACTCCAACGGTTCATGGACAACCTCCACACCCCACCTCCATTAGCAGGGCAGTCCAGCACCATCAAGGTGAGCCGACCCCCTGCACAGACCACACAGCAGGAAGCACCCACCACCACATCTGGCTCCCAGCACCTCACCGAAGAACACATGGCGTTCCAACGTCGTGTGTTAGACTGCCAGAAGGAGCTGGCTGAACAGGTGCAGGTGGGGTTCGACCTCATGGCAGCCAAACTAGATGCCATACGTGGGGGTCTTAAGTCCCATCAGGGACCACTTACACTCCCTAACGGCCACCCACAGTCCGCCCCATGCCCTCCAACAATCCATGGCTGGCGTCGCTGGAGTCATTACTCTGAGACAACAACAACTGTCTAGTCAGAGTGGCTACAGTGATGTCACCCGTGATTTGGGAAACATAAGGAGGGTCATGGAGAACATTGAGCGGATGCAGGCACAAAGAATGCCTACCACGGCTGCACACAAAAAAGCTGTAGATGGGATCTTCCATGCCCTGCAGATCCTCATCATGGGAGTGATGCCACAAGACATTACGCAGATGAATGCTGTTGCTACTTCTACATCCATATCTCCGGCCCCTGATGTGTCAGTGTCACACAGTGATGCAGACCAAACACCACCACCCACATGTGAGGCATATGAAACGTCAGAGGACGAAGATGAGGATGAATCTGCCTTAGTGGTAAGAAGGAAGCAGTAGCACTCATCTCCGCCATATGGCTTGTTTCTGCATGGTTCTGCCCTCTGCATCATGCCCTGGAATAACACCTTCCACTGTCCCCCGATACACTCTGCGACACTAACCTTGGACCTCGACATGGACTGCCATATTTTGTTTGCTTAACAATGACACAGCAATCAGCCTGCAGACTGGACTCTTCCCCTTCCGAGTAACTTGTCAATCCCTAAAGGACTCTTGCTGGCCCTCCATGGGGCAACATTGTAAAGTGTTGTCTGCATGGCCCAGTACTAAGACAGCTTCGACACTCCACTGAACGTGAATAATACATTCTAATACACACAGATGTGTCATGTCTATGATTAATCAAGTATGAAAGCATGGACAAATGTAGGGGCAGTGATTCCCCCTTACGTCCATGTTGCTCATGTTGTGGGACTTGAGTCACAGGGTGCATCCCTGCATCATGGTGGTACATATTTGACCCCAAAAGAAGCCCTGTTGTCAATTGTAGGTCACAAATGACAGCCTATATGTAATGATTTGGGACACGTGAAACGCTGAAGAGTGGGATTCCGTACTATCTTTGACACACAGAAATGGCATTTCGAATATGTGACACCTTAAACAGCCCCTCTGTACAGAGGTGACACACCCAGCATCTATTTTCAATTTCTGAGATTGTTAGCACTACATGTTGCACTTACACTTGTCAGAGTGATGTGCTTGTACAGAAGAGTGACATGCGCTCAGGGAATGTGCGTTATAATGAATTTATTTGCGCATGCTGTGCCTGTGGTCATTTTCTACTGTCCCATGATTGCTAAGGAATGTCACAATGTGACGTGCTCCTGTGAAGAAATTGTCAATGATGGTGTTCCTACGGGATTTTCCTGCTGCAGCTGCAGTGGGGTGCGATCCATCTTCCTCATCATCGTCCGGTGCATCTGGCTCTTGTAGCCATGGGGCATTGGTGCATACACATATGTTGTGTAACACACAACATGCAACGATCATCTTGCACACGATGTCTGGGCTGTGGATGTATGTCGTTACAACGCACACTTTTACAACGCATGCACTTACAACGCATTTTTTACAACGCAACATCCACTACAACGCATTCCATTACATAGCATGACACTACAACGCATTTTTAAAAACTACCTTTACAACGCATTCCATTACATCGCATACTACCTTTACAACGCATACCATTACAACGCATAATATTAAATTGCATTTAAGGTAAGTATTGGATAGTATAGGGGTAAAAATTACTATTCTAACTCCAGGGGGTGCAACAGTAGGGTAAGTGTTGGATAGTGTAGGGGTAAAAATTGCTATTCTAACTCCAGGGGGTGCAACAGTAGGGTAAGTGTTGGATAGTATAGGGGTAAAAATTACTATTCTAACTCCAGGGGGTGCAACAGTAGGGAAAGTGTTGGATAGTATAGGGGTAAAAATTACTATTCTAACTCCAGGGGGTGCAACAGTAGGGTAAGTGTTGGATAGTATAGGGGTAAAAATTACTATTGTAACTCCAGGGGGTGCAACAGTAGGGTAAGTGTTGGATAGTATAGGGGTAAAAATTACTATTCTAACTCCAGGGGGTGCAACAGTAGGGTAAGTGTTGGATAGTGTAGTGTAATATTATGCGTTGTAATGGTATGCGTTGTAAAGGTAGTATGCGATGTAATGGAATGCGTTGTAAAGGTAGTTTTTAAAAATGCGTTGTAGTGTCATGCTATGTAATGGAATGCGTTGTAGTGGATGTTGCGTTGTAAAAAATGTGTTGTAAGTGTAGTGCGTTGTAAAAGTTGCGTTGTAAAGGTTGTTCCCCCTGGGCTGTACAGGAGCCTTCTACCTGTGATGTCCAGGCACATGAAACGTAACTTCAACATACCAAATGTGCGTTCCACGATGCCCCTGGTGCGTTTGTGTGCCAAATTGTACTGCCTCTAGGCCTGTGTGTTCGGGGCTCGGAGGGGTGTCATCATCCAAGGGCAGAGTGCATATCCTTGATCACCTGTGACAGTGCAGAGACATGAGTCAATAGTTGGTTATGCATGATGTGTTGGCAGGCTCACTAGTTCATTGGTGTGTGATGTGTGTGACTTAGTGATTCCTGTTTGACATGTACTGCTTGTAGCAAATGAGCAGCATCAATGTGTATTACGTAGCCTCACTGCTGCTCCTCCCTCCCCCGAGCCTATTTACTAGTGTGCGCAGCGTGGTTGCATCACTTGCACTCCTTCGGCACACCATTGTCATGCCTGTCTGCGCATGTCCACAAGCCTGACAACGTCACTGTGATGTTGTGCGTTGAAGGTGGGCGGCCACGTGTGTATAGGCCTATGGTAAGGATAGGGCGGACACAGATGTAGAGTTCATGGCTGGCTGAACTCGCTATGCGGTTGAGGGTAGACCTTTGGCTTATACTGCGGTAATAGCGACACACGCAACAGTTGGCATGTATGAACCCGGACCCCGAGCGGGCTTGCGCTCCTTCATTTATCCCTTCGGCCGAGCCCGCACTCCGGGGGCATGCTACATTGCAACATTGTCCATTGCGGGACGGGTGGCGCTGACACTACAACAGAGACACATGCATTAGTTACTTCCTTGGCAATGCCAAAACTTAACCACGCCCAGTGCCCCGGGGTGATCATCCATTCCCCTACGCTGGACTGTCATACGCCAGCCCACTCCGCTTACACTTATAGGAGGGTACGACACAGCTACATGCCCCAGGTCTTACCCTCTGCCTGAGGTGACATGGTTGCGTCCACTGTACACAGCACAATGTAATGTGGTAGGGCCCAGAGCCCTCATGCATACATAATGACCACACAAGCACATTTAGATAGTTTGCGGAACTAGCTATGGGCACGTGCGCCCGGCCTCATTTATTGCCAGGGTCACATGTCCAGTGACGCCTGTGCTGAATGGGTGTGGGGTGAGTGTAAGCCAGCCCTCAGGGAGTGGTTGGTGCTGGCAACAACTACAACAGTGATCAGACAATCAGCAGTTCAAAGTTCAAACAGCAAGGGTCCATGAGCTGCACAGAGTTAGTGGCCCCGGATGCACTGTGGCTAGCATAGGTCCACTGCCACGGGACTGTGACTTGCGGTGCACTGAGGTAGGGCCACAAGAGCTGAGCGGGTCCTCGATGTCGAAGCTGAATGTCGCGGAGTGTTTCGGGGGACAGTGGAAGGTGTTCTTCAAGGGCATGATGCAGAGGGCAGAACCAAGCAGAAACAGGCAATATGGAAGAGATGAATGCTACAGACTCATTTTTAACACCAAGTCAGTTTCAGCTACATGACGATGAAGACAACCCCCAGGCCATATACTCAGATGCCACCAAGGTTCAACCAGAGAGTGTCCATGAATTTCAGGGCACAGAGTTAGTGACACCAGAGCTGAAAGGGGATGCAGTCTGCCATGAGCCCTGTACCATGGTATAAACTCTGCCATACAAAAATCAAGACTCAGTTCCAAATGAAGGTCGGAAGCAGCGGTCAGCAGGCGCCCACAGCCACGTGTCGTTGGCTTGCGATGCACAGAGTTAGTGGCACCAGAGCAGTTGTTGGTAGTGTTCGATCACCTCCATAACGATGATCCTTTTTTCCTACGGACTGAACCGCGTCTTCCTCTTACTCCTCTCCTTGCGTACAATGACATGGACTCGCCATTAAAAAATCGAGACTCAGTTCCAAATGTGTGACCTACTAGACCGCAGTGTAGGCCGGAGGCAGCGGTGGAGTACGTCAATGAGAAAGGAGTGCTGGGGGCCTGTGTCGCGGAGACCAGCGATGGTCTGAGGAGGCTGCCAAGGTCGTGGGCCTCAGGCTTGGAGCTTGCACCGGCACGTGGTGGGCCCTCTTTGACACATGCCGGTGTCGGCAGGTGAGCAGTGAGGCCTGGGTGCACAGTGGTGGCCAGGACGGGTCTGGGGACCAGCGGCCTGGGGTGCAGCAGGCGCACAGGATCGCAGGCACCACTGCTCACGGCGTCAGCCTCGTGGCGGGGAGAGAGGTCCCGCCCTGGCAGACACGTTGGCTATTCCGGAAGAGAACCACGCTCAGAGCAACGGGATTTTTATTCACACTCCTACGCTGGCCTGGCGTACAACTGGCCAGCCCACTCTGCTCACGCTTACAGGGCTACATTTCTGAGATCTTTCCCACTGCCTGGGGTAACATGGTTGCACTACACTCCAAACACCACCAGTATATATCGACATGGACATGTCTGTGGTCTGCATACTGAAGTCTGGCCAGCACATCTATGCCACACTTGGCATTGTGTACATTCTCATTCATGGGTCACTTGCCTCCTTCGCACAGACTTGCTTCCCACCTCTCATCACATTCTGCTATTGTGTGGTTGAGGTGCCATGCCGATGATGGCTTGTGTACATGCTAGCCCAGGTTACCACAGTAAGTTGTGCTGTCGTGTCTGGTAGGTAGGCATGTTATTTGGCATGTTGTATGTGAGTTTGTAACGTGTCCATTCCCAGAGTTGTGAGTTGCATGATTGTGGAGTTGAAGTGTGTGGTGTTTTCATTTGGTACTTACCAACAGGCAGTGCATTTCCGTAGGTGCCAGTCGGAAGATGAAGGAATCATGCACACTGCCTGGGCAGTTGGCGACGACATTGGTGAAGAGTCCCCGGTGGTCCACTATTGCCTGCACATTGATGGAATGCGTGTGCTTTCTGTTGCGGTAATTGTGTGCAGTCTCGGCAGGGGGCACAAGTAGGACATGTGTGCAGTCAATTGCCCCCAATACGTGCGGGAAGCCAGCTATGGCGTAGAAGCCTTACTTGGTCTCCAGCTGTTCCTGCGCAGTGTGGGGGAAGTGAAGGTGCTGGGCTACCAAGCTGATGATGGCATCCAAGACAGGTGTGAGGAACTTTGATAGGGCTGGCTGTGAGACTCCGACGACTCTGGCAGTTGTTGTTTGGAAGGTACCAGAGGCCAACAAGTGCAGCACAGCCAGCAACTTTTTCTGCGGAGGGATGTTGGTTGTCCGCTGTGTTGGTACCATCAGCCTGTGGGCAATGATGGTCAGGATGCGGAGGATGGTTGTCCTTTTGAGCCTGTAGTGGGCAATGACATCCCCTGGTGTTAAGTCTGTGAGGCTGGTGCGTTTTCTGAAGGTCCGCTGTCTTTGTCTGTGCTGCCTCTGTGGTAGTACGGGGGACTCGGGGGGGGTGACAGGCCTGGGGGTGGTGGCGGTGGGTGTTGTGGCCTTCTTGGGTGTCCAAGCTGCATGATCAGTAGCTCCATGGCATCTGTTGTTCTTCAGGTGTGGCTCTGGGCTGTGCTCCCTTTTATGGTGCAGGTTGTCGTCTGACTTAACACCAGGTAAGAGCAGGTGTTAAATCCTTGCTGCTAACGCGCCTTATTGCATGTTTTGTGATCTTATCGCCGATCTGGTTGGGCGTTGAGAATGTTGCGAAGTGGTGTTGTCGTGACTTTTTGCGCAGGAACTCCTACTCTGCATATCATTAGCGTTAGTTGCCGGTGTAATCTGTGGTGATGTTTTTTGCAGCTGCTATTGCAGGAAAACTGGAGATATGGATGTATGTCGTTACAACGCACACTTTTACAACGCATGCACTTACAACGCATTTTTTACAACGCAACATCCACTACAACGCATTCCATTACATAGCATGACACTACAACGCATTTTTAAAAACTACCTTTACAACGCATTCCATTACATCGCATACTACCTTTACAATGCATACCATTACAACGCATAATATTAAATTGCATTTAAGGTAAGTATTGGATAGTATAGGGGTAAAAATTACTATTCTAACTCCAGGGGGTGCAACAGTAGGGTAAGTGTTGGATAGTATAGGGGTAAAAATTACTATTCTAACTCCAGGGGGTGCAACAGTAGGGTAAGTGTTGGATAGTGTAGTGTAATATTATGCGTTGTAATGGTATGCGTTGTAAAGGTAGTATGCGATGTAATGGAATGCGTTGTAAAGGTAGTTTTTAAAAATGCGTTGTAGTGTCATGCTATGTAATGGAATGCGTTGTAGTGAATGTTGCGTTGTAAAAAATGCGTTGTAAGTGTAGTGCGTTGTAAAAGTTGCGTTGTAAAGGTTGTTCCCCGGAGATATCGGCTGTTAGCACCAGCTTGTGAATAGGGCGATAAATTTATCGCCACTGGCTGCGATAAAGTGCAGCTAACTCTGCGATAAGTCCTTGAGAATGTGCCCCATAATTATATAAGGTTTAATATGAGTTATTGACATTAAAATACAATCACTAAGTGGGATATGTTTCCAATCACAGAATGTCCCAAATACGTTTAAAAGTGGAAGCACAAGCCATTTGTCTCTGAGCCATGGAGTTTCTGTCATCAGCACTTCTCCTCCCTTTTTCCACAAGAGCAGTTCAAACACAAATGGGAAAAATATCATAGTTTGCAAACGTTTTCTATATAATTATGGCTCTGCGATATTTGCCACTTAATACAACATCTGCTACATAATCTGACAATTTTAACCAATAAATTATTTGTAGCTCAAACGGATCAAAAGTTACAAAAAAATTTGACTTGTGTTGCTGCGTAGTGGATGGCCCTTTGCAAAGGTTGACTGATCACCTTTCTCACTGCTGCATGTGCATGTTACACTGGTACTAATAAGGCAAAATCTTTCCAGAGATTGTTAGCATGTGTAAAAATGTCAAAATAATAAAGTGTCAGAAAATATACTGCATTACGTTGCAGTCTTTTTTTGCTGCATAATTTAGTCAACACTGCGGCGTAATTTTGTCTTCTTTTGCTGCATAATTCCAGTGACCCCAAAGCAGGCAGCACATCTTAAAAGTGCTTGTGCATGAAGCAGAGAGAATGTAAAGTTTGCTAACTGAGTTTCGTGTGCGTGCAAATCCTGCATTGCCAATCCCTGGTGAGTTGCAGCTACTACTGCTGAAACATGGCCAATGGAGGTACCAATGGGTGAGGTGGACTGACCTCAAAGGCTTTAGCGCTGGTGGCGCCCTGCGCAACAATGTTTGTTTGTGCCCCCCAATCACCACCTCTGCATGGATTCCCTCAATTTCACCCTTTAACAGCGCCCCTCAAGTCTCCATAACCACACTCTCTCTCAGATGCATTTAATTTGATTTACAGCGCCACTCATACCAGTGTAGGGTTTCAGAGCACTTTACATCACACACACTACACAGAGACAATCAATTATACGTGTGTAAATCACGGTATAGGAAATGGTACATAAGACAAAGGACTAAAAGGTGTAGAAGTCACATGACAACCTTCCAATAGGCAGTATAGTTTATTATTGATTGGTCTGGACAAACACAAACTCAGAATTTAAAACGTAATACCATAGTTGGGGGTTCTCTTTACTAATCAGAATTGATTTCTATCCAAAAGAACACTTTTTGCAACATTAGGATAATAAAAGACTAGAGGAAAAACGATAATGCTCTAATTTATACCTTTTAGTTTGCATGCAGCTCTTAGATGACAGCAGCTCACTGTTCTATGTTAGGATCTGTCTGACTAAATCAGTTACCCACTGACCTATTTACATTATCTGCACTTTGTGATCTGCATGGTACATGTTCTTTGCAGCAGGCACATTAACCCTCTGTGCAACCTTTCCATGAATCAAAATTTCCACTAGACAAAACTCCGATCTCTCTCTTTGAAGAACATTAATCAACGGAGTTATCCTAACATTTTTATTGTTGCAGAAAATTGCTGGAGGCCAGGAAGGAGGCAGCAAGCAGTTTTAAAACCATAATATACTTGCCACCCAAACTCAGCATGGCAGTGTGAACACACCGGTCGCACCGCCCTAGAGCTGGCACTTCTCAAGGGTCCTGTGACCTCAGTGACAGAGTCACTGTTGCTCTAGGGTGCGCTGCTTCATAAGCCTGCCCGCAAGGCTAGAGGTGAACTTCAGTATGAATTGTGGTGGACAGGCCTCCAAGGTTAACCCACACTTGCACCCACTAGGGTAAACCTGCTAGTGTGAAGACACCAGGGCTTCTATGGTCTTGCAGGGCCTTCTTAGGCATAGCATGGGAATTTACTCTCTCTGGAGAGCTGTCTGGGGGACTGGTCATGAAGGCTGAACGTGGTTCCCCAGTTCCAAATTCAGCAGCTTTGACCATAGTACCACATCCTCTCCTCCACTAAACACCATACTGCCCCACTGAGAGAAACTTCAACTACAACCCAATTGTGCCCTGCTATAAATACCTGGATGCAACTCAGTTCAAATTATGCACTAGACAAGAGCAACATGCTGCCTAAAAAAATGTAACAACATCCTGAAAAAAGCAAATACTCATAGGGAATGCAAGATTAAGTTAAGCATGTGAACTGTAAGCAGGAACAACATGGATAACTTCAATCAATCAATCAGGGAATTGTAAGCGCGCTACTCACCCATGAGGGTATAACAGCGCTGAGGGGGGAGTCCGCAGATCTGTTTAGCCGAAGAGCCAGGTCTTGAGGGTCTTCCTGAAGGTGTTCAGGGAGGGGGCGCGTCTGATGTCTGCCGGTAGCTCATTCCAGGTCTTGGCTGCAATATGAGAGAAGGATCTTCCGCCTGCTCTGGCTCTATGGATGCGTGGAGTTTCGACCAGGGCGAGGTTGGAAGATCGGAGGTTTCTTTTGGGCATGTGGATGTTGATTCTGTCGTTGAGGTATTTGGGTCTGTTGTTGTGCAGGCATTTGTAGGCGTGAGTGAGGATTTTGAAAGTGACTCTATACTCCACGGGGAGCCAGTGGAGACTTCGCAGGTGTTGACTGATGTGTTCATGTCGGGGGATGCCAAGGACGAGTCTGGCAGCGGTGTTCTGTATTGTCTGGAGTTTGTGGAGTAGGGGCTTGTTGATGATGGCGTAGAGTGCGTTTCCATAGTCCAGTCTGCTGGTGATGAGTGCGTGGGTGACTGTTTTCCTTGACTCAGGGGGGATCCACTTGAAGGTCTTGCGAAGGATGCCGAGGGTGTTGAAGCAGCTGGAGGTGACGGTGTTGACCTGTCGGTTCATGGTGAGTGATGAGTCGAGTACGACATCAGGCATTCCCCCCCCCGGGACCCCCCCTACCGTACATAGCATGTGTGTCACACCTGGACACAATGCCAGAAGTCACAGTCACAAAAAAGGGACACAGTCTGTGCTATTAGACTCTGCACTCACCTGATACCCTGGTCGCCCATACAGCAGGGGGTACTGTGGGAGGATCACATCCAGCAATGCCAGGTTCACCTCCAGGGTGAAAGGCTGTGCCCTCTCCACAGACCTTGACATGGTTCCAGGGAATCAGGAGCAGCAGCTGGGTCGTAGAATCCAAAGATGTGCAGGCAAGTGCTCCCTCATGGGACCTGGCTGCCTTATATCTGCCTTGCTGGCCTGTTTCATGCACAGGAGTACAGAGTGATTGGTCACTCACATTTGCATCCTATGTTTCCTCTAATCCCTTCAAACCTAGCACAGTCAGTGGGTTTTCATTGTTTTTTTTCTTGAGCATGATGTCAACTCCAGAACCACATTGCAACAAAGTAGATTCATTCTGTTAGACGGACCGGGAGGGTCGGCCGAGGACAAGGGGAGAGGTCTCCGGGGAGAGCCGTCTCCAGCGATCGTACAGATAAATAACTTCCCCCCCCACAGACAGACACCACACAAGGAGAAGATTCAGCGTTCTTTATAGGCAATTTCTTAAGGTACGATGAAATGGTACAAGGAGGTCTGGACTCAGGGGTCCCCTCGATTCAAGTCTCTCAAGATGGGGGAAAAGGGGGTAGCGGGTCAGTCTGGTTACCAGTCTGGTAGTTGAGGTGGTATGGTGGATAGCTCCCAATCCTCGAGCTTGGTGTTCTAGCTGGGACGGGCCGCGGCAGCGCCAGCAGGTCCCGGTGAAGATGGTCGATACACGGTCCGCGGCAGCGCCAGCAGGTCCCGGGAAGATGGTCGATACACGGTCCGCGGCAGCACCAGCAGGTCCCGGTGAAGATGGTCGTTACAACGGACCGCGGCAGCGCCAGCAGGTCCCGACGAGGATGGATGTTGCAGAAGGCTGCGGCAGCGCCAGCAGGCAGGACGATAGTTCACAAGGTAGGGCTACGGCAGCGCCAGTAGTCCGTCAAGGCTGAGTTCTCTCGGTGTCTCTCGACTCCAGGATACAACTGCCTTCCTGCTCCGGAGCTGCTCCAGTTATAGGGCACGCGCCCTTTGATGTCCGGACCCTCGCACTTGGAGGTCGGAGGGTCCGGGATGAAGGTGTCCAGACACTCAGCGGGGGGTGGAGCCGGTGCCTGGGGGAGCTGGAGGCGATCGTCACCTGGCGGGGGAGAGTCCTTGGCGCTTCGTTCTCCCATTGACCTGCCAAGTGGTCCGCTCACCTCCTGGGTGGGTGGTGGTGCCGGGATGTCGGGGCCGGCCAGGCCCAGGGTTAGGGTCGGGGGGAGGCCACGCGGCCTCGTGGCGCAGGGCCCAAGATGGCGGCTTGACCCGGCCGAGGGAGCCGGTGGTGGCTTGGGCCCGTGATGCATGGAGGTCCGAGGGCAGGAGTTCCGTCGGGAGACGGGGTGCAGGTGATTCTCGTGGGTCACGCCTGGCGGGCCGGGGCTTGGGCCCTGTCATGCGGGGAGGGAGCAAGCCCTTCGTGTGGCCTGTCCAACATGCGTCCCCCCCAGCTGAAGGCGGGGAGAGTCACCCATCTTCTTGGGGACTCTCCTCGTCGAGGCGGAAGAAGCGTGACAGGCCATCTGCGTTGGCGTGGTCTTGGCCCGGTCGGTGCTCCACGGTGAAGTCCATTCCCTGCAGGGAGATGGACCAGCGCAATAGTTTTGGGTTCTCCCCCCGCATCTGCATCAGCCACTGCAGGGGTCTATGGTCGGTTTGTACCCGGAAGTGGGTACCGAAGAGATAGGGCCGGAGCTTTTTGAGGGCCCACACCACTGCGAAGGCCTCCCTCTCGATTGTGCTCCAGCGCTGTTCTCGGGCCAGGAGGCGTCGGCTGATGAAGGCCACCGGCTGGTCATGACCCTCGGGGTTCACTTGGGAAAGAACTGCTCCGATGCCGTGGTCGGAGGCGTCTGTCTGTACCACGAATTCCCGACTGTAATCGGGGGCCTGGAGCACAGGGGCGGTGCACAGGGCGGCCTTCAGCTTTTCGAAGGCCGCTTGACAATCGGGGGTCCAGTTAATCCGCTTCGGTTGGTTCTTGGACGTGAGACCCGTGAGGGGCCCCACAATGCTGCCGTAGTCCCTCACGAACCGCCGGTAGTAGCCGGTGAGCCCCAAGAAGGCTCGGACTTCGGTCTGGGTGACGGGGGGCTGCCAGGACTGGATGGCAGCAATTTTAAGTTGCAGGGGGGCCACCAGCCCGCTTCCCACCTGGTGCCCCAGGTAGGTCACGGACCCTTGACCAATTTGGCATTTGCCGGCCTTAATCGTGAGGCCGGCCCGCTGGAGGGCCTGTAGGACCTCCTGGAGGTGGAGGAGGTGGTCGGACCAGCGGCGGCTGTATACAGCGATATCGTCCAGGTAGGCAGCGCTGAACTCTTCGAGCCCCGCCAATACCTGGTTCACAAGACTTTGAAATGTAGCGGGGGCGTTCTTCATGCCGAAGGGCATGACCTTGAAGTGGTAGTGGCCATCGGGGGTAGAGAAGGCGGACCGTTCTTGAGCCCGGGGTGTGAGACCGATCTGCCAGTAGCCCGCTGTTAGGTCGAAGATACTGAGGTAGCGGGCGGCCCCCAGCCGGTCGATCAATTCATCCGCCCGGGGGATAGGATGAGCGTCGGTTCGGGTGACAGCGTTCAAGCCCCGGTAGTCGACGCAGAATCTCAGTTCAGGTGTGGTGCCGGGGGCAGCGGCTTTGGGGACCAATACAACCGGGCTGGCCCAGGGACTGTCCGAGGGCTCGATGACCCCGATCGTGAGCATTTTGGCCACTTCCTCTTGTATGCAGGCCCGTACCCGATCTGGTACGCGGTAGGCCCGGTGTCGGATAGGGGGACTGTCCCCGGTGTCCACGTCGTGCAAGCACCAAGGGGTGACCCCGGGAGTGAGGGAGAACAGTGAAGCGAACCGCAGCAGGAGGTCCCGGCAGCCCTGGCGTTGCTCTGGGGTGAGGGCATCGGAGAGCCGGACCCCGTCCACGGAACCGTCGTTCTCCTGAGTCGTCAGGAGATCCGGGAGGGGTTCGGAGTCCTCCTCTGCCCCACTGTCCGTAGCCATCAGGAGGCTGAGTTCTGAGCGCACAAAGTGTGGTTTGAGTCTGTTGGTGTGGAGGACCCGAAGGGGGTTCCGGGGGGTCCCCATGTCGATGAGGTAAGTGACGGGGCTTTTGCGCTCGACCACCTTGAAGGGCCCCGTCCATTTATCTTGCAAGGCACATGGTTCGGTGGGGGACATCACCCACACTTGTTGACCAGGTTCGAACTCGACGGAGGAGGCATTGTGATCATACCATCTCTTCATGTCTTCCTGGCTGGCCTCGAGGTTCGCCTTGGCCATCTCCCTGAAGCGCTGGGTCTGATTGCGTAGGGCCAGGAGGTACTTGAAGACGTCTGGAGGGGTCTTTAGGGGGGCCATCTCCCAACCTTCTTTGACTAGGCTGAGGGGCCCTCGCACAGGGTGCCCGTACAGGAGTTCGAAAGGGCTAAAACCGAGGGACTTCTGGGGAACTTCTCGGTAGGCGAAGAGGAGGCACGGGAGTAGTACATCCCACTGGCGACGGAGGGGCTCTTCCAATCCCCCAATCATCCCCTTGAGAGTGCGGTTGAATCGCTCCACTAGTCCGTTCCCTTGGGGGTGATAGGGGGTCGTGAATCGGTAGGTGACCCCGCACTGTTGCCAGAGGGACTTCATGTATTTTGAGATGAAGTTCGTGCCTCGGTCGCTGACGACTTCTCGGGGGAAGCCCACCCGGGAGAAGATCCCCATTAGGGCCCGGCCAACCACCGGAGCTGTTACAGTTCGTAGAGGCACCGCCTCGGGGTAGCGGGTGGCGTGATCCACCAGTACCAGGATGAACCTATGTCCTTGTGCCGTGCGGGGGTCCAGGGGCCCCACAATGTCTATTCCTACCCTCTCGAACGGGGTGGTGACCACTGGGAAGGGTTGCAGAGGCGCTTTCAGCTTACGGCCGCTCTTCCCACTGGCCTGGCACGTGGGGCAGGACCGGCAGTGGTTAAGGACGTCGTTCCGCATCTTCGGCCAAAAAAAATGAGTCACTAGGCGACTGTAGGTTTTGTCCTGGCCCAGGTGTCCAGCCAGGGGGACATCGTGGGCCAGAGTTAGTAGGAAGTCTCTGAAGCGGAGGGGTACCACCAGCACTCGACTGGCCCCTAGCTCTGCCATTCTTTGTTCGCTGTATAGCAGGTCGTTATCCCAATAGACCCAATGAGTTCCGGTGGAGTCCCCTGCGCTCTGGGCGCTGGCTTGCTGGCGGAGTCCCTCGAGGGAGGGGCAGGTCTTTTGCTCCTGGCGGAACTGTTCTTGGGTGGGCCCCCCTTCTTGACGCCACTGAGCCAGGCCGGGAAGGTCCTGGGGTTGCACGACCCCTTCGGCCATCGGTTCTGGGGGGTTGGCCTTGTCGTTGTCCTCTACTGGGGCGACCGGGGGTGGAGGTGCTGGCCATTCTGGTTCTTCTGATCGGGGGACGGCACGGGCGGCCATGGACCGGGTGGTTACGCAGGCCCAGTCCGGGAGGCCCAGCATCCCCAGGTGCCCTCTTCTTTCGACGGTGGCCCACGGGGAACTCTCAAGGTCATTCCCCAGGAGGCAGTCCACGGGGGCATCATCCCGGACCGTCACTTTCAACAGGCCGGAGACCCCTCCCCATTCGAAGGGGACGCAGGCCATTTGACACAGACTTTCGGAATTGTCGGCTGAGCGGACGGGGCAGAGAATGTTCGGTAGGATCTGCTCGGGCTTCACCAGGTGACAGCGGACGGCCGTCACACTGGCGCCTGTGTCACGTAATGCCTCGGCCCGACGCCCATTAATGGTCACCCACTGGCCGTATTTCCGGGTGTTGGCGGGTAGGGGAGCCCGCGGGACCATGTCTTTTCCCCCTAGGCACGCTAGAACCATGGCGGCCGGTTCCCACTCTTGCTGGGCCGGCTCATATTCTTCCTGTTCCTCTGATAGTCGTTCTTCCCCCAGGGCGGCGGCAGCTACCTGGCGGGGCTTTGGTGTTTGGTTCTGCGGGCAGCTCGGGTCATTGGCGTAGTGGCCGACTCGCTGGCATCGGTGGCACGTGACGTTGGCTCGGAACCCCGGGCGCATCGGGGGGTTGCCCCGGCCGGCCGGGGGCGGGGTGCTGGCCACGGGGGTTGCCGGGATGGTGTCTCTCCCCCGCCCCTGGCCTCCTCCTCCTCCCCGGGGACGGTGCTGGCCTTGGTTGTTTCGGTTTTGCTCGTGTGGTCCTCTCCGGCCCACTCGGGTGCTTTCCCATCGGTCAGCTTTGGCGGCGAGTTGCCGGGGGTCAGTCAATTTACTGTCGAGGAGGTGCTGCCTGAGCTCGACGAAACAGTTGTTCGACAGGTGCTCCCATACCATAAGGTTAAAGAGTTGCTCGTAGGTCGTTACATGGCTCCCCTTGATCCAACCCTCGAAGGCTCGGCTGAAATAGTTGACGTACTCCACCCAAGTTGTACCCGGGATCCGTGTGCAGTCTCTGAACCTCTGGCGGTACATCTCGGGTGTGAGGCCGTAGCGGGTGAGGAGGGCAGCCTTCATGTGGTCGTAGGACGACATCTGGTGATCTGGGAGCTGCAATAGGGCATCGCGGCCTTCGTTGACGAACCTCCCCCATAGTCCGGCTCCCCAATCACTCCGGTCGATCCGGTGGGAGGTCATGGCGATCTCGTAGGCTTTGAACCACTGTTGTATGTCGTCTTCTCGGACATACTCTCGGACAACATCCTTGGGGATGTGGACTTTTTTCTCGGTTGCTCCCGGGGTGTGCGGTCGCTCAGGCACCCCCGGTTCTTTATTCTGTTTCCGAAGTTCTATTTCCGCCAGTTTGCGCTCGTGTTCAAGTGTTATTCTTTTTTCCTCGAGCTCTCTTTGTCTCTGTTTTTCTTCTCGCTCTTCTCGGAGCCGCAGATGTTCTAGATTTAGTTTCTGCTCGGCTAACTTTAGTTCACCGTCCATCTTGAGTCGTGCCATTTCTAACTCATGTAATCTGGTTCTTTCTCTTTCTTGGATCTCCTCCTGCGAGAGGCCCGTTCTCCGCTCCTCGGGAGCCGTGGCGTTCCCCTCTGGTGCGACACTGTTTTGGTCGGGGGATCCGGTGACCCCAGTTTCTGCCCATGACTCAAGGGCGTGCTTCAAATCGTCTTTGGTACTCAGGCCGGTGGTAGCAATGCCTAGTTCCATGCAGAATTGTTTAAGTTCGCGGTGGCTATATTCTTCCAACTTATCCATTTGGAACTTTTCAGTGGAACCGCTATCTTTGGCTGACATCGTGGTTTTGTCGTGGGGTGAGCTACTCTCTGTACGATTACGCGTTGATTCGGATCGCGCCGCTGGCCACCAATGTTAGATGGACCGGGAGGGTCGGCCGAGGACAAGGGGAGAGGTCTCCGGGGAGAGCCGTCTCCAGCGATCGTACAGATAAATAACTTCCCCCCCCACAGACAGACACCACACAAGGAGAAGATTCAGCGTTCTTTATAGGCAATTTCTTAAGATACGATGAAATGGTACAAGGAGGTCTGGACTCAGGGGTCCCCTCGATTCAAGTCTCTCAAGATGGGGGAAAAGGGGGTAGCGGGTCAGTCTGGTTACCAGTCTGGTAGTTGAGGTGGTATGGTGGATAGCTCCCAATCCTCGAGCTTGGTGTTCTAGCTGGGACTGGCCGCGGCAGCGCCAGCAGGTCCCGGTGAAGATGGTCGATACACGGTCCGCGGCAGCGCCAGCAGGTCCCGGGAAGATGGTCGATACACGGACCGTACACACGCGTGCGTACGCTCACTATCACTATGGGTGTTCTCGCGTATGCGTACCCATAGTGATACGGACCGTACACGCGTGCGTACGCTCACTATCACTATGGGTGTTCTCGCGTATGCGTACCCATAGTGATACGGACCGTACACACGTGCGTACGCTCACTATCACTATGGGTACGCATACGGCAGCACTCCCATAGTGATAGGGAACGTACATAGGCCCTCTAAGCGAATGTACGGTGCCTTTCACACATCACAGTGGTGACAGGCAGCACACAGGAAGGAATAGAGCTGACATACTTGTCCATGGATGGACATCAAGGCATTGTCTGGGCAGTACTACATGTGTGGGGCACAGGTGTGAAAGGCTGTGATGTGGCACATTACTCCTGAGTCGAGAAGGCAACAGATGTATGATGTGATGTGTACAGATGTTATGTGTGACGGTGGAATGTGTGCCAGGCATGCCCTTAACTCCTTTGACATGTGTGCATGTCGTACTGCACACTTGGGATGAGCGTCACTGGCATGGCACAGTCAACAACACACGCAAGTGTCCCCTGATGCCCGCTACAGGGGTTACCACACCAGACATGTGACTACCCACGGTGCACGATGTGTCTATGTCATGTATGTGTGGGGTGTTCCCATTAGCTTGATGTTGGTGCTCCCTCAAAAGCATCAGCTGTTGCAGCAACCAACATGTGTCTGTGTGTAGATGGACATGGCACACTGTTACGCACACCAGGCCACATGTGGTATCGGATGTGAGGTGCGTATGTATGCATGGGACACGGAGTAGCGTAACAAGGACATGTCTGCATCCTCTCAATGAATGTGTGGTGAGTCATTACATGTACACCTTATTGGCAAGGTGTGTGGGCTGTCCTATTGTAATGTCCTGTGGTTCTAGTGTTCCGCTACCTGTCTCTGAAATCGACATCCTACTTCTGCTGATGTGATGATGTATGTCACTCCTGTGTTGCGTCTGGCTGTTCACTTACACTGGGACTCAGCTAATCCCATGCTATGGCATGTGGAGGTTCACAATCTCCGTGTGTAGCTGGGTCTTGGTAGGAGTGTCACCTGGCAGCCATACGTGTCCAGGGCATGTGGCGCATACCTGACTCCGTATGTAGCATATGTGTATTGACAGATTAACATGTGCTCAGTACAAATAAATTGTTGTTGTAGTGCACTCACTCTTCCTTGTCACTTCCAAATTACTGCAGAGCGCCGCCTCTTCCCCGACCAATTCCGGACTTGGCTGACATGCGGGAGAATGACTGTATATGGTGCTACCGCTTCCCCCAACCGTTGATTGAGGAGTTGACGGCAAGGCTGGCACCACACCTGCAACCGCTGCACAGGTATCCTACGGCACTGACACCCAAGCTGAAGGTAATGGCAGCCCTACATTTTCTTGCCATGGGTACCTTTCAATATACCATAGCTCATGTTGGTGGCATGTCCCAGAGCATGTTCAGCCGTGTGCTGCATGATTTCTTAGAGGCCATGTTGCTTCACCTGGATGAGTTCATCCATTTCCCAACTCCTGAACTGTTGACTGGGGTCAAGCGTGGTTTCTATGCCCTGGGAGGGATGCCCCATGTCATTGGGTCCATAGATGGGACACATGTGGCTTTGGTACCACCACAGGCACAGGAGGTAGCGTACAGGAATCGCAAGCACTACCACTCCATCAATGCCCTTGTGGTGTGTCTATCCAACATGGTGATTTCACATGTCTGTGCTCGTTTTCCAGGATCAGCACACGATGCCTACATCATGAGGCGTAGCAGGGTGCCTGAAATGATGACGCAGCTGCGCAACGAACGAGCATGTGTTGTTGGTGGGTACACTCTGTCTGTCCTGTATTTTGCGTAGACTTCCAGCACGACGGCTTCTCCTGTCCTACTTATGTCCATGTGGTTTCCATGTAGGGGACGCTGGCTATCCCAACATGCCATGGCTGATCACACCTCTCCGCAACCCCAGCACGCCGGCCCAGCTCCGCTACAACACCGCCCATGGCCGGACAAGGCGAGTGATAGAGAGGACATTTGGCCTCCTGAAGAGCCGATTCAGATGCCTCCACAAGACCGGCGGCGCCCTCCCATATGCCCCGGCGAAGGTCTGCAAAATCTTCATGGTCTGCTGCATGCTGCACAACATGGCAGTTGAGAAAGCTGTGCCACTCATCCTGGATCAAGATGATCAGGACCATCCACCCGTGGAGGACGAAGGGCTTGGCAATGGGGCTAGTGATGTGGAGGATGTGGTTCCGCAAGAGGACATCCGGAGTCGGCTCATACGCGACTTCTTTGCTTAGTGGTGAGTACCAGTGTCTGTGTGTGCACGCATTGGTCCCCGTGTGGCATGTGTTGCGATGTGTGTGTCCATCTGCATGTATGCCACGTGAGTCAGAGGTGTGTGTGGATGTGTCACTCGAGTGATGGTGCCAGTGATGAGTGTATTTCCCCAGTCATAATTGTGACCTAGCATGTTGTCATCCTTACATGTGTCGTGTACATGCACATGCAAGTGGCTGTGCTTTTTGTGGCTGACTTCTTGTGTGTCTCTCATCCACAGGTACATGCGCATGCCGTCTGCTGGTTGCATTGTTGTGGCACTGCTATTCCTCATGGACACGTCATCGTGTGCTGACTCAGCGTTACACGCACGGACAAGTTTGGAAGTCTCCTTAGGGTAAGGGATGCATCAGGGGTATATTGGGTGTGGCAGTTGTTTACGATGTGTGCACACTGCCCCTGTCGATGTTTGGTTCCTCTGCAGACATGTCGCATCACCATGGGACACATGACATGTAGCTGGGTACACCTGAATAGATGGTCAGACTTGTTGACAGTCATCTGTGATGGGATAGTGGATTGTGATGATGGCATCAATGTGTGTAACACTGCCCTCGGACACATACGGTTTGCATTGGCTTGACATGGTGTGGGACTTCCACATCAGAGGATCAATGGTGTATGGCAGCCTCTCCGTGAGCAGCAGGGGGTGTTTAGCTGTTAGCCGACACTTGTGTGCCAGTTCCATGGCTATCACGCATTTGTGCTGCAGAAGGGGGGTTCCAGTGTTGGACCCACATGTTACTCCACATGACCTGTTTATGTGTACTCCGAGTTGCCTCTGCATTCCGGAATACATGAATAATAAAGGTGTCCCTATGCCTCCAAGGTGCCTATTCTCAGTCAATGCTGGTGTGTTGCCACGGTGCATACGGCATGTCTGGCATGGTTTTCCCTGATAGTGGCTATGTGTCTATGTGTCGAGTAGCAAGATGCAAGCTGTTTGTGTGGGATTAGACTCTGTATTGTGCATGATGTCCATGACTGTGTGGGTATTGTGACATGTGCCATCCCCATGCATCCAACGTTGGCCAGGCCACCATTCTTTGCATCCACCTGACTCAAGCTTGCAGGACATGGTTCTGCCACCTGTCCACACATACCTGGGTGCCCCCCAGGACACTCCACATGATCCCTGACCTCTGCGCATGGCTGTCGTTGTACTCAATATGTCTGTCAGCACGGTTGTGCGGCCACCCCCTCAGCTGGTTGGGCCCATCACGGGTGTGTATGGTGCTCCATGTCTGTCTTGACTAATACATTGTGACCCATGTGTGTCCTGTGCCAGACTCAGGCCCCAGGGAGTGGATGGTTGAAGTCAAATGAGAACTCAGGCATGGTTAGACTTTACAAGACACATGTAAGGTAATAATGCAAAATGTAGGCATCATCTCTTTATCGTGTAACTTTTTATTTTGGTTGGGGTACGTGGGGGGGGGGGTATGACATGAGGGGCTTTCCGGGTGTGTGGAATCCAAAGTTCACTAGGGGAGTTGGTGTCCTTGCCATTGGAAATCCTCAGAGTCCATGCCACAGTCTTTGTCAACATTGGTCAGACAGTGACCAGCAAGTCCATGTGGCAGAGAATGTCTTTTGCTGCTGTGCTGCTGTTGGTCCGGTGGGCCAGGTGCCAGGCCAGGTGTCCTGGGAGATGGTGCTGTTGCGCTGACCCTCACGGTCTTTTCCGTGGACGACCCGCCCTCCTGCGGGGACCCTCAGAAGCAGGCCGTGACGATGTTTGGGATGCTCCATCGG
Source organism: Triturus cristatus (assembly GCF_964204655.1). Taxonomy (NCBI): domain Eukaryota; kingdom Metazoa; phylum Chordata; class Amphibia; order Caudata; family Salamandridae; genus Triturus; species Triturus cristatus. The sequence continues at coordinate 407,409,692 of NC_140593.1, forward strand.
ATGTCTCCTCCTCCTCCTGATCCCTCCCTGTGGGTGGTGATGTTCTACGCCTGGTGGCACAGGGAGGGTTGCCCATGTTGTCGGCTATCCGACGGAGTGAACGGTTAATTCCCGTGAGCACCGTCACGAGCTCAGCCTGTCTGTCCTCCATCCGCCCTTGGTGTCGCAGTAGACAGGCATGTTGCTCCGCATGTTGCTGGGCCTGCTGGGTCTTGATCTCCTCGAGGATGGACACAACCTGGGCCATGCCCGTGCTGTCCCGCCGGTATGTCTCCAGGATGTTTCTGACATGGGAATATACCGGTTCCGCAGCCAACTGGTCAGGCTCGCGCCTCCGCCGTCCTCCACTCCCACCACCCCTGCCCACTTGCACCTGGCCTGCCCTTGTGGGCACATCGGGTCTCCGGGACCCCTGAGGGGTGGCATTGGCGTTGTCGCCTGCCTCCTCCTGGGTGCCCGGTACACCGTGTCCCTCCTGGCCAGCCTGGCTGCATTGTGGTGGTGGGGCAGGGATCCTGGGTGTCTCCTGGGATGTGGCAGGAGTGGGGGTGGTTGTTGGCCCAGTTGTACCTGACGCAGGTGCTGCAGGTGGTTGGACACCAGAGGGGCCAGGTTGGTCGGGGTCGGGTGCGTCCACAGAGTGGTGAGAGTCGTCGCTGCCGGTGGGTCCGTCATCCCGCTGAGCCGGGTCCTGTGAGTCTTCCCCCCCAGTGTTGGGGGGTGATCCACGACGTTGACCTGTGTGTGAGAGAGACAATGTTAATTTTGTTCCATGCAACATCCATGTTTCATTCGTTTCTAAGTTGGCACATTTCCTCTGGGAATTTGGATATGTCTTGCATTCCACTCACAGTGCACTTGTGCATGGGTATGTCCCTTGGCCACAGCTTTCGCGACTTTACCGATGTGTGGCACAGTCTTACTTGCTGCGTCAATTGTGACTGCAGTCAGCAGTGGAGTAAGCAGGTGTGGCGAGCCATGCATTGGCGCCTTCCGTGTTGCACTGTACGTGGGCACATGGATTTGTTCCACACACTTATATAATGCAGGTAGCTGGTGTTGTGCTCGTGCACAGGTTGAGACATGGCCCAGTGTTTTGCCATGGAGAAGAGAGGGGGATTCAGGCACTGGCCACCCTTGTCTACATGCACGCAGTCCACCTGCTGACGAGCAGACATTCCCACACCCCCCAAGGCTGAATTGGTCTCCCTGTGTGTCCCTTTCTCACTCCCTCTCTGTCCCCCTCTCCCTCCCTCTGTGTGTCACCCTCTGTCACCTCAGCCCAGCTTCCTAGACACACACTTTTTCCAGTCCTTTGAATGGCCCTTGGCTTGTTGATGTGAGTTTGTTTCTGATCTCCAGGCACCCATTGGGTGTAGTGTCTGTGTCTGCGCCGCTGCTGTGGTGGTGTGTGCTGCCACTCTTTCACAGTGTTGGCTGTTCATTAGCTGCTGTCATGTGCAAAAACGTGTCGTCACCCCCATGTCTTAATTCAAGGCGTCCGCCATTTGCTGGCAAGTCTTTCCTGTATGGGGACACACTGTTTGTCTGGCTGTGACCTAGGCCATATGGCCAGAGGGCATTGTTGTCTGCTTCTGAGTTGCACTATGTGATTTTTGGGGCCCACACTCCCGCCATCCGGCTTACCGTGTCTTGTGTTGGTGTTTTCTGTGGCCTGTGACTTTGCATTGTCCAGCTGGGAGCATGGGGCATGGTGGCGCCAGTGGCATGTGCGTGTTCATGGAGTGTGGTTGAGTCATGCGATAGCTTGGGGTGGTTGCGTGCCTGATTGTGAGTTTGGTTGTGGATGACGTTCCCCCCCATGTGAGGTGAGTTGTTTGTGTACTCACCCAGGTCTCGGAGTCCTTCTAATCCGTCCACTGACACCACCAGCAGTATGGCCATCACCCTCTCCTCCCAGGGATGGTAGTGTACGGGTCTGCGGGGCGGCCCTCCTCCAGTGACGTTGGCCTGGTTGTGGTCGTCGGTCATTTTGGCTCGGACCCTCCTCCGCAGATCGTACCACCTGGCTTGGCATTCATGCCTGGTCCTTCTGGTGGCCGCAACAGCATTCACAGCATCGACAATCCTCTGCCACATGGCTGTTTTTTCGGACATGCAGGTCTGTCTGACCAATGTTCCAAAGAGGTGTGGCTCGACTCTGAGGATTTCGTCGACAAGGACCTCCAACTCTCGGCTAGTGAACTTTGGATTCTTGTTAGTGGGCATGGTGAGGGGTGTGGGTGTGGATGGTTGTGGGGGGTGTGGGTGTGGATGGTTGTGGGTGTGTGGGTGTGGTTGTGCAGGTGTGTGTGTGAATGTGATGAGGGGGTGTTTGTGAAGGTGTGTGTGTGAAGGTGTGCAAGTGTAAGGTGTAGTAAAGGTTCAAGTATGGTGCTGTAGGTTGTCTGTGGGGTCTGGCAGCAGTGAGTCTGTTGCAAAGGCTCATGGTTTGTGTCTGTGGGCCCTTTTTATTGGTCCATTGGTGGGTGTGGCTGTGTTTGAACTTTGGGTGGGTGTGTTATAAGGAGTGGTTGTGTTTTGGGCCTCTGTTTGGGATTTTGGCAGTTGCAGGTTAGTGAATGTGTTGTTTTTGTGCTTGTTGGACATGTTTTGTGGCTTTGTGCCATTCGAATGGTGTATTCTTGTGTTGTTTTGCTTTGTCCTGGTTGTGTACGTGCGTTTTTAGCGTGTGTACGGTGTGTACGGTGTGTACTTCGGGAATTTTGTTGTACAGTGCTGTCCTTGTGTCTGGCTTGGTACGACTCGTACATGCGCGATGTTGGGCGAAGGTGCTGCTGTTGGGGCCTGGGGTGCGCTCCGTACTTAGAATGTTGGGGTGGGGGTACGCTCCATACGTATGCGGGTGAGGGTACGGGTCGTACATACACGGTTGGGGTGGGGGTACGCTCCATACGTACGCGGTTGAGGGTACGGGTCGTACATACACTGTTGGGGTGGGGGTACGCTCCATACATATGCGGGTGAGGGTACGGGTCGTACATACACGGTTGGGGTGGGGGTACGGGTCGTACATACACGGTTGGGGTGGGGGTACGCTCCATACGTACGCGGGTGAGGGTACGGGTCGTACATAAACTGTTGGGGTGGGGGTAGGCTCCATACGTACGCGGGTGAGGGTACGGGTCGTACATACATGGTTGGGGTGGGGGTACGGTCCGTACATACACGGTTCGGGGTGGGGGTACGCTCCATGCATACGCGGGTGAGGGTACGTGTCGTGCATACACGGTTGGGGTGGGGGTACGCTCCATACGTACGTGGGTGAGGGTATGAGTCGTACATACACTGTTGGGGTGGGGGTACGCTCCATACGTACGCAGGTGAGGGTACGGGTCGTACATACATGGTTGGGGTGGGGGTACGGTCCGTACATACACGGTTGGGGTGGGGGTACGCTCCATGCATACGCGGGTGAGGCTACGTGTCGTACATACACGGTTGGGGTGGGGGTACGCTCCATACGTACGCGGGTGAGGGTACGGGTCGTACATACACTGTTGGGGTGGGGGGTACGCTCCATACGTACGCGGGTGAGGGTACGGGTCGTACATACACTGTTGGGGTGGGGGTACGCTCCATACGTACGCGGGTGAGGGTACGGGTCGTACATACACGGTTGGGGTTGGGGTACGGTCCGTACATACACGGTTGGGGTGGGGGTATGCTCCATGCATACGCGGGTGAGGGTACGTGTCGTACATACACGGTTGGGGTGGGGGTACGGTCCGTACATACACGGTTGGGGTGGGGGTACGCTCCATGCATACGCGGGTGAGGGTACGTGTCGTACATACACGGTTGGGGTGGGGGTACGCTCCATACGTACGCGGGTGAGGGTACGGGTCGTACATACACTGTTGGGGTGGGGTGTACGCTCCATACGTACGCGGGTGAGGGTACGGGTCATACATACACGGTTGGGGTTGGGGTACGGTCCGTACATACACAGTTGGGGTGGGGGTACGCTCCATGCATACGCGGGTGAGGGTACGTGTCGTACATACACGGTTGGGGTGGGGGTACGGTCTGTACATACACGGTTGGGGTGGGGGGTACGCTCCATGCGTACGCGGGTGAGGGTACGTGTCGTACATACACGGTTGGGGTGGGGCTACGGTCTGTACATACACGGTTGGGGTGGGGGTACGCTCCATACGTACGCGGGTGAGGGTACGGGTCATACATACACGGTTGGGGTGGGGGTACGGGTCATACATACACTGTTGGGGTGGGGGTACGCTCCATACGTACGCGGGTGAGGGTACGGTCCGTACATACACGGTTGGGGTGGGGGTACGCTCCATACATACGCGGGTGAGGGTACGGGTCGTACATACACGGTTGGGGTGGGGCAGGGGTCGTACATACACTGTTGGGGTAGGGGGTACGCTCCATACATTCACGGGTGGGGGTACGTCTCGTACATACACGGGTGTACATACACGGGTGGGGATTCGACTCGTACATAGGAGGGCTGGGGGGAGTGTTGGGCGCGTATGCGGGCACATGTCTCCATGGTTGCTATGGGAGTTCGGTGCGGACGGTGTTTTTTCCATATGGTTGTAACATTGGACGCACGGGATGGATCGTACTTGCGCGGTCGGACTTCACTTTTCACATTTGTACGGTAAATCGTTCGGGGACGTGTCGGACACATTTTCCGACCCGAGGACGTGTGGGGAATTATTCCCAATGCGATTCGTATGGAGTTTTTCCCATGCGAATCGTACTTGGCAGTTTGTACGGCACTTGTACGATTCGTACGGTAAAAAGACCGGATACGAGTCGTACGGGGAAATTTTTTACAGGATCGTAATCGGCACCTTTGTCTCTATTGTGATGTCATGGGGGCTCATACAGTTCGAATCTCAGGTCAATCAAATCCTCCACTTATGTGTTTAGCACTTGACTCATGTAATATATCCATTCAGGCAAAAAATACCTTTGACTAGGCACTTGTGTTCTTTTCCACCTTCTTGGTGCCCTTCTAATCTTCTATGTCACTTACACCACTTGACTCTGTCTCTTTTACAGTGGTTGGCAGTATGAGATTAACTGACACATTTGATCTCAATTTCCTGTGTCCATAGTTTTGTGGCCATTCAGCATTGCAGGTGAATCTTCTTGATCCAGTACTTGTTCCATCACCTGGATCATCTATTTGTTCTGATGTTATCCCAACTGTTTCTCAGGTTGACATCTTGTCTCTTCTTTTTTTTCTTCTTCTTCTGAAACTTCAATGGCACTTTTTCAAATCACAGGAAGCCAGATTGGTGCAACGTTTTGTAGCTTTTCACCACTTTCTCCTCCTTGCTGTTGTGTTTATTGCACTACTGCTCCTTGCAGTTGTCCAGCTTGCGATGATTCTTTCACCACTGCTCTTGGTTCTGGCTCAGAGAACACTATTTCTTCATATGGACTTCTTACTTTCCAAGTGTGCAATGCATATCGAGTGTGCAATACATATACCCAGTTTGGTACTCCGGCACACTTAATAGCAGTGTTCGTGATTATAATCATCTGGAAGGAGCCTTTCCATCTCGGTTCCAAACAAGACTTCAGCACAGGCTACTGGACCAACACCAAGTCCCTGGGACTGAGGTCATGGCACTGTTCTTGATGTGGATTTAAGGTAGCAGGTTCAACCTGGTGAGAGACATGACCCACTGCATCAGCCAGTCCTTTGCAGTAATCGAGTGTGATGTCATCTGTGATGTTCAAAAGTGCATTTGCAGGTACAGCAGACATTCTCATCGCATGCCCTACCACTATCTTGTAGGGAGATAACCCTGTCTCCCTGTCGGGAATACTTTAGAGACACATCAACAGCAATTATAAAGCATCTGACCATTTCAGTAATGTGGAAGCACAAACTTTTGTCAGTCTGTACTTTATGGTTCCTTTGAGCTGTTCAACAAATCCAGAGGCTTCTGGTCGATTAAACAGTGTAATCTCTGCTGGATCTGTAAAGCTGCAGAAAGCATTCGTAGTACCTCATTGTTGAAATAAGTCCCACGATCTGACTCAGAGAAAGTGGTAATCCATACCTAGATATCAATTCTTGCAACAGCAATTTTGCTACAGTGAACAGTAATTTCTCCATGTTGGGTAGACATTCACCCATCGAGAGAAAGTGCGCACTATAACCAGGATGTATCTCAACCCATTACAAACAGGCATCTTGATAAAGTCCATTTGCATTCTGTTGAAGAGACCACCTTATCTCCTTACTTGACTTGGTGTTTATGGTGTTCTCTTTCCCATGGTTCATATGTAGACATGTCACACATCAATGGCACAATTCTGCAAATATCCAAAATCTGTCATGAAGTCAATTCTGTTTGAATAATATCACCATTGCATCACTTCCTAGATGTGTTGGGCCATGGAAATTTTGTGTCGTGGGAAACAATAAACTTTCTGGTAACACTTGTCTTCCATCTTCTTTCATCCAAATGTCATTATCATTTTTCTCACATCCTGTAATGATCCAACCCTGCTGTTCTGCTTCTGAAACATTTTCCTGCAATCTCTTGAGCTCTTCCCTTGTATCAGCTACTGACAACAACATTGAAAAAACAGTGTCCTCTTCAGATTGATTTGTGCAAGCCTGGTTAAATGTGGAAGGCACAAGTGACAATATCGTGCAACTTCGTCCGCATATCTGTTTCAGTTGTGATATATCCATTGCCACTTCTATTGGCTACACATTTAACTACTGCGACTTCTTTTATCATCTGCAATGCTTCAAGCAGCTTCCTTACATGTTCCCTATTACAGATGGGTGTGCTGGAAGAGGTCACGCAACCTCTCTGTGACCATAACTGTCCAAAGTCATGGACAACACCAAAGCTGTACTGACTATCTGTAAATATAATCCATCTCAATTGAACTGTCAGACTGCAAACTCTTATAAGGGCAATCAGTTCTGCAACCTGTGCTGAAGTAACACCTCAAAGCCATGAATATTCCACAAAATCTTGAATTGTAAAGACGGTGCAAGCTGCTCTCAGGGTACCTTCATTGATTCTCAGACATGAGCCATCAACAAAACTTACATAAGCAGGATGTCACCTATTGAGGTGATGTTAACTATGAATGTGCCAGAAAGGTTCTGTGGGACACAAGAAACTTTAGATGGTAACGTTTAGGTTATGCTCTTTTTTCCACCTTTCGGTCACAAACGTAGTCATATAGTTGTTTTCTCTCTCTTCTTAGGTCATGATGGAGAATGCCTGGACCACTGTGAAGAAAGGATGCCCCTCGAATGAAGAGAGAAAAAAAAAACGGGAAGTGTTCAGAACTCCTTCTCTTTAGATCATGGGGAATGGGTGTGTGAGGGAAACTACAACACTATTTTCCTATCATATCACCAGGTGAGCTCTGTTAATGTAATGAGTCCTGCTTTAATTATTTCTCAATAAACCCCTGATATAGGGGAATTGCTCAGTCCAGTTTCATTAGAGAAAACCCAAACAATGAATGCAATAAAAGTGGTAACCAAAATTCATTTTCCATGTTTATAGTGGGAAATTTATTCAAACACTTACTTTTTATTAATAGTTTATCAGGCAAGTCTTGCCTTATTGCTAAAAAATGTGATTATACCAGAGAACCCTTGAATTCCTCAGTCCGCGTTGCACCCAAGTTAGCCTCCTCCCGGGTCCGCTCTTCCCAAGCACCCGAGCATGTACCTGGGTGAGCCAGGTGGGGCCTTTCATAGAACCGGTGGCCTCATGTCTTCCCTCTGTCTTCTGTTCTGCTCCAACGCCTCGGGGAATCCTCTTGCTCCAAGTTCCTGCATCTCCTGTAGACTTTCGTCGATCCATGTCTCCCGTGATAAAAACGCTGCATGTTCTCTCACTACTGGTTTCTTGAGTGCAATCTCATTCTCTGGCTGGTACTCAACCATGCCCTTATTCCAAGGCCAAAGGTCATGGTCTGCTGCTTCAGATAGCTCTGAAGTGTCCTTAAAGGAATAGGCATCCCACAGGGCCTGTGGAATAAGCAGAAGTGTGTCTTGTGATGCGCAAGCAGCGAGGAAGGGGCAAAGGACCGAAGTGTCTACGCCCTCCTCCTCGTCACACACCCCCTCCCTAGGATTTTCCCAATCGGGTAAAAGGGGCAAACAGGAAGGAAAGTCAGCCTTGCCCTGTTCTTTGCCCATCCTATGACGTATTTCAAACTGTAATGGTTGCAATGTTAGAAAACACCGTAAATTCCTGTCATCACTCCCTTTATTCTTTTGTAGCCAATTGAGAGGAGCATGATCAGTGTATAGCACAAATGGTCTACCTTCCAGGTAGTAGCAAAGTTTCTCAATACTCCACTTAAGCGCAAGACGTTCCTCCTCAGTGATGATAGGGTAGACACGTTCTCTAGGAAACAGCTTTAGACTAATATTAAGAAGTGTTCTCTCTTGTCCTTCATGGTCCATTTGGGAAAAGGCAGCTCAGATTCCGACATCGGAATCATCTGTTTGAAGAATCAAAGGTTTATCAAAGTCAGGTGAGAGTAAGACAGAAGCTGGGGTAATGCGGGGTGAGGGGCATGGCTAGCGAGCCAAGATGGCAGACGCACTTTATTACAGCTTCACGTCTATCCCCTATTATCCTGGTACAATCCCACATAAAAATAGGAGATCCGGCCGTCGATGGGGGCGGGATCACTCCTGGTAACCAGCGCCCTGACAACTAGAAGGTGACTTGGCTGTGAGCAGATCGCCCATGGCAAGGCGAGGACAGTAGCTGTAGCCGGAACCTGCGACAAGTGCGAGAGGCTCCACAAGCCTGTCGGAGACTCCTGCAGCGGCTTCAGGGAAGGAATGAAGGATCCAGCTGGCCCATCGTAAAGGTGGAGAAATAAGGGTGCGTGGCCGGGACCGGCACCTACGGCCCAAGTGGAGGGTTGCAACCTACGTGATGCGGGCAGACCGAGGCCCAAGCGCTGACCGAGTGGGTGTGGGTGAGACTGACCTTCAACCCTGGCCCGTAAACTAAAAGAGCATCTGTTTGAGGACATATCAACAGAGCGGGGTGGAAGAGGCGACCCAACCTGCACAGACCGCGAGGAACTCCGAGGCGGGGCAGAGGTCCGGGCCCATCGACCACACAACTGCCCACTGCACCGGAGTGAGGGGGGCAGCATCAGCGGCCCCTGCCTGCGGTCTGTAGGTGACCGAAGCTGGCCGAGGGGAGAGTGGTGGCTGTGGGCTAGACAACGAGGAGCAGCCCAGAGAAAAGAGGTGAGCCCTGAATTGAGTGGTTGGTTGCTTGGGCCTAATAGCGCCTGGTGGGGTCTAGAGGTCAATTCGGGCCTAGGATCCAGCGCAGCGGTGTGTCCATGATGAAGAAATCCTGAGAGCTCACGAGGCCCTTACCCCTGCTGTGGTAACAAGGAGAGCCTGGGCTGAAACATGAGCTTATAGCCTAGATGAGTGCAGCAGTTGCTGGATTGGGGGAGAAGCAGCGCGACCTCAACCGGCGTAGATGCCGTATAAGGTGGGCCAGGCGATGGACCAAGGGGCCCCCAGAACCAAAGCGAGCTGCTCCCACACTAGGGCAGTCTCATTGGCGATCCTCCACGGATGCTGAAACAGCAGGCTCCATACCACAGGGGACAGGCACAACAATAGAGAATGCTCATTGCTGGGAGAGCTGAAACCACACTGCCGACCTGGACGCTGAGTGGTGGCCCGTGGCTGGGCCAAGGGGGTGGTGAACTGAGGCTCCGTGTTGGAAGTACTGGACAGCTTACGCGAGCAGCCCTGACCTGGAGCCCAGTGGAGGGCTGGGGACCTGCGCTCTCTTCCTCCTGGCCAGACGCACAGCTCGCGACTGGGGCAGGGAGCAGGAAGGACTCTGCCCTGGAAAAATGGACCAATGTAAGTGGGTGAACCAGATGCTGATAGGAGGCAGTGGCCGGAGACCTCTGGATTACGGCGAGCTGGGGTCCAAACCGTATAGACCCGAGAATACCCACACGTAGTGCTGGCCAATAAACTGGATTTGGTCCTAGCAGCCGTGGAGAGTATAAGAACCACCAAGACCAAGCACTCACATCCCTAAAATCCAAAACCGTTAAGGTCACATCTGACTTTACACTCCTGAGGGTCAGTCACCACAAACTAGCCGATAAAGTCCATGCCAACGAACTTGCGCTGACGAACCTGCAACCAACGACCCATACACATGCGGCAGCATTACAGGACCTATTGTATCGAGTGAACACCTCGGAAGATAGACTGGAGGATGCGGAGGGCAGATCGCGCTGCAATAATGTGAGGGTGGTGGGCGTTCCAGAGATAGGGGAGGGCCACGACCCAGTGGCATACATCGAGCACTGGCTGAGAGAATTGCTACTGGACGATGCTTTGTCTTTCCAATTTGTGGTGGAGTGAGTGCACAGGGTGCCGACCCGCAGGCCGCCTCCGGGGACCAGCCAGAGGCTACTATTGTTTAGACTGCTGAACTACAGAGACTAGGACACCGTCTTGAGAGAAGCCTGCAAGCTAAACGGCATCAGGATTCAAAATGCCCAGATTATGTTGTTTCCTGATTGTACGTGCCAAGTGCAGAAACAGCGGAGTTCTTTTAGCGCTGTGAAACACCAACTCCAAGAGTTGGACATATGCTACTCCCTGCTTTTCCCTGCCAGAGTGTGGGTAGTGGAAAAGAGCACCTTGTGCTTCTTTGATATGCCATCAGATACCCGGGGCTGACTGAAGGGAGCCAGCCTAGCGACTGGACACAAGCCGCCCGGAGAAGCGACAGCACCAAGACGAGAAAAGAGAGGCTGATGCAGGGGAAGGGAACAATGAGGTAGCTCCAAATTAGTCACCCCTGAAGCTCATACCACTCGGGTGATGGGCTGCTCCTCGGGTGGGTTAGGGTGAGACACCTTCAGAGAATAGCATTACCACGACACAGCAGCTCACACACTACCACTCAAAACTATGGGAAAACACTTGGAAATTAGCACACAACACTATGGGGGTAGCCTGGAGTTGACACCACATTGTGCACGACCCCAATATACAGACACCAGGGCACACGGTAGTTGCCATGGTTGGGTAATGCTGTTTGGGCGAACTCCCATTGCGAGTATGCCCTTATAAGGTTGTACAAGTTACAGTTCTTATCCCTGTATTCCTTATGAAACCCATGGAGCACCAAGCTAACACAAGGTCCACCACTACACAATCACACTTGTCTGTTGCAGTGGCAACAATACACCCTCAACATGACTCATGTGAACATCATCACATGGAATTTGAGATGTATACATATGCCTGCACTCTGATACTTCATATACTCATACTTACAGCGTAGATTCACCAGCATAACCCTCCTGCAAGAAACCCACCTGACCCAGACGGAGGCGGAACGCCTTCGCCGGCGCAGGCGGGGAGAGGTATACAGCACTAACTACTCCTCTCATGCTAGGGGGGTCTTGATATGGGTGAGAGCAGGCGTTCCCTATGTGGTGGAGGAGGTGGAGGCTGATGAGGGGGGTAGGTAAATGATCATGAACGGCAGACTAAATGGTCAAAGTATCCTCTTGGTTCTGTTTATGTCCCCAATACCAAGCAAAACTAATTCCTATGCAAACTGACTGAGGTCTTGGCCAGGTGGGGTGGGATCCCTTGGAGGATAAGTGGCGACTTCAACTCAGTACTGGATGTGGCACTAGATCTATCATTCCCACTCTTAATGTGCACAACCACTGCGTCAAATGCACAGGTGTTGGCTGCGTGGCTGCCCCCTGGTCGACAATGGCGTACTCGGGGAAACAACCTTTACAACGCAACTATTACATCGCACTACACTTACAACGCAGGCATTACAACGGAACATCCTTTTCAACGCATGACACTACAACGCATACCATTACAACTCATACCATTACAACGCATGACACTACATCGCATGTCACTACAATGCAGGCATTACAACGCATACCATTACAATGCATACCATTGGAGTTAGAATAGTAATTTTTAACCCCTACACTATCCAACACTTACCCTACTGTTGCACCCCCTGGAGTTAGAATAGTAATTTTTACCCCTATACTATCCAATACTTACCTTAAATGCAATGTAACCGTATGCGTTGTAATGGTATGCGTTGTAAAGGTAGTATGCGATGTAATGGAATGCGTTGTAAAGGTAGTTTTTTAAAATGCGTTGTAGTGTCATGCGATGTAATGGAATGCGTTGTAGTGGATGTTGCGATGTAAAAATTGCGTTGTAAGTGCATGTGTTGTAAAAGTATGCGTTGTATCGTCATACATCAGCGTACTTGCAACCCTGACACGCTCATATACTTTTTTCTACTCCCCCGTGCATGGCTTACATATAAGACAGAACCTCATAGTAGGGTTGTCTACCTTGCTACCCCTTGTTGAACAGACAGAGTAATTGTGGTGCACGCATTCCAACCACAACCCCCAATACATACAAGTCAAGTGGGATGTGGGCCCACCGCCTGTCCCCACTTGGCGCCTCCAACTGGCGGCACTAGAGGACCAGGCATTCCGTGCATCTTTTGGGGCTGCAACTGCAGAATATTTTGAGGTAAATGACGTCTCCACAAGAAGCACACTCTTAAAATAGGATGCTTTTAAAGTAACCATCAGAGGGCATACTCTAGGGCTCACCTGGAACATTCGCAAACAATTGAGTGAATCTGTAAGCGGAATAGAATGCAAGCTCTTGAGGTATGAGGCCAACGTAGCCGCAATTGCAGGGGGACTTTCGATGACTGGACGAACTACGCAGCAAACATATAGAATTATTGGAGAGGCTTAGATGCCTAAATTACACAGCGCATTCTGCACGCACGCACGCAACATCAGAGAGAGCAGGCCGGATAATGCGGCTTCTCTTTTAACTTAGCCCTGGGACATGTACCTTTTCCTGTGATTATTAAACAAATAAAATCTCCCCGTAACTGCGTTCCCACTGATACCAAAGATTTTTTTTTCCTTAGTATTAATTGCCGCTCTCTTCCCAAACATAAAGCTGACATCTTCGACCTTTTAGTCAGTGAACAACCTGATGCCATGTTTCGTACAGAAACATGGCTGCATGAGAGCTCTGGCCCTGACATTGCGGCCGCTTTGACGCCTAATTACGCCATAGTCAGGAAAGACAGGGGCTCTAAGAGAGGTGGGGGTATTGCTATTATTTTTAAAAAGATTATCAGTGCAAATTCGCAGACTTACCTTTCAGAAATTGTAAGGCAGCTGTATTCAAGCTGGCTTTGACCCCTAAGTTCACCTTTTCTGGGGTACTGGTGTATCGCCCTTCTGGGCTGCCTGGTCCATGGGCCTCATCATTCCCCGGTCTGGTAACTCCTCTTCTAATGAATACTGCAAATTTTTCCATTCTGGACGATCTTAATTTGCATCTGGAGGATTCCACATGCAATATCAGTGCTACTTTCATCTCTGATTTGGCAGCTATGAACATAGTATTACATAACTCTGGCCCCACACATACGGCCGGCCACTTACTAGACCCTATCTTATCAAGTATATCCAACATTCATTGCTCCCCGGCTCTTCCGCTATGCTGGTCAGATCACTTTGTCATAGGCTTCCGTCTGGAATCCTCAGCATGTCTTTCTTCTGCTAATCCTATTCTTAGGAAACCTACTAGAAACTGGAAACAATTAGATATGGCTATCCTAAATAAAATCTTGTACTCCAATACTCCCACTTCTATACAAACGCTGACTACTCTTTCAGACACCGTACAAAAGTGGCTTCTTAATGCCATTGACCCCTGTCTCCCCCCTTCTTTAAAGAAGGTCAATAACCATCGTCCCCCAGCGCCTTGGTTTAATGAAAAACTAAAACTAAAGAAGACCAAATGTAAGATGCTGGAAAGACGCTGGAGGAGGAACTATGCGTCTGAGTCCAAAATTGCTTATAAGATGGCAAAAAAAGATTACCATAATCTTTGTAAGACTACTCGTGCGGAGTATGTTTCGGCAACCATCTCTGGTGCCTTGAACTGCTCAAAAACATTATTCAACATGGTCAAAGAGCTTTCTGGTTCTGAAACTCAACCTAGACCCCCTTCGCTTAACAATCGGCAATGATAACATTTGGCCAATTTTTTTTCTCCAGAAAGTAGACAAAATATACTCGTAAATAGAGAGACTGCAGCTTATTAGTTCTACTTTATTACAAATTGATAATTCTCCCCAACCAGCATCTACTCTGCCTTTAACCGATAATGCCTGCTTGGCTCAAGATAGGGTGCTTTCTGCATCCACAAACAGACTGGATACATGGCCTCTATTAGACATGGATTCTTTTAAACGTCTTTTAGACAGTGTTAAATCAGGCTCTCCTAGGGACCCTCTTCCTCTCTCCGTGCTTTAACAGCTTGTGCCGCCATCTTTGCGGGTAATCATAGACCTTCTGAATGCCTCCTTACAGCAAGCAAGGGTTCCACCAGAGTGGAAGCATGCTATGGTGCTCCCCCTTTTGAAGAAGGCTAATGCCGACCCGGATTTGTCCTCCAATTACCGGCCTATTTCTCTGTTACCGGCATTTTCAAAGACCTTAGAGAAGCACATTTATTTACAGCTGTCTGATTTCGTAGGATCACAAAAATTTCTTCACTCATCCCAATCGGGCTTCCGAGACGGTTTTTCAATTGAAACAACTCTTCTCGGAGTCACGGAAAGACTGCGTAGCCACCTAGATTCTGGAGGTATGGTGGCTCTTATACTGCTTGATTTAAGTGCAGCATTCGACACGGTGTCTCACACCTTGTTAGAAAAAACTTTAAGATCTTTGGGTATCTGCGGTTCAGCCCTTAACTGGCTTATTTCTTTTCTTGACAATCGGACCTTTCAAGTTTTTTCTCCAGTAGCTAGCTCTCAGATCCATCCTTCGCCCTATGGTGTACCTCAAGGCTCGATTCTCAGCCCCCAACTTTTCAATCTTAATGTTAGCCCTTTAGCGGATGTTGCCGGCGAAGCTGGGCTGTCTCTGTTCTCTTATGCGGAGGACACCCAGATTATCTTCTCGCTCTCAATGGAGAGGGTGGCTGAGACTTCCCCCCTCCAGTTGGGTTTGGGTAAAATTGCCTCATTGATGCAGGCTAATTTCCTCAAGCTCAATGGAGAGAAGACCGAAGTTTTGGTTTTGGGAAACAACAGAGATCTCTGGGGCGCTCAGCACTGTCTAGTGAGATTGGCACTCTTCCTCAGCCCTCCTGCCAAGCCCGCAACTTGGGTGTCATCATAGATGACTCACTAACTATGCAACAACAAGCTGTTAAAGTAGTTGCCACATGCTTCACCATCTTGAAATGGCTAAAAAAGATTATTTGGATGCTGCCAGAACATACCCAGAGAACAGTAATCCAGGCGCTTGTCACCTCTAGACTGGACTACGGTAACATTCTTTATCTGGGGGCAAATAAGGAAGTGACTCGTAGGCTACAGTTGGTTCAGAATTCAGCTGCAAGACTGCTCTGCCGGGTTCCTAGATCTACCTCTGTTTCTGGTCACCTGCATGACCTCCACTGGCTCAGGGTGGACAACCGAATTAAGTTCAAAGCCCTGAGCTATATGTTTAGAATCAAAACTGGTATGGC
Organism: Triturus cristatus; assembly: GCF_964204655.1. Lineage (NCBI taxonomy): Eukaryota > Metazoa > Chordata > Amphibia > Caudata > Salamandridae > Triturus > Triturus cristatus. Next base: position 407,425,335 of record NC_140593.1, read on the forward strand.
CCCTCAATATTTGCAGTCCCTATTTCATCCCTATGTACCTTCTCTGTGTCTCCGCTCGTCCACCCAAGGGAAATTCTTTGTGCCTAGAGTCAGACTATCCCGGATGGACGGCCGATCGTTTGCATATCTTGGCCCTTCCTTATGGAATTCCCTCCCTGCATCTATTCGGAATGAAACGGTGTATGTCCAATTCCGCATATCTTTAAAAACCTGGCTTTTTAATCAATAATCATTAAGCTGGCATTTGTTCCGTGGCCTGGTTGGCACTGGGAAACCCTTTTTGGGTAGCTGTTGTGCCCTATAAATTTCGGTGAGCAGCCAAAATATCGAAACTAAAATATCTACCTGCACTAATATCGAGTTTTAAATATCGAAGGGACAGAATATCGATGTCAATAATATCTATGGACAGAATATCGATCCTAAGGTAAGTATTTTAATATCGATGTTAGTAATATCGCAGTTAGTAATATCGACATCAAATATATCGATTTTACTAATATTGATGTTACTAATATCGATATTTATATTATTGTTATGTATTTTAATATGTATTTAATATGTATGTGTTATATGTTTTTAGTTAAGTGTTCTACTGGTTTTAACATATATGTATACAATTTTTATATGTTAACAATGGTTTTTTAAGTCAATTTTGTGTTTTAGTACCGTAGCGGGTTGTGGGTTTATAGGGGAATAGGGTGGGAAGTAATTTAATTATATGGAATTAATTATACATTTTTAGGAATTATAAATTAATTTTAATACATTTTTGCGTTTAAGTTCTGTAGCTGGTTGTGGGTTTATAGGGGAATAGGGTGGGAAGTAATTTAATTATATGGAATTAATTATACATTTTTAGGAATTATAAATTGATTTAAATAAATTTTTGCATTTAAGTTCTGTAGCGGGTTGTGGGTTTATAGGGGAATAGGGTGGGAAGTAATTTAATTGTAATTAATTAATAATTTATTTTCATTTATTGGTATTGATAATTATATTGTTGTTAATTAAGTATTAATTGGTAATTAATTTTTATTAATTGGCAATTAGTTTTAATTAGTTGATTAATTGATAATTATGTTAAGTGTATTATTTTATTAGTGGAGTGTGTCGTGCGTTTATAGGGGAATAGTGTTGGAAGTAATTGAAATCTAATTAAGTAATTATTAAATTAGTTGTTGGGTATTGATAATTAATTAATTGGACAACAATTATTAATTGGTAAATATTTTAAATTATAATATTTTGGTTATGAAAAATAATTAATTGTTGATTAATCATTAATTGTGAATTAAATATAATTAAATATTATGCATTGATATTTCTAATTAATATATTAATAAGTAATTATTAATTGGTAATTAATGTTTCATAATTATTATTTTGCAGTATATATGTTTTTAAATTGTTAAATATATTTTAATTGGTATTTACTTTTCAATAATTCATATGTTTTTGGTTATGAAAAATATTTTATCGTTTAATATTTATTATTTGGTAATTAATATTTATTAATTATCATTTATTGGTATTTATTATTAATGTATTGTTAATTAATTATTCTTTGGTAGTTATGTTTGTAATGATTATTTATTGGTATTTGTAAATAATGTTGAGTTATTTAATAATTAAATCACTAATTATTTTAAATAATTATTTTATTTATAACTAAGTTATTTTTAACTTCGACGCTATCCAACACTTTCCCTACTGTTGCACCCTCTGGAGTTGGAATAGTAAATTTTATCCCTACGCTATCCAACACTTTCCGTACTGTTGCATTCTCTGGAGTTGTAATAGTAATTTTTACCCCTACGCTATCCAACACTTTCCCTACTGTTCCACTCTCTGGAGTGGGAATAGTAATTTTTACCCCTACGCTATCCAACACTTTCCCTTCTGTTGCACTCTCTGGAGTTGGAATAGTAATTTTTACCCCTTCGCTATCCAACACTTTCCCTACTGTTGCACTCTGTGGAGTTGGAATAGTAATTTTTACCCCTACACTATCCAACACTTTCCCTACTGTTGCACTCTCTGGAGTGGGAATAGTAATTTTTACCCCTACGCTATCCAACACTTTCCCTACTGTTGCACTGTCTGGAGTTGGAATAGTAATTTTTACCCCTACGCTATCCAACACTTTCCCTACTGTTGCACTCTCTGGAGTTGGAAGAGTAATTTTTACCCCGACGCTATCCAACACTTTCCCTACTGTTGCACTCTCTGGAGTTGGAATAGTAATTTGTACCCCTACGCTATCCAACACTTTCCCTACTGTTGCACTCTCTGGAGTTGGAAGAGTAATTTTTACCCCTACGCTATCCAACACTTTCCCTACTGTTGCACTCTCTGGAGTTGGAATAGTAATTTGTACCCCTACGCTATCCAACACTTTCCCTACTGTTGCACTCTCTGGAGTGGGAATAGTAATTTTTTCCCCTTCGCTATCCAACATTTTCCCTACTGTTGCACTCTCTGGAGTTGGAATAGTAATTTTTACCCCTACACTATCCAACACTTTCCCTACTGTTGCACTCTCTGGAGTGGGAATAGTAATTTTTACCCCTACGCTATCCAACACATTCCCTACTGTTGCACTCTGTGGAGTTGGAATAGTAATTTTTACCCCTACGCTATCCAACACTTTCCCTACTGTTGCATTCTCTGGAGTGGGAATAGTAATGTTTACCCCTACGCTATCCAACACTTTCCCTAAAGTTGCACTCTCTGGAGTGGGAATAATAATTTTTACCCCTACGCTATCCAACACTTTCCCTACTGTTGCACTCTGTGGAGTTCGAATGGTAATTTTTACCCCTACGCTATCCAACACTTTCCCTACTGTTGCACTCTCTGGAGTGGGAATAGTAATTTTTACCCCTACGCTATCCAACACTTTCCCTACTGTTGCACTCTCTGGAGTGGGAATAGTAATTTTTACCCCTACGCTATCCAACACTTTCCCTACTGTTGCACTCTTTGGAGTTGGAATAGTCATTTTTACCCCTACGCTATCCAACGCTTTCCTTATTGTTGCACTCCCTGCAGTGGGTATAGTAATTTATACCTGTACATTATCCAACACTTTCCCTATTGTTACACTCCCTGGAGTGGAAATAGTAATTTTTAGCTCTACGCTATCCAACATTTTCTTTACTGTTTTTTTTTGGAGCTGGAGTAGTAGTTTTATTATCGGTGCTATTTAATATTTTTTGTATTATTTTAGCTAATGTAATATATAATTAATTTTAACAATATTCAAATTAAATGTAATTTTTTAAATGTGTTATATATAATTATTTAATTTTTATTCATGTTATTGTTTTATGTGTATGATGTATTTGTAATTTATAATAATTTTTAACAAGTTATAAGTTATTAAAACAATTATTAAAATGTATTATTAAGTAAGTATATATATTATGTATTATATGTATATGTTTAATTAATGTTTTATTACATTATATATATTAATTATTAATTTTAAACATTATAAAATATATTTAATTATGTTTATTTTATTTATAAGTAATATTTGGCTTATTTCACATATTTTTTTTAACTAAAAAATACTTTATATTTTTAATAACGATATTTTTGACATTCTATATTTTATTTTCGATATTTTTGTACTTACCATGTTGTAGATAGGATCTCGATATTCTTGTCATCGATATTTTTATGTCGATATTTTTGTAGGTCGATTTTCTGTCCGTCGATATTCTGTCAGACATTCATAAATTTCATTATAATAATAATAATGCTTGTTATGCCAAGAACAGACTCGCCAACCTATGCACGCCCTGCGCGCCACCATGGGGACGCATGCTGTATGCGCAGCACGAAATTCATGCAGAGACGTTGCTGCAATTTGCGGTGCTCTACCAATCTACTGTGCAGCGTGACCAGGCGCGATTGGACGCCTTCCTGGACTCAGTGCGCCGGCCTAGAATTACTTCTGAACAGTGCGCAGCACTGAAAGCACAAATTGCTCTTGACAAAATCTGTGAGGCCATCACGGCACTAGTGACAGCCAAAACCCCCGGACCAGACAGGCTACCTGCCAAATACTACAAGGCATATACTGCGAATCTGGCCCCGCACCTGCACACCCTCTATACTATGGCACTAGAAGAATCGATAGTCCCCTCGTCGCTTATTGAAGCGTGTCTGGTCTCTCTGCCAAAACCTGCCAGAGACCTCACCGACCTGGGCTCCTATTGGCCGTTGGCCCTATTGAACACGGACTATAAGGTTCTAGTGAAAGTCCTAGCCGACCGACTGGCACCCACGGTCCCAACCCTAGTTCTTTCTGATCAAAATGGATTTGTACCCACACGCAACACCTCCTTAAACCTGAGGCATTTTATCAGGGTCACTATGGTGCCAATTACGATCCGGTAAAAAAATTCCCCGTGTGACTCGTATCCGGTCTTTTTACCGTACGAATCGTACAAGTGCCGTACGAACTGGCAATCACGATTCGCATGGGAAAAAGACCATACGAATTGCATTGGGAATAATTCCCCACACGTCCTCGGGTCGGAAAAAGTGTCCGACACGTCCTCGGACGATTTACCGTACAAACGTGAAAAGCGAAGTCCGACCGGGGAATCTCGATCCGTCCCGGGCGTCCGAATGTACAACCGTATGGTTAAAAGACCGTCCGCACCGAACCCCTATAACAACCATGGAGACGTCCAAACAGGTGCCCGGTACGTGCCGTACCCCCCCCAGCCCCCGCATGTACGCGTCGAACCCCCCCCCCAACCCCCGCATGTACGCGCCGTACCCCCCCAGCCCCCGCATGTACGCGCCGCACCCCCCCCAGCCCCCGCATGTACGCGCCGTACCCCCCCCAGCCCCCGCATGTACGTGTAGAACGCCCCGTGTATGTACACCCGAGTACGTGTCGAACTGCACGTGTCGAACCCCCCCGTGTATGTACACCCGAGTACGTGTCGAACCCCCCCGTGTATGTACACCCGAGTACGTGTCGAACTGTACATGTCGAACCCCCCCGTGTATGTACACCCGAGTACGTGTCAAACTGTACGTGTCGAACCCCCCGTGTATGTACACCCGAGTACGTGTCGAACTGTACGTGTCGAACCCCCCCGTGTATGTACACCCGAGTACGTGTCAAACTGTACGTGTCGAACCCCCCCGGTGTATGTACACCCGAGTACGTGTCGAACTGTATGTGTCGAACGCCCCGTGTATGTACACCCGAGTACGTGTCGAACCCCCCGTGTATGTACACCCGAGTACGTGTCGAACTGTACGTGTCGAACCCCCCGTGTATGTACACCCGAGTACGTGTCGAACTGTACGTGTCGAACCCCCCGTGTATGTACACCCGAGTACGTGTCGAACTGTACGTGTCGAACCCCCCGTGTATGTACACCCGAGTACGTGTCGAACCCCCCGTGTCGAACCCCCCCGTGTATGTACACCCGAGTACGTTCGAGTCGTACCCCCACCCGTGTATGTACGGTGCGTACCCGTGCTGGGGGTACGCACCGTACATACACGGGTAGGGGTACGACTCGAACGTACTCGGGTGTACATACACGGGGGGGTTCGACACGTACAGTTCGACACGTACTCGGGTGTACATACACAGGGGGTTCGACACGTACTCGGGTGTACATACACGGGGGGTTTGACACGTACTCGGGTGTACATACACGGGGGGTTCGACACGTACAGTTCGACACGTACTCGGGTGTACATACACGGGGGGGTTCGACACGTACAGTTCGACACGTACTCGGGTGTACATACACGGGGGGTTCGACACGTACTCGGGTGTACATACACGGGGGGGTTCGACACGTACAGTTCGACACGTACTCGGGTGTACATACACGGGGGGTTCGACACGTACAGTTCGACACGTACTCGGGTGTACATACACGGGGGGTTCGACACGTACTCGGGTGTACATACACGGGGGGGTTCGACACGTACATGCGGGGGCTGGGGGGGGTAGGGCGCGTACATGCGGGGGCTGGGGGGGGTTCGACGCGTACATGCGGGGGCTGGGGGGGGTACGGCGCGTACATGCGGGGGCTGGGGGGGGTACGGCGCGTACATGCGGGGGCTGGGGGGGGGGTACGGCGCTTACCGGGCCACCTACTCTGGTCGTTTCGCGCCGTACTTCGCATTTCCGGCACTTTTTGGGTGCCGTAAAAATATTGCCGTCCGGACTGCTGTCGGTTCGAATCGTAATTCCTGGGTCGTGAAACGCTGCCTGGAAGCGTCCCGACGTCAGGTCGCAGCATTCCCGGATCACATTCGTATGCATATTTTCGTCGGTCGGTGTTTTTTACGATTCGTACGGAAATGGTGTTTCCGTGCGAATCGTAATTCCATGTTTGTAATGTTTTACAACCGGGTACGAGTCGGACGGAGAATACGCTCCGACCGACGGTTCGTACCCGGTTTTTACCGGATCGTAATCGGCACCTATGTATTCGTCAGAATGCTGGCCATACGCAGAATGCTTAATATTGAATCTTGAGAAGGCCTTTGACTCCCTGGAATTGGATTTTTAATTTGCTGCACTAGCACGCTGTGGACTTGACTGAACCTTCATCCGCATGATTAGACTGCTTTATAGGGAATCAGTCGTGTGAGTGAGGACAAGTCCATATATATCTGCTCCAGTCATGGTGGGAAGGGGAAGTAGGCAAGGATGCCCTTTGTCTCTGCTGCTTTTTTCATTTGCCTTAGAGCTACTGCCTGGGGCCATTCATGCTGGAGGTGCGGACTGCGGCATCCAGCTGGGGGATGGCACGCACATTATTTCACTGTACGCTGATGACATCCTTGTATATGTCAGAGATATCCAGTTGATCCCCCCTCTACTGGTGCACATCTTGGCAGACTTCGCTGCCTTGTCGGAACTGAGAGTTAACACTGCACAATCATGCCTATACCCTTTTGACAGCACATGCCCGGTCCCGATGTTTACACTTAATGGAATTTGCATCCAGTGGAGGGCTGATGACTTCATCTTCCTATGAATAAGGATATACCGTCACCAGGCGGACTTCCTAGAAGGCAACCTGGGCAGGGCACTGACAACTGTCCGCTCCCAGATGTCCTTCTGGGGCACACTCCCGTTATCGCTATCAGGCCATGTGGCACTCACCAAAATGGTGGTCCTGCTGCAACTCCTCTACTATTTTGCAAATCAACCCCTATACATCCCTCTGCCCTTCTTTCGTGCTCTCGAGAGAACCATCAGAGACTTCCTCTAAGGGAGCTCCCGTCACCGTGTAGCTATCAAGAAACTCTACCTACCAACAGATCAAGGAGGCCTAGTGGCACCAACTATGGAACAATATCGTGTCGCGGTGCAGTCCGACCGCGGAATCACGATCCATCCCGTGCGTCCGATGTTACAACCGTATGGAAAAAACACCGTCCGCACCGAACTCCCATAGCAACCATGGAGACATGTGCCCGCATACATGCCCAACACTCCCCCCAGCCCCCGTACGTTCGAGTCGTACCCCCCGTGTATGTACACCCCCACCCGTGTATGTACACCCATGTATGTGTCGTACCCCCCGTGTATGTACACCCGTGTACGTGTCGTACCCCCCGTGTATGTACACCCGTGTACGTTAGAGTCGTACCCCCCTGTATGTACACCTGTGTATGTGTCGTACCCCCCGTGTATGTACACCCGTGTACGTGTCGTACCCCCCGTGTACGTTTGTGTCGTACCCCCCGGTATTTACACCCGTGTATGTTCGTGTCGTACCCCCGTGTATGTACACCCGTGTACGTTAGAGTCGTACCCCCCCTGTATGTACACCCGTGTACGTGTCGTACCCCCGTGTATGTACACCCGTGTACGTTAGAGTCGTACCCCCCCTGTATGTACACCCGTGTACGTGTCGTACCCCCCTGTGTACGTTCGTGTCGTACCCCCCGGTATTTACACCCGTGTACATTCGTGTCGTACCCCCCGTGTACGTACACCCGTGTACGTGTCGTACCCCCCGTGTACGTTCGTGTCATACCCCCCCGGTATTTACACCCGTGTACGTTCGTGTCGTACCCCCTGTGTATGTACACCCGTGTACGTGTTGTACCCCCATGTATGTACACCCGTGTACGTGTCGTACCCTCGTGTATGTACACCTGTGTACGTGTCATACCCCCTGTGTATGTACACCCGTGTATGTGTCGTACCCCCCGTGTATGTACACCCGTGTACGTGTCGTACCCCTGTGTATGTACAACCGTGTACGTGTCGTACCCCCCCGTGTATGCACACCCGTGTACGTGTCGTACCCCCGTGTATGTACACCCGTGTACGTGTCGTACCCCCCATGTATGTACACCGGTGTACGTGTCGTACCCCCCGTGTATGTACACCCGTGTACGTGTCGTACCCCCCGTGTATGTACACCCGTGTACGTGTCGTACCGCCCGTGTATGTACAACCGTGTATGTGTCGTACCCCCCGTGTATGTACACCCGTGTACGTGTCGTACCCCACGTGTATGTACACCCGTGTATGTGTCATACCCCCGTGTATGTACACCCGTGTACGTGTCGTACCCCCGTGTATGTACAACCGTGTACGTGTCGTACCCCCGTGTATGTACACCCGTGTACGTGTCGTACCCTCGTGTATGTACACCCGTGTACGTGCCGTACCCCCGTGTATGTACACCCGTGTACGTGTCGTACCCCCCCCTGTATGTACACCCGTGTACGTGTCGTACCCCCGTGTATGTACACCCGTGTACGTTAGAGTCGTACCCCCACCCGCGTATGCATGGAGCGTACCCCCACCCCAACATTCTAAGTACGGAGCGCACCCCAGGCCCCAACATCACCACCTTCACACAACATCGCGCATGTACGAGTCGTACCAAGCCACACACAAGGACAGCACTGTTCAACTAAATGGCCCATGTACACACCGTACACACGCTAAAAACGCACGTACACAACCAGGACGAACCAAAACAACACAAGAATACACCATTCGAATACAAAGCCACAAAACATGTCCAACAACCACTAAAACAACACATTCACTGACCTGCAACTGCCAAAAACCAAAACAGAGGCCCAAAACACAACCACTCCTTATAACACACCCACCCAAAGTTCAAACACAGCCACACCCACCAATGGACCAATAAAAAGGGCCCACACACACAAACCATGAGCCTTTGCAACAGACTCACTGCTGCCAGACCCCACAGACAACCTACAGCACCATACTAGAAGCTTTACCACACCTTACACTTGCACACCTTCACACACACACCTTCACAAACACCCCCTCATCACATTCACACACACACCTGCACAACCACACCCACACACCCACAACCATCCACACCCCCCCCCACCATCCACACACACACCCCTCACCATGCCCACTAACAAGAATCCAAAGTCGAGCCACACCTCTTTGGAACATTGGTCAGACAGACCAGTACTTCAGCAAAAACAGCCATGTGGCAGACGATCGTCGATGCTGTGAATGCTGTTGCGGACACCAGAAGGAACAAGCAGGAATGCCAAGCCAGGTGGTATGATCTGCGGAGGAGGGTCCGAGCCAAGATGACCGATGAACACAACCAGGCCAACGTCACTGGAGGAGGGCCGGCCCGCAGACCCGTACACTACCATCCCTGGGAGGAGAGGGTGATGGCCATACTGCCGGTGGTGGCAGTGGATGGAGTAGATGGACTCCGAGAGCCGGGTGAGTACACAAACAACTCACCTCACATGGGGGGAACGTCATCCACAACCAAACTCACAAACAGGCATGCAACCACCCCAAGCTATCACATGACTCAACCACACTCCATGAACACGCACATGCCACTGGCGCCACCATGCCCCATGCACCCAGCTGGACAATGTCAAGTCACAGGCCACAGAAGACACCAACACATGACACGGTAAGCCGGATGGCGGGAGTGTGGGCCCAAAAAATCACATAGTGCAACTCAGAAGCAGACAACAATGCCCCCTGCCCATATGGCCTAGGTCACAGCCAGACAAACAGTGTGTCCCAACACAGGAATGACTTGCCAGCAAATGGCGGACGCCTTGCATCAACACATGGGGGTGACGGCACGTTCTTGCACATGACAGCAGCTAATGAACAGCCAACACTGTGAAAGAGTGGCAGCACACACCACCACAGCAGCAGTGCAGACACACACACTACACCCAATGGGTGCCTGGAGATCAGAAACAAACTCACATCAACAATCCAAGGGCCATTCAAAGATCTGCTAACAGTGTGTGCACAGTAAGCTGGGATGAGGTGACAGAGGGTGACACACAGAGGGAGGGAGAGGGGGACAGAGAGGGAGGGAGACACAGGGACACGGACAGAGGGAGGAGGCTGACACACAGAGGGAGGGAGAGGGGGACAGAGAGGGAGGGAGACACAGGGACACGGACAGAGGGAGGAGGCTGACACACAGAGGGAGGGAGAGGGGGACAGAGAGGGAGGGAGACACAGGGACACGGACAGAGGGAGGAGGCTGACACACAGAGGGAGGGAGAGGGGGACAGAGAGGGAGGGAGACACAGGGACATGGACAGAGGGAGGAGGCTGACACACAGAGGGAGGGAGAGGGGGACAGAGAGGGAGGGAGACACAGGGAGAGCAAATCAGCCTTGTGGTGTGTGGGAATGTCTGCTCGTCAGCAGATGGACTGCGTTCATGTAGACAAGGGTGGCCAGTGCCAGAACCCCCCCTCTCCTCCATGGCAAAACACAGGGCCATGTCACAACCTGTGCACGAGCACAACGACAGCTACCTGCATCATATAAGTGTGTGGAACAACTCCATGTGCCCACGTACAGTGCTACACGGAAGGCGCCAATGCACGGCTCGCCACACCTGCCCACTCCACTGCTGACTGCAGTCACACTTGACGCAGCAAGTAAGACTGTGCCACACATAGGTAAAGTCGCCAAAGCTGTGCCCAAGGGACATACCCATGCACAAGTGCACTGTGAGTGGAATGCAAGACATAACCAAATTCCCAGAGGAATTGTGCCAACTTTGAAACGAATGAAACATGAATGTTGCATGGAACAAAATTAACATTGTCTCTCTCACACAAAGGTCAACGTCGTGGATCACCCCCCAACACTGGGGGGAAGACTCACAGGACCCGGCTCGGCGGGATGAAGGAGCCACCAGCAGCGACGACTCTCACCACTCTGTGGACGAACCCGACCCCGACCAACCTGGCCCCTCTGGTGTCCAACGACCTGCAACACCTGCGTCAGGTACAACTGGGCCAACCACCACCCCCACTCCTGCCACATCCCAGGAGACACCCAGGATCCCTGCCCCACCACCACAATGCAGCCAGGCTGGCCAGGAGGGACACGGTGTCCCGGGCACCCAGGAGGAGGCAGGCGACAACGCCAATGCCACCCCTCAGGGGTCCCGGAGACCCGATGTGCCCACAAGGGCATGCCAGGTGCAAGTGGGCAGGGTTGGTGGGAGTGGAGTGTAAATAATGTTGAGTTATTTAATAATTAAATCACTAATTATTTTAAATAAATATTTTATTTATAACTATGTTATTTTTAACTTCGACGCTATCCAACACTTTCCCTACTGTTGCACCCTCTGGAGTTGGAATAGTAAATTTTATCCCTACGCTATCCAACACTTTCCGTACTGTTGCATTCTCTGGAGTTGTAATAGTAATTTTTACCCCTACGCTATCCAACACTTTCCCTACTGTTGCACTCTCTGGAGTGGGAATAGTAATTTTTACCCCTACGCTATCCAACACTTTCCCTTCTGTTGCACTCTCTGGAGTTGGAATAGTAATTTTTACCCCTTCGCTATCCAACACTTTCCCTACTGTTGCACTCTGTGGAGTTGGAATAGTAATTTTTACCCCTACACTATCCAACACTTTCCCTACTGTTGCACTCTCTGGAGTGGGAATAGTAATTTTTACCCCTACGCTATCCAACACTTTCCCTACTGTTGCACTGTCTGGAGTTGGAATAGTAATTTTTACCCCTACGCTATCCAACACTTTCCCTACTGTTGCACTCTCTGGAGTTGGAAGAGTAATTTTTACCCCTACGCTATCCAACACTTTCCCTACTGTTGCACTCTCTGGAGTTGGAATAGTAATTTGTACCCCTACGCTATCCAACACTTTCCCTACTGTTGCACTCTCTGGAGTTGGAAGAGTAATTTTTACCCCTACGCTATCCAACACTTTCCCTACTGTTGCACTCTCTGGAGTTGGAATAGTAATTTGTACCCCTACGCTATCCAACACTTTCCCTACTGTTGTACTCTCTGGAGTGGGAATAGTAAATTTTTTCCCCTTCGCTATCCAACATTTTCCCTACTGTTGCACTCTCTGGAGTTGGAATAGTAATTTTTACCCCTACACTATCCAACACTTTCCCTACTGTTGCACTCTCTGGAGTGGGAATAGTAATTTTTACCCCTACGCTATCCAACACATTCCCTACTGTTGCACTCTGTGGAGTTGGAATAGTAATTTTTACCCCTACGCTATCCAACACTTTCCCTACTGTTGCATTCTCTGGAGTGGGAATAGTAATGTTTACCCCTACGCTATCCAACACTTTCCCTAAAGTTGCACTCTCTGGAGTGGGAATAATAATTTTTACCCCTACGCTATCCAACACTTTCCCTACTGTTGCACTCTGTGGAGTTCGAATGGTAATTTTTACCCCTACGCTATCCAACACTTTCCCTACTGTTGCACTCTCTGGAGTGGGAATAGTAATTTTTACCCCTACGCTATCCAACACTTTCCCTACTGTTGCACTCTCTGGAGTGGGAATAGTAATTTTTACCCCTACGCTATCCAACACTTTCCCTACTGTTGCACTCTTTGGAGTTGGAATAGTCATTTTTACCCCTACGCTATCCAACGCTTTCCTTATTGTTGCACTCCCTGCAGTGGGTATAGTAATTTATACCTGTACATTATCCAACACTTTCCCTATTGTTACACTCCCTGGAGTGGAAATAGTAATTTTTAGCTCTACGCTATCCAACATTTTCTTTACTGTTTTTTTTGGAGCTGGAGTAGTAGTTTTATTATCGGTGCTATTTAATATTTTTTGTATTATTTTAGCTAATGTAATATATAATTAATTTTAACAATATTCAAATTAAATGTAATTTTTTAAATGTGTTATATTTAATTATTTAATTTTTATTCATGTTATTGTTTTATGTGTATGATGTATTTGTAATTTATAATAATTTTTAACAAGGTATAAGTTATTAAAACAATTATTAAAATGTATTATTAAGTAAGTATATATATTATATATTATATGTATATGTTTAATTAATGTTTTATTACATTATATATATTAATTATTAATTTTAAACATTATAAAATATATTTAATTATGTTTATTTTATTTATAAGTAATATTTGGCTTATTTTACATATTTTTTTTAACTAAAAAATACTTTATATTTTTAATAACGATATTTTTGACATTCTATATTTTATTTTCGATATTTTTGTACTTACCATGTTGTAGATAGGATCTCGATATTCTTGTCATCGATATTTTTGTGTCGATATTTTTGTAGGTCGATTTTCTGTCCGTCGATATTCTGTCAGACATTCATAAATTTCATTATAATAATAATAATGCTTGTTATGCCAAGAACAGACTCGCCAACCTATGCACGCCCTGCGCGCCACCATGGGGACGCATGCTGTATGCGCAGCACGAAATTCATGCAGAGACGTTGCTGCAATTTGCGGTGCTCTACCAATCTACTGTGCAGCGTGACCAGGCGCGATTGGACGCCTTCCTGGACTCAGTGCGCCGGCCTAGAATTACTTCTGAACAGTGCGCAGCACTGAAAGCACAAATTGCTCTTGACAAAATCTGTGAGGCCATCACGGCACTAGTGACAGCCAAAACCCCCGGACCAGACAGGCTACCTGCCAAATACTACAAGGCATATACTGCGAATCTGGCCCCGCACCTGCACACCCTCTATACTATGGCACTGGAAGAATCGATAGTCCCCTCGTCGCTTATTGAAGCGTGTCTGGTCTCTCTGCCAAAACCTGCCAGAGACCTCACCGACCTGGGCTCCTATTGGCCGTTGGCCCTATTGAACACGGACTATAAGGTTCTAGTGAAAGTCCTAGCCGACCGACTGGCACCCACGGTCCCAACCCTAGTTCTTTCTGATCAAAATGGATTTGTACCCACACGCAACACCTCCTTAAACCTGAGGCATTTTATCAGGGTCACTATGGTGCCAATTACGATCCGGTAAAAAAATTCCCCGTGCGACTCGTATCCGGTCTTTTTACCGTACGAATCGTACAAGTGCCGTACGAACTGGCAATCACGATTCGCATGGGAAAAAGACCATACGAATCGCCATTCGTACCCGCGCTGGGGGTACGCACCGTACATACACGGGTGGGGGTACGACTCGAACGTACTCGGGTGTACATACACGGGGGGGTTCGACACGTACAGTTCGACACGTACTCGGGTGTCCATACACGGGGGGTTCGACACGTACTCGGGTGTACATACACGGGGGTTCGACACGTACTCGGGTGTACATACACGGGGGTTCGACACGTACAGTTCGACACGTACTCGGGTGTACATACACGAGGGGGTTGGACACGTACAGTTCGTCACGTACTCGGGTGTACATACACGGGGGGGGTTCGACACGTACTCGGGTGTACATACACGGGGGGGTTCGACACGTACAGTTCGACACGTACTCGGGTGTACATACACGGGGGGTTCGACACGTACAGTTCGACACGTACTCGGGTGTACATACACGGGGGGGTTCGACACGTACTCGGGTGTACATACACGGGGGGGTTCGACACGTACATGCGGGGGCTGGGGGGGGTACGGTGCGTACATGCGGGGGCTGGGGGGGGTACGGCGCGTACATGCGGGGGCTGGGGGGGGTTCGACGCGTACATGCGGGGGCTGGGGGGGGTACGGCGCGTACATGCGGGGGCTGGGGGGGGTACGGCGCGTACATGCGGGGGCTGGGGGGGGGGGTACGGCGCTTACCGGGCCACCTACTCTGGTCGTTTCGCGCCGTAGTTCGCATTTTCGGCACTTTTTGGGTGCCGTAAAAATATTGCCGTCCGGACTGCTGTCGGTTCGAATCGTAATTCCTGGGTCGTGAAACGCTGCCTGGAAGCGTCCCGACGTCAGGTCGCAGCATTCCCGGATCACATTCGTATGCATATTTTCGTCGGTCGGTGTTTTTTACGATTCGTACGGAAATGGTGTTTCCGTGCGAATCGTAATTCCATGTTTGTAATGTTTTACAACCGGGTACGAGTCGGACGGAGAACACGCTCCGACCGACGGTTCGTACCCGGTTTTTACCGGATCGTAATCGGCACCTATGTATTCGTCAGAATGCTGGCCATACGCAGAATGCTTAATATTGAATCTTGAGAAGGCCTTTGACTCCCTGGAATTGGATTTTTAATTCGCTGCACTAGCACGCTGTGGACTTGACTGAACCTTCATCCGCATGATTAGACTGCTTTATAGGGAATCAATCGTGTGAGTGAGGACAAGTCCATATATATCTGCTCCAGTCATGGTGGGAAGGGGAAGTAGGCAAGGTTGCCCTTTGTCTCTGCTGCTTTTTTCATTTGCCTTAGAGCTACTGGCTGGGGCCATTCATGCTGGAGGTGTGGACTGCGGCATCCAGCTGGGGGATGGCACGCACATTATTTCACTGTACGCTGATGACATCCTTGTATATGTCAGAGATATCCAGTTGATCCCCCCTCTACTGGTGCACATCTTGGCAGACTTCGCTGCCTTGTCGGAACTGAGAGTTAACACTGCACAATCATGCCTATACCCTTTTGACAGCACATGCCCGGTCCCGATGTTTACACTTAATGGAATTTGCATCCAGTGGAGGGCTGATGCCTTCATCTACCTATGAATAAGGATATACCGTCACCAGGCGGACTTCCTAGAAGGCAACCTGGGCAGGGCACTGACAACTGTCCGCTCCCAGATGTCCTTCTGAGGCACACTCCCGTTATCGCTATCAGGCCATGTGGCACTCACCAAAATGGTGGTCCTGCTGCAACTCCTCTACTATTTTGCAAATCAACCCCTATACATCCCTCTGCCCTTCTTTCGTGCTCTCGAGAGAACCATCAGAGACTTCCTCTAAGGGAGCTCCCGTCACCGTGTAGCTATCAAGAAACTCTACCTACCAACAGATCAAGGAGGCCTAGTGGCACCAACTATGGAACAATATCGTGTCGCGGTGCAGTCCGACCGCGGAATCACGATCCATCCCGTGCGTCCGATGTTACAACCGTATGGAAAAAACACCGTCCGCACCGAACTCCCATAGCAACCATGGAGACATGTGCCCGCATACATGCCCAACACTCCCCCCAGCCCCCGTACGTTCGAGTCGTACCCCCCGTGTATGTACACCCCCACCCGTGTATGTACACCCGTGTATGTGTCGTACCCCCCGTGTATGTACACCCGTGTACGTGTCGTACCCCCCGTGTATGTACACCCGTGTACGTTAGAGTCGTACCCCCCCCTGTATGTACACCCGTGTATGTGTCGTACCCCCCGTGTATGTTCACCCGTGTACGTGTCGTACCCCCGTGTACGTTCGTGTCGTACCCCCCGGTATTTACACCCGTGTATGTTCGTGTCGTACCCCCGTGTATGTACACCCGTGTACGTTAGAGTCGTACCCCCCCTGTACCCCCCCTGTATGTACACCCGTGTACGTGTCGTACCCCCCCGTGTATGTACACCCGTGTACGTTAGAGTCATACCCCCCCCTGTATGTACACCCGTGTACGTGTCGTACCCCCCTGTGTACGTTCGTGTCGTACCCCCCGGTATTTACACCCGTGTACGTTCGTGTCGTACCCCCCGTGTATGTACACCCGTGTACGTGTCGTACCCCCCCGTGTACGTTCGTGTCATACCCCCCCCGGTATTTACACCCGTGTACGTTCGTGTCGTACCCCCTGTGTATGTACACCCGTGTACGTGTCGTACCCCCCGTGTATGTACACCCGTGTACGTGTCGTACCCCCGTGTATGTACACCTGTGTACGTGTCATACCCCCTGTGTATGTACCCCCGTGTATGTGTCGTACCCCCGTGTATGTACACCCGTGTACGTGTCGTACCCTCGTGTATGTACAACCGTGTACGTGTCGTACCCCCCCGTGTATGCACACCCGTGTACGTGTCGTACCCCCGATGTATGTACACCCGTGTACGTGTCGTTACCCCCGTGTATGTACACCCGTGTACGTGTCGTACCCCCCGTGTATGTACACCGGTGTACGTGTCGTACCCCCGTGTATGTACACCCGTGTATGTGTCGTACCCCCCCGTGTATGTACACCCGTGTACGTGTCGTACCGCCCGTGTATGTACAACCGTGTATGTGTCGTACCCCCGTGTATGTACACCCGTGTACGTGTCGTACCCCACGTGTATGTACACCCGTGTACGTGTCATACCTCCGTGTATGTACACCCGTGTACATGTCGTACCCCCGTGTATGTACAACCGTGTACGTGTCGTACCCCCGTGTATGTACACCTGTGTACGTGTCGTACCCCCGTGTATGTACACCCATGTACGTGTCGTACCCCCATGTATGTACACCCGTGTACGTGTCGTACCCCCGTGTATGTACACCCGTGTACGTGCCGTACCCCCGTGTATGTACACCCGTGTACGTGTCGTACCCCCCCCTGTATGTACACCCGTGTACGTGTCGTACCCCCGTGTATGTACACCCGTGTACGTTAGAGTCGTACCCCCACCCGCGTATGCATGGAGCGTACCCCCACCGCAACATTCTAAGTACGGAGCGCACCCCAGGCCCCAACATCACCACCTTCACACAACATCACGCATGTACGAGTCGTACCAAGCCACACACAAGGACAGCACTGTACAACTAAATGGCCCATGTACACACCGTACACACGCTAAAAACGCACGTACACAACCAGGACGAACCAAAACAACAAAAGAATACACCATTCGAATACAAAGCCACAAAACATGTCCAACAACCACTAAAACAACACATTCACTGACCTGCAACTGCCAAAAACCAAAACAGAGGCCCAAAACACAACCACTCCTTATAACACACCCACCCAAAGTTCAAACACAGCCACACCCACCAATGGACCAATAAAAAGGGCCCACACACACAAACCATGAGCCTTTGCAACAGACTCACTGCTGCCAGACCCCACAGACAACCTACAGCACCATACTAGAAGCTTTACCACACCTTACACTTGCACACCTTCACACACACACCTTCACAAACACCACCTCATCACATTCACACACACACCTGCACAACCACACCCACACACACACAACCATCCACACCCCCCCACCATCCACACCCACACCCCTCATCATGCCCACTAACAAGAATCCAAAGTCGAGCCACACCTCTTTGGAACATTGGTCAGACAGACCAGCACTTCAGCAAAAACAGCCATGTGGCAGACGATCGTCGATGCTGTGAATGCTGTTGCGGACACCAGAAGGAACAAGCAGGAATGCCAAGCCAGGTGGTATGATCTGCGGAGGAGGGTCCGAGCCAAGATGACCGATGAACACAACCAGGCCAACGTCACTGGAGGAGGGCCGGCCCGCAGACCCGTACACTACCATCCCTGGGAGGAGAGGGTGATGGCCATACTGCCGGTGGTGGCAGTGGACGGAGTAGATGGACTCCGAGAGCTGGGTGAGTACACAAACAACTCACCTCACATGGGGGGAACGTCATCCACAACCAAACTCACAAACAGGCACGCAACCACCCCAAGCTATCACATGACTCAACCACACTCCATGAACACGCACATGCCACTGGCGCCACCATGCCCCATGCACCCAGCTGGACAATGTCAAGTCACAGGCCACAGAAGACACCAACACATGACACGGTAAGCCGGATGGCGGGAGTGTGGGCCCAAAAAATCACATAGTGCAACTCAGAAGCAGACAACAATGCCCCCTGCCCATATGGCCTAGGTCACAGCCAGACAAACAGTGTGTCCCAACACAGGAATGACTTGCCAGCAAATGGCGGACGCCTTGCATCAACACATGGGGGTGACGGCACGTTCTTGCACATGACAGCAGCTAATGAACAGCCAACACTGTGAAAGAGTGGCAGCACACACCACCACAGCAGCAGTGCAGACACACACACTACACCCAATGGGTGCCTGGAGATCAGAAACAAACTCACATCAACAATCCAAGGGCCATTCAAAGATCTGCTAACAGTGTGTGCACAGTAAGCTGGGCTGAGGTGACAGAGGGTGACACACAGAGGGAGGGAGAGGGGGACAGAGAGGGAGGGAGACACAGGGACACGGACAGAGGGAGGAGGCTGACACACAGAGGGAGGGAGAGGGGGACAGAGAGGGAGGGAGACACAGGGACACGGACAGAGGGAGGAGGCTGACACACAGAGGGAGGGAGAGGGGGACAGAGAGGGAGGGAGACACAGGGACACGGACAGAGGGAGGAGGCTGACACACAGAGGGAGGGAGAGGGGGACAGAGAGGGAGGGAGACACAGGGACATGGACAGAGGGAGGAGGCTGACACACAGAGGGAGGGAGAGGGGGACAGAGAGGGAGGGAGACACAGGGAGAGCAAATCAGCCTTGTGGTGTGTGGGAATGTCTGCTCGTCAGCAGGTGGACTGCGTGCATGTAGACAAGGGTGGCCAGTGCCAGAACCCCCCTCTCCTCCATGGCAAAACACAGGGCCATGTCACAACCTGTGCACGAGCACAACGACAGCTACCTGCATCATATAAGTGTGTGGAACAACTCCATGTGCCCATGTACAGTGCTACACGGAAGGCGCCAATGCACGGCTCGCCACACCTGCCCACTCCACTGCTGACTGCAGTCACACTTGACGCAGCAAGTAAGACTGTGCCACACATAGGTAAAGTCGCCAAAGCTGTGCCCAAGGGACATACCCATGCACAAGTGCACTGTGAGTGGAATGCAAGACATAACCAAATTCCCAGAGGAATTGTGCCAACTTTGAAACGAATGAAACATGAATGTTGCATGGAACAAAATTAACATTGTCTCTCTCACACAAAGGTCAACGTCGTGGATCACCCCCCAACACTGGGGGGAAGACTCACAGGACCCGGCTCGGCGGGATGAAGGAGCCACCAGCAGCGACGACTCTCACCACTCTGTGGACGAACCCGACCCCGACCAACCTGGCCCCTCTGGTGTCCAACGACCTGCAACACCTGCGTCAGGTACAACTGGGCCAACCACCACCCCCACTCCTGCCACATCCCAGGAGACACCCAGGATCCCTGCCCCACCACCACAATGCAGCAAGGCTGGCCAGGAGGGACACGGTGTCCCGGGCACCCAGGAGGAGGCAGGCGACAACGCCAATGCCACCCCTCAGGGGTCCCGGAGACCCGATGTGCCCACAAGGGCATGCCAGGTGCAAGTGGGCAGGGTTGGTGGGAGTGGAGGACGGCGGAGGTGCCAGCCTGACCAGTTGGCTGGGGAACCGGTATATTCCCATGTCCGAAACATCCTGGACACATACCGGCAGGACACCACGGGCAGTGCCCAGGTTGTGTCCATCCTCGAGGAGATCAAGACCCAGCAGGCCCAGCAACATGCGGAGCAACATGCCTGTCTACAGCAACACCAGCGGCGGATGGAGGACAGACAGGCTGAGCTCATGACGGTGTTCACGGGAATTCACAGTACACTCCGTCGGATGGCCGACAACATGGGCAACCCTCCCTGTGCCAGCAGGCGTAGAACATCACCACCCACAGGGAGGGATCAGGAGGAGGAGGAGGAAACATCCAATGGAGCATCCCAAACATCGTCACGGCCTGCTTCTGAGGGTCCCTGCAGGAGGGCGGGTCATCCACAGAAAAGACCGTGAGGGTCGGCGCTACAGCACCATCTCCCAGGACACCTGGCCTGGCACCTGGCCCACTGGACCAACAGCAGCACAGCATCAAAAGACATTCTCTGCCACATGGACTTGCTGGTCACTGTCTGATCAATGTTGACAAAGACTGTGGCATGGACTCTGAGGATTTCAAATGGCAAGGACACCAACTCCCCTAGTGAACTTTGGATTCCACACACCCGGAAAGCCCCTCATGTCAACCCCCCCCCCCCAACCAAAATAAAAAGTCACACCATGAAGAGAAGATGCCTACTGGTTGCATTATTACCTTACATGTGTCTTGTAAAGTCTAACCATGCCTGAGTTCTCATTTGACTTCAACCATCCACACCCTGGGGCCTGAGTCTGGCACAGGACACACATGGGTCACAGTGTATTAGGCAAGACAGACATGGAGCACCATACACACCCGTGATGGGCCCAACCAGCTGAGGGGGGGGGCCGCACAACCGTGCCGGCAGACATATTGAGTACAGCGACAGCCATGCGCAGAGGTCAGGGATCATGTGGAGTGTCCTGGGGGGCACCCAGGTATGTGTGGACAGGTGGCAGAACCATGTCCTGCAAGCTTGAGTCAGGTGGATGCAGAGAATGGTGGCCTGGCCAACGTTGGATGCATGGGGATGGCACATGTCACAATACCCACACAGTCATGGACATCATTCACAATACACAGTCTAATCCCACACAAACAGCTTGCATCTTGCTACTCTACACATAGACACATAGCCACTATCACGGTAAACCATGCCAGACATGCCGTATGCCCCATGGCAACACACCAGCATTGACTGAGAAGAGGCACCTTGGAGGCATAGGGACACCTTTATTAGTCAGGTATTCGGGATTGCAGAGGCAACTCGGAGTACACATGAACAGGTCATGTGGAGTAACATGTGGGTCCAACACTGGCACCCCCCTTCTGCAGCACAAATGCGTGATAGCCAAGGAACTGGCACACAAGTGTCGGCTAACAGCTAAACACCCCCTGCTGCTCACGGAGAGCCTGCCATACACCATTGATCCGCTGATGTGGAAGTCCCACACCATGTCAAGCCAATGCAAACCGTATGTGTCCGAGGGCAGTGTAACACACATTGATGCCATCATCACATTCCACAATCCCATCACTGATGACTGTCAACAAGTCTGACCATCTATTCAGGTGTACCCATCTGCATGTCATGTGTACCATGGTGATGCGACATGTCTGCAGAGGAACCAAACATCGACAGGGGCAGTGTGCATACATCGTGAACAACTGCCACACCCAATACACCCCTGATGCATCCCTTACCCTAAGGAGACTTCCAAACTTGTCCGTGCGTGTAACGCTGAGTTAGCACACGATGACGTGTCCATGAGGAATAGCAGTGCCACAACAATGCAACCAGCAGACGGCATGCGCAAGTACCTGGGGAAGAGAGACACACAAGAAGTCAGCCACAAAAAGCACAGCCACTTGCATGTGCATGTACTCGACACTTGTATGGATGACAACATGCTAGGTCACAATTATAACTGGGGAAATACACTCATCACTGGCACCATCACTCGAGTGACACATCCACACACACCTCTGACTCACGTAGCATACATGCAGATGGACACACACATCGCAACACATGCCGCACGGGGACCAATGCGTGCACACTCAGACACTGGTACTCACCACTAAGCAAAGAAGTCGCGTATGAGCCGAGTCCGGATGTCCTCTTGCGGCTCAACATCCTCCACATCACTAGCCCCATTGCCAAGCCCTTCGTCCTCCACGGGTGGATGGTCCTGATCATCTTGATCCAGGATGAGTGGCACAGCTTTCTCAACTGCCATGTTGTGCAGCATGCAGCAGACCATGAAGATTTTGCAGACCTTCGCCGGGGCATATGGGAGGGCGCCGCCGGTCTTGTGGAGGCATCGGAATCGGCTCTTCAGGAGGCCAAATGTCCTCTCTATCACTCGCCTTGTCCGGCCATGGGCTGTGTTGTAGCGGAGCTGGGCTGGCGTGATGAGGTTGCGGAGAGGTGTGATCAGCCATGGCATGTTTGGATAGCCAGCGTCCCCTACATGGAAAGCACATGGACATAAGTAGGACAGGAGAAGCGGTCGTGCTGGAAGTCTATGCAAAATACAGGACAGACAGAGTGTACCCACCAACAACACATGCTCGTTCGTTGCGCAGCTGCGTCATCATTTCAGGCACCCTACTACGCCTCATGATGTAGGCATCGTGTGCTGATCCTGGAAAACGAGCACAGACATGTGAAATCACCATGTTGGATAGACACACCACAAGGGCATTGATGGAGTGGTAGTGCTTGCGATTCCTGTACGCTACCTCCTGTGCCTGTGGTGGTACCAAAGCCACATGTGTCCCATCTGTGGACCCAATGACATGGGGCATCCCTCCCAGGGCATAGAATCCACGCTTGACCCCAGTCAACATTTCAGGGGTTGGGAAATGGATGAACTCATCCAGGTGAAGCAACATGGCCTCTAAGAAATCATGCAGCACACGACAGAACATGCTCTGGGACATGCCACCAACATGAGCTATGGTATTTTGAAAGGTACCCGTGGCCAGAAAATGTAGGGCTGCCATTACCTTCAGCTTGGGTGTCAGTGCCGTAGGATACCTGTGCAGCGGTTGCAGGTGTGGTGCCAGTCTCGCCGTCAACTCCAGAATCAACCGTTGGGGGAAGCAGTAGCACCGGATACAGTCATTCTCCCGCATGGCAGCCAAGTCTGGAATTGGTCTGGGAAGAGGCGGCGCTCTGCAGTAATTTGGAAGTGACAAGGAAGAGTGAGTGCACTACAACAACAATTTATATGTACTGAGCACATGTTAATCTGTCAATACACATATGCTACATACGGAGTCAGGTATGTGCTACATGCCCTGGACACGTATGGCTGCCAGGTGACACTCCTACCAAGACCCAGCTACACACGGAGATTGTGAACCTCCACATGCCATGGCATGGGACTAGCTGTGTCCCAGTGTAAGTGAACAGCCAGACGCAAGACAGGAGTGACATACATCCACACATCAGCAGAAGTAGGATGTCGATTGCAGACACTGGTAGCGGAACACTAGAGCCACAGGTCACCTGACATTACACTAGGACAGGCCACACACCTTGCCATGAAGGTGTACATGTGATGACTCACCACACATTCATAGAGAGGATGGAGACATGTCCTTGTTACGCTACTTTGTGTCCCATGCATACATACGCACCTCACATCGGGTACCACATGTGGCCTGGTGTGCGGAACAGTGTGCCATGTCAATCTACACACAGACACATGTTGGTTGCTGCAACAGCTGATGCTTTTGAGGGAGCACCAACATAAACCCAATGTGAACCCCCCACACATACATGACATAGTCACATGGTGCACCGTGGGTAGTGACCTGTCTGGTGTGGTAACCCCTGTAGCGGCCATCAGGGGACACTTGCGTGTGTTGTTGACCGTGCCATGCCAGTGACGCTCATCCCAAGTGTGCAGTACGACATGCACACATGTCAAAGGAGTCAAGGGCATGCCCGGCACACATTGCACCGTCACCCAAAACATCTGTACACATCTCATTATACATCTGGTGCCTTCTCGACTCAGGAGTGAGTTGCCACATCACAGCCTTTCACACCTGTGCCCCACACATGTAGTACTGCCCAGACAATGGCTTGATGTCCATCCATGGACAAGTATGTCAGCCCTATTCCTTCCTGTGTGCTGCCTGTCACCACTGTGATGTGTGAAAGGCACCGTACTTTCGCTAAGAGGGCCTGTGTACATTCCCTATCACTATGGGAGTGCTGCCGTATGTGTACCCATAGTGATAGTGAGCGTACGCAGGCGTGTACGGGCCGTACCACTATGGGTGTTCTCGCGTATGCGTACTCATAGTGGTACGGCCCGTACACACGCCTGTATGCTCACTATCACTATGAGTGTTCTCGCGTATGCGTACTCATAGTGATAGTGAGCGTACAGGCGTGTGTACGGTCCGTACCACTATGAGTACGCATACGCAAGAACACCCATAGTGATAGTGAGCGTACAGGCGTGTGTACGGGCCGTACCACGATGGGTGTTCTCGCATATGCGTACTCATAGTGGTACGGACCGTACACACGCCTGTACGCTCACTATCACTATGAGTACGCATACGCGAGAACACCCATCATGGTACAGCCCGTACACATGCCTGTACGCTCACTATCACTATGGGTGTTCTCGCGTATGCGTACTCATAGTGGTATGGACCGTACACACGCCTGTACGCTCACTATCACTATGAGTACGCATACGCGAGAACACCCATAGTGATAGTGAGCGTACAGGCGTGTGTAGGTCCGTACCACTATGAGTACGCATACACGAGAACACCCATAGTGATAGTGAGCGTACAGGCGTGTGTACGGTCCGTACCACTATGAGTACGCATACGCGAGAACACCCATAGTGATAGTGAGCGTACAGGCGTGTGTACGGGCCGTACCACGATGGGTGTTCTCGCGTATGCGTACTCATAGTGGTACGGACCGTACACACGCCTGTACGCTCACTATCACTATGAGTACGCATACGCGAAAACACCCATAGTGATAGTGAGCGTACAGGCGTGTGTACGGGCCGTACCACTATGAGTACGCATACGCGAGAACACCCATAGTGATACGGAGCGTACACACGCCTGTACGGGCCGTTGCTATGCATTTGGGGTGCCCTAGGGCCCCGGAACGCACCGTACCTGTGTGTGAAGCTCCAAATTACATAGGGGACACATGAGGGACAAGTATAAAGGCCTACATGCATGCTGGTTGTCATGGGGACCAAGTTTAAAGTTTGAATATTTGGAAGCAGGTGCACAGCAGTAGTCAGTTTGAATGAATCTACTTTGTTGCAATGTGCTTCAGGAGTTGACATCATGCTGAAGAAAAAAACCACAATGAGAACCCACTGACTGTGCTAGGTTTGAAGGGATTGGAGGAAACATAGGATGCAAATGTGAGTGACCAATCACTCTGTACTCCTGTGCATGAAACAGGCCAGCAAGGCAGATATAAGGCAGCCAGGTCCCATGAGGGAGCACTTGCCTGCACATCTTTGTATTCCACGACCCAGCTGCTGCTACTGATTCCCTGGAACCATGTCAAGGTCTGTGGAGAGGTCACAGCCCTTCACCCTGGAGGAGAACCTGGCTTTGCTGGATGTGATCCTCCCACAGTACCCCATGCTGTATGGGCGACCAGGGTATCAGGTGAGTGCAGAGTCCACTGGCACAGACTGTGTCCCTTTTTTGTGACTGTGACTTCTGGCATTGTGTCCAGGTGTGGCACACATGCTATGTACTGTAGGGGGGTTCCGGGGGGGAAATGCCTGATGTCTCCCAGCCAGAGCATGCTGTGGTGCATGTCTGCCGTCCTCACTTGCATTGTGTTTACTGTGACAATCACTGCATGGTGCATGCCACATTCTGCCTGTCTTACCCTCCTGGGAATGTAGCCTCTACAGTCCTCATGTGATTATGTGGTCAGCCCAGTGTGACAGGTGACTGTACCCCCAGATGTGTGTTAGTTCTGTGTACCTGTGCTGAGAGTGTCCACATGATGTGGGCGTACCCTGGACATCGGTGTGTGTGTAAGTCCCCTGTCATGTGGGTGGGTGCATATGTGGGGTGTGGCACCCGGGCTGCATGAGGGATGGATATACCCTGCCCATGTGATGTGAGCAGGGAGCAGTGCTGTATGTCTGACGTGCAGAGCCAGCCCCACACCTGTGAGCCCCCCCCCCCGTCTAGTGGCGCATGTGCAGAGTGAGTTTTGTCGCAGCATTTGGCAATGGAAGGTGAATGTCCTGTGCCTGTGTGTGTCTGTGCACTCTGCTGCGGTAGCGTCAGTGGCCTGTGGCTTGTGACTGCTTAGAGGTGCTGCACATTATCCTGGTGTACCTTGTGATGCACAGTGTGAGCCTGGATCATTGATTGTGTAGTTGCCCTCATTCCACCTGTGTACTTTCAATGGCACGTACTGCTTTTGCCCTTCCCCAGAGGATGATGTCCCTATGACAAAGGTGCAATGTGTTGGATGCATACTATGCCTTGTTGTACACAGCACATTTGTTCTAATATGTCTCTCTGTGACAGGTGCCTGGTGTATTGATGTAGTGTCACTTGTTCATCCTCACAGGTGGGCGCCTCTGCCAAGGAGCAGATATGGCTGACCGCCGTCAGTGCCGTGAGGAGTGCGGATGGTCGGAAGCGGCGCCTGTCCCAGGTGAGGAAACGCTGGCAGGATATCCGGTGCTGGACGCGGAGGATCGCACAAGTCCTTCTGGGGGACTCACCTGAGACCCATAAGAACCGGGGGCGCCGCCGTCTGACCCACATCCACAAGCGTGTGCTGGCGGTGGTATTTCCAGACTTGGAGAGGCGCTTACAGGAGAAGCAGCAGCAGGAAGGGGGTAGGTACATGTGTGTTTGTTGTGTGTCACCAGCATTTGTAAGTGCACAGTTGCATGGATTCACTGCCAGGTTTTAAAGGTGCTGTGCAGATCCAGTTACCCACAGTATAGCTGTGCTCTCCTGCCTCCCTTCCCCTCCTTGCAATGTGTTCCCTGGTCTGTGTGTAGTCACTCCTTCACAAGGTTATCTAGGCTGGCACTTTCTCCATATGAACTATGCCTGTAGCATCATGTGTGGGGGTGGTGTGTAACAGGTTTTGGGACCTTGCCTGTGCCCTGTCCAGTTCAGTACATGTGGGTTCCATGTCAGTTGGCACTGATGCCGAGTGCAGACATGGCAGTTAGTCTCTCAAGTGTCATGCCTTACAGCGCGCATGTCCTATGTTGTGGCCTGTGACATGATGTGCATGAGTGTGCGATACGCATAGTGCAGGGATGGTGGCGTGTGTTGCAGTCATTCCCATTCAGGACCATGGAGTTGTGTGGCCACTACTGTCCCCTGGGGCATATTTTCCTAGGTGTCATGTGTGTCATCACAAAACGTGGACACTCTCAGTGTCTACAGCATAGGTTGTGCTCTGTGCCATTGTCCCCCGGCACCATGTATATTGACGTGAAATGTAGTACAAGTGTCCACTGGACAGCCTGACCTGATTGCCCTTGTTCATAGTCACAGTGGCCAGTGCCTGTGTGTCTTGTTACAATCATCTGATGATGGCCATTAGTACATGATTCTTTGGACAGGCGCACCTTGGGAATTTGGCGTCCAATCTTACATTTATGCAGCCCCTGTGTATTTCACCCAGACTAAGAGATGTAAGTGCTTCCTGTGTCTCAACAAATTGTCTCATGTAGGGGGTGGTTGGTGCGGGCAAAGCCTACATGTCAAAACCTGAAATATCCTTGCTAGGTCTGGCCAGTGTGTGATGTTTGTCTGGACATACACTCAAGGTGCAGTGAGACAGTCATGTTGGCCATGTTTTCAGTATTACCTATGCAGCATGCGCCTCAAGTTCATGGATATGGTCCCTGCTCATCCCTATTTTCGGCAACGCTGTGTGGTGCAGATGCAGTGCTGGATTGTCCCCAGGGCCTGGCTCCTATGTCAGACTCCATTTCATGTCATTTGCAATTGTGTCATGCTCTCCATGGATTTTCAGTGGCATGGTGGGTCTACTAACTGTGTGTTGCATGCCCTACATCTGTACCTTGTTTTGTAGATGTTACTGATCTTTCTTTTCAGGCTATGCACTGTAACCTATGTAGATTGGACTCATGTGACATATGTATACAGGTGTGTGAATAATTGCTGTCTCTTCACCTTGCCCACAGCATCGTCGGGGGACACGGAGGGAGACATGAGCACAGACGGAGCGGAGGGACCGAGCACCAGTGCCAGTGTTGACATCGTGGCTGGCACATTGAGTGGTACTGAGGCGGAGGAGAGTGAGGCCGAGGACCTGTCCACTGGCACGACTGAATATGAAGCTGACGGGTCCGAGGATGATCTCTCCGAGTGGGCGGAGGCTGCACCAGCAGCTGACAGCGGCACAACATCGCACCCCGCCCCCTCCATTGCCATCAGCCGCCTCCCACTTGCTCGTGTCCCTTCCCAGCGTGCCCGGTCACCATATGTTAGACGGACCGGGAGGGTCGGCCGAGGACAAGGGGAGAGGTCTCCGGGGAGAGCCGTCTCCAGCGATCGTACAGACAAATAACTTCCCCCCCACAGACAGATACCACACCAGGAGATGAGTTAGCGTTCTTTATAAGCACTTCTGAAGGTACGATGAAAAGGTACAAGGAGGTCTGGACTCAGGGGTCCCCTCGATTCAAGTCTCTCAAGATGGGGAAAGGGGGTAGCGGGATAGTCTGGTTACCAGTCTGGTAGTTGAGGTGGTATGGTGGGTAGCTCACAATCCTCGAGCTTAGGTGGTCTAGCTGGTACGGGCCGCGGCAGCGCCAGCAGGTCCCAGTGAAGATGGTCGATACACGGTCCGTGGCAGCGCCAGCAGGTCCCAGTGAAGATGGTCGATGTACGGTCCGCGGCAGCGCCAGCAGGTCCCGGTGAAGATGGTCGTTACAACGGGCCACGGCAGCGCCAGCAGGTCCCGACGAGGATGGATGTTGCAGAAGGCCGCGGCAGCGCCAGCAGGCAGGTCGATAGTTCACAAGATAGGGCTACGGCAGCGCCAGTAGTCCGTCAAGGCTGAGTTCTCTCGGTGTCTCTCGACTCCAGGATACAACTGCCTTCCTGCTCCGCAGCTGCTCTAGTTATAGGGCAGGTGCCCTTTGATGTCCGGACCCTCGCACTTGGAGGTCGGAGGGTCCGGGATGAAGGTGTCCAGACACCCAGCGGGGGGGTGGAGCCGGTGCCTGGGGGAGCTGGAGGCGATCGTCACCTGGCGGGGGAGAGTCCTTGGTGCTTCGTCCTCCCATTGACCTGCCAAGTGGTCCGCTCACCTCCTGGGTGGATGGTGGTGCCGGGATGTCGGGGCCGGCCAGGCCCAGGGTTAGGGTCGGGGGGAGGCCACGCGGCCTCGTGGCGCAGGGCCCAAGATGGCGGCTTGACCCGGCCGAGGGAGCCGGTGGTGGCTTGGGCCCGTGATACATGGAGGTCCGAGGGCAGGAGTTCCGTCGGGAGACGGAGTGCGGGTGATTCTCGTGGGTCGCGCCTGGGGGGCCGGGGCTTGGGCCCTGTCATGCGGGGAGGGAGCAAGCCCTTCGTGTGGCCTGTCCAACATGCGTCCCCCCCAGCTGAAGGCGGGGAGAGTCACCCATCTCCTTGGGGACTCTCCTCGTCGAGGCGGAAGAAGCGGGACAGGCCATCTGCGTTGGCGTGGTCTTGGCCCGGTCGGTGCTCCACGGTGAAGTCCATTCCCTGCAGGGAGATGGACCAGCGCAATAGTTTTGGGTTTTCCCCCCGCATCTGCATCAGCCACTGCAGGGGTCTATGGTCGGTTTGTACCCGGAAGTGGGTACCGAAGAGGTAGGGCCGGAGCTTTTTGAGGGCCCACACCACTGCGAAGGGCTCCCTCTCGATGGTGCTCCAGCGCTGTTCTCGGGCCAGGAGACGTCGGCTGATGAAGGCCACCGGCTGGTCATGACCCTCGGGGTTCACTTGGGAAAGAACCGCTCCGATGCCGTGGTCGGAGGCGTCTGTCTGTACTACGAATTCCCGACTGTAATCGGGGGCCTGGAGCACAGGGGCGGTGCACAGGGCGGCCTTCAGCTTTTCGAAGGCCGCTTGACAATCGGGGGTCCAGTTAATCCGCTTTGGTTGGTTCTTGGACGTGAGACCCGTGAGGGGCCCCACAATGCTGCCGTAGTCCCTCACGAACCGCCGGTAGTAGCCGGTGAGCCCCAAGAAGGCTCGGACTTCGGTCTGAGTGACGGGGGGCTGCCAGGACTGGATGGCAGCAATCTTAAGTTGCAGTGGGGCCACCAGCCCGCTCCCCACCTGGTGCCCCAGGTAGGTCACGGACCCTTGACCAATTTGGCATTTGCCGGCCTTAATCGTGAGGCCGGCCCGCTGGAGGGCCTGTAGGACCTCCTGGAGGTGGAGGAGGTGGTCGGACCAGTGGCGGCTGTATACAGCGATATCGTCCAGGTAGGCAGCGCTGAACTCTTCGAGCCCCGCCAAGACCTGGTTCACAAGACGTTGAAATGTAGCGGGGGCGTTCTTCATGCCAAAGGGCATGACCTTGAAGTGGTAGTGGCCATCGGGGGTAGAGAAGGCGGATCGTTCTTGAGCCCGGGGTGTGAGACTGATCTGCCAGTAGCCCGCTGTTAGGTCGAAGATACTGAGGTAGCGGGCGGCCCCCAGCCGGTCGATCAATTCATCCGCTCGGGGGATAGGATGAGCGTCGGTTCGGGTGACAGCGTTCAAGCCCCGGTAGTCGACGCAGAATCTCAGTTCAGGTGTGGTGCCGGGGGCAGCGGCTTTGGGGACCAATACAACTGGACTGGCCCAGGGACTGTCCGAGGGCTCGATGACCCCGATCGTGAGCATTTTGGCCACTTCCTCTTGTATGCAGGCCCGTACCCGATCTGGTACGCGGTAGGCCCGGTGCCGGACAGGGGGACTGTCCCCGGTGTCCACGTCGTGCAAGCACCAAGGGGTGACCCCGGGAGTGAGGGAGAACAGTGAAGCGAACCGCAGCAGGAGGTCCTGGCAGCCCTGGCGTTGCTCTGGGGTGAGGGCATCGGAGAGCCGGACCCCGTCCACGGAACCGTCGTTCTCCTGAGTCTTCAGGAGATCCGGGAGGGGTTCGGAGTCCTCCTCTGCTCCACTGTCTGTAGCCATCAGGAGGCTGAGTTCTGAGCGCACAAAGTGTGGTTTGAGTCTGTTGGTGTGGAGGACCCGAAGGGGGTTCCGGGTGGTCCCCATGTCGATGAGGTAAGTGACGGGGCTTTTGCGCTCGACCACCTTGAAGGGCCCCGTCCACTTATCTTGTAAGGCACATGGTTCGGTGGGGGACATCACCCACACTTGTTGTCCAGGTTCGAACTCGACGGAGGAGGCATTGTGATCATACCATCTCTTCATGTCTTCCTGGCTGGCCTCGAGGTTCGCCTTGGCCATCTCCCTGAAGCGTCGGGTCTGATTACGTAGGGCCAGGAGGTACTTGAAGACGTCTGGAGGGGTCTTTAGGGGGGCCATCTCCCAACCTTCTTTGACTAGGCTGAGGGGCCCTCGCACAGGGTGCCCGTACAGGAGTTCGAAAGGGCTAAAACCGAGGGACTTCTGGGGAACTTCTCGGTAGGCGAAGAGGAGGCACGGGAGTAGTACATCCCACTGGCGACGGAGGGGCTCTTCCAATCCCCCAATCATCCCCTTGAGAGTGCGGTTGAATCGCTCCACTAGTCCGTTCCCTTGGGGGTGATAGGGGGTCGTGAATCGGTAGGTGACCCCGCACTGTTGCCAGAGGGACTTCATGTATTTGGAGATGAAGTTTGTGCCTCGGTCGCTGACGACTTCTCGGGGGAAGCCCACCCTGGAGAAGATCCCCATTAGGGCCCGGCCAACCACCGGAGCTGTTACCGTTCGTAGAGGCACCGCCTCGGGGTAGCGGGTGGCGTGATCCACCAGTACCAGGATGAACCTATGTCCTTGTGCCGTGCGGGGGTCCAGGGGCCCCACAATGTCTATTCCTACCCTCTCGAACGGGGTGGTGACCACCGGGAAGGGTTGTAGAGGGGCCTTCAGCTTACGGCCACTCTTCCCGCTGGCCTGGCACGTGGGGCAGGACCGGCAGTGGTTCAGGACGTCGTTCCGCATCTTCGGCCAGAAAAGTGGGTCACTAGGCGACTGTAAGTTTTGTCTTGGCCCAGGTGTCCAGCCAGGGGGACATCGTGGGCCAGATTGAGCAGGAAGTCTCTGAAGCGGAGAGGTACCACCAGTTCTCGACCGGCCCCTAGCTCTGCGATCCTCTGTTCGCTGTATAGCAGGTCGTTCTCCCAGTAGACCCAGTGAGTTCCGGTGGAGTCCCCTGCGCTCTGGACGCTGGCTTGTTGGCGGAGTCCCTCGAGGGAGGGGCAGGTCTTTTGCTCCTGGCGGAACTGTTCTTGGGTGGGCCCCCCTTCTTGACGCCACTGAGCCAGGCCGGGGACGTCCTGGAGTTGCGCGTCCCCTTCGGTCGTTGGCTCCGGGGGGTTGGCCTCATCGTTGTCTTCTACTGGGGCGACCGGGGGCGGAGGTGCTGGCCATTCCGGTTCTTCTGGTCGGGGAACGGCACGGGCTGCCATGGACCGGGTGGTTACGCAGGCCCAGTCCGGGAGGCCCAGCATCCCCAGGTGCTCTCTTCTCTCGACGGTGGCCCACTGGGAACTCTCAAGGTCATTCCCCAGGAGGCAGTCCACGGGGGCATCATCCCGGACCGTCACTTTCAACAGGCCGGAGACCCCTCCCCATTCGAAGGGGACGCAGGCCATTTGACACAGACTTTCGGAATTGTCGGCTGAGCGGACGGGGCAGAGAATGTTCGGCAGGATCTGCTCGGGTTTCACCAGGTGACAGCGGACGGCCGTCACACTGGCGCCTGTGTCACGTAAGGCCTCGGCCCGATGCCCATTAATGGTCACCCACTGACCGTATTTCCTGGTGTTGGCGGGTAGGGGAGCCCGCGGGACTATGTCTTTTCCCCCTAGGCACGCTAGAACCATGGCGGCCGGTTCCCACTCTTGCTGGGCCGGCTCATACTCTTCCTGTTCCTCTGACAGTCGTTCTTCCCCCAGGGCGGCGGCAGCTACCTGGCGGGGCTTGGGCGTTTGGTTCTGCGGGCAGCTCAGGTCATTGGCGTAATGGCCGACTCGCTGGCATCGGTGGCACGTGACATTGGCTCGGAACCCTGGACGCATCGGGGGGTTTCCCCGGCCGGCCGGGGGCGGGGTGCTGGCCACGGGTGTTGCCGGGAGGGTGTCTCTCCCTCGCCCCTGGCCTCCTCCTCCTCCCCGAGGACGGTGCTGGCCTTGGTTGCTTCGGTTCTGCTCGTGCGGTCCTCTCCGGCCCACTCGGGTGCTCTCCCATCGGTCAGCTTCAGCGGCGAGCTGCCGGGGGTCGGTCAATTTACTGTCGAGGAGGTGCTGCCTGAGCTCGACGAAGCAGTTGTTCGACAGGTGTTCCCATACCATGAGGTTAAAGAGTTGTTCGTAGGTCGTTACATGGCTCCCCTTGATCCAACCCTCGAAGGCTCGGCTGAAATAGTTTACGTACTCCACCCAAGTTGTACCCGGGATCCGGGTGCAATCTCTGAACCTCTGGCGGTACATCTCGGGTGTGAGGCCATAGCGGGTGAGGAGGGCAGCCTTCATGTGGTCGTAGGACGACATTTGGTGATCTGGGAGCTGCAACAGGGCATCGCGACCTTCGTTGACGAACCTCCCCCATAGTCCAGCTCCCCAATCACTCCGGTCGATCCGGTGGGAGGTCATGGCGATCTCGTAGGCTTTGAACCACTGCTGTATGTCGTCTTCTCGGACATACTCTCGGACAACATCCTTGGGGATGTGGACTTTTTTCTCGGTTGCCCCTGGGGTGTGCGGTCGCTCAGGCACCCCCGTTTCTTTATTCTGTTTCCGAAGTTCTATTTCCGCCAGTTTGCGTTCGTGTTCGAGTGTTATTCTTTTTTCCTCAAGCTCTCTCTGTCTCTGTATTTCTTCTCGCTCCTCTCGGAGCCGCAGATGCTCTAGATTTAGCTTCTGCTCGGCTAACTTTAGTTCACCGTCCATCTTGAGTCGTGCCATTTCCAACTCGTGTAATCTGGTCCTTTCTCTTTCCTGGATCTCCTCCTGCGAGAGGCCCGTTCCCCGCTCCTCGGGAGCCGTGGCGTTCCCCTCTGGTGCGACACTGTTTTGGTCGGAGGATCCGGTGATCCCAGTTTCTGCCCACGACTCAAGGGCGCGCTTCAAATCATCTTTGGTACTCAGGCCGGTGGTAGCAATGCCTAGTTCCATGCAGAATTGTTTAAGTTCGCGGTGGTTATACTCTTCCAACTTATCCATTTGGAACTTTTCAGTGGAACCGCTATCTTTAGCTGACATCGTGGTTTTGTCGTGGGGTGAGCTACTCTCTGTACGATTACGCGTTGATTCGGATCGCGCCGCTGGCCACCAATGTTAGACGGACCGGGAGGGTCGGCCGAGGACAAGGGGAGAGGTCTCCGGGGAGAGCCGTCTCCAGCGATCGTACAGACAACTAACTTCCCCCCCACAGACAGATACCACACCAGGAGATGAGTTAGCGTTCTTTATAAGCACTTCTGAAGGTACGATGAAAAGGTACAAGGAGGTCTGGACTCAGGGGTCCCCTCGATTCAAGTCTCTCAAGATGGGGAAAGGGGGTAGCGGGATAGTCTGGTTACCAGTCTGGTAGTTGAGGTGGTATGGTGGGTAGCTCACAATCCTCGAGCTTAGGTGGTCTAGCTGGTACGGGCCGCGGCAGCGCCAGCAGGTCCCAGTGAAGATGGTCGATACACGGTCCGCGGCAGCGCCAGCAGGTCCCAGTGAAGATGGTCGATGTACGGTCCACGGCAGCGCCAGCAGGTCCCGGTGAAGATGGTCGTTACAACGGGCCGCGGCAGCGCCAGCAGGTCCCGACGAGGATGGATGTTGCAGAAGGCTGCGGCAGCGCCAGCAGGCAGGTCGATAGTTCACAAGATAGGGCTACGGCAGCGCCAGTAGTCCGTCAAGGCTGAGTTCTCTCGGTGTCTCTCGACTCCAGGATACAACTGCCTTCCTGCTCCGCAGCTGCTCTAGTTATAGGGCAGGTGCCCTTTGATGTCCGGACCCTCGCACTTGGAGGTCGGAGGGTCCGGGATGAAGGTGTCCAGACACCCAGCGGGGGGGTGGAGCCGGTGCCTGGGGGAGCTGGAGGCGATCGTCACCTGGCGGGGGAGAGTCCTTGGTGCTTCGTCCTCCCATTGACCTGCCAAGTGGTCCGCTCACCTCCTGGGTGGATGGTGGTGCCGGGATGTCGGGGCCGGCCAGGCCCAGGGTTAGGGTCGGGGGGAGGCCACGCGGCCTCGTGGCGCAGGGCCCAAGATGGCGGCTTGACCCGGCCGAGGGAGCCGGTGGTGGCTTGGGCCCGTGATACATGGAGGTCCGAGGGCAGGAGTTCCGTCGGGAGACGGGGTGCGGGTGATTCTCGTGGGTCGCGCCTGGGGGGCCGGGGCTTGGGCCCTGTCATGCGGGGAGGGAGCAAGCCCTTCGTGTGGCCTGTCCAACACCACATGTCTCCTTCCTGCCAGGCACCGCACCCCCTGCCCCTGTCTCCACTGCTGCCGCCAATGCCGATCCAGCGGCAGTTGCAGGTTGGTCAGGCTGCGATCCTTAATGTCCTCCATGGCCACAGCCAAGTGCTGCACAACATGGAGGCATACTTGGAGGGCATTTTTTCATTGCAGGCTGACCAACGCCAGTTGCTGAGGTCCATAGACTCAACACTGACTGCAGCAGTGGGTCTCCTGCAGCGCTACGTCCCTCCCCCTACCCCTGCCCCATCCACACTTCCCACTCCCATGCCTGTCCCACGTACACCCAGACGTACGCATGCACACACCACAACAGACACAGGCACCACACCAGCAGGGAAGGTCATACGCACACCTCCTGGCACGCACACACAGGGTGAAGTAGGCACACCCACTGGGTCCGGGGGCAAACGCAAGTCATGCAGCCAGAGTGGGAGTCCGCATTCCACCCAATCCACTCCCTCCAAATCCCCTCCCCTCAGCTCTCCTGGCCACATGTCCGGCAAGGACTCCTTCATGGCCGCTCTGTCCCTGAGCCCCACTGTGACACCACCCCGCAAGCGGTCAAGGGAGTCCCCGGTCAGGGTGGTTGTGTCCCCCCCTGTCCACACCCTCCCCCAGTGGCGCTGCGACCCATCCCTCCGCCCCCCCCTCCTTGGGGCCTGTGGTTCCTTCGGGTGCAGGGGAGACACTGGAGGACCTTGCTAAGGTGTGCAGCGAGATCCTGGCCTCCACCTTTGGCCCTGCCCCACCCCCTGTGGTGGAGTCCTCCATCCCTGCACCCACGACGCCTACCCTTCGCCCTCAAGTCCCTGCGGTGCCTGGTACTTCCCCCCCACATGATGCCCTCCCCGCTGTGGAAGATGAAGGAGTCTGACTGTGCAGGCAAGCTAGGGGACACGCGTCCCACTGTGTCCCCCATCCAGCTGTGACTCATGGACTGCCCTATGGGCTTTGTTATCCACTCACAAATTTTTTCGTAATGCTGAATAAAGCCAAATTGTTTTTCCTTTGATCACTACAGCTTTTGTGGTATTGCTGTTGGTGGGGCTGCTACATGATTTTGGGTGGTGAACATGTGTTGGGTGTGTGGGAAATTTAGTAGTGTGCTGGTCATAGTGGGGACCCTGGTATCTGTGTGCCATCACAAGGTGTTAGCTAAGTGTCTTTGTTCATGTAAGCAGTTACTGCATGGTGAAATTGTCCCAAGGTGTGTTCCTTCCTCTGTGTACCCTGACATCTTCCCTGCAGGGTGTTTCCACTATGTGGTGCTGAGCTGTTTCTACATCAGCTGGGGGTGTGACGGACTCCTTCAACTTTGCACATGCATGCAGAGCGATGTCTCCACCTGCATCATTCGTGGCATCCTTGGTGATCACTGTACTTGTGTATGTAGTCTGTTGACATGACTTCATGTGGACATGTTCCCTTTTAGGCTGTATGCATGTGTATACTCCCAGCCTCGCACACATGTGGTACATGTACTGCAGGATCTTTGTGCACCTGACTGACATTTGTGGGCATAGGATCTGTGGGTACTCCACCCTTTTCTTTGCAGGGGCACTGCTGTGAGTGTTAGGCACCCACCACTCTTGTGACTGGGCATTGCTGGGAGGACTCTGCACCCACCCCTCCTGGGTCTGGGCACTGCTGGGAGGACTCTGCACCCACCCCTCCTGTGTCTGGGCACTGCTGGGAGGACTCTGCACCCACCCCTCCTGTGTCTGGGCACTGCTGGGAGGACTCTGCACCCACCCCTCCTGTGTCTGGGCACTGCTGGGAGTGATAGGCACCCACCCCTCCTATGTCTGGGCACTGCTGGGAGGACTCTGCACCCACCCCTCCTGTGTCTGGGCACTTCTGGGAGTGATAGGCACCCACCCCTCCTATGTCTGGGCACTGCTGGGTGGACTCTGCACCCACCCCTCCTATGTCTGGGCACTGCTGGGAGGACTCTGCACCCACCCCTCCTATGTCTGGGCACTGCTGGGAGGACTCTGCACCCACCCCTCCTGTGTCTGGGCACTGCTGGGAGGACTCTGCACCCACCCCTCCTATGTCTGGGCACTGCTGGGAAGACTCTGCACCCACCCCTCCTGTGTCTGGGCACTGCTGGGAGGACTCTGCACCCACCCCTCCTGCATCTGGGCACTGCTGGGAGGACTCTGCACCCACCCCTCCTGTGTCTGGGCACTGCTGGGAGGACTCTGCACCCACCCCTCCTGTGTCTGGGCACTGCTGGGAGTGATAGGCACCCACCCCTCCTATGTCTGGGCACTGCTGGGAGGACTCTGCACCCACCCCTCCTGTGTCTGGGCACTGCTGGGAGTGATAGGCACCCACCCCTCCTATGTCTGGGCACTGCTGGGTGGACTCTGCACCCACCCCTCCTATGTCTGGGCACTGCTGGGAGGACTCTGCACCCACCCCTCCTATGTCTGGGCACTGCTGGGAGGACTCTGCACCCACCCCTCCTGTGTCTGGGCACTGCTGGGAGGACTCTGCACCCACCCCTCCTATGTCTGGGCACTGCTGGGAGGACTCTGCACCCACCCCTCCTATGTCTGGGCACTGCTGGGAGGACTCTGCACCCACCCCTCCTGTGTCTGGGCACTGCTGGGAGTGATAGGCACCCACCCCTCCTGTGTCTGGGCACTGCTGGGAGTGATGGGCACCCACCCCTCCTGTGTCTGGGCACTGCTGGGAGGACTCTGCACCCACCCCTCCTGTGTCTGGGCACTGCTGGGAGGACTCTGCACCCACCCCTCCTATGTCTGGGCACTGCTGGGAGGACTCTGCACCCACCCCTCCTATGTCGGGGCACTGCTGGGAGGACTCTGCACCCACCCCTCCTGTGTCTGGGCACTGCTGGGAGTGATAGGCACCCACCCCTCCTGTCTCTGGGCACTGCTGGGAGTGATGGGCACCCACCCCTCCTGTGTCTGGGCACTACTGGGAGGACTCTGCACCCACCCCTCCTATGTCTGGGCACTGCTGGGAGGACTCTGCACCCACCCCTCCTATGTCTGGGCACTGCTGGGAGGACTCTGCACCCACCCCTTCTGTGTCTGGGCACTGCTGGGAGTGATAGGCACCCACCCCTCCTATGTCTGGGCACTGCTGGGTGGACTCTGCACCCACCCCTCCTGTGTCTGGGCACTGCTGGGAGTGATAGGCACCCACCCCTCCTGTGTCTGGGCACTGCTGGAAGTGATGGGCACCCACCCCTCCTGTGTCTGGGCACTGCTGGGAGGACTCTGCACCCACCCCTCCTATGTCTGGGCACTGCTGGGAGTGATAGGCACCCACCCCTCCTGTGTCTGGGCACTGCTGGGAGGATTCTGCACCCACCCCTTCTGTGTCTGGGCACTGCTGGGAGTGATAGGCACCCACCCCTCCTATGTCGGGGCACTGCTGGGAGGACTCTGCACCCACCCCTCCTGTGTCTGGGCACTGCTGGGAGTGATAGGCACCCACCCCTCCTGTCTCTGGGAACTGCTGGGAGTGATGGGCACCCACCCCTCCTGTGTCTGGGCACTGCTGGGAGGACTCTGCACCCACCCCTCCTATGTCTGGGCACTGCTGGGAGGACTCTGCACCCACCCCTCCTGTGTCTGGGCACTGCTGGGAGGACTCTGCACCCACCCCTCCTATTTCACGATATGTACGCTTAGAACATACACGGGTGTGGGTTAGCTCCATGCATACGAGGTGGGGGTACGTGTCGTACTTACACTGTTGGGGTGGGGGTACGGTCCGTACATACACGGTTGGGGTGGGGGTGCGCTCCATACGTACGCGGGTGAGGGTACGGGTCGTACTTACACTATTGGGGTGGGGGTACGCTCCATACGTACGCGGGTGAGGGTACGGGTCGTACTTACACTGTTGGGGTGGGGGGTACGCTCCATATGTACGCGGGTGAGGGTACGGGTCATACTTACACTGTTGGGGTAGGGGTACGCTCCATACGTACGCGGGTGATGGTACGGGTCGTACTTACACTGTTGGGGTGGGGGTACGCTCCATACGTACGTGGGTGAGGGTACGGGTCGTACTTACACTGTTGGGGTGGGGGTACGCTCCATACGTACGCGGGTGAGGGTACGGGTTGTACGTACACTGTTGGGGTGGGGGGGTACGCTCCATACGTACGCGGGTGAGGGTACGGGTCATACTTACACTGTTGGGGTGGGGGTACGCTCCATACGTACGCGGGTGAGGGTACGGGTCGTACTTACACTGTTGGGGTGGGGGTACGCTCCATACGTACGCGGGTGAGGGTACAGGTCGTACTTACACTGTTGGGGTGGGGGGTACGCTCCATACGTAGGCGGGTGAGGGTACGGGTCGTACTTACACTGTTGGGGTGGGGGTACGCTCCATACGTACGCGGGTGAGGGTACGGGTCGTACTTACACTGTTGGGGTGGGGGTACGCTCCATACGTATGCGGGTGAGGGTACGGGTCGTACTTACACTGTTGGGGTGGGGGGTACGCTCCATACGTACGCGGGTGAGGGTACGGGTCGTACTTACACTGTTGGGGTGGGGGTACGCTCCATACGTACGCGGGTGAGGGTACGGGTCGTACTTACACTGTTGGGGTGGGGGTACGCTCCATACGTATGCGTGTGAGGGTACGGGTCGTACTTACACTGTTGGGGTGGGGGGTACGCTCCATACGTACGCGGGTGAGGGTACGGGTCGTACTTACACTGTTGGGGTTGGGGGTCCGCTCCATGCATACGGGGGTGGGGGTACGGTCCGTACATATCCGTCCCCACGCTATGTGATGCTTGTGCGGGCCGTACCCAGGCCTTTGCCACGTGGGTACAGCCGTCCCGCCATTGTTGGGATGACGTAGGTGTGGGCGGGGTACGACTCGTACCCACGCTCTTAAGGCGTGGGCACGGGACGTACCTGTGTTGTTGTGTTGCCGGTTCGCGTCGTCAAGCACTTCCGTTGTGGCTTACGATGGCTTTGCTGGACACGCCCCCACCCCCTCGTAGTGACCAGGGCCTGGGGGTCAGGTATGTCCAGGGCATGTGTGCTGTGTGACTTTGGTGGGGGTTTTGTGGCCTGCCCCCCCCCTCTCCTCCCTTCCTTTGTTGTTCTGACCTTCTGCGGCATCTGCGTCCGAACCTGTAGAGGAGGTCGACTGCTATGAGGGCCGGGATGACACGTAGGTTCGGGTCCATGTCTGTCCGTCGCGTACAGGTACTCCTTGTTCGCGTTGTCCTGATTTCCCGGCAGTTTTTGGCAGCCGGAAAATATTCACCGTGCGGGATGACGTCGGTGCGAATCGTAATTCCTGGTTCGTCAATGGCAGGCTGCGTGCGTCCCGACGTCACGTCGGCGCTTTCCCGGATCGCATTTGTATGTTTCTTTTCGTCGGTCGGGGTTTTGTACGAATCGTACGGAAATGGAGTTTCCGTGCGAATCGTAATTCCATGTTTGTAAGTTTTGACGACCGGGTACGCTTTGGACGGAGAATATGCTCCGTCCGACGGTTCGTACCCGGTTTTTACCGGATCGTGATCGGCACCTTAGTGGGAAGACAGATGTGATGCACCTGGGGACTAGGCCACTGAAAACAGTAACATAAGTCAGCATGAAATGAGTGCACAACCTTTGTATGCACAAGTGATTACCACAACCAACGTTACAGATATGTTCAGGCCACCCCTGTGCTAATGTATATTATCTCTTGCGTACC
The DNA here is from genome assembly GCF_964204655.1 of Triturus cristatus. Lineage (NCBI taxonomy): Eukaryota > Metazoa > Chordata > Amphibia > Caudata > Salamandridae > Triturus > Triturus cristatus. Next base: position 407,467,359 of record NC_140593.1, read on the forward strand.
CAGCAAAGGACGGAATGTAATTTGCAATGTGTATGTCTGCTTTGTTAATGAAAATCAATAAAAACAGATTCAAACAAAAAAGACAGGAGCCGTGGTAAGAGCCATTTTCAATCTCTGGAAGGCTTCAAGGTCTGTGGTAGAGGGATTTTTGAAGAGAGAGGGAGGCATTAGTTTCTTCAGCAAATCCGTAAGGGGATCCGCTAATTCAGAAAAATAAAGTATGGACCTTCTATAATACCCTTAGAGGCCTAGAAATGCTCTCTCCTCCCTTTTTGTTTTTGGGAAGGGGGTTTCTGTTATGGCTTTTATCTTCTCAGTCTGGGGTTCTATAACACCTTCCCCTGGGAGATAACCCATATATTTGACTTTTTGCTGGGCAAACGTAGACTGTTTTGCGTTCATGTTGAGTCTAGCTTGTTGAGGTTCTAACAAAATAGAGTGAAGGTGTATAAGATGTTTTGCCTAAGTCTTGCTATACACAACTATGTTGTAGGTGGATGAATACCCCTGGTGTTTTGTGAGTAAGGTATTTATGAGCCTCTGGGCGGTGTAAGGCAAGAGGGAAAATTAACTCCCATCTCGAGCATTTGTTTGACATCTGCCTGAAGTGCCACCCTACGAGCTTATGGGATGCGATAGGGCCGTTCTTTAACAAAAAACTCTCTTGGGTAGGGATGGTGTGCATAGGTAAGTTGGTTTACAAGGTAAGTCTGAAAAGGTGTCTGAGAAAGATGTTAGGACACGCAGAAGTTATTTTCTTTCACCCTCGGTAATGGTACTAATAATATCTGTTTTGTCTATGGTATGTCCTAGCTGTATACAAGGTAGTACTGTTTGAACATTCTTAGGGGGCGTTCCCAACCATTTAAAAACAATGTTGATATGATAGATCTGTTCCTTATTAGGAGGAAGGCGTAGTTGATGGGTACCTTTTCCTATTTTCTTTTATCATTTCTTAACGACCTTGCCGTTCCTTTTTAATTTTTTAGTTAGAGGTAGGTAGAAGGACCAGTGCCCAATCCTTAACAGCCAACTCTTTCTATCATTTCCCTTTGTCTTAAAAGGATTTCTGTTTTTGTTGACTCTTCTCTAGGTTCTCATGAGCCAATATTCTCAGTTTGCCCATGCTTGACTTTAGTTGATTGGCATAGTCTAAAAGGCAATTGGCTTCATATTCTGGATCTTTCCCCAGTTCTCCTTTGTAATTTCCAGGAGCATACGAGGTCTACGTCCTAAAAGCAGTTCGAAAGGAGAAACACCTAGACTACTTTGTATTTGGATACTTAGGAAAAAGAGCAAGGGGCAATAACTGGTCCCATGTTTTTCCATCCCTAGACAGATCTTTTTGAGAGTCAGCGTAAGGCTTCCGTTGTATCTCTCAATACCAGTCCATCTGTCTGGGGGTGATATACCGAGGTGGTTAGGTGTTTTATATCTAGCTGTTGGCACACTTGTTTAATCATTTTGGATACAAAAGGAGATGCAAAAGGAGTTACTTGGTATGTAAGGATTTCTTGTGGAAATCCCATGTGTGAAAACACCTCTATGAGGTGTTGTGAAATGACCTTCGTAGTAGTGACCCTTAAGGGGATCACCTCAGAATAGCGTTTAGCATAGTCAACTATCACTAGCACATATTGGAGCCCCTTTGTAGAGCAGAGTAAGGGTCCTATAAGATCCATCCTGACCCCATGAAAGTGTTTCCCTATGGTGGGTAAAGGGACTTAGGGAGGCTGATATGGATTGTTTCTTTGGCAAATGGAACACTCTTGGCAATACTTTTTAGTTTGATCATATATTCCGGGCCAATTGCAGTTTTATATAATAAATTGGCTAGTCTTTTCTGCCACACAATGCCCTGCTAAAAGGTGTAAGTGTCCAAAGAATAAAACCTGATCTCTAAAGTTGAAAGGAACTAACAATTGAAGATTATCGCCTTCCTTACCTACTCGATAGAGTAGACCCTTTTGAATTATGAAGTGTGGATAGACAGGATTAGGGGAACCCTGAGTATCTTTGGCACGCTGCCAAGCATTTTGAAGTGTTTTATCATTCAGTTGAGCCAATCTAAAATGTTTGTCTAATGCTCATGGTTCGGGAAGGGTGTTATTTACAGGTATAATCTCTACCGTTCTTGTGTTCTGAGAGTATTTGAGATTTCTAAGTGGCAAGTCAGGGAAATAAGGATTGTCCGTACCTAGTATAATTTCATCAGGGAGACAAGGGAGAACCCCAACCTCAACCATGCTTTCTTGCCCCGCAGCATTGGTAAGAGTCAAGTGTGCAGTGGGATAGATTGTAGTGTCTACGTCCACACAGCGTATCCCCATGCTTTTGTTCAGTATGATTTGGGAAGGTTAGACTAACTCACTTTTAACCACTGACTGTCTACACCCTGAATCTATTAACGTTTGTACAGATTTACCACTTGATCTTAAACTCACATAATATATGGCTCCTGTCTCTTGGGCATACAGGAAGGATCAAGGTATGTAACTAATATCCATGAGTTCTTCTTCAACCTTTTCTTTCTTTTTTTTTTCTTTCTTTTTTTTTGCAAAACCGTGCAATGTGTCCCTATTCTCCACACTCATAACACTGAGGACCAGAGATTACAATGGTGTTGGGTCATCCTATATTAGTCCTTGTCGGGTCCGGTACTGTCTTATTTGTTTTTTTCTGAACTTATGACTGTTTGAGGCGATTGGCTTGTTTGCTTTCTCAAAGTCAGTTTAAAAACTACAGGACTGAGCACGTGAAAACGTTGCAGCCATTTCAACTGCATGTTCCAAAGTTAAGCCAGCATGTTGCCTGAGCCATTTTTGAGAATGAAAAGGCAGGACTTCTAAGTACTGCTCTAAGTATATCTTTTCCATAATCTCTTCTTTAGGGGATTCCAGGGGTTTCAGCCATCTATACTCATCATCTTTTATTCTATGAAATAGGGTCTTTGGTTTATCACCGGGTACCCCTCTCTCCTTCTGGAATTTCAACCAATGAGTTTCATCATCTACCCTCAAACGGTCCATAACATATTTCTTTACCTCAGTATAAGATGATTTACCATCCCTGTTGTACGCTGCTTACGAGTCCCCAGACAACAAAGGAGCAGGATAAAAGGGCCATTGGTCCTGTGGTCTATTACCAGCTCTAGCAGTCCATTCAAAGCTGAGGAAGAATGCCTCTCCCTGGAGATATATTTCTGCAGAGGAACTATGGCTCCCGGGGCAACCTGTACCCATCCTTGACCAATTCCAGTGGCTATTTGGGTCTGTCCTTCTGCCATTTACGTCATATGTTCTCCCTGTAAACGATTGGCATTAGCAAATACAGTACGATCTATTCCAGCTTGTTTCATATCATATGTTTTTCTAGGGCCAATTCCAACATAGCTCGGCCCTCCCATAGTTGATGTATAATGTTCTCCATCTTTTATCAGACGTTAAATCTGCCTGCATTCTCCACCACTTGTCACCTACTGAGGTGATGTCGATGAACATGCCAGAAAGGTTCTGTGGGACACAAGAAACTTTAGACAGTAACTTTTAGGTTATGCTCTTTATTGCAGCTTTCGGTCACAAAAGTAGTCATATAGTTCTTTTCTCTCTCTACTGAGGACAGGATCAAGTACGCCGCGACCACCGAGAAGACATAATACCCCTTGAATGAAGAGGAAGAAAAACCACAGGTAAGTTTTCAGAACTCCTTCTCTTTAGATCATGGGGAATGGGTGTGTGAGGGAAAACAGCACCTTATTTACCTATATCGTCACCAGGTGAGTTCGGTTAACGTAATGAGTCCTGCTTTAATTATTTCTCACTAAATCCCTGATATAGAGGAATTGCTCAGTCCATTTTTCATTAGAGAAAACCCAAACAATTAATACAATGAAAGTCATAACCAAAATTCACTTTCCGTATTTTTATACTGGATAATGTATTCAAACACTTACTTTTTATTTAGGGTTTGCCAGGCAAGCCTTGCCTTCATGCTAAAAAATGTGATTATACCGGAGAGGTCTTGAATTCCTCAGTCTGCGTCTCTCTCCAGTTAGCCCCCTCCAGGGTCCGGCTCTTCCCAAGCACCCGAGCACCAACCTGGGCAAGCTACTCTCCTCCAGGAGCGTGGTGGGGCTTTTCGTAGAACCAGTGCCTCCTGGCTTTCATCTGTCTTCTTTGGCGATTCTGTTTTTCTCTGACGTCTCGAGGAGTCCTCTTGCTCCAAGTTCCTGCATCTCCTGTAGCCTTTTGTTGATCCGCATCTTCTGTGATAAAAACATCGCCTCTTCTATCTCCGCTGGTTTCTTCAGTGCAGTCTCATTCTGTGATTGGTCCTCAACCATGCCCGTATTCCAAGGCCATAGGTCACGGCCTGCCGCTTCCTATAGCACTGAAGCATCTTTAAAGGGATAGGCATCCCATGGGGCCTGCGGAACAAGCAGAAGTGTGTCTTGTGATGCTGAAGCTGTGGGAAAGGGCCAAAGAACTGAAGTGTCTACGCCCTCCTTGCCATCACATAGGCTTATTTAAAGGTTCATCTTTTATGTCTGGCCTTGGCTGGGTGTATAAGTCTGTGACATCTAGATAATCATGTTCAACTTCATCTCCAGTGGATTCCTCATATACTCAGGCAATAAATTTGACAGGTTAAAAATGTGACATCTTTTCAAAATATTATTTTCAGCAGCATGGATCTGCTGCTCCTACTTTGTAATGTCCCTAGTATCACGAAAGGTCCAGGTGTCCTGGTCCTGAATGGTATTGCCTACATCTGCTTCTAATGGGTGGAGGAGGTTGGCTCGAGGCACTGGACCTTTCCAGCCTCGTTTTGTAACAGTCCGACGAAAATTTGAGCGTGGACTCCTCCTTAATTAGTATGTGTATTTAGATCTCTCGGAAGATTCCCTTTAAGGTTCTGGTGTTTTTTTGAAGGAAACAATTGCCTTATGTTGTCTTGAAAAAGTTATTTGTTGGTTACATCCTTGTTATTCCTGAATATTATTTTATACTGTAAATGGTGCAACAGCTGACTCGTGTTTTGCCCTAGGCGGTCAGTAGGAAAAGGGCTTTCTCAAGGCTTCTTAATTAGTCAGGAGGTCAAATAACAGTTTCCTTTAGGCATGTTATATAGTGCATCAGTCTTCAAACAGATATAATAAATTCTGAGATTTCTCATTTGAATGCGGAGCAGCTATCCCGTGTCAATCCCTCATTTCGAACGTTGTGGCAATCTGATTTGATGAAAATTATGAATGTAGCAAGATGTCATTTGTGTACATATCAAACTATTAGGGACCCACATGGTCACTGGAAGTGTAGAGAGGTTCTCAACCGCGAGGTTAGAAGGGACACATCTTCCCTATTCAATACAAACAAAACGTGATGGGTGTCCCCTCAGAAGAACGACAAGTGTTATTTAGGAAACAGAGAAAGCGGGGGACTAAGGTTTGATTTTGTATGTGATGGTTCACTCTTAAGTGGAATGCACCGAGAGTTCTTATGTCCAATCTGTAACCAACCCATATCTATGGGTGGGAAGGGAGAAATACCCTTTTCTTTTTAATGGTTCACTCTTGAGTGAGAGCTATATAGCAATTCATTTGGTAAAATATAAAGAATGAAAAATAGCTACCAAGGAAACCGATATATTTACGAAATGGGAACAAAATATACATTTTAGAAACAGTGGTTATTTGCACATCTCCTTAATTGTGGGTACCCATACAAGCATGTGAATTAGAGGAGATTTTTCAAAATGACGTCTTTTTTACACATTGTCTTAAATTTGGCCGGCAGAAATGCAAAGAAAGTAAATTGGTAATAACACTTGTTCTACTATTCTGTGTTCTCCAAAGTCTCCCGATAAAAATGGTACCTCACTTGTGTGGGTAGGCCTAGTAACCGCAACAAGAAGCAGCCCAAAACGCAACATGGACACATCAGATTTTTCCAGTGAAAACAGACCATTTTTTGCAATGTGTCTAGCTGTGGATTTCGGATCCTAGCTCTATAAACCTAGAAAACCTATACTTTTTTTAAACTAGACATCCAGAGAAATCCAGGATGGGGTGACTTGTGTGGCTCTCACTAGGTTCTCTTACCCAGAATTCCATGCAAACCTCAAACTTTGTAACAAAACAAAACAATTTTCCTCGCATTTCTGTGATGGAAAGTTCTGGAATCTCCGTGGATCCACAAACTTCCACCCACCCATCATTCCCCAAAGTCTCCTGATAAAAATGGTAGCTCTCTTGAGTGGGTAAGCCTAGTGCCCGCGACAGGAAACGTCCCAAAACGCTGTGGACACATCAAATTTTTCCAGTGAAAACTGACCCCATTTTTGCAATGTGCCTAGCTGTGGATTTTGGACCCTAACACCTAGGGAAACCAAGCAAACCTCTAAATTTTTGAAAACTATACATTGAGAGGAAAACCAGGATGGGGTGACATGCGTGGCTCTCACCAGGTTCTGTTACCTAGAATCCCTTGCAAACCTCAAACTTTGCAAAAAACTAACACATTTCCCTCAAATTTCTGTGATGGAAAGTTCTCGAATCCGCAACAGGAAACGTCCTAAAACGTACTGTGGAGACTTCAAAATTATCGATTACAAAAAAACCTTATTTTTCAAGTGAACTGCCTGCATTTTGATCCCAGACATTTTGGGTAGGAAAATGTTGGGGGATCCACGCAAGCCACACCTCACTGGACTCCCTCGGGTGTCTAGTTTTCAGAAATGTCTGGGTTTGGAAGGCTTCCCTAGATGGCCGTCGAGCCCGGGACCAAACACTCAGGTGCCCGCCTTACAAAACCAGATTGTTTTGTGATAGATAATTTTGATGTCTCCACAATACGTTTAGGGCCCTTCCCCGCCGCGGGTACTTGGCCCATCCACACAAATGCGGTACCATTTTTATTGGGAGACCTGGAGGAATGCTGGGTGGTAGGAAATTTGTGTCAGCCCGGTGATCCCACAACTTTCCCACACAGAAATGTGAGAACATTTCTATTTTTTCAGATAAATTTGAGGTTTGCAGGGGAATCTGGGTAGGAAAACATTAGGGGATCTATGCAACCCACATCTCCCTGGACTCCCCCGGGTGTCTAGTTTTCAGAAATGTCTGGGTTTGGTAGATTTCCCTAGATGGCCGTCATGCCTGGGACCAAAAACCCACTAGGGGGCACCTGCGTTTTAGGTACCAGGTCAGCGCCATCTATGGAAACCTCCCAATCCCAGGCATTTCAGAAAACTAGGCACATGGGGCAGTTTTTTTCAAAAATGTACAGGTTTGCTAGGTTTCTCTATGTGCCGGATTCACTAGGGCCCAAAATCCACAGCTAGGCACATTGCAAAAAAAAGTCAGCGCCTAGTGGGCTTTCTGCTGCCCTGTGGGAGGGGGGTCAGATTGGGGGCTATTGCCCTGATATGCCCCAGAGAGGGGCAGAAAGACTGTGGGCATTTTGTGGGTGGGTGAGGGCATTGGTGTGTCAATTCTGGGCAGCCCCCACCCCTACGGGTAAAAAAACCAGCATAATCCCTGGCGCCTGGTGGGCTTACTGCCCCCCTCCCCGGGGGGGGGCAGATAAGGTGCTATTGCTCCCATTTGCCTCCCAGGGGAGGCAGAAAGACTGTGACTAATTTTGTTGGGGAGTGGGGGTATTGACATGCCCATTCTGGGCTGCCTCCACTCCTACGTATAATAAAAAAAAGAATCCCTGCTGCCTAGTGGGGTTTCTGCCCCCTCGGGTGGCAGAGAAGGGGCTATTTCCCCCATCTGCCTCCTGGGGGAAGAAAGACTGTGGCAATTTTTTTGAGGTGGGGACATTGGCATGCCCATTCTGAGCAACCCCCACCCCAGCGTGTAAAAAAAATAAAATAATCCCTGGTGCCTAGTGGGCTTTCTGCCCCCTTCTGGAGGGCAGATCAGGGGATATTGCTCCCTTGACCCCATCTGCCTCCTGGGAGACAGAAATACTTTGGCATTTTTTTTGCAGGGGTGGTGGCATTGGCATGCCCATTCTGGGCAGCCCTCACCCCTGAACTTTGAAAAAAACAATCCCTGGTGCCTAGTGGGCTCTCTGCCCCCCCGGCAGGCATATAAGGGGCTATTGGCCCCATATGCCTCCTGGAGGTGGGGTGGAAAGACTGTGGCATTTTCTTTTGGGGGGGAGCATTGGCATGCCCATTCTGGGCAGCCCCCACCACTGAACTTTGAAAAAAAATAATCCCTGGTGCCTAGAGGGCTTTTTGCCCCAACCGGGGGGGGGGGCAGATTATTGCCCCCATCTACCTCCTGGGTGGCATAAAGTGTGTAGCAATTTCTTTGGGGTGGGGACATTGGCATGCCCATTCTGGGCAACCCCCATCCCTAAGAATTAAAAAAAAAAAATCCCTGGTGCCTTGTGTGCTTCCACCCCCAGGGGGCAGATCAGGGGCTATTGCCCCATCTGCCACCTGGGGGGCGGGGGGGGTCAGAAAGACTGGCATTTTTTGAGGGGGCTGGCAGTATTGGCATGCCCTTTCTGTGCAGCCCCCCACTCCTGAACTTTGAAAAAAATAATCCCTTGCACCTAGTGGGCTTTCTGCCACCCCGGGGGAGCAGATAAGGGGCTATTCTCCCATCCGCCTCCTGAGGGGCAGAAAGACTATGGCAATTTGTTTGGGGATTTGGGCATTGGCAGCCCAATTCCGGGCAGCCCCCACCCATACGTATTAAAAAAAAAAAAAATCACTGGTACCTAGTGGACTTTCTGCCCATCCCAGGTGGCAGATAAGGGGCTATTGCTCCCATGTGCCTCCGGGGGGGGGGGGGCTACAGAAAGACTTTTGCATTTGTTTTGGGGGGAAGGGTGGGAGCATTGGCATGTCCACTGTGGGCAGCCCTCAGCCCTGACCCATAAAAAAAAATCCCTGCTGTGCAGAATGGGGGCTACGGCAGAAAGACTGTAAATGCACATTTTCAATGGGGGGAGCAATGGGGGGAGCAAAGACCCTTGCCCAAAGGGCTGCTCCCCCCTCCCTTTGGAACCTTTGGAAAGGGGAGATTCTCCCCTTTCCAACGTTACATCTCCCATGTGTTTTGGTCCTTGAGGGGCTGAGATACCCCCACGAGCACTGAAACAGTGAAACTGAAACTAAGTTTCATTTTCATTTTCAATGTAATGACATCAGTGCGCCATGCGTGTGGTCGTCATTACATTGAAAATAAAAAAAAGGCCTCAGAAGTTTGGAAAAGCTCTTCCCCACCTCCCGAGGCCCAAAAAAAAGAAATCTCTCTGCTGTTTGCAGCAGAGGGATTAGGTGCTCATGTTCACATGACAGAATGGTTCCATCATGAGCACACACGCAATGGTGCCCATGACGGAACCATTCCGTCATGAGGACCAAAGGGGTTAAAGGAAGAAAATGCCAACTTTCTAAACCTGGCATTTGCAACTTGAAGAACAACTCTACCATAAGTTGTGATTTTAAAATGTGAGTCCGGAGACACCAAACAAAAAATAACTATCTTTTTTCCAATAAGAATTTACACTTATAAAATGTAATAACGTAATCCCAATGTTAACCTGTGGGAGAGATAGGCCTTGCAGTAGTGAAAAACAAATGTGAGAGTTTTTCACTATCTGGACATATAAAACTTAAAAAGTACATCTAAATGTTTAAATACACTACACCCTGCCCTTGGGGCTGCCTAGGGCCTGCCTTAATAGTGACTTATATGTATTAAAAAGGATGATTTGGGCCTGGCAGGAGTGTTACCTTGCCAGGCCGACATGTCAGTTTAAAACTGCACACACAGGCTCTGCAATGGCATACCTGAGATATGTTTAAATGGCTACTGAAGTGTGTGGCACAATCAGTGCTGCAGGCCCACTAGTAGCATTTAATTTACAGGCCCTGAGCACATGCGGTGCACTTTACTAGGGACTTATAAGAAAATTAAATATGCCAATTGTGCCAAGCCAAAGTTACCATGTTTTAAGTGGAGAGCACATGCACATTAGCACTGGTAAGCAGTGGTAAAATGCCCAGATAGTAAAGCCAAACAAAATGAATTCAACAAAAAGGGGAGGAGAAAGCCAAATGTTTGGGGGTGTCCCTGCAGAAAGGACCAGGTCAAACAGATTGTCTCTCTGTATACCCTTGTGGGACTCTGCATCATGCCAAAAGTCTTTCTTTGAACACTTAAGAGAACAAGAACTGGCTGTTTTCATGAAATGGAGCAGAAAAGAAGGCCTGGCACAAGTCCACAACAGTACCCATTCTGTAGTGCACAGAATCTGAAAACGTATGGTGGCTGGATTTGGTACCACAGGACAACATGGAACGACAATGCTATTAATCTTTCACAGGTCTTGAAAAATCCAATATTTTCCATTGGACTTCTATAAACCCATGATCAGAGAGTTGCAAGGGCTTTCAACAATTTCTTTTAAAATCCCTTTCCTCAGCATGTCTTCAATTACTGGTGTTATTTGTGCATCTGTTTCTGGTGTCAAATTGTATGGTGGTGTTCATGGATATGCAGCATGGGTTTCACTGTGACTCGGACAGGTTCTACACCTCTAATCAGTCTGATATCTTTCCCTGTAAAGTCCTAAACTTCTGGTTTTGCTTTTCCTTTAAATCTGGAGGTAAATCTTAAACTGTTCTCACTGTGTACAATCCCACAGCTGTTTCTTGTTGGGCCATTTTGAAGTCGACATCGTTATCAAGCGTTTGAAATTCAACACCATCTGGTGTACAGTAAATAGTGCCATTTAACTTGCATGATCAATCTCTTCCTAAAAGGTTTACAGGACTAGAATCACAGACAACAAATTATTGTTTTCTTCAAATTAACCAGTTTGTACAGGGACATTTTCTGCAACTGGGTTAGTTATCTGTTTATTTGTAACTCCTACAATTTAGATCTTTTTTCCCATGAGGGGTAGGCGTGAGAGTTTCACTATTCTAAGAGTGGAACGGGTGGCTCCGAAGTCAATCAAAAATGACACTTGGTGGCCATTACCATCTCCTTGTACAAATGATCTCCTCTGGTCTACCACTAAGATTGCACCAAGTATGTAATCTTCCTCCATCCTCAGGCACCATCATTGGGAATTTTCAGAGCTGAAACTGTCACTTTCTGACATAGGGTGTTGTTGAAATGGATTCTGATTCTGGTTCTGAAATGGGTTTGTATTTGCTTTGGACATCGGATTCATAATAAACCTAGGGTTTCGCATATTGTCGGAGACCACCCAGGGTTGTGGAACCTCCATCATTGGAAACTGCTTCTGCTTGGCATGTGCATTTTCTGGACTGGTACATCCTGCATCTGCATTTGATTTCATCCTTGCATTTGACCATTTCCACTCATTCTATTTGGATTCAGCATACACTCCTTCTTCCAATGCCCAATCTTAATAAAGAAGTGACAAACAGTAGTTTTCTTCAATGTTGAAATATCTGCACCAGAATTCAGATCAATTTGAACACCTCTGCCTCTACCCTGTGAAACACCAAATCCTCCTTGAACACCTTGAGTCTGCAAACCAACACCCTGCATCCTACCCTGGTTTCCTGCAAACAACTGATTTTGGAAACATTTCTGAGCAAGCCTCGTATGTGCCAACATAAACTTCTCCTTAAGCTTTTTCTGCTTCATCTCTTGTTTGTCACTACAATATTTTGCATACACCAGGATCTCATTTAATGGTTCTGTCTGTCAGGAAATCACACTCTGTTGTATATGCATACTGATCTCCAGTCTTAACCGAAGAACATACTGCTGACAAAAAAATCCCATATCATTCTTATTGGGATGTTCCTGTCCACTGTGTTGTTGAAACAACTGAAACAATTGCTCATAGTGATCATGCACTGATTCTTTTGGCTCTTGTAAGGTCATTTAATCTTTTGGAGGAACTTTACCTTTACCTTTCAGGAATGCAATCATCTGATCATATTTATTCATTACCACAGTAGATGGTGCATTAGTGCAGGCATCTCATGTTGGCTCTGCACGCAGGCATTGTACAGCAATTTTACTCTCTGCCCACAAACCACTTGGCACTACAATATCAAAGAATGTATTCAAATCAGTCAACTGCACTTTTGAAATTTTAACAAATCTGTCAACTTTTGTTTACCACTGTACAGGCTTTTCTCTCAATTTTGGAAAATTATTCGTAAATGCTGCACGATTGCCTACGCCCTAAGGTACAGGAACATACCCTCCACCTTCATCTTCATCCTCCTTCATCTAGGTAAACTGTAGGTGGCTTATTATTTTCTTCTACTGCCTCTGATTGTTTCTTTTTCTTCCCATGCTCAGTTGCCCATTTGCTCTCTAATTTCTCAAAATCACTCAATTTATAAATGCATTTTAATAATTCAGTGATGTGTAATCGCATGCCCGAAGAACGCATTGTCTCAATAGCTTCATCATTTAATTGTACCCTGAAACATTTCTGCAATGGGACACTTTTTAGAGACCGACTTCCTATTTTTGGGTAAGTCAGTTAATTTATTGTGAGTGGGTGCTGCACATCTGAAAATTTCTTTGCACAGATATATCAGATTCTGGTACTGATTCTCATGCTCAAGATCCAAACACCCACTGATTTTTTTTTTTAGCCCTACTTTTAACCTTGGGACATTTAGCGGTCTTTCCTTTTCTGTCTCTTGTGTAGTGAGAACCTGACTTTCTGCCTTTTTAATCTCTGCTATTTCTTCACACCATATGGTAAAAATCCCATCCTCAAATAGGTTAGTCTCACCTTGTATAATTGGTGCTGCAAAGACAATCCTTTTCTTTTCTCTCAATGACTAAACTGTTTGTGGTGTTGTCCAAGCAACAATTTGTGAATACTGTGATGTTAGGATAAACCGTGTCACAGGTGCTCTTTTAACAGATCTTGGAATTACTGCAACTGGAACAATATTAATTGGAGCAGCTGTTGTGTGCATCTCTAATGGCTGTGCTGTTATAACCCTAGTAACGGGTGCTGACACAGTTACAATAGAAGCAGTAACACCTGGAGGTATCACTGTAGGGACATTCTCAATTTGAGCAGGCACAACATTAGATACAACAGGTTGTACAATAGGCTGTGTGATCTGTAATGGTCTTTCGGTCTGAATCACATTCGGGTCATAGGGGCTGTAGCAATTGCTGCATTTGATGTCAAAGCACCCTTAGTGTTTGCGCTGCTAACAATGCATCCAAAATTTAATTACACAAATCACTATCGGAATTTGATTTCTTTGCAGCTCTCTCATCATCTTTTCCCTGTTTCTTATTCTTTTGCAGCTTCTGAGGTTTTTCAGCAGTAATAGCTGGGTACAGTCTAGTCCCCTCGACTATGGCTTTCCTCACCTCTGTTCTTCATCCAATCGAGCAGCTGCATAACTGTGCACAGCTGTTTTAGTTTTTTTCTGGTTTTTCTCTCTATCCTTAACATTTGCTGTTTACTCCAAAATATTAAATGCTTTGTACTGTGTAGGTCTAGTTGATGGCTTCATCTCATATAGCTTTTATCTTAATCTTTCAATGTTTTTTTAGCTCAAATGTACTATTTCTTGGAAAACTCAAACGACCCTCATTTTCAGTGACCTTGCACCACCGATGAAGCTACAAATATGTATGCAACCCCATATTGGTTGTCATATAATGTGTTGGTGTACCCTCAGGGGGTACCTCTTCATCTTCCTGTACTGGAATTGTTACATCCTCTCTCACAAGATTCTTAAATCCTTTAAAACATTTCATGATTTTGGATTTTTCAACAAATATCAAACAAAGTAATTCAAATCATCAATTGTTTTGATTCTATTCCGTATGTGTCAGATCTCTTTATGTAATCCTGTTATAGCTTTAATACTTGAAGACTGGTTAATCAATCTCAATGTGGCACTTGCACAACAATTGATCTATAACAGTGCAGCACTCGGTATCATCATAAACCAATAGCAGCACTGCAATAAACCAACTAACCAATCACAGCACGGCACACTATGGTGTATGATCTCACTCCTTGCAGTGGTTCACCCTCCTTTACAATTTATCTTACACACACAATTCCACAGCTCTAACAGAGGGTAAATAATCAATCTTAGTCTGCTCCTCTAAAGAAATCAAAAGCAATTCAACAACTGGAATATTATGCTTTCTAGGCTCTCCGACTTTTTCAAACAGAAAGATTTTTCACACATGCAAATGAAACCTCGACCAGCGGGAAATCACCATAATCAATGTAGCTTCACCTTTTGTGCAATTAGGTTCTGACCACACCAATCAATATGAATACATTTACAACAGTTTGTTATAACCCCTATTTCAATTGCGTAGTCGATGGAACTTCATGACCTACACCACAAATCTTTAGCGGACAAGAAAACCATTAATCAACTCTTATTTGACTTAGACTACTTGGGAATCCAATAACTCTTTAACATCTTCACAATAAGCTTATAAACATCACCAATTAATTCAACACGCATATCCTAATACTTAACACCAATAAACACAATTCACGACGCATAACCCTATTTATACTCACATGTTCATACAGCAACCGCCTTCGAGACCTTACCATGTCAGTCTAAAGATTCTGAGCTTGGAGCTATGGGACTCAGGCATTACTTTAACTTGAGGTCATTATTTTTAGCTCCTCTTTTCATAACATAAACCGTCCTCCTGTGACCAAGTTTATTGGATCAGATATCAGTTTTTCAATTAAAATTCTTGGTTCAACATCATCTGGACTAATTCCTGCTCTTACTCTGCTGAGGCAATGGATCTTTGCCACTGTTTTAGAGCCAATCAGGAGCTGTACATCACCTAAATTATAATCACAATTGCAAATCTATTTTCAGTCAATAATGAGAGTTTAGTATGAGTTTAAGGGCTTTCTTATTGAAATATTTTAGTAAATCATCTTTATTAGATCACAAGTTAAATTCATAAGTATTAGTCATTAGAACATCATTTGAAATCAATAATCAATCAATAAGCAATGAATCACAATAAAAATTCAATAGGCACATTCTATAAAAGAAAGAAAAATCCCTTTTCTAAGAATGGGGAGAAAATGGTGTCAGCTAGCACCCGTAAACGGTTCTAGTTCAAGAGAGTGAAAGTGCAAGAATAAAGCTTCGGCCTTAAAATCAATTCAATAAATACGAAATCTATCAAACAGAGGTTCAAGACACTCAGTAGAGTCTCAAAGCAGCATGCAATAAAGGTAAAATGGAAGATCGTAATGGCAACTAGAAAGAAAGGTCTGGAAAAGTCCACACTGACACTAGGAGCACACAGTAGTAAAGACTAACACATTCTGAAGCTTTTGCAACATGCTTTTTCTTCCGTCTCCAGTCACCCAATCAGCTTCCAATGCTTTCATGAGAACAGGATCACTCCAAGTCTTCTCACAGGAATACGATAGTCCACAGACAGCAATGTTGACTTTGCAACTAAGATGCATCAATTCTAAGTTTCATTATGAAGCATTCTCCAAATCGGGTCTCCTTTCCCATGTATAAGCTACATTTCTAACCTTCTAATATATCAAGTTTATATTTTTCTTAATAATGGTCTATGTAGAAGTTGAAACATCAATATAATGAAAAGAAAACATTTGGCAAGGCAACCATTCATTCTCTTTATAAATGCTGCATCTTCATATATGAACTTCTTCATTACCTCACTAAATTAACAGTGATTTTTGCGACATGTAGACTGGAAAGGGAAACACTAGCGCCCCATACATGCATCCACTATCTTTATAGAGGAAAGGTGAAACATAGGCTACTCCCTGCCACGTGCACCACCCTTGAGACATGGGGGAGGGCATCCAGGACAATAGGATGGGAACGCAAGCTCAGTAGGGCAAAGCCATTGTGGGAAGGGAATCAGCTAAAAAAACTAAGGAAACTGAAGGGATTTGGCTCATGGGACTCACTGGGTGTCTCAACAGTGGGGGAGATCATGGATAAGGGCACTCTAAAAACCTTCTCAGCCCTCTGCAGAGAGTTCCAGCTCCATAATTCCCAATTCCTTAAATACGCCAAGTACGACACACATGATTGGCAGAGGGCCTGACTGGGGAGGACCTGCCGGAATATGGGCCACTAGAAGGCCGGCTGCTGCAGTGTCCCTCACATTTAAAACTCTGAATAATAATATACCTGATAACCTAGGCAACTTAAGGAACAAATGAGAGAATGAGATAGAAAGATTGGAAGATATCGACTGGGAGGCCTCCCAAATGCACACTAAGGAGGTGGCAATCAGAGCGCGTCTATGGCTTATCCAATACAAGATCTTCCACAAGATATATTATGACAGGGACAGGCTCCAAAGAATTGGCACTTTGCCAGGGCCGGTTTTGGTTCCCAGTCCGGCCCTGAGTGCATGTTTTCTCACTTGATGGGCCTACTCAGATAGACAGACACGTCCCTCTGAACAGGTATTTTAATACCTACTCAAGGGGCTATAGTCAACAAGCAAGCAGGGGGCCTTCCTCTTTGTTCAACTAATTGCTCTTTGTCTAGTTACAAAGCCCCGAGCAGAGACTTCAACCTGCAGCAGGAGCTGCTTGCAGGGCGTGTGACACGGTCTATTGATGTGCGGGTTGTGCCATGAAACATGGCAGCTGCTCAGCAAACTTTCAGTGCCTTCAGAAGGACTGTCGTGGGAGCAGCCCCTCTGATGGCACAGAGATCTTTACAGGGCCGAATGAGATCTCAAAATATTATGGGCAGTAGTCCAGTTAGTTCATTACTCTGCTATCCTGATGGACAGCAACCTCCCACCAAACTCTAAATCAGACCCAGAGTATATATTTTTTTATTGTGGCAGGTGGGTAAATAATTAATTCTGCAAGTTCTGCCAAGCTATAAGTAAATGTGTCCATTCTCCTTTGATGTTAATGGAACAATATCAGTTAATGGTATTGTTCTGTTACAGTCGTTATCAGGTTCTCTGTTAATCCCTCTTTCTTCTTCCTCTTTGTAGGTCTTGTGTTTCCTCACACTTCCTGGCCAGCGTTCCTCCAAATGGAGCAACAAAAAGGCTAGGTTAACAGAGGTAGTAATAACTTTCCAGTTTTACTCCTCTTTTGCTGATTTCTCACTTCGGGCTGTATTAGTAGAGCTTGTAAGACAGGGGGAAACAGTAAACACATAGTAACTCTCCATGACTTTCTGGCAATCAAGTGGTTTCCTAATGCAGTCTCCGTTACGCCATTTTCCTCTCAGGGTGCAATTCAGGTACAGTTTTAAAACAAATGTGGTCTTTATCCACAAGGTTCTGAGCAACCTGGGTTTATCTCAATAAGGTTTACATGTCCTACACTGTCCAATTTTCAAAGCTGTCTTCGACCTCTCCAAGGAAAGAAACATTTCTGAAACATTGTGTCTTTACAAACAACGAGGCTTTTACTTCCTGTATCCTGGTTAGACTACTCGTTCCTTTGTTCCTCTGCATCCCTTCCAATAGTGCTAAGCCATTTTAGTTATTTTACCTTTAGATAAGTGTATTTAGGTAGCCCTCTTGCCCCCCGATACCCACCTCTCTAAGCCATGATCCTTTTGGACTGTAGCAGAATTGTGGATCTCAATGGCCCAAGAGGCATCAATCACCATTAAGCCCACACTTCTGATTCCTCTGTGGTAGCCTCAAGACCACCACCCCCAGTGCTACTCCAGGCTGGATCCAGCATCGCAGTAACTCCTCTCATTAGCTGTTCTTCTCTTTTTATCATTTTCTCCTCTACTCTCTGTCTTCCTACCAATCATTCTTCTTTTTTCTTCCTCTTGGCGTGATGCTGTCTCTTTTCTGTTTCTAGAGCCCTCGTCTTAACTCCCGAAACTTCAGCACATCACGGGGTCCTCTCTACAGATAAGTGAGTCCCACCACACTTATTCAATAAGTATCATCAATAAAAGTTGTGAAGTTACACTATGATGTATATCCCAAAGGTAGCAGCAAATGGCCTGCTGCTCCGCTGCTAAAACATCTTTCTGATGCGCCTGCTACCTGCATGGCACAGCGGCAAGATGTTTTCTGAAGCAGACTCCTTTACCTCTCACCCAATGTGAATGCTGATGGGAAGCAAAAAAATGCTGTAACTCAAACTGCACTCCAAACATTAATGGGCTGTAGAGTGGACAGGTCTAAAATGTGAAGGACACTGGAAATGCGTCTAATGGCTGAAGGGGGCGATCCATTGCTCACTCTATGCTGCCTTCATGACTGCAGAGTAACAACTTAGACTTCAAGTTAACAGTGCATGAAATCATAGATTAATAACTAGAGGAGAGAAATTTATGAGCCCCCACACATTTAAGAAACTCAGTCTCCAAGAAGTAAGAGGCTGACTTCAGTGAGAAATTCCATTAGCCATTTGCTCAAAGTAACTGGATTCTCTCAGGGAAAATGTGTGCAAAGTATTTAGCAATATCAAAAGAAGATTAAAGTCAAGAAAGTAAATAGACCTGTCACTGACTATTTGTTGTATGACTTTCGAATTTGTTTAATAAAAAGAAATTAAAAAAAAAAAAAGAAAGTAAATAGACAAACTCCCAGTTTTGCTAAAAGGAATACAATTTAATTAATAAATTAACGCCCAGAAACAGAAAGTGTTAAACGTTAAAAGGAGTTATGAGTTTTTAAAGGAAAAGCAAAGTGCAGTCATAGAAACAATAGGGAAGACCAGGGTCAATATTATTCTGTTTGCCCTAGACAAGAGAGCAGGGTCAGAGCTTAAAGAGGTCCAGCAACAAACATTTCTAAATAATTGGCCTATTAAGTCAACATTGAGTCTTGGTGCAATAGGTTTAGGATGTGACCCACATACACCCCAAAAAGGTGATAGAAAACCACCCTTATCCAAAACTAAAAATTAACCCAGCACCCAAGCGAAATATTTTCTATTTATATAGCTGTCATAATACAACTTGTTCTGGTTAATAAACACAATATATAAACAGATGAATAGCTTTCCCAAGCAAAAAGTCACACAGTCATGTATCTTGATTGTAGTTGTAGAAAATCTTTTATTGTAAAGCTCATATTCAGTTATTTATTAAAATCACCACACAATTGCTTTGCCTTGCCAACGCGTTTCATCCCTCATGGGACTTCTTCAGGGCTTGATAGAATGGTTGTTACTTTTGTTAACAGTAAGTGCGGCTCCAAGCCAGCCTTCACAGCAATGTTGGACAAACCGTATATTGGTAAATTCTCCCCAGATGAACCACAATAGGTCCGTGCAGCTAGTGGCTTGTGTTCTCTTTATTTATCTTTATAACCAAAAAGTATATCGTCCAGTCACCGGGTATCAATATAGCAATGTCGCTTCCTCTATACAAGCGACATTGCTATAGTCCCACAATAGACAAGGCAGCCATTTCCGGGGCTGCTACAGCACCCAAGATAACAACAAGGGTGAGCAAAGTGAAACAGAATCACATCAACGCATCTCCCCTTCAAACCTCACATATCACTTGAAACATTCTGAAGACCACCTCCCTAGACCCATAATCCATTCTTTGCCCCAGCCCTGCCTCACTGCTTCTGTGGACACCCTGACCCTGAAAGGATGAGTGCCGAAGCCACCTGAATCCTCCCCTAAGAAAATCCAGACCCTTCCGCCACTCCGCCAAGAGTTGAGAGGTGGTAACACTGGCCTCCGAGCCATGGATGAAGACCTCCCCACGTGAGCTCCAAGCAATGCCTGCAAACTCATTCCGCACCAAAAAGGGCACCGCAGCTGCACAGGATAAGTCTTCTGAGGCAGCCAGACATTGGTTAGGTCATCCTGTGCAATCTTCACTATGACACTCATTGTAAAAGTAGCGTTTACTCTGTTTCTACTTGAGGAAGCTGAAGTACTACACTATGTGGGACGGCTTTTCATCTTTAGAAAACACTGTATAAAGGTAGACCACATTTAGGTTATTTAGTGATTGGATTATCCTTGACATGAACCCAGACTCCAACCACTGTGACAAATTGCCAACAGATCATTATAGACTTTACCTACGGCAAGAAACATGTTGACCCTTTGATCTACCTATTTTAACACACCCTTTTATATGCACACACACACGTCACTACACCAATCAACACTAACAGCCCTACACCCATACTATATATTTGGTATTGGAACACCGGCCTGACGGCGAGCACGCCCTATGATGAAGCATGACACCAATCTGGGTGTGTGAGGGCTCCTGTTCCTAAGAGAACGGACCCCTCAGTCCACTTTCTTAGATACTGACCAACAGCATATTCTCCTTTCCTTTCCCCTAAGGAACTGTATACCCTTGTTGATAGACTTGATACTCCATAGGAGCACGTATGCTGGATCTACAAGATTTCCTGGACCCCGCTTCTTTGTGATATATAAGTCTGAAGCACAACCTTCTTCCCACTGTGCTCTCGGATCAGTTTTGGACTTGGTAAGAAAAAGCTCCAGTCTATTCCTCATCCGCGTGAGATCCTCCCAAGTCAGTTCCCTTGCAAATTTCTCTTGGGTCACCCCTGACAGCCTGCTGGGTGCTAAATCATCCCCCAGGCAACATGCATGTTACTTCCTGCGTGCCCCGCATCCTCCAGCCTCACAGTCAGTGTGTGCGCCGTTGGTGTTCACATCAAAGGTATGGGCACTGGCACTGATCAAATCATCTCAGTTTCCCCAAGGGCCCGCTGACACTTAGAAAATGTCACAGATTCCCCCGGGACCCACACCAGCGCTGTATTCAGTCCAACGTCCCATGGGGCCCTCCGGCACTCTGCCGCAGGCAACCGCCTTTGAATTAGCCAATTTACAAGCCATGTTTTTAGCCTCAGTTTACATTCACTGGGAGGTGTTTAGTGGTTTCCTTGTGCCAAACCATGCAGGCAATCCAGTCAAACAATGTGCATGCATTTTCTTACAATTACTAGGTATTATTTACAAAAGATCTTGTGAGACAGCTAAAGCTGGCTTTTACGTTTGACCTGGAGTCTTTCAGCTGGATAGAACAGTGTCTTCTTGTTTCTAGAACTATAGAACCAAGAGCAAATAAATCTTCAAGAGCAACATTTGAGTCTACCATGAAGATAAGAAACAATATTATTTTCCCCACAGGGTATCAATCATATGCAACACTGTTGAAAACACTAATGTCCCAATTCTGAGTCATGGTGAAAACCATTAGCGGCTGCTACCGGATCTGGGGGATTTGGGGGGGTTTAGGGGCGAGGGGCGGGATGGGGGTGGCAGACTAAAAAAGGAACAAAAAACACTTACCATTTATCGGCCGACCGCCGCCTCTCCTCCGTCCTTGTCATCTTACTTCTTCCTGCAGTCCCGGCCGGCAGCAGTAAGCACCTGGGCTCCCACGCTCCCCTGGTTCGGCGCTCAGACAGAGACTGAGAGGCTTTGTATGTTCCTCACCAGGCTGTGTAAAGCAAGTGGGGAAAATGTAAAGTGCGCATGACTGGCCAGCCCATGTGGGCTGACCAAGCGGTCATGCGCACTGAAGGAGTGCAAACCACTCCTCTCCATGCTCTGGCCATTCCCGCCCCTCCTCAAGAGCCACTGACTGCAATTGGAAAATTGAAATGATAACAATACATTATTATCATTTGATTTTTCCTTTTGTTCAGTCGGGCAACGCTCCTCCGCCTTAGCAATGAAGTCGTATATATCAAGAATTCAATCATTTAAGAAAATGTATTCTGCACAAGTCAGATCTTTGACACTTTGCTCTGTGACACATTTCAGCTTCTTGCTGCCTTTTGTTTTGGAGTGCAGAACATTATACTTACAAATGATAAAATGACATTCTATAAAGATCTCAGATAAAATAATCGTATTATGAATACAAAATGTTTAGCTGAAGACAGTTATGAGACACACGTTTAGCAAGTTCTAAGAGATAATTAGTTTGGACACCCAGTGCAGCTGCTGCTGGTAATGTGTGAGGACAGCAATAGACTGCGAGCAGAAGGCATCCACCTTGTAAAGTGTCTGAAAGATGCGAACGGGTAAATAAAGGTTCGCAAAACAAAATAAACATGTAGAAGCAGGCCCATTGACGCCACTCACATTCCAAGACACCAAGTTAGCTGCCATAATGTTTTAGTTCAAACATAATGTAAATTCTTTTCCCACTTTTGTCAGGGACCTACACCAAAGCGGATCTGATGGGAGTCCAACCCTCCCTTCATAGTCCCCCCTTCACTGTCCTAAGTGTTACCTAGGCACAGCTAAACCCATCGGCGGCAAGGGGAGGATGAGGAAACGGGAAGAGAGAACACATGTCCGATGGCGTTCAGCAGGTGAGTATAAACTGGACAGAGAGATGTATCCTCTAAAACCAGACATTGACAACACCCACATAAGCAGATAGTGAGTAAATAGAGAATAGGCTGGATGTAATCCCCAAATGGTTTTATGCTTACCAGTCCTTCCTCCTGTGTCGCTGTAATGCCTGCTGTGGAAGATCAAGAAACGTTCCCCACAAGGTCAAGAAGGAAGAGTGGGAATTCATGGAACCAGAGAAGATAAAATACTAAAAACATGTGGGGCAAAACAGCTGGGTGATGACCTAAGGCTGCAGAGCAAAACCACAGTGAAGAGCATAGTTAGGAGGCACTGACAAATTGACTGTTGCACCTTATTGTACTGTTAAGGCTACACTGACTTCGAAGAAGAAACCTGAGAGACAGGAAGCATTCCCTACAGTAGTTGGTACCCTAGACTGCTAACCTACCTGCCAGGCTGCCATGTTCCTATACTCCATAGTCTCCAATCTCTTTATATTGTTTTGTCAGTAACTCTCTTGTGTTTGTGTAAGTACGGTTGAACCTTCATTACCTGATCACATCTGTTCATCAAATACTTACACTTATTGTGCCAAGCAACCATGGTTGTTTATGGCCTTTGTCATGTTTTTTGCTGGGTTTGGTAACCACCCCGTCTGTACACTGTGCAATCCATATACAAGCTTGAGAAGGAACCAACCACATGGCATGTAGACATTAGAACCCCGACCCTGATACATTGAGTGTCAGGCACCACACTTAGAAGCGTTACACTAGCTTTCCCAGGTTGCTGATCAAATTGACCAAAAGCAAACCTTTCTTAAAATCAATGTCTATGCACCTTGGCTTACAGCCAGTGCCAAATCTGTACAGGGGAATGATACTTGTTTATGGCTAGCCCTATGACCTTGAGATAACAAGACCCACCTACAGATAGCATCTTGTAAGTGAGAATCAAAAGGGCCACTGCACACCTCCCACCACCTCATCAGTAATATTTAGGTGAGCCGACTTCCCTTTACATATCATTGTGAACGTTCCAATAAGGATGTTTTTATTACAGGAGAAGAATGCAACTCTACTGTTGGACATTCATTTGTTTGTAAACAGATTAAAATTCACAGCGCATGCAATACTTCAGTGCCCAATTTGGCTTGGTATTGGAAGGGAATTCAAGTTCTCGCAATTCTCCCTTTCATTACGGTACTCTCTAATGGGAATTATCTCATGTTTAGCAATCAAGACAGTTTCGGAATGTGGGCTGGAGTCCCGTATATTATGTCAGTTTCCCAGGTAGCCACTTATTGCAACAATGTCTTGTTTCTGCCCCACATGGGATTGTAGATTGCTCATTGTGGCCTTCCATTCCAACTATGAAGTCAGATTCCAACAAGCTAAGCAGACTCAAAGCATTATTGTTCCAATAAGAATTAGCTCTCACATCTGCTTGATAGACCTTCAAATTGCAGGTGGCTAGAACTTCTGGTGAGATACAGTCATTTTTAATTACAAATCTTCCCTGCACTTTGGAGAATTAGTGCATCTGGGGGCATATGTATCAACATCACCATTTGCGATTCTCAAATAGCGATTTTTAAAGAATCGCTATTTGAGAATTGCAAAACGGGGTGTATTTAAAAAATTGCAAACTTTTTGCGATTTCTTAAAATTCCTTAATTGCGATTAGCAAATTGCGAAATCGCAATTAAGGAATACCTGCCCATTCATTTCTATGGGCCAGGAGACCCATAGGAATGAATGGGAAGTAATTCTCAAATAGCGAATTCGCAATTTGCTAATCGCTATTTGAGAATAATTTCAAAGGTGCAAGGGTGTCATGATGACACCCTGATGCACCCCTGAAATGAGCATGTGTGTGCATATGGCGCACATACATGCCCTAAGGGCATGTATGAGCGTCACGTGGCACTTTGCAAAATTAAAAATAGTGCATTTTGAAAGGAAATCGCAAATTACCACCAACTGGAAGTTGGTGGTAATTTGCGATTTCTTAAGGATAATTCGCACAACTTGGGTGCTTTTTACATTTCATTTAAGAAATCGCAATTTGCGATTTCTTAAATGCTTACGCAAAATTAAGAAATCGCTAAATTAGCAATTCCTTAATTTTGCGATGGGATTTTGCCTAATACAACCCGTTTTGCGAATTTTTAATCGCAAACGCTGTATTTTGCGAATCGCAGCGTTTGCGATTAAAAATTTGCTTGATACATATGCCCCCAAATCATTAATGCCTCTAGCACGGTCAGCCTTGCACACTTTTTAAAGCTTGTAGGCTCCGGCCTCATTAGTTCTTTTCAAGTCATCTTGGAGTAATACCAGCTTTTATCCACTCCATTTTCTCTGGTGAATTTGTTGAATTCCTGTTGCTGTTGATCCTCATTTGCAGTATTCTCAATCTGTTCCTGTTTCTCCGCAATGGATGCTCCTTTTGCAGGCGCCCAGGACCTGGCAACACTCCAACCCTACTGTAAGCGTATGCTTCTGATCTTTGGAATTTTACTACTATGAGAACGGGATCTTGATTGGTCATTGACATTCCAACCTGCCTGGTTTGCCTGCATGCAACCTGTGTTCCACTGTATCTGGTGTCCATTTAAATGGTCACTGGACATTTGCTTGGCTTTGCAGACAACCAGTACCCTGGTCATTGGGATGCTGATGTGTCCCTTAGCGACCCATTTTCAGAACTGCTCCTTGGGCGTGCGATTTCTTCACAATGAAAAGTTTGAGCCGCTAGCCTACGAGGAAACTTGTGCATCGGCTCATGGCTCACAGGATACAGGCTGTGCTATCACAGATGCCAGTTGCCAAATAATTATCTCGGCATCGGCTGAGACCGGAGATCATATCTGCTCTTCGGTGCTCATTACTTGGGCAGTCGACCAATCATCATCTGCAGAATCAGACTCCTTTATGGAGTGACACAATGGATTCCTCCGAAGCACCATCATTTGATCCCTTTTCCAAATTGACATTATTGGTTTTTAGTATTTCTCAATCCTGAACTATGCTTTGAGTCTGTTTACCTTCTGATTACCTTTATTATTCTTTTCAATGCTATTGATTTGACCAAAGGGAGGGTATCATGTGTTTCCTGCATAACCCTTTGTAGTTTTCCCTATGTTAGCCTAAGTGTGCACATTTAGGGCGCATTTTCATTTTCACACGTTGCTATATAAACACATCTTCTTTGTGCCACATTGTACTTTCACACAAAACTTGCATATGTTTTTGCGTTCTGCTCCTTTCCTGGGATTTAGTCTGAACATGCTAGACAAGGTCAGACAACTATGGTGCTTGTTATTCTTGCTGGTCAGACACTAGCACCTAGACAGAACACGAGAACGCAGCTGCTATTTTTGAGCACACACGTTTTGACATATAAGTGAGCACAAGATCTTGGGAAAACACACACTGAGCGAGGGTTCTGAGACAAGATTACTATGTCAGCTGAGATGTAGAACGTCCATCTGTGAATGCTAAGTTACAGGGTCCGCCACTAATCCCAGAGATCTCTGAGATATAATATTTTTGCTTCAGTAGAAGGAATGGGGGTTAAGATATTTTGTCTTATAATATGACAGGACCTTTTATGATATATGGTTTATTGACCATGCTAACAGTATTTATAGCATGCATTTGTTTTCTAATTGTGGCACAAATACTGCATTTTAGGACACTATAGTTTGAAAATATTCTAAACTTCCTTCGTGTCTCTTGTTTATTTTATTGTGGATGAGTGCAAGTGAGAGAGTGGAAGGGTGTGTCTTGTTACCGCGATCCCTGAGAGGGTCGAGAGTGTGGTTGAGAGTGTTGTGTTCTGGGTGCCAACTCACTTGTTTCTCTGGTAATATTAGGAGGGTAAGTGAGGCAATATCGCTAGTTGGACTCGGGCTCATAGATACTGAGGAGGTATGGTGACTCAGTCCCTACATGCAGATGTTCTGTGGTCCCAAACATAGTTATGTTCCTGAGCAGAATCTTGGCAACAAATCTTTCCATCAAACACACGTAGATGACAATGTTTGGACAATAGTTCATTCAGTTAGCGCTTTGTTTCTCCATGTACCTTTGTCAAGGTCCTTTTCTAAGGCTCCTGTTCCCCCGATCTCTAGTACAGTAATGTATCTGTTCTAAATTAACAACGCATGTGAATACCTGCAAGAAATGTCGCATTAGCAGAAAATGCAATCAGCTTTATGCAGCATGGTAAAATACAGGCCTACTTTGGGCACATTAAACATTAACTTAAATGGTGCACAATTAATATACGTGTGCACATTTAAACACAAATTAATGTACGTTTATTCTGCTTTAGGCTTCATACTACATGTAATGTTCAATAAGTAATTATAATATTCAATGGTTAGTATGACAGAACTACATTTAAATCAAATATATGGAAAATTAACTCACACATAACATAAATGTAATGTTGATTCTAGTAGGATTATTTTCTACATATATAAGAAAGTGTTTGATCACAGTGTCAATTAATTAAATGTTATTCACATGAGGTAGCACACCCATTTAGAAAGTCACATTTCATCCCCCTGGTGAGTACATTTTCTGCTAAATAAGCATGATTCTTTATTGATCACTCCTAATTATGGCAAAACATTTATGTGAGTAAGACTCTTATCCTAAAGTGAAGCTAGTCTTTAATAATACCAAGTGCAACACTTACATTAATTTGTTAAACCATACATGACTAATGTGCTAAGTGCACTTTCATACAGTGTGTTTCTTAAGTGTCTCTGACGTATAAAGGTTGGGAAATCTTTGCTCTGCACCAGTAGTTAAATAAGGAGTTTAGAATGGGCTTGTTACAAGTTACTAATAGAGCAAAATTCAGCTGTTGGGGGCAAAGTGAATCAAACAATGTATTGCTGATGGCATACATTTACCTTTACCCCCAGGATGGGCTAAAAATCATGTGTTAATTTCATTATTTTAGCTAACTTTTGATATTGTATATATGCCTTCAAAAACTATGAGAAGATAAAAAAAGTTGTTGAATAATTCTTATGTTGTGCTCTTATGGTGCAGTGATGCAGTTCCCTATATCATGTGGAGGTAATCAACCCTTTTCCCTCTAATATGTACATTTATCAGAAATAGTGACTACTTATTTTAGCAGTAATTTAAACATTCTATTAAAGACATAATCAATTAAATCTTAAGGGAATGTTTAGTTATTTTAACTACAGTTTAATGATGTACAGCAATGGAATCGTATTTACCTCAGCCACTAAGGGTTCCAGAGAATTCACTGATTATATGTTCCGGAACAAGAAACATGAAAAACACATATTGAAGAAGCCACTTGGCTCCCAATGTGGTGTTTTTTTTTTTGTTACACCACCAGTGAGAAAGAACATTTTATGCTTTTAAGAATTGAAAATACTCTGGAATTTGAAAGGGGCTTTTTCATATAAAAATATTGATTGTGGTGCACTTCTCTTTTTGTATTACCACATGACCTTGACCCTAAGGTTGCACCTTAGTAGCAGGTGCTTATAGTGTGTGCACGCAGATATGAACTGAATTATTGACACCCACTTTCATTGGAACACAGGATAAGTGAGGCTATCTATGGTCCGCTGCCTTGCTTCTTTGTTTTAATTATTTTTATCTTTGTTATTGCTCACCTCCCTCCAATGCTGGGAAGTCTGAACAGCCATTTTTTGGTCACTCCCACCATGAGTCTTTCTGGACACCCTAGTTCTGACCCATTTGTCAGCTGCCCTCGCCAGCTCTCTGGGAGAAGACAACTTGGAATCAACCAAATACTGATGCAATTTCTCTGTGCTAAAATTTGTCAAAATGTGCTGCTTCATAATTCAATTGCAAAGCACATCAAAGGTGTCCACCTCATTGCTTTTTATGCTGCCTTCTAGTGCTTTGACTTAAGAATCCACAAAGTCAACCCATGTCTGGTTTGGACTATTTTGGGTGTCCCTAAACTTCAATTCTATACTCCTCTGTGGTGAGTCCAAATCTTTCTATCAAGATCTCCTTCATATGCTAATAGGAATCCGCCACATTCTCATTAGGGTTCAGAAGTCTATCTTTGCCCTTCACTGAGAATAACTCCCAAAGTAGAGAGCCCCATTGCTGGTGACCCATCCTCCTCATTTTACAAGCCCGTTCAAAGGCTGCAACCCATTTGTCAATGTCATTACCATCACTAAACTTGGGGATACTCCCTTTGTGGATCTTAGAGTCAATAGATTCCTCCTTCTCCCTCTTACAATTGCTACCACCATTATCTTTGGGCTTCAAGCCCATCCTGACCCTTCCTTCTACAAGGGCTAGTCTCCTTTCCTCGAGTTC
Organism: Triturus cristatus; assembly: GCF_964204655.1. Classification (NCBI taxonomy): domain Eukaryota; kingdom Metazoa; phylum Chordata; class Amphibia; order Caudata; family Salamandridae; genus Triturus; species Triturus cristatus. The sequence continues at coordinate 407,496,022 of NC_140593.1, forward strand.
AACCTTTTTCTCCTCTAGTGAGAGGAGATCAAGCTCTTCGTCCAGGTTTACCACCACCTTACTCGTAGTGACTTCTGTCACTTCCCACTGGTGATGGGGGTCTGGGAAAGGGTGGGGAGTTTAGATCTTCACCGTCATCATCATCAATTTGGGCTAGGGCTTCATCCTCACCCGCTCCAGGTTCTTCTTCTGAGGAACAGCCCTCCCTCTTTAGTCTTTCCTTTTTCATAGGAACTGATGGCTTTTTCAATCTCCTCCTTTTTAGCTGCAACTGTATAGTTAATGCTCCTTGCTTAGCACAAAACCTTCAGATCACTAATCTTCAGGGCTGGGATGACTGTCAGGTCGATGTCCTTACAAGCCTCCATTGTGCCTAACATTTTACTTGGAAGTTGGGACCTTTTAAAAAAATTTAAAACACTTTTAACCCTTTTCCTAACTTTTCTTAGTCTTTTTAATGTACTATCGGAATGGGAGTCTTCACAAGGCCCTAGATTTCCAATTTAAAACATCAAACAAATCATGAAAATGTTTTTTTGGAGTCTAATGTCAATAATGGATTTCTCATGCAAAAATCAATTATGACCAAGTGGTACTGCAAAATACAATTTCAGGATCCTACCGCTGTCAACAATGTAGGAAGATGGAGTATTATGTGGTGATGCTGGTTAGGGTTCACCATGCAAAACTTTCACAATACCCCAAAGATGGTCCTTGGATTTACAATAGTAAATCCTTAGCTTAGTCCTCATAGAGAGGCAAAGAGCAGTCAGGCTTTACTAGAGGAACATGTGTTAAGCATTTCAGAGTAGCAACATGGACATGACTCAAAAGAAATACGATGCCAATCTAAAGAAATAAAGCAATTTTTTATATAATTATAGACACCAAAACAAAGTAAATCAGGTAAGTATTACCGGAGTTATGAATTACAAAAGCAGTAATAAATCAGTGCAAAACAGTACTGCAAAACTTTATCATTGCGGTCAATGGGAAAAAGCACTAGTGACAATTGGTCACTTGCAGGTCAAGGTGTGTATAACCCGAGGAGGGTAAATGTGATGCGGGTCCCAAGACCAAGCCACAACAGTCAGTTTCAATTTACCTGGCTCCAGAAGCCCAGGTACAGAAAGAATTGTCCTTGCTGTCCTTGGTACCAAAGTGGGAGCCACAGGAGAGCTGGTTTTACCTCTTAAACAGTGCTGGTGGGGAACAGGGTGCAAAAAGTCGACAACAAAGCCACTGCTGACATGGGTTGAAGGTTTTTGCGTACTTCCCTTTAAGTGCAGCGTCGTGTAAAGGGGATGGTTGCCGGATTGGTCACCAGCAAGCCTTGGCAGTGCTTGGTAAGCACAACAGAAAGTTAATTTGACTTCCAGAGGTCCTGGTGAGCACGATAGCTGCCTGAAACTTTATGGAGCTCAGGACTACGTTTCCCACGGTAAATAGACATAATATCGAAAAAATAATATCGAACAACAAGAATATCGAAGTTAAAATATCGAGATAACATTAATATCGAAGTGTAGAATATCGAGGTAAGTAATATCGTTTTTTTTGTGTTTAGTAAAATATCGAAGTATGAAATATCGATGTAGTAATATCGTCTGAAGATAATATCGATTGAATAGTTTTGTTAGAAATATCGAAATATAATATATATATTGTTTAAAATGTGTATTTAGTGTATATTTAATAAGTAAATTGTTTAATTATATGTATAAATACTTTATTAAAGTTTAAAATATAATTAATAGTGTTAAGTAATTTATAGTATGATATGTTTTAGGAGCGGGATGTTGGGTTATTAGGGGATAAGGGTGGGGAGTGTTTTAAAAATATTAGTGTAAAATCAGATAATAATTTAAAAATATTAAATAATAAATAATTATGAATAGTAAATTGTAATGAAATTTGTAAATTAAATATTTATAATTTAGAAAATTATCAAGAAATTATATATATTTTTTAGGAGCGGGATGTTGGGTTATTAGGGGATAAGGGTGGGGAGTGTTTTAAAAATATTAGTGTAAAATCAGATAATAATTTAAAAATATTAAATAATAAATAATTATGAATTTTAAATTGTAATGAAATTTCAAAATTAAATATTTATAATTTAGAAAATAATAAAGAAATTATATATATTTTTTAGGAGCGGGATGTTGGGTTATTAGGGGATAAGGGTGGGGAGTGTTTTAAAAATGTTATAGTAAAATCAGATAATAATGTAAAAATATTTAATAATCAAGATTTCGAAATTTCAAAATTTCAATAAAAATTTGAAATTATATAATTTGAAATTATAATGAAATTTAAATTTTGTTTTATGAGTGGGATGTAGGGTTATTAGTGTATAAGGGTGGGGAGTGTATTAAAAAGATTACTGTAAAATTGGATAATAAGTTATAAATATTAATACTAAAGAATTAGAAATGTTAAAATTTAAATGTAATTTTGACAATGTTTTAAAAAAATATTCAAATTAATTTCTAAATTATTTTTTTGTTTCATGGTTGGGAATTTGGGTTATTAGGGTGTAAGGGTGTGGATTGTATTTTAATAATTATTACAAAATTATAGATTAATAAATAAATATTTAATTTGGAATAAGTCAAATTTGTGAACATTTAATGTCAAAATCTAATTATATAATTTACATTGGAAATTATAATTTCAATATTTATGTTGTATTTATGGGTGGGATGTGGGTATATTAGGGGAGAAGGGTGGGGTGTAATTTTTTAAAATAATATTGTAAACATAGATCATAAAAAAATTCTATTTATTAGTAAATATTGTGAATTCTAAAATTTTAATTAAAAATTAGAATTAAATAATTGTATATTTGCAATTTATATGGAAAACATATTGTACATATTTATTTTGGAATTAGGGTTAATATGGGATAGGGGTGGGTATTGTAACTATAGTATTGTTAAATTTAATAGTTTTTAAATGATATCTCATAGTTAATAAATGTAGATTATTAATATTTTAAGTGATGTTATAACCAGCACCTTGTCTCAGTTTGATCTTTCTGGAGCAGGAATATTAAATTTAATTGGGTTAGTGTCCAGCACCTTCCCTGAGTTTATGTTAACTGGAGTGGGAATAGTAAATTATATAGGGTTACTGTCCAGCACCTTCCTTGACTTTATGTTAATTGGAGTGGGAATAGTAAATTATATAGGGTTACTGTCCAGCACCTTTTCTGACTTAATGTTAACTGGAGTGGGAATATTAAATTATATAGGGTTACTATATAGCACCTTCCTTGACTTTATGTTAACTGGAGTGGGAATAGTAAATTATATATGGTTACTGTCCAGCACCTTTCCTGAGTTTATGTTAACTGGAGTGGGAATAGTAAATTATATAGGTTTACTGTCCAGCACCTTCCTTGACTTTATGTTAACTGGAGTGGGAATAGTAAATTATATAGGGTTACTGGCCAGCACCTTTCCTGAGTTTATGTTAACTGGAGTGGGAATAGTAAATTATATAGGGTTAGTGTCCAGCATCTTCTCTGACTTTATGTTAACTGGAGTGGGAATAGTAAATTATATAGGGTTACTGTCCACCACCTTCTCAGAATTTATGTTAACTGGAGTGGGAGTAGTAAATTATATAGGGTTACTGTCAAGCATTTTCTCTGAATTTATGTTAACTGGAGTGGGAATAGTTAATTATATAGGGTTACTGTCCAGCACCTTCCTTGAGTTTTTGTTAACTGGAGTGGGAATAGTAAATGATATAGGGTTACTGTCCAGCACCTTTCCTGACTTTATGTTAACTGGAGTGGGAATAGTAAATTATATAGGGTTAGGTGCCGATCACGATCCGGTAAAAAATTCCCCCGTGCGACTCGTATCGGGTCTTTTTACCGTACGAATCGTACAAGTGCCGTACGAACTGGCAATCACGATTCGCATGGTAAAAAGTCCATACGAACCGCACCGGGAATCATTCCCCACACGTCCTCGGGTCGGAAAATGTGTCCGACACGTCCTCGGACGATTTACCTTACAAACGTAAAAATCCAAGTCCAACCGAGGAATCACGATCCATCCCGTGCGTCCGAGCCTACAACCGTATGGAAAAAACACCGTCCGCACCGAACACCTATAGCAACCATGGAGACATGTGCCCGCATACGCGCCCAACACTCCCCCCAGCCCCCGTACGTCCGACACGTACCCCCCGTATATGTATACCCCCACCCGTCTATGTACACCCCAGTACGTTCCAGTCGTACCCCCACCCCAGTACGTGTCGTACCACCGTCAATGTACACCCCCCCACCCCTGTACGTGTCGTACCACCGTCTATGTACACCCCAGTACGTTCCAGTCGCACCCCCACCCCAGTACGTGTCATGGCCCCGTCTACCTACACCCCAGTACGTTCCAGTCGTACCCCCACCCCAGTACGTGTCGTACCCCCCGTGTACCTACACCCCAGTACGTTCGAGCCACACCCCCACCCCAGTACGTGTCATGGCCCCGTCTACCTACACCCCAGTACGTTCCAGTCGTACCCCCACCCCAGTACGTGTCGTACCCCCCGTGTACCTACACCCCAGTACGTTCGAGCCACACCCCCACCCCAGTACGTGTCATGGCCCCGTCTACCTACACCCCAGTACGTTCCAGTCGTACCCCCACCCCAGTACGTGTCGTACCCCCCGTGTACCTACACCCCAGTACGTTCGAGCCACACCCCCACCCCAGTACGTGTCATAGCCCCGTCTACCTACACCCCAGTACGTTCCAGTCGTACCCCCACCCCAGTACGTGTCGTACCACCGTCAATGTACACCCCCCCACCCCAGTACGTGTCGTACCACCGTCAATGTACACCCCCCCACCCCTGTACGTGTCGTACCACCGTCAATGTACACCCCCCCACCCCTGTACGTGTCGTACCACCGTCTATGTACACCCCAGTACGTTCCAGTCGTACCCCCACCCCAGTACGTGTCGTACCACCGTCAATGTACACCCCCCCACCCCTGTACGTGTCGTACCACCGTCAATGTACACCCCCCCACCCCTGTACGTGTCGTACCACCGTCAATGTACACCCCCCCACCCCTGTACGTGTCGTACCACCGTCTATGTACACCCCAGTACGTTCCAGTCGTACCCCCACCCCAGTACGTGTCGTACCACCGTCAATGTACACCCCCCCACCCCTGTACGTGTCGTACCACCGTCAATGTACACCCCCCCACCCCTGTACGTGTCGTACCACCGTCAATGTACACCCCCCCACCCCTGTACGTGTCGTACCACCGTCTATGTACACCCCAGTACGTTCCAGTCGTACCCCCACCCCAGTACGTGTCGTACCACCGTCAATGTACACCCCCCCACCCCTGTACGTGTCGTACCACCGTCAATGTACACCCCCCCACCCCTGTACGTGTCGTACCACCGTCAATGTACACCCCCCCACCCCTGTACGTGTCGTACCACCGTCTATGTACACCCCAGTACGTTCCAGTCGTACCCCCACCCCAGTACGTGTCGTACCACCGTCAATGTACACCCCCCCACCCCTGTACGTGTCGTACCACCGTCAATGTACACCCCCCACCCCTGTACGTGTCGTACCACCGTCAATGTACACCCCCCCACCCCTGTACGTGTCGTACCACCGTCTATGTACACCCCAGTACGTTCCAGTCGTACCCCCACCCCAGTACGTGTCGTACCACCGTCAATGTACACCCCCCCACCCCTGTACGTGTCGTACCACCGTCAATGTACACCCCCCCACCCCTGTACGTGTCGTACCACCGTCTATGTACACCCCAGTACGTTCCAGTCGTACCCCCACCCCAGTACGTGTCGTACCACCGTCAATGTACACCCCCCACCCCTGTACGTGTCGTACCACCGTCAATGTACACCCCCCCACCCCTGTACGTGTCGTACCACCGTCAATGTACACCCCCCCACCCCTGTACGTGTCGTACCACCGTCTATGTACACCCCAGTACGTTCCAGTCGTACCCCCACCCCAGTACGTTCCTGGCGCACCCCCAACACAACCTCCTAAGTACGGAGCGCACCCCATGCCCCAACATCACAACCGCATGTACGAGTCGTACAAAGCCACACACAAGGACCAAATCGTACAACCAAATGGCCCATGTACACACCGTACACACGCTCAAAACGCACGTACACAACAAGGACAAAACAAAACAACTCAACAATACACCATTCGAAAGGCACACAGCCACTAAACATGGCCAACAACCACTAAAATAACACAATCACTGACCTGCAACTGTCAAAAACAAACAGAGGCCCAATACACCACCACTCCTTATAACACACCCACCCAAAATTCAAACACTGCCACACCCACCCATGGACCAATAAAAAGGGCCCACACACACAAACCATGAGCCTTTGCAACAGACCCACTGCTGCCAGACACCACAGAACCAGACTACAAGCGACACCACATCTTACACTTGCACACCTTCACACGACCACCCTCACAAACACCCTCTCATCACATTCACACACACACACAACCATCCACACCCCCCCCCAACATCCACACACCCCCCACACCCACACCATCCCCACCCACACCCCTCACCATGCCCACTACCAAGAATCCAAAGTTCAGTCAGCGAGAGTTGGAGGTCCTTGTTGATCAAATCCTCAGAGTCGAGCCACAGATCTTTGGAACATTGGTCAGAAGCACCAGCCAGGCAGCCAAAACAGCCATGTGGCAGACCATCGTCGATGCTGTGAATGCTGTTGCGGACACCAGGAGGACCAAGCAGGATTGCCAGAACAGGTGGTACGATCTGCGGAGGAGGGTCAGAGCCAAGAGACAGGAGGAACACGACCAGGCCAACGCCACCGGAGGAGGGCCCTCCCGCAGACCCGTACAGTACCATCCCTGGGAGGAGAGGGTGATGGCCATACTGCCGGTGGAGGCAGTTGAAGGAGTAGAAGGACTCCGAGACCCGGGTGAGTACACAAACAACGCACCTCACATGGGGGGAACTGCAACCACAACCAAAATTAATAACAGGCACGCAACCACCACAAGCCATCGCATTACTTAACCACACTCCATGAGCAGGCACATGCCACTGCTGCCACCATGCCCCATGCACCCAGCTGGACAATGTCAAGTCACAGGCCACAGAAGACAACAACACATGACACGGTAACCCGGATGGCGGGAGGCTGGGCACCAAGAATCACATAGTGCGACTCCAAAGCAGACAACAATGCCCTCTGCCCATATGGCCTAGGTCACAGCCAGACAAACACTGTGTCCCAACACAGGAATGACTTGCCAGCAAATGGCGGATGCCTTGCATCAACACATGGGGGTGAAGGCACTGTTTTGCACATGCCAGCAGCTAATGAACAGCCAACAGTGTGAAAGAGTGGCAGCACACACCACCACAGCAGCAGCGCACAGACACACAGCAGACAAAATGGGTGCCTGGAGATCAGAAACAAACTCACATCAACAGGCCAAGGGCCACTCAAAGATCTGCTAACAGTGTGTGCCCAGGAAGCTGGGCCAAGGTGACAGAGGGTGACACACGGAGGGAGGGAGAGGGGGACACAGAGGGAGGGAGAGGGGGACTGAGAGGGAGGGAGACGGACAGAGGGAGGAGGCTGACACACAGAGGGAGGGAGAGGGGGACAGAGAGGGAGGGAGAGGGGGACACAGAGGGAGGGAGAGGGGGACTGAGAGGGAGGGAGACGGACAGAGGGAGGAGGCTGACACACAGAGGGAGGGAGAGGGGGACAGAGAGGGAGGGAGAGGGGGACAGAGAGGGAGGGAGACACAGGAAGATGGACAGAGGGAGGAGGCTGACACACAGAGGGAGGGAGAGGGGGACAGAGAGGGAGGGAGAGGGGGACACAGAGGGAGGGAGACACAGGAAGATGGACAGAGGGAGGAGGCTGACCCACAGAGGGAGGGAGAGGGGGACAGAGAGGGAGGGAGAGGGGGACAGAGAGGGAGGGAGAGGGGGACACAGAGGGAGGGAGAGGGGGACAGAGAGGGAGGGAGAGGGGGACAGAGAAGGAGGGAGACACAGGGAGAGCAAATCAGTCCTGTGGTGTGTGGGAATGTCTGCTCGTCAGCAGGTGGACTGCGTGCATGTAGACAAGGGTGGCCAGTGCCAGAACCCCCCCTCTTCATCATGGCAAAACGCAGGGCCATGTCACAACCTGTACACGAGCACAAGGACAGCCACCTGCATCATATGAGTGTGTGGATCCACTCCATGTGCACATGTACAGTGCTACAAGGAAGGCGCAAATGCATAGCTCGGCACACATGCACACTCCACTGCTGACTGCAGTCACACTTGACGCAGCAAGTAAGACTGTGCCACACATAGTTAAAGGGGCCAAATTGGTGCCCAAGGGACACACACATGCACAAGTGCACTGTGAGTGGAATGCAAGACAGATCCTAATTCCAAGAGGAAATGTGCCAACTTTGTAACGGATGAAACATGGATGTTGCATGGATCAAAATTAACATTTTCTCTCTCACACACAGGTCAACGTCGTGCTGCACCCCCCAACACTGGGGGGGAACACTCACAGGACCCGGATCTGCAGGAGACCGATCCCACCGGCAGCGACCACTCTCACCACTCTGCGGACGACCCCGACCGACCTGGCCCCTCTGGTGTCCAACCACCTGCAGCACCTGCGTCAGGTACAACCGTGCCAACCACCACCCCCACTCCTGCCACATCCCAGGAGACACCCAGGATCCCTGCCCCAACACCACAATGCAGCCAGGCTCGCCAGGAGGGACACGGTGTCCCGGGCACCCAGGAGGAGGCAGGCGACAACGCCAATGCCACCCCTCAGGGGTCCCGGAGACCCGATGTGCCCACAAGTGCAGGCCAGACGCAAGTGGGCAGGGGTGGTGGGAGTGGAGGACGGCGGAGGCGCGAGCCTGACCAGTTGGCTGGGGATCCGGTATTTTCACATGTCCGTAACATCCTGGACTCATACCGGCAGGACACCACGGGCATGGCCCAGGTTGTGTCCGTCCTCGAGGGGATCAAGGTCCAGCAGGCCCAGCAACATGCGGAGCTAATAGCCTGTCTACAGCTACACCAACGGAGGATGGAGGACAGACAGGCTGAGCAAGTGACGGCGTCCCAGGGGATTCACGCTGAACTCCGTCGGATGGCCGACACCATGGCCGACCCTCCCTGTGCCAGAAGGCGGAGAACATCACCACCCACAGGGAGGGATCATGAGGAGGAGGAGGAAACATCCGACGGAGCATCCCAGACGTCGTCACGGCCTGCTGCTGAGGTTCCCCGCAGGAAGCCGGGTCGTCCACGGAAAGGACCGTGAGGGTGGCTGCTACATCACCATCTCCCAGGACACCTGGCCTGGCACCTGGCCCACTGGAGCAACAGCATCACAGCATCAAGAGACATTCTCTGCCACATGGCCCTGCTGGTCACTGGCTGACCAATGTTGACAAAGACTGTGGCATGGACTCTGAGGATTTCCAATGGCAAGGACACCAACTCCCCTACAGAACTTTGGATTCCCTAATCCCGGAATGCCCCCCCCCCCCCCCCCCCCCCCATAATAAATCACACTATTAAGAGTAGATGCCTGCTGGTAGCATTATTACCTAACATGTGTCTTGTACAGTCTAAACATGCCTGAGTCATCTGTTCACTTCAACCATCCACACCCTGGGGCCTGAGTCTGGCACAGGACACATGGGTCACAGTTTATTAGGCAAGACAGACATGGAGCACCATACACACCCGTGATGGTCAGAACCAGCTGAGGGGGTGGCCGAACAACCGTGCTGACAGACACATTGAGTACAGCAACAGTCATGCGCAGAGGTCAGGGAACCTGGCCCGTGTCCTGGGGGGCACCCAGGTACGTGTAGACAGGTGGCAGAACCATGTCCTGCAAGCTTGAGTCCGGTGGATGCAGAGAATGGGGGCCTGGACAACGTTGGATGCATGGGGATGGCACATGTCACACTACCCACACAGTCATGGACATCATGCCCAATACACAGTCTCAGCACACACACACAGCTTGCATCTTGCCACTCGACACATTGACACATAGCCACAATCTGGGAATACCATGCCAGACATGCAGGATGCACCGTGCCAACACACCAGCATTGACTGAGCAGAGGCACCTTGGAGGCATAGGGACACCTTTAATAGTCATGTTTTTGGGATTGCAGAGGCAACTTGAAGTACACATGAACACATCATGTGGAGTAACATGTGGCTCAAACACTGGCACCCCCCTTCTGCAGCACAAATGCGTGATAGCCATGGTACTGGCACACAAGCGTCGGCTAACAGCTAAATACCCACAGCTGCACACGGAGAGCCTGCCATACACCATAGATCCGCTGATGTGGAAGTCCCACGCCATGTCAAGCCAATGTCAACCGTATGTGTCCGAGGGCAGTGTCACACACATTGATGCCATCATCACAATCCACCATCCCATCACTGATGACTGACAACCAGGCAGCCCATCTATTCTGGTGTACCCAGCTGCATGTCGTGTCCCATGGGGATGCCACATGACTGCAGAGGAACCAAACCCCGACCTGGGCAGTGTGCACACATCGTGAACAACTGCCACACCCAATACACCCCAGATGCATCCCTTACCCCATGGAGACTTCCAAACGTGTCCGTGCCTGTAACGCTGAGTCAGCCCACGATGCCATGTCCATGAGGAATAGCAGTGCCACAACAATGCAACCAGCAGATGGCATGCGCAGGTACCTGGGGAAGAGAGACACACAAGAAGTCAGCCACAAAAAGCACAGCCACTTGCATGTGCATTGACTCGACACATGTATGGATGACAACATGCTAGGTCACAATTATGACTGGGGAAATACTACCATCACTGCCACCATCACTCCAGTGACACACCCACACACACCTCTGACTCACGTGCCATACATGCAGGTGGACACACACATCACAACACATGCCACACGGGGACCAAGGCGTGCACACTCAGACACTGGTACTCACCACTAAGCAAAGAAGTCGCGTATGAGCCGAGTCCGGATGTCCTCTTGCGGCTCCACATCCTCCACATCACTAGCCCCATTGCCAAGGCCTTCGTCCTCCACGGGTGGATGGTCCTCGTCATGTTGATTCAGGATGAGTGGCACAGCTCTTTCAACTGCCATGTTGTGCAGCATGCAGCAGACCATGAAGATCTTGCAAACCTTCGCCGGGGCATATGGGAGTGCGCCGCCGGTCTTGTGGAGGCACCGGAATCGGCTCTTCAGCATGCCAAACGTCCTCTCTATCACACGCCTTGTCCGGCCATGGGCGGTGTTGTAGCGGAGCTGGGCCGGCGTGATGGGGTTGCGGAGAGGTGTCAGCAGCCAAGGCATGTTGGGATAGCCAGCGTCCCCTACATGGAAAGCACATGGATATCGTTAGAACTGGCGAAGCGGTCGTGCTGCTCGGCTAAACAGAATACAGGACAGACAGACTGTACCCACCAACAACACATGCCCGTTCGTTGCGCAGCTGCATCATCATATCAGGCATCCCGCTACGCCTCATGATGTAGGCATCGTGTGCTGATCCTGGAAAACGAGCACAGACATGTGAAATCACCATGTTGGACAGACACACCACAAGGGCATTGATGGAGTGGTAGTGCTTTCGATTTCGGTACGCCACCTCCCGTGCGTGTGGTGGTACCAAACCTACATGTGTCCCATCTATGGACCCAATGACATGGGGCATCCCTCCCAGGGCATAGAAACCACGCTTGACCTCTGTCATCTGTTCAGGGGTTGGGAACTTGATGAAGTCATCCAGGTGAATCAACATGGCCTCCAAGAAATCATGCAGCACACCGCTGAACATGCTCTGGGACATGCCACCAACATGAGCTATGGTATTTTGGAAGGTACCCGTGGCAAGAAAATGTAGGGCAGCCATTACCTTCAGCTGGGGTGTCAGTGCCGTAGGATACCTGTGCTGCGGTTGCAGGTGTGGTGCCAGTCTCGCCGTCAGCTCCAGAATCAACGGTTGGGTGAAGCGGTAGAGCCGGATCCTGTCATTCTCCTGCATGGCAGCCAAGTCTGGAATTATTCGGGCAACAGGCGGCGCTCTGCAGTAATTTGGAAGTGACAAGGAAGAGTGAGTGCACTACGACAACAACTCATGTCTACTGAGCACATGTAAATCTGGCAATACACACATGCCACATAGGGAGTCAGATACGTGCTACATGCCCAGGACACGTATGGATGCAAGGTGACACTCCTTCCAAGACCCAGCTACACACGGAGATTGAGAACCTCCCCATGCCACGCCATGGGAATGGCTGTGTCCCAGTGCAAGTGAACAGCCAGACGCAACACAGGAGTGACATACACCCACACATCAGCAGAAGTAGGATGCCGATTGCAGAGACTGGTAGCGGAACACCGGAGCCACAGGTCACATGACATTACACTAGGCCTGCCCACACACCTTGCCATGAAGGTGCACATGTCATGACTCACCACACATTCCTTGTGAGGATGCTGACATGGCCTTGTCACGCTACTCCGTGTCCCATGCATACATGTGCACCTCACATCCGATAACACATGTGTCATGGTGTGCGGAACAGTGTGCAATGACAATCTACACACAGACACATGTTGGTTGCTGCAACGGCTGCAGCTTTTGAGGGTGCTACTACATCAACCTGATGTAAATCCCGGACACATAAATGACATGGTCACATTGTGCACTGTGGCTAGTGACAAGTCATGTGTCATGACCCTTGTACCGGGCATCATGGGACACTTCCGTGTGTTGGTGTCCGTGCCATGCCAGTGACGCTCACCCCAAGTGCGCAGTACGACATGCACACATGTCATAGGAGTCAAGGGCATGCCTGGCACACATTGCACCCTCACACAGTACACCTGTACACATCTCATCATACATCTGGTGCCTCCTCCACTCAGGAGGCATGTTCCACATCACAGCCTGTGACACCTGTGCCCCACACATGTAGTAATGCACAGGCGATGCATTGATGTCCATTCCTGGACAAATATGTCCATCGATGGACATGTATGTCCGCCCTATTCCTACCTGTGTGTTGCCTATCACCACAGTGATGTGTACAAACCGCCGTACTGCTGCTAAGAGGGCCTGTGTATGTTTCCAAATCACTGTGGGAGTGCTGACGTATGTGTACCCATCGTGATGGCGAGTGTACAGGCATTTGTACGGTCCGTACCACTACGAGTACGCATACGCGTGCTGAACCATAGTGAGAGGGCCGTACACTCGCATGTACGCTCACTATCACTATGGGTCTGCACGCGTATGCGTACTCGTAGTGGTACGGACCGTACACACGCATGTACGCTCACTATCACTACGGGTCTGCACGCGTATGCGTACACGTAGTGGTACGGACCGTACACACGCATGTACGCTCACTATCACTACGGGTCTGCACGCGTATGCGTACTCGTAGTGGTACGGACCGTACACACGCATGTACGCTCACTATCACTATGGGTCTCCTCGCGTATGCGTACTCGTAGTGGTACGGACCGTACACACGCATGTACGCTCACTATCACTATGGGTCTGCACGTGTATGCGTACACGTAGTGATATTGAGCGTACATGCATGTGTACGGTCCGTACCACTACGTGTACGCATACGCGTGCAGACCCGTAGTGATAGTGAGTGTACATGCGTGTGTACGGTCCGTACCACTACGTGTACGCATACGCGTGCAGACCCGTAGTGATAGTGAGCGTACATGCGTGTGTACGGTCCGTACCACTACGTGTACACATACGCGTGCAGACCCATAGTGATAGTGAACGTAGGATGCATGTACGGGCCGTTGCCATGCATTTAGGGTGACCTAGGGCCCCGAAACGCACCGTACCTGTGTGTGATTCTCCAAATTACATAGGGGACAAGTATTAAGGCCTACATGCATGCTGGTTGTCATGGAGACAAAGTTCAAATTTCGAAATTGTTCTGGAAGGTGCACAGCAGAAGTCAGTTGGAATTGTTCTACTTTATTGCAATGTGTTTGTGGGGGTTACATCATGCAGGAGAATGAAACTGATAGGGAACCCACAGACTGCTAGGTTTGAAGGGATTGGTGGAAACATAGGATGCAAATGTGAGTGACCAATCACTCTGTACTCCTGTGCATGAGACTGGGCAGAAGGGCACATATAAGGCAGCCAGGTCCCATGAGGGAGTACTTGCCTGCACATATTTGCATTTGTCGACCAAGCTGCTGCTACTGATTCCCTGGAACCATGTCAAGGGCTGTGGAGAGGTCACAGCCATTCACCCTGGAGGAGAACATGGCTCTGCTGGATGTGATCCTCCCACAGTACCCCATGCTGTATGGGCGACCAGGGTATCAGGTGAGTGCATAGGCCACTGCCACAGACTGTCCCTGTGTTCTGACTGTGACTTCCGGCATTGTGTCCTGGTGTGACACACATGCCATGTACTGTCGGGGGGGTACCAGGGGGGGGGGGGGTGCCTGATTCCTCCCAGCAGTGCCCTGAGACAGGAGGGGTGGGTACAGAGTGCTCCCAGCAGTGCCCTGAGACAGGAGGGGTGGGTGCGAAGTCATCCCAGCAGTGCCCTGAGACAGGAGGGGTGGGTACAGAGTGCTCCCAGCAGTGCCCTGAGACAGGAGGGGTGGGTGCGAAGTCCTCCCAGCAGTGCCCTGAGACAGGAGGGGTGGGTGTGGAGTCCTCCCAGCAGTGCCCTGAGACAGGAGGGGTGGGTGTGGAGTCCTCCCAGCAGTGCCCTGAGACAGGAGGGGTGGGTACAGAGTGCTCCCAGCAGTGCCCTGAGACAGGAGGGGTGGGTACAGAGTGCTCCCAGCAGTGCCCTGAGACAGGAGGGGTGGGTGTGATGCACAGTGTGAGCCTTGATCATTGATTGTGACATTGCCATCATTCCACCTGTGTACCCACTATGGCACGTACTGCCTTTTCCCTCACCAGAGGATGATGTCCCTATGACAGAGGTGCAATGCGTTGGCTGCATGACATGCCTTGTTGTAACCAGCCAATTTGTTCTCATATGTCTCTATGTGACATGTGGCTGGTGTATTGATGTGGTGTCACTTGTTCTTCCTCACAGGTAGGCGCCACTGCCAAGGAGCAGATCTGGCTGACCGCCGTCAGTGCCGTGAGGCGTGTGGATGGTCGGAGGCGGAGCCTGTCCCAGGTGAGGAAACGCTGGCAGGATATCCGGTGCTGGACGCGGAGGATTGCACGGCTCCTGCTGGGGGACTCACCTGAGAGCCACAAGAACCGCGGCCGCCGCCGTCTGAGCCACCTCCACAGGCGTGTGCTGCCGGTGGTCTTTCCAGACCTGGAGAGGCGCTTACAGGCGATGCAGCAGGCGGAAGGGGGTAGGTACATGTGCGTTTGTTGTGTGTCACCGGCATTTGTAAGGGCACTGTGGCATGAATTCACTGGCAGGGTTTAAAGGTGCTGTGCAGATCCTGTTTGCCCCAGTATAGCGCTGCGCCCCTGCCACCCTTCCCCTCCTTGCAATGTGTTCCCTGGTCTGTGTGTAGTCACTCCTTCACAAGGTAATGTAGGCTGGCGCTTTGTCCACGAGAACAATGACTGTAGCATCATGTGTGGTGGTGGTGTGTAACAGGTTGTGGGACCTTGCCTGTGAACTGTCAAGTGCACTGCATGTGGGTTCCATGTCAGTTGGCACTGATGCTGACTCCAGACATGGGAGTTGGTCTCTCATGTGTCATGCCTCATAGCGCATGTCCTATGTTGTGGCCTGTGACATGATGTGCATGAGTGTGCGATACGCATAGTGCAGGGATGGTGACGTGTGTAGCAGTCATGACCATTCTGTAGCATGTAGTTGCGTGCCCACTACTGTCCCCTGGGGCACCTTATCCTCAGTATTGTATGTGTCATCATCAACGTGGACACTCTCACTGTCTACAGCGTAGGTTGTGCTCTGTGCCATTGTCCCCTGTCACCATGTATATAGACGTGCTATTATGTACAGGTGTCCACTGTGCAGCCTGACCTGATTGTCCTTCTTCATACTCACAGTTGCCAGTGCCTGTGTGTCTTGTTATACTCATCTGAGGATGGGCACTGGTGCCTCATTATTTGTACAGGCGCACCTTGGCTGTTTGGCGTCCAATCTTGCTTTTTGCCTGCCCCTGTGTTTATCACCCAGACTATGAGATGTTGGTGCCACCTGTGTCTCAACAATTTGCATCGTGTGGGGGTTGTTTGGGGCGGGCAATGCCTATGTGTCAAATCCTGATTTCTACTTGCTGGGTCTGGCCAGTGTGTGATGTTACTGGACACACACGCAAGGTGCAGTGACCGAGTAATGTTGGGCATGTTTGCAGCATTACCTATGCAGCATGTGTCTCAAGTTCATGGTTATTGTCCCTGGTCATCGGTATTTTCACCAACGCTGTGTGGTGCAGATGCTGGGCAGGATTGTCCCCAGGGCCTGGGTGCTATGTCAGACTCCGTTTCCTGTCTTTAGCTATTGTCTCATGCTCTCCATGGTATTTCAGTGGCATAGTGGCTCAACCAACTGTGTGTTTCATGCCCTACATCGGTACCTTGTTTAGCAGATGTTAGGGATCTTCCTCTTCAGGCTATGCAATGTTGACTATGTAGATTGGACTCATGTGACAGATGTGTACAGGTGTCTGATTAATTTCTGTCTCTCCACCCTGCCCACAGCATCGTCGGGGGACACAGAGGGAGACATGGACACAGACCAGGCGGAGGGACCGAGCACCAGTGCCAGCCGTGACATCGGGGCTGGCACATCGAGTGGGACAGAGGCGGAGGATAGTGCGGCCGAGGACCTGTCGACTGGCACATCAGAATACGAAGCTGACAGGTCCGAGGAGGATGTCTCCGAGTTGGCGGAGGCTGCACCAGCAGCTGACAGTGGAACAACACCTGGCACCGCCCCCTCAGTTCCCATCAGCCGCCTCCCACTTGCTCGTGTCCCTTCCCAGCGTGCCCGGTCACCGCATGTCTCCTTCCTGCCAGGCACCGCACCCCCTGCCCCTGTCTCCACAGCTGCCGCCAATGCTGAGTCTATGGACATCCAGCGGCAAATGCAGGTTGGTCAGGCTGCGATCCTTAATGTCCTCCATTCCCACGGGAAAACCCTCACCAACATCGAGGCATTCTTGGAGGGCATTCATTCTTCGCAGGCTGACCAACGCAACTTGCTGAGGTCCATAGACTCCACACTGACTGCAGCAGTGGGTCTCCTGCAGCGCGACCTCCCCCCACCTACCCCTGCCCCATCCACACTTCCCACTTCCATGCCTGTCCCACGTACACCCAGACGTCGGCATGCACCCACCACAACAGACACAGGCACCACACCAGCAGGGAAGGTCCACCTCACTCCTCCTGACACGCACACACACGGTGAGATAGGCACACCCACTGGGTCGGGGGGCAAACGTGTGACACGCAGCCAGAGTGGGAGTCCGCATTCCACACAATCCACTCCCTCCAAATCCCCTCCCCTCAGCTCTCCTGGCCACATCTCCCCCAAGGACTCCTTCATGGCCGCTCTGTCCCTGAGCCCCACAGTTCCGCCACCACGCAAGCGGTCAAGGAAGTCCTCGGTCAGGGTGGTTGAGTCTCCCCCCCTGTCTCCACCCTCCCCCGGTGGCGCTGCAACCCATCCCTCTGACCCCCCCCCCTCCTTGGGGCCTGAGGTCACTTCGGGTGCAGGGGACTCCCTGGAGGACCTTGCTAAGGTGTGTAGTGCCATCCTGGCCTCCGCCTTTGGCCATGACACACCCCCTGTGGTTGAGTCCTCCATCCCTGCACCCACAACGCCGCCCCTTTGCCCTGATGTCCCTGCGGTGCCTGTTGCTTCCCCCCCCCCCTGATGCCCTCACCAGTATGGAAGACGATGGCATTTGACTGTGCAGGCAAGGTAGGGGACACACATCCCACTGTGTCCCCCATCCAGCTGGGAATCATTGACTGCCCTATGGCCTTTGTTGAATTTGAACTGCCTGCGATCCACGGACATTGTGCTCATGCTGAATAAAGCTTATTTTTGTTGTCATTCTCACACTCCTGCTATGGTGGTATTGGTGTTGGTGGGGCTGCTACATTGTTTTGGGTGGTGTTTAACGCTTTGGGTGTGTGGGATTTGTAGTAGTGTTCTGCTCTTTGGGGCGACCCTGGGATCTGTGTGCCATCACAAGGTGTTGGCTAACTTCCTTAGGTCATGTCAGCAGTTACTGCATGGTTCAAATGTCCCAGGGTGTATTCCTTCCTCTGTGTACCCAGTTTCTTCCCTGCAGGGTGTTCACAATGTTTAGCGCAGAACTGTGTCTACATGAGCTGTGTGTGTGACGGAGCCCTTCTACTTTGGCCATGCATGCATGGGCATGTCTCCACCTGCAACAATCGTGGCATCCTTGGTGATCACTGTACTTGTGTGTGGAGTCAGTTGACATGAGTTCATGGGGACATGTTCCCTTGTAGGCAGTATGGATGTGGGTAATTCTGGCATCACACACATGTGTTACACCCCTCCTGGGTCTGGACACTGCTGGGAGGACTCTGCACCCACCCCTCCTGTCTCAGGGCACTGCTGGGAGGACTCCACACCCACCCCTCCTGTCTCAGGGCACTGCTGGGAGGACTCTGCACCCACCCCTCCTGTCTCAGGGCACTGCTGGGAGTGATAGGCACCCACCCCTCCTGTCTCAGGGCACTGCTGGGAGGACTCTGCACCCACCCCTCCTGTCTCAGGGCACTGCTGGGAGGACTCCACACCCACCCCTCCTGTCTCAGGGCACTGCTGGGAGGACTCCACACCCACCCCTCCTGTCTCAGGGCACTGCTGGGAGGAATCCACACCCACCCCTCCTGTCTCAGGGCACTGCTGGGAGGACTCTGCACACACCCTCCTGTCTCTGGGCACTGCTGGGAGGACTCTGCACACACACCTCCAATTTCTGGATATGTACGCTTGGGACATACACGGTGTGGGTGCGCTCCATGCATTCGAGGTGAGGGTTCGTGTCGTACTTACACTGTTGGCATGGGGGGTACGCTCCATGCATACGCGGGTGGGGGTACGGGTCGTACTTACACTGGTGGGGGTGGGGGTACGGTCCGTACGTCCGCGGGTGAGGGTTCGAGTCGTACTTACACTGTTGGGGTGGGGGGCACGCTCCATGCATACGCGGGTGGGGGTACGGGTCGTACTTACACTGTTGGCATGGGGGTTACGCTCCATGCATACGCGGGTGAGGGTACGGGTCGTACTTACACTGTTGGCATGGGGGGTACGCTCCATGCATACGCGGGTGAGGGTTCGTGTCGTACTTACACTGTTGGCATGGGGGGTACGCTCCATGCATACGCGGGTGGGGGTACGGGTCGTACTTACACTGGTGGGGGTGGGGGTACGGTCCGTACGTCCGCGGGTGAGGGTTCGAGTCGTACTTACACTGTTGGGGTGGGGGGTACGCTCCTTGCATACGCGGGTGGGGGTACGGCTCGTACTTACACTGGTGGGGGTGGGGGTATGGTCCGTACGTCCGCGGGTGAGGGTTCGAGTCGTACTTACACTGTTGGGGTGGGGGGCACGCTCCATGCATACGCGGGTGGGGGTACGGGTCGTACTTACACTGTTGGCATGGGGGTTACGCTCCATGCATACGCGGGTGGGGGTACGGGTCGTACTTACACTGTTGGCATGGGGGTTACGCTCCATGCATACGCGGGTGAGGGTACGGGTCGTACTTACACTGTTGGCATGGGGGGTACGCTCCATGCATACGCGGGTGGGGGTACGGGTCGTACTTACACTGGTGGGGGTGGGGGTACGGTCCGTACGTCCGCGGGTGAGGGTTCGAGTCGTACTTACACTGTTGGGGTGGGGGGTACGCTCCTTGCATACGCGGGTGGGGGTACGGCTCGTACTTACACTGGTGGGGGTGGGGGTATGGTCCGTACGTCCGCGGGTGAGGGTTCGAGTCGTACTTACACTGTTGGGGTGGGGGGTACGCTCCATGCATACGCGGGTGGGGGTACGGGTCGTACTTACACTGTTGGCATGGGGGGTACGCTCCATGCATACGCGGGTGGGGGTACGGGTCGTACTTACACTGTTGGCATGGGGGTTACGCTCCATGCATACGCGGGTGAGGGTACGGGTCGTACTTACACTGTTGGCATGGGGGTACGCTCCATGCATACGCGGGTGGGGGTACGGGTCGTACTTACACTGTTGGCATGGGGGGTATGCTCCATGCATACGCGGGTGGGGGTACGGGTCGTACTTACACTGTTGGCATGGGGGGTACGGTCCGTACGTCCGCGGGTGAGGGTTCGAGTCGTACTTACACTGTTGGGGTGGGGGTACGCTCCATGCATACGCGGGTGGGGGTAGGGTCCGTACATATCCGTCCCCACGCTATGTGATGCTTGTGCGGGCCGTACCCAGGCCTTTGCCACGTGGGTACGATCCGTCCCGCCATTGTTGGGGTGACGTGTGTGTGGGCGTGGTACGACTCGTACCCACGCTCTTCAGGCGTGGGTACGGGACGTACCTGTCTGGTTGTGTTGCCGGTTCGCGTGGTGACGGACTTCCGTTGTGGCGGTCGCTGGCTTATCAGGACACACCCCCACCCCCTCGTGGTGACCAGGGCATGGGAGTCAGGTATGTCCAGGCCATGTGTGACTTATGTGGTTGTTTTGTGGCCTGCCCTGGTCGTGCCACCCCCACCCCACCCCACTTTCCCCCCTCCCTTAGTTATTCTGACCTTCTGCGGCGTCTGCGTCGGTGCCTGTAGAGCAGGTGGACTGCTATGAGGGCAGGGATGACTCGTAGGTTCGGGTCCATGTCTGTCCGTCGCGTACTGGTACTCCAATCGCGTCGTCCTGTCGCGTACGGGTCCTCCTTGGTGGCGTCGTCCTGTGTGTCCGTCACGTACTGGTCCTCCTTGTTCGCGTCGTCGTCTGTCCGTCGCGTACTGGTGGTCCTTGTTCGCGTCGTCCTGATTTCCCGGCAGTTTTTGGCTGCCGCAAAATATTCACCGTGCGGGGTGACGTCGGTGCGAATCGTGATTCCTGGGTCGTGAATGGCTGGCTGCGAGCGTCCCGACGTCAGGTCGGCACTTTCCCGGATCGCATTGGTAGGTGTTTTTTTGTTCGGTCGGACTTTTTTACGAATCGTACGGTCATGGTGTACCCGTGCGATTCGTAATTCCTTGTTTGTAGAAATTGACGACCGGGTACGCGTCGGACGGAGAATATGCTCCGTCCGACGGTTCGTACCCGGTTTTTACCGGATCGTGATCGGCACCTTAGTGTCCAGCAGTTTTCCTAACTTTAATGTAGGTGAAATGGGAATAGTAATTTGTATAGGGTTAGTGTGCTGAATGTATATGTATTGTGTTAATGAAGTATGTTTTTGGATTAAATGTTGGAAAAAAATGTGATTATTTACATTTTTAAACAATTAAATTAGCTACATTATATATGTGAGAGTTATAAATTATGAAATCCAATGACACATTTTATATTTTTAGATAAGCTTTATTTTTGTTGAAGAAAGTAGACAGATTTTTTTTTTTTATTTACAGAATGGAGTATACATTAGTAGACATACAGCAAATATGCATTAATTTGTGTCTTTTTGCAATGTTTTAAGGAAAATAAAATGTATTGATATTATCACATTTTATAACAGAAGTATTGATAATTACAAAAAAACATACATAACATTTATTACTTTTTAACATTGTTTGCAAATAAACATATTCTTACAGTATTCATATCATAATGTTTTTGTTGGCTATATACATAAAAAAAATCATTGCATATTTAATTTCTGAAAATCATTGCATATTTAATTTCTGAAGAATATTGTTTCATTTTTTTTTTGTTGTTGTACATAATTAGTACATGACAAAAAGTATATTTTTATGCTATGTATTTTTAATGATGATTAATAATATTATTGTAGGAAATGTTAATATTATTAATTTTTATATTTTATAATTATATGAAATAAATTGTTTTGCAACATGTACATTTTGTAAATAATTTTTAAATAATAAAAACATTTTATTATAGTTTGTACAGTTGTGAAAAAAAAATACTGTATTATAATCATAATAATAATGTATTTATAATTATTATGAATATAATTTTTTAAGGTATTGTTTATTACAAAATAATTTTCAAAACATTTAGATACATTTATGTTATATTTATATATGATTATAATGTTTTAATGTATTTACACTGAATTAATTAGGGACTTTCATTTGAATGGGATTATTTTGTAACCGCTTCATGTTATTTTGGGTCATTTTGGACTGAGGAAGCTCGCGGTTGGAAGCTGCGTCGCGTTGAGCAAGGTAAGGGGTGTTTTAAGTATTAAGTGTTATTAAATACTTATGTTTAGGGTAGTTAGGATGTTTATAGTGTATTGATAGATAAATTAAAATGTTTTGGGTGTTTTTGACGTGTTAGTAATGATTTAGTTACGTCTGGTTGTTTACTGGTTGTGACGTAGTTTTCGAAGTAAATATTGTGATTAAATATGTGTTGTTTTGAAATGATGTAATTGTATTTATTAAATGTATTTGGGTGTGATTGTGTGGGTGGGTATGTTTTGTTCTGTTTTTCAGGTAAATGTTGATCGATGTTTTTTCGAAGACCAAGACGCGTTTTTTTTTTTTAAAGTGTGTATTACTTGATTTAAGTAATAATGTTAACACACTTTTTAACTTTTTACGGGATTTCATGGAGCGTTTATTTTGATTTTTCACTTCTTTTCGGGTTTTTGAGGGTTTGGATATTATGATGGAAAGAGAGACGTTATGTTTTTTTTTTTTTACAGTGTGTTTTAGTTAATGAAACTAATAAAGTTATCACACTGTTTTTTTCACCGGGATTTCCAGGAGCGTTTGTTACTATTTTGACCTATTTTTCGGGTTTTTGAGGGTTTCACGTTTTTGGATTTGTCGAGGATGGATTTACATTGGATGTGTTGATATTTTCATTTTTGGTGCGGCAAATTTTTAATTATTACTATGGATTGACATAGAAATGGAAGGAGTATTACTTGGTGGAATTCATCTTGTATGGCTACATCAATGGTAAGTTATATTTTGTTATAATTTGGGTGGGAAATCTTATTATAGTTTATTGTTATATATATTATATTTACAGAAATAATATTTAATTGTACAGATATATTTTCTATATGAAAATGAAATGTGTCTGACAATTATATATTATTTAGGAAAATATAGTATTAATATATGATTGCAATTGTTTATTGTATTGACCTATTTCATTTATTAGCTGTGTGTATGTTAATTATAAAATGCTTTTGGCTATTAGTGATAGGTAGTCTAGGCCACTTGTTGATGGGTATAGGTTTACTTGACTTTGTAGTAGATCAAACATTTGTTTGGTTTGTTTAGTTAATTTAGGACCTATTTGAGTAACAGATTGTTGCATCCGTAATTCTTGGTAGCTTTGTTCTTTTTGTAGAGATTCCAGGAGTTTTTGTAGGGTAGGTTTCCCTCTGCTTGTAGTTGCTTGGAAGGCATTATGCCATCCTTCAACACTATTGTTTGTTTTGGATTGTTTATTTAAGGTACTCAGGTATACATTCCACCAAGGAATGTGGAACTTTGGTTGTCTTCTATGTCCTGATCGATGTAATCTTCCCACCCAGGTGTCCTCAAAGTAGTCTAGGAGTTGGCTTAATTTGTCTTCGTTCTTTTTGTAATAGGGACTTTCTATTAGAATATTATAGTGTTCTGCTACATCTGTTACAGGTACGTATGCTAGTGCTATTAGTTTTTTAACCTGGTAGGCAAAAGTACTATCTGTAGCATATTGTACACTTAGGGTGGACTTTTGCAGATGTCTCCATAGACTCTGGTTAAAATGATAATAGCAACCTTGGATTGCTGTGTGTGGATAATTTTTTAGTATTGAATTGATCATGGCTAATTCGAAATCAATAATTATTTTTTGTGGGAAATAATTATTGGTTTCTTCTTTAATTTTGGTTAATATTTCTATGTATGTTGTTTGCTGTTTATTTGGTAAGAGGGCATAGATGAATGGAATGTTAGAATGTTGGTACAATCCATGCACTGTGTACAGCTGGTAAAATGGTTTTGGACAAACTTTAAAAGTTCCATCCATCATCCAAGTGTCACATTGTTGTAATTTCACTAAATTGTTTGCAGTAGCAAACATAATTATTCTTTTCTCAGGAGATTTGTTGTCAAAAAAAATAAATGGTTCATTAGTGTGAGTTATGCTTAATTCTGGGGGAATGATTACTGTATCAAATGTTTTAGGGGTAGGTAAAGTTTTGTTAGTTAGTTTTTTTTGTCTAGCTATAGTTCTTTTTAAACAATCAATTGGGGGTAATTGTGCTGATGCATGGTGTGGTATTTTTATTAATTGTTCTTTGAGTATTTGGGTGGTGGGTTTATCAGTGCTAGTACTTGCTTCTTTAATGTTTTCAAGAGCATTTCTAACTTCTATCTCTGTAATATTGGGGGGGTGATTATGTTCTTTTACAGAAAGAACAGTGGTTTCTTTTGTAATAGCTCTACCATAGCATTTGTTTGAGTAGTATTTGCTACATTTCCAAAACATTTTCAGACCACTTTGCTTTTCTTGTGTATATACATAACCCATATAACATAGCAACATTTTATTTTTTTGAGACGTTATAAATTCAGCACCTTCAGTCATGTTGTTCTGTATTATGCTAGGGGAGATGAAAAAATATTTTGTAAATATAAACAATGTTATCGATATTTTAAATATATTTACATTTTAGTGAATATACTTACAATGTATAATTTGATGTGTTGAAAGATGTTAATTAGCTGACTTCAAGCTTTCAGTTTAATCTTGGAGATAGATTTTCTGTTGATAAGAGAAAAAAATTTGTTAATAGTTGGATACATTTTTTTGAATGTGCTACTGTTTTAAGGGGAAAGTAACATTCTGGCTGCGTATTTTAGGCTGTTTAATTTATGAGGTTTATATACTTACTTATTTCTTTGGTCCAGTAGGTGATTGCGTAGAAGGTAGTTTTGGATGGTTCAGTGGTTTTCTGTAGAGGAGACAAATAAGGAATAAATATTTTTTAGAATTATTTTTTTATTTAATAGTTGTAGGTGGGTAGGAAAAAGTAAAACAATACTTACATTGATTAATATTAGAGTTGTGGGTATGTCCAAAATATTTCTGTCTTTTTAGAAGGTATCTATAGAGGCGAAATGAATGTAATTAAATGAAGTGTAGTACATTCATTTATAGAAATAGTTTCAGCTGTAGCATTCTAGATTAGTTGCTTTATAAACAGAGTTTAACTTACTTTCTGTAGTTGTTAAATTTTGTTTTGGACTGTAATTCTTCTTTCAGGAAACAGTTGAGTAGAGTTTCGTCTTATTTCTTCTTTTCAGTTTGTAGTGTGAAAGAGATGTTGAAATGTAGTGTTTTTATAGTGTGCAATTAATTAGTTGCTTCATTTCATTGGTTTAATTTGAAATGTGAGCATGTCATTGGTCCACCTTAAATTTTTTTTTCTTTTCTGGCTGTTTGTTTCCTTGTAAGGGAAACGCTAATTAGCAACTTATTAGTAGTAAGTCATTGTTTATTTGTAGTATTAAATGCTTTAAAGATATTTTTAAATGTGGTTTAATGCATGTATAATAATTATAAAATTATTTATGTAGTGAAATGTATTCATATTGTTTATGGAATGTTTATTTTTAAATGTATGTGTTTGAACGAAAATTTTAATGTTATTTACGTGTTTTATTATGTATTGCAATGTTAATGTATGTGTTGTGCTTAAAGTATATTTTCTTCATAGTTTTTTAGATAGTCGATATTGTGAAATATTCTATATTTTGGTTGTCTATATTTCTGGTTTCGATAATTTTGTCATTTACATTGTCATTTAAGAGTAGACGATAATTTTGTTAACGATATTTTTAACTTCGATATAATGATATACGATATTTTGTTAAGACGATATTGTGTACTCGATATTTTTGTATTTTGTTTAATAAGTATGGTGAGTCGATAATATTGTAGTCGATAATTTAGCAACGATATTTTAAGTAGTCGATATTTTGGTAATCGATATTATGTCAGTGATCCGTTTCCCACAATGCACTGGACCATTTACTTCTGGGCGATCCCTCAGAGGGCCCAATGGCCAGCGATTCTTTGGTTCCAGTACATTGTCTTTACCTGTGGTTGCAGGGGACAAGTGCTACTATTCCAGGGGAGTCTAGTGATGCCTTTGGCTCTCAAAGGGGTCCCTCTGTCTGGGAGAATTGAGCTTTGGTTCCAGGACGAGCAGTGGTTGTGCAGACCCACGAAGGTTGCCACAAGTGCAGAGCATCACACCTTTGGTTAATGCAGCTCCTGTTTTTGTAGGAACAAGTTTCTTCTTTTGTCCTTGTTGCAAGTCAGATCAGAACTGAGGTTCTGGTGTCAGGGGTAGCCCTTAAACCCTAGATTTAGGGGCTTTAGGGGTCTGGGTGGAAATGGCCAATGGGCTACTAGCCCCAGCGGCTAATCCACTCCTGAGGTGACCACATCCGGAACCCACTATGTTGCCACTTTTAAAAGTGGCAGGAGTCTTCCTTAGCTGTACAGACCAGGTAGTCCACCCTATAGGTGTGTCTAGCCTTCTGGGGGTGTACACCTATTGAATACCTAATCTTCCTGCCTGTCTGGGTGCAAATGTGGGGAGGGCTGTTCCCCCCTTTGGGAGGCCGCTTGGTTGCATATCACAGGTGGTGCAGCCTTTGAAGCTCACCGCCTTGATGTGCCACTTCACTAGCCATTCGGGAGGAAGGTGTGAGCGCCTTCCCGTTAAGGCCATTTTTTCTGAATACCGTGAGAGCTCACACCCCCTGGCAGGGGACCAGATTCCTGTCTTGGTGGCGGCAAGCGTGGGTTGACAGCCAGAGCACAGGAAAGGCTGGGGCAACCAGGTGGGCAACCTCTAAGGTAGCCACCTAGGTGCATGCCACATTGTCTTTGACATGCGATTCATGTCAGGGGTGATGAGGTATGTTGTTTGATATCAAATATGATATATTTAGGCAGTACCATAATGGTGTTGCCAACCTTGTGTTTGTTCAGGTGCCAGCCCATGTTATCCTATGGATCCTATATCACTTATATTATCTTTTAA
Organism: Triturus cristatus; assembly: GCF_964204655.1. Classification (NCBI taxonomy): domain Eukaryota; kingdom Metazoa; phylum Chordata; class Amphibia; order Caudata; family Salamandridae; genus Triturus; species Triturus cristatus. The sequence goes on from NC_140593.1 coordinate 407,523,345, forward strand.
TGATAAAGGCCACTATAGGAACATATAAGCTTGCACTTACATGCCCACACCTTTAATTTAATGCACACTGCATCCTGGGCTCAGGAGGCCTGCCTTATGGGTGACTGGTACCATAGAGTAGGGACTCATAAGGGGGTTAAAGTCCTTTGCCAATTGAAGTTGCCAATTCAGACATATCAGTTTTAGAGAGAGAGCAATGGCACTGTGGCCTGGGCAGTAGTCTCCAGTGCACTTTCAAAGTCATAACCATCAGCATTGGGACATAAATTGGGAGGGTGACCATACAAAAGGGGCACATTCCTACAGCTACATTAGCAGGGCCTCTCCATTGTTACTGAAAGTAGTGAGCACCAAGACATGTATTTATTTATTTAATATTGAACAGTTTTTATATAGCTTTCAAGAACTGAATAGCAAATATAGTTTATGCTTAGTGGGGAGCAGAATATTTCAGTACACAGTTACAGCATGGCTTAGTGGGGATCGGTCAGGAATAGATAGTAGGGGATAACAAAGTCTATGCGTTTGGTTTACATAGGGTGTGAAAAGGTGAGTTTTTAGATGTCGGCGGAAGGGAAGCAATGATGGCGTGGTCCTTTCAAAATGATGCAAGGTGTATGTGGGGCATATGTTTGCAGTTTTCTTAAGGAGTTAACGTGACTGAACTTAAAAAACAAATAACCCTATTTAAAGGGAACTTTGGGGCATATTATCAAGGACGGCGTTAAAAATTATCGCCGGTTTAGCGGCAGAAAACTGCCGCTAAACCGGCGATAATGGGCTTGATAATATGCCCTTGAGAATTCCAATAGAAGTCCATGTTCTGGTGTGAACATGGGCTTCTATTGGAATTCTCCAGGGCATATTATCAAGCCCAGTATCGCCGCTTTAGCGGCAGTTTTCTGCTGCTAAACCGGCAATAATTTTAACGCCGTCCTTGATAATATGCCCCATAATTCTTTCGGGGCAATTAGCTATTTGTATATTTATTAACTTGAGTGGCTTTGTAAATCTCCAACACTGCCCATTGTTAGAGCTTGCCATAAAGTACGCTTCCGAGCTTAAATAATACACATGCATGACAGCCCAATTTACCCTGCTGTATATAATATTCATTTCATAGCAATAACTGTAATAGTCATCATTTTAAACTGCCCATTGGATGAATTACTTCTTAGCTCCTCGTTTTTATTAAAATATCGTTCAGGAATAATGTTTGCAGTCAATCAAATTGCTTTTGATTAATAACTCAAACCATGCAAAATAGCAGGAATGAATAGAAAAGCTTGTATCTAATGATTCTGATCAGTACCATCATGCATACTTTAACTTCTCAAGGGGTAACAAAGGTCACCACAGGGCAGAATAATATGCACTATATTACATAGCAGCAGATTGCCATTCAAAATATATCTATTCAGATTAGATAAAAGAAATGCTGATATTTCTCTGGGTGTGGAATCACAAGGATTTCAGATCGGGGGAAATATTATATTAAGTCTTGCATGACAATTATAGAAACATTCGTTCTTCCAGGATCACTATTGTGTAACTTTGAAAAGCCTTCTTCTTTCATATATGAAAAATTGTTGTTTTACTTGCCCTCACCATATCTCAATCTTTCAGCCTTGAATGTGCCTGCAGTATGTTTAAAATACATCCCAGGCAATCTGTTTCACGATTAATACGCTGAGATATCCGATATCTAGGCAAAGGTCTCTGACTATCAAACAACGTTGTTCTATTATTTCCATGTATACACACAGCACAGTGCTTATGTATGAACATTTTTGGGTTTATGGTATGGCCAAAATAGAGAATTTTTGCTGTGATCGAAAATGATGTGCACGCCTGCCCTTGCATTGGTTTGTTTGATCTGATTCAATACAATTATTAAGGTGGTCACAGTATTGCTGAAGAGTACTTCTCAATTGTCCTACTTACTTACTAGAGGTCTTATTAAATGAGTTTCTCCAGATCAAATTAACATTGATTTAATACGCATCAAGATTAGTTAAGAATGGTCTATTAAAGACAACCTTTACAACCATGGTTGCCCTTGTGTTTGACTTACTTCTTATATTTCACAACCTTCACAGCGCGGTTTACCCTTCAGACTATTCTCAATATGGAATACTCCATAAAAGGACATGCACGTCATGGGGCAGCCTATGCCTGACTTCATCTAAACTGCAGCTTTGGGACAAACACTCATCACCCGCCTTAGGGCCTGATTGCGAATTTGGTGGTGCGGCGCCCGGTTCGCCCTGCCGCCGCACCGCCAAACCCATGGCTGGGCCGCCCCCCAGATTCCGAGTGTTTCTCATGTCTGGCGGGCCTCTTTTTGACCTACCCATGGTGGTGCCGCAGAAAATGGGTCCTGCAACGGGAACGCCAAAAACAGTTTCTGGACGGCGTGGACTGTAACGTCAATGCCATGCAGGAACTGATGCGCTTGCACACAGGTGGGCACATGTTGTTGCCCCCCGTGTGTATCCGTTTGGCATGAGGCATATGGGGCCCTGCAAGACTCCCTTTGTTTACTCTCCACCATGGTTTTAATGCAGGAGGAGCCACCATGAAAATCATGGCAGAGAGGAAACTTGTAATACTCTTGGCAGAACCGCATATTACTGCCTCTCCACCGCCGCACCACTGCCAAGGAATGGCGGCTCCGGCGGGACAATGGTGGTCCAACAGCCCTCATTGTAATATTGCGGTCTGGTGAGCACCACCGCTGCGCCACTGCGAGTCTGGCAGTTTGTGGACAGCCAGACTCATAATCAAACCCTTAGTGTTTAGGACTACATTTCTGCTCTAAATTACTTCATCCACTTATGGAGTTCACCGAAGTTCAGTGGGTTTTGGTCCCCTCACACAGAGACTTTGATTTTGGTATTTGCATTACCTTGATCTTTCCAGGAGTCCTGCTATGACCTGGTCTCCTAGTGAGGTGGTTGGGGAACGGTTATACATTTTCACCCCATTCCATTGGCTGTGCAGGTGTCAATCACTGTTGATTTTGCCATTTGCTCCTGCTTGTGATGCACATGGACAAATTGTTCCCCAGACTCTATAATTTGACTTTTTTCTCGTTGAATTCTTTGACCCCACATCTTCCAAGCATGGACGATTTCCTTCTGAAGAAAGATGTCAGATCAATTATCGAAGTGTGTGCACCAGACTGGGGGCCCTACGATTGCTGCGGAAATTGATGACAGTGTTCCATTAAAGAAACACGTTTGGCATGTAAGACGCAATGCACCAAAGGGCAGCCATCGGCAGAGGCAGAGCACGGAGCACGTTGTGTAACTTTGCAGGCATCAGTACAATATCGTATTACAGGCACGCGCCCTTAAATAGGAGCATTTTAGGGTTCTGACTGTTCTACACTGAGCCTTATCTTTCGGTGAAAACATTTTTACAGGAGCTTCAGATAGCACGCCTTTTGCAAAGCGTCTGAGGTTTAAGAACAGGCAGGAAAATGGGCCCACCGGAGTGTCTTGTTTACCCATAAATTCTGCCAAACTTGGTTTGCTTTCTCCAAATAGAATGCTGAGCCCCGAACAATTTCGAAGAAGGGTGCTTTACAAAAGACATACAATTCACGACAAAGGGGGCCATTATTCACTCCGTGAGCTATTTCATTATTCAGATATTTGCGCCATACGAGGAGCCACATGGCACATTAGCCTGCAGCAAGATGCGCGTGGCTTCACAAAGGAGATGGCATTACAGGGGCCTTCATTGTAATGAATGCTATCAAACTCCTACAGGAACAGACTCCGGCGTCTTCCATAGCCCCTGAAAGAGCGCAGCCGCGTTCAGTAATGCGAGTCGCTCCACAGTGAAAGGCTTCGTCCCTTTTGTGCTGCTCTCCGAACAGCAGACCCTTCCAAAGACACTCGACAGAAACGGTGGCTCTGGTGTATTTTTATCATCCGCCTTGTAAGGGGCTGAATAAATGAAAAAGGACTACCGACTCATGTATTTATTTTGGCAGTCTCCCTGTTTCCTATTTCCTATTTTATTTACTTTGTTTATTTTTTTCAATATTTTTATGCAGCTGGTTGTTCCCTTTTCTCTGTGATTTTAGAGCCGGATAAGCCTGTTTGAAAACCATAAAGTTCAGTGGAGTTGCTTGGTCAGTACGATTGGGTGAACTTCTGACTTCCCACCAATCACTCTGGTATGTCTTCTGAAAATAAATTATATGAGAAGCAGGGTATGAGGGTGGGGCTTAAGCGGTAGTGCATATTGCTAGGAGAACTTAAAACACTATATTTTTCAAACTAACCACCGGGGCATATCATCAAAGAACGGCGATAATTATCGCTAAGCACACTTAGCGCTAGGATAATTATCGCCGGGTAACGTGGAATTTTATCGCTGAGATAGCGTGCAATTAGCAATGCTTATCTCAAAAGCGATAAAATTCCAAGCGCTAACTGCCAAATGTGAGATTATCGCTGGAAATCCAGCGATAATCTCACAAAGTGTGGCGATAGTTTAATGATAGGGCAAGGCATACTTAGCCATGATATCCACCTTACATAGGATATCATGGCTAAGCCAGTCTTGAAGCAGGCGTAAGGAAAGTAGCGATAACAGAGGTTATAGCTACTTTGCTTGTCGCTCTGCAGGTTAGCGTGCCCATTGATACTTGGAGAAATGTCACTTAGCGACATTTCTCCAGTTATGTCAGGGCAGGAACGCCCACTTTGCATCTCATTAGAGATGCAAAGCTGGGCGTTCAGAATACAGGAGCTAATGCAAGGTTTCACGCGATAGCGTGACCTTGCTGATTAGGCGATAAAATTATCACCACTTTTCGTCCGAAAACGGATGCAAAAGCGGCGATAATTTTTTATCGCATCATTGATGATATGCCCCCACCATCTTTTAAGATCTTCAAAATAGAAATGAGAGAGCTAGTGTGTGTTTGTGGTTTTGTCTTTGTAAAACTCTCAGGTGAAATCCAGCAGACACCTCACCATACCCGACTGAGAGCCCTTGAGCACTTGTACCCAACTATTTACTGCAGAATACATTTTTTAGGAGGGAGGAACACCCCCCCTGAAGCTACACCGCTGATAAATATGACAGTCTTTCTTTTCACCTCAGGTTATTAATGGCGCTGTCACTGACTCTCTATTGCACTGCATACTGTCCCCGCTATCACAACAAAGGCTACCCAATTGACCGCTAATAATCCAGTTTCAATCACTTCACTCACCCAGGCAACCTCTTCATTGTATTGCATATGCAGTATTGTGTGTTTTGTATTGGCTTCAGGAATCCAGGAGCATTAATCCTGGATTCACTGCTATCATAGTTGACAAGTTTCCCATGTCCATGCATGGGTAGCTGATCCAGTCCAAGTTTTTCCTTTGCACTCTGGGAGTAGTACTGGTTTTATAGTTGGACAAATCAGCCAACAAGTCCCAGAATACAAAGAAACAACCTGACTGGCGCCACTAGTCACACATGGACCTGAGAAACTTGGCAGGATTTTGCTATCACATCACAGGGGTGAACAATAAAAGTAGTTTTTCATTTGTGTGACACCATTCGAGTAGGATATCACTTCGGAGTAGTCTTTCAACTTGCTTTTATATCCAGAAACCTGGGTAAAGCAGTGGAATGTCAGATGATTGTCTGCTGCATCCCCCAACTTCCCCTGCTTCCCTGGGGACTCCAGAAGACCCAAGACAGGCAGCAGAATGTGGCTAATGCTCTGGTGCCACCAGCCGCTGCCTTCTATGTCAGCTGTGGTTCTGTGCAGCACTCCCTATAATGCACTGTCATAACACAATTGTATCATAGAATATCGCCAACAACACAATAAACATACATGAATATTGTGTCAAAAATAAAGTTGACGAACATATTGCTCTTCCATATTTATGATGTAAATGACAAAAATATTGTAAATATTGTAGAAGAGAATATTACCCAAAAAGAATTTTTTTAAACTTTTTTTAAATACTGATTTATAAGTGATCCATTTAAAATAAAAGGTTAGTTTAATAAAACATCAGATGAATACTAATATATATATATATATATATATATATATATATATATATATCATATCTACTGGCGGTCGCCAGTAGATAGTTATAGTGAGGACCGAGTTTCCATAGGAAATCTGAAAATTCTATTTTGAATAACTATGGGGCCGGTTGACGAATCCTCGCGAAATTTTCAAAACTAATGAGGCGCTGCGCTCAGCTCCTACCCTGAAAGTCTCGGGGTGATTCGTCAAGTGGGGGCCGAGAAAAAAGGGGGGTCCCAAAACGCATTTTCCCCATGCATTTTCCCATAGGACCTTTAGTCAAAGGTACAGCCTGAACGGCTGAACAGAATTACTTGAAATTTGGCAAAGAGGTAGTCCTCAGGTCAGGCATGTGCCTTTTGGATATATGGTGTCAATCTGTTCAGTAGTTCCTGAGAAAATTGCAGTTAAAAGTACATAAATATCTATAGGCGCGCACCGTGCGCGCACGGTGCCGTGCGCGAGCGTAATTCTGATTGGTAGTTAGATGTCAGTCAACATTCGAATCGGTCGAAATCAGGAAGTGTCGGACGCCATTTTGTGTGTGACAGTGAAACAGAAAGGTGGAGAACGTGAAAAGGGGGCAGCGTAGAGAGTTCCTGACCCCCTAGCCTTTGTCAGGGGGTCCCTGAAGGACCCCAAAGGACCCCGAAGGGTGAAAAAAACATTTTATATTTTTTCCAAAAATCGCGGCATGCGCGCACGGTGCGCACACCCCTAGCCGCCTTTTTTGAGTTTTAGAGGCAGAAGAGAGTTAAAAACACAAGTGGAGAACATGAAAAGGGGGCAGGGTAGAGAGTTCCTGACCCCCTAGGCCTTCTCAGGGGGACCATGAAAGACCCCTTAGGTCCCCCAAAAAATAAAACATTTTTAATAAATATCGCGGAGTGCGCGCACGGCGGCAATAAATTCATAAAAAAAATATAATTAAAAATCAAATTTAAGTGTTTAGATGTTGGTTGGCTCTAAAAAGAGCCGTTGTGTTCATTGAGTGTTTTTTTGTACCTACAAGTAAGTACCGATGCAGAGTCTAAAGTTAAAGAGGAAGACTCTGTTGCCTTCATTTGTGAAATGTACACCGTCTCCTCTATAAATGCCTTGCATGTTGTAACGCAAGTTGTTGTGGTATATAGAACCCATACCATAGTCTCTGAGGAAAGCAGAAACAGACTTATTGACGTGCTTTCTTGCTTTCTCAATCTGCATACAATATTGTTTGGACCAGTTCCACTTTGCCTTTGGCATATATTAGAATATACAAAGGTAGTTTGTGGAAAAAGTGACATCAATTGCACAAAGGTGTCCTTAACAAGCATTTCCAGACCTACCCCAGTTAAAGTGCTTAGGTCATTTCCACCACAGTGCACAATTCTAAGGTTAGGCTGTGGGAGATGTAGAAAGGATTTCACCAAAGGCATTAATTGGTGCCACTTTAACCCTCTCTGACCAATCCATTTAATGTCTACATTTGGCAAAGCAAGGTCTTTCACAATACCTCTTTTTTCTGCATACTTTTCACTCCAGAAGACATAGCTATGACCTACAATCCACACTGTGATCATCTTTCAAGGAGATCTGGATGCACTCAGAAGGTGTCTCTTAGTAGAATGGCAATATGAAAAGAAAGATAGTTGTAAAATGGAGGCTTACATACTTTTTTTTTAATAAAAATAACTCATTGGCTGTTTCAGACCATTCAACACTAAAAACTAGGCTGTATGTTTAAATTTTTAAAAGCATGTTTTGTATTGGTTCAGAAAAATGTGTTCCCACAGAACATTACTTTGGATTTGCTGTTAGGTTTGAAAAGTCAAGCACTCTTGCTCTTTGGATTAGAAACATTGTGTGCTGAACTTCTGACCTCTCTGCTCACACCAGTGTTCCATGACATGTTGCTATGGTAGCAGGCAGAAGTCATGTTGGGGGTAGGAATCATTTGGAAAAGGGTTGAAATTTGCAACCAATAGAAATGTGTGTTTCCATTTGAAAAAATGTGGGAAGCAATGTGATTTGAAGTTAACATGTATATGTGTGAAAAAAGAGAGGGGACGTTTGCCATTTACTGGTTCTGGTGAGAGGTGTACAGTTCAGAGATTCTGGCTCTGATAATCTGCTGTGTGAGTGACACATTTCTTTCTCAACTAACTACTTTTAAAGGTGAGTTATGAATTTGAGAGGGGATGTATGTGGTGCATTTTGATATAAATATTAGAAATGTGATTCTTGTTTTAAAGTTGTGTTTTACATTTTATGTTTTGGAAGATATTTAACTGCCTTGAACTTCTAAGATATTATGGAGTATGTCTTCACCATAAGTTAAGGTGTACTGGTATCACTCAGGAATACTGTTTTGTGCCTAGAATCACATCATGAGTCTGTGTGCACAAAGGAATTGTTGTCAGAGATTTAATTTGTGTTGGTCTGGTTCTGTAAGACTTGCATTCGTAGGAAAAGGGGCAGCTTGTTTTCTTGAACTGTGATGGCTAGCATTCAGCACAAATCAATGTCTCACAAATGAGAGGCAAATGCTAACACATTTGAAATCCACATGGTAGATTTTCCTTCCACTCCTGCAATGGGTGAGGTAGTTCATACATGTTCAAAAATCCAATTAAAACTTACCACACATGTACTCTTACATACATCTGTGCAGTCTTCATGCAGTTGTGCAAGCGTCCACGCAGATCTCTCTTGCACCTGACAATACACAGTCTCCAGAAGCACACTCTTAGCACACAGCCAGCTGCTTCTCCTGCACTCTCATGCTTACTATTCAGCACTGTGTGGTATTTCAGATAGCAGTGGATAACGTTAACACATTCAACGTCACCAAGGCTCATTTCCTTTGCTGTAGTCTAATCACTCACCCAGGCTAACACATGCTCATGGTCTCAAGTAGCTGTTAGGACATGTGCTCTTTTCTGCTTCTCTAAACTATAAGGAAAATGTGTCAGGCTGTTACAGTACTTACCACTTACAAAACCACAGTAGTATATGTGGTTTCAAATTGCCAATCAAATATCGTTTTCTGCCTAGAATCACACCATGAGTCTGTGTGCACACAGGAATTGTTGTCAGACATTTAATTCGTGTTGCTCTTGTTCTGTAAGACTTGCACTCGTAGGAAAGGGGCAGCTTGTTTTCTTGAACTGTGATGGTTAGCATTCAGCACAAATCACCATCTCACAGATGAGAGGCAAATTCTAACACATTTGAAACGAACAGGGTAGATTTTCCTTGCAGTACTGTGATGAGTGAGGTAGTTCCTACATGTTCATAAGCCAAATTAACCCTTATCACATGTGCTCTTTCATACATCTCTGCAGTCTTCATGCAGTTGTGCAAGCGTCCATGTAGATCTCTCTTGCACCTGACAATACACAGTCTCCAGAAACACACTCTTAGCACACAGCCAGGTGCTTCTCCTGCACACCCATGCTTACTATTCAGCACAGTGTGGTATTTCAAATAGCAGTGTGTAACGCTAACACATTCAACATCACCAAGGCTCATTTCCTTTGCTCTAGTCTAATCACTCACCCAGGTTCCACATGCTCATGGTCTCAAGTAGCTGTTAGGACATGTGCTCTTTTCTGCCTCTCTAAACTATAAGGAAAATGTGTCAGGCTGTTACAGTAATTATCACTTGCTCTATCACAGTACTAAATGTGCTTTCAAATTGCCAATCAAAGATCGTTTTCTGCCTAGAATCACACCATGAGTCTGTGTGTACACAGGAATTGTTGTCAGATATTTAATTTGTGTTGCTCTTGTTCTGTAAGACTTGCATTCGTAGGAAAGGGGCAGATAATATGATAGGATTTGAAAAGCTCAAAAAAAAATATAGTAATATATTTAAATTACATAAAGGTATTTTTTTTTTAGTTTCTTTTAGGTATTGGTGAACAACACTGAAATAAATTAAACATGCCTATAAAATCAAGAAAGAGAAAAGAACAGCAAAAACATCTATATTTGAAGACAACTGGATAACACAAATTAGTTGAAGAACCTCTTGTTGGAAAAAAGAAAAAGTCTTCTGGTAAGCAGACTAAGGATTTTTTTAAAAATATCCTCAAACAAAGAAAAGATGTAAAAAATATATCCACTGCAAATAGTGTTTCAAGTAGAAAACAACAAGACAATAGAAAGAAAATAGTAAATGCTAATGTACAATCAGAAGCAATAAAGAATGACTTAAAAAGAAAAACAGAATTTCAAAACATTCGTAGAAAAATGTTTCAGAGAAGAGTGATGTTCAATTTGCTAAAGGATGTGAAAAAATATAGGAAGAAAGCAAAATTTTATAAGAAAAAGAAACATATTGAATCAATTGTTGCAAAGGCTTTGGAATTAAAAAGAAAACTATTCATTTTAATTTTGAACAGGATCCGTACATAAAATAGTCAATGTAATGAAGTCAAAAAGCAAAAGGAAAAGAGTAGTGAAAAAAAAAAACTTTTGTAAAGTGTTCTTAGGAGAATGGAAGCATAGTTCAAGTACTGAACCATTTTTTAATGAAGAGAGTTATCTTCAAAGTAATAGTTTGCTGCATGCAGTTGACACCAGTGGTCGAGCTTATGAAGTTAAGGATGGTTGTGTAATGGAAAAGGAGAAAATGGTTCCAAGAAATGAGGAAGAAGTGTTAGCTGATGAGGTTATGGGGTAACGTCCTAAAGCCCCAGTGTACACTTGGAATTGTAGTAGTATTTGTACTGTATGACAAGAATCTATTGATAAATTACGTACCTTTCTAAGAGAATATAGTAAAAAAAGTGTTAAACAGAAGATTAAGGTGCTTCAAAGACTAGATCCATGCAAAGTGAGAAAGAATACTGGTTTGCAAAGACATTCTTTGGCTTGTCTTTCTAGGAAAGTTTGTCAAAGTGTTTTTCACCATTTTAGGATGCTGGCAGTTCATCATACTGAAATGAGAAAGTTTGTGAGAAGATTGTATTTTGCTAAAAGTCCAGCACTAAAGTTACATGAGTTGAATAGTGCTCTGTTCCGTGGATCCGTATCAGATGTAGAGAAGGTTATTGATGATATTCAGTTTTGTTACTTTGGTCCAGAGCAAGAAAGAGCAGGAATTGACACAGTTATTGAGGAAAATGTGGAAGAGAATGTAGAACTCACTGTTAGTAAACATTTTGAAGATCAAATGACAAAATTTACTATCATCTCTAATGAAAGACCAAATATTACTTGTATTTGTTGCCGGAGAACCCATTATAAAACTCAAACAAGGAATGTTGATCTCTATAAAAAAAGTGAAAAAGAAAATAATTCTAAGTGGATGGATTTTGCTACATATTTGTTTCTGGAAAATTGTTTTGATTTGGGTGAAGAGCAGCGTATTTGTAAATACTGTTATAAAAAGTTAGAAGAAAATAAAATGCCAGTGAGAGCTGTACATAATAATTTAGAATTGGTTGATATTCCTGCAGAACTTAGTGATTTAAATAGGTAGGAGTCTATACTCTTTCAATGTGTCCATCCGTTTCAGACTATAGTTCTTATGGAGCCCAAAACAGGTAAATTACCTCCTTCAGATTTACAAAGAGGTTTAAAAGGAAGAGTTGTCTATTTGCCGTTAGATTTGAAAAAAAATATTGGAACAATTGATGCAGATAGTTTGGAAACTGAACCATTAGTTATTCTGGTTAATGGTGTACCTACAAAGAATAAGAAAATTTGGCAGGAGCTAGTAGATGTACGAAAAGTACAAAGAGCAAATTTATATTTGAAAAGAAATAATAAGTACTATGAATCAATTTATATGGATGAAGATAAAGACGTTTTACTAGCAGACACAGGAATACCAACTGGGCAAATTGAAAAAGTGGATAAGTCAAAAGAAGAAGAAATTTATGAACATTTCAGCATACATCCTCTTCATTCTAAAGAAGTTATGGGAAACACTATTGATCTGTTTCAGATGAAAAAAGCAAAAGGAACTCCCGTGAGTGTATGGGAGGAGAGCTTGGAAGCTCGTTGTTTTCCCCAGCTGTTTCCTACAGGAAAAGGTGAACGATATGATGAACGTCCAGTACAGATTCCTGCTTCTGAGTATCGGACTACAAGATTATATGCAGAAGATCCAAGATTTCGTCAAAGTATTCCTTATTTGTTCCATCTTTTATTTGAAAGTGACTTGTCTGCACTATCTTATGCAGTAAATCACATTTTAAAAACTGGAGTACATCTACATAATGTGTCTGCAAAGGATTTTATGAACAAAGTGCAACAGCGAGATGATCATTTGGAATCTCAATTGATTAATCTGATGGCTTGTCAGCGTGGGACTAATGAATATTGGTACCGACGCCATGGAGAATTGAAATGTATGTTACGGAATTTAGGAACTCCTACATGGTTCCTTCCCCTAAACTGTGCTGAGTACGCTTGGGATGATTTACTGGATTATCTTCGAGAGGCAAATTCAAATATTGAAAACATCCAATACAAAACAGCAGGAGAATTGTGCTCATTGGATCCGGTTAATGTTTGCAGATATTTCAATCATAGATTTGAGGCTATGATGTCCTTCATCTGCAATAAAAAAAATCCACCTCTTGGAGAAGTTGTGGATTTCTTTTGGAGAAAAGAGTACCAAGCAAGAGGTGCTCCACATATTCATATGCTGTTGTGGATCAAGGATGCCCCAAAATTTGGAACAGATTCTGATGATGCAGCTTTATCTTTCATTGAAGAATATGCAACATGTGCTATACCTAAAAGCACAGAAGAAAAAAACTTAAAAGAGCAAGTTTTACGTTTCCAAAGTCATCGGTGTGGAAAATACTGTCGACGAAAGTACAAGAGTAAAGATAAATTCTACACAAAATGTCGATTTGGATTTCCACGACCTGTTCTTTCAAAAGGAAGAGTAAACAGTTTTATGTCAGCTGTGCGACATACCATTATAAGAAAATGTCCGAAAAATACCTACAACCTAAGAAGAAAAGAAGAGTCAAAATATATAAATGACTACAACCCAGTCATTTTATCCATGTGGAATGCTAACATGGATATTCAGTATGTAGCTGACAATTCTATTGCAGTTGCTCGGTATGTCACATCTTACATCACTAAATCTGAGAAAACGGAATTGAAAGAAATGTAGGAAGAGATTTCTCACGAGAAGATTGTCAGTAAAAAGCTATACAGTTTCAGTTTAAAGATGTTATCGCATCGAGAAATTGGCTCATACGAATGCTCAGATAGGTTATCATCTGCAAGTCTGTACTCCAAATCCAGAAGAATAATTTGGGTAAGTTTAGGCCTTGCAGGAATGCGAAATCGGGTACTGAAATCTATTCGAGAAATTGAATATTTAGCAGAGAAAGAACCAGAAAGTACAGACATTTTGAAAACAAATATGTTGGACACATATTACCCAAACAGAAGTCATCATCTTGAGAACATGTGTCTCTATGAAGTGCTGCAGAACTACATTTATAAACGGAATGCCACAGAAGACATCAACAATGGAAAATATAAAGTCATTGGTGAGGAAGGATGTTTGGTGAAGCAAACAAAAGGAAGTTTGATTAATCACAGGAAGCTGAGTTGCGACACTACTGACAAAAAGGAATTTTACTACTTAGCACTTTTACAGCTGTTTAAACCATGGCGTTCAGAGGATGAATTACTTGGAGATTTTCAGAGCTATGAAGATTCCTTTAATGCATGCAAAGATAACATAGAATGCAGTACTTTCTCAAATTATGTACAAATGTTAAATGAAGAAATTGAACAAGAAGCTACAATTGCAGCTGAAGTAGCTACAGACAGTTCTCAAGACAGTCAAAGTTCTGGTACGCTCAGTCAAGATCCCCTAGGACAACCAATCGTAGAAAATGAAGCTGCAATAGCCATGACTGAAGTGGAAACAGCTATGAATCAAGCTCAGGAAGATTTAATAGACTTACCAAATTTGGAACAACAACTGATTGATAAACAAATACAAATTTATGAATAAGTCACAAAACAAATTGATCATGGATTTCTACATGAAAATAAAGAGTGCTCATGCACAGCATTTGAACCAATCAGAATGTATGTGAGTGGACAAGCTGGAACTGGAAAACGTTTCTTGATTAAAGTAATTAGAAGCTACCTACAGAAAAAAACTGATTCAACTTTGTCTTGTGTTGTTACTGCTCCAACTGGGTTAGCAGCATATAAGATAAAAGGAATTACCTTACATTGTTTGCTAATGTTACCAGTAGAGCATGAGAACAAAATAGAATACCACAAGCTAACAGGAGAAGCATGTTTTGAAGTTTCAAGACTGTTGAAGAAAATGAAAGTTCTCATTATTGATGAGGTAAGCATGGTATCAAACTTAATGCTTGCCTTTGTGCATTTAAGAATGCAGCAAATTCTAAAGACAGACTATGATGTGTTATTTGGAGGAAAACATGTTATAGTTTTTGGGGATCTACTGCAGCTCACTCCAGTTAAAGGACAACCAGTATTTAATACTGTTACACATGAAGACACGAAAAAGTCGTTAGGAAGTATAGGTAATGTGAATATTTGGTCATACTTTGAGTACAAAGAACTCATTACCAATATGCGGTACAAAAGGGGGTGGTGATGGACGGAGCATCAGAACCAATCAAACACTCACACCCAGTCAACAGATCTGGGTTTGATCCATCACCGTTCTTTAGCCCACTCTGCCACCCCAGTTCAGACATGGCCATGTGCAAATCAGTCTGACCCTGTGCCTCATGGGAACAGTCCAGCCCGAACTGCCAAGCCATGCCTTCCCTGGACCGGAAACAAGCTTCCTAGGACCGGTTTCTGGCATTTCAGCCGTCTTCAGCCAGGCTTGCTTGAATCCAGTGGCAAAGTGAGCAAGGGACTCACGTCTGAGCATACCCTGCCAACTTATGGCGAACAAAGCGGTACAAAAGGGGGTGGTGATGGACGGAGCATCAGAACCAATCAAACACTCACACCCAGTCAACAGATCTGGGTTTGATCCATCACCGTTCTTTTGCCCACTCTGCCACCCCAGTTCAGACATGGCCATGTGCAAATCAGTCTGACCCTGTGCCTCATGGGAACAGTCCAGCCCGAACTGCCAAGCCATGCCTTCCCTGGACCGGAAACAAGCTTCCTAGGACCGGTTTCTGGCATTTCAGCCGTCTTCAGCCAGGCTTGCTTGAATCCAGTGGCAAAGTGAGCAAGGGACTCACGTCTGAGCATACCCTGCCAACTTATGGCGAACAAAGCGGTACAAAAGGGGGTGGTGATGGACGGAGCATCAGAACCAATCAAACACTCACACCCAGTCAACAGATCTGGGTTTGATCCATCACCGTTCTTTAGCCCACTCTGCCACCCCAGTTCAGACATGGCCATGTGCAAATCAGTCTGACCCTGTGCCTCATGGGAACAGTCCAGCCCGAACTGCCAAGCCATGCCTTCCCTGGACCGGAAACAAGCTTCCTAGGACCGGTTTCTGGCATTTCAGCCGTCTTCAGCCAGGCTTGCTTGAATCCAGTGGCAAAGTGAGCAAGGGACTCACGTCTGAGCATACCCTGCCAACTTATGGCGAACAAAGCGGTACAAAAGGGGGTGGTGATGGACGGAGCATCAGAACCAATCAAACACTCACACCCAGTCAACAGATCTGGGTTTGATCCATCACCGTTCTTTAGCCCACTCTGCCACCCCAGTTCAGACATGGCCATGTGCAAATCAGTCTGACCCTGTGCCTCATGGGAACAGTCCAGCCCGAACTGCCAAGCCATGCCTTCCCTGGACCGGAAACAAGCTTCCTAGGACCGGTTTCTGGCATTTCAGCCGTCTTCAGCCAGGCTTGCTTGAATCCAGTGGCAAAGTGAGCAAGGGACTCACGTCTGAGCATACCCTGCCAACTTATGGCGAACAAAGCGGTACAAAAGGGGGTGGTGATGGACGGAGCATCAGAACCAATCAAACACTCACACCCAGTCAACAGATCTGGGTTTGATCCATCACCGTTCTTTAGCCCACTCTGCCACCCCAGTTCAGACATGGCCATGTGCAAATCAGTCTGACCCTGTGCCTCATGGGAACAGTCCAGCCCGAACTGCCAAGCCATGCCTTCCCTGGACCGGAAACAAGCTTCCTAGGACCGGTTTCTGGCATTTCAGCCGTCTTCAGCCAGGCTTGCTTGAATCCAGTGGCAAAGTGAGCAAGGGACTCACGTCTGAGCATACCCTGCCAACTTGTGGCGAACAAAGCGGTACAAAAGGGGGTGGTGATGGACGGAGCATCAGAACCAATCAAACACTCACACCCAGTCAACAGATCTGGGTTTGATCCATCACCGTTCTTTAGCCCACTCTGCCACCCCAGTTCAGACATGGCCATGTGCAAATCAGTCTGACCCTGTGCCTCATGGGAACAGTCCAGCCCGAACTGCCAAGCCATGCCTTCCCTGGACCGGAAACAAGCTTCCTAGGACCGGTTTCTGGCATTTCAGCCGTCTTCAGCCAGGCTTGCTTGAATCCAGTGGCAAAGTGAGCAAGGGACTCACGTCTGAGCATACCCTGCCAACTTATGGCGAACAAAGCGGTACAAAAGGGGGGGGGGGGGGGTGGTGATGGACGGAGCATCAGAACCAATCAAACACTCACACCCAGTCAACAGATCTGGGTTTGATCCATCACCGTTCTTTTGCCCACTCTGCCACCCCAGTTCAGACATGGCCATGTGCAAATCAGTCTGACCCTGTGCCTCATGGGAACAGTCCAGCCCGAACTGCCAAGCCATGCCTTCCCTGGACCGGAAACAAGCTTCCTAGGACCGGTTTCTGGCATTTCAGCCGTCTTCAGCCAGGCTTGCTTGAATCCAGTGGCAAAGTGAGCAAGGGACTCACGTCTGAGCATACCCTGCCAACTTATGGCGAACAAAGCGGTACAAAAGGGGGTGGTGATGGACGGAGCATCAGAACCAATCAAACACTCACACCCAGTCAACAGATCTGGGTTTGATCCATCACCGTTCTTTAGCCCACTCTGCCACCCCAGTTCAGACATGGCCATGTGCAAATCAGTCTGACCCTGTGCCTCATGGGAACAGTCCAGCCCGAACTGCCAAGCCATGCCTTCCCTGGACCGGAAACAAGCTTCCTAGGACCGGTTTCTGGCATTTCAGCCGTCTTCAGCCAGGCTTGCTTGAATCCAGTGGCAAAGTGAGCAAGGGACTCACGTCTGAGCATACCCTGAAATGCCAGAAACCGGTCCTAGGAAGCTTGTTTCCGGTCCAGGGAAGGCATGGCTTGGCAGTTCGGGCTGGACTGTTCCCATGAGGCACGGGGTCAGACTGATTTGCATATGGCCATGTCTGAACTGGGGTGGCAAAGTGGGCTAAAGAACGGTGATGGATCAAACCCAGATCTGTTGACTGGGTGTGAGTGTTTGATTGGTTCTGATGCTCCGTCCATCACCACCCCCTTTTGTACCGCTTTGTTTGCCATAAGTTGGCAGGGTATGCTCAGACGTGAGTCCCTTGCTCACTTTGCCACTGGATTCAAGCAAGCCTGGCTGAAGACGGCTGAAATGCCAGAAACCGGTCCTAGGAAGCTTGTTTCCGGTCCAGGGAAGGCATGGCTTGGCAGTTCGGGCTGGACTGTTCCCATGAGGCACGGGGTCAGACTGATTTGCATATGGCCATGTCTGAACTGGGGTGGCAAAGTGGGCTAAAGAACGGTGATGGATCAAACCCAGATCTGTTGACTGGGTGTGAGTGTTTGATTGGTTCTGATGCTCCGTCCATCACCACCCCCTTTTGTACCGCTTTGTTTGCCATAAGTTGGCAGGGTATGCTCAGACGTGAGTCCCTTGCTCACTTTGCCACTGGATTCAAGCAAGCCTGGCTGAAGACGGCTGAAATGCCAGAAACCGGTCCTAGGAAGCTTGTTTCCGGTCCAGGGAAGGCATGGCTTGGCAGTTCGGGCTGGACTGTTCCCATGAGGCACGGGGTCAGACTGATTTGCATATGGCCATGTCTGAACTGGGGTGGCAAAGTGGGCTAAAGAACGGTGATGGATCAAACCCAGATCTGTTGACTGGGTGTGAGTGTTTGATTGGTTCTGATGCTCCGTCCATCACCACCCCCTTTTGTACCGCTTTGTTTGCCATAAGTTGGCAGGGTATGCTCAGACGTGAGTCCCTTGCTCACTTTGCCACTGGATTCAAGCAAGCCTGGCTGAAGACGGCTGAAATGCCAGAAACCGGTCCTAGGAAGCTTGTTTCCGGTCCAGGGAAGGCATGGCTTGGCAGTTCGGGCTGGACTGTTCCCATGAGGCACGGGGTCAGACTGATTTGCATATGGCCATGTCTGAACTGGGGTGGCAAAGTGGGCTAAAGAACGGTGATGGATCAAACCCAGATCTGTTGACTGGGTGTGAGTGTTTGATTGGTTCTGATGCTCCGTCCATCACCACCCCCTTTTGTACCGCTTTGTTTGCCATAAGTTGGCAGGGTATGCTCAGACGTGAGTCCCTTGCTCACTTTGCCACTGGATTCAAGCAAGCCTGGCTGAAGACGGCTGAAATGCCAGAAACCGGTCCTAGGAAGCTTGTTTCCGGTCCAGGGAAGGCATGGCTTGGCAGTTCGGGCTGGACTGTTCCCATGAGGCACGGGGTCAGACTGATTTGCATATGGCCATGTCTGAACTGGGGTGGCAAAGTGGGCTAAAGAACGGTGATGGATCAAACCCAGATCTGTTGACTGGGTGTGAGTGTTTGATTGGTTCTGATGCTCCGTCCATCACCACCCCCTTTTGTACCGCTTTGTTTGCCATAAGTTGGCAGGGTATGCTCAGACGTGAGTCCCTTGCTCACTTTGCCACTGGATTCAAGCAAGCCTGGCTGAAGACGGCTGAAATGCCAGAAACCGGTCCTAGGAAGCTTGTTTCCGGTCCAGGGAAGGCATGGCTTGGCAGTTCGGGCTGGACTGTTCCCATGAGGCACGGGGTCAGACTGATTTGCATATGGCCATGTCTGAACTGGGGTGGCAAAGTGGGCTAAAGAACGGTGATGGATCAAACCCAGATCTGTTGACTGGGTGTGAGTGTTTGATTGGTTCTGATGCTCCGTCCATCACCACCCCCTTTTGTACCGCTTTGTTTGCCATAAGTTGGCAGGGTATGCTCAGACGTGAGTCCCTTGCTCACTTTGCCACTGGATTCAAGCAAGCCTGGCTGAAGACGGCTGAAATGCCAGAAACCGGTCCTAGGAAGCTTGTTTCCGGTCCAGGGAAGGCATGGCTTGGCAGTTCGGGCTGGACTGTTCCCATGAGGCACGGGGTCAGACTGATTTGCATATGGCCATGTCTGAACTGGGGTGGCAAAGTGGGCTAAAGAACGGTGATGGATCAAACCCAGATCTGTTGACTGGGTGTGAGTGTTTGATTGGTTCTGATGCTCCGTCCATCACCACCCCCTTTTGTACCGCTTTGTTTGCCATAAGTTGGCAGGGTATGCTCAGACGTGAGTCCCTTGCTCACTTTGCCACTGGATTCAAGCAAGCCTGGCTGAAGACGGCTGAAATGCCAGAAACCGGTCCTAGGAAGCTTGTTTCCGGTCCAGGGAAGGCATGGCTTGGCAGTTCGGGCTGGACTGTTCCCATGAGGCACGGGGTCAGACTGATTTGCATATGGCCATGTCTGAACTGGGGTGGCAAAGTGGGCTAAAGAACGGTGATGGATCAAACCCAGATCTGTTGACTGGGTGTGAGTGTTTGATTGGTTCTGATGCTCCGTCCATCACCACCCCCTTTTGTATCATTACCAATATGCGGCAAGCAAATGATGATGATTATGCAAGTATTCTCAAAGATATCAGAATTGGACGCGGGTCATGTTTTCTTGGTTCTCACCAGTTAACATAATATTTTACCCTCTCTGGGTTGGTTTTGATTTATGGGTACGGTTCCCCTACACAGGGTGTATCTTTTTGTTGTGTGGTCCCATATTCATTGTTAAAGTCTTAGGCCCTTGCATTAGGGTGGACTTTAGGGTCATAATCCCGAGTTTTTGTACCTCACAAGAGGAGTGAAGGTTTGCTTTTAGTCATCTTCACAACGTAGGTGAGTTTCCTTATGCTAGGAACTGTGTTTTTTACTTGTTCCCTTTCTTTAGGGATTGTACTATAGAGTTGGTATGTGTCGGATGGGTCCCATGCTTTTCTAGGTCATTCCTACTCAGGATGTGCATGCATGGGAGTTAGACTCAAATACAGTGCCAAGGTGGTTACTTTTTGTCTAACGCGATGACACTTTCTCATTTTTGTTTTGGGAGAGGATGGGTTGTTGTACTCAATTTTTATAATTGTTGTATTTTATCTGTTCTCTACTTTGAATGGTTCTTTATCTCTCGTGATGTTCTTATTTGCACATCCCTGGTTTTGATTCATTCTTTTCTTGGGGAAATTTTGCTATGTTTGAGACTTGGCAATTTGTGCTTTATGCGGGTTTGTTCCCCTTTTGCTATACGCTACCTATTGTCACAATCTATTGTATTTATTTAATTACAAGTGTATTCTCTTTAGTGTATGGCTTGCTCTAATTGCATTGTTGCATTTCCATAGTACAAATGTCACTTTTGTTTTTCATTTTAAAAGAAGGGGGATATGTTATGCCCTGCATAGTAATTTCATATCTTGCTGTTTCCCAGTTCTCCTGCTGTTCAGCCACAGTGTGTGTTTGGAGTAGAATGTTGAGGATGCTGTGATGCATAGAACGTTGGGAGTCTGACTGGGTGACAGATGACAGTTACAGATGGGCTGAGCAGCAGGCAGGCTGCTCCTGGTGGGGTTAGATACTACCAAGGGGGTCTGATACATTAAAGGTGTTTGCTGTGACATTGTACCAAGGACTGACCACTGGGCTAACCCTACTTACCTTATCCAGTTACTTGTTCTACCTGTTTGTTGTACCTGTGAACCAACTTGCTGTACAACTGGAATAAAGGTACTGAAGATCTTACATGGCTGACAGCGTCTACTTCATGTGAGAGTACAACATACTACTCACAGAACATGGCAGAAAAGCTTTACAGAGTTGATTGCTATGTAATTTGTTTCCAACAGAACAAATAGTTCCAGAGAAAATATACAAGAAAATTGCAGAAAAAAATACTGTAATCTGCTTAATGCCAACACTACATGAATGCTCTATATTCAATGAAGAACTTTTGAAATTGGAAAATGAAGAGATTATGACAATGGAAGCAGTGGACAAAATACAGCATGAAGGAATAACTATTACATTGACAGGCAAATTGAAAACTAAATTGGCTTCTCTAGAGAAAAACATATCGAAAACAGCTGGTTTAGAAAAGAATCTTTATGTATGTATGAACTGTCGAGTAATTTTAAGACGTAATTTGAATGTAGAAAAAGGTTTAGTGAATGGAGCTATGGGTAAAGTTGTGGGTTTTGTTAATTACCAGAAAAAATATGGAATTGAATTTTTAAAAATAAAATTTTATCAGATTGAAGAGGTTAAAGACATTAGGCGTTGTTCAGTTCGTTTTTTGCTTGTGAAAGACTTATATGTACGTAGGAAGCAGTTTCCGTTTTCTCTAGCATATGCTGTAACTATTCACAAATCTCAAAGATTAACTGTAGATAGTGCTTTTGTAAACTTTGGATCTAGTGTGTTTAAAGAAGGTATGGCATATGTTGCTTTGTCACAAGTGAAAACATTATCTGGTTTATTCATGATAGACTTTGATGACTCAAAAGTGAGTGCTGATGCAAATTGTGTAAAGGAGTATAATATATTAAGAAGAAGCTATGCTCCTCATTTAGGTCAGTATCCTGTGTTTGAAAAATGTGTTGTTTGTCGGAAAAGGAGAATTGAGAATATCTGTAATGAGGATGTACAGAAGAGAAATCAAAAGGAGAGTGATGTGATTGCAAGCAAAAAGAAAAAGGACAATGTTGAAGAGGTTGTTGGTTGCCGTTTTGAAAATAGCTCTGGTGTCAACTGCTACGCTAATGTAGTTCTGAATGTTGTATTTTATCTTGAAAGTTTGCAAGAGCAGATAATACTAAATCATGAAAAAAGATTTTGTTCTCTGCTGAGTTTCCTTTATGAGAAGTTGAGTAATGATAAAACTAAACTAGAAAGTGCTTCTGATGTTAGAAATCTTTTAGATGTATGTTCTGGATGTACACAGTTTACACAAAATGTCCAGCAAGATGCACAGGAATTCTTAATGTATATGCTTATGGTACTGGAAGATGAAGGGGTAGAAATAGAAAATATGTTTGGTCTCTCTTATAAATGGGAACATTGTTGTGAAAACTGTTTGAACACATGCAGCTCTAATGTTGATTCTGAAAGGTTCATATATTTAACATTACCAGAGAGTAAATCAGTGACTTTTAGTAAATTAGTTAAAGATGCAAATCACAACATGGAATGTTCTCAATGTAAATCAGAAATGTTATCAACATTATTTTTAAAGAAATATGGACAGTATATAATTTTAATGATGCAACGTTGTAGAGCTGATGGAACAAAATTGGACACATTAATAAAGAAGTTTGTAGTAAATCAATTATCAATATCAGGAAAGACTTTTGTTGCAGTTGCAATAATTTTCCATAATGGACCTTCTATAACTTCTGGTCATTACACAGTTTATCTAAAATGTGAAAAAGGCTGGACACTGTGTAATGATTCTCAATTGATTTTCAAGCAACGTTTGCCTGCAGAATTATCAAATTCCTACTTACTTTTTCTAAAACCCAAATTTTAGATACAAATTGCAGCATCAGAAGAAACCATTATTTTGATTTTATTGGATTACCATTGGATATTTCACCAAAAAAGAATTTAAAAATTACCATTTGGCCTCATGGAAAGGTAACTGTTTCTATTGTGGACTTCTTTGACAGATATTAATTTGGTGTATGTGCTTAAGCAACAAGATTTACAGACGTTATTTATTGTAAATAGTTATTGTTCTTAGAAGATATTTTTAATATATATGTTACATTTCTATCAAGGTATGTTTTACTGAGGATAGATTCAGGTCTTTTTTAAACAATCTTTCTGATTGTTAATTTTTTTGCCCGCTGTTAAGTGATAAATGCAATTGATATCACTATTTTCAGTGAAATTCAATATATTCTGAAAACAGCAAAAAAGGGCAAAAAATTACTTTGTTAAATATGAAAATATGTGTATTGTATTCTAAAATGTTTTGATAAATATTACTACTTTTTTTCTTTTTTTTCAGATCGAGAAAGAAAATTTAGGAAATTGAATCCATTTTTTTTGCAATTAAAAAAAAACATATATTTCTAATTAAGTTATTTTGTTGGTCAGGTAAGTTTAAAATATCTGTATTTCTCACCCCTTCACTTTCATGCTCCCTTTTCTTCACTTCTCCTCACTCTGCTTTTCTCATTCCCCTTCCCTCTCTCTTCTTCCTTTACTGCTCTTTCGTAACTCCCTCACTCCTTCTCTACTACTCCCCTAGGTTTACTGCCTCCATCACTATTTTTTCAACCATGTTTCTCTCCCTGTCTCCATATGTCTCAGTCATTCTAACTGCCTTACTCCTTCTCCTTGCTCTCTGTCTCTGTTTCTGTTTCTCTCCCTTTGTCTGTCTTACCCTTAATTTTCTTAACATCTCTGGGGCAGATTTACAAGCCCCCTGCGCCACCACTACGTCACTTTTCATGACGTACTGGTGGCACAGGGGCCTCCTCCATATTTACAAGGAGAGGAAAATCCACCCTGCGTGACTTTTCCTCTCCTCGTAAATACAGCCACTTCACACGCAGCACTGTGTGTTGAAGGGGCGTTCAATGGGTGTTGTTGTGGGTGTTCCCACGCAACACCCATAGAACTAGACACATCTCCAGATTTACGAGAAATCGTAACTCTGGAGATGCTTGTGAATGCTACGCCACCCTAGAGGTGGTGTAGCGAGGCACAACGAGGAGAAATGTTTTCATTTCTCCTCGTTTTTTCCTCTTTCAGTGCATGCTGCATGCTACAGCACGCATTGAAAGAGGAAAAAGCCTCTTGTGATTGTTTTTGTGCAGGAAGGTGTCCCTTCCTGCAGAAGAACAATCTCCCCACCACGCAGTCATGCTTGCAGCATGGTGCAAGGGAGCCTGCTCCGGCGCATGGCTGCAGTTTCTGCGCCAGTGCAGGGGAAGCATAGAAATGCGATATATTCTTGTAAATATGTTGCATCTCTGTGCTTCGAAACTAACGCAGCACGGCGCAGCAAAATTACTTGCTGCACCGTGCTGCGTTAGTTTGTTATAAATCTGCCCCTCTGTTTCTACCACTCCTCCTCTTTCCATCACTCATTTTCCATGTATGTTAATTTTTTTACCTTCTCTGTCATTCTCCTTCCCTCTCCTTCCCTAACTGTCACTATCCTTTTCTCATAGTCACTCCTATTCTCCTACTTCACTTCTTCCTGTCTGTATCTCACACCCCTTCACCTTTTCGCATTCTTTCATTCACTCTCCCTCACTCTGCTTTGCTCATTGAAATCCTGTCTCCCTTTCTCTCACTCCAGTTTCCTAAATCCCTCCATCCCCTCACTCCCCAGCTCTCACTTTCCCTTACCCCCTTTTCTAATCCTCATACCCGTTATTTCACCATCACTCCACTTCTCTTACTTTCAATCCCTTTACCCTGCTGTACTTCATCCGCTTCGTCTGTTACTCCCTTTTCCTATCTCCGTCCCTTACTCTCCTTTTCTCACTCCCCCCTCCCTCTCTCTCCATTACTCACTGCCATTCCCTTACTCATTTACTCTTCTTACCTGTATCCTCTACCCTTAGTCCTTTTGTTGCAGTCAGTCTTTCACTTCCCTTTCATGACTGATCATAATTTCCTTTTCTCACTCATTCTGTCTGTCCTTTCCTCCTCTTCACTTAGTCATTTCAATCATTTCAATCATTCATGTATTCAGTACACATTCATTCAATCAAAATAAAAAACAGTATATTAGGAATATAGCTCTTTTAGGAGAAGTGAAGTGAGTTCTTAAAAGAACTGTTTTTTTTGTCTTATATTTTTTTTTTAGTTTTTTAACAATTTTTAATTTTTGGGGGATTTTTTTACAGCACCAAACCAAAACTGGGAATCAAAAACTGCTCAACAGGAAAAAAAAAAAATAGATTATGACCTGGAGCATGTGTGCTGCTGTATACGGTTTTCAATTAAATTTATGCTACTCTCTCCGTAGCAAATTACCTCATTGCACACATAGCAATGAACGTGCACTTTTTGAAACAGGGGCCGGATGTCAAGAGGCCTGGTGCATGGTGAATCTGCGGCCGCAGATGATGTGCTCGGCTGAGAAAGTCCAGGTGGAGGGTTCTCCCTTAGGGCTCTTGTGGTTTCACGAGCATACCGAATTGGATGCATTGATTTAAAGTCCCTGAGCATGCAAAAAATACTGAAGGAGTATTTTTTGGCCGGATCCCCTCTAGACAGGACACTTCCGCAAATTGTGCAAGTGACCTTTGGCACATTCACTTTTTTTTGCCCATCTGGAAAAGTAAAATAATTCCAAATAAAAGAGTACTTCTGTTTGCTCTTTCTTGGTGGTTCTTGAAAGGTCTCCTCACTGTCTGAAGATGACTGGTGTTCTGCCATTTCACTGGAGTAGCTCTTCAGCAACCTTCTCTCAGGAAATAAGTAGAAATAGTGAGGGGAGTGGGAGTGGGTGTGGTTTTTGAAGATTCTGGAACAGAAACTACTATGAACCAATGAAAACTGTTGTTTCGTAATCACATGACTTGCCGTGCGCGCACGGTGCGTGCACCGTACGCGTACAGTGCGCGCACGAAACACGCACGCATGCGCACTCGGAGCACGCACGGAGCACGCACGCATGCGCACACGAAGCACGAATGCGCACACGAAGACGGTGCGCGCACGGTACGCGCACGGTACGCACACGGTGCACGCACGCACGTATACGCGCACGGTGCACGCACGGATCGGAAATTAATTACTTTGAACCCGATTTCCAAAACACAAAAAGGAGGCAGGGAAGACACTCCCTGACCCCCTAGACCTTCTCAGGGGGTTGCTAAAGGACCTCGTAAATTAAAAAAAAACATTTTGTTTGATAAAAAAAAATCGGCTGTGCGCGCACGGTACGCGGAGGGTGCGCGCACGATGCTCGCACCGTGAAAAACTCTTAAAAAAAAAACAACAACATTTTAAACTGTTTATAAGCTTATAGAAGATATTAACTATGTTGTTTAACTTTATCCAAATTCAAAAAAAAAAGAGCTGAGCCATTCCATATTACAGAATACAGTCAATCTATAACTATATACATAGGTAGTTTATTGTAAAATAAATATATAAAAAATATAATAATACATAGATAAATTAGCATTTAAAAAACCTTGCAAATTCACTGAAAAAACCATAGGTTTCACACACGTTATAGTTAGGAATTAGCATTTTAAAAACCTTGCAAATTCACTGAAAAAAACCATAGGTTTCACACACGTTATAGTTAGGAATTAGCATTTAAAAAACCTTGCAAATTCACTGAAAAAACCATAGGTTTCACACATGTTATAGTTAGCTGCACATTTCACTCGTACAAAACCATTGAAATTCCCCCGTTATAGTTAGTTCAGCTAACTATAACTCGCGCGACCGCAATCCACTGCTGATGAAGTCACATATTACATCACTCATGACATGCTCAGTGACATCACTCATGACATCACTGATGACATCTCAAATGACATCACTGATGACATCACTGATGACATCATCCAGTAAATATGTGTCTTTCTGAAAAATAAATATTTTTTATATATGTATATCTAAAGGTTAATGGAACCTTTAGAAGTTTTTCAGTGACTATATATATATATATATATATATATATATATATATATATATATATATATATATATATATATATATATATATATATATATATATATATATATATATATAAAGTCACTGAAAAAACAAAGGTTAAAGGGATGTTATAGTGTTATTGTTAGGAAATGGAATTTTAAAAAAAGTAGAGATTCACTGAAAAAACCAAAGGTTACAGAGACATTATAGTAAGGCTCAGGTTTCACTCGTACAAAACCAGAGAAATTCCGCTGTTGTAGGTTTTAAAAAAAAAAAGTCTTTTATTTTTACGAAACAGTTTAAGCATTCGGAGTATGACACTTTTTAACAATTCTCCTGTCGTCATGTACAGCAATACAACATAATAAGCATATTCCTTTTTTGCAGATTTGTTAGATTACATAGCAGGTTACATATGTACCCATACCATTCTGTTCTCTCCCATTCCCCCTTTATCACTACCTGGTTGCACGTCTGTTCTTTTAACACCTCTAGTCCTATTATTTCCTTACCTTCGGTTGTTTTATTGGGTGTCTGTCCGTCCTCCTGTCATCTCGTCTTACCTTTTCTATAAATTCTCTGTGTAGCTATCTCAATCATGTTGCCCGCCTGTATCATGATCACCTTCAGGTTCTCCATCTCTTTTCCCACCAAATAAGCCTGAAATGGACACCATGTCCGACTGCCATTCCCTTATTGTAGGAGCTGGGCCTTTCGCCCATTTCATTGCCACTCTGCGTTTTGCAAGCAAGAGCCCAATTGCCAATAGCTTTCTGCTGCCAGCCTCAACTTCCCTGTCATACCCCAGTAGCGCTAACATCGGGTCTAGGTCAATTGTGCTGCCCATGATGGAACTTAGTTCGCTGAAGACTTTGCCCCAAAATCTAGCAATACCCTGGCTGCACCATGCCACATGCATAAAGTCGGCTGTGTCTGCATGACAACGTGCACATTCCTTTGTATCCCTGAGCCCGTATCTAAAAGGTCTCTCCGGTGTGTAATATGTTCTATTTATGTATTTGAAATGAATCAACCATGTCTTCCATCCAGTGATACTGACCGGGTCTGGGAGCAGCAGTATTGCCAACATTTGTCATTTATTATTCTGTCCAGGTCTTTATGTGACTCTATTTGCACTTTAGTGATTGGGGGTCTGCGTGTCTCCTGCACTAACATATACAGTTTCTCTATTAGCTTTGAGGGAGATTCTGATTGCAGTAGCGCCGTCAGTGCAGTGATGTTTAGTGACTCCTGCATGTCTTCTCCTAGTATTTCCCTTAACTCATGCCTCACTCCGAAGTATTGAAAACACGTTATAGGTTTTGTTAGTGCTGAAACTTCCTGAAAAGAGTCCCAGTCCCTCACAACTCCATTTTCTAAAAGGTCTTCTATTTTTGGGTTTTCTAGCATTAGATGTAGCCTTCACCACCCCTCTTTCCAGACTTATCCGTAACCATGTACACCATTCTACTTTCATGTAGGGGAAGTACAACAGGGAACTCGCATAATATTCCAATATTTGCTTCAAGGCATGTGTCGTCGAATTCAGTGAATCTAGGTCCCAATGGCTCCTTGCTGGGTTGCCGAATAGTGCTCTGGGGAGTGTGTTAGGAGAAGCTACGTCTCTCTCAATGTGAACGTGTGGTGACGTATGTTTGTTATCTAACCAATACAACGCAGGGACTCCTTGTGCAGCTCTGCAATACAGCAGTCAGGGACCTTGAGGCCACCCATGTCGTAGGACAACACCAACATATTCCACTGCACTCGGGGCTGTTTCCCCACCCAAACCAATTGCAGCAGCATCATTTTTAATGTGCTGAAAAACGTTCGTACCAGCGTCATTGGGATGTTCTGGAACAGGAACAGGAATCTGGGGAGCACAACCATCTTGATAATTTCAATACCCCCCATCATGGACAAGGGTAGTTTAATCCATCTGTCAATATCTTCCTCTAATCTCAGGAGTGCTTTACCGTAATTTTCCCTTAGCACTACCTCTGGGTCTATGGGTATTTGGATGCCAAGATATCTAACCGGTTCTTCTGTCCAGCGAAGTGGGAACTCCAGTGTTATCTGTGTCGTGCTTGGGGAGAGTGGAAATATAATGGATTTATCCCAATTAATTTGAAGGCCAGAAAGTCCCCCAAACTGGACTACTTCTCTCAGCACTGGGGTAAGGTTCCTCTCTGGGTCTCGGATCTATAATAGTGTATCATCGACATATGCTGAGATTATTAATCTGTAATTAGAGTATTGTATTCCTCTATGGCCGTGATATTCTCTTAAGTCGCAGGCTAACGGTTCAGCTACTATGACATACAAACGTGGTGAAAGATGTCATCCCTGCCTGGTGCCTCTTGTGATTATAATGTGGTCTGTGGTTATGTAACCCAGTCTATAAGGTTGAGGTATATGTCACCTACACCAATTCTACGTAAAACAGCCCTGAGGAACCCTCATTTCACCAAATCGAAGGCCTTTTCAGCGTCGAGGAATACCGCCGCTGCCTTCACCTTTGGGTCTATATTGCATAGTGCCAAACAGTGTCCACAAATTATACGTTAATGTTCTGCCTGGGATGAATCCTGTTTGTTCAGCGCTAGTCCCTCCCGGCAATATGGGCGCTAGTCTGTTGCCACATTTAACATGGACAACGGACGATATGAAGAGCAATTCTCCGGTTGTTTGCCCGGT
Source organism: Triturus cristatus (assembly GCF_964204655.1). NCBI lineage: Eukaryota > Metazoa > Chordata > Amphibia > Caudata > Salamandridae > Triturus > Triturus cristatus. The sequence goes on from NC_140593.1 coordinate 407,552,984, forward strand.
TTTAGTATCGTAGCTATTAATGCTTCGCACATTGATGGGGGCGTAATTCCTGCCTCTGTCATTTCTTTATATAGCTTGACTAAATGCGAGATAAGAATATCCTGAAATGCCTTGTTAAAGGCCACTGTTAGGCCATCTATTCCCGACGCTTTTCCTTCCGGCATTGCTGCCAATACCACTTTTATTTCAAAGGGTTCCAACGGGGCCATTAAATGTTCTCTGTGTTCCGCAGCAAGCCATTGCATCAGTATATGTTCTAAGTAGTCCCTTGCGGCAGCCTCAACGTATGTGATGTGAGTTCCGTATAGGTTGGCGTAATATCGTTTAAATCTGTCTCCTATCTAGTAATTCAGTTATTGTTGAGTGCTCCCTGTTTGGGCATAGGAATGTTGCTAATGCAGCACTAGGGCATTCCCCTTCGCCATAACTCCTCGCCGTGGCATACTTCTCCATGTGCCTAGTCTCCTCATTGGCTTGAAATTCAGCTATCTTGGTCTTAATGTCACCTAATATCTTGGTGTTTTTTTTTTTTTTTAAGCGGGGTAGCCTTTTGGCTGGCGAAGCCCTGAAATCTCTTTCTCATCCTGCACTGCTGGGATGTTAGGTCTTTGAATTTGACTTGGTTTAGTTGCTTTCTTGAGCAGACTTGTCACATTGCATCATAATGAAGTTAATGGCCTATATGTGGGCCAGTTCATACACGTTTAGCAATTTTTATATCATTCTTAGCTATAAAACTATCCATCTATAAAACTGAATCATTTATAAAATAAAACACTACAGTAAATATTAGTATTTGTTTTGTAGATTTCAAAGCTTAAGGTTGTGCTCAATATTGACATTTTATGTGATTAGCTACAAACCTCTCAAACAAAACATAGCCGAGCATTGCATATCATTGCATAGCATAACATAACATAGCATAACTTAACAAAACTTAACAAAACATAACATAACATAACAAAACATAACATAGTATAGCATACCATACCATAGTATAACATACCAGTATAACATAACAAAACATATTATAACATAACAAAACAAAACAAAAACATATAACAAAACACAACACAACACAACACAACCTAGCCTAACACAACATAACACAGCCTAGCCTAACACAACATAACATAGCTTAGCCTAACACAACATAACATAACAAATCATAGCATAGCATAACAAAACAAAACATAGCATAGCATAACAAACATAGCATAACACAACAAAACTTAGCAAAGCACAACAAAACATAGCATAGCATAACAAAACACAACAAAACATAGCATAACAAATCATAGCATAGCATAACAAAACATAGCAAAGCATAACAAAACACAACAAAACATAGCATAGCATAACAAAACATAGCATAGCATAGCATAACAAAACATAGCAGAGCATAACAAAACACAACAAAACATAGCATAGCATAACAAAACATAGCATAGCATAACAAAACAAAGCATAGCATAGCATAACAAAGCATAGCAAAACAAAACATAGTACAGCATAACAAAACATAGCATAGCATAATAAAACACAACAAAACATGGCATAGCATAACAAAACAAAACATAGCATAACAAAACAAAGCATAGCCTAGCATAAAACACAACAAAACATAGCATAGCATCACAAAACATAGCATAGCATAACAAAATAAAGCATAGCATAGCAAAACACAACAAAACATAGCATAACAGAACATAGCATAGCATAACAAAACACAAAAAATATAGCATAGCATAACAAAACATAGCATAGCAAAGCATAACAAAACACAACATAGCATAGCATAGCATAGCATAACAACGTATAGCATAGCATAACAAAACAAAACATAGCATAGCATAACAAAACATAGCATAACAAAACAAAACATAGCATAGTATAGCATACTAGCATAACAAAACACAACAAAACATAGCATAGCATAACAAAACAAAAAACACAGCATAGCATAGCAAAACACAACACAACATAACATAGCATAGCATAACAAAACACAACAAAACAGAGCATAGCATAACAAAACACAACAAAACATAGCATAGCATAACAGAGCATAGCATAGCAAAACAAAACATAGCACAGCATAACAAAACACAACAAAACATAGCATAGCATAGCAAAACAAAACATAGCATAGCATAACAAAACAGAGCATAGTATAGCATAGCATATCATAACAAAACACAACCAAACATAGCATAGCATCACAAAACATGGCATAGCATAACAAAACAAAACATAGCATAGCATAACAAAACAAAACATAACATAGCATAGCATATCATAACAAAACACAACCAAACATAGCATAGCATCACAAAACAGAGCATAGCATAGCAAAACACAAAAAAACATAGCATAGCATAACAAAACATAGCAAAGCATAGCAAAACAAAGCATAGCATAAAAAAGCATAGCATAACAAAACAAAACATAGCATAGCATAACAAAACATAGCATAGCGTAACAAACCACAACAAAACATATCATAGCATAACAAAACATAGCATGACAAAACAACAAAACATAGCATAGCAAAACACAGCATAGCATAGCAAAACACAACAAAACATAGCATAGCATAACAAAGCATAGCATAGCAAAACAAAACATAGCATAGCATAACAAAACATAGCATAGCAAAGCATAGCATAGCATAACCAACCAGAACAGCATAGCATAACAAAATGTGATGCAGCGCGCGCTAAGAAATTCGTTTTATTTATTTAATTGTTTACTTACCTCCAATTATCCATAATCCGGTTTTTAGTACCCCCCCACCCTGCCCCTCCCCCGCCCCACCTTTCGCCCCACGGTACTCCCTTCACAGGCCACGGCTGCTTCATCATCTTAAGGACTCTGACTCCTCCCATCCGCCGGTCTCATGGGAATTGTAGTCTATTCCCTAGGTAGGCGCCCTACGTCCGTAAATCCTGACAAGCAGAGCATAACAAAACAAAGCATAGCAAAACACAACAAAGCATAGCATAGCAAAACAAAACATAGCATAGCATAACAAAACATAGCATAACAAAACACAACAAAGCATAGCATAAAAAACATAGCATAGCATAGCATACCAAAACAAAACATAGCATAACAAAGCATCGCATAGCAAAACACAACAAAACATAGCATAGCATAACAAAACACAACAAAACACAGCATAGCATAACAAAACATATCATAGCATAAAAAAACACAACAAAACATAGCATAGCATAACAAAACATAGCAAAGCATAACAAAACAAAGCATAGCATAACAAAACATAGCATAACAAAACAAAACATAGCATAGCATAACAAAACACAACAAAACATAGCATAACATAACAAAACATAACATAGCATAACACAACAAAACATAGGATAGCATAGCAAAACACAACAAAACATAGCATAGCATAACAAAACACAACATAGCATAGGATAACAAAACATAGCATAGCATAACAAAACATAGCATAGCATAGCATATCAAAGCATAACATAGCATAACAAAACAGAACAGCATAGCATAACAAAACATAGCATAGCATAACAAAACACAACAAAAAATATCCTAGCATAACAAAACATAGCATAGCATAGCATAACAAAACACAACAGAACATAGCATAACAAAACATAGCATAGCATAGCAAAACAACAAAACATAACATAGCATAACAAAACACAACAAAACACAGCATAGCATAACAAAACACAATATAACAAAACAAAACATAGCATAGCATAGCATAACAAAGCATAGCATAGGAAAACAAAACATAGCATAGCATAACAAAATATAGCATAGCATAACAAAACACAACAAAACATAGCATAGCATAACATAACATAGCATAGCATAACAAAACAAAGCAGCAAAACACAACAAAACATAGCATACCATAACACAACAAAACATAGCATAACAAAACATAGCAAAGCATAACAAAACAAAGCATAACATAGCATAACAAAGCATAGCATAGCAAAACAGCATAGCATAACAAAACATAGCATAGCATAACAAAACACAACAAAACATAGCATAGCATAACACAACATAGCATAGCAGAACAAAACAAAGCATAGCATAACAAAACACAACAAAACATAGCATAGCATAACAAAACATAGCATAGCATAACAAGATAAAGCATAGCAAAACAAAACATAGCATAGCATAACAAAATATAATATAACAAAACACAACAAAGCATAGCATAACAAAACAAAACATAGCATAGCACAGCATAACAAAACATAGCATAACAAAACAAAACATAGCATAGCATAACAAAACACAACAAAATATAGCATAACAAAACAGCATAATAAAACATAGCGTAGCATAGCAAAACACACCAAAACATAGCATAGCATAACAAAACACGACAAAACATAGCATAACAAAACATAGCATAACAAAACAAAGAATAGCATATCAAAACAACAAAACATAGCATAGCATAGCATAACAAAACACAACAAAACACAGCATAGTATAGCATAACAAAACAGAACAAAACATAGCATAGCATAATAAAACACAACATAGCATAGCATAACAAAACGTAGCATAGCATAACAAAACAAAACATAGCATAACAAAATATAGCATAGCATAGCATAACAAAACACAACAAAACATAGCATAACATAAAAAAACATAACATAGCATAACACACCAAAACATAGGATAGCATAGCAAAACACAACAAAACATAGCATAGCATAACAAAACACAACATAGCATAGGATAACAAAACATAGCATAGCATAACAAAACATAGCATAGCATAGCATAACAAAGTATAACATAGCATAACAAAACAGAACAGCATAGCATAACAAAACATAGCATAGCATAACAAAACACAACAAAAAATATCCTAGCATAACAAAACATAGCATAGCATAGCATAACAAAACACAACAGAACATAGCATAACAAAACATAGCATAGCATAACAAAACAAAACATAGCATAGCATAGCAAAACAACAAAACATAACATAGCATAACAAAACACAACAAAACACAGCATAGCATAACAAAACACAATATAACAAAACAAAACATAGCATAGCATAGCATAACAAAGCATAGCATAGCAAAACAAAACATAGCATAGCATAACAAAATATAGCATAGCATAACAAAACACAACAAAACATAGCATAGCATAACATAACATAGCATAGCATAACAAAACAAAGCAGCAAAACACAACAAAACATAGCATAACATAACACAACAAAACATAGCATAGCATAACAAAACATAGCAAAGCATAACAAAACAAAGCATAACATAGCATAACAAAGCATAGCATAGCAAAACAGCATAGCATAACAAAACATAGCATAGCATAACAAAACACAACAAAACATAGCATAGCATAACAAAACATAGCATAGCATAACAAAACATAGCATAGCATAACAAGACAAAGCATAGCAAAACAAAACATAGCATAGCATAACAAAATATAATATAACAAAACACAACAAAGCATAGCATTACAAAACAAAACATAACATAGCACAGCATAACAAAACATAGCATAACAAAACAAAACATAGCATAGCATAACAAAACACAACAAAACATAGCATAACAAAACAGCATAACAAAACAAAACATAGCGTAGCATAGCAAAACACACCAAAACATAGCATAGCATAACAAAACACAACAAAACATAGCATAACAAAACATAGCATAACAAAACAAAGAATAGCATATCAAAACAACAAAACATAGCATAGCATAGCATAACAAAACACAACAAAACACAGCATAGTATAGCATAACAAAACAGAACAAAACATAGCATAGCATAATAAAACATAACATAGCATAGCATAACAAAACGTAGCATAGCATAACAAAACAAAACATAGCATAACAAAATATAGCATAGCATAGCATAACAAAACACAACAAAACATAGCATTGCATAGCATAACATAGCATAGCATAACATAACATAAGAAAACATAGCATTAAGTTTGATAAACTCATAGTAGCGGGCTAGCTAGCTTTAACAGGCAGTGACTGTAAGCAACTCCGTCAACCCAGAAGCAGTCACTTGGTCACCTTTGCTCTTGTATTGCAGTGGCTTCATTTATTAACCCCTTGCGTGCGCATGACGGAACCACGCCGTCATGAGCCACGGGCGGCGTGTGCTCATGACGGAGTGGTTCCGTCATGCTGCTGCCGCTCCGCCCACGCGTTGCTGATTCCCCGCCTGTGCGGGCGAAATGAAGAGTGGGCGGAGTCGTGACGGAACCACGCCGTCATGAGCACAGCTCGCCCGTGACTCATGACGGCGTGGTTCCGTCACGAGCATGGCGGCGCCGCGCTCACCCTGCACCCCCCAGCGCCGCGGCAGAATTTGCGCCGCGGCGAAGGGGTTAAACAGTGCCCATATTTATACTGTTAGCACCTTACTTGTGCAAGTTTCAGGGCTCACAAAACTTTGATGAATCGAAATTCACAACTGAGGCTGTTAAATTTGCGCTATATAAAACCCCAAGGATAAATAAAAAACATTGCCATTTACAATGTTAATAGCCCCAACAAATACAAGACCTATTGCAAAATACAAAACATTGCCATTTACAATGCCAATAGCTCCAGCTCCAACAAATGCGAGACCTACTGCATTTCCAGAGTGGTTGAGAAAGGGGGCGGGCTTCTGACCAGCTCACAGCAATCCCACTGTGTAGGACTTACATGAGGTACCAGGAGGGCTTCTTGGCCCGCAAGATCCTTCAGGAGTTAAGTGGCCTTCATCTCCCAATCAATAGTGCACATCGAGCCGCATTTGCAGAGTGGAGGAGAAATGGGGCGTGGTCTCCGAAGACCTTTTGGCAATCCTGATGTGTGGGACTCATTAGAGATAACAGGAAGTGTAGTTGCCCCCCAAGGGCTTACTTGGGGGCCAACTACTCCTCCTGTTACCTCCAGTAAGTCCCAAACAGCAGGATTGTTGAGACCTGGTAGGAGGCCATGCCCCCTTTCTCTACCACTCTGCAAACGCACCTCCTGGTGCACTACTAGTCTGGAGACAAAGTCCCCATGGCTACTGAGGGTCCTTGGGGGCCAACTACCCTTCCTGTTACCTCCTGCAAGTCCCACACAGTGGGTTTACTAAGCGGCTTTTGGTGGCCATGCCCCCTATCTCCACCACTCTGCAAACGCACCTCTTGTTGCTCTACTAGTTGGGGGATGAAGTCCGCTTGGCACTTGAGGGTCCTTGGGGGCAAACTTGCCGTCCTGTTACCTCCTGTAAGACCAACACAGCTGGATTGCTGAGAGGTTTTCAGAGGCCATGCCCTAATCTCCACCACTCTGCAAACACGCCTCCTGGCGCACTGCTGCTTGGAGGATAAAGTCCACTTTAGTCCTGAGGCCCTCAGGAGACAAGGGAACCTCATGCCCCCACCAGCTGTGTGCCAAGAGGCGCATTTGCAGAGTGGTGGAGAAAGGGGCCGTGGCCTCTGACCACCTCTCAGCAATCCCACTGTGCGGGGCTTACTGTAGGTAACAGGAGGTCTTGTTGGCCCCTAAGGATCCTCAGCAGCCAAGGGGACTTTATCCCCCAACCAGCTGCCTGCCAGAAGGTGTGTTTACAAAGTAGTGGGGAAATGGGGACAAGCTTTTTTTTTTTTTAAGGGAACGGGGCGGGGGCTGCATAGCCACCCTTCCCTGGACCGATTTTGTCCCTGGGGACCCCATCCCCCAGGGACAGGTATGTTAAGAATGGGGAGGGGGGCTGTGTGCTCCCCTTCCCTGAGCCAATTAAGGCCCCAGGGACCCCATCCCCCGGGGCCAGGCCTTAATATAATTTTGTTAAACAGAAGAGGTGGCCTCCCCAGGCCGATATCAGCCCCAGGGACCCCACTTTGTTGGGAACTGTGCGGGAAGCCTGAAGGCCTCCACGGTCCCTGACAGCTCCCTTCCTCCTGTGGGAGCCAGATTGCTTTGAGACCCAGGGAGCTGCTAACATTCGGGCAGGGAAACAGACATGCTCATCTTTCAGCAAACAAGATAACTTTTTTGCTCTCGTATGTTGAAAGCGGAGCAGGTTTGCCATAGCAAACTGCAATGTCTTGGGGGTGGGCACCCCCGGAAATTTCTGGAGCCATCCAGGAGGGGTGGCAGTCCCCAGGGTCATCTAGGGTTCCATGAGGGGGGGAGGTGGTGGTCCCCGGGGCTAAGGGGGTCTGGAGCCCCCTCACACATTGATATCTAATTTAGCCCCAGGGAGGTGGCAGTACCAGGGGCACGGAGGTGCCACATGGGCACTCCCTGCATCAGTATAGCAACATGCCCCCGAGACCTGGTCCACCTTGGGGCCTATGATTAACGAAGTGTGTCAGCCCGTGCTTAATTTTTTTGTTTTTTAAATTTCAGCGGGAGTCGCAGATCCAGCGTGACACCTGCCCAATTTTTTTTTTAAATACTTTTTGGGCCATTTGGGGTCCCTGTGTGACCCCTCCAAGAGGCCTAGAGGTCAGGGTGTTTCTACCCTGCCCCCTTTTCTTCTTTTTAAACATTTTTTCTTGTGACTCGGTTCAACCGAGTCACAAGATGGCTGCTAACACTTCCTGGTTAGAAGTGTTTGCACCCAACCAGATGTCATGCACGAGATCGGGAGGGGTCGTGGATCCTCGCTCCTCGGTTGTAAATCTTAAAAATCTGTAAATGTCTCAGCAACTACTGAATAGATTTACACCATTCAACAACAAGCATTTGCAATAAAATTAGTCTCGACCCTGGGACCTTATATGTATTTAGGTATGCAGCACATGAGCCTAGGTGCTGAAACATCTACTGTTCTTTAACATGGAGGGAAAGTAAGAACTAAACTGCATGACATGCCAGGTATGGGAACACATGGAGAGAAATATTGCCTTTCAGCGGGAAATGGTATAGTCCAGAGCTCTGTTTTTAATATAAAATCAGTGCTTTCGGTGGTCATATCACTGAAAATACAAGATTTGAAAAAAATATTATTGTCTACGGGTACTCATGGAAGACAATTTCTATGGACTGGAATCTAGAGAATGCTAAAGTGATTCTGGAATCTTACTGACCTCTGCTGGTCGTTTTCTATCAAGAAAGTTAAATAGAGGCAGTTGCCAGAAAAATTAAAAAAAGAAAGTCGCTCAGCAGAAAGCAATTCTGGTATTTTATTGACCTCTACTAGTTGTTTTCTATCAAGACAGTTAAATAGAGGCAGTTGCACAGAAAAAAAAGTCCCTAAGCAGAAACAGACAAGTCCTAGGGCTGATCTCCGGAGCCCACAAAGTACATACACATATAAGTATATACTAAAGTATATAAGTATATACTAAAGTATATACAAGAGGTCTTGAATGCTCGAGCCGAAAAGGGCGCTTTCTGGACCAAGAGCTACCTTTCTGCCAAATCTGGAATAATTGCGTTCAGCAGTTCGCCCCGTAGCCGTGTCTAATGTTTCCTTTAGAAATTAACATGGAGAAAAAGTGTTTTTGGGACCCCCCACTTTCTCAGCCCCCGCTTGACAGATCACCACAAAAATTTCCATACAGCAGCTGAAGTGACTAGAAAATTAGTTTTGAAAATTTTCGCGAAGATTTGTCAAGCAACACCAAGGTTATTTTCAAATGAAAAAATGCTCTTCCTATATATATCCTTTATATGCCAACTAAATGGTCTGGTAGAGAGAATATATATATATTTATATATATCCCTGAGTCTTCCACTCTCACATCACTTTATAGCTCACACCTTCCAAAGTACTCCAATGTCTCCGTCGGTCGTAGCACGCCCGTCCCGCAGCAGGGCGGGAAGAACCGATGATGAAGCATGCCACCAAGGGACCATTTGTTGGGTGAGGGTTATTTTAAGAAAACGTATTGTTTTCCCTAAGTATTACGAAGATTATTGGAAGGATAGTTTGTTGAAATACAAGTGGACTTTCGTTTGGTTATTTTGGTAAAATACCAATCAAGCCAACCTGGAACAAATAAAAGCAACATCTGCGACCGACGGAGACGCCGGAGGACTTTGGAAGGTGTGGGCTATAAAGTGATGTGAGAGTGGAAGTGTCAGAGTAACTTGTGAAATTAAAAAATACCTGGCCACATGGAACCTAAACTTTATTAAATCCTGTAGCTGGTATTGTTAAAAAAGGATGTTTGGGAGAACCACACTCTAATGAATGTGTGTCTCCCAGTCTACCTGTTTCAAGCCTTACCCTACGGTTTTTCATCAGGACCATACTAAATGATCCCATGTACCACTCCTAAAGGAACCGGATGGTCTTCTTAATTAATATTAAGGTGAGATTAGGAAATTATCATGCACATACAATACCCAATAGGTATGTTTCTTCAATATGATCTGGAAAGATAAGATATTAAAAAAGGTTAAATTATTAATGAAGGTCTATTGTGTAAACACATCACCAATCTGTGAAACCAAAGTGATATATTTTTCACTAAAGCATGACCTGTCTCTGTCATTAAATTGTGAGTGTCGTGCTGCCCTTATGGAAAAACATAAAAGACAATACAGGACATGAAACATAAATCACACACTCTATGAAGTGCTCATCTATATATCGGTGGAGGATTTAGAATAGTTCCTCCTAAAATATGTACATCGGTATACCAGGCTAGTAGTGCCATGATTGTCAATTAGCATGAATAATGGGTTTATCATCATGGTAGAGAAAAAAATATTGTCTAGTTTACATAAATATTGAGTTTGTAAAGAAATATGTTATGTTTCTGTTTAGTATACTTTATTTATGTCTAAATTTGGCCCCATGAGCTCTGCACGGGAGGGAAGGGGCGCTTGTAGTCACACACTGAAAATGGTTATAGATATGTGTTTCCTATGGGGAAATGTTCGTTGTCAAGGGGATCGGCTATGCCGTACTCACTTCATCAAAGCTGCACCCTCGCCCAGCATACTATGCCTGCCCTGGCTCCGAAGATGAATGCCTGAGCCGAGACCGTCCTGTTAAATGTCAGGTCAGCTCGTGCTTGCGTCCTTGTGGCAGCGGTGTCTAGACCGCTAACTCTGCAAAATAGGCACCTGTTAGTGGCACAGTTTAGTGTATTCTGGGTAAATTTACTCACTTACTACGCCGGTTCGAGACTGCTGTTTCACAGAACTTGGCAGTCATAAATCTGGGGTTTCAGCTCAACTAGTACAAATCTATTTATAGAAATGTATCAATAAAAATGTATTAATAAAACTGACTCACAATAAACTTCACAATCTCAGGCTTAAAAAAAATTAATTCTCTTTATTTAAAAAGAACATCACGGATAAGGTTATAAACAAAGGCGAAAATGGTGATGCCACAGGTGTATGTTACTATTCTTTGGGGAAAATAGTATTAAAGGAGGCGGTTTGTTGGCGCTACATATGCCAGAGGTGTCTCTTTGTTAAAAAAAGGGTGTCAGCTTGTCCTGGAAGGACGTTTGTCATCATTTGATTATGTTCAGGGAGAACCGATATAGGTCTGCTGTAGATTGCTCACAAATATAATTGGTTCAGACAAAATGGGCCCATGGTATGCCATCATTCAGTCCATTAGTATGCGTTCCCAAACGGAAAACATAACGTTGTTCTTTTTCAAATAATTGGGATTCCTTGGGGATTTGTTCAATAATGGTCCACTGTAGGTCCAGTACTGTGTGTCTCTTGTCAATGTAATGTGCCGACATTTTTATTGTTGCTCTATCACATTGCAGGTTCCTACGATGTTCACAAATGCATGTTCTGACCATGCGTTTTGTCATGCTGATGTAGTGGAGTTGTCATGGACAGGTGATCATGTAAATTACATTTTTTGTGTTGCAATTTGTGAAACAGTGTTGTTTCCAATTGGTATTGTTGTTGAATGTGATACTCTTACTTCTAGTGGTTAGGTTGCAGACGCTGCAGTTATCACATGGGTGATGACCCGTTAGGGGGGAGAGGAGAACCTGTGGTGGGAAGAACACGATGATGAAGCATGCCACCAAGGGACCTTTTGAAGGGTGAGGGTTATTTTAAGAAAACCTATTGTTTTCCATAAGTATTACCAAGATTACTGCAAGGATAGTTTGTTGAAATACGAGTGGACTTTTCTTTGGTTATTTATGTAAGACAGGAGGCAGAGTCCACTGCGAACCTCTTTCTCCTCCTTTTTGATTAACTTTGTATTTTACCAATCCAAAGCTGTAATACTGTGCCTGGGGTTGGAAAAGGCTTTTGTCATTTTACAGCTTGACATGGATGGCACTAGCTAATCCTATGCTTAAAGACTTTGCTGTATAAATGGCTAAATACTTTGTCCCTTTCTAGATATGCGTGAATTACATAGTGCAAATCCTATGCTTGAAAAGTTTGCTAGAAATACAGACATTTGAAGTGAGCAGATTTTAGAGCATCTCTGGTATTGTATGGTGCTCTATTTAGGAGTTGCTCTCCACGTAAACTTGGGAACTATCCAGAGATCTCTGTATTGTTTTTTGCGTAACTTATGCCATGCTCTAAGCCTGAAAGAGTACTGTTTTGACTTATACTGTGTGCTCCCTTGTATCTGGACATAGCTTAACCCCTCTGAAGAGCTGCAATGACAGTGAGACGTGTAAGAAGTTGCTTTTATTTATTCCAGTTTGGCGTACATGGTATTTTACCAATCCAAACCTGTAAAACTGTGCCTGGAGTTGTAAAAGGCCTTTGTAATTTTACAGTTCAGCATGTTTGGCACTAGCTAATACTATGCTTAAAGTACCTTGCAGTACAATTGGCAAAAACCTTTATCCATTTCTAGCTCCTTGTGAAGGGCACTTTGCTAATCATATGCCTAAAAACTTTGCTAGAAAAACAGACATTTGACGTGAGTAGAATTTAGTGCCGCTGGTATTGTAGGATGCTCTATATAGGAGCTGCTCTCCACCTAAACTTGGGAACTACTCGGAGTTCTCTGTTTCAATTTTGCACACATTAAAAAACATTCTATATATATAGACAAGGGTGTGTTCTGGCCCTTCTTTTATTTATTTCATATATATAGGAAGCCAACTCCTTATATGGTATACCAAACTGAGGTAAACCATGCAAAGAGTCCTGGTATTCCCTTACTAGTGGACAGGGGCTTCTCTTTTAAGTTCAAGAAAAGGTTTATTAGAAAGATTATTATGATCATAAAAACAATACTTCATATATGCAGTTATTTGTTAATACATAAATACATGACGGTGTAATAAAGAACAATAACTATATATAATATCCATTAAAATAGTAAAAGGATAATATAGAAGATGATATGAATACAAGCAAAGGTTCAGAGAAATCGTAAATAACAGTACATGTCAAAAATACACAATTAAAATTAAAAAAAAAAATATATATAGATATATATAATAGAAAATGATAAATTAAAGATAATTATAAATAAACAATAGGAGGTCACGAAGGCTTGGTCACTTCTTGTTGTGAGGGAGCAGGTAAAGGAGTTTTCTTCACGATATCGTCTAGAAATTGTGTGAGTGGGCCCCAAAGGTGAGAACGTTTAGTAGCAAGAGAGATAGGATGAACGAGTGCTGTATCAAGGCGATGGTTGTGACATACAGCATACCACCAAGCTAAATAGGACAATTTAGAGGAATCTTTCCAGTTTTTTGATATTTGCTGAAAAGCTACAGCTATTAACAAATCAATAAGTAGTAACTGAGATTGACTTGTTTTCCGGTCCGGTGTTAAACTACCTAGGAAAATGTTTGTAGGGGAGGGACAGGGGCTTCTCTAACAATCCCAAGGTGCTCTTTTAGGGAGTAGTGTGGTCTGCAGTCTTAGGCCTATCAAAGAGGAGGTTTAGACAACTGCAAATGCACACAATAGTCAATGAGCGATGCACACAACTCAATAAGGAGATCCACACCAATTTATAAAAATAACACGTATCGTTGTATATAGTGCAGAGGTGCTTTTCAGCGTCGGGGGCCCAACATTATCCTATGGGCATCAGTTCAGTCGAAAAGAGGCTGCAGGCTTGGACTGGGCAGCCAGTCAGTCTGAACCACAAGGGGGCCTCAGGTCTCACAATGCTTAGGGACACCTTTGGACCTCTTCTCCATGGGCAGGGGCGTCGGGTGCAGAGGTTCCTTCAGACATCGGATTTTTGTCACCGGGAGTGCTTGCGGTACAGGAGACCTGCAAACAGAGGCTGCATGCAGCGTTGGAAATTCCACAGTGGGCAAGTCCAGGGTGGGCTTTGTCTCTGGAGGGCCGCAGAAACACTCTGGCACCATTGGCCCACTTCAGCCTGGGCTAGACGGCACAGGTATAGTGCTTTCTGGTGTCGGATTTTGGCGATATGGAGTCCCCTCTTTGGGTGCCTGCATGATGCAGGGAAGTGGTTCCGCCGCTCCAAGTGAGTTTCTGAGTCCTGGCAGAAGTGCTGGTAGTCATCCCAGGCATTGGGAGGCATCACAGCTTGCAGAATGAGTCGATTATGGCACAGTTATCGGGAACAGCAGACAGGCCGGTAGGGCTGGGACCTAGTCAGTTGCTTCTTCCACAGTTCTTGCTTTTCACAGCTCTTTGGTCCTTCTTCTTCTTTTGTCAGCAGGGTCTGATTTCCTGGTGCCAGGGCTCCCCTAAATACTGAATTTAAGGGTGTTAGAGAAGTGTAGGGTAGTAGCCAATGGGCTACTTACCCCTGGGGTCTCTATGCTCCTTATATGACCACTTCCTCAGGGAAGTGGGCATAACCGTGTCCCAGAGATCATAAATTTGTAATCACAAAGATGCCTACTTTTGAAAAGTCGCATCCACTTCAAGTAGCCCAGTTCAAGGGTGATGCTCACCTGAGGGTGGACGTGCCTGTCTTGCCTCGCTAATTTTCCCACCTATCCAGGTGCCAAGGGCTCTGGAAAGGGGGATCAGTTTCCTCTCCAGCGAGGAAAAACCAGATTCACATAGAAAAGACGGTGGGCGTCTTTGAAGCTCCCCAGCCTTGGAATGGTAATACGTGGGTTATCCTGTGGGCAGGGGTGCAAGGCACCCCCTGCGCAAGCAGGCTTGGTTTATGGCCCCCGGAGAGCAGAGGCCCTCAATCTTCAGGGTCAGCACTCGTCTCTAGTGGAAGAATGATGAAAGCCAGTCAGTTAGCACAAGAGGCTGGTAAGTTTACAGGGGGAACCTCTAAGGTGCCCTCTGTCTGCATGTATTACTAAATTCACCACTGGCATCAGTGTGAGTCTATTAATACAAGATATTTGATACCAAACATCCCTCTTTTTAGTGAAGCTAACATGTAGCATCGTACTTGTTTTCACCACTGTCCAGGTCATGTTTTAAAATGGCTTCCCTGTTCCCTTGTACTGGCAGGAATGGAACTGACCAGCACAGGGTCATATCTGCTCATGCAGATATATCCTCACATGTATTATAAGGCACACTGCCTTAGGGCTGTAAGGCCTGCTGTAGGGATCAATTGCAAACATTACATGCAGTGTTAGGGGACATGGCACACAGGGCTGTCCGACATTTCTTGTTTTCACTTTTGTCTGCACCAAGACACGCAGCACGCAGAAGGTACTAAAGGTACCGCCATTTGTGGAAAGCAATTGCACATGGTTGGGAAAGAGATCTGGCACTGGGGACCTGGTTAGCAGGAACCCAGTGAACTTCCAGTTGAAATCACATCAAATACCAAGCAAAAAGTGGGGCTTGACCATGACAAAAAGGGCACTTTCCTGCAATATAATCATAAGCTTCACCCCTTTTTAATAACTGCTACCTCAGACGTACCCAAAATCGCCAAAGGCATTCTACATTCCACATCTATCATGACACATCCTGGTTCCACCACTGACATCTATCTTTTGTCAGATACCACATGGTGCCACCCCCGTCCTGGACCCCTGGAAGGGGGCCAAACATGCTCTGCCAGCCTCCAGGGATCCAGTGGGAAAATGCATCTCCTCTGCTGCACAGCGCAACCCCAAGCAGAACTGCCACACTGTCACTACTGTTTGGATTGGAACCGTTGCAGAGACCCACATCGCACTGCAGCCTGCTGCTGCCTCTGAACTACCGCTGTATGATGCATCCTTGGCGCAGGCCCATGCATCCCTCATTGAGGGCAGCTTCGCCAACGATGCCAGACTCCACATCACAGCCTCACAGCTTCTCGGAACTGACGTACCACCCCAACTGCGTGGCACATCCTTGATTCTGGACTTTGCAACACAAGCCCTGAATAACAGGATCCTTGACGATGATGCAGGTCCTTGCACTTCAGCATCCCTACATCTAGAAACCGATGCATCGTGCGACTCATCTTTGATACTGGCCCTCGCAAAACTCTGCAAACCATGATTTAAGGTACTTTGTTCAGCGGGCCTAAGTGGTTCCCTGTAACCGACCTGTGCTCTATCGCAGTCAGCCTGAACGTGTAACTCTGTCCCAGTCTGGGACAACCAGATATTCACTCTCAGTGCTTTATGCCTTTTGGTGCTATTTTTACTAAAGACCTTTAAATTGAATATCTTCGGTTCTACTGATTGGAGTTTTGTTGTGTTGGTCTTGTTTTATTTATTAAAAATTAGTCTATTTTATAAAACTGTTATGGGATCCGTTTGTGGTGTACTTCCACTGTTTTACTGTTTGAAGTGTTGCACAAATACTTTACACATTGCCTCTAAGTTAAGCCTGACTGCTCTTTGCCAAGCTACCAGAGGGCGAGAACAGGTTAATTTAGCATTAGCTTGTGGCTTCCCCAGAGAAGAATTGTGGTTGCTGCTTGAAAAAGGTTTCACCCGCATCAACCAGTAACCCAATTTCATACATGGGGTCAATTTCAAGTGGGGTTCACACACTGCACTAGAGTGGTAAGGGAAGGTGAACCAATGCACACCTTAAAGTTGTCTACTTTTTTCAGTCAAGCATTTAAATACATATTATTTATTTTTAAACACTCAAAAATTTGATTGGAAAAAGTTCTGATTATCCAGGGGCCAAATTTAACTCATAATTATCCATGAGATGCCCTGAATTTCAGTTGATCATCTACTAGTGACAACCAACTCTTTCTTCCTTTGTCCATCCAACCTCCGTTTTTGTTCTTCCTTTTTCGTTATATCTCCTACCCCCTTTCCACCTAGTGTGCTTCTTTCCCCTCCCTTGTTCCTCCCCTCCTTCCTGCGTGCACCATGCAGTCCTTACGCGTCTCACCTCTTTCCCCACATTTCTACCTGCGCCGCCTCTAATCCTATAACCATCCTCCCCACTTTGCTGTCTCTTTCTACACGTGGTCTGTCTCATTTCCCTCGTTCTCTGGCTGCCTTTGTCCCAGTACCTCCTGATGCACACCACCACACGTCCCTCTCTTAACCTCTCTCTCACGCTCCTTCTCTCCTACATAACTCCCCCTCATTATACCATGCCATTGCACCTACTCCTCTACCCCATCTCAGCCTACGTCTCACTTCTTCCACATCATTTCTTCCCCAGCCCTCCCTTTGCTCCCTCTCACCACCTTTACGCATCTTCAGGTGCACACTCTTAAGTGTGCACACACCCTTTTCATGCCCTGTACTCCCTTTCCTCGTGTCCCCTCTAAAGCAGCACTCTCTTTTAATGTTCTCTCCTCCACTTTCTTCCTTCCCATCACTTCTCTTTGCCACCCATTTCTTACAATATCCCACCCATGAGCCCCCTCCCTCACTTTCTTTTCTTCCCTTATTACGCTTCCACATTTCATTCTTACACCTCTTCCCTCTGCGCCTCATTGCCTTCCTCTTCTCCTCTCCACTATTCCCTCGGAAGCCTTTTCTCTCCCTTTTCCTATGCTCGCTCCCCCACCCTTCTCCCGCCCTCCACGCCCTTCACTTCTCCAGCCTCCGTCTCATCCTCTCATCCGTATCTCATTGTTTTCGTCTCCACCGCCATCGTCTCATCTGTATCTCGTTATCTTCTCCACTCTCGCCTCATTGTCCTCATTTTCTCTCCCTCTGTTTATCTGTCCTCATCTCCTTCTATTCTCCCTCACCCCTCTTTCTCATCGCATAATTATAGATGTGCCGCATTTGCCACACAATTGCTAATCTGCCACATAATCTCCATATTTTTTGTGTCTAACTTAAATGGGTAAAAAGATGCTAAAAATGCAGTGGCGTGTTGCCGTGTATTGGAACACCCTTTGCAAAGCTGGACTGGTCACCTTTTTGTTGCTTATTGCTATATCTGGGTGTTGAACTGGTACTAATGAGGTTGAACCAATGCCCATACAGTGTTACCAAGTTTAACAAGCATTGGCATAGCCAATAGGTCTTGCCTTTGGGACCTTATAAGTGTTTAGCCACGTAACAGTTAATGTTGTTGCACAAAGGATATTGTGCTGCATAACCAAATACTTATAAGGTCCCAAAAGCGAGACCTATTGGCTATGCCAATGCTTGTTCTTGTTGGAGTTGTAAAACTGGGTTATTTAAGCATCAATGAATGTGGATGTGGTACCTATGATCTAATCATGGCATAGCTCAGATATGTTCATGTGTTTTGGTGAATAGTTTGAATATTGACCAGGGGCACTGCACTGTACACTGATTGTCAACCTTTCCTATGGGGACTCCCACCCTTAAGGCCTCCATTTCAAGTTTTGTGGAGCAGTATCTCAAAGGGTAAGGGGAGGATTGCCGCCTGAGCCTATTAAGAGTAGTCTGGTGTTCTGGACCCAAAATGATCATGCCTGGAAACACTAGACCCAGTTTTACCAGTTGTGGATCTGCACGCACCTGGAAAAACCATGAGAGAGAAGCAGACGGTGCAGGCAGAGACACAGCCTAGTGGCTGTCCTGTCCCTCCAGCACCACAAAGGGAACTGACAGTGCTTCCCTAAAGTGTTCCCAGCCCCCACACGACTTCGTGGCCCCCAGGCCAACACTCCTAACATGCACCGTTCTCTCCCTCAGCTTTCCCAGAGCCCTGTAAGTAAGACACTTACTAAACTGGGTGCTGCTACTCCTGGTATGGGGGAGACACTGCATCCTGTGCTTGCAGCGAGTACCTACAGTGTATTGGTGGGCCTGATACTGGAATAGAACTCGGAAGCTCCTACACTATGGCTGAGCTCTTGTGCAACTTACTATAGCTGCTTGGGATACAAAACAAGACAAAAACAAAGCTTCCTTATTAGTAAGATTATTAATTAAATACTACATTTATCACAGTGACATTCTTCTCAAGCTGTCTTCTTAGCTCCTCTTAGAGGATGACTCATATACCTAGGATATACTTTTAAAGCTGTGTCACCGTCATGGTTGATGGAACAGTGAGGCTCAGGTGATTGTGCCCAGCCACTGTCTAGGGAATACAGCTTTGACAGGAGAGTGATGTGCCTGTGTTAAAGTGTACAATATAAAACCCTATATATCAGGTCTACATTATGTAGGAGTATATTAACCACAAGCAGCCAAAGCTTTTGTTCGACTTGAGAAAGCCTGTTAGAGTTGCAAGGCAAGGTGGCTTCCAGCCCTAATATGGACTGTGGTTTGTGCTGCAGAAGTTAAAACTCTCCTCTTAGACATTCAAAAGAGCCTCCACACAATTGAAGGGAAAATTGATAAAGTGACCACACGAAGGGACCATATGAAAGAAAGACTTAACCAGGTGCAGCACATGGATATGGATCTGCGCTGGATGCCAGATATCAGAGATGACACAAATTCAATCAGGGAAGATCTCCTGAAGAAGGAGACAGTGCTGGAGGTGACCAGAACCAAGAAAAATACTTGTAGGTTGTAGGCTAGTGCCTCCCGCAACAACATCTGATCAAAATAATCATAGAGGGGCTTCAGGCTTAGTTATTTGAGCAGTCACAATTTTCAGCTCTTTTCACAGAAGAGAGGGCTTATCACTCGCTGGTGCTAAGGCTATTCCAAGGGCCCCTTCTAGTCCTACAACAGCCCACGTATTAAGTTACAGAATCTGTGACATCATTTTAAGCTTGCAAGCGGAAGAAAAGAGATTTCCTGCCATGGCCTCTAGAGACTTCCCCCTGAATAGTGATTACCCTTCTCCTTTTCAGATAACGAGGAAAACACACAATCACAGTAAGACAAAGGTAAAAAAAAAGATAAAAGACTGAATACTCTATGCTATATGCGTCAAGATTCAAAGTCACATACAAAGGAAAGATAACATCTTCAGTGTAGTCCAATATCGTGGATGTGGGTAAGTTAGGTGGGGAGGGGTTAACCACAAAATAAAGAGTTTATGCCAAAGGGTTCCCGGAGAAATGAGGAATTACTGGTGAAATCGGGACTACAACATCTGAATTTTCTTGTGATTGTCCATTTTTCCCTGAGACTAGATATTTAAACTCTTTCAGCTCCCAAACATTTTGCGTTAAAACAGCGAATCTGCAGTGTTCCATCAGATCTCATAATTTACACAATCCTTGTCAGGGTGAAGCCACAAGCAAACCCCAAATTAACCTGTGCTCAACCCTTTGGTAGATTGGCACAGAGCAGACAGACTTATCTTACAGGCAATGTGTTAAGTATTTGTGGAACACATCAAAGAGTAATAACATGAAAACACAATACAAGAACAATCCTACACCAAATTAGAAGAATGGAGTACATATTAATAAATAAAACAGGACAATAAATACAAAAATCTAATCAATAGAACTGGAGAGATGCAAGTTTAAAGATTTTAGTAAAAATAGCACCAATAAGTACAAAGTGCCAACTGTGGTTATCTGGTTGTGCTTGAACGGGAGAAAGTTACACGGTCAGGCCAACCACAAACGAACTTGGTTTAGATAGAGGGACCAGGTAAGTCCAGCTGAAAAGTTACCTTGTCAGTCCAGCCAAAGAGTCCTGTTGGCGGTGCATTGGGCCATAGGAGCAGAGAAGTGCCCTGGATGGTCGATCAGCACAAAGAGCAGGCCATGCATCACAGACAGTTGTCTCTGTAGTGCGAAGACCCAGTTGTCGTCGCAATTTGGTGGGTCAATGCTTCGTGGTTGCGCTCCCCGCGAGCGGTTGATGCTGTAGCATGAAGAGTCAGGTTGACGAAACTTTGCGTTGACGAGCTGTATTACAAGGTTTTGACACCAACTGGCCCATTCGTGGCTGCAAAGAGACAAAAACCTTCAATTCTGCCTCTCTGAGGCCACACCAAGAATCCAGGACCTGAGGGGCACCGTTTGGGGGTCAGGGAATAGCTTCAGCTGGATCTGGGTGCTGGTTTAGGTAGTTGCGATCCTGTTATGTCCCTGTGGCTCAGAACAGGAGGTCATCAGGCTACCCCTTGAAGTCGCTCTGGGAGTCCTGGATTCAGGTGCAGGTCAAATCCCTCAGACTTAGGCAGGAGGGTAGCAGGGCATTAATCCAGCAAGGCAGCAGTCCCACAAGGCAGCAGTCCAGCAAGGCAGTGGTCCAGCAGGGCAGCAGTCCAGCAGAGTGCCTGTCCTTTCAGCAGCACAGCTGTGCATCTTCATGGCAGAGTTTCCACAGGTCCAGGAGTGTACTGAAGAGTTAGTGCCTGAGGTCCAATATTTGTACCAGGTGCCTCTTTGAAGCGGGAAAAGCTTTTAGAGGTTTCTCTGCCTCCCCAGGCTCCAGATTAAGAACAGGGGTATGCATCCTATTCAAGTGTGAGTTGGACTAAGCCCGGGCCCGCCCTCCCATCCTGCTAGTGCTGGCCCATCCAGGACTCACCTAAGGTCACGTGTGTGTGTGGCTGTCTAGGAGGAATACACAAAGCCCAACTTTTAGCTACACCCAGTCTTGTGATCCAGAGACAGGCAGCAGGCACAAAATGTCTAAGGCAGGAAAATGCCAAATTTCAAAAAGTGACATTTTCAAAATAGTAATTTAAAATTCAACTTTACCATAAGAGAGGATTTTTCATTATAATTCCAAATACACCAAACATGAACTGATTACCTGTTTCCATTTGGAAGTTACAGCTTGTTACATGTAATAGGGTAATTCCAATGTAATGCTATGAGAGAGGTAGACCTTGCACTAGTGGAAAATGAATTTAAGAGTTTTTGAAAACCAGGACAGGTAAAACCTAAGAATACATGTCAAACTTTTTAAGTACCTGCACCTGGCCCTCTATGCTGTCCAGGGCCTACCCTAGGGGTGACTCACATGTATTAACAAGCATTGGCATAGCCAATAGGTCTTGCCTTTTGGACAATATAAGTGTGTAGCCATGCAACACATTATACTGAGTGCTGTGGCACCAGGGATTGAAAAGCTTTACTGCATTGCTACATTACATTATTAAAGTAAATTTTTTGTGCAGATTTGGTTGGGAAATAAGCAGCTGTGGGTTTTTACAAGAGCACTGAAAAATAGCTGTTTTGCGTTAATTGTGGATATAAATGAAAGAGAAATGGGAGTTTTAAAAATGATCAGAAGTCCAGTTATATCAGAGAAATTTGACTAAGATGTGTGGGTGTGTCCCTGGCAAGACAGCTGAGTGAGGTGAGCACTTGCTCTTGATATCTACCCTGACTTTTGTCTAGGTCGTGAGTTCGGTAATGCACCATCAGCCTTTCATCTTTTCGGATTGATAATTGAAAGAGCATATAGCACTCCAGCTATTGTTTGCAGCGCACTACAGGACAGTGAACTAATGAACCTAATATGAAATAAAGAACGTACCTGCTACCCGAGTGGTTGCAAAACAAAAGTATAAAAGGCCTCAACCTAACATTTAATTTATAAGCTAATCGTTAGGTGAGAAATCGGAGGAAATATGGCATGGCACACTGCACTACCAGTGCAATGGTACTGTGGATTGAAAGTTTGCATGCAACAGTTACGTGAAAAACACAAATCATAACTGTTTTGTGACCAATAAAACATAGTTGACAAACTTTCTCTCTTACACTCACTCCACGCACGTCCCATCAGAACAATGAGAAAAATAATGTAGTAGTAATGAAGCATGTGTGCGTTCGCTGGCTGGAACTAGTATTAACCATGTAGCTTAGTGTTATCAGAAATGACAAGGCAATGTATGATGGGGCTGGCCCT
The DNA here is from genome assembly GCF_964204655.1 of Triturus cristatus. NCBI lineage: Eukaryota > Metazoa > Chordata > Amphibia > Caudata > Salamandridae > Triturus > Triturus cristatus. The sequence goes on from NC_140593.1 coordinate 407,576,055, forward strand.
TCCGGACATCAAACTGTACTATTGGGCTTCACAGTTACAGGTGGTTAACGATTGGGTATACACGGATGGGTCAGAACCGGCCTATAGAGTCGACCGGATGGTCATGCCAGGGGAAACTGTGAGCCACTGATCTATGCCCAGATGCCACGAAAGGACTGGCCTACACATACAGGGGTGGTTGTTCAGTGCTGGAGGGAGGCAAACAAGTTCCTGGGGTAGCCGGGCTCCCTGACGGGAAGAACCCCTTTATGGCTTGGGGATCAACTGACAGAGGTGATCGATTGTCTGGTTTCAGGGAAAGGAAACACATAGGCATTGAGTATCTGGGGGACGTCTGGAAAGGGGATGCCCCTCGATCTTTCGCCTACCTCAAAAAGGAATATGACCTTCACGACTCACAACACTACCACAACATACGCCTCTCCCATGCCCTGTGCTCACACATACGAAGAGACACGCCAATCGTGGAGTATTCTCCCATGGAGGATAGGCTGCTCCTGGACCCTATACTGGAGAAACCCACTTTTGCCATATACCGCAAACTCATAAATAATATGCCTGATCCCTTGGTGGCACTGCGAGCAATGTGGGTGAGAGACATAGGTGCCCTGGAAGATGACGACTGGCAGGATGCCTTGCAGAGCCCGCACGAGATAGTAATTCGTTCTAGGTTCAGGTTAGTGCAGCTTAAAATTCTACACCACATATACTACCCCCATACCCACCTATATGCATGGGGAAGGAGTCAGTCAGCCCTTTGTGCACAGGGATGTCAGGGGGAAGGCACCTTCTACCACATATTATGGGAATGCCCAGAGATAGTGCCCTTCTGGACCAAAGTCGCAGACACGATATCAGCTGTTGGGGTTCAACGGTCTTGTTACAGCCCAGGTGGTTGTTGCTAATGATCAAGATTGACACTGATTGGTCAAGATATAATGAGATCTGGCTGGCACTGGCAGCCGGTGTGGCGAAAAGGAACATAGCCGGTGGTTGGGGGTCGCAGGCATCTCCGCAGTGGGACCAATGGATGCGCGACCTAGATTGGTGCCAGAGAGCCGAGGAAACTATTTATAAGGGTAGAGGTTGTACTAAGAAATGGAAGAAAGTCTGGGGGCCTTGGCGGAAATACAGGGCGATGATGGGAGAGTCAGGGACATGAACTCAACATATGGATGCCCCGCTTGTGCCCTCAAATGTCTTAATCTGTATTGTATATCGCAATTCCATCACATGCTGTATGATTACTGTCCTGTAATTTATGGTACTATGAGCAATGTTAATACAAATATAAAAAAGAAAAAAAAGAAATGACAAGGCAAGAGTCTGAATGCATTCCTGAGGCAATACTTATTTCGCTCTCCAACCTACGTTTTCAGCACTGATAAATTGGCTTTGTTCTTCTGTCCGTAAATTACTCTATTGACCATGTGTTTTTTCCGTTTGGTGGCGTTTTTATAGTGCCAGATATGGTGGCAACTGGCTGTGTGATGCAGCATAATACCTTTGTCATTATTGTTCTGTTGCAGCGTTAATTGATTATACGATTACAGAGCTCATCATGCTACCACTGTTACCACTGGTCTCTGGTCAAGCTACACTTGCCCATTGCTCTCGTGGTGACTAGCAAAGCAGCCAGCAGAGCCAGAGACGAGCATGAGCCGCCAAAGGAGGGCGATTCTCAACATCCAATTGCACCGTATAGACTCCCAAACAGCCATTTATTTGGATCAAGAACACTTTGCTGTTTACAATCAGATGTACTTCAAAACTCAAAGAACCACCTCCTGGTTGCCTGCATTTAAGGTGGGGAAGGCAGTATGGCAAAGTCTTAAGGGGTTCCAGAACTGGACAAGGTCACCAAAGGACGTTTGTACACCAAGTATTGTAAAGCCGGGGCTTTGTAATTATCAAGATATGTAATAAAATTTAAAAATCACTGATAAGCAGCTGGGGCCATCTTTTGTATGAGCTGATTACTAGCAAGAGGCAAACTTCTCTTCAAATAGATCTTGCAAAGAGTTTGAATTGGTGTGGATTTTTATTATGAAGATTTGGTAACGCTTCCCAATCTGCAAAAGTTAATTATTTTGCTTTAAACCTTCACCTGTGGGCCACTTTAACCCTGGTGATCTGCTGATACTCAGAGAGGGGGAGGGGCCCTTGGCATAGAAAGGGCCTCTGAGGCTCAGTATCTGGTTACAGTATTTCACTACTGCCCCCCTATTAGGAGTTGAGCATCAGCACCTTGGAGTCATTTCCCCGTCCAGATACACTGCTGCCCATCCCGTCCCCTTCCATACCCACGGTGAGGCTCCACAGTAAACAGAGCTTTGTGCAGGACATCTGTTAAGCCTTCGCAAATGGTTTAAAGCGGGCCCTGACATGGGGATTTACAAGCTACCAGGGCTTTAAAATGTGCTACCAACAAACAGTTAGACAGGAATACCTCAGCAAGCCGAATGTACTTCCAGTTGGATAAAACAAGCTGCAGGACATGGAGGCGGGTTCCCATTACTGCAGATTACTCGTAGCCCATGTCCCTAAGTTTCCAGGATGATGTCAGTGTTTAACCAGAAAAAAACAGGGTGTGGGATGAAATGAGAGAAAGGAGAGGAATTTAAAGAAGCAGACACGTCTGCAGAGACTCCAAGACAAACTATTAATCTAGTTTGCTGGAGTTCTCCTGTGAGAGGGACGGCGCAAGCAGCGATGCGAGGGGAGTTGGAATGGGCAAGAGCGACGTGGGAGGTGGTTGTTGAGTCGGCCAAGCACCAACAGAGGTAGTTCGAATCTGCCTTACAACCGGCTGTACCCCACTGCCTCGAGGCAGAGCAGTCAGTCATATCAGCAATGGCAACAGTTTCTTATCTCATTGCACACGCCTCTCTCGCCTTTCTCTGCTCACTAGCAGCAGGACAACGAGGCGGGTTCCTGTAAGTACACAACAATCGTAGCCCTGCCCTAAAGTTCCCAGGATGATGTCTGTTTTTAACCAGACAAAATAAGCTAGGTTTGCACCATGCCATGGCCATCTGTAGTGCTGGCGCTGCTGCTCCTATGGCTCGGGCTGCACTGGTTGCTCTGCCTGGGAACTAGGCAGTGGCAATGGGGTGTGGGCGGGGTCTCGTCCAATAGTGGCTCTCTGCGTGTTTTTATTGTTAATAAAAAAAAACAAGCTGCAGGACAATGAGGCAGGATCCTTTAAGTACACAACAATCGTAGCCCTGCCCTAAAGTTTCCAGTATGATGTCTGTTTTTAACCCGTAGCAAAAAATAAAAAAAGGGGACTGAAGAGGTATGATCAGTCATGGACTCAACCTCCTATGTAAACTATGCAAAAACTAAAAGAGTCCACTCTGAGTTGCAAAATACAGTGCTAACCTTCCAAAAAGTGACTAAACCCAAGCGAACTGTTTGGTTACTAGCATGGGAGAAACAATACGTTTTCTAAAATAGCACTCACCCATCAAAAGGTCCCTTGGTGGCAATGCTTCATCATCGGGTTCTGCCCGACCCGCTGCGGGACGGGGCGTGCTACGACCGGCGGATACGTGGGAGCACTTTTAAGTGAAGTGAAGTTATGTGTTTGGTGCAAGAGTGGAATGGTCAGAAGTGAGTGAATTAAAAAATACCTGGATTTCTGGAGAAACTAAACTTTAATGCTCCCTTTAGCTGATATTAATAAAAATGGGGGGGAAAGGAGGAAAAAGTGCTTTAATGAGCAGTTCCCTCACTAGTCGACATGTTTCGAAGCCTACCCCTAAGCTTCTCTTCAGAACCTATTATGATGATCCCTGTTACCACTCTGACTATTGCCTAGTGCTGTGTAGCCTATTGGGTGTTCTAAATTAGTATACAAACACTGTGCAATACATTCATTCTATACCTACTTGGTAATTTTTCTTAACAGAATGAATGCACATTTCTTAATGAACAATTTTTTAGGTTGCCTAATTGGACCACATGAGCCTCGGGAGGGGAGGTGCGCTTATAGTCACACATTCGTCAAAGCATCTCGCTCACCCTAGGAAATACTGCCTGCCTGTGGCTTTCACTCTTGCACCAAACACATAACTTCACTTCACTTAAAAGTGCTCCCACGTATCCGTCGGTCGTAGCACGCCCCGTCCCACAGCTTGGCGGGAAGAACCCAATGATGAAGGATGCCACCAAGGGACATTTTGATGGGTGAGGGTTATTTTAGAAAACTTACTGTTTCTCCCATGCTAGTAACCAAACGGTTCGCTTGGGTTTAGTCACTTTTTGGGAGGTTAGCATTGTTTTTAACCCAACCAAACAAAAACTAGGTTTGTATCATGCCATGGCGATCGGTAGGGATGGAGCTGCTGCTCCTTCGGCTCGGGCTGCACTGGTTGCTATGCCTGGGTACTGGGGAGTGGTAAGGGGGCGTGGGTGGAGTCTCGGCATCCGCTCTCCCTGGATATTTATTGTTAATACAAAAAAAAGTGAATGCCTTATGTGTTTAAAGAAATAAATAATGCCTGGGAGCTGCCTTCGGGAAGAACACAAAAAAATGCTCGCCACATGAAAGGAACTGGAAGGGTGAATGCTGCAATAAAATGTACACAGCTATGGGTCTGAGCACCCACAGTGTGACACAAGGTTGAAAACATAGTAAAATAGTCCCCCCATGAGCAGATCAACAGAACAAAGCGTAATGATATTGTACTAAGTCCCTGCTCCTTGGAAGAAAAAGGAGGGACAAAGAGGTAGAACTGGCCTCTAGTAAGCAAGGGTTTTTAAAGGACATTGAAACAAACAAATTAGAAGCAAGGAATTGCATTTGGCCTGCAGAGATATATGTATACTAAAGTATACAAGAGGTCGTACGCTTACGCTCGACCTAAAAAGGAAGGTTTGGAGCTGGCAATAGGCAGACCGAAGACATGTTTAAAGGGTTACTGAAGTGGATGGTACAACAAGTGCTGCAGGCCCACTAGTGGCAATTAACTTACCAGCCCTAGGCACAGGTAGTGCCACTTTACAAGGGACCTACAACTAATTTAAATATACCAATTAGGTATAAGCCAATCCTACCCTGTTTTATGGAGAGATCACAACCACTTTAGCATGGGTGAGCAGTGGTAAAGTGCGCAGAGTCCTAAAAGCCAACAAAAATGAGCTCAGAAAACAGGACGTGAAGGCAAACAATTTGGGAAAGATGCCACAGAAAGGGCTAGGTTTAACACTGCCCTTCCGGAAAACATTAACAAATTGTTGTCTCGATACAACATTCATACAAACTGGTGACATCTGAAAATCAAATAAGCACTAATGCTTTGCTCTTTTTTTTGGCGATTGAGTGTACATACCCTCTTTCTATGTTCATTCCTTAGTCCTGCTCTCCAGTCGTCTCTTCACATTTTCTCTCCTCTGCTGTCTTCTCCACAGCAGAAAAGATTTGATCATACCAAGAGACATGACATGTTTCTCTCAATACAACACTTGATATTTCCCCTCTCTCAGCATAAAGCAAACCTCTATATGCACTTCCAGTTCAATTTCCACCAGACTAGGTGCCTGCATGAACCAAAAACAGCCCAGCGTTAAAGGGGTTTGTTTATATCTTAAATGGGAACATGGACTGGCCTTATCTATGTGGTATATTTTTTGCCCTGAAACAGCTGGGGAAGTTTATGTATGCCAGTGCCAGTTGCAAATGCATGTTTGTCCCCTAATATCAGGTTTCCGATACCTTTCTACAAGAATGTGATAGGCATTCATCCAAAGCTTCACAATTTGTTTACCGCTGCCATGCGTTCTTTTTTAAAACATCTTTTTATATGAAAGTTTGGTGATCATACAACAGATGGTATTGGTGATCATTACATGAGGCGATCATGGAACTTGTTTCGAAATGCTTTCCCACAACAGAACTAAACATTCATGACCCATTAGATGTCTTCGGCCTTTTCGTTCTTTGTACCCCCTCGCCAGCAGAGTCCGTTCACTTCTTTTGAAGGGGAGGTGCAAACATTCCCCCTGTGAGCGTTCCATTATCCCCATATTCGGTCCCACTTCCTGGGGCATCCCCTGTGTTCAAAGACCGCTTTTTCATCCAACATACACCAGTCCATATCTCGCTTCCATTCCTCTGCTGTTGGTGCTTCCTGTGCCCCCACCTACGGGCTATATTTCGCTTCGCAATTGCCATCCCTAGGGTTACCCACATCTGCTCCATGCGATTCATTTCTGTAGCCTCCCACACATTGAGGATGCACAATCTAGGCTGTAGAGACAAATCCTTCCCACACACTTATTGTAGCTGTGACACTACCGCTTCCCAGTATTGTTGGATTATCGGACATTACCATATTATATGGTAATATGTACCCCATTGTATATGATCGGTTACAGAATGCATTTTCCCTTTTTCCCGTTTTAACCATAGTTTTGCAGGGGTAATACATTCTGTGTAATACTTGGAGTTGTATCAGTCCAAGTCGCTATGTGATAGCTATTTCTCGTGGGGAGGAGAGCGCTTCTTGCCACTCCTCATCTTCTAGGTACCCTAAATCTGTCTGCCACAGTGAGCGAAGTCATGTGATAGGGTCCGGTAGGTTATTAATTATTTTTTCATATGTCACAGAGATGGCTCTCCAAGTCATTTAATCTGTAAGTAGTCTGTCTTCCAGAGGCGAAGGAAGGTCTCGGTCAGATGGGATTGCAGCTGTCAGTGCATGTTTAATTTGTAGGCATCGAAATGCTTCAGTTTCTGACATTTCATATTCTATTTGTAATTCTGAGAATGAGAGTATTTTCCCCTATACCCAGAGGTCGCCCACCCTTGATATATCGATAGTGTCCCATTTGTTAAATATTTGAACAGGAGCTGAGTTTTCCCAGCCACTCTGCCTCCCAGAGGGGGGTAGCCTGCGTCACTTTGTTATGCCATCCCAGTTTCTGTGTCACTCAATGCCACAGGGAGATTGTGCTGTTGGACCTGTCAGGTGTTGATGGTTTGGATTTGTGTATTAGACGGTTCTATAGCCCCGTGGGCCCATAAGCCATCTATCCATCCGAAATGATGGTTCGTCGTGCGGGCGGTGTACCTATTGATTTATAACCATTAACTGGGCCACCCAATATTATGCTCGCATATCAGGCAGCACAATTCCCCTATCATACCATCCCTGTGTCAGTTTATGGACTACTATCCGTGGGGGTCGACGGTCCCAAAGTGGTGTCCTGATTTCTCCTTCGATCATGTTGAAGTAGGCCTAAGGGACTTTGTATGGTGTATTTTGTAGGATGTGGTAGTGCCATCATTTTGAAGAGGACCGCAAGGCCGAGTGGGCACAGAGGCAGGGACCTCCAGTGGCGTACGTCGTTTTGTAAGTGTTTGATCGGGCCCATGAGATTGTTTGTATAAAAGAGGTCAGGGTCCACAGTTATAAATATCCCTAAGTATGGGAAGCCCTCTGTCACTATTGTTGCTTTGCAATTTGGGGGCAGGATTGGGGCAGGCAATTTAATAAATATATTATGGACTTTGACCAGTTTATGGAGTATCCAGAGTGCTTGCCAAGATTGGTGCTGATGTGGAGTATTCTATAGATTGAAGCCGGTGGTGATGCAACGTAGACGAGAGCATTGTCTGGATACATGGAAATTCTGTCTTCCTACCCTTCCATCCATTTCAGTCCACGGACCAATGGGTCCCCACGTAGTGAGACTGCCAAGGGCTCTAAAACGATGGCAAAGAATATGGATGACAGGGGGCATCCCTGTCTCGTGCCACACCTGAAGGAAAACATCTGTGATATATGTCCATTCACGACAACCTGCGCCAGTGGATCTGCCTATAACAGGCGGATCCAAGCCATAAAATTGGGCCCTATTCCTATGCGTGCTAGAACTGCAAACATATAGGGCCATTTGATGGCATTGAGGGCCATGCGGGCGTCCAGGGACAATATTGCTGCATCTTCTTTCCCTGCTCTCAACCACCCCATGGAGGCGGCTCAGGTTCAGGGCTGTATTGCGTCCCAGCATGAATCCCGACTGGTCTGGGTGTACCAATGTGATCACAACCTGGATCAACAATGTCGCAAGTAGTTTGGCCAGTATTTTAACCTCCGTGTTGAACAGAGAAATGGGGCGGTAGGAGCTCATGTCATCTACTAGCTTCCCCTTTTGGTGTATCACTACTATAGAGACTAACCTTTGGTCACGAGGCAGAATGCCCCGCAGCTAACTTTCAAGGTACATTTGTTGTAGGTGTGGGGATCTTTAGTAGCTGTTAGTTTATAAAATTCTATCGGTAGGCCATTCGGCCCCATCGCCTACCCAGATTGTATATTTCAGATTGCCGTTGTGATTTTGTCTTCAGTGAGGTCGGCCTTAAGTTGCCACCGCTCCTATGGGGAGAGCATTGGCATGGGAAGATCGACTAAGAAATCTGTAGACTCTTCGGCTGCAGCCAGTGTGGCAGGGGAATATAGATCTGCAAAATGAGCCGCGAAGGCATCTGCTATTTTCTGTGGATCCGTCAGTGTCGTATTGTCTATCTTTAGTGTGGTCACTCAGCGATTTGCCCTTCCCCGCATGTCAAGCCATGCGAGGAGTTTTCCCGCCCTGTCTCCATGCTCGTATATTTTGTTTCTTGTCGCTAGATGTTGTGCCCTGGCCACCTCTGTTACTAGGTTATTGTTTTCCTGTCGCTTTACGTTAAGTGTATGTTTGGTTAAGTCATCTAGGGTGAGTGTAAAATTTAGTTCACAGGTTAATAGGTCTTTCTCAAGCTCTTCAGGCTGTCTCCTCTTTTCTTTTTTGTGACCTGTTGTTAGTGAGAGTGCTTGACCCCTTATGACTGTTTTGAAGGCTTCCCAAAGCACCTGGGGTGAATCCACTGATCCTACATTTTCTTTAAAATAATTGTCTGCGGATCTGGTGAGGTCGGTTCTGATATGTGGAACCTTCAGGTACCATGGGTTTAGCGAGATTGCCTTGCGCATAGATGGTGTTGCCAGGGCTAAGCGTACTCAAATCGGGGAGTGGTATGAGATACCCCTTGCTAAATGTTGTACCTCTTTGAAGTTTTGCAATTGGTCCGCCGGTGCAATAATGTGATCTATTCGGGAGATACTGGTATGAGCTCAAGAGTGGAATGTGTATTGCAGTGTAAGGGGATTGATTCTGCGTTATATGTCTACTAATCCGAATGCAGCCATAAAGTCAGCCAGGTGGGATCTGGGTGTGGTGAGCTTCATGTTGGGAGGCGATATTTCTGGTCACAGAGCATCATATTTAAGTCACCTCCTATTACCATGGGCATGTGTCTCTTTATATATTGGAGCACTATTCCCCTTTTGATTTTGTCTCCCAGCTCAATGACATTCTAGGAAAGCAATTTGAGTGACGTCTCCATCTTCCTATCTTGTGTATATTGATTCACCGTGGTCCTCGTAGAGGTGAGTAAGAGTTAGTTCGCCACCCAACTGTAAGTTGTGTCTGATCGTACTGTCTCTGCCGGCTAGTGAGATACAATAACATTTGAGATCGGGTGATGTCAAGCCTGAAGGCAGTAGAGGAAAGCACCTAGTTGTCATTCTTTACTAATACAACAGTAACTATAACTATTCTGAACAACATGAAGACCCCCTATCGCTCCCACCCTGCCTCCCTGCATGATGGTATTTGAACTTTCCGCCCCCCAACATTGCAGAGTACCTGCCTTCCTCCCTCCCCATGCTGGTTGGAGCGTGAACCGACTAAACCCGCCCGCGATCCCCAGAAATGTATAATAGTAAGGCATATGCCAATACGTTACAGTGTTTGTACCTTTGTCTTTTTGTTATTAGTCTCTCTTCATAATGATCGGATTCCTAGAAGGGTGCCAAACAGCGCAGGGCAGCGGTCAGGAGTCTTTAGCCCTGCAGTCCGTGCACGCAGAAAATATGGATGGATTAGACCGGCTTAGGCCAATCATTCCATAAAGGAGTGTCAAAAAGATACTGATATCTTAGAGCTTACACACTCTTCGGGCTCTCAGGTGTTTCGTCCTTTATAGGTTGTGCCTCTTCCGGGCGATGGTCTATTCTTTTCTGCGGCTTCCAAGTTTGCCACCTATGCCTGTCGTATGTGCCCTGGTCACCAACTCTCCGCCATCCATCCAGCCACTCACACGCATCCTCTGGAGTGTCGAAAAACCATGTTTTACCCTCTGCCTCTATCCTCAGCTAGGCAGAGAACAGCATGGCATATTTCATTTCTTTGTCTCTGAGGGCCTTTTTGACTTCGAGGAAGCTGCGTCTTTGTTGTTGTACGCGCAGGGTGAAGTCTGGGAAGAATGTAATAGTGTTGTTTTCATATTTGACTGGCATGGTGAAGCGGGTAGTCTGCAATATAATACCTCTATCTCTGAAGTTGAAACCCCGGGCCAATATCAGTCTCTGCAACGCACCTGGTTTGCCTCCCGGAACTCGTGTGCTCTTTCAATTGAGAAATATTTAGAAAGATTTCGCTATTGTACATATTTTAAAATCAAGTCTTTGACAAATAGATCTGCCGCTGGTCCCTCTGCCCTTTCCGGGACACCCAGAATCCGGAAATTATTCTGCCTAGACCTCTAGTCATCCAGTTGTGCAACAAGCAGGTTACTAGTAGCCTGCAGTTCAAGGACTTATTTCTAAAGTGTGGAAGTGTCTGCCACAAGCGTGTGCATTGTGTCTTTGACTTCTTTGACTCTGGTGTCCATTTTTCACAGGTCTGCTCTTATGAGGGAGACCTCTGTTGAGTCTATTTACGATTCAAGGGAGGTGCGCACATTGATGATGGCTGCCATAATAATATCATGCAGGGTGAGGTCACTTTGTTCTGCAGTAGCCTGAGACTGAAGTTGTGTTGGTTCCCCATGACCGTCAGCCCCCTCCAGGTGCTTCTGCCAAAAGAATTTATCTAGTTTGGGCTAGTGGGAGACACGCTCCCCCTACCACCCGTCATCACACCAGATAGGGAGCTATAGCACCCGTGCTCAGTTTGCTGTGGGCCACCAGGTACTCACCGCCGCCTGCCTAGGACTTGTTCCCCCATCTGCCTGTTGGTTTCATCCAGTATGCCCTCCTGTTGAGTCTGCACTCCTTGCTGCCTGTATGGGGTCTATCCATTTCCAATCACCATAGGAGGGGGGTCTCAGGAATCCCATGTGCAGCCCCTCCATGCCTAGGCCGCAGCGTTGAATGTTAGTATTGTGTGCAACCAACTGACTGTATGTGACTCGCTCACCTCGGGTGCAGACAAGCTCTGCTGTTTTTTAGTAGTGACATTGCATATTGTTTGGGGGGCCTGTCCAGTTATGCAGTGATGGGGTCAGCCCGCAGTGCCTTATGATGTGGGCGGCTCTCTGCTTCAAGCCCAGCCAGCAGTGTTGCATCACCATCTTTACTGGGATCTTGACCCGTGTCGCTTCTTGGCCCTCTCTCACTCCATCAATAGGCCACGGGTGCTTTTGTTGATCTGGGGCCTTCCCTTCCCCGCTCCACCTCCCGTCAGCACAGGTCTCTTATCGGTGGTGGTGGGAGCGGCCAGATTTACATTGCCGCCTGCTTGTTTTCTAAGTCCCCAGACTGCAGTGCTCAGCGGGGAGGCTCCTCACGGCAGGAAGATTGCTCTGGCCTGGTGGAAAGGAGACGCCACCCCTCTCGAGCTCACCTCGCGTAAGCATCGCAGATGCGTTTAATAAATCAAGGCTCTCCCTTTGCTGTCTTACCTTCCACCAGCACCGGTCTCTCGGGGATGATGCTGGGTACAGAGGATATTACGCAGTTGCTGCCCTGCTTGCCAATCCTCCAGACAGCAGCCACGGGCGAGGGGGGGAGTTTGTTCTTTGCGATGCCGCTGCTCTTTGGCTGTCAGAACACATTTGCCGGCTGGCGTGGAGTCACCGCCCCAGCAGGCTCTTCCCCTTGCGCAGGCCGGACCCTGTAATGGCTTTAATGCAGGTCAGGGGGGATCCTGTTTCGGCTGTTTTGGCTCAGATCAAAGCCAGGTAGGGCCTCGGATAAGTTATCGGATTTTGTGGGGATATACGGGGTGGGTCGACGGAGCCGCATTAGAGTGCGGCCATCTGCCTCTGCTGCTGGCCACGCCCCTCCATGCTTTCTTAAGAACATTGTTCTTCTAAAGGCTTTTCAAACAAAACAGTCAGAATTAAATTTGAACATCAGAGGTCCAATTTACAAACATTTTCTTTAAGTGTGAAGGAATTCCATGGGTACTCCTGGAAAGCTCCTACGGTTGCAGTTCCACCCGGAGTACTCTTAAAATATTTTTGTGTGTTCTATTTCCTCAAGAGGAAATATTCATATGTAATTTTTTTTGTGGGGAAATCCCTCAGCTAATGCTACTGTGTGTTTGTTTGCTCTTGGTGCACATATTTTTCCTCCTCAACAAAATCTTAGCCCCTCTCCTTCCCCACCACAGTTTTCTTCCTCTTCCTACCCTGGTAACAATTTATTTTTCATGCCCTTTACAGAAGGAAATCTCTGATTGTTCCGAATATTTGAATGGGAAGAGAAAACACTATTGAATACCATCAAACACTCAGGTTTTTGCATGCTTCCAAATATTACAGGTCATCTCAATCCTGGACAGCCCACTCTCGCCATTTAGAGATTTATTTACTTGAAAATCTATGTGTGAGTAAATCTTTTTATGAGTGTAAAATGACATTCTGTGAATCACAATTGTGGCTTTGCATCCATAAAAGAATATTTGGACATTTAAGCTAAATTTACACATGCAAAACCCTTGGTGAAGTCAGTCCAAAATGTTTCAGTTTTTTGTTGAGTAGATGACTCTTATTGTGTTTTCAGTTAATTCATTTGTACTGATGAAGCAAGATTTAAAAATCATAATACAAAACACTTTTACTGATTAAAGACACGAAAAGTTGAAAGCGTACCTTGCAGACGTTAGACACAGTGACACATGAAACTAAGACAAGTGTCATAGAAGCACTGTAAATGCATGCTTTAAAATGCAAGATGAAGTAAACATACATACAAAGTAGTAATAATACATATAAACGAGTGCCACTAATGAGAGTTTCTTATGAACATGTTGTTTATTAAAGTTTACTGATGAAATTGTGCTGTTAATAAAGTGGCCTGGTGTTTCTAATGCCTTCTGTTAGAATGCACCATTTAGTAAAGTCGGTGCAAAAATTCATAGAATCTAGGTACAAATTTGATATTTCGCATAATAATACTAGAGATTCTATAGTTTATGAAAAGTGAAAAATGAATTTTGTAGCATAAGCTTAGAAAATTTTACACTTATATGTATGCTGAAAAAATTGTGGTAGTAGGGTATTTCTAACATTAGCTATTTCTATTTAATAATCTCTGGTGAATGTTTTACATATTCCCAATTTGAATTGATTTTCTTACATTGTATTGGATATTGATTTAGAGTTTATTTCATTTCAAATGTGTAATGCCAATTTAAAGGCTTTTTCAAAAATGTATTTTCTCTAGTGCTGACCTTTCCCCTGACCTAATACAACGGTCCAATTACAACTAGTGAAATGTTGTTATATTGTTTTGTACATATCTATATTCACTTAAAAAACCATAGGTTTCACACATGTTATAGTTAGCTGGACATTTCACTTGTGAAAAACCATTGAAATTCCCCCGTTATAGTTAGTGCAGGCAACTATAACTCACGCGACCGCAATCCTCTGCTGATGACGTCAGATATTACATCACTGTATTTAGACACTTATTTACCCATGTCTTCTTCCATTAACTTTTAGCTATACATATATTACAAATATTTTTTTTTCAGAAAGACACATATGTCATCAGTGATGTAATATCTGACGTCATCAGCAGAGGATTGAGGTCGCGTGAGTTATAGTTGCCTGCACTAACTATAACGGGGGAATTTCAATGGTTTTTCACGAGTGAAATGTCCAGCTAACTATAACATGTGTGAAACCTATGGTTTTTTAAGTGAATTTGCAAGGTTTTTTAAATGCTAATTCCTAACTATAACGTGTGTGAAACCTATGGTTTTTTCAGTGAATTTGTAAGTTTTTTTAAATGCTAAGTTATGTATTTTTTTTTTTTTAAGGTTTTTCACCGTGCGCGTACCGTACGCGCACGGTGCGCTTCGCGCGCCGTGCGCGCGCTGTGGGCGCGCGGTGCACTTCACGCACCGCGCACCCACGTTACGCAGTTCGCGGAATTTTCCGTTTCTACCGTACGCGCACGCTACGCGTACTCCTCGATTTTTCGCAAAAAAATTAAAGGAAATCTTTGCCCTTGGGGGTCCTTCTGGGACCCCCTGACAAAGGCTAGGGGGTCAGGAACGGTCCACCCTGTCCCCTTTTCACGTTCTCCACCTTTGTTTTTCACCCCCTCAGACTGCGAGAGACAAAATGGCGGCCGACACTTCCTGGTTTTGACCGATTCGAATGTTTACTAAGATCTAACAACCAATCAGAATCTCGTTCGCGCACGGCAGCGTGTGCGTACGGTAAGTTTTACCGTACGCGCACGGTGCGCGCTTATAGATATATATATATGCTTTTTAATGCTATTTTCTCAGGAAATACTGAACAGATTTACACCAGACCTGCAAAAGGCACATCCCTGACCTGAGGACTACCTCTCTGCCAAATTTCAAGTAATTCTGTTCAGCCGTTCGGGCTGTAGTTTGGACTAAAGGTCCTATGGAAAAATGCATGGGGAAAACACGTTTTGGGACCCCCCCTTTTTCTCAGCCCCCGCTTGACGAATCCCCCCGAGACTTTCAGGGAAGGAGCGGAGCGGAGCGCCCAACCTATTTTGAAAATTTCGCGAGGATTCATCAATCGGCGCCAAAGTTATTCCAAATAGAATGCTGCGGATTTCCTATGGAAACACGATCCTAACTATAACTATCTACTGGCGACCGCCAGTAGATAATATTACCTACTGGCGGTCGCCAGTAGGTAGTTATAGTTAGGACCCCTTTTCCATAGGAAATCCGCAACATTCTATTTTGAATAACTTTGGCGCCGGTCGATGAATCCTCGCGAATTTCTCAAAATAGGTGGGGCGCTACGCTCCGCTCCTACCCTGAAAGTCTCGGGCGGATTCGTCAAGCGGGGGCTGAGATAAAAGGGGGGTCCCAAAACGCGTTTTTCCCATGCATTTTTCCATAGGACCTTTAGAACGAGCTACAGCCCGAACGGCTGAACAGAATTACTAGAAATTTGGCAGAGAGGTAGTCCCTATGTCAAGGAAGTGCCTTTTGTAGGTTTGGTGTAAATCTGTTCAGTAGATTCTGAGAAAATAGCCTTTAAATCAATATATATATCTGAGCCCGCTTACGGTACGCTTACCGTACGCTTACCGTACGCGTACGGTGGCGTGCGCGAGCGCGATTCTGATTGGCTCTTAGATCTTAGTAAACATTCGAATCGGCCGAAACCAGGAAGCGGCGTCCGCCATTTTGTCTCTCGCAATGAGTGTTATTTATCAAACATGATGCCCAAAAACATGTTACGGGGCTGTTTTGACAACTCCCTCCCACATAGTCATGTTGAGGGAGTCCCCAAACATCCCCCAAGAGCAAAAACGGTTTTATTTTTTTTTCCGGCAATTTCGCCGAGTACGCTTACCGTACGCTTACCGTAAGCGTACGGTAAAAAATAGAAATAAAAAAAACACTATCCACACTTACCCCACCCCCTGTGCTTTTGGTGGCCGTAGGCCACCAAATGTACAGGCCTTATTACAACAGTAAAAAAACTATATTTTGGCAACATGAAATTATAAAATCGAAATAAAAAAAACACTATCCACATTGACCCCACCCCCTGTGCTTTTGGTGGCCGAAGGCCACCAAATGTACAGGGCTTATTAAAGTTGATAAAAACCGTGCACGGAACGCACTGCGTTAAGTGGGCGCGCACGCCTCGAATGGCGTAAAGTAACTTAGCATTTAAAAAAACGTACAAATTCACTGAAAAAACCATAGGTTTCACACACGTTATAGTTAGGAATTAGCATTTAAAAAACCTTGCAAATTCACTGAAAAAACCATAGGTTTCACACATGTTATAGTTAGCGGAAATTTTACTGATAAAAAACCAATGAAATTGCCCCGTTATAGTTAGTGCTGGCAACTATAACTCACGCGACCGCAATCTTCTGCTGATGACATATGTGTCTTTATAAAAAAAAATATTTGTAATATATGTATAGCTAAAAATGTATGGAAGAAGACATGGGCAAATAAGTGTCTAAATACAGTATTAGCATCAGCAGAGGATTGCGGTCGCGTGAGTTATAGTTGCCAGCACTAACTATAACGGGGCAATTTCATTGGTTTTTTATCAGTAAAATTTCCGCTAACTATAACATGTGTGAAACCTATGGTTTTTTCAGTGAATATATATATATATATATATATATATACCTAACTATATCTACCTACTGGCGACCGCCAGTAGGTAATATATATATATAATATATAGTATTATTATTATATTATATAGTATTACTATATATATAGTATTCCTGTGGGAAATGGATTTCAGCTGTTGCTATAGATGAATACTTTGTATTTCTTTTTCAGCAATATTATGCCTATGCGGACTTCCAAATCTTCCTAGGTGACATTATGTGAGCATTTGACAGTCTTTTGATGGTGGTGTAATGCTGTAATCACTGGAATTAGCTATAGACTTTATAAATGAAAAAAACCCAAAGGAGGGGCAATTCCATACTTTTTCTTTCCCCCTTCTAAGAGAAGGCCGTGCTGATCTATTTTGGATGAATACTAGAACCTATTCCCTTACTTTTGGAATGCTTTGCTGATGTGAAATTCGGTAGCTGATGGACTGAAACCTTTCTTGCAGAGCAATTTTCATTTTTATTTCCTTTATTTCTTTTTTTCTATGCTAATGGGCTCGCTCATAATGGACTTTAAATCTGAACTGTTTCCCCTTCTTTGTAGGATTTGGGCTATTAGACAAACAAACTATCCTTCTGCCTTAATTTTAGTGGGACTCTGTAACTCTGTAAACTGATCTTTATAATAACCATCTGATAAAGCCTTGCCTAAATGGTTTGTGCCTTAATGCAAGCAGTGATATTCTTAACTGAAATTCTCAAAAGATTGCTTATGGCAATACATTTTGGATCTTTAATACAATAACCAAATGAATATAATAACTGCTGGAGTCTATTATTGGGTCCTGTTGGTTTCTTCCATTTAAACTGTGCTGTTTTCCAAATGATTTTAATGTGTTGTAGGGAGAATCAGCGAGTTCTGCCAGAACATCAGGTATTACTTCTTTTGTTCTGTATTGCTGTTGCAGAGCTTTTAGTCTGCATAATTTTAGCCCGACTTAACTTCTTCAGGAGGTTGGGTCTTCCCGTTGCTATATTTAATTTCTACCGCATGGTTTTAAGAGTGGCGTACCTAAATCTGGTCTCAAATTTGTGGATTGGCTGTCAATTAATGGTCCTCATTGGACAGCTAACATGATGTTTTGGTCACCTGAATTTCCTCCTCTTCTATCAGCAGAGAAAGATTCATCAGAGTATTATTGCCTCTGTGGTAAATGGGAATGCTGCGAATTGTCTAATCACAAAGTGCCCGTTACGATTAGAGTAGTAAGAAGTGAAAGAGCATGATAAAATGTTACCATGCTTACACTGAAACAGTACCAACCATTAAATGTTGATATTTTCACACATAGGAGACGTAGCCCCTTAAATCCTATTGTAAGTACCTGCAACAGTAATAGGATAACTGAAGGCACTACCACACTATTTTGTAGTTTAATGGTAACAATTGGAAATATATAGCAGAGACTCTGTTTTTATGTTAGATGTTTGCTGTTCGCTGTGTTAAGCTAGCAATTTGCAAGCGTTCTTGGTTTTGGGAGTCTGTAGTCAGTGTCAATCCATGCTCATATGTTTGTCTCTGGGATGGTATCCTGAGGAAGGGTGTAGATAGGCTCAAAAGTAGTTTCATGAAAGCCTCAAACTTCTAAAGCCATTTATTCTTTCGGATTGGTGGAGATGTGATCAGGCATGGAACATGAGCCCATTCTTAGCCTCTGTTCCTTTTTCAGCATGTGCTACTTTTTCAGTCTTATACTTGGTGATACTGAGCTTGATGCCAGCAAGGAGTCTGATGTTCAGGGAAAGAGATCAACTAGCACAGTACAGCTCACTGTACTCATAGCTGACAGGCTCAGTTTCCATGGTGTAATGCTGAGGAAGCACTGGTGTGCAGGGTGATCTTTTAGAAAGCCCTCAAAGCAGCCATAATGAAAAATGCAGATATTCTTATTTCCTGTGGTCTGGGTTGGTGCATGAGTTAAAGGGGACAGGTGGCCAGGAGCAACTTTTTATCAATCTCTTTTCTTAGCACAAGACAAATAGGTGACATTCCAACAGAAGATACCTGAGAGAATAACGCCACATGCGCGCTTCCTTGTAACATTCAGCAATGAGTATATGCAGTAAAAACATCTAGGGAATTTGTATTGATTAAGCTGAAACATAAATACCACTTCTTCACTCTTGAATGAAAGGTTGATCAGCTAAAAGAGCTGTTGGGGTTCACCATTGCAAAATCAATGGTGTTGAGCTTTTTCTGTGTAGCCACACAAAGAAGCCCTCATGCCAAAGAGATTACTGGTACAGAGTGGAATATTGAATCATTACATTTGGTAGAGGATTCAATATAGGGTTTTATGGGGTCAACAGAGGAGAGAAAATAGATTGGAGTTAGCTTTTAACAATGTGCTGCTGTCAACTTCCTACAACTAAAAGCAAAGGTATATTCTTGTGACATAAGCCACGAGCAGTGTTGTGAGCATCTTTGGGATCCCCTAGAAGCCAGAAACAAAGACCTGAGGCTTACAAGGTGACCATCATTAGGACAAAAGAGTAGATTTATCCACTTTTCACCTAATCAAAGAGTTAAAGTTTTTCAGATTATACCAAAAGAAGTCAGTAATATTGAGAGACAAGTGGGAGAAACAACTATGCCGAACTTGCAAGATACTGGAGACTGTCTTCTGTGAACTTAAAAAGCAGTAGCATGTTGGATTGAGTGATGTGTTCTTTACTGATTGAAGACATTTACGCTCTAAAGGATGCAATCTCTGTGAGTGTCAAGGAAGGCAAATTATACATTTCAAAGTTGCTGATTTATACTATGCAGACAAACTAAAGGCTTCTATGCAGTAGTAACACAAAATATGGTGAGGGACCCCTAAGATCAAAGCATCCCAAGGATCTATATCTTTTAATGGTGGACCCTGGGTTGAATGAGGCACCACAATGGGATTCCCCGAGCACTGTAGAGACTGCAGGTGTCTATGTGGCATCCCCCACTTTTCACAAGGACCAAGTATGTGGAAGCTGCTTAAGTCATCTTCGATTTGCTGACGTAGGAGAGCACGTGAAGGTCCAGTTTTAGAAGCAGGAGTGTGGGATCATTCAATTTCATCCACTGTGTCCTACTTCTTTTGGCTGTCTGTTGTTGTTGGAAATGTATTATAATGCCTGATTTTGGAGGCAGAAGAAAGAGACTCACATGTCACGGATTGAGAGAACACAATATCTAACTTTCTCTCTAAGCCACCTTCTGCTTCTACTCTTTTTCAACCTTTTCTTTTTATGGTTAACTTTGTTTTATTGATTTTCAGGCAAATGAAAAGGCACATTACATCGAACATTCCCGTATTTCCTCAACTTGGTCTCCCCCCCCCCCAGTCAGGCCCGGACACCTTATCTCCTTGGGGATCCAGTTGTGATCCTGTAGTGCGATCGGAAGCCGGAGGGGGCAGAGTAGGGTATGGGTCTGACCCTGATAGGCAGTATATAAAGCTTAGTCGAATAAAAAAAAAACAACAACCCCTTTCCCGTCTCCTCATCCTTTTCTTTTTGAAACTATTTTTTAACCAAAATATAACTTACCGCAGAAAAACATACAGTGAATATTCAACTAGTCTCACTGTGATTATTGCAAAAATGTAAGCAAGAACATGGATATTTTGTTTCAAAATGTACGTTCCAACCGGCTCGTGCACCCCACCTTCAGGTTTGCTTTCTTAACAGGAGACAGCCTTTGCTTATTGTCCCTGTCTCTCAGCCAAGAAGGAGGGATATTGTGAAGCCAATTCAAGGGTCTGTTTGGGTACTTGCCAGCTGTTAGATAAGGAGATAGTTGAGTGGATCAGAGGACAGATAATTGATGGGAATAAAGGGGAAGGAGTAACTAATGAGGTGGTGATGGAGGAGAGTAGACTAGGGCCCCAAGGTGGGGCCCTCAAGTGGCAATGGGTGTTGGGAAGTTAAATGAAAGATATACAGTGCTGGAAGAAGGGAAGGCAAAAGGGCGACAGGGAATATGACACATTAGGGAGATGGGACCAAAGTTGGAAAAGGACACGGGAAAGACATTGGCAGTGTAGGTGATGGTGTGTGTACCCTTTATTACTCCTGAGTTGTAGTGTCTTACATAATCTAAGTCATTGGGATGGGAGACCCTTAGTATCCCAAATATAGTTGCAGTAGCTCTCCTCCCATTCTATCATATCAGTGTTTCTATAGCACTTGAGTGTTACTCTCCATTAAATACTTTAGTAGTGTTTGTATCCTAGACAGTTATACATTTTCAGAAAGTTTCTGCATAGTCGTGCGAAGACCGGAGTACTTCACCATCACAGGGGAGGGGTTGTGCTCTCCTCCAGTGCAATTGCTAGGATTGCCATTCATCATTCATGCTCCTGAAGTTGAACTTCCTCTCTACCTTTATTAAGGACAGTGTCACTAAGAAGTGAGAATTTACCTAAGTTGCATTTGCTTAGAGTACCTGCCTCAGCAGGGCCCATATTTCACCCTCCCTCTTAGTGTTCAGGAATAAGTAAATTAAGCTCCCTGTGTTTTGTAGATTGCTTCTATGCCTAACAGCCTACAGAATGCTGTCTTTCTTCTCTTTGACTCATACCATCTGGCTAACCTCTTGGGAGGGTGTACAGCTCCTTGTACATATATTGTGCCACATATCCTTTCAGGTGTCCTCCCCTTTTTCCTCCAGGACCCCCACCTGTCATAGACCTTTAGCCCTTAAGTTGTTTTTCCCAACTTCACCTTTCTGTTGGTATTGTTTATTGTCTCATGATTGTTGCCAACCCCTGTGGCATTTTCATGATGCCTCTTTATGTCGTTTTTCTCCTTCAGACCCTCTTGTATCCGTTTCTCCATCTGTGTCATCCTGTTTTTGAGTGACACCACTGACTCCTGTAGGCTGTCAAATTTGGAAGTCACTGCTGATTTTTGGGTATCAGTTCCAGCGTTTCCATTAGTCCTATCACCAGCAGAGAATAATGTCCCTGGAAAGCATATGGTGAGGACTCCCGATCTCCTTCTCCCACTTACTGCCTAGTCGCGGGCCTCCTAGAGTTGAAAATAATCTGCCATGACTCATCATTTTGAGTTTTCCTGCTGGGGTTGGGTATTTTTGTGTTTTCCCAGCTAAAGTTAGGTAATTAGCAGTCTAAAAGAGCAGTATTGCTGAGCCTTTGAAAGATGACTTCAAGTCCATCTTTTCTTTCCTAACAGGATCTTGCTGATTGCAGAAGACCGCCCTTGGAGGGCCTCTGAATGGGTGCAATCACCTCCATGTTGCAACAGACTGAAGGATATCCAATATGCTGTCTGCCCCACTCTTTTGCCACTGGTTTGCCTCTAGTTTTGTGTTGAAGTTACATTTTAGGTATGCTGGAAAGTTTCCCAGAGGCTCTCTCGTGGGCTTGGGTGTTACCCAGTCACCATCTTGGTCATGACCCTCTTTCTCATTCTTTTAATTCCATCTCACAATGAGGAAGTTTGCATTGAAGTTGGATTTTGAGCAGGTTAAATTCTAATGTAAAAAAGTTAAAAGAATGTTGGCCGAGAATTGAGGCTCACTCTCCTTGCTGGACATATTTCTTGACATGTTAACAAAATCCAGATCACTACACAAGTTTTGTATTTTTGGCCTGTCAATGTAGCAGATCCAACATTCAATTTTCAGAAAACCCAAAGTTTGTTGACACGCAGGTCAGTATCAGATGGAAAAGAACAGCCGACATGTGTTTCGTCGAGAAGATGACTTTTTCAAGGCTGTCAATTTAAAGGACATTTGTTACATATATTAAAGTACACACTTCGGAAAATCATTTTTTTAATTATTATCCTATTTTTACAAGAACATAATAAGCTAAAACCTGGAAAAGTGCATGGAAAGACATATTGAGACATGCTTAGGAAGGTTGTTTCCACGTGTAGATACATCAGTATCATGTCCTTGTTTCACAACAGAAAGATTCCCAGTAAAAAGAAAGTGAACGAGGGAAATATTTCTTAACATGACTCGGAGGTTGACAGTTCTCAGGGACCTCAGTAGGCAAGCTAATGCTTTCTGGCTTTAGGGTCATACATATAATGCCTGGGGCATATGAATCCATTGTTTTAGGATGTATACATTCAATCACGTCTCAGAGGAAGAGTAATGGGAGCAACATACTTTAGCTCTGTTACGAATAAATATAAAGTAAACCTGTATAATGTAAAAATAAAAAAGCACGCTTTTGTGTAGAATTCCTCAAAATGAAGGTTTTCACTACCTCTCCCCGTCACATTCAAATTTCTATAATTTGGTTTCAACCAGACACCACGCCCATGCTGTTCTTTGTACAGGATACTCATGTAGAGTAACTGACGCATCTAAGGTCATCATATAAGCCTCACTATCCTTCTTGCTTTACAGAATCTGCCCTAGATCTTTTAGCCCCTCATAGCCATTATAAAGTGATGAAATAAGCCCAATGCCCTATATCTAACTTCAATGATACTCATTTTACTGGCCTCAGAAGCTTGTACCTGTCATGCCTCATATGAAATCCTGGGCATCTCTATTCTCCTTCCAGAGGCATGTCCTGTATTGCAATTCCTATTTTTATTATATGCCCCCAATGAATGGTACTCATGGTATCAACCTCAAAATGATGGAGCATATGGTCAGGACTTTCATTGCCTGTAAGTAAATTTGTTCAAGCCTAATCCACTTTTCAGACACCTGTATTGAACTCGACCTGTGTTTAATGCTTATCCAACTGCATGACACTCTTTATATAGGAACCTTAGAGAATGAAAGACCAGGCTGTTTTTGTCTGTACTTGAATCTGGGACCTTCATGTTACCCAGAGATCTTTGCAGCATGAGCATCAATAACTGATCTTTCTAAATGACATTTTAACATGCTATTCTGTCTTATCCGTCCCTTAAACCTTTGCTGCAGCTTCCCCCCACACACCTCTTTTCTGCTGTCTGCTGCTTTTCTGCCCTTCAAACCTTGCTCTCTATGAAGTTCTATTTGACGTGGGTTTTGTTATTTCATACAAAGATGTCAAGATTCCCTTGAAGATTCGGGTTTGAGGAACTTTTTTCTACCTTGCCAGATTCTTACACTGTGATAATAAGGAATTTATTCACAAGGGTAAATTAAACTTTTGAGTGAGTTTACACTTTTCAGTATTAATTTGAAATATTTTAAACAGTTGAGTAAGTTTAATAATTTTTGGTATTCACAAACTGCACTTTATAGTAACTTACACTTTTGTACTAACACACACTTGTATAGTAAGTCCAGCACTACACTTGGCCAACCACTGGAACTGCAACACAGTCATATAGAAACTAATAGTGCTAGGGAGTTTGTACAAAAATGTAAGCTACTACGAAAGCGTAAGATTAAAGCTGCCATTTACCATAGAAAGATAATTTTGCAGTGGTAATATTAACCAACCCTGGGCGAAGCACTACGCTACGTTCGCGTAGTTGGCGAAGTTTGCGCTACTTCGCACTACACGAATTGCACGTAGCACAGTGCAAACACGCGTAGCGTTGCGGTGATTTTTTGCTTGCTCACGGTCCTCAACGTCAATTTGGCGACCGCGAGCAAGCAAAATGACATCCCGGCGAGACTTTTTCCTCATTCGCGATCAGCAACATCAAGTTGCCGTTCGCGAGCGTGAAAAATAAACCTCCTGGCGAGATTCTCAACACGGGGAGGTCAGGTTTCTCATTGCGAGTGGTCGCGTATGCTCGCGACCGCTGGCGATGAGAAACTACCAGTCTGCGTTGAGAAAGCTGCCGCTCGAGTAAAAATCTACTCGAGAGGCAGAAAACGACAGCTCGCACTGTGCAAGATGCCGTTTTCAATGATTGCACAGTGCGGACAAGCATCCGGCACTGTGCAATCATCGCGAACAGCGCACTACGCAGTTTGCGTAGTGCGAAGTGCACTTCGCGTAGCTACGCGTAGCGCTACTTTGCGAACTACGCCCAGGGTTAACTAACTGAGTGATCTGCTTGAAAATTTTAATGAGTTGTGCTGTCCCTTGGACCGTCAATGCAGCCTCATTCTTCACCTCTCTTTTCTACTTATCCAGATTTTTCTTCCCCACAACCCTCAACCCCTTTAAAGGTAGATTTTAATAGCTTTTTAATCACACCACTGAAACAGAACTATCCGTGAGTTTCAGAATTATATACTGGTTAGCGAGATTCTCACAGTGAGATTTGGTCTGCCTGCTTAATCCGGTAGTATCTACAGATCCCTTGAATGTTCCCTCGAAAATGTTCGGGTTTAATTTTTCCAAAGTTTGACCATACATATTGATGAGGCCAGATTGTGGAACCCCATCCAATTAAAAGTGAGAGCATATTTCATTTATGCAAATAATGATTCACTTAGTTGTTTCTGTGCGACTTTGCTCTTCATTTAGAACATGCTCTGAGTGCAGAGGAGCAGTAAACTGTGAGATAATGAAGCTAACAGGCATATTTAGCACTCTGATAAATGTAGCCAGTGACTACAAAATCTCAGAACAATACCCTATCTGACTACCCCACCTAAAGGCTGGTGGGGAACGGATGGTATGTTCCCAATTGTAAACTTATTGTGGTATATAATTCCCTAATTTTCTATAAGACCTCAAAGTATATGTGAATTCGGTAGTTAGAGGCAACATCTAACTATGAGTTTTGTAAGTACCTAAAATGTCCTTTTCTGAATCTTCATTTTGCCTACGTCACTTGATGTCTTTGTACCTTCTTCATTTCAGTAGCCACGCGATCCATTCGAGCATTAAACAAAAGGCTATTTTTTTGTGAAGGCTTCATAAAAATTCTAACTACAAAACTGAATACATATTCTACGTTTTCTTTAAATGAACGCTGAAAGTTGACGAAGGGTTTCAAATGCACAAATACAATGTACGCACAGCACCGGAATGATCAGTGTTTCTTCTTTTACAAGCTGAGGCTTTCAGTACAATACTTGAAGAAAACACTTTTGTGTTAAGTAGAGCGCTTGGAGAGGGAAATTGAAAGGATCTTCTTGAGTGGATTTAAGGAAATGTGCAGCACAAGGCTAAGTTAATGTGCCTCACCCTTTAGAAAACCTAGACGTGGTAGAGTGCATGGCTAGCCACTGTCAAAGCAGACTGAGAGAGGGGAGGCCTGGGGCACAGAGGAAAAAAGCAGATTTATTCAATCTTTCGAATGCTCTAATGGCTCAAGGACACTGAAGGGCCTATTCACAAAGGTAAGTATACACAAGTCATTTTACTCACGTGTTTATTACTACTACACCTAGGTGTATGTAGGAAAGTAGGTAATGATTGGTCAAGATTGTGAGCCCTTCAAAAGTAATTAATCCGTGACCTTTTTGCAGTCCAAACAGCTCGATTCACAGATTCGGGTCATTTGCGAATGCAGAAAAGCTTTTTCTAATGTATTAACCCCTTCGACGCTCATGACGGAACGGTTCCGTCATGAGCGTCGGTTGCGCTGTGCTCATGACGGAACCGTTCCGTCATGACCACGCCCGCGCAAGCAACGGTCAGCACCGCGGGGGAATCCGCCCCGCATGGAAGGGGTTAAACACAACTTGCGATTCGGTAAAACATTACTGAATCGTAATTTGGGTTTGCGACCAAATAACGATTCAGCATTTGGAAGGGGTCGTGTTTAGGGCGTCTCTTCCTAAGTACCAAATCGTAGTGGTGCATACTATATTGTGGCTGAAATGGGGTCACAAAACATTCACACTTTACCACCAATTAAAAGTTGGTGGTAACCCATTCACAAATCGGAAGGGGTTCCCTTGGGACCGCTTCCTCTTTGAGAATGTTAAAAAATATATTTTTTATGAGCAAGCAGAAAAATGAAATGTTTAATTTTTCTTTTGAAACGCATCCTGTTTTACTATAAGTAAAATGGGCTGCATATAAAAAAATACATTGCTCTATTTAAAAGCAATGACAGACATGGTGGTTTGCTGACCACAGCAGGTCACCATCCCTGTGACTGCAGCACATCCTAGTGGGTCACAAACTGCAATGTACCTCATTAATATTTATGAGAGAGGTCAATTTGTGATCCACTAGGAATCGTTAATTTGAAAATCAGGGCCAGATTTCACTTTGGTACATAAGTAAAAGCAATTATCAAATAGCGATTCGCAAAAAAAAGGTATTTGGTTGATCAGTGTTACTGATGTTCGTACATCTAGTCCCAAATTCGTTCCCTATTGTAGCACCAGCATGCTGGTAAGCAGAAAACAACACTTGTTAAAGCATTGTTCAGTCAGTGGTTTTTCACATAAAATTGAAAAGTACGCAATTACACACACACTACTGAACACTATGCATTAATTTTCAAATATGTACAGTTAAATAATGGAAGTACCTCTGGTGATACTCTCAGAACAGCTCACCCTAACAGAACAGCTCACCCCCAGCAAGCCCTGAGCCCTATTCTCACAATCACCCTCACATACACTAGACACAATACAAGGGTTTGTCCTTATCGAAAAGGCAGAGTGTCATCATGGTAATAAAAATGTAAAAAAACGATTACAACAAATGCAACACCACTGAGTTCACTGGTTAGTTACATCTTTCTTTAAAGCATTTGTATTGTTTTTATTATTAGCCTCAACTCAAGCACATCACGATGACAGCGCATTGACATAAAAACCTTGTATCTTAACCAAACATACTTGGGGAGCTCTCCACACATCTCCGGAAATGTCTCCACTCTGGGCATCATCCCATGTCTCTGAACCCTTTCCAGGCTTCCCACGCCTTATCCAACTTCTGTAGACAGCCCTGGGCTCTATGCACAGTGTTCTTGGCCTGCATGCACCAGCCCAGGCCAGCAATCTACATTTCAAGCGCTGGAGGCTCTCTACTTTCCCACAGCTGGGCAATGGCTCTTCTTGCCACCGCAAGAGCCACGTTGCAGAATAGCCTAACATATTTGACCCCCATTTTATTCTCCCAGATGCCCAGAGTTGGCAATTTTGCCTCAATAACTAATTTCTCTTCAATAACCTCTGAAACCCACCGACCTACCGGAGCAACTAATACTCTAATCTGGGTCAATCCCACAAGGTGTGTATCAATATCCCTTGATGCACACAGCCTTGTAGACATGTTGGTTCCATCATTCAATTACCTTCATTACAACATATCGCAATTCACTGTCAATATCCTCATTGTCCATAAAGGTTTACAAATTCAATCTGTGAAAGAATCTTCTTTTTATTTTAAACAGGCCACCACTGCAGCTTTACGAATGAATGGACAGATCGACCGACTGACAAACCAACCAACCTTACTAACCAAGCAACAAGGAAGCGGAGGAACACCACATGAGGCTGTCCAGTACTGATGAAGGGGCACCGGATGCCATAATGTTGTGGGCTCAATTGCTGGGTACGTTTCAGGAGGTCATACGACCTCCGAGAGTGAATCTGAGTCGGTGGGGTTGATTGCGTACAGGGTTAAGTCACATCAACATTTTCTGAGGACCAAGTTAGCTCTGATGCTTCCTTGTATCTTCACTGACTCGTTGCCTTGGTTATCTATATACTTTGCTTGACATTGGACAGGTTGATGATCCCGCTTATGAATATAGGGGCAGATTTACAAGAAAGGGATGCATCTGTAGAGATGCGTCACTTTCCCTGCGCCAACATGCCAAATCCTTGCGTCACCATGGATGCGCCGTATTTTCAATATGGCACACCATGACGCAAAGATTGACAGATGCGTCAGAAATTCTGACGCATCTGTTGACGGAAAAGTCACGCATTGCTGGAGTCGTGTCGCAAGCACGACGCAACTCCAGTAATGTTCAGGGCCGCCCTATGCCTAACATGCTACGTCAATTCTTACGCCTGCTTCAAGCAGGCGCAGGGTGTTGACGCAGCATGGACGTAAAAGTGACTCAGTGAAATCTTGTAGATCTCACTGCGTCACTTTTACGGTGCTTCCTGCGACGGAACGCCCACTCTGCATACATTAAACCTGACGCAGGTTTAATGTGGCGCAGGGCTTCACAACGTGACGCATCTCCCTAGATGCGTCACGTTGTAAATGGGCCACAACTTTTACGCTGCCGCTGCGTCAAAAAAGTGATGCAACGACAGTGCAAAAGTGACGCAAGGGGCTTGTAAATCTGCCCCATAGTGTAAAGCTTGCCTGTAGCTGCCTATGATATGTATGGCATTGTCAACTCACACTGTATTCTCTTTTGTTTTGCTTGAAACTAATAAATTACAGTAAAAAAAAAAAAAGCAACCAAGGACCCCAATCTCCAGAAGTCTATGTACAAAAGCACTATTGCCAGGAGTGCTTCAAACCCAAAATAAACTTCTCCTAGGGGCATTAATTTAACTGGATGGTAGATTTACAGTGACCTTTGGACATCTTCTTGGGGGACTTCTTCGCCTCTGGTAGACCCCAGACATACTTTAAAACTGTTGGTAGTGCACTTCCTTGGGCACAAAAGAAAAGTATGCAAATTTTAAGTCCATGTAGCGGCTTATGGGGCTCTCCAGCTCCAGCTGACTGGGCCACAGGATTAATAATGAACAGCTTTTTATTCACTTTTAATGCAACCGTATGCTGCTCTTCTGATTTTTATTGCTGGGTGCCCTTGCCCCCTCGAATGGGAACCCAGTGTGTGCTTTGTGCAGGAGGGTTCCTCCTCAAAATATTCCTGTAGCCCAAATCCACGTGACCTAGGCTGGCACATGGCCTGACCTACACCTAATTAGGCTAGTCTTAGGTATTGGATGTGTTTTAGTGTAGAACGTCTTAGAGAGTTTACGGTACTGTGGTAGGCTCCATTGTGAAATTTAATGTTAGAATATTTTTTTTATAAGCGTATTCTATTTGTTTAACATTTCATGCTCTTTTTAGTGTGCTTTGTTTTAAAGGAGGGTTGTAAGTGTGTTTTTTTGGTAGTTTTATATGTTTTGTTTATAAGTGTTTTCATATACAGTTTTTTTCTGTTTCCGCCTGATTCTAAATGACGTAGGCAGACATTCAGTTTGGCGGAGAGGATAGGAGCACCGTCGCAACTAAACTCTAAATCAGCCCTTTATTTTTAACCTAATTTTTTTTCAAGGAAAAGCTTTGGCTATTTTTTTAACCATAACAATTGTCTACTTGGTTTTCTTGGAGAGTTTATTTATTTTCTTCAATTTTTTTAGGTTTTGGATCGATTCTGGAGATATTGAATGTTGAATATTAGATGTTCTATTTTTCTCTGGTTGATTTTTGCATTTGTTTGAGACTCTATTTATGGGATCATCATGCCACCGACCATAACTTTGAGTATGAAATTGTAGTGCTATTTTATTTAACTTGTTCATGGTATTGGGTGGGCAGTGTTGAGATATATACAAATATATATATATATATATATATATATATATATATATATATATATATATATATATATATATATATATATATATATATATATATATATATATATATATATATATATATATATATATATATATATTTGTATATATCTCAACACTGCCCACCCAAATGCAATTATTTATGGAAGCCTCCTTTGCCTAACGTGACTGGTTTAAATCAATTGCACTTTGCCATGTATCCTAACGCTATTAAGCATGTTTTGCACGAACATTTCAATGACATTTTTTGTTGCAATTATTTATGGAAGCCTCCTTTGCCTAACGTGACTGGTTTAAATCAATTGCACTTTGCCATGTATCCTAACGCTATTAAGCATGTTTTGCACGAACATTTCAATGACATTTTTTGTACTTACAACATTGGTGCATTATGGATGCTGTATGCTGCTAATCATGGTCACGTGGGCATGTGGATTTAAGGCCATCAGAATTACGCACTAGATTTAGCTCACCTGTGAACAAGGCTATCAGAGCCGAAATGCATCAGGAAAGGAAATGCTGTCTCTGTGCATTTAAATAAAGCTGCTGGTTTATGGACTTGAAGCCTCGATATCTGTTCCTGTGTTTTGGTGTTGAAAGGACAGGAGACTCCTTGCCTGTTCAAACGAGGCCGCCCTGCAGGGACAGGGGCTCCTAGCAAAGTGGAGAACTGTGTTTGGATCAAATTTGGGGAGCATGTCCCGCTCGCCCCCCTTTTGCGCCATTATGGAATTTTTCCTGGAAGAAGCAAGCAGGGAGGTGAGAAAGGGCGACAGGATGGAATTTTTCATCTTGTCACTTCCGTGCAAACAGCGCTTTTAAACAGATTGAAAAATGACAGCAGTGAGAGCTAGACTGCAATTATTTATGGAAGCCTCCTTTGCCTAACGTGACTGGTTTAAATCAATTGCACTTTGCCATGTATCCTAATGCTATTAAGCATGTTTTGCACGAACATTTCAATGACATTTTTTGTACTTACAACATTGGTGCATTATGGATGCTGTATGCTGCTAATCATGGTCACGTGGGCATGTGGATTTAAGGCCATCAGAATTACGCACTAGATTTAGCTCACCTGTGAACAAGGCTATCAGAGCCGAAATGCATCAGGAAAGGAAATGCTGTCTCTGTGCATTTAAATAAAGCTGCTGGTTTATGGACTTGAAGCCTCGATATCTGTTCCTGTGTTTTGGTGTTGAAAGGACAGGAGACTCCTTGCCTGTTCAAACGAGGCCGCCCTGCAGGGACGGGGGCTCCTAGCAAAGTGGAGAACTGTGTTTGGATCAAATTTGGGGAGCATGTCCCGCTCGCCCCCCTTTTGCGCCATTATGGAATTTTTCCTGGAAGAAGCAAGCAGGGAGGTGAGAAAGGGCGACAGGATGGAATTTTTCATCTTGTCACTTCCGTGCAAACAGCGCTTTTAAACAGATTGAAAAATGACAGCAGTGAGAGCTAGACTGCAATTATTTATGGAAGCCTCCTTTGCCTAACGTGACTGGTTTAAATCAATTGCACTTTGCCATGTATCCTAACGCTATTAAGCATGTTTTGCACGAACATTTCAATGACATTTTTTGTACTTACAACATTGGTGCATTATGGATGCTGTATGCTGCTAATCATGGTCACGTGGGCATGTGGATTTAAGGCCATCAGAATTACGCACTAGATTTAGCTCACCTGTGAACAAGGCTATCAGAGCCGAAATGCATCAGGAAAGGAAATGCTGTCTCTGTGCATTTAAATAAAGCTGCTGGTTTATGGACTTGAAGCCTCGATATCTGTTCCTGTGTTTTGATATATATATATATATATATATGTATGTATGTATGTATATATATATATTCACTTAAAAAACCATAGGTTTCACACATGTTATAGTTAGCTGGGCATTTCACTCGTGAAAAATCAATGAAATTCCCCCGTTCTAGTTAGGTCAGATAACTATAACTCGCGCGACCGCCCCTCTATCACAAGGATGATGTCATCGGTGATGTAATGAGTAATGCCACTGACCATGTCATGAGTGATGTAATATGTGACGTCATGAGCACTGGATTGCGGGCGCGCGAGTTATAGTTATCTGACCTAACTATAACGGGGGAATTTCATTGGTTTTTCACGAGTGAAATGCCCAGCTAACTATAACATGTGTGAAACCTATGGTTTTTTAAGTGAATTTGCAAGGTTTTTTAAATTCTAATTCCTAACTATAACGTGTGTAAAACCTATGGTTTTTTCAGTGAATTTGTAAGTTTTTTTAAATGCTATTTTATTTATTTATTTATTTTTTTAAAGTTTTTTCACCGTGCGCGTACAGTGCGCGCACGGTTCGCTTCGCGCACCGTGCGTGCGCTGTGGGCGCACGGTGCGCTTTGCGCACCGCGCGCCCACGTTACGTAGTTCGCGGAATTTTGCCGTTTCTACCGTGCGCGTACGCTACGCGCACTCCGCGATTTTTCATAAAAAAATTTAAATACATTTTTGCCCTTGGGGGTCCTTCTGGGACCCCCTGACCAAGGCTAGGGGGTCAGGAACTGTCCAGCCTGCCCCCTTTTCACGTTATCCACCTTTGTTTTTCACCCCCTCAGACTGCGAGAGACAAAATGGCGGCCGACACTTCCTGGTTTCGACCGATTCGAATGTTTACTAAGATCTAACAACCAATCAGAATCGCGCTCGCGCACGGCAGCGTGCGCGTACGGTAAGCTTACGGTACGCGCTCGGAGCGCGCCTATAGATATATATATTGATTTAAATGCTATTTTCTCAGGAAATACTGAACAGATTTACACCAGACCTGCAAAAGGCACATCCCTGACCTGAGGACTACCTCTCTGCCAAATTTCAAGTAATTCTGTTCAGCCGTTCGGGCTGCAGCTTGGACTAAAGGTCCTATGGAAAAATGCATGGGGAAAACGTGTTTTGGGACCCCCCCTTTTTCTCAGCCCCTGCTTGACGAATCCCCCCGAGACTTTCAGGGAAGGAGCGGAGCGGAGCGCCCCACCTATTTTGAAAATTTCGCGAGGATTCGTCAATCGGCGCCAAAGTTTTTCAAAATAGAATGTTGCGGATTTCCTATGGAAACACGGTCCTAATTATAACTATCTACTGGCGACCGCCAGTAGATAATATATATATATATGTATATATATATAAATATATATCACCTACTGGCAGTCGCCAGTCGGTAGTTATAGTTAGAACCTTGTTTCTATTCAAAAAGCATTTTTTCTTTTGCCAATATCTTTGGCGCCGTTTGACGAATCTTCACAAATTTTAAAAACTAATGGGGCGCTCTGCTCAGCTCCTGTCTTGAAAGTTTTGGGGTGATTCGTCAAGCGGAGCCAAGAAAAAAAGGGGGTCCCAAAACGTGTTTTCTCAATGTTCATTTCCGTAGGAATCTTTTGTCGCGGCTACAGCTTGAACTACTGAACGGAATTACACCAAATTTGGCAGAAAGGTAGCTTGTGGTCCAGACTGCACTCTTTGCTTTAAATGGTGTAAATCTGTTCAGTAGTTTCTTAAATATTAAAGGAAAAAGAAATGTATATATCTGGGTGGAGTCTAACCACACATCTCAACGTGAGATCTGATTGGCTGTCAGCACTTAATCCAAGAAGTGTTGGCAGCCATCTTGGGACCAATATACATGATAGCACCCCATTAAAATGCATTGTAGTGAATGGAAGGTTTTTAGGGTCACCAAAAGGAGAACGTATAAAGGGTGATAACAGACTTTAGTTACATTATAAATCATTTTTTGATGGTACTATACTAATTTTAGGAATTGTGGTGTGTTCTAAGATGATTATACCATGTGAAAAAGCCTTCTCCTGGGATATCATGAATCATGTTTGAGAGAAAACAATTTTCTCATGCTTTTCTCATAGAGGTTTGGAAGGTCCTCTAGAAGCTAAAATGAGAGCATATTTTCTGTAAATTCACATTATCTTTCTCATTCATGTTAGAATGAAGTCTGACATTCTCAATTAAACATGTACATCCAACAAGGGCAGAGTCTGTCAATTGATTCTACGTCAGGACCGGAGGCTCCGATTATGCTTCGCATTTCTTTACTTGTATTTTACTGCAGTCAATAAAAGAAAAGTCACCAAAACACTACAATACCCATGAGTACCTTACAGGTCACATGGCCAACCAGAGAGTGTCCCTTATATAAACTCTAGTCACAGTGACAGTGTCCTCTTTCTTTGCTGCTCCGCAGCCAGTGAAGTGCTTTCCCCTTCACTACTTATGCTTTGTGGTAACAGTAGTTTAATATTTTGATGGTTTATTGCGATTGTATGCGCTGTAGAGGTTGATGTTTCAATATACCTAAAGATTGTCTGTTCAATTGTTCTCTGACCAAGTGAGCGGCCGACGGCTCTCTGACAACTTTCACTCGCTTTGAGCTATTTTTCCCCATCTCTGCCAGCGCAGATCAGCTTCCGCTCGCGCGAGTGAGAGCGCTTTGCCTCCCAGACCAGGCGCCCCGCGCCGCGTTGCTCAGCAGTGGAGCAGGAGGAAGGGGAAGTGAGGAAGCGCGTCTAGTGATCGCGCAGTCCTCTTTCTGTGGTCTTGAGCGGCTGATACCGCAATGCGCGGCGGCCAGTTTGCCCACTTTAAGTTTACTTCTGGGCTTAAACGAACCAAGAGCCGCATTTTTCTGGCTCTAAACTCCTTGCTGCTCGTGTCCCAGCTCTCAATGACGCCGGGCACTACCAGTGTGTGTCGGGCTGTATTAATACGCATAGGCTCTTCCTAGAGTGGATCTGGAAAGCCCTCCCTCCACATCATAAGTGATAATAGATATTAATTTGGCGTGCCTGGGGTTGCCCACTCCCCCTGATTTCTGATACACTCAGACTGCTTATAATCCTCATCTGTGGCATTTAAAACAGGCAATCCTCCTGTGGTATAGTTTACCACACTACTGGGCCATCATGTCGGAGTTTTATTACAAGGAGGAATATTTTGAGGAGGAACCTTCTGGGTCCATGGAGCAGAACCTTGTTGAGTTCAGCACTCCATGAATAAGGCCCTGGTGAGAGCCATTGAGCCTCTGAAGCGCCACCTATGCAGCTATGCCCAGCAACAAGGCCAGCAGTCACCCCAGAGCCAGTGGGAAAGGAATCAAGAACCCTCACGCTGCGGACTTCACAAAGTTGGCCACAATGATGTCTACTGACCTTGACTATAGCACCCCCAATACGGAGGCAACTACCACGAAGATACCTCAGGATGAGGACGATGATACCCCCTCGGAACATGTGTCTGACCAGGAAGAGGCCCCTAGACCCTCCAAGAAAAGGAAGGAGTGCCACGTGGACACACCTTCCCAACCTAAGGTCCTTACTTTCGAGGCAACGGAGATAGTGCACCCCAATTCCACTGCCTGGCTTCAGCCTCAGGAGGTGGCCGACTACGTCCAATCTCACCTTCGGCAGGCCTTTGACAAGGACATGAGGGCACGCTAAGATCAGATTCCCCTAGGCCTGACCTGGCAGGTAAAGTGGCGGAGACGCAAGAAGTAGACCATTTCATGCTCGCATACCTCAAGAAGTACTCAAAGGACCCCAGAAAGGGCATAGACTGGGCATGGAGATCATGCCAGGACAAGCTTTTGTATAGCAAAAACAACAATGTCTCAACCAGTAACCATTAGTAAAGACAGTCACAATAAGTGTATAAATTACTTGAGGAAGGGAAAAAGGGGGAGGGAGACCAAGAGTAGTTTTGGAAAGTTTGTTATTTGTAGGTAGTTATAATAGCACTACGATACAATTAAATTTAGAGTAACCATAACAACCAAGTATGCACTGAACGTGCTGGTGTGAGTGAACGAAGCAAAGACACCGAGTTTGATGTGACAGTGAATACAGTAAAATTAGAAATTAAAAGCACCTAAGGTTTAATGACACCATTTTAAATACAATAAAGGAAGAAATACAAGCAAATTCAAAATGAAATTAAATAAAAACGGGGTGATGGAGGGGTACACATAAGAATTAGTATATGTCCTTCATTAAGGTGCATAAACATTTTTACAGACAAGTTATAACAGGATTTAGCTAGCCTTATCCTGAGTTGTTGCCTAATGGCTAAGTACAATAGGCAACAACTCAGGATAAGGCTAGCCAAATTCTGTTATAACTTGTGTAGCTTGTATTTCTTCCTTTATTGTATTAAATATGGTACATTTAAATCCTTCTATTATAAGCCGATTTTTGATGTTGCATCTGTGGTGGTGGCTAAGCTTTAAACAAGCATAATCAGAGCCTCCGTCATGACATAAAATTAAAAATGTGCAAACATTTGTGACAAGAATTTTGAATTCTTTTGTTTTCTACTGCAGCTTCCCAGAGTGTTTTAAAGACTAACTAGAATGCCAACAGTCCTACTTATGACAAAAGTATGGCACACCTGAAGGCATCTTGATTGAAATAAACTGGTAACACTTAAAACATTGAAATTTGAAAGGAACAAACTGAGGGGGTTCGTTTTGCCATATAAATTATGATTAGTGCTGCAGAAAGAAAAACTAGAGCACATTTTGAATGACTTCTCAAATCCTCCTCTATTTCAGAAAAAAAAAGTCTGACATGCAGACTGAAACATGTACTTTCAATACAAGTAGCAGACTTTCATTGAACTCCCTGGTGAGCAGTAGCTTTACTACAGTGATCTAATGAGCAACTAGAGTGCTAACTTTCTGAATTTATGGCAAATGTGTGACACATCTGAATGCCTTCTCGATGGAATCAAAGTAAAAAACTGAAAGCAATTCCTACTGAGGAGACTGCAGTAAATGAGGAAATTAGGAAACTTCATAACAAATAAGTCTCTCCAGATGGCCACCAGAGAAAAAAGAACAAAATTGTAGCACAAATATCACCCAGATGTAGCCACTGACAAAATATCGACTACAACCATATCGAGGTACAAAAATATCGTGACAGAAATATCGAAGTCAAGAATATCGACATCCTATCTACATCATGGTAAGTACAAAAATATTGAGAAAAAAAATCAATGTAAAAAATATTCTTGTTAAAAATATCGTTTTTTTAATGTTAAAAAATATATAAAATAAAGTCAATAATACATATAATGAAAAGAAAAATAGTTAAAATATTTAAAATGTTTGAAAATCATAACTCATACATATAGGGGTGATTATAATGGCGGCTGGATCACCACCGCCGGGTCGGCGGTGGCGATCCGCCCGCAGTCCCATCTTGATTTACCCCCCGCCATATTATCGTGGCGGGGGGTACCGCGGCGGACGGAAAGTCCATCTGCCGCTTTTCCGACGGTCGACAATTGTTCCGATTGCCGGCCGGGCGGAGCTGGGGCATAATATGATGGCTGTGCCTGGAAGGTACCGCATCCATATTATGATGCCGGGTTGACAAGGCCTTTCCATGGCGGTGATGTCACCATGGAAAGGCTGGCAGGGATGTGCTTTGGGGGTCAGTTGCGGGACCCCGGGGGGTGGGGTGTGCACTTGCGGGGTACCCACGGTACCCCCCTGCAATCCCATGCACAAGGTGGCAGGCACCACGTGGTGCCTGCCACAATGTGCATGGCAATACGCAACATGTCATTTCACCATTGCGGCGGGTGCTGCTTACAGCAGCACCCGCCGCAATGTTAGAAATGCGGAATGCGCCCCCCAGGATTGCTGTCGCATCCTAATTAGCGGAGTGGGACCGCCGCACGTATGGCAGACGGTCCCAGCACTGCTAGGATTGCGGGCAGACTGAAGTCCGCCCGCCATCCTAATGTGCCCCAAAATGTTAAAATAAATTCAACATATACATATAAAATATAATATAATGAGTATTAATG
This sequence comes from Triturus cristatus, assembly GCF_964204655.1. NCBI lineage: Eukaryota > Metazoa > Chordata > Amphibia > Caudata > Salamandridae > Triturus > Triturus cristatus. Next base: position 407,613,726 of record NC_140593.1, read on the forward strand.
AATAAATGCGCACTCTCAAAGGTCCAAATGCTCACTCAATAAAATATTATATATATACCTTCTTAATAATATTCATAAATAATAATTTTATTAATTTATAAATTGGTAAAAAACAACATTTTCTAAATTATAAATACATATTTACACATACAAAAATAATATAAATAAAAATATCAAAAATATATATAACAAATTAAAAAATTACAATATTTTTAATCTTTTTAAAATAAATAATACACAACATTAGCTAAAACAATACAGAAAAATATTGGATAGTGGTGGGAATAAAATTACTATTCCAACTCTAGGGAGTGCAACACTAGGGAAAGTGTTGGATAGCGTAGGGGTAAAAATTACTATTCCCACTCCAGAGAGTTAACAGTAGTGAAAGTGTTGGATAGCATAGGGGTTAAAATCACTATTCAAACTCCAGTGAGTGCAACAGTTTGGAAAGTGTTGGATAGCGTATGGGTAAAAATTACAATTCCCACTCCAGTGAGTGCAACAGTAGAGAAATTGTTGGATAGCATAGGGGTCAAAATTACTATTCCAACTACAGAGAGTGCAACAGTAGGGAAAGTGTTGGATAGCATAGGGGCAAAAATTACTATTCCCACTCCAGAGAGTGCAACAGTAGGGAAAGTGTTGGATAGCGAAAGGGTTAAAATGACTATTCCCACTCCAGTGAGTGCAACAGTAGGGAAAGTGTTGGATAGCGTTAGGGGTAAAAATTACTATTCCCACTCCAGTGAGTGCAACAGTAGGGAAAATGTTGGATAGCGTAGGGGTAAAAATTAGTATTCCAACTCCAGAGAGTGCAACAGTAGGGAAAGTGTTGGATAGCGTAGGGGACAAAATTACAATTCCCACTCCAGTGAGTGCAACAGTAGGGAAAGTGTTGGATAGCGTAGGGGTAGAAACTACTATTCCAACTCCAGAGAGTGCAACAGTAGGGAAAGTGTTGGATAGCGTAGGGGTAAAAATGACTATTCCCACTCTAGAGAGTGTGTCAGGACTGAGCAGTTTTCCTCTAGGTCAGTACACAGTGGTCCCGTTTTTAAGTGTAGGCAGGGTTACACGCTCTTGCATTCACCCATTAGATGGCGTGATTTGGTAGCAAGGAGCTTCGCTCAGTCAGGGACACCCAACATGGAGGACATTAGCAGGGAGTTAGCATTCTAGTGTTTCTCTCTGCTGCCTGTAATCAGCCCAGCTGCATTGTGCGCGCTCTCCCAGGACTCAGTGCACTTCAACTGTCATTTTTTCTGAGAGAACTCGCATCGCTTCATGCTCCACAGAGACTCAAGGACTCCTGACAGAGAGAAGGAATTTCGCTCACATTCCGTAGTTAATTCAGCAAGGTGAATCATTTTTAGTTTCTGGGCGTCCTTCAGGTACCGAATTTTTGGGATTCAGTTATCGTTTTTTCACCTATCTAGTTCCTATGGTCCATGGAACTTTCAGTTATTTATTTCCTCGAGTTTTCTGAAGTGCTTTTGATACTTTTGAATTTAATAGGCGCTAGGTTCTCATGTAGCTCAAGTTCTGCCTCAGTTTTTAGCCTACATGCCAGCGCTTAAGCACAAATACATTTATTCTTAAAAAACTCTTGTTTATCATTTGTGCAACTATATTGAGTAAACAGCAGTGGTTGCTAGAGACATTATTCTTTAATCTTGCCACTAAGAAACTTATTTCCTCAATAAGTAGATATAAATATATATATATATATATATATTCATACTTACCGACAATAACTTCAATTTCACTTCGGAAGGATCTCTGAAAAGAAGAAGAAAGACTGCATGAGCTTACTTTATGGATGTTAACTTAGATCGTACTTTTTGCCTACTTTTGAATTGAAGACAGTACATCAAAATAATCCAACAGTATAAAAGAGAGGCTAAAACCACTAATAATCAGGTAAATGTGAAGTAAAATGCAATTGTAAATAATTGTGTTCCCATAGAGTTCCAGAACTTAGAAATCCTCTGTTTATCGTTACAGGTGCAGGTTATTTCTCCTGAATAATTGCAGTGAAGGCACCGGAGTTGCAGTCTCTCTTGTTTATGTCCCATTCCCTTTCCGCCTTGTTCCTGAGATCAGAGAGTATTCTGGCTCAGGGGTGACGGGCATTGGGACCTTGACACTAGAGTTGGTCTTCAGCCATTCAGCTCCTGTGGAACCGCAAGTCTCAGGTACCGATTCTTGACAGAGTGCAACAGTAGGGAGAATGTGTTGGATAGCGCAAGGGTTACGATTACTATTCCCACTCCAGAGACTGCAACAGTAGGGAAAGTGTTGGATAGCGTGGGGTTTAAAAAGTACATACTCATCAATTAAATAATTTTTTTAATTAAATAATGAATTAATAATAAATTAACAATAATTTAATTATAAATGCCAATACATTTAAATTAATATTTACTTGTATAACATTAAATTACTTTCCACCCTATTCCCCTTTAAACCCACAACCCGCTCCGCATAAAAATTAACACAATTAATATAATTAGCAATTAATCAATTAATACAACTTTATTATCAATTAATAATGAATTAACAATAAAATTATTATCAATACCAATAAATAAAAACTAATAATTACTTAATTATAATAAATTATAATAAATTACTTCCCACCCTATTCCCCTATAAACACACAACCCGTTCCTAAACTAAATTAACACAAATAATATGTTTATTAATTAATTAATTAATACATTATTTCCAATTAATAAACAACATTAATCACCAATTAATAATTAATAAACAATAAATTAATTATCAATACCCAAAAATACAAATTATTAATTTATTATAATTAATTTACTTCCCACCCTATTCCCCTATAAGCCCACAACCTGCTCCAATACAAAATTAACACAATTAATATAATGATCAATTAATCAATTAATAAAAATTAATTACCAATTAATAATTAATTAACAATAAATTAATCATCAATACAAATAAATACAAATGACAAATTACTTTATTACAACTTAATTACTTCTCACCCTATTCCCCTATATACCCACAACCCGCTGCGGAACTAAAATGCTAAATTTTATTAAAAATAATGAATAATTTCTAAAAATTATGATTTTATTTACTATAATTAAATTATTTCCCACCCTGTTCCCCTATAAACCCACAACCCGCTACGGTCCTAAAATGCAAAATGTACTTTAAAAAGAAATTGTAACTTGTAAACATTTAATACATATATTTTAAAAAAAATACAAAACATAACAAAAAATGTGGAACACATACCTATAAAATACATACTGAAATACATAACACTAACATAAACATCGATATTATTAACAACTATATTTTTGCTAACAATATTACTAACTTCGATGTTAACAAAAACAATATTTCTTACCTTCTGGTCGATATTCTGGTCACCGATATTCTTGATGTCGATATTCTGTCCCTACGATATTTAAAACTCAATATTTCTGTAGGTCGAAAAAAAAGCTTGATAATATGTCTGTGCACCAGCCCTTGTATAGCCCAATGACAGAAGTGTTTTTTGTAGTTTTATATAGTGCAGACTGGTCAGGTATTGGAGCGTTGCATCTTACTTGGACCTCTTATTGCGTATTTTGCACAAAGTACTTGAGATTGATCTTGCAAAACATTGAACTTAACTATTCTTTTAAACTCAAGTTGCCTTGAGCAGGGCTTTGTAACACCAATTTTAACCTACTGGTTTTAATTAATTCTCGTTGTATTGTATTAAGAAAGAGGATTTACTGTTTTTATGTACACTTTTATGATCTATGTTTCTAAATCAGATCAAATAAAGTTTATTGAATTGAATTCTCCCAAGATGGCCACCAGAGAAAAAGGAGCCCAAATGTAGCACAAATATCACCCAGATGTAGCCCACGAATAGCCCAATGATATAAGTGTGGAAAACACTTTTTATTTTTAGTTTTCTGCAGTTTTATATAGTGCACACTGGTCAGGTATTGGAGTGCTTTACATGAGCATTGGTTACATCACTCAAGGACAAATTCATTTTGGTTGTAGGCATGGAGTGATTAAGGGCCATATGTATGTAGCAGTTTCGCAATCGTAAACACTGCGAATCGCAAAAAAACGGTGTTTGCGATCGCAAAACACTGCTTCCCTATGTAAGAGACACATTTTGTACGCAAAATTGCTAATCGCTAAATCTGCGATTAGCAATGTTGCGATTCCCACACATTCGCGATTTTATGCGAATTCGCAAAATGTGACTCAACAATAGCGAAAATCGCAATTGTTGACCTCGCATTTAGCGAATTCGCAAAACGGAATGTAAGAAAACATCGCTATTAGCGATTTGATGAAATTCGCTATTTAGAGAATCGCAATTACCACCAAGTATGAGCAGGTGGTAACCAGGTGCAAACTATTTAAGGCAGCCCACAATGCAACACATGTCTTCCACAATGGCTGGGCTGTACGTGATAGCCAGGAGGCTGCGACTCAGAGCTGCTGCACAGAGAAGGAGATGCCAGGAAAGGATCTTTAGAGCGCGCATAACCCTGTTCCAGCGGACTGAGGAGGAGATCCATACAAACTACAGGCTGGATGAGGAGAGCATCCTGGATTTAATTGATGAGCTCAAACCTTTTCTTGAACACCGCACATGCAGGACACACACCATCCCCACCCACATCCAGGTCCTGTGCTCACTGCACCTCTAGGCATCAGGTAGCTTCCAGGGGGTGATAGCCTCAGCAGGAGGGGTCTCCCAGAGTGCATTGTCGTGTTTTTTCCACGCGTTCCTTGATGCCATGGTACAGAGGCTGCCTCACCACATATACTTCCCCAGGACACCACAGGCACTAGACCAGACGAAGCAGGACTTCTACCAAATTGCCCAGTTTCCCCACGTCATTGGATGCATAGATGGGACACATGTCGCCATATCCCCCCCCCCTCCCAGGACGAGTATGTGCTCAGGAATCGGAAATCATATCATTCCCTGAACATACAGGTGGTGTGTAATGCCAAACACATTATCACTGACATCGTTGCTAAATACCCAGGCAGCACGCATGACGCATTCATCTTCCGCCACAGTGGGATACACCACCGACTCACAAATGGGGAGTTTGGTGAGGGATACCTACTAGGTAATTGCATGTGTACAAAGGACAGACTAGTAAAGGACAGCATTGCCAGTACAGTGTTTGACCATATTTCTCCCACCACACAGGTGACAGTGCGTATGCAGTCCGGGAATTCATTCTGACACCGTACCTGAATCCTGCCAACGCTGCTGAGCGGAGGTACAACAGTGCCCACATAGCAACCAGAGGTACCATCGAACGGACCTTCGGGATTCTCAAGAGCAGATTCAGATGCCTACATAAGAGTGGAGGGGCACTCCAATACAGCCCCCAGACCTGCTGCAAGTTAGTGGTAGCATGTGCCATGCTGCATAACATCGCCACCAGGAAAGGCACACCGGTGTAGCTCAGTGAATCTGATTCATCAGATGAGGAGGGCCCAGCGCAAGGATGCATGCCAGCTGGTGCAATTGGTGCAGCTGCTGGGCGCCAGAGGCGTGAAGAGGTCACACGGAACTATTTCTAGGTAGGAAAATATGACACAATGCGATATATCAATAAGGAAACTGTGTTTTATTTGCGTAAATGCAGGATTAATATCATCACGCAGCCTGTGTAGCACACAATGTTATGTCCAATTAGCAGCACATGTTCAGATCACAGTGTGAAGGAACAATATGGCCCAAGTGTCCGTGTGCACTGGGTTGATTCACCCATCTCCTTGTACAAGTCTGTGCACCTCAACTGTGGTGCTGTCGGCCCATGGCCCATGGCTGTGGGTGCACAGTGCTCGCCTCACCTGTCCCAGAAGCCCCTCTGTGACGCACACTACGGCGCCTATCCGGGGGTGGTGGGGGTGTAATGCTGCTCCTTGTAGATTGTGCGTCCTCATCTGTTGGAGTGAGGACTCCTGGGCCAGTCGTGCGAGCTGCCCGCAGCTCATCCACAGCACATGTCACCTGTACGAGGACCCTTGCCATGTCCTCGCTGTTGTGTGCCACCTCACGCTGCATACTGATGCTGCGCATTGACATCACATTGGTTGCTGAGGTGAGGCAGTTGACCCCCCTGGTGTAGAGGTCTAGGCGCTGCATCTCCCTGCGCCTAGCAGCACGATCCACCCTTAGTTCAGCGCAAAGTTCCTCCAGGGCATCCGTCATGCCCATGAAGCCAGCCCTGATTTGTCTCTGAACTGCCCTGATATTTCTCGCCTGCAGGTGCTTGACCTCCAACATTTGCCCCTCCAGCCCTCTGAAGACTTGTCCTCTCCTGAACTGGTAGATGCACGTGCCCTGCACCTGGATGGAATTGGCGGGATTGCATCTGCACGTGCTCGAGCACGGTGTCGTGGCTCTGACGGACCAGGGACTGGTTGGACATCGCCATCAGTGTCCTGGGCTTCATCCTCCAGCAGGGGCAATGGTGGCACTGCATGCCTCCTGCTGCGTGTCTGATGGATTACTGGGCTGCCCTCCTCCTCCATTCCCTCCTCCTCCTCTAACCCTGTTGCCTCTGCATCAGGAGATTCTTCCTCGCCTCCACTGGCAGTTCCCTGTGTTTCAGATGGTGCTGTGGACGTAAATGCACACATTAATTTTCTGACCTGACTTGCATCTGACATGCATTAAAATTCACTGTTTGTAGTTGCATGGGTCCTCTCTATCTGTATTTTACCTTTCATGTTGCGCACATACTGTTTGGAACTGGCTGGGTGTCAATGCTCCACTGTTATGTGCATGTGACTACATCTCCCATAATGTATTGCTGTGTGTGCTTGTATACCTGCACTGGACTTTTTGTTCTGTCGTGCCCCTGGGTCTCTCCTGGGAGTGTGGGGGTAGTAGGGAGGTATCAGGGGTGTGATGGCATGCTTCTTACCTTGTCTTGGTTCTTGGGGGTCGGAGCAGTCCAGGTCGGCGACGCCCATTACGCTCTCCGGATGAAGAGTCCCCTCCACCATTTACTCCAGTGGTGTTGAGGCGGTGGCAGTAGAGGTCCCACCACCAGTCTTCTTGGCTTGCTCCAACCTTTTTGCAACCCTCTGCTTGGGAGCGCTGGTGCAGGTCGTACCAGCACTTCCTGAGGTCTTCAACGCTTCTGTGGGTGACGCCTATTGCATTAACTTTGCGCTGGATATCTGCCCAAATCCTCCGCTTGCGTGTCTCAGGCACTCGTAGGGACTTTTTCCCAAAGAGGAGCTCAAGGCTGACAACCATTTCCTGGATCAGGACCTCCAACTCACTCTCAGAAAACTTTTGTTTTCTCCTTCTTTGTTTCTCCCCCTGCTGCTGGTTGTCCTTGCTGGCCATGTCTTCAGTCTCTGCCATTCTTTCTAGCACTGCAGTGATCCCTCACCTCCACTCCTGCTCTCTCACTGTGCTTCAGAAACTCAGGTGCAGCATGGGTAGTCACACTTCCTGGTTGTGATGTCATCATGCAGCACCTGAGTTTCCGATTCCGTATTTTGCAAATTTGCGAATTTCGCAACTTTGCGATTTTCTGTAATAAGGAATCGCAATTTTGGTTATCGCAATGACAATAGCGATTTTTATGGAATCGCTATTTATTTGCGATTGTTTAAGTACATACCGTTTTGCGAATCTCAATTTGCGAATCGGAAAATATCGCAACTTGAGAATCGCAAAACTGGAGTTTGATACATATGGCCCTAAGTGATTTGACCAGAATCACAGAATGTTGAGCTGAAGCAGAAAATCCAACCTGGTTCCCCAGTTACAAAGTCTGCAGCTCTGGAAGTAACACCACATCCTCTCCCCTAAGTGCAACATTTAATCAAGTGGTCAACTGGATAAAAACACATAAAGATAACAAATAATTTAAAAGTGCTTTGTCGCTATTTGAGAACTCAGAAAATATGTCCTCATTTTAGTTTTTTAGAGCACTAACCATAATTTCGATGCAAATAAGACCCTCTCATTTCTATAATTTCTAACGGAAATGCTTTAGGTTTTACAGTTTTAATTACATCAAGATGACAGCAGGCGTACCACACTTTTGGAATAAACTGGAATATTAGCAATCTAGTTGTTCATTAGAGTACTGTTTTGAGGCAGAGGTCAGGGGCACAGACTCGGAAGATTGAAGGCAAGCAGGAGGGTGCAGAGGCAACAATTTGACCACACTGGGCAGACAGGAAGGGCAGTGGCAACACAACAGACTATGGAGGGTGGTAGAAAGGGGAGCAGGGGCAACAAACCAACAATGCAGGACAGGCAAGAGAGACTGTGGCAATATAATAGACCATTGTGGGCAGAAGGAAAAGGCAGTGGTAGTAGTACAACCATACATGAAAACAGACCTGATTCAGCCAGGAAACGCCCAATGTTTTTAAGACCAAATGGGCTTTATTTTATCTGTCTCCTGTCTACAATTATCCTCTTTTTCAATGTAAGTCAATAGGCAAAATCAAGTCCCCAATTTATTTTCAAAATCTCCCTCTTACCAATTTCAAAATGTTTGCAACTATGGTACACTGGATCATGGAAGGCAGGAGGAATTGGGATAGGGACATGGACTAGTATAACAGAGGACAGGAGGGACATGGACAGGTGCACCAAACTGACCTCACAGGGCAGGCATCAGGGTTTGCAGAAGCACAATATACCACACAGGGCATGCGGGACGGCAGTGCAGCACAACAATCTATGGAAATCAATAGGGAGGGGACAGGACCATGCACATGGACAACAGAGAACAGAGGGGAAAGAGGCAATTGCAGCAAGCTGACCATAATGGACAGACAGGAGAGAAAGCTGCAGCATAACAGACCATAAAGGGCAGGAGGGAGGGATCAGGGGCATTACAATGGAACAGACAAACCATTGGGGAGGGAATAGGGGTCTGCACATGGAAAACAGAGGGCAGCGGGCAAGGGGGCAGGGCGGGAGCAGAAAGCTGACCATGGAGTCAGGCCGGATGGGCACTAGAAGCACAACACACCATGGAGGGCAACAATGAGACTATAATGGCATACACACAGACCGTGGAGGGAAGGTGGTAGGGGGTCAGGGGCAGCTAGCTGACCACACAGGGAAGGCGGGAGGGGCTGTAGCAGCACAGAAGACCATGCATGGCAAGCGGGAGTGTTAGTGGCAGCACAATGGCCATGATGGGCATGCACAAAGGACCATGGAGGATAGAAGGGAGGGGTGGGAGCTGGGCACAGACAAGAAAGTTCAGGGGAAGGGGCCTAACAACAGACCATGCAGGGCAGGCAGGAGGAGCAGTTGCAGCACATCAGACCAGGGAGGGCAGAAGGGTGTGCCAGTAAAACGGACATTGGAGGACAGGAGGAAGGGAATAGGGGCATGGAACATGGACAGGCAGGGTGGAGGTGGCAGGGACAGGTTACAGTCATCTGACAATGCTAGGCATGTGGGAGGGGATGGAAGCTCAACAGAACACTCAGAGTAGATGGGAGGGGCAGGTCCATGGAACATGGTGGGCAGAAAGGATGGAGCAGGGGCATGCACACAGACAACGGAAGGCAGGGGAAAGGAGAGTAGGGGCAGCAAGCTAAGCACAGAGGCTAAACAGGAGGTCAATGATGGGGCATAGAATTGGGCAATGGAAGGCCGTTATAGTTAGACTCAGACTTCACTCATACAAAACCATTGAAATTCAGCAGTTATAGTTACCTGAGCTAACTATAACTTACGCTGCCGCAATGAACTACTTATGACCTCAGACATTACATCATTCATGACATGGTCAGTGACATCACTCATGACATGTCAAATGAGCTGTGAATAGAATGTAACTATAATCGCTTGAACTTTATTTAGGGATAGTATGTGTATATTAACACCCCTTGTTTTCTTTTTTCCCAGAGTATAATCATAATCCACATTTGTAAAGCGCGAACAGTCACCCGTAAGGGTCTCTAGGCGCTGGGGGCCGTCGGGAAGATTAAGCAAGCTATTGCCCAGAGTCACATGGTGCAGGGCTAATCTGCCGCCGGTGTTGGGGATCGAACCGTGATCCCCAGATTCCAGAGTCAGTCGCTCTGGCCGTGGCGCCACACCTCTTCTACTAAGAACCATTATAATACGCAACGTTTCCAGATCAATATGGCCGATAACCTTTCACTTTGAAGTAATGTGTAGTCAATTGTTTATGTTGATGTTTGCAATTGTAAGTATGTTTATTATGAACAAGCCACGTTGACGAACATACATGTACAGCAGTCACGGGGCAAGATATGCTGAAATGGCATTGTGTGTATATTAACACTTGTTTTCTTTTCTTTATTGTATGAATTCCTGAATTTTCGCATCGTAACCAAGCCAATATGGCCGCCAGCTTTTTGGATTAATGTAATATGTAGTCCTTTGTTAATGTTGGCAACTGGAGGCATTTTCACATTTAAAGAACCAAGCTAGAATGAGGTCTTGTATCGTTATCAAAAGTTCGGATGAGCCGAAACGCTAGGATCGCGTCCTTTGCAGGTTAAAGACTTCCAAACTACATCCTGAGTGCTGCTTCCTTCCTTGTAAGAGTGAGAGGAAATTGAAAACATATACATAAAATTCACTGAAAAAAACAGGTTTTATCGCTAGAAGTGCGAGGAAAGATCGTGTCTGGGTAGAGTAACGTCCGCGCAGCTCTGCAAGTCAGACCCACAAGAGTTGAAGAAAACCCATGACCAGCCCCATAGATGCCGTGAAATGCAGATAAAAGATTATTAAATCGAACAGCTCCATTACATGCAATTTGTGGTGTCTTTTGCCGTCCGGAACGAGCGGGATGAACATCGGGTGGCGCTGAAACAATCTCCTGCCTCCTCATCGGCAACGGCTCGCTCCGATCCAGCGTCACTGACGCTCCCTGCCCTGCGGCGGGATTTACCTGTGATGCGAATCCTGAAGCGGATTCTCTCGGCAATCTGCAGAACCCTGCCGACAGTGAGGGAAGAGCTCTGGCAGCGCAGGAGAGGTAGAGGCAACCGGGCGGCAGTCTACACTAGGAGGACGTATTGTTGCAAAGGACAGGAAGCCCAGCAAGCAAGGATGGCAGGTAGGGGGGCGAAACCTTTGAAAGGGAAAAATATGCAGCTGTTCACCCCCGCAATTAATGAATCCCTGCAGCCCAGTTCCATGGCTGTGGAAAATCGGCAAAAGCGGCAAAAGGAGCATCTCGAAAAAGGTGAAATTATTGACAGACTGAAAGGACAAATGTGCAAAGAAAATCGCAACTGAATAATCCTAAACATGTAGCCAACAGTCAAGGCACACACAAGGGTCAACCACTCATATCTAATATGTTTGGAAAAACCCACATGCACCAGATGGCCGGAACAGCTGCTGAAGGGGGCCAAAATGAGCAAACTAAGGTTATCAGTGCTGATGCCCCGTAGATGTATTGGAGGCGGCAGATGCACCTATTTTACAGTCATCGCCCCCTAACTCCGAATTTGATGCTGAAGAGACTAGAACTCATAGCTCCGCTTCTTATTCCCAAGATGACCTACAAAGACTCAAGGCTAGCGCCGGAGGAAAATTAGGAGCAATCAGCAAAGATACCGCCCCCATTAAGCTTAAAGAACCTGAAAAGATCCATCGCCCTCCTCCTAAAACGCCTGACAATATGGAAAAATTGTACTCATTAACGGCAGAATCTGAACTTTCAGACGTAAGAGTATCCAACTTCAGCGAGGGCGAGGGGCATAAATGGAACATCAGCACGGATGCAGAACTTTCCCCGAAACTCCACGCTCAGAAAAAATCTCTGAAGAAAAGGGGTAATCGCCACAAGAGAGGTGAGACCTCCGAGAGAGGGAGCGGCACAGACCTCAGATGGGACTACTCCACCTCACAATAATCAACTTTAACAGACCCAACTGTATGCTCAGGGGGCAATCGCACAATCACAGGCAACAAAGAGGATGGAGACTTTGGAGCTAAAGGCAAGCTAGCCCTTGCAGTAGTGCTACATTCCATTAAGAGTTTCCAAGAGGAGGTCAAATTAGACAACCGAAGATCGCGCCTCGCTACGCAAAAATTGCAAAGCACTGTAAGGAAGGTGGACAGAACGTGTGTCAAAATTGCGGACAGAATGACCTCAGTAGAAACATGAACCGAAAATCTTGAGAAGGATTTTGGCATCTTGAAGACACAAGGAGATGAACATGATGGTATAGTTAAAGACTTAATGGTGAAAGTTGAGGAGCAGGAGAATAAACTACGGCGCAATAACCTACATGTGCTTGGCATTCCGGAGGGAGTCGAAGGGAACGACCCCAAGACTTTTAGGATCGCGCTCCTTAAGGGAGCCTTCCCGGATCTTCACACATGGGACTGGGATAAGGAGATACAGCGGGCACATCAGTTTCCACTAACACTGTCTAAGTGCCCTTTGTCCAATCCTGAATACCCACGAGCAATGCTCTTATTCTTTGAAAATTTTCTCCTTCGCCAACTACTTTATGATCTGGCTAGGCCAACATCCAAGAAAGAATTTAATGGCATCACCTTCTTTACAAGACCCGACTTCGAACATGCCACTGTTGAGCCCAGATGGAGATTGAGACAGCTGTTCACGCCCTTTCAACAACTTGGTGCCACTGTTTATCTACAGAATCCATCCCGGCTAAAGGTTGTGTTTAAGGGAACCACGCAAAGCTTTAATTCTGGAATCCAGGCCAAGGCATACTTGCAAGGGGAAACATCGTTTACAACGCGGGGATTACATCGCGATGCCATTACATCGCAGTTTTTACAACGCAAGTCGTTACAACGACATGCGCTAGATGGCGCTCTAGGACAAGGAATAGTATAATTTACTATCCAACACCTTCCCTACTGTACGTAGACTGGAGTTGGAATAGTAAATTATACTACTTCTAAGTCCAGTGCCCTCCAGCGCAAGTCGTTGTAACGACTTGCGTTGTCAAAACCGCGATGTAATGTACCGCGATGTAAATGTATGCGTTGTAACATCATACATCCACTTGCAAGAGATCATGGGTCGAAAATGAGACTAAAACTAGGGCCTGAAAACTCAAAAAACTGTGTCTTAATATGGACTTTAGAATTCTTGGCTTATATCAACCTGTTGTTTCCCTTTTTCTCTCTTCCCTATAGACACAGGCCAGCCTGAACGGACCTTGTCCTTGGCAGCTAAAAGCCCATGTGTAAGAAGTATCTAGATAATTGGGTTTTCTTCTCTGTTTTCCTTTTTCGTAATTGAGGAGGACGGACCGGCGGAGTAAGCGGGTTCACAACTGATCAGATGCCCTCACCCTAGCTCATGCAGAGCCAGGTAACCTCAGCGATAGGTGGTGGGAGGCGGGAGGGTGAGAACGAGGTGGGCGGCAGGGTCACGGGGGAAGGGGTTGGCAAAATGGGATCTAGATTTATGGTTTACTGCTTGTTTTTTTTAATCTTTTAGGCCAAATGACTTACCCACCCTAAATGAGTAAACTGCGCATAGTCACAATTAACATTTGTGGCCTCATTGATATAAAAAAAAAAGCAGAAACACCGTAGCGGGGCTCCGCTTACTAAAGGCCGATGTTATCTGTATGCAGGAAACGCATATTTAAAGAGCTCAGATACATCTACTAGAAACACTTGGGTTCACTCTGGTGGGGCCCACAACACAAACTTCAAGGACATGTGGGGAAGCAATTTTAACTTCTAATCTGTCTCTAGAGTTCACGCGAACGTGGATCAGCATGGGAGGTGGGTAATCACTGAATGCCATTGAAGTAATGGAGATCTACTCACTATATGCATGATTTATGGAGGTACTCTAAATGATCCAGCAGTATTTCACTGTATAAATAATGAATTAGCTGCATGGCCTTTTCCCATAATTATGTGTGGAGATTTTAATTTAAATCTGCCCGCCGACCATAATATAAGCCGCGATAATGACTGGATATATAGTGGCCGGAAACCAAAGGTATATAGAGCACTGCGGACACTATGCCACGAACAGGCTCTCTCAGATATGTGGAATTGGCAGAATCCCTTGTATCCCGGGTACACATATTTTTCTTACCCGCACAATAAGCATGTAAGATTAGATTTTATACTAGTTTCTTACACTCTTCTGCATAATAGCTCAATTGAGAAAGTGCCCCGTATACTGGCTGATCATAACGCCCTTATATTAGAGCTTAAAGGGAAAGTGTCAAAAGAGGTGGGCGTGAATTATTGGAGTTTTGAAAGAACTCTTCTCACTAATGAAGAATATTGTGAATTTATGAGGATTTGGATTCCCAATTCCTCAAGGAGAATATAGGGAGTGCAGTGATCGAAGTGGTGTGGGAAACATTGAAAGCAGGAATACGTGGTGAGACACTTAGCTTTTCACTATCCCTGAATAAAAAAAAAACGCTCATTGTTATATGATTTGCAAGCCAGATTGGCTGCTGCCGAAGAAGAACTGATCACTGTGCTTCGGAATGGGGGTGACTCCGCGGAAGCATTGGCAAAAATGATAGTAGCCAAATCAGCAATAATGGAGACATTAGCACAAAGGGCCACAGATAGACTGGCAGCATGGAGGCAGGAAGCATACGAGTGTAGCGAGCAGGTTGGACACCACCTCGCAACTAATGCTTGCCAAAAGCCACTAGAAATACAATAGCAGAAATTAACGATCCTGTATGAGGAGGAACAACAGACCCAGAGAGAATTTGTAATGTGTTTTACACATACTACCAAGATCTGTACTACGAGGCTACACCAGGCCATTTGGGAGATGTTAATACATATCTTAATCAGATTCCAACGGAACAATTTTCCCAGGAGGAGCAGCAACAACTGGAGGAACAGCCCCAATGGATCGAAATACTGCTATGTATTAACAGCCTCCCAAGAGGTAAGGCCTCTGTCCTAGACAACATACCTTTAGAATTCTACAAAAAATTCTCGACTCAATTGAAAGATTGTATGTTGCAATTAATTATTCATGTATTTAAGAGGGGAAGACCGCCTGACTCCTGGACGCAGGCCAAAATTATAGTCTTTCTCAAAAAGCATAAAGCACCATTGGAACCTGGCTCCTATTGCCCCATAACCCTGATAAATTCCTATAATAAGTTCTATTCAAAAGTCCTTGCCAAACGCTTAGCCTTTGCAATTCACAAGGTAGTATCTATACAACAACATGGATTCATACCAGGGCGTGGGACGATGGGCCATATTAAAAGGGTCACTTCACTCTTTGAGGCTGTCAGCATATCTGAGGACCCAATGGCATAAATTCTGCTGGATGCAGAAAAAACCTTTGACAGGATCTCCTGGACTTTCTTATGGGAGGCCCTGTCAAGGGTTGGAATAGGTAAGGGACTTTTCCAGCTTTTAAAATGCTCTATTTTCATCCTAGCACAAGACTCTTTCTTAATGGTGTATTAACAGACACTTTTAAAATCACCAGAGGTACCCGACAGGGCTGCCCAAGCTTGCCTCTTCTATTCGCAATCTATATAGATTCATTCCCACGTCAATTGGAAAGGAATAGGGTTATAAGGCCTATCGTCACTAACGGTTGGGAAACCAAAGTCTTGGCATATGCCGATGACATTGCCCTAGTGACTCCAAATCCTGCAATGGCTATAGGCGAAATTGAAGTAGAAGCGGCGAGATTTGGGTCACTCTCAGGATATTCTCCTAATCGCAGCAAAACTCAAATCATGTGTAATGATAATGTAACGTTTTATGACACGAGAGTGGTAGAAAAGGCAAAATATCTCGGAGTTGAGATTGCTGCTAAAATCGACAACATTGTGAGTGTTAACATTGTTCCCCTAATATCCAAGACGAAACCCGAACTGGAGATTACATAATCTACATTTTTCGATTATTGGTAGATGTTACATTATTAAAATGTTATTCTTTCCTAATTTTTTATATTTTCTACGGGCAATCCCGCTAGAATTTACCACTAACTGCTTAAAAAAAATAGAACATTTATTTTTCCGTATTATCTGGGCATATGAGAAACCCAGAATGGCATATAAATACTTATCTTTACCAAGAGAAAGGTGAAGGCTGGCCTTACCAAACATAACATTGTACTATTGGACTACTCCTTTATTATTCAATCTAGTCCTTATAAGAGAAAAACCAAAGCATAGCATTATTAAGGAAGTACCAACCCCAATTGAACTCATTATGGGGGTAGACACATGGGGTTGGGTTTGGCGATTCTTGAATGATAGCCATTATAAGAAAGTTTGCTTCAAAACTCTGCAAGGGGGACACGGAACCATGAGGTCAGTCCGGAAACCGATAGCTCTTGGTCGCCTTGATTACTATACACCACTCTGCAAACATCCCAATTTACCTGAAATTTGTAATGATCCAATTGTTAAAAGGTGGCATGATGCAGGTCTGTCTAAGCTTGGTGATTTTTGTTCTCTAACAGGCATAGCCGCTTTTGAAAATCTTAAAGAGCAGTACAAACTAGATCGGAGAGATTTCTTTAAATATTTGCAAATTCTGGATTTTTAACTAAGAAGGGTGGTGGTCCAATCGGTTTTACCAACAATAATATAATAGATAATCTAAGAAAGAATAAAACTTTATCTATTGGACAGGTGTATAACCTCTTCAATGCATTAATGCCAGATGATATGGAGGTTCGAGCACTAAAGTGGAAAGCTGAGATAGGAATTCCGGAAAACCTCTTCTATCACTCAGCTGAATTAGCACAGAATATCTTAATTCCGGCCCGCCTCCAAGCTCAATATTATAAACCCTGCTTTTCGCTGTATTATACCCCTAAAAAGATCGCCAAATGGGCGATGGGGAGAGGAACCTTTTGCCCCAGGTGTGCACTATTTCAGGCAGACCAAATCCATATATTTGCCTCCTGTGATGCTCTAAATAACCTAAAACAAGAGATCTCTAACTTTCTCAAAGAGGTACTAGAGGCTGATTGTCTCCTTTCTCCGACCTTGATTGCACTGGGGGTGGACCAGGAAATAAAGGGGAAGCCAGGAGAAGAAATTGTGTTTATTGGTATGGCGATACTCCGCTTATGCCTCGCCTCCGCTTGGTTGGATCCGAACCCCCGGGTTTCACCAGTGGTCGTCTTGTCTATTAGCAAATTACAATTTTGAAAAAGCCATCTATGCAAAAAGGAGATTGCGCTCACAAATTAAAGGATTATAAATTTGGGCACCATTAACAAGACGGATTGAGAGGAATACGCAAGCCACAAAACCCAACTCTTATTTTTCTCATCTTTTTTCAAAAACAAAAAACTACAGAGGGTAGCCAACTCCTTGCGGGTGGGGTCGGAGGGAGGGTGGTATTATTTTTGAGTAGTTTAAAATAAAAAAACAGGGGTAAAAACGTAGTGCATAATTCTTTTTTCGTTGCATTGTTGTTTTCTCTTCTTCGCAGCCTTCTGGTGATAATGAATTGTAATTATGACATATACTATTGTTAAATTATGCAGTAATAAAAAATAAAAAAAGAGAAGGATAGAGGAGGTGAATGGGAGAACGAGAAATGAAAATACAGAGGTTTCAGGGATGTTATGGTTAGAAATTAGCGTTTAAGAAACCTTAATTATTCACTGAAAAAACACAGGTTTCAGAGACTTTATAGTTAGTCTAACATTTCACTCGTACAAGAGAGATGTCATCAGTGATGTCACTGACCATTTCATGAGTGATGGAATATGTGACATCATCAGCAGTGCTTTGAGAGGGCGTGAGTTATAGTTAGCTCAGATAACTATAAAGCCTGAATATCTCTGGTTTTGTACGAGTGAAATGTTAGACTACCTAGAGCGTCCCTGAAACCTGTGTTTTTTTTCAGTGAATATATATATATATATATATATATATATATATATATATATATATATATTTAAATAATAAAAAATATGTTGGAGTTAGCTGGGACCCCGGGGGCACAAACAAAGGATTTCCCGCAAAGGAACAACCGGAGCCCCCTGAGCAACAAGAAAGTACGAATATTACCTGGCAGGCATGACTGAAGGTAGAGTGGCACTCAACTCAACTTGTGGATTACTCGGAGGAGTGACGACGGGAGTGGGAGCTTTTCTTATTCTGAGGTGGAAAGCCAACAGGTACGTGGAATTTGTTGCGAACAGGGGAGGAGGTGTGCACCAAGGCATATACCCTATCAGCAAATACCAGACGTAGAGTATATGTACATTGGGACAAATTGGGACTAATTACAAATTGTAATATATCCACCAAGCATGACCGCCGACACGCTTAAAAATAGAGAAACAGCGGCGGAGGAAATGTTTTCGGACGACCCAGCTGTAACTCACAATACAAATAAAGAGACTGAAGGAGACAGTAATGGCAGAAACAAGGGACTCAAGGAGAATTATCGGGTATTAGAGAAACTAAAAAGACAGGAACAATGAAAGTGGTGGGAGGCTAGATCATTGCAGAGGTATCTCGATGTGGGGAGGATCCCTAGGAGTCTTCGCATCATGATCGCCCCCAGCTACAAAACACCTAATCCACTGATGATGGCGGAGTGGGCCCAATGCAATTTGGAATCTTCACGTCGATTAGTGGGCATATTAGTAAAATATGCGGAAATAGACAAAACAGAATTCCAAGAAAAAATAGATTCACTAGAAATTGAGATTCAACAGCAAGGGGATCCACAGAGCAGACAGAAATTGCAGGATGAAATGACAAGTCGACTCAGTAAAGAAGAAGACAAAATCAAAGCAAGAAAAACATATAAATGTAAGCGTGACCGGGATGACTACGCTAATGGCCAAATATTTACTTTCGCTAGGAGATATGATTCGCTAAGAACAGCAACAGCGAATCGGTGAACGCAAGGAGCCAACAATAAAGAATCAAATCAACAACAAACTGAGTCGGTGTCTGGGTCCGAATTAAGTTCTGCATTAGATAGTGAATCGGACACCGAAAACACAAGGAGAAGACAAGAACAAGGGGCTATAAGACTAACGTTGGGGGAAGTGCTGGACATTTTAAAAAGAAGTCGGAGAGAAACACTGCGACCCCAAAACAAGGGACCTGCCGTAGCAGGCGTACCCAGAGGAGAAGGGGGAGAAGACAAGCCCAGAGAAATAGGAGAAAACAAGAGGAGGGGGCGAGGTCGAGGCAATCGGAGATAAAAGAGGCCGACACTGATGAAACCATTACCACTGATCCCAGTATCACTGCAGAAAATACCATCATTGATCCATCTGGCCAACATTAATCTGACAAAAGCAGAGGAGCAATTATTTTCACTAGGCCTTTCTTATTGCCCAGAATCCAATTTTGATTATGTACAAACTAGGGCAGACATTTACCGTTTTATCAGAAAATTAAAGCTTGCTAAATTTCATCTTTTAAAAGCAACAAAGGACAAAACAGATACTAATGAAATACTGAACAGTGGAAATGAATCAATGGGCCTAATGGTATCTGATTTAGAATTATTGCAAGATATGCATGAACTTCAACTGGGACAATTACAATCTGCTAGTAATATGGACGTACAAACAAATCAGGTTGCTCATGGTCAGAGACCAGAAATATTACCAGTAAGAGCTGTCAAACCCAGCACCCCGTTTAAGACGAAGTCTAAATTTGTACCCATCATGCCACGAGATTCCCTTGACATTTTTAGTGAGAAATTGGTGGCACAGATTAAAAGTTTAAATTACTCCCTGAATAAATCAAAGACTAAATACACTTCTCAAGAAAGAAGTTACTATTCTTTCATGAAAAAGTTGAGCAATAACAAAAAGGTGGTCATAAGAAATGCAGATAAGGGTGGGAACATAGTGCTCTGGCCCTTAGATCAGTATTTGGAAGAAGCTTATAATCAACTTAAGGATCTGGAATGTTATCGGAGGAGCTCCTTTTCCAAGTATAGGCAAATGGAGGAACAATTTTTCTCTTTGCTTCTGGCATGGAAGAGTGTGGGGCTGATTAATTGGGACGAGTACCAGTTTTTGAAAAAGGACCATCCGACCATGCCGGTCATGTACTTTGTACCAAAGATACATAAGAATATTATCGAACCACCGGGCAGACCCATTATTGCTGCATGCAATGGACCCTTAGAAAATGTGTCCAGGTATATAGACTATTTTTTACAGGAACATGTGAGAGGATTGAAATCGTACGTGCAAGATACAAGTGATTTTTTTAGAAAGGTTAAATATATAAAATGGGATGAGAATTACTTGCTCATAGCCTTAGATGTTTCATCCCTGTACTCTTATATCAGAAATGTAGATGGTCTTAGGGCAGTAGAATATTTCCTGTCGAATAGAGCCATACAATATGTACAACACAATAAGATGCTCCTGAAAATGCTGATATTCTGCCTAGATAACAATCTATTCACCTTTAATAATCAAATGTATCATCAAACTCAAGGAGTTGCCATGGGGGCCAGCTTTTCCCCCAGTTATGCTTATTTATTCATGGGCTAGTGGGAGGAGCTGGTCCTCATGAGGCAGTACGAACATATATTCATGACACATATTGTAAGCTGGCTAAGATTTATTGACGACTTATTTATCATATGGAAAGGAACTGAACAAAGTGCGTTAGATTTTATAGAACATTTAAATGAGAATAATGTCAATCTCAAATTTACGTATGCTATAAGTAGAACAGAAGTTACATTTTTAGATGTGCAAATCAAAATAGTAAACAACAGTCTCACAACTACACTGTTTAGGAAACCTACTGCAGGTAATACGCTATTACATGCATCTAGTGCTCATCCCACTCACCTCATTAACAGCATCCCTTATGGGGAAATGCTAGGTATACGTCGTATATGTAGCGATGAGGTTGAAGCGGAAAAAATGAAAGCAGAATGCCGCAACCGCTTTTTGGTAAGAGGATATAAGAGCAAGGTCATTGAAGCAGCTATAGTCAAATCCCCAAAAAAACCAGAACAGACCTGCTACGATATAAGAAAAAGTCTGACAACAAGAATAATACAATGGAACCTATCAGACTTATATTAGGGCTCTCCAAACAAGAAAAACAACTTCGTACCATCATTAGGCGCAATTGGCCAATAATAAGAGATGATCCCATCATAGGGAACTCATAGCGAATAACCCTTCAATTACTTTTAGAAAAACCTCTAGCATGGGCAATGCATTAGTAAAAAGCAGCCCAGAAGACCAGAGCAAAACAACATGGTTAACAGCTAGAAAGGGATTCTTTAAATGTACTACGTGTAAAGCTTGCCAGCAGGGAATTAACACCAGCTCCTATCGTACAGCATTTGATAATGAAATACATAATATCAAACAGCATTTAACATGCAAGACTGAATTTTCAGTCTACGTTTTAGAGTGCAGCTGTAATCTTAAATATATAGGAAGCACCAGACTGCAAGTACACAAAAGAATTTTACAACACTTGAGGGCCATCACTAACAATGATGCCACTTACCCAGTTGCGAGACATTTCAAGGAGTTTCATGATAACAATCTCAAAGACCTTAGGTATTATTCAATAGAGTCAGTACAACAGAGGATTTGCACACATATTTATGAATTAATGATTTTCCAATGGCTCATGGTCGGTATTTTAGAAATATTTTATCATGTTTTAAGGGTTTCTATGGGGTGCATATTGTGAGGATTTCCAGAGATTTTGATACATATCTTCTATTGATTTTTTAGAAAATGTTAATTCTTAGCTTATTGGTTTTTATTTGAATTCACCATGTGGATTCCTTTGAAATGTTGATATATATTTTCTACTATATGGGAAGATTGCATATTATTCAGCATTTTTCAGGGGGTCCCAAATAGATTTGATCTTGATCTGTGCTTCTGATGGAATCAGAAATGTCATGAGGTTATAGCCCTTCCGGATTAGAGGGAACGATGTATTAGAGTTGTGACCACAAGATCGGATTTTATACATATCTGTATTTATCTATATTTATATTTTTATATTGAATGTTTTATGAAAATGTTTAATATATGTATTTATATGTAATATACTTATTCTAATCACAATCGCATACATTCCAGTAGTAGGGGATAGATTTTGTAATATACAGAAATGGAGAGAAAGCCTTAGCTTCAACCCCAACCACTGGCCCTCATAAACCTCTTATATCTATATCCTATATCCTAGGTCCCAACTTTTTCTGTCATAAATATAAGTATAATTTATTATAAAATACAGCTAAGATTTATAATTAAAAATAAATTCTTGGTTAAGCTTATTGGTTAAATTAAATTTTAACAAATAAGATCACAATGTATCAGTACATATATATATGGTTGTATGTAACATAATTACAATCATTATATAGTATCTTGGTAGCACACAGCACTTTAAAGATTTATTAATATTTGATTCTTTGCACATTTTTCTATTTTCTCTTTCTCCTTTTGTTTATTTATTTATTATAGGGAATCGCCTTATTATTTCAAGCCATTTTTAAATGCACTTTCATGACATTTGGAACATTAAGACCCACCAAGATTGGTAGTTAATTATGCATTTAAGCATTTATTACTTTGACTATACCATCTCATGAGGGCTCAGGCAACATTTCTAGGCAATCTGTACAATTATGGTTGGACACAGGAATAAGGTGTGTTTAAAATGTAGAACTCTAAATGCATATATATATTTTTCCAAAAAATGTATTTATACAAATATATATATATATACAATATGCAGAAAGGTTTTACCACATAAAGGAAATTGCAGTATGTTGTCTATGTCAACTAATGTAAATGAGGCACTAGCACTTTAAAAATGGCATTCACAGTTCAGAGCGTGTCATGTGATCAAGGCCGAGGGACGGCCGAAACGCGTCATGGCGGACTAACTTGGTGGTATAAAACAATAAATTAATTTAGAAGCACGGATTTGGGTCCACACTCGTTTTTTCTGGGAGAGGAGTGGAACAAGAAACTAAAAATAAATAAATAAATATAAATATATATATATATATATATATATATATATATATATATATATATATATATATATATATATATAAAACGTCTCACCAAGTGTATCTCATACACAGAGGCACTCCTCCCCAAAAACGACACAGCATATCCGAAGTTCCTTCACAAGATTTTAATGTGCTTCAAGCCAAAGGTTTTACCCAACGCGTTTCGACGAACATATCGTCTTGGTCACGGGTAAGTATCTGTTTGATTTCAACAGTTAAATACAGTTACACGAAAAGAAAAGGACAACGGCACTTTGCACGAGTCTGGCATTCATTAACATCAAAAGAGGACTATTGTTAGTGTCCATGCCTGATTGAAATTTTGGCGGCCATCTTTGAATGGTAATGTACTCGTAATGTTGCCGACTACATTCTCAATAAAGTTATACAATTCATAATTAAGACTTTAGCGGCCATCTTTAAACGGTAACATACTTATAATGTCAACCTTTGTAATTCCATCTTAATAAAGTTATATCTTTCGAAAACAACCGTAACGCGAACAAAATAATGACGAGAACAATTATTAATTCATGTTACTGCAAACATATCAGTATCAGCAATTTACCAATAACAAATTAATCCTCTGTTCTCTTTTTTATGTGTCATTCACACATTTTAAATTCATTCAACTTTGTTCTTAGGTTACATTTCCATCGTATTATGGGTCTAAAGCCAGAAGGCACACATCATCATCGTCGTGTCCTACCCAAGTGGGTGAATATTCCCAGACTTAAAATAAATGAATAAAGGAGTGTTCTATCCAAGTGGTTGGCCTGAACTAATATCTGAAAACAAGATATCCCTATAATAATCCTTTCTACTGTACATAATATAATTTTAGTACCAACTTGCATAGTCGATTTGACTATTTCTTC
This sequence comes from Triturus cristatus, assembly GCF_964204655.1. NCBI lineage: Eukaryota > Metazoa > Chordata > Amphibia > Caudata > Salamandridae > Triturus > Triturus cristatus. The sequence continues at coordinate 407,637,627 of NC_140593.1, forward strand.
TTAATTCAATAACAAGAGTCTTTCAACTTAAATATTGTATCTTGAAACAAGATCATGCCCATGTGGGCAACAATTGATTCTATACCGCTTATTCTGACTCTTGTGATTATGCTTCTATTGGCACTTTCAATCTTGATTGTTGCCTCTTTCATCCTTTATTCTACGTCTGGGGTCACCTAATAACGAAACAAAATTCAATCAGACTAGTCCTCTTAAAATTCTAGCGCCGATATTGTCCAACTAAAAGGGTTAATACAGATTAAACGTAGAGCAGTTCAGAGCTAAATTACTGGCAGCTTAACAGGAGATAATACATGAGGTTAAGAACATACGCCAAGAAATTAGAAATGGAAATCTGAACATTTCAATTATACAGCAAAGTCTTACAACACCATTGGGGTTTCAGGAAAAATGATAGCCATAACAGTTAAAATGTACATCCCAATTCTGAAAGGACTTACAGTTTCCTAATTAACACATGTTAAACTCAGTCGCCTAAATGCCAGGACAGTTCTTCCTCTGAATTGGTTTGAGTGCTTATCACTGCGCTGGGCAACTATGTTGTGGCATTTTGTGGGCGGCAGCCCTGCCGCCGAGGATCACCATCCCACGATCCAGGGAGCCATGCGGTTTGCTATGCAAGCAGATCGCAGATGTGGAGCAGTGATGTTGGGATTGAAAGCATACCCGCAAGCAGAGGTTCATTCAGGGCTTGAGATTTGCCAGCAGAACTATTAGCGCTATAAAACCCATACAAGGATCATTACAAGTACTACAAGGTCCAGAAGTCTATGCACAGTGCTCAGGGGAGCAGCCAATTAACGAGTGTGCAATGGTTTTTGAATTAGTGGGCGTTGTCATAAATGCGCACTCTTCACTGTCACAGCCTCTGAGGTGGCAATGTGGTGATATTTAGTTCTAAGATTCCTATGAGACGAAAATTTCCAAACAAAGTTCAACCACTTCAGTTCCTTGTTGGAAAATTTCAAGGAGATCTGTCGACTGGGTGCCAAGAAAATGGGGAGGGACAAAAAAAAATTCACATATTTATTCCTATCGAAAATTTTGGAAAGCCATACATTAAATTGGCTCAACTGAATTACACCATATTTAACAGAAAATTAGAACTTTACTCAGTAAGCATTTTTTTGGTGCAAATCCATTCATTTGTGAGAAATTTACATTTAAAGAGGACCTCTGGGTGTTTTGATCTGTCAGCCTTGCTCATCGGGCACCCCCGCATGTGGCAGTACCTTGACACAGTACTGCTTTGTTGACTATGGATAATGGCAGACATTGGCACAGCCCCAACATTGCACATTGTCTGAATGCTCTGAACGTTTGTGTGCACTTAGTAATTGCCGCTTAGAGATTGTTCTGGCTGCACTGAGGAGGCTCTGTTGCTATATCAACCTCTTGGCACCAGAACTCTATGACATGCGGTGTTTGCGGAGATTATGCTTCCTGCATAGTAATGGTGCCATTAGCCAAAACAAACGTTACTGTTTGCATTCTAGTTGTTATGTGGCCCGCATTACATAGAAAGACGCGACCGCGGGGTGATGTCCTTAAGGCTGTCTTTTTAAATGGACCCTGCCCTTGCCTATGTGCTCGTGATTAGCGTAATCCTAATCCTGTCAGCAGCTATCTCATGCAGCTTCCAAGTCTACAAAATCACAATAGGATTTGAGGATTTATCTTGCACTAGCAAATGTCATGTGGAAAGAGACTTAAATATCTAAGACCTCCTGAGGCTTTATGAGTGTGTCAAACGTCGGATGGTAGCTACTTTCTATAATGTACTTTAAGAGTATGATTGAAATCTTTTAAAACAACAATGCATGAATGATTGAGCGTTAAGGAATCCCGGTGTAAATTCTGATACACTCTCCCTGAAAAGTCAGAGTTGATTTTAGAAGCGCTAAAGAGAACAGATTGTGCTTGTAAATGAGTCTCTTGACACTTCATAAAGTGCACAAACTGGCTAGGTAAGGCACATACTCAAAAAGGTATGAAAGGTTTGAAATGCAGCACAAAGAAAGAATAACTCTTGAATCCTGAGAATGGTCTATGACAATTACTACCAAGGGTGAATGATTCTTTAATGCTCAGCAACTCTAATGCCTGAAAGTCATGCCAGTATGTGAAGCAACACGTTTAGGTCCCCATACAGGTAAGAGGGTTTCTAGTCACATGCACTATCTATTTAAATTTTAATTATTGTATTGTACCTCCATTTTAAATCGCCACACTAATCCTTGATCGTCGCTGTTCCAAGTCTCCCTACGTGCAGTACCCTCCCCAAAACTCTTCCCCATGTCCAGCCACTCAGAACTTCTAGTGTAATTAATTACAGAGTCAGTGCTGCCAGAAGGTGGGCATTGGAGGGTACTGCTCCTGAGGAACACATCTCCTGACAGAATCACTAGGCCAAATGTATTTTTTCCTCCCAGACAGTACCTTCACAATTTTGCCCATAGAAGATGTATGCTGTATGTTGGCCTCAGTACAGAAATACCTCACCGCAGCTTGGCTCGAGATAGCGGTGTTAGCTAGTCAAGTGACACAGTTTCAAGTTCAGGTAGGAGTGCCATTGCATCACACTCTAGGGTGACCCATACTGATACGAACCTGCCTCTAGTATTAGTCACGGCCCCCCATACCCGTCCCTTTGGCCCCACCTGAGTGATTCATGGATGATCCCAGTAAGGTCCAAACGTTCTTGACCCAGGACCAGCTCCTTTTTTTGGTTCGGCCAAATTCATTTCCTAATGCAGAATCTCAGATAGCCTTTATAATTTCGTACCTAGGTGGGGATGCAGCACAGTGGGCAGTCCTGTTAGTAAACAATGACAAGCCCCTGATTTACCACTGAAGGAATTTAAAGCCCAAATTCGAGAAGATGTTTGATTGAACAACAATTACTGGATCCACGGATCGCAAATTGGTAGAACTGAGACAAGGAAACAAGGACCTGGTCTCTTACCTTATTCAGTTAACAGCCTGAAATTTGAAACTCATTGGCCTGCAGACCAGAGGGCAGCCATATTTTATCAAGGTCTAAAAGATGACTTAAAGGTCTTGACTGCCCAGGTAGATCCCCAACTGCAATCCGTAGACAATTTATTTGCCCTCACCTTGCGCCTAGGCCATACACTTTCCGAATGAAAGAGGGACAAGAGAAATCCAGAGTTTTGCACGAATGTGCGTACCAAGGATAAGGGACCAATAGTGACTCCAAATCCAAGTGAGCCCATTGAAATCAGGGGAGTTAAAAAAAAACCTAACTCAAGAAGAAAAGGAAGCCAGATAAAAAAAGAGGCCTCTGCCTCCACTCTGGAATAAAAGTGGCATTTCGGCGTAGAAAAAAGAGGAAGTTTCGCAGAGGATCCATGATAAGCCTCACCCTAAGGCTCTAGTATCTAGACTCGGAAAAGTATACAGCTAACACCTTGCAATCTTAGAACCCCCCCACTTAACCTTGAACGCGCAACTAGCCATGGACAAAAGGATGGAGGATATTGTGTTGATGTTCGATTTTGGGGCAACAGGTAATTTCATTGACTCAGCTTATTGCACTAGGCTAAAAATCCTTCTTGAACCAAAAGAAAAACCAGAGACAGTACGCGCTGTTGATGGATCCCCACTCACATCAGGTCTTATCACACACCATACAATAGCATTACAGTGAAATCAGGGTACTTTGGCTCATCAGGAACAACTCAGGTTTGACGTAATAGCAGCCCCATAATTTGGAATTATTTTGGGGATGCCTTAGCTCACCCTCCATAATCCCTGAATAGACTGGGCCAAAAGGTCCATAACATTCAATTCCAAATGGTATACTCAAGCGTGCCTCCCTCCAGAGACAGCCAAGACAAAACAACCTGATCCAGGCCACTTCATCGTACTTGCTACAGCACAAAAACACTCAAACAACGACTGCTGTAAAATCATAGCAACAGCAACAGAACAAGACACCAAGCTCCCAGCAATACATGCCGAGTTTCTAGACGTCTTCAGTTTCATCAGTGCGGCAACTCTACCACCACACCTCAGGTATGACTGCAATTTTGATCTTGTGCCTGGGCCCAAAATCCCCTACAGCAGAATGTATGCCCTCACCGAACCGGAAAATCAGCGCCTGGGGGACTACATGGACAAGTATTTACAGAATCATTTCATCCGCCCATCAAAGTTACCATCAGCATCTCCTCTCTTCTTTGTGTCAAAAACAAACGGCGAGTCACAAACTTGCATTGACTATTGGGCATTAAATAATATCACCAGAACGAACAAGTACGCCCTACCACTCATCCCGGTCCTCCTGGATCAAGTTCGGTCAGCCAGTATCTATACCAAATTAGACCTTCGAGGCGCATACCATCTGGTGCGCATCAGATCTGGCGACGAATGGAAGACTACATTTCGAACACTCTGGGTTGCTTAAGTATTGTGTTATACCTTTTGGTCTTTGCAATGCCCCTGCTGCATTTTAATTCTTTGTCAATGATATCCTACAGGAATATCTGGACAGGTTTGTATGGTGTATATCGATGATATACTGATCTATTCCCCCTCGTTGGAAAAGCACGTGAGACATGTTCAAACTATTCTGGACACACTGAGGCGTCATGGGCTCTTCTGTAAACTTACCAAGTGTGACTTCCATGTCACAAGAGTGGAGTTACTGGGATTCATACTCATGCTCCAAAGAATTGCTATGACTGAAAGAAAGATTAAAGCCATTAAGAACTGGCCAGCTCCTCAAACAGTAAAAGAGATACAGCGGTTCTTGGGGTTTGCAAGCATTTACCACAGGTTTATAGAACACTTATTGGCAAAAGCTGCTCCCTTATCTAAACTCTTGTGCAAGGGAGTCTCTTTCCATCGGACCTCAGAAACCCACAAATCCTTTCAGACACCCAAAAACTACTAACAACTGCGGTTTTATCCCAAAGAGATACAAACACTGGCCAACTCCACCCTGTGCCATATCTGTCTAAGAAAATGATCCCAGATGAAGTAAAGTATACAATCGCTGAAAAAGAGCTACTGGTGATACGTCTGGCATTTAAGGAATGATGTCACTATCTGCTGGGAGCAAAACATCCTATAACAGTTTTCAAGACCACCACAATTTACAGTTTCAATGGTGTGCCCGAGCCCTAACTTCTAGGTGGCTCCGCTGGACTCTGTTCTTTGCAGAATTTGATATCATCACCTGCCATCTGGGGAGCAACAACAACAAAGCTGACATACTCTCCAGGCAAGACCTTATGACACCAAAAGCTGAGTCGCAACCCGTCTCTATGGTACCCCAAAAGAAATTATAGATGTTACTACAATGGATGATTTTTTGCAATACTAAGGCAAGACAAGTCAGAAAGATGCATGACTTTATGGCAAACACGAGAATTAACAAGACAAATCAAAGAAGGTGTGCCTTTCCAGAGGAAAAAACTGAAATACCCTCAAGGAACTTACGACAGGTGCCGCATTGTTTTCATGACTATCAGATGGCAGGCCATCCAGGCCAGTCCCGCACCTCAGAATGACTAAACAGAAACCTTTGGTAGCCAAGTTGTAGAGAAGATACAATCCAGTATTTTCAAGACTAGTATCCCTGTAGCCAAGCAAAGACAGACAAAAAAAGAGAGGCTTACCACATCCACTCCCTACACCTCATCCAGTATGGGTAAATATCTCACTGGATCTAATCACTTCGATCCCGAAGGACCAAGGAAAGACTGCCATTTAAGTCATTGGGGCTTGGCTGTCCAAGATGGCATACTTCATGACCTGTTCTGGTGTAACCGACAGCCGCAGAAGTAGTCACCTTCTTATTGACACATGTAGTGCGACTTCATGTCCTCCCAAAGAAAATAGTTTCAGTTCACGGCGCACAGTTTACTTCCAAATTCTAGAAAGCCTGGTGCTCCGCATTGCAAATCCAAAGTCACCTCTCCACAAGCTTCCACCCTGAAACAGTTAGCCAGACAAAGCAAGTCAACCAGGATCTAAAGCAGTATCTATGATGCTTACATCAAACTCTTCAAAGTCATTGGTGTCTGCTCTGGGAAGCTGAATTTGCGTTCAATAACATGCAACATTCCTCCATGCAGATGTCCCTCTTTTTCGCCAACTACGGTTTTCATCCACAATACTTGCCCTTCCTACAACCACAGATTGCACAAGATCTGCCAACCTTCTCCCAGAGATTGAGGCAAGTATTGGCACTGGCTAATGTCAGTCAGCCCCTTCCTTCCAGCAGAGAGATAAAGTGTAGCTGTCCACCAAGCACATCCATTTCAAGCATCCGCATATATTACAACCCAGGTTTATTGAACCATTTCCGTTTAAAGACATTATCAACCCAGTCGCAGTGTGGCTTGTTCTTTCCCCGACCATGAAAATGCACCCTGTGTTTCATGCCTCACTGCTTAAACCGGCATCTGCCAAAGCTAGGTTCCGTCCCCCTCCAGTGCTAGTGGGTGACCACCTGGAATACGAAGTGCAGGTGATTAAGAGAGTGCAATGCCGTAAAGGGAAACTGTGGTATATAATTTCATGGAATGGCTACGGCCTAGAGGAAGACTCTTGAAAGCCTCTGCCATCCATTCATGCCCCGCGTCTCCCCTCACGTTTCCATGCTAAGCATCCAGTTCTCTAACTCCACCCATATGCTGGGTCTTGAAGGGGGGTCAATGTCACGATCTGTCAGCCCAGGCCCTCGGGCACCCCAGCATGTGATAGTACTTTGGGTAGTGTGAAGACATTGGCACAGCCGCAATATTCGAATTCGTATTCGAATCAGCTTCCCATTCATGTCCGGATCATCTCCAATTCCGAAAGCTCCTTAAGCCCATCCTATTTTGATCCCGCACCTCAGCTATTCCTGCAGCCCTGTCCGCAGCGCAGAGATATTCTTCGGGGGTCGATTTGGGCGCTTTATAAATAAATATAAATATAAATAAAATAAACATTGCACATTGTCTGAATACTCTGAACGTGTGTGTGCACTTAGTAATTGGCGCTTAGTGATTGTAATGTCGCCACTGAGGAGGCTCTGTTGCTTTGTCAACCTCTTGGCAGCAGAACTCTATGTCATGCGCTGATTGTGGAGATGATGCTGTCCTTCACGGTAATGGTGCCATGCATAGCATCTACTACCATTAGCCTAAAATAGCATTACCGTTTGCATTCCAGTTATTCTGCGTGTTGTTAGAGACGAAGGACTGGGGGGGGGGTCACCTTCATATTATTTGCTTAATCATTCTAAAACCATTTAATTCATTTCCCTCTGAGCTTTTGCCCTAAAAAATGGAACAAAGTAGCAGTAAATGAGCCAAGGCGTCTGTTGATGTCTTCAAGCTGGAGGAAGGAGGAACGTCCTCCTTGGAGGTAAGTAGAGTTATTGGACCTAGTCAGTCTACTTTCTCAAGGTGAGTGAGTGTCTTGACCTTTGTTCCTTTTAGGCTTACCACAGTCTTGCCTCTTCCTGCACCCAGACTGTCTCTGGGAGAGCCCCTGATACTTCTAGGAGCAAAAGGGACAATAAAAGGACATTTTGCCGTCTCCACGCGCAAGTGTTTTCGCACCTGCTGCATGGTGGCAAGGAAATGTCCTTTTGTTGTCCCTTTCGGCAGGTGTGAAAACTCTTTCTTGTGCAGCAGGCTTCATTGCAGGAGGACCAGGACATGCACTGAAGACAAAGGGGCTGCTACTTCAACAAAGAATGGAGCATTTCAGGAGGCCAGTCTGGGGCAGTTTGAAATACATGCATTGAACTGAATTATTTTGTTTAAAGACTTGCAAATACTTTTTTTACCGAGCTTCCTGCTCGTTCACTATCCCATATGAGAGCTCCTTAAAATACGTGCCATCAGGATGCCTGTAGAGCAAGTCTGGTTTTAGGGTTGTGTTGTGTGTTCAGCAGTTTTCAGGCAAACAGTAAAATGTCAAAATGACTGGTGATTAATGTTCCTGTTGGAGATAGATGGATCTTTGCCTGATGGCATTTTTGACTTTTCATAAAGTAGTGTAGAGGGTTAATATGCCTGCTGCAAACAACGTGTACCATGCAAATCACAAAACTGTATTTATGTGGCTAGGTTACTGCTTGACTGGTATTTATGTGGCTAGCTCAAGTGGTTACTGCTTTTGCCACAGAGATATTTTTGTTACTTGCAATTCATAAATCTCATAATCCTAATTTAGCATAGTGACCTATGAATTGCTATCAAAGAGCTGCATGCAAACTGCACAGTATAGGTTAGAACTTTATGTTTTTTTCCCGGGCTTTCATTATCCTAATGTTGCTAAAACTTTTTGCTTGGGCAGAAATAGAGTCTCATTAGTAATGCCAACCCCAACCACTGGAGTATGTTTTAAATCCTGAGTTTGTGCTTCTCTAGACTAAACACTCTTAAAATATACTGCCGACTAGTATTGATGACGTGATTCCTATATCCTTTAATCCTCATTGCCTTCTATAACATTTTCTATAGACTGATTTACACACATATGATTCATTGTCTCTGTACAATGTACATGTGTGATGTAAAGATGAAGTACACTGTTAGAGGGTGATAGTGAGGGAAACCATGGAGAACGAGGTCATTGGGGATCACTAAAAAAGATTGTTGCATGTGTGCCACCACAGGCGCTATGAAAGTAGTGTGTTGCTCATCGTGGAGTCACACCATACACACATAAGCTCATTGTTTGACAGTGCTACCTTTTAAGGATTTGCCTAGTCTCATTCCCATTATTAAGTCAGTTGGCTTTTTTTTTTTAACAAAAGGTTCTTAATCACTTTGCAATGGGTTTAATAGTGCCCCCTTAATTGATATGTGAATTCTTTGAATATATGATTTTTTTAAACAAAATATATATTTTTTTTATTTAATATTTAATAACTGTTTTTATCTAAATGTAAAACTATCACTGTACATGGCGTTGATCCAGGTCGGGCCCAGCACTTCTGTCAGCAGCCGCAGCCAAGGCTGGAAAAGCACAGCTTCAATACCTGTTTGTGCTGTGTGCCTCTGTTTGGAAGGGGCCGGGAGGGGTGATCAGTCAGTGCTGAAAAATGTGTGTTTTGCCTGAAAATGAAATCATGTTTTCCAAAGCAGTTGCCCAGAGGAACACAAGTCTAGTCCATGTGTCAGGAACTCCAGATTGAGGGTGAACCCGAAAGAAAATAGTCAAGGGCGGAGCCTGTGGCCCGGAAAAAGTTGGGAGGCGTGATGGCACCGGAAGTGTAAGGTCACCCAGTCAGGTTGGAAGCAGGTGCTTACCCGGAAGGAAAGGCATGATGGTACCTACCGGAAGTGAAAGGTCACCCGGTCGGGTTGGAAGCAGAAGCTTACCCGGACTAGAATGCGTGGTGGCACCGGAAGTGAAAGGTCACCCGGTCGGGTTGGAATCAGACGCTTACCCGGAACGAAACGCGTGGTTGCACCGGAAGTGAAAGGTCACCCGGTGGGGAAGTGAATGATGGCCGGCACTGAATGTAGGGCACAGTGCTTCTGGCTATGGTACAGAGGTCACAGGCTTTCAAATGAATTGAAGTAATGCATGTGGAGTTACAGCTCATTGAAGAGGGAAAACTCAGCACATGGGTCCTGAAGGCTGATTTGCACTCCTGCACACTGCCTTTCACATATTCCATCTCTTGTAATGCAGGGTATTCATATGCCCGCAGTGAGACTTACTCGGGTAGAGGTGCCTTCCGAGGCCTGGCACATGCTGATGGTGTCCACAGATGCATTGTGGCCAACAGGAGCCGGCTTGCAACCGAGGTCCCATAGACCTACAATGGTTGTAAGCAGGCAACCTGGGGTCAGGAGGTGCAAGAGGCTGGACCATGCCACAAAAGAGCGGCTACTCAGACTGGGGAAGGTCATCAGAAACGTTCACTCACTGTGTTTGTGTAGTAGCTTGTCATGAGGTAGAAAAGAAAATCGGACCGGCAGTCAATGTGGAAGTTAATATATGAGGTGAAAAGACAACAGAAATCAAGAAAACCTGAAGCTGGGAACTCTATAGAGCTGGATGGAAAGAGGTTGGGAGGAGGTACCAGAACACTATCGTGTGCTGATTGTGTAGATTATGCTATCCTGAACAGTAATGGTGCCATGCGTAGCATTTACCATTACCCTAAAGTAGCATTACTGTTTGCATTCTAGTTATTCCGCGGCCCGCATCACGTACAATGGCACGGCTGCCATCTTGGGTGATATCTTTGTGGCCGCTTAATTAAATGAGCCCGCCTTTGCCTATGCGCTCGTGATTAGCACAACCCGATCCTGGCAGCAGCCATCTCTGTGCCGCTTCCCAGTCTATAGCATCACAGTAGGATTTGAGTATTTACCTTGCCCTAGCGAATGTCAGGTGGAAAGAGACTTAAAGATCTGAGACCTTGAGAGGCTTTACGAGTAAGTCAAATGTCGGATGGTAGCTACTTTCTCAAATGTACTTTGAGAGTATAACTGAACAGCTGTAAAACAACAGCACACAAATGATTGAGCATTAAGGAGTCTGGGTGGAAATTCAGAGACGCTCTTACTGGAAAGTCAGAGCTGATGTTAGGAGAGCAAAAGAGAACACAACATGTTGTAAACGAGTTTCTTGACACTTCTTAAAGTGCACAAACCAGCTAGGAAAGGCGCAAATTCAAAAGGGCATGAAAGGTGTGAAACACAGCACAAAGAAATCTGAAAATGAATCCTTGAATATAAGTAATAATAGATTATAAATAACTCTTGAATCCTTAAAGGCCTATGACAATTACTACCAAAGGATGAATGATTCTTTAATGCTCAGCAACTCCAATGCCCGAAAGTCGTGCCAGTGTGTGAGGCAACATCTTTAAATCCCCATACAGGTAAGAGGGTTTCCTATAATAATGCGGTAACCCCTTGATAGAGGCAGCAGGCTTGCCTTGTATTATGATGTGGTCACCCCCAGACAAAGCCAGTAGATTTGTATTATTTAAAATTACACACCTTTTTATTGTGATGAGAGCTCTCATTGCCTGGCTGTGTACTTGAGAAGTTTGCAGCCCCTAGAAGAGTGGGTGCTGGCCTTGTTCGCTACATTATGGTTAAGGACGGTAGTAAGGTCATATTTTGCATTTTAAAAAACCTATAAATTCACTGAAAAAAGGCTAAAGTGACGTTGAATTGAATTGAATTAAAATGTATAAAGCGCAACAAATACCCGAAGCCGTCTTGGCACGTTATTGTTAGGCAGGATAATAAGGTCTTACTTTATGTTAAAAAACCTCAGTAATCCACGGGAAAAAAACAAAGGTTAAAGTGATGTTATAGTTGGATCCAATAAGAATATCTTACTTTATATTGAAAAACCTTGGAAATTCTCTGAAAAAATCAAAGGTTAAACTGATGTTATAATTAGGTAGAAATGTCAATTAAAACATACATTCAAAAAGAAAAAAACTGAAATTTACCAGTTTACCGAATTAACTATAACTTGCACCCCTTCCATGCACTGCTTATGACCTCACATATTACATCACTCATGACATGTTTATTGGCTTCATTGATGATATCACTGATGACATCTCTAATGACATCATTTTTTACTTCACTGATGACATCACTGATGACATCATCCACCATAATGGCGTTCAATTCACTCTACAAGCCAGTTCCAGGTATTACACTGCAATTGTTTTAAAGTTCACGGCAAACACCGCACTATAGTGTTCATATAATATAACATTTTTTTAATTAATAGGCTATTTCAGAATATCTGCTGCTTATTCGACCTTTTAGTTTTCATTTCTATTTGACACTTTGGGACTGATGCTCCGGATCTATGAAATGCTGCACAGAATTCCTTCTCATTTTTAAGTGAATATTACGACCTTGAAATGCCCTATTCTGTTGGAAGATCAGTCAGGGATTTCATTCCAAGCTTGACTGTTGATTACATCCCAGGTGCTGAAATTATCTCATCAATAATCTAATTTCAGAAGAGCAGCGTTGGGCACTCCATCTGCCTCCTTGTGAGACAGGCGAAGCTTCCTCAGAATCGATAAAACGTGAGATATGGCTGATTACAACAGCATCTGAGCCTTCACTGTGGAGATGGTAACCTTCACAACTCTGTTTTGTGAAATCAGGAGACAATGGACAGCCAAATATGTCACATCACTTTGCTTCAATGGGTTTATTATGAAGATCTTTTGCTCTGTCTTTTTATTCTACTCCTCTTTGCCTCCTATTTTCCTGAAGTAAAAAGCATTTTTATTGTTGTGTGCTGTTGGATTGCAGTTTATACAATATTTCGACCGTTCAGGCACTTTAATGCAATTTAAACTGTGAACAATGCATTTATTTTTCAGCTACCTGTTTCATGGCCCTCGCCCGAATCAGACTAGGCGCTGATTATGAGTGGGGGGTGGGGAGTGCAGTTTATTGCACCCATTAAATCTGATTCCCTGGAGTTCTGCATTTATCAGATGTGATAAAGGTCCCCTATTTACATTTTTGGGAATACCCTACAGATTGTGGTGCTTGCCACACCAGGAGCATATCTCAGCCCCCCTCCCCCTCCCCACCCTCCAACGCTGGTCCAACTGGGATAGGCCCCACCGGAAAGGGGACAATGTCACCGGGAGCACAAGCCCCAAACAGGGATCCACTTACCAGACAAGACAAATAAGGTTGGTGGGGGGGGGGGGCAACCCTGTTAATATTAAAATTCAGTCTTTCTGCCCCCAGTGGGTGATTGGGGGTTTGGCCCAGCAAGGGGGAAGAACACCCAATAGGTGTCAGGGAAATTATTTTACATAAAAATAAGGAGTGGATGACCCGCCATGGCAACAGCCATGACCCCACTTGAAAACACCCCTTAATGCCTCCCTGAGGAGACACCTGGGAATATTACTCCTAGTCTGGCTCACCAGGGGAACAGAAAGTCTGCAAGACACCAGGGATATTATTTTTTTTTAAAACAAGACGGTGTTGGGATGCACTGCACAGGCATGAGCCGTGCCCCCACATAAAAACTGGTCTGACTGACTTTTTGCTTTATGTGGTTGATCACCAAACTGACTCCTCCAGGGGTGGATAGCCCACTAGATGCTAGGGATAATTATTTTATATAAAAAAGGGGGGGTGAGCCACCCATGCTGGTATAGGCTATACTCCCACCTACAATCAGCCCCAATAGTTTTAACCTCACATGGGTGGTTGGGGGGCATTGGAGAGTTTACCCCAATTTGTCCACCTTAGGCAGGCAGAGAGCCAGAGCGTATTAGAGGGCTTACCCTCAAAGCCCACAAGATAATAAGAAAACTCTTATTTTTTTTAAAAAAAAAGAAGGGATGGTGCTGTTTGCCCAGGCATCGGACCTTGCCCATTCCAACAACTGGGCAAGCAGCCTTGCTGTCTCCCCCAGCCCCTTATAGGGAACAGAAAGCCCACTAGACACCAGGGGAAATTGATGACCAAAAAGAACAGGTGGGGACAGGTTTACTCTGGCACTGGGCCACGTCTCCATTGTATAATGGCCCCAGATGTGTTTCAGACTCTTGGAGGGGCAGATTACTGTTACTTTAAGAGGGTAAGTAGGAGGAAGGGCTAATAGTTTACATGTGCATACATAAGATTGGAAAAGGGTAAAAATGCACGTTGATTTGGAAGAAAAGTTATTTGACATGGAATATTGAACATGGAATATTTTCTTTTGGTTGAGAGACTGTTCAGTGGAGACCATTTTACAAGTTAAAATGAGCGCCCTATTCCCAATTTAGTGCACAATGAGTTGCGAAACTCCACCCAATATCACGCCCCAAAACGTACATTTTCAGCCTAATTTGAGTACAGCAATTAAAGCGCGTTACAAAATGGCTCCATGTTCTCAGGCCACTATAACAAATAAGATGCTGAAGGGAGAGATTTCCCTGCTTCCCACAAACGTATGCAATTTTGCCCGAGATCCGCGGCAGTTGTCATCGGGTTGACAGCAAGATAAGAAAGGCAGCGTGTGTGATAGTGTTTGTCAAATAAATGACAGCAGAAAGAAGCGAGGGATATTCTCCCTGCCAACAAAATGCTCTCTACCGAGACCGTAGGCGATGGAGTGACAGGGAGCTGGAAACGAGCACAGCTTTGCAGCGCTAGCTCGACTCTGTGCCCGAAGATATTAATGCATGCACATTAGTCCAATGAGGAACCTAATTAGGTTACTCTGGAAATAGGTATTTATCTGGTCACCTGAATTGCATTTGCATTTTTGCTCTGAACCACGTGGTTGCATGACAGGTGATCGGTGCAGCAGGCATCTTTTTAGGCATACCTGTATCCGATTGGTTAATGTAGCTTCGCATCACGCTATGCAAAAGCTGCTAGCTAAAAATACAGCAGGCGTGAAAACACGTTTCAGGGATATTTCTTTGTGGCAATTAAAACACACAAGGTGGCAATGTACCTTCAGTGACGCATGAGGTGTGCTGGTGCAGTATGTAAGAAAAGTCAAAATCCTGCTGTGACGTGATCTTTTTAATGTAGCCATTTTTTGCTCACTGAACTTCATGTGACTGTGCTAAAAAGGGTTTTGTTGCACACGACTGTTATATAACACGCTTTGCATGTTTTTTTAAAGGAATATTTCCCTAACGGCCCACTTTAAAATGCGCAATTCATTTATGAGCCAGGGGGCATAGTTATCATTAAGCGTGCAGCGCTGCGTGACATAGAAGGGCGGAAATGTGCTGTGTTTAGCATCATTCCTATCTTTTCCCAGCACTGGTGCACAATGTGCTGCATAGTGCCAATGCAGGTATCCTTGCACCATGGTGCAAGGGTGCATACGTTGTTAGCAGGATTGTTTTTGTGCACGAAGGGACAATCCCCTGAGGCCTTTTCCTTTTCTATGTCTGCTGCATAATACAGAACACACAGACAGAGGACGCAACAAGGAGAAATACAGATCTTTCTCCTTGTTATGCCTCACCTGGGGAGGCGTAGCAGTTTTGGAGCATACCACTTATGGTAAATCTGGGAAAGCGTCAAAATCCCTGGGTGTTGCATGGGAACACCCACGCACCACCCATGGAATGCCTCCCTGGGGCAGACTAACGAAACGCAGCATTGTGTTACTCTGAATTTATCAAGCCATTCAGGGCCACGCAGGTGGCCTGGCGTGGCTTGATAAATCTCACTCAGTAGTTCGATTGTACTTGCACCCCATTGCGTGGTGCAAAAGCCATGCAAATACTTGATAAATATAGCCCCAGAAATCTTGCGACGTTCCCATGAGTCTACTGCCAGCAGCAGAGTATAGATCTCAGCAGCACTCATGTTATCCTACCTACAAGAGGGGGGGGGGGGCAGTATTGCACGACATTGTCTCAGCCCTGCTGTTTCTTATTACATGATCAGGTCACAATTTTGTTGAAAATATCACTACTACTTGTATTGTGAATGTGGTGTTGGGATATACATTTCTAGGAAAGCTTTAAGTGCAGTTTAGCAAATAAAATCTAGCTCTCAACTGTCAGTTTAGATGCCATTTCTTTTCTGTGGTGAAAAAAAATGTGAAAGACCACAAAATTAAAGGACATAAGCACCTAGATGCTTTCGCAATATGTTTGTGTGCTATAAATGCCACAAAATAAATAAATAAATAATACAAAAATAATTATTGAATTGATCAATTTATCAGGTCGTTCTTTCTGCATTCACACCTTGATCACCATGACATGAATGCAGTTGGGTTGTTGGGCTAGGCTCACGGGTTAGCTACTGCTCTAGAGCAATGGCGTTATTTTTGGGGGGGGGGGCAATATAAGGCCTGTTTTGCAGCTGCAGCTGTCCTTTGTGTACCACCACTGGGTGGTGGCTGCAGCTGTCAACGCCAAACCGACGCTGCCCCCTCCTCCTGGGCCCAGACACTTGTTTACTAAAGTCTGCTGCTCTACTGTGCATTTTAATGCAAGAGGAGGGCTGCCTCAAGCCCTAGCATGCATCCGGAAGGTCAAGCCTAGGGGGCATCTGATTGGGTCACATGGGGGATCAGACGTCCTACTTTTTTATCCATTCAGGATCACAGTGGCGCAGTTCGCCCCTGGCAGGGCTGGCATAAACAACTAGCGTATGAGTGCAGACCCTGCAAATCGGAAGAATGAGTAGTGCTGAGGCCAGATAGTGTCAGGGTCATCTGCGGGTCCCCAGCTGGTCATCTGTAGTGTCACATGCACATGTCATAGCTGCCAAGTTTCCAAGGTCTATGCATTACCAGTTTGGACAGTCACAAGTTTTCTTTTTAATTTTTTTAATCTGGGACTTGTAGTCTTATTTAACACAGTATAAAATCAGGACTCCAAGACACAGAATTTTAAGAACAAAAAATGGGACTGGCCTAACGAGTCCTAGGAACTAGGTACGTGCAGGTATGACCTAGGGGGTTGTGGGCGTCCGGCCTGGCATAATGGAAGACTGTCGGACAAGTAAAAGCCGCAGCCATATCTGAGCACTGCAGCTCTCAGAGGGCAGCTTGATGCTTGGGCTCTGCATTCCAATCACCGCCAGCCCTGCTGTGAGAGCTGAAGGCGCCAATCCCTGTCCTGCAGGCCTATCAGCTGCGCTACACTGCTGAGCCTGAAAGAGGAGTAAGAGTTCACAAGTGGCTGCCAGTCCTGTTTTTTTTTCGAAGTAAGGGGCATATTTATGAGGGGTTTGCATCATGATTGCAGCACACAATGCGGTACGTGCAAGACACAAACCTCCAAGTCATATTTATGAAGGCAGGCAAGGCCACTTTGCGTTGCTTTGAATGGCTTAAAAAATATGAAGTAATGCAACGCATCACAAATCGCTGCCTTGCATTACTCTGCTCAAGGGAGATGTTCAGGTGGGGCTGGCACAGGTAACATCGGTGGGCAGTGGGGCAGGGTGGGAGCGGGGCGGATGGGGTGGAAGTGGACAGATGACGGGATAGGGAAAGTAAAATATATATATTTTTAAAACACATACCTTGTGCTCGCCGCATCACAAAGTCAGCGATGTGGCGAGCGCAAGATAAGTCTTTTTGATTTTTTTTTTACATTTCACTTTCCCTATCCCTTTGTCTGTCCACTCCCAAACTCCTGTCGGCCCTCTGCTGTTACCCGTGGTGGCCGCTCCTGGAGATGTTCCATGGGTGTTGCAGTCAGTGTTCCTGCGCAAATCCCATGGTTTTTTATGCATTCCGAGATTTACCAAACCTGGTAAACTTGGAGAAGCGACAAAAAGATATGCATCCCCAGGTGAGGCGTAACAAGGAGAAATATCTTTATTTCTCCTCGTTTTTCCTCTTTCCATGCATGCTGCAGTGTGCAGCACACATAGAAAGAGGAAAATGCCTCTATGGATTGTTTTTGTGCACTTCCTGCACAAAAACAATCTTGCATACAACACAGGCACCCTTGCACCATGGTACAAGGGTGCCTGCGTTGGCGCTAGGCTGCCAAAACAGCACCATCGCGGGCAGGGAGGAAAGGAAAGTCCCGGATTGGCTAAATACAGCACATCTCTGCCCTTTCCCTGTGACGCATGCTCTGCGCCACTAACTCCGTAAATATGGCCCTATGTGTCTCCCAGCCACGAGGACTGTAGCTGATGTGGAGGTCTAGTCTCTTCAGGCCAGGCTAGCCCATATTTTTGTTTGGTTCCTCTAAATTTCACTGATTGCAGGCAGGGCTGGCAGGATGATGTTTTAATTGAGCTGTTCTTATAATTTACAAGCTTGATTCATGCAACCTTAAGTAAAAGACATCCTCTACATTGTGAAATAAACATGCCATGCATAGCAGAATTATCTCTTTCTTTATATAAGATGAGAGTATTTGTATACCAAGCAAAATGGTGATATTGGCATCTGATCATTGTTAAAATATTAAGGCTGTTTTACAGTAAAATCTGCATCCGTTTATTGACTCGGGTCCAGAAGGCTGTAATGGTAGCTAAAAGTTGTCCTGGAACATGTTGTACGACCAGCTCCATCTTTAACTAATCAATAAAGCATAGTGAGTTCATCTGCCCACCTCCAAGACAATTTAGGAGGTATTTCTTCAAGAAATGATTTTAAAATAAAATGACTCAATAATTAATTTATGAGCACCTTTTACCCAAAATGTTAGCTAAAAAGCAGAAAGTTTTGCACTCCAACCTTGAAACCTGTGTAGTCACGCACACAACAGGAAGAACACTAGTTGTCAGCAGCAGCAATTCGTGTGCCAATAAGAATGCTTTGTCCCTTTTTAGGTTTCGGCTGGCGTGGGCTGCGCACATGCGCAGTCTTGCTGGCGAGATTTAACGATTTAGAGGGAATTCTGAAAACGGCTTCAAGCCCCGCCCCTCTTTCCCATTGGCCGGCGTCACCATTTATGCTAAACGGTGGCCAGCCATTGGGAAAGAGCACTTTGTGACGTAGACTTTTCCACTTTTCGGCCGGCCCACTTGGACGGGCTCGTCCACTTTCCGGCTGAGGTAAAAGCTTTCTTATCTTTATGGGGCCATGTGTTTCAAACACATGGCCCCATAAAGACAAGAAATTGTTTTGCTCCGGACGAAAGTTGCTTGTTGTTCCTGCTTTGAAGGAGGGAGGCTGACAGCACCCAGGTGTTGAGGGAATCCACGCAAGAGGTGTGTTTATGCAGCTCTTGTTAAAATGTGTAAAATGTCAGTGGGTTATTGTATACGTGCCAGAAGGGGCGGGGGGCACACAGTGAGGTTACAGGACAGTGACAGAACCAAGGTTTCAACATAGATTCAGAGAGAACAGGAGAGGCCGCTGCGCCCAGTAAACCTAAAATCACACAAAGCACTCGGGGAGGAGCGAGCGAGAGAGAGCAAGTACTCTCCCTTCCCTTCACCGATGACTGCACCCGTCTTGGGTCTCCAGCACCTCCAAAGCAAACCCTAGTCCTCCTCACCACACTGTGAATCCTGACCCCTGATCCCGACACAGTGAAGCCCGGCTGTTCACTGTCAGATTGTGTGGCCCTGGCTTCTCATCCTTGCGCTGTGACACTGCCCCCCCACTGTGACACGGGGCCTCCCGTGAAGCACTAGCGCTCGTGCAGACAGTGGTCCCAGCTCCTTGTCCTAACACCAAGGCCCCCCAACTCTTTATCTACTCACGGTGAACCCGAAGGCCTCGCTGCCACACCTCGCCTCTCTCCTCCATGCGGGGGCGCTCCGCTTCCTGTTGGGCAGGCGGGCATGAAGAAGCGCGTCTCCGGCAGCAGCAGCTGCGCTCTGTCTCCACTCCCAGGCAGCTCTCTGGGCCCTCTCCCAGCCCTTCGTTTAGAATAAATCACATCCAAGGAATGCATTCCAAAACCACGCGCATCCTAAGGGCGAAGTGGGGGCAGAGTCATGTCCAGCGGCCACCCCCCCTCTCCCCCCCTGCCATTTCAGTACTGGGTTTCAATTAACAGACCTGCTAATGTGCCCCAAACCTGACCAGAAATGCCTCAGTTATTCTAACACTAGGGGAGACACTGTCTGTGCTCTTTCACGCCGAACAACAATGCCCCAGCTACTCCAGGACAGACCGCAGACAGACAGCTCCGCTAGTGCACCTCAGTCAAGACCTACCCCGGTCCGGCTAGCTCAGTACGGGGCCCAGGTCCGATTTACCTGCAGGCTCTCTCCTACTGAAGTAACGCGTGGCACACAGCTCCAGCAATGCACCTAAAACCGGACCTGTAAGATTCATTGACTTCCCAGTACTGAGAATGGCAAACAGCTCTGGCAAGGTACCTCAATCCCTTCCAGGCTTGCAAAAATACCTTAAACGCCAGTACTCGCCAGTACTTACCCAGTCCTCAGCATTCCCTGCTCACCCCCTGCTTCCCATGCCTCAGCAGTGTCTGTTGGTCCATGCCTCAGCCCTCTGTCCAGTTCTCTCAGTTCACCCTTGGGCTGTCTCAGCAGCGCACTCTTTCTGGACAGTGTCCAGGGCACAGCGCACCTCCAGACCTCAGGGGACGCTAGGTGCTCCTTGTATATTTAGGGACCTATGAACCCAGCACACACGCTGCTTGTTGCCGAAGACACCGGAGGTCCGGGGTCCAGGGTGAACGGGAGGGAAGGACGAGATCCGAAAGCTCAGTGCGCGTGCAGGTGCCTGAGGGGGCGTGGCCAGGAGGAGCAAGTGTAAGAAGCCTGCCGTGGATAGCTTCAAAAGTGGTATCATCCTATCCCAGAGCATTGTGCAAAACTGGTAAAGGACATGCGATTATGAGAGACGAGAGAAGGACAGACGGAAGATGGGAGGAGCGAAGGACATGCGGGAGAGAAGACAGAAAAAGAGAGGGAGAAAGGCAAGGAAACCGTGATAATTAGGGGAGGAAAAAAGGAGAGAGGAAGAGAGGAGGATCGCGAGGTGGGCTTGAGAAAAGTCAAAGAGGATGTTAGGGATGAGAAAGGAAGGGCGTAGAGAGGAGTTACTGTAGAGAGACGGGAACCATGAGAATAAGGGAGAAGAAAGAACGGAAAGAAGGGGGTAGAATAAAGAGGGAAGAGGATAATTAATGATGAAGTGAAAGAGAAGGACAGAAGGTGATGCATTGAAAATACAATAGGTCTCGCCTTCGATTAAGATAAAGCCATTTGCTTTGCTAATGGTATTGTATAGCAAAGCAAATGGCTTTAACTTAATGAAAGCCTAGACCTATTGCATTTTTAATGCCTGTTTAGGGCTGAATTTGCTAAATATTCCTCGCCTCATATAGTCCAGAAAACTGCATATTATTATTGGTCATTCCCATCTCCCCATGCCCAATTCAGCCCTTGGGTTGATTGATATAGTGTAACTTATGCCTGCATAATTTAGAACTGAGCCACACATCATAGCACAAGTACAAGTGCATGACTGTACACTCAATTGACGGGTAATTAGATTGCATAGGCATACATTTCAATGTAAGTTACACCACTTTGTGAACAATCACTCTCAGTCTTAAGCTCGTGGTGATTCAGGGATGGATGTAAGGGAATTTCCAACAACTTCCAAAACATTTGAGTTAATCAGAGGTGTATGTGCTGCAGAAATTGTGGAAAGTGCACAATTACTAGTGGTGAGGGAATTTGTGAAGGTTTTAGTTCATTGATATTGTTACATTTCTTTTAATTTTCTCAGTCTTTGTGAAGTTCAGAATGATCATGAAATTAAATTAAAATAGATTATTGAAAATTCCACTTACAGTACATTTGGCGCACAAATCTAAGCAAAAACATTTTTGGCTTATTAATTATCCTACCAAAATAATTTGAGAAATGTCTCTCGCATAACATTTTGTGCATCAAATTTCTCCTGCAAATTAAGTTGGGAATCTCGGAGAACTTTGCAAAATGTATTAAGTTGGCAAACTTCAAAGATGAAGGCTGAAACTTTACCCACCCTTAACAATTACCCCATTGTCCTGTAGTTCCTATAAACCTATATAGGATCAGTGCATTTAGACAACATAGACTGTGGGATTGGTGTCCAGACTGATTCCAGACACCCCCACCGGGTATGTTCGCCTGTATACCAGCTAGCTCACTGTGCCACTGTAAGCTCCTTTTACCGAGGAGAGAATATTTCTTGGCAACTATTGAACATGACAACTCTGTCCCATCAGGGATCGTGGAAACAGTACACTACTTTACGCTCAGTCACTCATGCTCACTTTGTCTCGGAGAGATTCATAGAATAAACGGTGGGGACGTTGTCAATAAGCATTTATTGAACCTGCGTCATTCTAGTGTAAAATAGGTGTGCTGAAACAACCATAAGGCAGAAACCGATATAAATGATTATAAGCACCAACAGAGTAAAAGGATGGTAGATTCCTAACATAGTTCTAAAACAATCAATACAGGCAGGTACATAAATACATGACAGTAATGATGCGCACTCCTACAATGCAACCCTACCTAGATGTACCCAAGTGTACCTAGCATGTATGAAGGTGTAGAGCCAATAATTCCTATAGGATAAAGCCAAACCCATTACCTGAAATGAAAGACTGTGGGACCCTGTCTTGGTTTCGCGATGGACACCCCACGAGGGTTGTCAGACCACTGCGTGCTGGAGTGTTGGCGTGCATGAACCTCAGCGTCTTGCGTCAGTGTGTCAGCATGGAAGTCCTTTTTCTTCTCTCCCTGCTTCAGCAAAGATATGGTGTTTATATACCCAAAGTGGTACCCTGAGGGGATCTACCTTGCTGTGTCATGTCGGACTAGGATGACGGAAGGAATGACCCTTATACATAGTTATTATGCAGGAGATGGTAGTCCTGCTGAGATTCCAAGAATCCTCATGCATAATGAAAGACGCCAGTTTTCGGAGAAAACCCCACGTCATTTAAGCAGTACCGTAACTAGGTAAAAGGTCAGTACCAAGAATCGTTATGTAGTGTAATGGCAGGGGAAATATAGGTGAACGGTCTGGTTACTACCTGAACCTGTATCAGGGTACCTGTATGAAACATAACACCATTTTGACAGTGAGTGCAGAAAAGGGAGATGGTTATAGAACTGTTATTACAATTTTGAATTTGTCTAATTTCTTAAGCAACAGTCAGTTCCCGAAGACGAGTGCCGCAGTCCAGAGGTGTCAAGCAATGCACCCGGATTTCGTTACACAGTCGAGGGGATGTATCGATCTCATCAAGCTACAGCGGGAGCAACACACTGTCCGATTCTTGGATCTCTGAGGGCAAAGCGCTGGTTCTGAAGCTAGGCACCATTTTTACTCCAGCAGCCGGTTCTACTACTCACAGACAGTAGATGCGTCGATTTTGTAGCAACACAGCTGCAGCACCCACTTCTGAGGTCCAGAACTGGAGAGGCACCTCAGGCAAGGGTGGGACTCACAGAAGGCAAAGCCCTTGGAGATCACTTTAGAGGGAAGGCAGGGTTCAGCTCTCATTCAGCAGAGTCAGAGAGCAGCAGGCAGCAGAGCAACAAGCAGAAAAGCAGTCCTTCCAGAAATGCAGTACAGGTAAGTCCTTTAAGTAGCAAAGCAGTTACTCTGACAGAGGTCCAGATCAAGATCCAGAAGTGTCTGATTTGTGGGGGGAGAGACCCAGTACTTATACCCAAAAGTGCCTTCAATGTAGGTAGTGACTTCAAAGGAACTCTGTGAAGTGCACCATGATCCCTTTCAGCCCAGACCAGGCTCCTGACTATCAGTAGGGGATACATCAGCCCTTTGTGTGAGGGCAGGACACAAGCTATTCAGATGTAAGTGTGAGCCAACTCT
Organism: Triturus cristatus; assembly: GCF_964204655.1. NCBI lineage: Eukaryota > Metazoa > Chordata > Amphibia > Caudata > Salamandridae > Triturus > Triturus cristatus. Next base: position 407,660,901 of record NC_140593.1, read on the forward strand.
CCCCTTTCCTGCTCAAGAAGGCTATCAGTATGCAGATGAATGCAGTTGAATCTACTGTCACACCCAGCCCTTCCGGTGTTGTGGCTGTCTAGAGGGAATGCACAAAGTGTAGTTGTCACCCTTCCCAGATGTGTATTGGAGACAGGCTGTCAGGCACAAAGAGTTATAACCACAGAGAAATGTCCACTTGCTAAAAGTGGTATTTCTAAAATAGTAATGTGAAATCCAACTTCACCAGTAAGGAGGATTTATCATTACCATTCTAAACATGCCACACATGACAAAGCTACTCCTTTCTGATGATGAATGACTGCTTAAAAGTATATGAGGGAATTCCCAAGGCTAGGCTATGAGAGGAGTTGGCCTTACAGAAGTGAACAACGAAATAGGCTGTTTGTCACTACCAGGATGTGTCAAACATGAAAGTACATGTCCTACCTTTTACTTGCACAGCACCCTACCCATAGGGCTACCTAGGGTCTACCTTGGGGGTGATCTATGTGTAATAAAAAGGAAGTTTAAGACTTAGCAAGTAGTTTTAAATGGCAAGTCAAGGGGCAGTAAACTGCACACATAGGCACTGCAGTGGCAGGCCTGATACATGGTTAAGTGGCTACTTAGGTGGGTGACACATGCAGTGCTGTAGGCCCACTAGTACCATCTAATTTACAGGCCCTGGCACTGGTCAGCAGTGGTAAAGTGCCCAGCGTACTGAAGCCAACAAAAACAAGATCAGAAAAAATAGGAGAAGAAAGGCAAAAAGGTTAGGGTAACCCTTCAAATATGGCAATTTCGGGAGGAGGAGCCTAGCGCTTGACCAAGATGGCCGCGTGAGCCTTGAGCTCCCGCGACCCTCGCGCCCTTCTGCAATCATCCTGTCCTAAATCCTGATTTTCATGCACGGAATCCTGCAGATGAGTCACAGCTGGGGCGATTGACGTTGTCCGGGCTAAGATCGCCCACCGGGGACCGAAGTTGTGCATGGCGGAAGATTGCGGCCTACCTCCGAAGGATGCCAGGGGCTTGCGTTGGCAGGATGCCCGGCCACTAATTGAACAACAGCGGCCTTGGGAGGTGTGAACTGGCGGACGGGTGCCGCTGCACTTTCACTTTCGCTTTCTCGCCCTTTGCTTGCTCTGGGTTGGGAGTGCTTCGTGCCGATCCCCTGTTATCTGGAAGACCTCCACTCGACCCTGGCTGGCTGCTGAAGTCCTAGTTGACCCTGTTTCCTCTGGCTGAGTGAGGGACGTCTTTTTGCGACTGACCGCCCTGCTGTTCGAGATGTCGACCAAATCAGAGGCAGACAAGCCGAAGTCTAAGACTACCAGGCGGGGAGGCTATACCCAATCCAACAATATGGATCGCTATGCCCAGCAGAAGGGGTCGCCTGGTGGATCGGGACAGTCGCTGGAAGCACAGAAGGCCGATTCATCCCCAGCCTCGGAGTTATCATTGCAGGATATCAAGGGGGCGATAGATGGGATGCAATCTTCGATTGGGCGACAGTTCGAGACCCTGGCGCACAAGGTGGACATGATTTTGGTTGATGTCAACTTGATTCGCGCGGACCTGGGCAAAACCAATGAGCGGGTCAAATCCCTGGACCTCAAGACTACTGGCCTCGCGGACGATGTCTCGGAACTCCAGGCTGAGGTTCGTAAGTTACGAACCGCGAATGACCTCTCCGCCCGCCGGCTCGAAGACTTTGAAGGTCGGGCCCGGCGCAATAATGTGCGCCTTATTGGGGTCCCGGAAACTTCGGAGGAGCTCTCCGTGGATTTACTCGTCGAGGACTTGGTGGTGAATCATCTTGCGCCTAAGGGCCTCGGCAAGTTTTTTGCGGTTGAGCGGGCTCACCGAGTGCCTGGCGGACGGCCTAAGGTGGGAGCCCCCCCGCGGCCGATTGTCGCCCGGATCTTTAATTTTCGGGATCGAGACGTTATCCTGCAAGCATCGAGGGTGACAGGCCCGGTGCCTTTTCAGAATGCCTCTGTGAGCTTTTATCCTGACTTCACCCAGATGGTGCAGAAACAGAGGCAGAGGTTCCTGGGGGTGAAGCGGCAGCTTAGGGAGATGGACCTGAAGTATGCTATGCTTTTCCCCGCCAAGCTACGTGTGGTGTATGAGGATCGTACTTTCTTCTTCGAATCACCGGACATGGCAGGGGACTGGTTGGATGCGCTCCCTCGGCGACAGCCCGGCCGGGACCGCGTGGATGGAGCGGAAGGCGACCGGGATGGACAGAAGTGATACCTCCGGTGTCGGTCTGTTTTGACTCAGCCCCGGACAGTGACTCGCACCCTACTGCAGTAATGGGAGGGCGGCGGGGGGAAGATAGGAGCTCTTTCCTCCCTTGGGGTACTTTTTGTAGATTTGTTTTTGATAGGGCGACAGGCACACTGCAAGTTGGGGGGGCTTTGTAAGCTGACGCAGGGGTGCAGGGAGGGGGGGGGATTCGGGATGTTGGGGTTGTTGTTGGGGGTTGTTTTTTTCTCGCAAGGCGTAGCAATTGTTGTCAGTATTGTCAGATCGTGGTTCTCCGGGGGGGGTGGAGGTCTCTTTGTGTTTGGGGATGGGGGATAGGGGCTTAAACATAATTAGCTGGAATGTTAATGGCTTAGGGGATCGTATTAAACGGGGGATAGTCCTGCAATTCTTGAAACGGACCTCGCCAGATGTGGTCCTCCTGCAGGAGACCCACCTTATAGGGAATACATGTTATGCACTTAACAGAAAGGGTTATAAATTCATTGCTCACTCGGGGTTCTCCTCGGGCTCCAGGGGTGCGGGCCTACTTGTTAGAGCTTCCCTACCATTTGAGGTTGACTCCACCATCACTGATGACAGGGGGCGCTTTGTGGCTGTGGCGGGGAGGTGGGAGGGCAGAACGTTGGTATTGGTTTCTGTTTATGTCCCCCCTGCCCTGCAGGCCTCCACGTTTGCTGATCTGGGCAAGGCCTTGTTGGAACTCCCCGAAGGGATGTTAGTGGTGGGAGGAGACTTCAATGCGGTTGGATCTGGAATGGTCGATAGGTACCCGCCCAGGGACACCGGGGGTGCTCAGAAGTGGCTTCCTGACTTTATAGATACTTTTGGCCTGGTAGACTGTTGGAGGCTACGGCACCCCACTCAGAGACAATATACCTTTCATTCCGGGGCCCACGGGAGTCTCTCTCGGATTGATTACTTGCTCACTCTGGCTGCGCACGCCTCATTGGTATCTGAGGCTAGGCACATGGCACGGGGCATATCTGATCATTCGCCGGTGTGGGCCCGTCTGGATATTGGCCGGGTGGTGGGGGCCAGGGTGGCTCCCATTAACCCCTGGTACTTTCGTGACCCCAAGCTGCGCAGTGCGTTGCTGAAGACAGTTGATCACTATTTTCAAGATAATCAGGGTTCAGTTGAATCAGCGGTGTCCTTGTGGGAAGCTTTTAAGACTGTATTGAGAGGGGAGGCCCTTTCCTTGGTAGTGGCCGCCAAGCGGCGGAGAGACGCCGAGGTGACACAAGTAGAGGACGAGATAGCGGCTTTAGAAGTGGCCTTGGAAGAGGATGTTGCAACGGCCACACTGCATAATTTGAGCTTGAAGCAATTGGAATATAGGGATCTGGTGACGAACGCTGCCAAGACCCTCAATAGGGAGCAGCAGGGTCGATTGTACGTTGTTGGTGATAAGGCCGGGAAATTGCTGGCGTGGTTGGATAAAAAAGAGCGTGTTAATCGAGTGGTGCCGGAGTTGTCGATGGATGGGGGAGAGGTTGTCACTGACCCCGACGGTATAGTTCAGTGTTTCTCGGACTATTTTCGTACGGTATACACCTCGGTTTCGGATAGGCCGACTGAGGACTCGTGTGACCTTCTGCGTGATATCGCTCTGCCCTGCCTTTCTGCCATTGATAGGGATGACCTCGATGGAGATATAACTGTAGACGAAGTGGCGTGTGCTATCCGTGCGTTGCGCTCCGGTAAGGCCTCGGGCCCAAATGGTTTGCCGATTGAGCTGTATAAGCTTCGTCCGGATAAGTTGGCTCCTCACCTGCGCGCCATGTTCGTGGAGGCGCGGGTGAATGGGTTTCTTCCGCTCGATCAACGGCTGGCGACGATTGTGGTAATACATAAAGACGGTAAGCCCCGGGACAAGTGTGGCTCCTATCGGCCGATATCACTTCTCAACGCCGAGCCGAAAATCCTTGCTAAGATCCTTGCTAACCGCCTGGTCTGGGTGCTTGGCGACTTGATCCACCCGGATCAATCGGGCTTCATCCCGCACCGTGACACTGCACTGAATCTTGGACGCCTTCATGGAGTGATCGCTAGGACGGGCACGATGCGAGAGCCGGCTATTGTGGCGTCCCTCGATGCCACGATGGCCTTCGACACGGTGGAGTGGGCATACCTGTGGGCTGTGCTAGCCAAGTTCGGCTTTGGGCCTGGATTTGTAGGCTGGGTGAGGTTGCTCTATGAGGGGCCTCTTGCTAGCGTCGTGGTGAACGGGCAGGCGTCGACACCGTTCGAGCTCGGGAGAGGCACCCGGCAGGGCTGCCCCCTGTCGCCGTTGTTGTTCGCCCTTGCTCTTGAGCCGCTGGCGGCGTGGATACGATGGCACCCGGATATACGTGGGATTCGTTGGTCGCCTGACCACGAAGACCGTATTTCACTTTACGCCGACGATATTCTGCTATACCTCACCTCGCCTAAGAAATCTCTGATAGTGGTTTGCGACGTCTTGACTTCTTTCGGTAGGAACTCTGGTCTTGTCATTAATTGGGGGAAGTCATACTTGTATGTCCTGTGTGGGGATGTCCCGCCTGTCCCGCGCAACTGCTCGATCCAGATAGCCCGGCAGGGCTTTTTGTATTTGGGGATCTATATTTCCACCGACCCCATTTTAAGATACGAGAAGAACTTGCTCCCTCCCTTGGCACGCCTGCGACAGGACGTGGCGGGCTGGCGGCGGTTGCCACTTTCCCTCCTTGGCCGTGCCGCCCTGTTTAAAATGATGTCTCTTTCCCGTTTCCTCTATGCCCTGCAGAATACCCTTGACTTGGTCCCGGCCAGTTATTTCCGTGAGGTCGAAAGCCACCAGCGCGCGCTATTGTGGGAAGGGCGCCCGCGCATAGCGATTGTTAAGTTGACGCTTCCGTGGTACGACGGGGGTATCGCGCTTCCAGACATTCGACGTTATTATTGGGCCACTCAGTTGAGCGCAATTAACCATGGTGTATATGGTCCGGCGCTGAGCCCCGGCTACGCCATGGACCGATGGTTGCTGCGTGGGGGTAATTACCACAGAGCGTTGTACTCGAAGTCGTCGGACTTAACCCTTACGGGGCCCACCAGGGTAGCCGTGCATGTATGGAAGGTGGCGACGGATTCACTGGGCTGGAGGGGTAAGCTTACCCTTGCCACCCCTCTGTTTGACTCCGATATTCTGGGAAAGCTCTGGCATACAAAAGGGTTTGAGAAATGGGACCTGATCGGTATATCCAGGGTTGGAGACCTTTTGGTTAAGGGTAGGGTAAAGTCATTCGAGGAGCTGCAGAAGGAATATGAGGTAGGGAGCACGGAGTTCTTCCGATACGCTCAAGTGTGCCACGCCTTGCGGTCAGTCCTTGTAGAGGGGGAGAAGGTGCCTGAGTCCTCTCCGTTAGAGGACCGGATCCTGGATGGCCATATGCCAGAGAGTACAATCTCGCTCATTTATAAGAAACTAATTAATGTTCGGGCGGATCTTCTTCTAGGGTTGCGCGATCAATGGACCAGGGATGGCCTCGAACTAGATGATGAGGATTGGCAGTATGCAGTTTCTTCTCCCAAAGAGGTCGCGGTCCCCACGCGCCTGGGGCTGGTGCAGCTTAAAATACTCCATAGGGTCTACGTGACGGGGCCCATGGCTGGTTCATATGGGTTTCTCTGAGGAGGGCTTATGTAAGAGAGGCTGTGGTATGGTGGGCACCTTCCTACATATTATTTGGGAATGCGGTGCGATTATGGAGTTTTGGAAGCGAATCAACGATGTGATGGGGAGGTGACAGGCATCGTCATGCAGCCGGAGGCGCGGTGTTGTCTCCTGAATGTTTGGGGTCCTACTGACCACGACGCGGCACAGACTCAGTGGGTGACCCTAGGGAACATGGTAGCCAAGCGCGACATCGCTCGCCTGTGGGGCTCTACTGGGCCTCCTACATTGACAGCGTGGATGGAAAACATGGACTGGAGCATGTTCAGGGAAAAGACAGTGTATTGTGCTCGAGGGCGCCCTCGGAAATGGCACTCTGTATGGGCGCGATGGAACCAGTACAGAGGGGGCATATGCCTGCCCCCAGACCCGGACCCGCCTGAGGAGCAGCTCTCCCCTTAGCTTTCTTTCCGGCTTTGTACTCCTTGCTGGTATGTGTTTGTCTTCTTGAGTCTCTGACTTCCCCTCCTTTCCCTTACTATAGACCTGTGTCTGATGGACGAAATGGGGCTCGTTCCCCCTGATGGGAACCCTTTTTGTGCTTTCAGTACTTATCGCCTTGCTTGTGTTTAGGTTCGGGTTTGTGTTTATTTAAAACAGAACCTTTGATTCTCCTGTCAGTGAAATGTGGACGCTCACATGTGTTGTGTTTCTAAAGCTGCCGTGCCTCCGGGTTGTCGGCTGAATAGCTGTGTCACTGATTTAAAAGAATAAAGGTTTTGGGGGGAAAAAAAAAAATGGCAATTTCTAGCAACAGGTATGAAAGCTATGAAATGTTTTAGGTAAATGTGCATCAGCGGGAACATTTTGAAAATCAGCCAAATATTTGTAAATTATGACCATGCACAAGCATAATTTACACGTTAAATTGCCTCTGTTTTGTAAATTGAGCACAAAGTGGGGTCCCTTTACACTGTATACCATCCTCTTCTAACCAAGACCATACTAGATAAGTAACTTGGGGGCATATTATCAAGGACGGCGATAAAAATTATCGCCGGTTGAGTGGCAGAAAACTGCCGCTAAAGCGGCGATAATGGGCATGATAATATGCCCTGGAGAATTCCAACAGAAGCCCATGTTCTGGTGTCAACATGGGCTTCTATTGAAATTCTCCAAGGCATATTATGAAGCCCATTATCGCCGCTTTAGCAGCAGTTTTCTGCCGCTAAACCGGCGATAATTTTAACGCCGTCCTTGTTAATATGCCCCTTGGTCTGGCTTGGCTGACAGGAGCTTGATGGGGTTCTGCTCAAAACAGACCATGCATGACCTGCATAGCAGATCAGTATGGAGCATAAAGTCACACCAGGGATAATGCTTTGCTATAGGAAATAAAGCTATAGGGAAAAAAAGCAACCTCTCATTTTCACCGCTATTCTCCCATTGCACCAAAGAGGCCAAAAGTCATGAGCTTAATGCATCATTTCAGAAAGCCTGGCCATTTTTGCCCATAGCACTCTCCGTGCAGTCTGGTGTCTGAACTACTTTTAATAGGAAAAAGGATCTACAAAGCACATAACTCATTGGGTTGTTTTCTTTAAAAAAAAGACAACGGGTTGAAAGTCACCCTTATGAACTGTACCCCAGTTAGAGGCTCTCTCCACTCCCTCGCAGACCCTTGCGCAAGAGGCCATTTCTTGGAGGAACTGTGTATGAGCTGTTGAAACAAATATGCTGTGTTTGGACTGAAGAGACCTGTAGTAACTTCTGCACTTTAGTCGGCTTATATTCTTGATGATGTTGCTTTAATTTTCAAGATATGGAGAATTTTACTAATAGCCAGCATTTCTCTGCAAAAATATTATGAAATCAAAGTTATTTATACTAGTAATACTCCTATTTATAAAGCACTTTGCCCTAAGTGATTTGCAGAGAAAATTATATATGCAAGTATTGTTGCCTACATTGGTAATCGTTTTATAAACCCTAGAAAGATGAAAGGCTGAGACCATCTTGATTGGATTTTAACCTGGAGATTAATAACAAATGTCAGATGTAAGTGAATAATTCTCTGAGCTCTCTTACCTGTTCTATCAGATTGAAACAAGCACTTCAGATGCTGAGAGCTATTAAGAATTATGTGACATCAACCATGACAAGAGGAATACGCAATTTCCAATTAAAGAAAGCTACTTGATTGGAAGTGCCGGCACGGTCCATGTAAAGTATAGTAGGTGGATGAGAAGTGCTGACACTGCTAAGTTAACCATACAGCAGCCGCCCCACTGAGAAGCTGACATACTTTCATTTAATTTATCGATACTTCAATAAAGATATAGATGCCTTGCTGAGAAATGGTAGTATTCTCTATATTGAGTCGAGTCACTGCCCACCTTAGAAAGGCTGGTAGTGTTGAGTTAAAAGTATAAGAGTCTTTATGCGTAGTCTTTGTACTTACATATACAGGTATAGGATCCTCGCTTAGGGGTGTTGGTGCTATCTAATAAATGTATTTGGTGAAAAATGTTGCCCTTGACCGTGAAAACAATAGTAAATGCTTGTACTGTTCAATAAATGCATGGCATCCTTTCTGATAAGTATGTCTGTTGTCCAATCAGAATTGGAGTATAGTGGCCAGGCTGCGAAATGTTGGCACTGTTAAAAAAATTGTTTGTACTCTCTACAAATGTTCTAGAAGCCCTAATGAGAAGTGTTGTAACCCTCTTCCCCACGGAATCGCATAGCAGACCTGTGAAAATCATTGCTACCACCCTAATAAATCAGAATAGCTCTACTTGTGAATATTGGTAATGTTCACAAAATATATGCCAGCCCTGCCGAGGCTGAGAGCTGTTGGCAATTCATGAAATATCTTACAGCACTTCTGAGAATTTTTTCCCTTCAAATAACTGTATTCCACTCCTCATGAGAAGTGTTGCTACTATCCAGGACAACTAAAGTACCCCTACTGGGCGGTAAATTAGGTCTATGGCAGCTACACTCATAAGTGTTGGTATTTTCAGATAAATGCATGGGAACAGTGCTAACAGGTATCCTTATTCTCGAGTAAAACATGGCTACCCTCACAAAAGGTTTTGGTGTCATTACATAAAGTATGACAATCATTGTGGGAAAAATAATCAAGTGCCAATAAAGTTATGGCAGCCCTGCTGAGAAGTGCTGGTACTGTCAAACGTGTGCATGACTGTCCTATTTAGAAGGCTTCCCTACTTAGGACAGTACCGTGTTTGCATTGTTCAATCATGTGTGGCACCAATGGTCAGAAGTTCTGATGCTTCCCAAGAGAGTTATCAAATCCCTACTGAGAGGTGTTGGCACTCTCTACTAAATAATAAGTACAGCCTTGCAGAGAAGTGCTTGTGCTTTCCCATACAACTGCTGTAGCTCTGCTGAGAAGTGGCAGCAATGTTGATTAAAAATATTGCAACAGAACTCAAGCGGTAGGGCTTCAAGCACTAGCGCACTAGGCGTTTACATATATAAAAAAAAATAAGTAATAAAGAAAAAATCGTAGTTTTTATGCTCACTTCTCGTGGTTTTACCGCTAAACAACCACACTAACTAATACTCAATCAAGGAGAAGGAACAACACAATTAAATGACAATATTATCTATATTAGAATTAAATCCTCAAAACGAAAAGAAGTCATTAGGCAGATGGTTCATGATTCAGATACAATCTTCTTTATTGTAATTCAAGTCAAGTTTTCTTCATGAAAAGTCATTTGATTTTTTCAAATTAAAGACTTGCAGCTTTCTTGCATAAATCAGATCACTCTTTGTTGCACTATTTAATTCAGCCAACGCGTTTCTTCTTAAAAAGACTTCATCAGGGTTTAAGTAATTTTAAGGTGAATCTCCTCATTAAAACGTTCAAAGGCACTGCATGAATCAAAATATTAAGTGTACTAGTATTCTTAGAGGAGTTTCATCTATTTAATATCCGGTAATTTTGCACGTGTAGTTTTCAAACAAGTAATCTAATTCAAATCTTGTTACGGTATGAAGTTCTCAGTGGTAGTAATTGATCATCGTCGACAGCATGGCCCGATAAATCCCGCTGTTACAGATGGTCAATTACTGCCTAATTACTTCTTTTCATTTTGAGGATTTAATTCTAATATAGATATTATTGTCATTTAATTGTGTTGTTCCTTCTCCTTGATTGAGTAAAAATATAGCATATAGGTTTGTAGAAGGGCTAAAACTAGAGTGGTGGCAGCAAGACTAATTGTGGATTAAGTTTCACTTTAGTAGTCAATCACTTTCCTGAAATCAAAATACCCATACTATGAAGCTCTAGGCCTTGTTGTCAATGGTGACGAGATCCCAGATCGTATATGTTACATTTCCAGGGCTAGCAGAAGATTCTTTTACTTTCTTCACGTACAGTGCAGTAATAGGAGACTCTAATGAGGTGAAGGAAGTGCTTTTGTCCAAGGAAAAAAGGTAGCTGTCTAGACAGAAAAGCTCTAAAAAGAGAAGATGCTATTTTTATCTCCTGGATGGCTGCAACGTTTCTCAGCCAGCCAAGTGGAATTCCTGCACATGTGGCTGTAGAGAGAACACACAAAAAAGAGCAGAAATATGGACCCAGAATGTGGCACTGCCACTTACAGCCAAAGAGGCCAGAGCTTTCTATCAAGGATGGATTTACTGTCTGTTTAGCTCTATGACTGGAGATGGAGGTGTGGCCAGCCAACTCTAGCTAGGCCTAAAAAACTCACATTTGCTCTCCAAAAAGCCTACACCTACCTTTTCCTCACTGGATCAATGTTAGCTGTCCCTGTTGGGTCTTACATGCTTGGACCAGGCACAGCTGATGAAGCCCTGTTGGATTATTATCATAACAAGCACATGCATGTGCACATGTCTGTGTGTGCACTGTGTCACTGTGTTATGCTTGTGTGTACATGTCTTTGTGGCCATATATTTAGAACTGTCTTTAAAGATTGTCATTGATGTTCATGTGTGCACTGTGTGTGACACATTTTACATAGATTGCCATCGAAGCAGTGTGGTCCAAACATCGGTAAACGTATGTTTGTAATACATCTTGTTTTGACTAATAATCCTGCCCAATGGGAAATTGGGTTACTGGTTGAGGAGGGTGAAACCTCTCTCTAGCAGCAACCACAATTTCTGTCAGGGTGAAACACAAGCAAATCCCAAATTAACTTATGCTTAACCTTATGGTAGCTAGGCACAAAAGCAGTCAGGCTTAACTTAGAGGCAATGTGTAAAGTATCTGTGTAGCACCTCAAACAGTAATAAAAGTAAACTTTAGTGAAATGTAATACATTATTTGAGACCAAAATGATAAAATTCTAATTAGTAGAACCAAAGGTATGCAATTGTAAAGATTTAATTAAAATAGTGCCTAAAAGCGAAATGCGTCAGCTGTGGTTATCTGGTTGGGCCACATTGGGACAAAGTCGCAAGTTCAGGCCGCGGACGATGAAGTGTGGGCTGAATACAGGGACGAAGTTGGGCTTGCTGAGTAAAGCACTTTGAATTCTGGTTGCAGAGCATTGCAAGAAACTTAGAAGTACATGTCCAACTTTTTATATACATAGCGCCATGACCTCTGTGCTGTGTAGGGCCTACACAAGGGGTGACATGTATGGATTAAAAAGGATGGTTTTGGCCTGGCAGGAAGTTTATCTTGCCAGATCGAGATGGCCGTTTAAAACTGCACACACAGGCTGCAGTGGCAGGCTTGAGTTATGTTTTATAAGGCTAATTGTTGTAATATTTATTTGTTTTTAGAAATTAAGCAGTTAAACAATCATTGCAACCATTCCAGCTGTTTACATTGACATTTCACAAACACAATTCAATACCAGTATACTCCATTGCGGCATCTCAGTAGGGCCTAATCCAGTCACGTCTGCCCTCAAAGGTCGATGGCCATGCCACTCCACACTGACTCCTATGGGGGACACTGTACCATATTGCTTGATTCGATTGATCATCCCCTCCCATATTTCTAAATTCTCTTCCAAGTTTTTGGCTTGACTCACTTGTTTCATGTGTTGAGTGTAAGCCACCTCCCATACTAGGAGATCTCTCTTCCGCCTTAGCACCTGGGGGCCTGGGAAGACTCCAAGTAAATTACACTCCTGGGATTAGCCAGGACCATTCCCAGTGCCACCATGCTTTTCCTCATTTTTTGATTTTTCCATTCTTTAAGAATGTTTAACAGGCATAGTTTTACTGACCTATTGCTGGAAAGTGGATTGATGGTAGGGGCAAATGTTGGTCTGCCACTGGCCATAAGGCCACTAACATGGTATAGGGCTCAGAATAGGTTTTATAAAATTATTCCTATGCTCAACCCTTTGTAGCTTGGCTGCGAGCAGTCAGGCTTAACTTCAAAAACAGGTATGTAACGCATTTCAAAACACCAATTCAGTAAATCATTAATACACAACACATAATAAAAATCCAACATCAATTTATAAAAATAGGAAATATTTTTATCTTTACAATGACACCAAAATGACAAAAATCCAATGTAGGGAACCGGAGATATGAATTTTCAAAGATTTTGCATTATATAGCACTTATAAACTTATAGCACCATATTGGGACATCTGGTCGCGATAGACCGGCTCAAAGTCAAAGTTTCAGGCCGACCGCGATGGAGCCCTAAGAGGCTACCCCTCGCAGTAGGTCCTGGTCACAGTGTTTACCTTCGGACTTAGAAACTGTTCTGGAGCTTTTTCTCGCGGGGTCCCTCGATGCTCTTCACCAGGCCGGAATTGGTGAGGGTTCGCCGGCCTCGGATTTCTTCTACTCCCGGTCAAACTCTGGATGTTGGACCTACGGAGCTTTCAGCGGGACGAACCTGGATGGCTTGGTTGGCTCGCGGTTGAAGGCAGGCGGCTTGGCTGGACAGTCCCCCTATGGAGATTTTTTCCAAAGTTACTCCAAAGTTCTCCAAACTTCTGGAACTTCTTCCTGAAGTTCTCAAAAGGGTCCCAACGTGTCTCAAACTCACTACAAGGGTCTGGAAGCTCCAAGATGGTCCTTGAAAGTTGAGGACTTCAGTTCCCACAATCCACTTGGACAAAATCCTTACAAATCGACTGGTAGTCCTCCAGGTTGAGAATCCTTGGTGGTGATGTTCCAGGTGAGCTCTGTTAACCTGTAGCTTGCAGGTAGTCCACTTTTTAGTTCTTTTACAGGTCTGTAGTTTCAGCTGGTGCAGTCTTGCTTCTTACGTTTCAAGCAGCAGATCTGAGAGACTCTTCCCCTCTCAGATACTTATTCTAAGTTATCTAGTTCAAGCAGGAGGTCACTCCTGACCAATGGGAGCAGGGCAACTCCCCAAGGATGTGACCACATCCTGTAGAGTGTGGCATTATTTTGTGCCAGAGTGCACCAAATCTTCCAGATTCATAATGGCTGATTTTCCAGCAGTGAGGTAAGAGCTGGCTAAACACACACCTAGGATGGTTACTTTCCATAGCCTCTCCCCCTTGCATCTGCTCATTCTTTCCTTAATCCTAGCTCTGGCGTTGTAAATGACACTGAGGTCGTCCCCTTCCCTTTGAAGACCATTGTTTACGACTCCTCCCTCTGCTCTGGCATTCCTGTGTAACAGCATACTACCCTCCCAGCAGAGCTGGTTAACCTCAGGGGCTCTTTATCACCTCTTCTAGGCAGCCTGGCTAATTCACTTAACTCTGACCAATCAGAACAGACCACTGGAAGGCTGAATCTGGACTTACAGACAAGAAAGTCTTATAACTTCTTGTCTGTACATTTTAGGAGAAATTCAACAATATGATACTGTTGGAGTCATCACTACCATTCTGGGAAGTCTTTGAATGGAAGTTCTATCATTCTCCTATCAGGAGTTATTAGTTAATACCTTTTTGCCATGGTAACCTATTTGGCATGGCATTTGCAATGGGAAAATGACTTGGGTCATTTTTCCAGCACTAGAGCTTAAAACATATTTTATAAGTACTTTGCTTATATCTACAGGACCTCCACCCCATGGGACAACTAAAGAAGACTTTAGGGGCTCCGAATCTGTAGAAATATTACAGATCCTCCCTCTACAGTGCTCCTAGCATCAAAGTTGAATTTGGGCAGCACTTTATCACAATGTGGGGAGTGAAATGTGAAATTTCACTTAACCCAGGGCATATAAAACTCATTTTATAAGGGTCTACCTTATAAATACCTGCCCCCCACCCCTGGTACACCTAGGGAAGACCCTGGGGGTTCCTAGTATGCCAAAACATTGTAGGTTATCGCTTTTTAAGTGCCCCAAACACCAAAGTCGAGTTTGGGCACAATTTTCTTTTTAAAAGCAGTCCTGCCACCCAGGGCTACTTTTAAACTGACCTCAGGCTTCAGAAGTGCACACATGCAAGTGCAGAAAAAGTTGCTGGCCTCTAAACTGCTATTCCCTATTGTGGACTAGGGACTTCTAGGTAGTTTTAATCCCCCTTCCCTATTATTTAATGGGGTCTGATAGGGTAGGTCATGCCAATCACAGGGATTCCCCATAACATAGTGTACCCTAGTGCATGTAGGTGTTTTCACTATATTCTAAATTTGTCTCTTTCAGCATAGCACTGGCCCTAGGCCTGGCTATGCAGAGCCCAGGGTCAGTCAGAGTCAGTTGCCACCAGTACCATTCAGCATAGGTTTGGGGGGTGCCCAAGGCACAGGATGACTTTGCACCATAGCCCCTCCCCAAACAAAAGGTGATGGGTTACTAACCTACACCCTGGTAGTCCTCATCAGCTAAGTGGAAAAACCTGGAAAGTCCATCCGCATTTGCATGGGTAACCCCAGGTCTGTGTTCCACTGTAAAGTCCATTCCCTGTAGGGAAATGGACCACCTTAACAGCTTGGGATTCTCCCCTCTCATCTGCATGATCCATCTGAGAGGCCTGTGATCAGTTTGAACACGAAAGTAAGTCCCAAACAAATATGGTCTCAACTTTTTCAGTGACCAAACCACAGCAAAAGCTTCTCTCTCATTGGCACTCCACCTCTGCTCTCTGGGAAGGCAACTGGCTGATCAAGGCCCTCTTCATTTAGCTGTTACAACACTGCCCCAATTCCTTGCTCCGAAGCATCTGTCTGAACCACAAATTATTTTGTGTAGTCAGGGGCCAGCAGCACTGGTGCTGAACACATAGCAGCTTTCAGAGTGTCAAAAGTCTCCTGACACTCTGGAGTCTAATCCACCTTCTTGGGCCTCTTTTTAGAAATGAGTTCTGTTAGGGGCCCCACAATGGTCCAATAATTTTGAACAAACCCTTTATAGTACCCTGTCAGTCCAAGGAATGCCCTGACCTGAGTCTGGGTAACAGGAGCTGTCCAATCAAAAATAATTTGGATTTGAGCTTGGAGAGGCTGTACATGGCCCCCACCTACCAGGTGGCCCAGGTACACCACAGAACTCTGCCCTATTTGGCACTGACTTGCCTTAATAGTCAGGCCTGCCTGCTGCATGGCCTGAAGCACTTCCCTTAGGTTGCTTATGTGATCCCCCCAGGTAGAACTGTATACAGCTATATCATCCAGGTAAGCTGCACTGAACTATTCCAACCCAGACAAGACCCTGTTCACCAACCTTTGGAAGGTGGCAGGTGCATTCTTTAAGCCAAAGGGCATTACCTTGAACTGATAATGTCCCTCTGGTGTGGAGAATGCTGACCTCTCCTTTGCTCCATCAGTGAGGGCAATCTGCCAGTAACCTGAAGTCAAATCAAAAGTACTCAGGTACTTAGCAGCCCTTAACCTGTCAATGAGCTCATCAGCTCTAGGTATAGGGTGAGCGTCCGTCTTTGTGACTGCACTCAATCCTCTGTAGTCCACACAGAACCTTAACTCCTTGTGTCCCCCCTGAGGATTAGGTTTAGGCCACTGGACTGTCCCATGGACTCTCAGACGGTTCAATTACCCCAAATTCCAGCATCTTAGCAACCTCAGCTTTAATGCTGGCTCTGACATGGTCAGACAACCTGTACAGTTTATTTTTTGACAGGTAGGCTGTCAACAGTGTCAATGTGGCGCACACACCACTCAGTGATGCCTGGAGTCAAAGAGAACAGGCCAGCAAACTGCTCCAGCACTAGCTTACAGTCTCTGTGCTGCTGGTCTGTCAACTTGGGAGAGAGCACAACTCCCTCAACTGACCCATATTGCACATTAGTGGAGAGGAGGTCGGGCACAGGTTTAGTTTCCTCCTACACACTCTCATCAGTGACCAGTAACATGGTCATGTCTGCCCTGTCATGGTGGAGTTTCAATCTATCCACATGCAGAACCCTATGAGGGTTCCTGGGGGTGCCAAGGTCAACCAAATCGGTAACCTCACCCTTCTTTTTCAAGATTTGATAGGGCCCACTCCACTTGTCATGGAGGGCCCTGGGAGCCACAGGCTTCAACACCCACACCAATTGTCCTGGAGTATTCTCAGGCATAGTAACCTTTTGATCATACCAGTGCTTCATGAGCTCCTGGCTGGCCTCCAGTTTCCTGTTTGTCTTGTAAATGTACTCTGCCATTCTAGATCTCAGGCCCAGCACATAGTTAAGCACATCGTCCTTTGCTTCTTTAAGAGGCTTCTCTAAATACTCTCTCAGCAGGCTAAATGGCCCCCTCACAGGGTGTCCAAACATCAATTCAAAGGGACTGAAACTAACCCCTTTCTGTGGCACCTCCCTGTAGGCAAACAGTAAGCATGGGAGGAGAACAGCCCATCTCCTCCTGAGGTTCTCTGACAACCCATTTATCATGCCTTTCAGGGTTTTGTTGAATCTCTCAACAAGACCATTTGCTTGTGGGTGATAGGGGGTGGTGAACTTGGAGTTGACACCACACTCATCCCACATAGCAGTCAGATAGCTGGACAGGAAGTTCGTGCCCCCCTCTGATACCGCCTCTTTTGGAATGGAGTTTGGTAGTGCTGTCTGCATAAGTCACGTGGTGAAACCCACCAGGTAGCAACCTTCCTGGAGGCACCAGCTCATCGAGGACCATAGTTACACTAGCCCCAGTGTCTCTGATAGCCTCAACCTCAGTACCATTCACGTGAGGCCTCTGCCTGTACTTGTCCATGTTTGGAGTAAAGGCAGCAAGGGTTGCAATATTCATCCCACCCAGGGACAGTAAGGGTTCTTCCACCACCTGACTACCCCTCTCTGGGGCACCATTCTCCATCCCTACACTTACACTGGCAATCCCTGTCGATGACCCCTTAGGGGGGAGCTTCTTGGCGCAAACAGCATCTCCCTGTTTGTGCCCTGGCTGGTTACAATCAAAGCACTTACCCACTTTTGAGAGATCAAAGAACCTACAATTCTTTCCCTGATTCCACCTCCCTTTGAATTTGGGTTGGCTCGGGGGCCCCTCCTTGTGCAGGTTTTTGTGGGTCTTTGGAGGACTCATTCTGGTTTTGACCTTCTTTCCCTTGGGCTTTCCCTTGGGGAGGGACCTGTCCTACTTTCTTGGTGCTGAATGGAAACCTGGGTACTTACCCACACATCAGCTGCTTCCCCCAGCTCTCTGGGGTCTGTCAGCTTAGAGTCCACTAGATACTGGCGTAACTTCTCTTTTGCACAATGAGTGAAAATATGTTCTTTCAAAAACAAATTATACAATCTCTCATATGTGTCAACTTTGTTACCAACAATCCAGCCTTCCAGTGCCTTCACTGAAATGCCCACAAAGTCTACCCAAGACTTTAAACTCAGTTTCTGGGTGCCTCTACACTTCACCCTGTACTGCTCTGGAGTCAGACCAAATCTCTTGACTAAACATGCCTTCATCTGCTGGTATGATTCTGCATCATCTCCCTTCAGGGTTAGGAGCCTATCTAGTTGCTTTTTATCTTATTTATAATTACAGCCTGGAAATCTATGCAAACCCGCCCAACTTTCTCTCCAATCTTGTCATTGCCTTCACGGGTCAGTCAGATATAGCAAGACATTGTCCTCATTTCCCAGCGCCTCTTTCTTTTACCCAGATGCACATGGTCTGGGCAAAGAGCATTCTGGAAAGTTTGCATCCCTCTCTGATTCCCCTGCAGAGAAGCCACAGCTCCGAGACCATGGTCCCCATGTGCATCCTGGCCACCAGATCGGCATATAGCGATTGCACCTATTTGCTAAAACTGGGGCTGAATCCCATATCTTTCATGACTGCACAGATTGGCTTTGGAATCAATACCATTGTCGCCTCTCGCAGTGGCAAGACACCCTTATCCCTCGCCTCCAAGTAAACCTCCATTGGACGTTCAACGTAATTCTGCCATTTCGAGCAGTGTCTCCAGCTGACTACGCTGATCAGGTGTCAACCTCAGCAGTGTTAAGTCTGCCAGGTACCTCTCTGTTTCCATCACATGTCTTCCCACAAAGCCAGATAAGTATTGCGTACAGGCCTCATTTATTTTGGCCGGGTCAAGGATGTCTTCCCCATTATCTCCAGTTAGGTGAAGGATGTATGTCAGTGGACGCTCCTGACAGAGCACCAGTGCCACCATACTCTCCACCTTATCTCTCTATCTCAGAACAGTCTCTGTCTTTAGGATGTGAGCACATATTTATCTAATCACCCCCAGACCTCCTCCAACTGTTGCTGGAGCTTTGCCAGCTGGCCCTGTTTGTCTGGCTCTAGATCAACATTTGCATCTAGGTCTGCCTGTGCTTGCTCAAGACTGAGCTGCTCTCATTCTAGTTCCATCCAAACTCAAAAACACATTTGCAATGCATTTGCCCCTCAATGTTACTTTATAATCTCCCCATTTTGTCACACTGTCTGTCGCGGATCACCAGTTTTCTTGAAAGAACCTTGTAGTGAACTCCCCGATATAGGATGCAAACCTTGCAATAGTCAGCGTATTAGCTCGCAGCAACCACAAAATGGCCATGGGCCTAAACATCTGGGGCAGGGATCGGTTCAGGTATGACAAGTGTTTAAATATCACCACGTCTTCTCGATGCCCTAGTATGTAATCCAGCCTACAGTGTGTACCCCATGTAGCTGTGAATAGTATGAGTAGGATTGTGCCCGAGGTGATGATGATGCCACAGGTCTACCAGCTTTACCAGCTGTAGGTCCTCTATTCCCTGGTTCACGGTAGCTGCCATATGTATCTTAGGGCTCGGTCGGGGGGGGCTCTGTCCAGTCACCAGTCTAGGACACAATTAATGTTTCCCGCTCAAATAATCCTTGTGTGTAAATTTGGGGAATTAAACCATATAAGGCCTGGGAAGAATATATTGTTGTCTGCATTGGGGGCATACGTGTTGACTAACATTTCTCCTTTCTGTCTAGGATCCTGACCACTAGTAGGTACTGTCCCCCCAGGTCCTCAATTACTTCTTCAATGAAGGGGATCCCAGCTGCAATCTGTGTCAGAACACCCCTAGCGCAATTAGATCAGGTCAGTGCGTATACCGTGCCCCTCCATTTTTTACTGATCTTGGGTACCCCTGCTCCCAGCAGGTGCGTTTCCTGTAACATGGCAATCTGTACACTGTGGTGCTTAAGGGAGGAATGCACTCTATAATGTTTAGGGCAGCTTTTCAACCCTCTAACATTCCATGTCAGTAATGTATGATTTATGTCAGATTGAGGCAAGGTGTCTGCCTTACACACCTATCGTCTCTGAGAAGTCACCCCATCCCTTCTGTCTGTTCTGGTCACAATGTGTAGCATCGCCCCAACAGTCCCTGCCACTCCCTCAATTTAGCTAAAATGTCCGCCCCTCCCTTTGAGCAAACCCACCTTTCACTCTAACTGACGGTCCACCCTTCAATACCAGAGGGCTATGTAAATTGCCCCCAACAGCAAACATTAACAACAACAACTGTAAGCTATCAGCATCACTAGAATTAGGAAGATTAGGTAAAAATATACCTAGGCTGTCCGGTTTTAGGTTTAAACCTATTATAACTGATAAAACCCCACCGGAGGGGAAATAGCCCTCACCAGTGTAAACATATAAACACTGAAAAAAAACCTGCACAACAGCAAACGAAATATCATTCAAAGAGAGGAAAAGGAGAGTGAAAGAGTCATTTTTATTTCTTCCTGAGGGGGCCAATACAATGTAACTTTGTAATATAAGGTAGCAGTAAGAAAGACTGAGCTAACATTATTCTGCTTGAGTTTTGTTGTTTAGGGATGTCACTAAAATATTGTTTCTTCTTCCTTTTTTTCCAGTTTTGTGGTCTTGTTTTAGGTGTTGTTTATTTATTTTATAAACTGTAGAGAATAAGGAAATATCAAAATCATATTTGATTTTTTGGCTACGTTTGAGTCTTTCACTGATAGGAAAAATGTAGGTTTCATAAGAATCTTTCCCAATATGTACCATCACAATTACCCACAGAGAATGGGTGAAAACCATTGATATATCAGCCCCCTTTTCTAGTGTGTCAGTATTGATAGTAAGTGAATTGCCAAACACCCCAGGCGTTAAACTTTCAATGCAAGGTATAGTGACAGGTATATGTGAAAAGAGTTCAGTCGCAAAGCATCTGGGATACTGATGAAAACATGACACCAGACTTTTGGAACACATGGAATGCGGTGTCACTTGGAATGCTTCTGCAAAAAGTTCTTACCAAGTTCAACTAAGATTGGTGTGACATTGTTTGTATTTGCATTGGTTCAGCTACATATATGAAAAAGTTGTGTGATGACCTGTCAAAATCGATATCTGAGCTGAAGTGCTTCCCTGTAAGAGATCCTTGCCACTTGTTAGATGGTATGCTGAAAGCATCTTTACAATCTTCAGAGTTAATAAAGAATACTATTGACTTTTTAGTCCATTCTGGTGCACAGTTTTGTTACGCGCGGAAGATAAATGCAAATATTCCTCATTTTGTGCTTTGTGTGGCATCAAAGAAACAGTCATTCCAACTGTGTCACTTAGCTGGTGGTTCTCAGTCCTAGGGGCCATGAATGTTATATTATCCATGTGGCAACCGTTTACAGAACTTTCGCTGAGTGATGATGCCAAAGGCAAGAAATGTGAGGATCTTTGGTCACATATTGATAGTGATTTGAAAAAAAGGACACTTTACTGAATTCTTAGATTTTTGCAGGAGAGCATTACTGCTGTAGTGGACATAAAAAAACTAGAATCTGAAAATGCCCTTGTCTACCAAGTGTTCAGCATAATTGGTGTAGATGTGAAACATCTCCTTGAGTGTAGGCTGCGCGACACTTTTAGTAACTTAGGCAGTGCAACAATGTCCATGTTAGAGTGCTTGTCACATGGTAAGCAAAAAAATGTTGAGATGCAATTCAGGAACTTTTATTTTACAATGTATGAGAAATGGCTAGCAATGATGCATAGTAATTTCCAATCACCAACCATGGCATTTAAAGTCAATGAAGCCTCACTGTGATACTTTGCACACATTATAGATCCCTTCTGTAAAGAGAAATGATCTCCGGAGTTTCAAAAGTGCTCCCTCAGTTTTGACCGCTTCACTAACTCTGAGGGCATATGCGCCCAGTTCAACGCATATGTTGTAGAACCTGTCGCAGCGAATCACAATCTTCAGGTACACCAGTAATGACATGGAAACCTATGTCAATGGCCAGCATTAGCAAATTGTGAACTGGCTATGTTGGCGTTGCTTGCCTCAAGTGCCAATGTTGGGAGGAATTTTTCACAGATAAAAGTTTACATGGGAAGGAAAGAGCAAGCGTGCATGACCAAGGACTCACTGAAGAAGTACTGCATGGTGTACTTCTATAAGTTTGATTTCTAAAAATGTATTTTGACCTCATATACACGGTACATACACTTTATTTATACCATGCACTATCAGTGCAGAAAGCAAGCAATAATAAAAGCAAAATGTTCCATAAACACCGGAAAAACAGTGTTTCTGTTATTCTTAATGGTGCGAAAATGTGTAACCACTGATAACCACTGTTTTTTTAAGGTATTGAAATCACTTGAAAACACTGAAAAAGCCCCATTGGAATTTACCAAAAATAGAAACTAAAAACAGGAAAGCCTAAATATACCATAGAAAAAATAATGTCGTGGACCAAGACCAAGTCACCAGCAGTCCCATCGAGGCAGGGTCCATCCAATGGGCCAGCTCAGCCAGCCTTTGCCTCTCTGGCAAGTAATGTTTGTATTTCGTCTCCTGGATGGGGAAGCCTCTTAGGGGTGGACAGCTGCCCCCAGGGGTGAGCCCCCGGCCCCAGTGTTTCAAACCGGGTGGCCCTCCAAACAATATTGTCAGTACATTGTTAGGCGCAGTTCAAAGGCATAGTACTTTACACTCTTTGTAGCTTTCCCTGTAATCCACTTAGAAAGTAGAATGGCACAGTAGCTGTGTCCTTTAGGTTGTGTTCAGTGCTGTAAAGTCACTTTCCATCGTCCGAGCAGTCTCCACCTCTGTCTGTTCCATCACTCCCCTACCGGGCAATGCCATGTGCCCAGATAGGGGGCCAGAGTTTTATGATGAGGAGGCTCTGGCTCTCATCATTGTTCCATCCTCTCCAATCGTAATCCGTCAGGACTATCAGGTGTGGCTGTGAATGTGCCTGCCAGGTTTCCGTCTCCATCTGTGCACCATACTTTTGGAAGATTCTGAAGTCTGTGAGGCCGGTGGCCCCTGCCGACCAGTTCCTGCCCTGTCCCCTCCGTATAGCCATTCCCACTCATCCTCTGGGCTATCGAAGAAGTGGAGGTGAGGGTGGATGGGGGTGTGGCTGAGCTGTTTGCTAGGGCCGGTTTTGGGTGATTTTGTTACATGGGCCGATATTGCCGGCCCCGGTAACACAAATGCCCCCCAGGGGCCCAAAACCAGCCCCCACCCTGGCAGCCCACCAGGGAAACACCAGGTGCCCGCTACGGCCAGCCCAGACCTGCCTCTGACCTTTTATCTTCTGGGTGTAGTCTGGGTAAATCGTTATCATCTGGTCTTTTACACGCTTCTATGTGTCTCTGTCTTTGTAGGTCAGGAAGCGGGTGATCAAGGCTCTCGGCAGGGCACTGGGGGAGGCAGTGGCATGAGCGTTCTATGTGCTCTCTCCACTGAAACAGCGTCGATAAGTCACTGGATTGAGTTTAGTCCAGTCCTCCTGACAGTAGTAGTATTTATTTTTATGATGATTATTATTAGTAGTATTATTATTCCTACGTGCCAATAGTTGTCCTAAAATCATGCCAGCAATTTATATAACATTGCAGTTTAGTCATTTTTCCAAACCACATTGTGCGTGGTAAAAGGGTCACCTCATTAATTCATTTATTTAAACATTTCATCTATTTGAACAAAAAATAATTATATAGATGGTCGGATTAATCAATGCCAAGTATTGTAAATAGTAATTATGTGTAACAAAAATCACAGGGACACAGAAGCACATCATTTGAGTGACACAAGAGAACCAGCAGCGCTGTGTGATTAGTGACAAATACTGCAAATAGTAATCACATGTTTAAACAATCCCAGGGACTCCGAATCACATAATTCCAGTGGCATTAGAGAACCAGCAATGCTTTGTGACTGTCTGACTATACAAATGTGCTTCCAGTGGGTGGTAAAATTAATGTTTATTTTACTCTACCATTCTGCTATTATGAGTGGAGGGCAAAGAGGAAGACTCAGAGTCCTAGAACAAGGTCCAGCACTGGTGGAGGATAGGCACTCAAATGTGGCATGAAAATACAGAGACCATTGTGATGGCCTTACGTTGGCTGGTGATTTGGGAGGAGCAATCAGTGCAGGCCCCTCTGCTTATAGTAAGATGTCATAATAGGAAGACCTGAGGGAACTGAGCTACCCCTAACCCTACATGAGCCACCCCCCCTGCTCTCCTCAACCACAAAGGTCTTCCTCCAGTAGGTATTGGAGGTCTTGGGGGGCCTTGCGCCGTGGCTGATGGACAGAGGCAATTACTAGAGATGAACAGGCTGAAGGCATATATTTTTAGCTAGGGAGAGGGGTGGGTCTGTTCTGCTGTGGGTGATGCTGGTGTGAACAGTTTAGGAAGGCCTAGGGTGTGTTTGGAGTTTAATTAGGGGGCAGGGTGTGTTTCTGCTATAGGTGATGTGGATAGGAACATTTGAGGAGAAGGCATAGGTGTAGTTTTTCTCTCTGCTGTTTATTGCTTAATAATCCAGAGTAAACCATGATGCTCCATCTACCTACCTACTGACGTCCAGACCCGAATATGGTCCATCAGATAGAATAAAGGGAATTTCCAATTGATCATCCTCTTTGTAGTCTCTGCCTGCGTTTTTTTGCCTGGCTACTCCAATGTGGGCCTGTTGTCCACCCTCTTGCTATCCGCATTAGTGTAGGAAAACTGACCTGGCCCAATGCATGCACCCCACTTTATCAATTGATGTCACATGAACACTCTCCCATCAGTATGAGCTGTGTACTGCCCTCCCCTCTGCAGTCAACATTAGGGAATACTTGCTACCCATTGAATAGCTGTCACATTGAGCTGCCTTCCAATACCAAACCCAACCACTCCCTCCTTCAGGTCTTACCTGAGCAGGAATGTATTTTCCATCACCTCCTCCAATACCTTTGAGTACAAGTTGGTCAGGAGTTCGTTAAAGAGACTTACTGCTGTTGCCCATACCAGACCCAAACATTGAAGACGTCAAATGAAACACATGGTTCTTATCCTGAGTGAAGTTGGTGAGCCATAGACTTTGCAATGAGCAATGGCCTCTGTGTCTGCAAAGATTTGCAGCAAAGGTATTAGCAGCAAAGGTAATCTGGCACATGAATTTAAAAGAAAACGGAGTGAGTGGAAATTACAAAACGGAGACCAGCAGAAATCAACAGGATGCAGAATCATTTACTAACTTGTGTGTTATGGCTAGTAGAAAGCAACAGTCAAGTCTGAAGGAGGTTACATAGGGAGGTAGATTCTCTGTGGGGCATAGATTGTGAAAAACATATGCAATACCTATTGTGGACCTACCACTGAGTATTAATATATATTATTTTCTGCACCATTAAATCACATCCCCAGGGTAAGGAGGTGGTGTGGGAGCCTTTGCATTTTGTGAAAGATAGTGTGAGATCTATTGATGGTGGATATAGTTTACAGCACAATAGATTTAAAAACTGGAGGAAATGGGCTAGGGAATTGATAAATGGATGGGTAGAGTGATTTAGGGAAATCTCACAAAGAGCTAGAGACAGCTTTTTGCAACTCCATGAGCATGGCACATTTGTCATTGAAAGAAAATGAAAGTTAAATTAATATATTGATACAGTCTTTAGTACCCCACAATCTCTTAAGTTAGTTAATAGTTCCCAAAGCTGGAATGCAAAATAGGGAGGACACATAGTTTCAAAATATTTGTAATAAAATAAAATAACGAAGGATGCTGTATACAAAGTGTGCTACTCCATTCTGGCGTTGTCTGTCTTTGGAACAAGGCTGATCAGCAGAGTAGAAGTGCAATGGAGTTTCCTTGTAGTTGAGAAGGACTTTGGAATGAGAAAAGAAAATTGCAATATTGGAGAGTTCTGGTGAGCATGAGGTGTGGCGGAGTATTAGCTGGCGAACCATTAACTGAGGATCAGTTTATTTCCAATCTCTGTGAAGAGACAACTAGAGGCAGATAACCTAAATGATTGATCACCAAAACAATAAAAATGTTTAGATGTGTCCCCAACATTAAAATCCCTCAGGATTTACCACTCGGGCTAGTGGCCACCATTATTTAAGTGTAAGCCTTGGTGAATATTTTTTCTAAATGAAGTAGAAAAGGATTGTTCCCAGTTCTGGATGTTGTTGATAAGACTTGCAGATTTTAGTTTCCCCCAAAAAAGTCAGACCTGTAAAACAATAAAATAAAAACAAATTGAGCCTTAGTCTATTAATGGTAAATTGAGATCTATCAGAAGACCAAGAGAAGCTAGATTGCTGTTAACTGTAGTCCAATCATGAAACATGTAGACACGTTCATCCAGGATGATCAACTAACATTAAATAGAAAGCTTTCCTAAGCCCCTCTCATCAGTCATATGAATCATCATTTGCCATTCATTCATACAAATTACTTGTTCCAAGTGTGGTATCCATCCATCATTCTTTTCTTCTATTTTCCATGGAGGCGACATACATAAGCATTTCAGTCCTTAGTCTGAACCTTTACTGACAGCTAAGAGTGGAATGAAAGGCTAGGCATGGGAGGTATCAAGAAATGGAGGTGTCCATTGCAGACACAGGGGCCATTGCTTATTGCAAAGTCTATGGTTAATGCTAAGGTTGAATTTGTTTTCGTTCTTTGCCACCTCTCATCAGTCGGTTACCAGGCCAAAATCGCTGTGTCCACTGTGAGTATCTGTTTGTGCCTCACACACTGGTCAATTTAAGGTTATTTACACATCAAATATAAACATAAAACTATTTATGTTCCTTTCTTTTCTCTCTCTTTTTTTTACGGCAGACATTTCTATTGTGTAACTAATATATTACTTTTTATTTCAGAAATTAGAGTCCATCTTCATATTTAGGCACCTCTTCTGGAGGACAATCTCTCCTAACACTTGAAATGACTAGGACATCAACCTGATCCACTTTATTGTCTCCTGGAGCCTTATACATTTTGGGGATGAAATGTTTATTCATTTTGATCATTGTCAGTCTCTTCAAGTATTGAGGGGAGAGAATGGTTGTTGTGAATATAATGATTGCTCCAGTTGTGCTGAAAACCCAGCCCAAAAATATACTTGCTACAGGACATGCAAAATAGTTTATTGCCTCTTGCCAATAGATCAATGGTTCTTTATCCAAGAAGAATCTGTTTGGTCATTCAAGTACTAATGTACCATCATCTGTATTTATCAGTTGACATTTGCAGGTACTTTTCCTGCATCTGTGTGCTTGATTTAAGCCCTGGGACATTTGTCATAAACCAACCCATTAGAGTGAATTGCTGAATTATTGTTGTTGGTATTGTTGATTCAGTAGCAGATGTGTCTTTGCATAGTGATTGTACTTGTGTTACCACTGGTGAGTGCTGATGCTTCATTTGCCATTAAGGTATAATGGGGTAACCCACAATTGTCCACGGACCTGGGTAATGATCGGTATAAATAACAATGGTCCTAGACTTCTAGGCGTTACAATTTAGTTTCATCAGTCAAAGGCATTAGGTACATATAGGTTTAACATTGGATCATTGTGTACCACCAATTTCTTCAATACGCGAGCATGTATATCCTCAAAAGACACACCAGCACCCAATATTGCTGTTATAGTGACTGTTTATTCCACAGTTACTTATTATCACAGATCACCATATTCAATGTTTCAAAAATAGAGAAAGGTTGCTCCAAGGGGAGTGTGAGAGAAAGGAGTGGAGTAAGACAGATATAAAGGAGGGAAATCCAGAAAGCAAATTAAACAGCAATCAGTTTCGCATTTCAACGTCCTTAGTAAACTGGTCGTGATTTACAGTAACACCAGTTTTACACATAGGCCTGTCCCACATGGATTTGCAAGTGTTTACTTCATGATTTTCCTGATGATGCACAGAGAATGTTCATCTGTGAAAAAGCGGAGGGCTGGGAGGATGCCAGGTACAGGCCCACTGGGGGAGAGTGTCAACATTTCAACCCTGGTCTAATGAGGGTAATTTATCTCCTCTGAAGGCGGGTCTTCCTCAGGAAAGAGGGGAGGGGTGGCAACCTATGGTGAAGTACAGTCAGGATACAGCCCCTCGTATGTCGGTCCGCATCTAATTGCAGTGTGACCCAGAATGAATCTGAAGAGTGCAAGCTGCAATGTTGAAATTAATCAAACTCGGGTGAAAGAATCGCCCACAGCATCTTATTAAGCAGTTATTTTGGAGCCCGGGGGATCCATGCTGAACTTCTAGAGTCATTTGCAACATGCTTCTGATGGATACTTCTAACTGCAGATTACTCACCTTTAGAATATTCCTCTGGTGCCAAACTGGATCTGGAAGCTTTTTCAGCAATGTTACTCCACTCTGCTAGCGGCAACTGTACTGTCCTTACAGGCTGCGTACAGCCCTGGAAATGACAGAGCAGTGACGCATATAAGCATCACTCTTGTGAGCTAATGTCAGTTCCTTCTTTCTGCACATTCTGGCAAAAGTCTGCAGCTCTGCACCTCCATTCATCAACCTTTCGATGACTTCCAAATGAGAACCAGTGTGCTAGGGAATTATGCCCCCTCCAAAAACAACAGGCTTCAAGCCCTGCTGTGAATACAGAACACAGATATTGGCCACAGGCCTGCATGAGGTTTGTCTCTGGTTTCTGGGGTTGGTACACAACTTAAAATCAAGCAACAAATGTGCCTTTAAGCACCCTAATTTGACTGGGGACCAGGAGGTGAAGCTGTATGTAGCTGAGAATCAGAAGAAATGTAAACCTTTGCAGAGGACCAGCTTGAGGTCATGCGCACGCCTGGTCTCGCTCTCAAGCTGTTCGCTTAAGAGGTCTACCTTGATGTTGAAGTTCTCCAGTAAGTCCAAATTGAGGTCATAGAGAGAACACAAAACACAAAAGATGGGCTCAACCCCATGCCGTCACTCCGTGTCCAAGGAGAAAGAGAGAGGATGTTACAATGCTGGTCGGTCTCCTCCAGGGTCTGGGAATTTGAAGCTAATTTCCCAGTTAATCCAGATCCACCCTCCGTTTCCCCGGCCATCACGGAAGCCACAGCAAATTGAGCCATCCGAAGAGTACATGATGCAGATTTATAGTTTTTCTGCTCCCTCACGTTGGACCCAAGGATTCACAGTGCTTTCCAGTGGGGTTACTGCAAGCAGGGCCTTTCTGTTCCTGGCACTGACTGACCCTGTGAACTTTGGGTGGTAGCCTAGTAACAGGTCAGTATGAGTGCAGTCAGAAGACATTATGTTTGTTGAGAGGATAGACAGCTGCATAGTGACCACATGAATCCTGAGCTATGTTGTAGCAAGAAGCTAATGGTTTCTAGTGCACAGGAATTTCCTGTTGTCACTGGTCTGTTGCCACTTATACACTAGCCCAGATGGGCACTAGAAAGATCAAGGATAAGTTGGATCTTCTGTTCTACTGAGTTGGGATGCACATAGACACACAGAGGAGCCTCCCACTTGTAGATTGAGTGGTAAGTCAGCGGATAAGGCAAAGGCCTCTGCCACTTGTAGGTATTCCATTTGATCACCCCAGCATCTTGCAACAAGTATTTCTTTGTTGTGGACCATGCCACCAGGTACTTAGAAGCAGTTCCTATGAGGAGCACAACTGCAAACGTGGTAGCTAGAGTTCTATTAATGATTTTTTCTAGGGTTGGATTTCCAAGGATGGGGATTTCCGACCGGGAAACCAACTTTATTATCACCTCATACATCAGTGAGATGTGGAAGCATGCACAAGAGATATACCACTTCCACAGTATACCACCCACAAGCCAATGGGTTGGTAGAAAGTTTCAGTAAGCCACTTAAGAGCATAATGGGAACTTTGCCAGAGAACCTCAGGAGAAATTGGGATCTTCTTCTGCAATATGTCTTGCTTGCTTACAAGGAGGCCCCAGGGAAGCAAATGAATTTCACTCCTTTTAAACTTCTGTTTGGGTACCTAGTGTGTGCTGTATTCAACTGATCAGAGATGGGTGGGAAGGAACTTCCAAATTACCTCAGAAGGATGTGGTGGATCATGTAATTCGAATTAGGAAATTGGTGGTGCAATACATAGTTCAAGCTAAACAAACCATTGAGGTAACCCAAGAGCTGATGCTGGAGTGGTATGAACAGAAAGCCACTCTGACTGGGTACCATGAAGGTCAGGAGATATTGGTGCTGAAGCCCATTTGTTCCAGAGCTTTCAAGGATAAGTGGTGTGGGACATACAAGGTAGTGCAGAAGGTTTCTGATGTGAAATACTTGGTGGACACATGTACCACAAGGAAGCCCAGGAGGGTGTTCCACAGGAATTGGTTTAAGCCTTTCCTCTGGAGAGATTACAGAGATAACATCATAGACATGGAAGAGGATGTTGAAGAAGACAGTGAGCCTTTTCCTAACTTACTGCCTAGTGATATAAAGGATAGATGTCTGGAAATGATACAACTGCCCCTGGGTTGACACCGTTGCAGCAAAAGCAGTGTAGGGAGAAGTTCTGAGATGGTTTTCTCATGTTTTTACTGTCTCCAAGGTAAACCCCTGACTATGCTCATGGCAATGACTGGAGATAGTCTACCAGTTAAACATGTCTTATTGCATGTATGACTGCATCCGTAAGTCCATTTAGCCAAAAGTGACCAAGATGTTGGACGGAGGGGTCATTGAGTTATCCAGAAGTCCTTGGGTCAGCCTAGTGTCATTGATACCCAAACAAGATTCCCCAGACTTACACTTTTGTGTAGACTACAGGGCACTCAATGAAGTCACTAAAGAAGATGCACATCTGATCCTCAGAGCTAAGAAGCTTGTTGACTGGCTGGATGCTGGAAAATACTTGAGGATCTTTAATTGGACCGCTGGCAAAAGACAAATTACTTCAGAGCCTAGTGCCAAGGAGAAGACTGCATTTTCCATTCAGGAGGGATTGAAGAATACCCTTGCCTCTTTCTAGCACCTGATAAACTATGTGCTATCAGGGCAAGAAGACTTTAATGTGGCCTACTTAGGGGACATTGGAGTTTTTAGCAATTCATGAGAGGACCATTGAAAGCACCTAGAGCAAGTGTTGATCAGGATACGGGGGCAAAACTGATCATCACAGGGACCAAGAGCCTGGTGGGGCACTCCATGGTAATCTACATTGAGGCTCAGGAGGCTATCATGAAGATATCCCTATTGGATGCCATGATTTATTCTGTGTTGGAGTAGGAGATGCCCAAAACCCAAACTCAAATGATCGACGTTTAGGACCCACTGGTTACTATAGAAACTCTGCCGTTAACTATGTGACTGTAGTTGCCCCATTGACATTTTTGACATTCAAGAAGCATCCCATGAGGGTGATTTGGACTGGGAAGTATTAAACATCCTTTGAGGACCTGATGACAGCACTATGCAATGCACCTGTACTGAAGACCACTGACCGCAGTCACCCCTTCATAATACAAACAGATGCCGCAGATAAGGGAGTAGGAGTAGTTTTGGCTTAATTCAGTGATAAGGGTTGGGAGCATTCAGTGGCCCTAATTTGTTACAGGCTACTTTTCAGAGAAAGAGGTAGTCACTGTAAGAAGAAATACTTTGCCAGAGTGTTGGTTTTGAGAAGGTCCTGCCCATATCTGCCTAGTACTATGTTTGTAGTTCAGACAGATCACAAACACCTCAAGTGGTTGATAGCAGCAAAGGGTGAGAATCTCAATTTGCTGTACTGGTCAATCTTGTTGCAAGACCTAAATATCATGGTGGAGCACAAACCCAGAATGAATCTTGGGAATGCAAGGGCACTTTACCAATGGTTTTGCGGATCCTATGACCATATTTCTCCAATGGTGCAGTAGGGTTCTAGGTAGTCTTATTTCGGAGAGGAATCTTTTGGGCCTGGAAAGCCCCTGCCTGGCATTCAGCCATATTCCCTAGATTGTTTTTTTTATGTTGACCCTGGCCTCAAAAGTATCAAGTTTGTATGAATAGGCATAGGCCCTGGCATCAAGCTACTCTAGTATGTGCTCATAAGTGTAGGTCTGTCTCTTCATGTGAGTAAGGTCGTGGACCTATCCTGTCACCCAAGGCAGTGCACCAAGCATGCCCTCATTGACAGACGTTGGTCTGCTGTCCCTATCAAGGGTGCAGGGTCATGTGAGTTTGTAATGAAGGAACTCTTTTGGCTCCTGATGGACTCCGTCGAACTGTGACGTAAGCATCAGAGCATAGTGAAGTGTATGCCGGTTTCGAATTTTGAGTTCACGGTTACCCGCAGAAGAATAAAGATGTGTTAAACTACGCTCCTTGTGTGGCATAGTCATTGGCGAGTACCTAGGCTGGGGAGGATGCTACAAAGGTTTCAGCAAATAGAGTGATGGGAGCTGCGTACAATGTTTTGTGAATCTATAGTTGTGATCAGAACTTTTCATGTGTACCACAAGAATGGAGCCATTTGGTGCACTTATGTAAAGTTCTGCTTCTATGCACTTACCCAATTCCTAGCACTTCCTAGCAGTAGCATCCCCAGGGCATGTTTTGTATATAGCCTGACAGGTGCATGCATGGTGTGTGAGTAAATCAGACTAATGAAGGAGTGTGATACCTATTTTGGATACCTCTGGCCTGGTCTATTGCACAAGGTGGTGGTGAGGTTGTTTACCAAGTGTATTGTGGGCACTCCTGAAGCTGTAGGGAGTAAACCTAGTCACTGAAAAGTGAAGAAATGGAGACAAGGCCGCTTTTGAAAACCAGTTAGGCATTTGCTGTACAAGGAGCTGCTGATTAGTCTTCCTAACTTCCCACGGTAGTGGTGAAGGGTGGGACTGCATACTCTTTTGTGCATGGTGAAGGAGACCTTTAGGTTATGCCCGTCCTTTCATCTTTTCTTTATTACACTTTCAGCTGGTTGATGACAACTTCACAGCTCATTGCGCCTTTTTTTGTGGGTGCTCAAAGATGGAGACAACCCTGCTGTGAGTAGCATCACTCTACATAAAGGCTGTTTCTACAGAGTAACTTTTAAAGGACGACCTGGAAAGGACATTTGAAGGAGAACAATCACAAACGTTGATCTTCTGTTTGGGCACCTAGTGTGTGTGTACTCAATTGATCTGAAAGTGCAGACACATCTCGTGTCTGCTTTTGCTGCATGAAAGTGGTGGGACCCCGCAGCCCAGGGTAACATCACAAGAGTGTGACACCTTGCTGAAAGAACTGTATACCTAACTTGAAGCCAGACTGGATGTTGAGAGAGAGGAGCCTACCAAACCTTCAGGAGGAGTGACTGTCTGAGGTGGTCCCAAGTGCAGGTGAGACTTCCAGAATAGGTTGACTGCCGGGAGCGATCTGTATACCCCATGTCCTGGAGGGCCTAGTGTCTCTACCAAAGAGGTTACTGACCAGAACTATGAAAACTTAGCCTCCTAAGATCACTGAGGCACATTCAGGACTGTGGTCCAAAATAGCCTGTGCATAGCTGTATTGATGTATTGCCCACACAAAAATCAGCCTGTACATTGCTGTATTGCTCAGAAGAAGATTGGCCCATGCATTGTGCTAAGCACAGAAGGTCAGACTGTGCATGGCTGTGCTGTCCAGAAAATCGGCCCGTGGGTGACAGCACTACCAGGAGATTAGCTATTGAGGACCTCACCATAGGAAGGAGATTGGCCTATACTTAGCTGCACTGATCACATAGAATGTTTCCATATAGGGCTTAACTGATCCGCTCCAAGATCAAGCCTTCTGTGGGAATTGTAGTCCCTACCTGCTCGACACACCACGCCTCCATTGCTAATGTAATAATAATTATTTTTTTTATCCTCATCCCACCATTTTTCTTGCTGGTACAGCTCTCATCTCCACTGTGGAAGAGGGTAAGCCTGTCCTCACAAAGATACTGTTGTTTCCACATATTATCTCCCTCATATACATACAGAAGAGAGGGAGAAACAGGGACCTCTAGTATATATGGCTTAATTATTGGACCCACTTATTTTTTGCCAATTTACGTATAGCGTCCAGACCTTCTCCAGACTTTTCAAATCGTTAGCAATATCAATCTGGCTTGTGTACTTAATGCTTTTTAGGCAGTCCACCAATAGTGGGGGACGTTTAGATTTCCAAAGCCTACATATCTCCCATTTCGCCAACAGGATCACATTATAGACACATTTTGTTATGGGAGAGCTCAAACTTGCCTCTGAATGTAGCCCAAAGAATATAGGTTGAAGGCTTACCTCTATCCGATGTCCGATCACCTCTCTGATGAAGTTACAAACTGATATCCAAAAGGGGTCAATCCTCGGACACTGCATTAACATATGTACATTATCTGCGGATGGAAAAATACACTTCGGACATCCAAATTCTTTCCCGGTGACTGTTGAGAGCTTGGCTGGAGACCAATATACCCTGTGTGTAGTAAACAGCTGATTTTTCTTACGTGCGGCAGGTTTCACCACTGCACACAAATTAGAGAAAGATACTTGCCATATTTGCTTTAAGTTTCCCTCCAAATCGCCCTCTTCCCACATGTTGGTTATATCTGGCAAGCTCTTATCTTCTGCCTCCAGAAAAGCCCAATTCCAGACCGAGAATTCCTTCATTTTTGTGGGGGCCAACTTTCATCACCAGTTTGAGCCAGGGCTCATTGTCTTCTTCAGCTCAGTCTTGAGAAGCCCACCATGATCGCAGCTGATAGAATTTGAATCTCGTTAGCTGACCCTTGGTGCAATTCTTTAACCCCTCCCAGTCTACTAAGCCCGACCCTGCTCTAAGGTCTGCCCAGTAGCTTAAACCTACTGGTTTTAAGGATTGACTGAGCTTGTTTAACAAGCCATCTGGGGTGCCTGGGGAATCCCAAATTAGTGCTCAAGATGTATAGTAAGATATACCAAACCTCCTTCAGAAGTATGGCCTATTCTTAAGGCCATTTTCAAAACCTTGAGCCTAACCTTTTGAAAATATTTCAGGTCCCCATATTTGAACAGGAAGTGACTCGGTCCCAAATCCCTGAGCATTGCCCCATTTAATCTTCCCATTGATGAACTATGTGGCCTATTTGCTAACATTCGAAAATTCTTAAAGTGGAAAGCATAACAATATAGCAGGAGATCCGGGAGAGCTAGTCCCCCCCACCCTAAGCTTTCCCCTCAATTTTTTTCCAGGCAATCCTAGGACCCTTCGCCACCCAAATAAAACTACCAATTTTGCCCTGCAACTTAGCTCTACCCTCCCTCAGGAAAGTATACAGTATAGAGTTGAAGAGAAACATGATTTTTGGAAGAATAATCATATTAATAAGGCTAACACTACCATAGATATTTAATGGTAAATTGGCCCATTTTACCAGAAGTCTCCCCACCTCTTGGCTCACTTTTTTTCCAATTGACCTGTGGGATATCATCCAACCTCTGAGTTATTAAGATGCCCAAATATCTCATTTGGGATTGTGCCCCCTGGCTCATCTTCTCCTGGTTCTAATCCATAACTTCAGTTTTATCCACATTTACCTTGTATCCTGATATCTTGCCAAAGCTCTCGCCATCAAACTCGGTATTGCTGTCTGTGGATTTGTTGTATATACCACCATATCTTCTACATACTAAGTTAGTTTAACCTCTAACCCAGATGTCTTAAAGGCTGTTATGGTGGTATCTGCTCTAATCTGATGTGCTAGAGGCTCAATATACAGGTTACAAAATAAAGGAAGCAGGGGGCAGCCCTGTCTCATACCCCTAGTAATTTGGAACCAGTCTGAGAGCTCCCCATTAACCAACACCCTAGTAATAATAATTCTGATCTAAATGTTTTATTGCTAAATAAATAAATAAAGACAGACACCAATGAATACTTACATAAATAAATGTCTGATTCAAAGCGAATAGGAAAAATAAGCTAGTTCCAAAGGATGGAACCTCCTTTCGTTTAATTCACCAGAAATTTGACCAGACCATAATTGCTTCTCTGAAGGCTTCTTACTTCATGATGTACAACCTATTGGATTTTGTCCGCACTAGTAGAAGCCTCTCATGGTGAAATATGTTTCTACTGACTAAAAAGGCATTTGAAGTTGTTACATTTTAAAATGGTTTATCCATTGGTGTACCTGCTATAGAATTAGACTCTACTGCTGAAATCTATGCCAGCCTTTACTTGCCCTCTTGCAGAGTAAACACCTTGATCCATAGGTGAGGGCTGACAAAGAGGGAGCAGGCATTTACTGAGAGTATAGCCAGATGCACCTGGGAGTGTGCCATAATGGTGCTCCTGCCATGAAAGGTGTAACGAGAAGGAATATTTTTATTTCTCTGTGTTACTTCCTATTTCTATGTATGATGCATTCTGCATCACACATAGAAAGATATAATTGCCTCATAGAATTGTTTTTGTGCAGGAAAATATTGCTTCCTGCGCAAAACAGTCCTGCCTGTAATGTAGTCACCCTTGCACCATGGCTCAAGGGGCCTACAGAGGCGCTTGGCAGAACACAGTGCGCCCGGCGAGGAGGGAGCAGAAGTGCACCATATCTTGGTCACTTGGCTTATGGGGAAACTGTGATGTTTTAGACCATCCCAGAGTCTCTGACCTGCCTGCAGAGATGACGTGTCTGTAATATGAGATGTGACTGACCCTGCCCATACCCCGGAGGCCAGTACTAGGCGCTTGCCAGTCTCTTGAAAATGAATTTGTTGATTTTCATGTCATTGTTTCC
Source organism: Triturus cristatus (assembly GCF_964204655.1). Lineage (NCBI taxonomy): Eukaryota > Metazoa > Chordata > Amphibia > Caudata > Salamandridae > Triturus > Triturus cristatus. Next base: position 407,697,156 of record NC_140593.1, read on the forward strand.
CATCTAAACTCAATATTCTTCATTGCAATGTTAGTTTGAATTGTGGCATGCATAGTTTGCTCTCATTGCTCCACATCCTTTCCGGTTAGCTGCCAAGGACACCGCAGAAAAGGCCCAAAAAAACATTGCCTATATGTTGTTTGGATGATAGGGTCTATATGATAAGAAGGCGGTGCTGAGCAGGGCCGGCTTTAGGACAGTGCGACTGGTGCAGCCTCACTGGGCCCTGACCTGGGTAGAGGGGGCTGAACACGGGGGGGGGGGCTCTGTGCTTAGCAATAACGATTTCAAAACACCTTCTGCAGAGTTCCTTGTACATCCAGCTTTCAGGCAGCAATACAAATGTCAAGATAACTCTTGTGATTAATGATCCTGTTAGAGAGAGAGATCGGAGTTTTGTCAAGGGGCATTAAGTAGCGCAGAGGTTTAATATGCCTGCTGCAAGGGACACATATCATGCAGATCACAAACCTGTATTTTGTACAGAGAGCTGACAGGATAACTGCTTTTGTCACAGAGATCCTTGTGTTACAGCAGTTCATAAGATACATCCCTAATATAGAAGAGTGACTGTTGCCAACTGTCATGGAAGAGCTGCATGCAAACTGCATAAAATAGTTAGGACGTTATGTATTTTACCCCCAGTTTTTCATTATCTATTCCTAATGTTGCTAAAAAGGATTTGTTTGGGTAGATATACATTCTTATTAGCAAAGCCAACTTTTACAAGTGATTTAAAATGAGTAAAATGTATGTGAGAGAGGGGCTATGGAGAGATAAGGGGCGCTTTTGCCCCGTGGTAGATCTGAGGAAGAGGTCATGGGGAGGGGGCACCGAAACTGCTTGCCGCACCGGGCGCCACCAGCGCTGAAGCCGGCCCTGGTGCTGAGCCAGCCTGACCACGCCTTATTAATGATGCATTAACAGTGGTGGAGAGGCAGTGATCTGAATTGTAAAAATGCTTCTGCATATGCTGCGCAGGGGCGTAACACAGGCCCCATCAGCCCCCGCGGTGCGGGGGGCCCCCAGGTCGCCTTACTCTGGAGGGGACCCCCCATCCACTTCTGAAGCCTGCTCGCGAAGGCTGAAAAATAAAACATGACAGCTGCTGCCTGGCTGAAGCCTGATGTACGGAATGGGATATCCCAGCACAGTGAAACACACACCAAACTTGCAAAATCAATTAATTTTGGCAGAGGAGGCCCCCGGGAAAACGCGCCTCCATGTCTCTTTATGTCAGTGAGGAAGGACACTTCTGCAGAGCTCAGGGTGAGAGAGGGTAAAGACAACACAGGGAAGGAGAAAGGCAAACGAGAAATAGTGGACACTTTAAAGGCACAGGTAAGAGGGAGAAAGAGAGAGAGAGAAGTGCGAGAATTAGTGTGAGGTAACAAAGAACAGGTTACATACAGAGAGATGTGAGAAAAAGGCAGATGAGAGACGAGACCGGTGTGAGACAGAAATAGGCAAGAGACAGCTGCCAGACAATTAGGGTAGAGAGGTGATAAATAAGCAGGAAGGTGGGAAAGGAACAGGGTAGAAAGACAGAGAAGAGACAGGTGTGAGCCATAGACAGGTATAAAAGAGACTGCGGGAAGAAAATAAATATATGAGAGATAGAAAGAGAGACAGAGAGTGAGTGAGATGGAGGTTGGTAAAGAGACAGCCATGTTATAAAGAACAACTGAGGATAACAGTGTGGAGGAGACAGATGTGAGAGAGATAACAGACAAGTAAGATACCGTTATAGATAGAAGGGGAGATAAGTGATAGAGCTAGAACAGTAATAAAGAAAGACGGTTAAGAAAGAGAGAGACAGTTGTTGGGATGGAGATAAGTCAAACACAGATGAGAGATATGGAAGGAGAGATTTGTGTGAGAGAGGTGATAAAGATATAGAGGAATTATGAGAAAGAGACAGCTTAAAGGACACACAGATGGAGAAGCGCTAGGAGGGGAAGACAGGTGAGTGAGATAGTGGGTGATTAAAAGAGAGAAGTGAAAAAAGGGCTGCAGAGAAGAAGAGACAAATATACTGAGAAGACAGGTGTTTGAGAGAGATGAAGAGAGGTGAAAGACAATTGAGAGAGGTAAAAAGGGTGACAGATGAGAGAGGTTATAAAGAGACGCCAAGAAAGCAATAGCCTTGAGAGAGCATAAGTAGTAACAAAAGAGAGGGATGAGAAAGAGACATTCAGGTTAGAGAAACGGAGGTAAGAAAGGGACAAGCTAAAATAGGTGATTAAGCTACAGAAAGTGAGAATGGGGCAGCAGAGAAAGAGAGAAGAAGTGATGGTGGACATGATCAAGAGACAGGTGACAAAGAGACAGTGGGGAGAGAGAGTAGGGTAAATCAAGAGACAGATACAGATGAGAAAGAACTGAGAGAGAGGCAGAGAGAGTTGAGAGAGAGCATGGTGATATAGAGACAGGTTAGAAAGAGCAGCAGGGGTGGGGAGAGACAGCAAATTGATAAAGGGACAGGCATGAAATAAAGAGACAGGTATGGAGAAGAGGTAGAAAAGAGGTAATTACATGATTATGTGAGTGAGAGATAGCTGAGCAAGAGTGGGGAGAAGGGTGAAAGAGGTAATAAAGAGATATATATGGAATCAAGAAACAACTGATAGGAAAAGGTAGCGCTGATGATAAAGAGACATGAGAAAGAGGGGGGTGAGAGAGGAAAACAGGTGACACAGAGACAAGTAATATGGAAGGGGAAAAGACAGACAACCCAGTGCAGGAGAAATGACAAAAAAAGCATGGAAGAAAGGGCAGAGGAAAGAGGTGAGATAAAAGTCAAAGAAAGGGAGGGGAGAACCAAAGGACAGGGAAGATGTGAAGGGGAGAGTAAAAAGAGAAGGCCACATGAGATAGAATATTAGTAGGAGAAGCCACAGATGGGTAGAATATCTACGGGAAGCGGAACCTTGCAGAGGAGTACAACACAAAGGAGAAAAGTAAGCATGTCCTATTACAAATATATAGATTAACGCTCTGGTGTTATATTCTGGAGAATATGTATATATTTATAGTGTTGGCCACTGTACAAAGAACAACATCACCCGGTAGAGCAGTAACTCATCCGTAGCTAAACATTTTCTAGAAATGGCTGGTTTTCAACAGTTACTCAGTTGCCTAGTTCTCCAAAGGCAATATGTAACATAGGAAAACCACGAAGATGGGAAAGAAGGCTCCACTTTTACAGTATTTCAGAGACATAGGTCTCATTGGAGCTGAATATCTCAAATGTCTTCTGGGGCAGTATCTCCTAATGACTTCAAGGCACAAATCGCCTTTGCTATAAATAGCTTTATGGGCCAGACATAGTTCCTTTAATTCTATGGAGCACAACATAATGTGGTTTCTTCACTCTGTAAATCAATCACATAGCTTGGTCTTGTGCCATCTGGAACATGTAAATCTGTATAGCAGTTATCTTGACATGAAGGACGTTGTCATAGGCCATACAAAATAAAATGATAGCCCTCATAAATGCAGCCCTTTTCATTGAGCCCAAGAATGGAAGACGATTTCTAGCCAGTCTGGACTAAACATTTCACTTCTGTCCTAATTTTGGAAACTAAAGAGTTGATGGTCAGTATAGACTCTCAGGTTCTTAATGGTAGAGCTGGTTCATGAAGCTGCATAAGTAACTCCGGCCAAGAAACCAGAGATTAACATAGAATAGCCTCTCCATTTTGTGATATTTCATTTTGTCCACCACTGAACGTTGGTTTACTTACTCCTATCCCCACAAGAAGCTGTTATTTGCTCTCTCTCCATTGTCAGAAATGAGGGGATAGAATACAATCCACACTCTAAAATGATGCATGCCTCCTGATTTACAAGAAGACACAGCGCCACGCCTCAGGATGATGGCAGTCTAATTTCTGCCTTTCAAGATTGTGTCTTCGAACTTGCCACTACGAAAGGTTCTGGAGTGAAATGGTAATCAGCAGTAGAGTTGACCAGCTGTAGACTAGACAGAGATGGCAAAGAAACCAGAAGCCTGGAGTGATGCACTGCTAGTTGAAATTCTGATCTGAAAATGCCTGGTAATGAAGGTATCTGTCTGACCCGGGCTAAATATAGTAGGCATGTAGAAACGTTGCACAATGGCACTGAAAAGGCAAAAAGAATCATTTGGACCTGAAAGACAGTAGGAAATCTGGAAGAGTGAGAGAGTACATGCTAAAGGGTAGGCAATGAGAAGAATGTGGAGCAGTAGTGAGCAAGAGGGCAATTGAGGATGATCTAACCAGCTGGAGAGGTTCTGTTCTGCAACAAAACACTGCGGAACACTGACAGTTGGAGCTAAACTCCTTTTTAAGTGTACTGATACTTGAGCATGTTCAAGGGATCAGAGTTTTCTTGAAGGCATTTGCTGTATTCCGTTTACTGACAAGAAGGCATGTGCAAGACAACAGCTAATTCTGTGCTTGGTGTGGTTGCTGGTGAAGGCAATGATTCCGTGATTAAATGTTGCCACCGAGAGGCCACAATCTCTGTGAGCCAGTAAGAATGTGGGAACAGAGCCTGGAAACTACCTTCCTCCAGATGAACCCTTATTTGGGTGTCATCTATTTACTGCTGAAAGTCTAGTACAGTTGAAAGTACAACCATATATCCGTTAAAAAACAATGGATCAACTGCAGAACCTTGTGGCAGCTCAAGAACAAAGCTCCCTCTCCATGGTATAATTATCTTAATCACTAAACCTGGTCTAAAGCTGATTACAGCCAAGCTTTGTACCTCAAATATGTGGGGAATAGTTTTCCCTTTCCAGAAGAACAGTGATCTATTGTATGATAGGACACAGACAGGTTCAATAAAAAAAAACCACTTTCTCTGTACCATGCCCCAGTTGAAACCCTAATTAACATTTACTGAGTAATTAAAACGTATAAACATGCTGCGTGACCATTTCATCTACCACTTCCTCCACCACTTGATCAATACCGGCAAATAAGAACTTGGTCTAAAATTGCCAGTTATCCATGGGAAGACCTTCTGTTTTTTAAGGTGGGGAGTCGCAGCAGCTGTTTTAATCTACAGTGAGACCACACCCTCTTGCCATAACAGGGGCAGATACCACAACATGCTGCTGGGCAGGGACCCAACAGTGCCTCACTCAGTGAAATATGGAGAAGAAATTAGAAGTCCTGACTAGGGAATATTCAGATTTTGTGCTGGATTATAATGATTTTGTGTTGAAAGGTAAGAGTCCCAGTTGGTCACTAAACTCTGTGAAGGCAATACCATCAGGAAGAGGCCTGATGGATGAGTAAGCTAACTGAACCCCTAGCAGCACGATGTTATGGCTTCCATTATTGTAGTTATATAATAATCCCTTTTGTCTTTTCCTGTTCCTAATGGAGCTGCAGATGCTTCCTACAGCAAGCCCTGTCTTCCTCAAATTCTCACTTCCATCCTCCTGCTTTCTGATATTCTACACATCTGCCTTTGGTGATAAATGGACGAACTAAACGAGGGTTTAAAATTATGCCTATTAGATAGACTGGCTGCCTCAGACAGAGGCACCAACATGTTCAAACGTGTATTTATTGCTTAATAAAAAGCCTCAAGGTTTCTGCCTACCATGTCCCCAAATCCTGAAACAAAGTTTTGAGCTTGTCATTGTTCAGTGCTTAGTGCTTTTGGCTTTTGCACTACATAAGCCTTCCGATTGATTGATTTTCATTCTTGTATAAAGTTCTTTGCATTCGGGCTCTGCCATTTCCTTACTTAAAAATAAATCTTTTTAGATCTTGTAATTTCCTCTCTGTCCGCACAAGCATTGCATACGCTAAGAACAATAGTAATTTGTCTAAGATGCCTCTCTTTCTTGTATCAGTAACATATCTACTCCCCAGTTTGCCACCCAGTCTGGTTGATGCCATTTAATGTGTGCAGCCCATAAGACATTTTTCACTTGAGGTACAATACAATCTCAATCCACAGCCTGAAGATTTGTGTAATCTGGGAATAGTTCTGCTGAAAGTGTCTATATGTTGTGTGGTTCTGAAAGTCCTTGCAAAGGTGATAGGTGAGGGAAATAGATTGCATGTAGGTGAGCAGGGCCCCTTCATCGCACCTTGCAGGGGGGCCCCCTAAGGTTTTGCTACGCCACTGATGCTGCGCTTCTAAAAACATCTGAAACACAGAGCATCTGGAGCAGCCGCCTTTCGCAATACCCTGATCCTTGCATCTCAAGCATTTAATAGTCAAGTATTTGTTTTATTTGACATATTCTGCCAGATTAATTGGGCCCCTGCCTCCAAACCACTTATAAACCAGCACCGGAAGTCACTGCCCGCTGAGGCCTTTTGTGCAGAGTGCACTGTAGCGCGCAGACTGCTCCCAGCCATGCAAACAGCGCTCTCTCTTCCCACACGTGAGGTCATTCTCTGCGTAATGGACCCCTCCAGCTAACATTTTCGTCACAGACTTCATTTATCACTGTTATTCTCAAGTATCTGTAAGTCAACCCACAAAGAAAGACGTTACATAAAGGATGCTGTCAGCCCATGAAAAAACACACTCAAAGTAGGTTTTTGGTTGGAGGGAAAATAAGAACTTCGAAAAAATCAGGTACACACAGCAGTGCACTAATGGAATGCATTAAAAAGTGAAGTCATCCAGCAACCCCTGTGGTATAATAAAATATTGTCAAAAGAAAAATAGCTTCAAACAAATCGCAATGACGTATATGAAACGCATTTATTCGGCAGCTATGAACATTTTTTTTTTGCTGCCGAGTTTAGATTGAAACAATCCTCGCTGCCACAGCCTAGCTTGCCCTAAGATGTGTTATCTGCTCTCCATCCTGCAAATCAGCCATAAGTGAAGAGAGGACACGGTACTCTCAAGCCAGTGTCTGCAGTCAGCCTGAAACGAAGCACAGCAGATCATAACACACGTGTTTCCTTCTTATTAGAGCTCTCAAAGAAGCGTAACCATGTCTAGTCACAGGGAACATTCAGTATAAGGACAAACAATGCATTCTGAGGCTTAGATTGCTGTGTAAATTATGGAACCCCGGGTAGTTTTCAAGTTTTATTTGGAGACAAGCTCCTTCACATGGAGCCCTCGAAGAAACAACCAACACTCTAAATATGAGGCGCGCAGAAATTAGTGTGGCAGCCTGAGGGTCAAACCTTTCTGCCCAAGAGTACTGAGTTCAAAAGGTAATTGCAAGAAAACATCAATGGAATACCAAAATATGGTTGGAACAATATTGCTATAACAAATAGAATATGAAAACGTTTTGTAAGTGACTTAGGGTCAGATGTACGACCCTACCAATTTGCAAGTCGGAAATTGCGTTGTTTTGCGACTCACAATTTGCGACTCGCAAATAGGAATGTACAACAATGTCTCGGACACTGTTTGCTTTTCCCAATGGGGTCGCAAATTGCATGCCTCATTAATATTCATGAAGCAGGTTCAATTTGCGACCCCATTAGGAATGGCTAGCACTCCCAGGGATGGCGGCCTGCTGGGCTCAGCAGACTACCATGTATGTGAGTGCTTTTGAAATAAAGCAGTTTTTTTTAATGCAGCCCGTTTGCCTTAAAGGAAAATGGGATGTATTCAAAAAAGAAAAATGAAACTTTTCTGTTCCATTTTTTAAGAGTAGGCAGTGGTCCCTGGGACCACTGCCAGCTCTTAAAAAATATTTTCACATCCAGTTATAAAGAGAAAGGGGTCCCCTGGGGACCCTGTAGTAATCATGCTGGGAAACAGTTGTAGTTTCTCTTCTTTATTTCCAAGTATGCAGGTAAATACAAGGTGCATGCAGCACTATCGCAGGGTGACCTCAGAGTGAGGCAATACATTCCAAAGCCCTAAATTAATCCCATTCTAGATGACCTAAACAGGTTCCACATTCCAAACCCACTAAAGGACAATAAAGATAACCATGTTACTACACATCCCCTTCCCTAAAAAACAAAAACAAAAACAAAGCAATTGCAAGAAAAGAAGAACATCTAATAGCAAACAAACTCCCCAAGAGTCTTAGGAGTTTTGATACGTCTACCAAATTTACTGGATGTCTCTGCCAGGCCAGTCTCCAAACACAAAACAGAATCTTGACCGAGAGGTGCAACACCTTCTACACAAACTTCATGATCAGTCCCAGGTTCGGGTACACCCAAAACGTTGCATGGTACAGTCTCAGACAAAGGAGAAAGTGAGAGTAAACATACAAGATCTGTTTCCAAGTCCTTCCTCCATTCAACAATTGGTAAAGCATCCATCCACCAATAAGTGCCCCTTCCCATCACCTTCACACATTTTTCATTCACAGAAAATGGAAGCCGTGCAATAGAAATGCGACTCATGTGGTGAACACTGCCATCCTCTAGTTCAACAGTGTTGCGCATGACTTTAGTCACTTTCTTGGGTTCAGAAAACTGAGAGTGTAATTTGCCAACTTTTTTACCACACAATACCATGACTAGTTGTCCGAGATCTACACTTACTTCTTTGGTACAAAGTTTGGCATCAAAACATATTTTATTCTTACTCTGAGAGTTGGCAATACGCTCCCTCACCTGATCACAGTCCCACTCATACCTTTTACTTCTTCCCATCCACCCTGGGTTAATCTTACAGTAAGGAAATCTACCTTGCATCAGTCCAAAAGGACTCTCATCAACAGTGTCATGGACAGTCACTCTGTAAGACCAAACCAATTTATCCAGTTCATCGTTCCAATTTTTGCTTCCCTTGCTAGCCAATTGTAACACACCCTTTAACACTCTGTTAACTCTATCCACAATAGAGTTACCGCTAGGATGATACAAGGCTGTAAATCTCTGTTTGATGCTAGTAGTTTCCATAAACTTTTTCATAATGTCAGACTTAAATTGTACGCCATTGTCCGTAAGAATGGACGCTGGAAAACCCGCTCTTATGAAGCACATTTCAAGAAACCTGATAACAGTATCAGTATCAATTTTCTTGACCTTCTCCACTTCAATCCATCTGGAAAATAGGTCTACCAAAACCAAAACATACTTAGTTGCACCATCTTTCCACAACATAGATCCCATAATATCTAACGCAACATGTTCCCAAGGTAGTTTAGGGCAACCAAGAGAAGACATTGGGGGATTAAGAGTTTTTTGAGTCTTATCAGAACACTCACAATTAACACAAGAACGTACAAATCTTTCAATTTCCAAGTCCACTCTGGGCCACCAATACAGTGCCTTAATGTTCCTTTTAGTGCGGGAAACACCAGGATGTCCTTCATGTCCAATAGAAACAATCCTTTGTCGCATACCTTTAGGGGGATAATTTTTTCACCTCTACAAATAAATTCACCATCAACACTTAATTCATCCCTCACTTCCCAGAAAGCTCATAACTCCAGGTTACACTTGCAGTCACTAGACCAACCACAAGTAATCTTATTTTTCACGGTAATTAAAGTCTCATCTTTTTTGTACTCGTCTTCATACTCAATCTTGCACAAACCAGCCAAGTCAGAAAAAACACTGGCAACACAAACATCACACCAAGGGTCTTGGTCCATTTTCCATCAGCGGTAACGAAAGACTACTGAGAAAATCAGCGATTACATTCTTAACTCCCGGAACATATTGTACCTCATACACAAAGTCTTGGAGTCTTATAGATAGTCTAGCAATTCTAGCTGAAGCTCTTGAGAGATCCTCTGTGGTAAGTAACTTGGTTAATGGTTTGTGATGAGAACGCAAAATAAATTTCTTCCCCCAAATGACTTTCCTGAAATGTCCCATGGCGCATACACACGCTAACATCTCACGCTCTATAACAGAGTACTTCTCCGTAAGAGACAATGAGCGTGATGCAGTACCACTGGCATCAGTGGTGACAAAGGTGTTAGCAAAAGGATCAAATCCTTGTAGCATAGGAGCACTAGAAATGGCCATTTTGATGTCCATAACGACTTTTGACATGTATCACTCAATACAAAAGTAGCTTTGGTCTTCATCAACAGGCGCATCTCATAGGTTTTCTGTGAAAAGTGATTTACAAACTTCGAATAAAATTCGGCTAAACTGAGGAAAGATCTGAGTTCGTCTTTTGACTTAGGTGTAGGAGCATTGACGATGGCATCAACCAGTTTGTTCTTTACTTTAATACCACTGTCACAGATTTCATGCCCAAGGTACGTAACAGACTTTTTGGCAAACTTGCACTTACTACTCTCAGCCGCCAAACCATTGTCCATGAGAATAGTAAGCACCTCCCTACAAGTGGCATCATGATGGGTTTTGTTCTTACCCATTACTAAGATGTCATCTTGAAAGAACACCACCTTAGGAATATGACCAAACAATTTCGACATCAACCTCTGAAAAACTGCAGCGGCTGACGCTAACCCAAAAGGAATGCGTTTACATCTATAGCAACCAAAAGATGTACAAAATGTAGAGAAATGTCTCCTTTGGGTATCCAAAACAACCTGGTGGTATGCTGCAGAAAGTTCCAAGGTGGAAAACCACTTAGCATTTCATGTTAAGGATAGCATTTCATCAATTCTGGGAAGAGGAAATTGATCCACCAGAATATTTTTGTTCAGATATCTCAAGTCCACACAGAAACAAGCCTTTCCATTGGATTTCAGGGCAACGACAAATTGAGAAACCCATTCGGAAGTTTCAACAGGTTCAATAACATTAGCTTTTAACAATTTCTCTAACTCAGCCTCGACCTCATCTCTAACAAGAAAAGGAATATTGCGAGCTTTATATACCTTCGGCACTGCCCTCTCTTTCAATCGAATTTGGTGAGTAAAACCTTTGAGTTTTCCCATACCACCAGTAAAAGCTGCAGGGAATTCTTGTAACACCCACTTTTTGGTGTCCTCTCCTTCATAAGAAATCAAGACTTGCTCCTTACTGTTTGGGTCAAGAATTATGTTTAAACTTTTCTGGTCCTTCCATCCCAAAACTGATGGCCCCTCTTTAGCGATATTCAACTTCCCCGTGACATGTCTTTCTTTGAAATGAAACACCTAAATTCTGTATCCCAAGACATCAATTTTTTCTCCAGTATAACTCTCAGGAGAAATATCATTAGGTTCTAACCAGTCACCAATATTCTTTGTAAAATGTTTTTCCCATATATCTTGGGCAATAATGGTCTATGGGGACCCTGAGTCTGCCGCAAGTTGAATGGTAATACCTAAGGAAACTAGGCACAAAGGTTTAGAGGAGGAACCATCAAAAATGTTAATTACCACTTTTTTCTTTTGAATGTATTTGGTTTATACACAAGCAGCTTTACATTTAGATTTTTTTTTCGATTTTCTTTTGCATACCCTGGTAAAATGCCCAATTATGCCACATTCCAGACACTTAGCAGCCTTTGCAGGACATTTCTCATATCTAGCAGAGTGTGAGAAACCACCACATCTGTAGCATACCAAGTTGCCAATGTTTTTTTTGCGCAAACTTTTCTCCTTTCTGTTTGGCAACTTTATAATCACAGCTCATCTTGTGCCCTAACTTATTATCCAAAACCTTTACCACAACTTCTGAGAACTTCTTATCATGAAAAAGGGTAGCTTTTGCACAACGCTCTGAAAGCTCAGCTTTTTTACCATTGCCACAATATCTTTCAGACACCCCTCAGCTTCCACCCATAAACTATTTTGCATGGCCTTATTCTTCGTGTACATAACCACCTGGTCACGAATTAACTTATCATGCAATTGTGCAAATCTGCACTTACTCGCTAATTTTTTTAAGGCTGAAACATACTCTTCAATATTTTCATGCTTTTCTTGTTTTCTCTGGAAAAAAGAGTGTCTTGTGACAGCGATGCACACAGAAGGAGAAAAGTGATCATCAAGATCCAACATTGCAGCTTTAAATACTACAATATCACCCCCCACTCTTTCATGCTTTTGTAACTCATTGTAAAAACGCAAACCTTCGGTACCTAAACCATACATAAGAATCCTTTTTTTCCTTTCTGGTGAGACATTTCCACTGATGTCTTCCAAGTTGGCAATGTAATTAGGAAAATACTCTTTCCAGTCATTCCAAGAAACTAAAGGTTCTCCGGATATTGGTAAAAATTCTTTCGCAGGATTAATGTGCATTGAATAAGCATTGAAGTCACCCACTGCTTTGCTGGTTTCACCTGTAGACATGACTTTGCACTGATAGAGACACTTGCAGGAGAACAAATATGCTCTAACTTCCCACAAGTAATGAAATAGGTGAAGTCAAAACTTGTATAGCCAAGGGACTTAATGAGGGCATGTACAATGCCAGTAAAAAGTAAACTACTGAAAAAGAATTGCCCTTCAGACACAAACTGTACTGGGAAAAGCAAACATAGCGCTGCACGCACCTTTTCTGAGAAAATGTACCAGACAAGAAACGAAAAGCAATACCGTTTGCTGAACGTCCTACCTTGAATGAGTTGGAAACTTCCTTAAAGAACAAATCTGGTGGTGAGAAAGGTTCTTGGCATCAGGAACCGACTCACTTTATTTTAAGATGGCCACCATGCGTGCCCTCTAGCGCAGTGACGTCATGTGAACTCTTGTGTGCGTCCCGTAGAGTGATCCTTCTACTCTTTTGCCAGATGCATTCACAAGACACACTGCCTTGGAGACAAAGAAACGGAAGAGGCGTGCAAGCAATGACAGTGGAACACAATACACTGCATGGGCACGAGGCAATGCGGAGTTTGAATGTCCCGAAGAGGACCGTTAGGAGGGACCGTTGGTAAGCTGTAACAGGAGCAGGGTTACACTTACTTGAAATTGAGACATAGTGAATCCATGATGATTGCCAAATGTTTCTTGTACACCGTACCCGACAACACACTGTACAGGATGGTATGGCTTTACACAGGCCTTCACAAGTAGATTCACTTCCTCCTTGCGTCCTGAAAAATGGGCTCCTTTCATCACCAGTTCGTTGCCAAAATAAGTGTAGTAATCACCCTGGGAAACAGTCGTAGTTTATCTTCTTTATTTCCAAGTCCGCAGGTAAAGACAAGGTGCATGCAGCACTATCGCAGGGGGACCTCAGAGTAAGGCAATACATTCCAAAGCTCTACAATAATCCCATTCCAGATGACATAAACAGGTTCCACTTTCCAAACCCTCTAAAGGACAATAAAGATAACCATGTTACTACAGACCCCTTCTCGTTAGGAGTTGCTTACCACCTACTTATTGTAGGTGGTAAACTGCAAGTGTTTTGCAACCACAATTGCGGTTGCAAAACGATCATACATTGAAGTGTGAGTCGCTATTAGGAAAGGATGCCTTGGCACGCCCATTCCTAATAGCGAGTCGCAAACCCTATTTTGCGAGTTTGTAACAGGTTACCAACTCGCAAAATAGGGTTTGTACATGGGGCAGACCAATTTTGTGGTCGCAAACGGGCCGATTTCCCGTTTGCGATTGCAAAAAACAGTTGTACATCTGGCCTCTTGAGAAGAGGAGAGAGGGGATACAACAGAGTCCACCAAAAAGTAACCAAGTCGAGGAATCCTCTGTGAGATACAATCTGCGAGGACAGACACAATATAAAAACTAACATCATATTTGGACCCCTTATAGCCACCGAAACTCACAGTCCACATCAACAGTAGCAGTGAGCAAAATTTGTGTAGTTTGCTTACGCAACAAGAAAAGTGAGTAAACTTACAAAAAATTATGCACAATACAAAACTGCATTTGACACTGTTTTTAGCGCAAAAAAGCATTCTGAATAACAGCCACTCACGCTCTGTCATTCAGGTTGTTTCTGTGCATTCGTAGCAAATTTTTATCATGAACAGCATGTAATTACCCAATGTGGCAAAATAGCATAATTTCATGTAAGAAGAGCAATGCTAAATTATTGGAATGGCGCTAATTAAGCCAGCTTAATGCACATTTTGCCTACGTCTTGGCAGTAACACTTAATAGGCTTGCACCGCTCTGTGTCATATTATCGTTGTGCATATCTCTGTAATGCCATTTGTATATCAACACATTATTATTCATACTGTGAAACATATTGATAACTTTGTAAAATCACAGAACTATGAGGTCGATTCTCAGGTATTTTTGGCTGACAAACATGTGTTTACCTCCCTTTACACATTTATGCAAACACTGCATAAGGCTATCCTGACCAATCAGAAGTATAGAGTAGGTCATTATTAATGGCATTACTTGGATCTGTTATAGAGTAAAGTTGCTTCCTTTAAAATGAAGATGGTGTTCTACTACCTTTACTAGTACCCTGTCCTTCATGTGTTGGTTCCAAGAAAGGTACTGAAAGGGGTCCAACAGAATATTTGGAGGTGTATATGGAAAGGCTCAGTTCTATGTGTGGCTGTGATTTCTCTAATACTTCCTAAGAAACTTAGAGGCAGATTTATTGAAAAGGTAATATACATAAAAAACTATGCTTAGACTGATTTATGCTTCCTAAGAAACGTGGATGCTGAGTTATTAAAAAGCTAATGCACTAAAAAACTATTAATAGACTAACTTTAAATATTTTCAAACATTGGATGTGTGCCATACAGTGCAGCACACATGCAATGTGAGAACAGATGAGAGAAATACCAATATTTCTCCATTTAAATGCTTGCTTCAAGTGATGCATTTTTTTTACGTAAACTGTAACAGGAGCAGGGTTACACTTACTTGAAATTGAGACATAGTGAATCCGTGACGATTTCCAAATGTTTCTTGTACACCATACCCGACAGCACACTGTACAGGATGGTATGGCTCTATACAGGCATTCACAAGTAGATTTAGTTCCTCCTTGCATCCTGAAAAATGGGCTCCTTGCATCACCAGCTCGTTGCCAAAATAAGTGTAGTAATCACCCTGGGAAACAGTCGTAGTTTATCTTCTTTATTTCCAAGTCCGCAGGTAAATACAAGGTGCATGCAGCACTATCGCAGGGGGACCTCAGAGTAAGGCAATACATTCCAAAGCTCTACAATAATCCCATTCCAGATGACATAAACAGGTTCCACATTGCAAGCCCTCTAAAGCACAATAAAAAGAACCATGTTACTACAGACCCCTTCTCGTTTGGAGTGGCTTACCACCTACTTAGTGTTGATGGTAAACTGCGAGTGTTTTGCGACCACAATTGCGGTTGCAAAACGATCATACATTGAAGTGTGAGACGCTATTAGGAAAGGACACCCTTGGCACGCCCGTTCCTAATAGCGAGTCGCAAACCCTATTTTGAGAGTTTGTAACAGGTTACCGACTCGCAAAATAGGGTTTGTACACGGGGCAGACCAATTTTGGGGTCGCAAACGGGCCGATTTCACGTTTGCGACTGCAAAAAACAATTGTACATCTGGCCTCTGGAGAAGTGGAGAGAGGGGATACAACAGAGTCAACCAAAAGGTAAAAAAGTTGAGGGATCCTCTGTGAGATACAATCTGCGAGGACAGACACGATATAAAAACGAACACCATATTTGGACCCCTTATAGCCCCAGAAACTCAGTCCTCATCAACGTAGCAGTGAGCAAAATTCGCGTAGTTTGCTGATGCAACAAGAAAAGTGAGCAAAATTACACAAAGTTATGCACAATACATAACTGGTATTTGACACTGTTTTTAGCGCAAAAAAGCATTCTGAATAACAGCCACTCACGCTCTGTCATTCAGGTTGTTTATGTGCATTTGTAGCAAATTTTTATCATGAACGGCGTGTAATTACCCAATGTGGCAAAATAGCATACTTTCATGTAAGAAGAGCAATGGAAAATATTGAAATTTAGCTAATTAAACCAGCTTAATGCAAATTTCGCCTAGGCCTTGACTGTAAAACTTAATAGGCTTGTACCGCTCTGTGTCCTATTATCGCTGTGCATATTTCTGTTATGCTGTATCCCAGCTGTGCAAATCAGGCCCTTTGTATATAAACACATTATTTTTCATACTGTGAAAGATATTGACTACTTTGTAAAATCACAGAACGATAGGCTCGATTCTCAATGGTATTTTCGGCGGCACAAACATGTGTTTACCTCCATTTACAAATTAATGCAAACTCACTGGATAAGGCTATCCCGACCAATCAGAAGTATCTAAGTAGGTGGCTTTACTTGGCTCTGTCATGGAGTACAGCTGCTTCCTTTAAAATGACCATTTTCTACTACCTCTACTAGTACCCTGTCCTTCATGTGTTGGTTCCCAGAATGGTACTGAAAGGGGTCCAACAGAATGTTTGGATGTTTATATGGAAAGGCTCAGCTCTATGTGTGGCTGTGATTACTCTAAAACTTCCCAAGAAACGTGGAGGCAGATTTATTGAAAAGCTAATATACATATGCAGCCTGTGACAGAAAGAACTGTGAATATGTTAGTCATTATTTTAAACTGCATTCCACACAGTATATGATAGACTGCCACAAAATGCACACAAAATTAGGTTTAAGATAAAAAAGAGTGCTTTCAATATATAGATTTTAATAATAAGTAGAGTGTACCTAGTGGAAACATTTTATATAAGTGTCCATTAAAAGCAAGCACTCTATAACTCGGCTGGCAGCACCCTTTCAATACCTGTGAACAGAAAATAATATTTGTCATCGGGATGAGAGTCCATCAATTAAAGTCAATACCGGCTTCCAAGCTGCCTTTACATTTGCAGATAAATCATTTGTGCACATATGCATCTCTTACTGGTATCAGGAACCCTGGCAAGAAGGCTTGTTTTTTGTTTATCTACCTACACCTCCCTCAGCTTCTCAGCACAGGAAATGCCCTCCTGTATGCTTCAGTTGAGGCATTTCAACTGTTGGAATTAATCCTCCTGGGAGGGTTATCTTGTCTAACAAAAAGTAGGGGAACTCTTTTTTTATTATTAGAAAAGTAGGGGCATGTCATGCCCCAAAGATGCCGCCATCTTTGACCTCTGATCTGGGCGATAGTAGACCATACACATCAATGCGATGTACAATTAGAATATGGAATTGTGTCATTACTGGAGAAAATGTTGTGCATTAATCAAGAACGCATATTATTTAAAGTGGGAAAAATAATAATTTACACTTCATTTCACATATATGTTAGTGTAATACTATTGATTTTTCTATCCCTCGCTAAATTGTGTTTTCCTGACTTATGCTGAGTAGGCCTCAGTTAGGCCTCACCACCATCTTGTTCAAATTGGATGGTACATCAAATCGATGCTTTGTTATTTTTTGTGTTTCATTTAGTCAAGCAAGATGTGGATTTGTCTATTTCTGAATGACACTTCTCGAAGAAAGCTCTCTACCATTGGGTCAGTATAATAACAGCCTCAAAGGATCTTCTGCTTGCATGGAGCATTGCATTTGTTCACAATGTTTCATTGTTTATGTAAGTAATTTATTCTGATACAGCCGGATGACATTAGGTCTATATGGCTGAATCAATTTTCATGCAGTGGGTTAGTGCTGAATTGGTAGGGCTGTATGATGATTTGAAAGTTTGTATTCTGATTTGTTGAACATTTATTTCTTTGCTCACAGCACAGTGACTTTGCAGTTTCTATGATTTCCTAGGCTGAAATTTGTTATATTAATCTTCGATTTTAAGGATGAGCCAGATGTTTTTGGGTCTCTACTAGGAATGCTGCCCAATTTCTCACTGATATTGCTGCACACTAGGAACTTAAACTATTATTGATTTTACATATTATTCTGCATTTTTCTAATGGTGAGACCCTTCATGACAATGATCTGTGTATTTCTAATGAGATTTGCTGCATCTTCACTTTACAATTTCGGTGTTGTACTTCTTTGCATTTTGTAATAAACCTTCAGAGTTTTGACTCTTTAAAACTCACTTTTTTATTCTATTCTTTCTTATTTTACTATGTTTTTAAATTCAGTATTGTACTTTGTGTCCAGAGCACCATGTCTCATGAAATTAAGTTTTAAGACGTCCTGATCTACCTAACCGCTGGGTGTGCTATTGAGGTGTAGAATTTTCGTGGTACAGCATGCCCACAAATGTTTGGTAGCAGAGGATGGTTCGAGAGATAAGGGATGGTTTTAGAGACTCTTTTTTCCCTGTCACTAGACTGGCCTGCTGCCTACATTCTCAAGTCATTATAACAAATGCGGTAACCCAAAAAGATTTCTTGGACCTGGGTGTATTATATTACAAAAAACGATGGTCCTGGACCAGTTATTCTGAAAATATTATTTAGATGCAATAATAGTTTTCACACCATTAAGAGCTCACAATACTCAGCTCACAAGACGTATCTAAATCGTCAACTTTATCATGAGAACATGATGTGCAGGACAAGGATAATTACACAAAAGTTTATTTAATGCAAGTCAAAGAACTTTTGATTTAAAAATGTGTTTAAACACAATATAGTTAAGAGGGTCATGGAAGAGAAAAAGCGGGGGAGATTGTTCAAGCGAACCTGTATAGAAGGGGTGCTCAAAAATTAGAAGGAGTCAAGAAGACTCAGAGTTTAAATGCAGAATATAGGGGGCATATATTTACACAAATGTACAACAACTGATAATGAATAAACAGTTCAATGCAACCTGGCCATATCCATAAAAATTAGTCAATTGAATTATGTAGATTTAAAGGAATTGGGAACATGGGAATTGGGAAGGAGGATGATCCAGGTGCGAGAAGGGATAGTGTCGACGTTTCGATCTGACTTAGCGGCAAACAAGGGAATTTAAAGCCGGGTAAGTCGCAATACCCTTCCCCTTCTTCTAATCAAACTGCATTATGGTATACTTTACAGGCAACCAATATTATTATTTAGTTTGCAGATATTGGTTTGCCATTCACTGGACCGTCCAAAGCGCCTACAAGATTCGTGTTGAGGTGGGTCCTCAGTCCCGTGATGTGCAGATAATAAGTGATGTAAACCCATATAAGTACCCAATTTAAGTTCCTTGTTTCACTCTATATGGTCTACACACCCCTCCCCTTGTCCTGAGGAAGATCCGCATGGCTGAGGCTTTAAATTCCCTAATTTGCCGCTAAGTCGGATCGAAAAGTCGACGCTATCCCTTCTCGCACCTGGACCATCCTCCTTCCCAATTCCCATGTTCTCAATAATTTTAAATCTACTTAATTTGAATGACTAATTTTTACATATATGGCCAGGTTGCATTGAACTGTTGATTTATTATCAGTTGTACATTTGTGTAAAGATATGCCCCCTATATTCTGTATTTAAACGCTGGGTCTTCTTGAATCCTTCTAATTTTTTAGCACCCCTTCTATACACGTTCGCTTGAACAATCTCCCCCGCTTTTCCTCTTCCATGACCCTCTTAACTATATTGTGTTCAAACCAATTTTTGAATCAAAAATTCTTTGACTTGCATTAAATAAACTTTTGTATAATTATTCTTGTCCTGCACATCATGTTCTCTTAATAAAGTTGAAGATTTATATACGTCTTGTGAGCTGAGTATTGTGAGCTCTTAATGGTGTGAAAACTATAATTGCGTCTAAATAATATTTTCAGAATAACTGGTCCAGGACCATTGTTTTTTGTAAAATACATTCCTAAATCAACCTTTGGATTATTTGCTGAGTTCCTGAGACTTCAGTGCTGTTCCTGAGCAAAAGGATTGTTAAGATCAGTTGGGCGGAATGATGCATGAAATTAAGAGGTTTCAATGTGTTAGTGTTGCATTGTGGGAGTTGCAGCTGAGAGTGTGCTTTGTGTTGAGTCATGAATTGTTACGCAGAATATGAGATTTTTGGCTAGGCACTTCTGATTCTTGGCTCAGTTGATGGTTTGATTACTGTGATTTTGATGTATTTGTTTGGATGTAATTTGAAAAGGTTTGTTGTTGTATTTGCTGATTAAGGTGATAAGACTTGTCACAATCTAAGATCTTGGATGTTATTGTTTTTTGTTTTTTAAATCTTTCTTTATATGGTTTTGTATTTCATGGCATTTCGCCAACAATGCAGTAAAACATTGCAGATAGGGTGCTAAAACACGCAGCTATCAATAAACATTGAACAAATGAAGGGGTGGGGGTGCATGCACACCCTTATACCTGCAAGAGGAATCACAGAAAGCACATATATATGACATTTCCATAATACAAGAGAAATTGCAATAATGGATGCGGTAACGTTCCCCCATTCTTCACCCCAATACAGTTTATAGCAGGGGAGTCACAGCTCCCAGCGAGAGTGGAATATCATAGTGTCTCAACCACCCTCCCCAGATCTTGTATACTTTCAGAGGGCACCCCCCACTTGTGTACGTGACCCGTTTGGCTGCCATATAGAGGTCCATTACCCTCGTCCACTCGATCAGTGTCGGGGGTCAGGCACTCTCCAACATCGTGCCACGTCACGCTTAGCCACCACCAGCTCTAAATTGCAGAAGAGAATCTGCACCCTTGGAATATTTAACATCGTCCGGCACTCCCAACAGGATGTACGTCGGATCAGGTGGAATGGTTTCATGCACCACCCGGCTCAGTTCCATCACCACCCATGTCCAATAGGTCTGAGTAGTCCGGCAGCTCCAGAGGGTATGGAAGTAGCAACCCCATATCTCCCCACAGTGGAGACAGTCCGGAGAGTCAGCTCTTCCCAGGCGTTGTAGCCTGTCCCTGTCATACTACACCTAGTGGAGGATTTTGAGTTGGACCAGGTGCTGGTGACATTTTATTACCACGTCCCTTGAGTACATTGGGGCCGCCTCCCAGTCCACATCCTTCAGGTCTCCCTACTTCCAGACACCACCGTTTTCTCAATTTAGCCAATCAGTCTGGCATGTGGTTAGTTAGCATTTTGTATGTGAGGGAACTGGCTTTAGAAGATAATTCTTCCATGGAAAGCCGTCCCTCCAGAGAGGCATACTCGGGTAGGTCCAAAGATGCAATGCCCTCCCTTCTTTCCTCCAAGCATGGCGTAGCTGGGCATAGTTCAGGAACTGGATGTTGTGCATGGCATAGTCACGCCTTAGATATGTAAATGGTAGCAGATCACTGCCCTCAAGGAGATCTCCCACATGTGAGGTCCCCAGCAAATCCCAGGCTCCAAACCCTTGTAGTTTCCTGATCTCTCTCAACCATACTCCCTCCCAGAGTACCGTCTCCCATGTTAACTTACCCAACCAGCCTATACAGCTGGTAGCCATCTGCCAGACTTCCATTGCCACATAAGTGGCCAGCAGTAATTGTCGTACTTCCCCCGTAGTGGAGACATGATCGAAAAGTGAATTGGTTATGTTCCAACCTATAGGTGGGATGTGCAAATAGCCTATCGTTCACTGCCACCGGGTGTGGCACTCAGTAGTAGGACCTGATGTCCGGGAGCACAATACCTCCATTATAAGGGTTGCACTGAAGGATTGAGAGAGCTATTTTCTGGTGTTTGCCGCACTATAGCAGGGAACAAATGTTGCTCTCTAGCCTGGTAAACACTGCTTCGAGGAGTGGGTATTACATAATCAGCATGGCATACAGCAACGTTGGGAGCATAATCATTGTGAAGATGACTGTGTGTCCCAGCAACGCGAGGGGCAATGCACACCACCATTCCACTTCTTCGTGAAAGGTGCAGACGACCCTGCCAAGGTTCCTGGCAAAACACGTCTCCTGATGCAGTGTCACTTAAGCGCCCAGGTATTGAAAACCATCGGTCATCACCTGTAGCACCCGGGGGAGACTAGTGCGGTCCAAAGGGGTATAGGGATGATATAGCCCGGATTTATTCCAATTGATATGATAGTCCAAATGGGCCCCATAAGACTCAAAAGTCTCAAGTATCATTGGTATTGTGGTTTTAGGTTCAGTGACATACAACTGGATGTCATCCACGTAAAGCGAGATTTGTTCTTCCCCTCCATCCCACTCAGAGTTCCTGAAGCCCTGGCTGTCTTTTTGGGAACTAATCACTGCCACTAGTGGCTCAATTGTAAGAGCGAACAGCAAGGGAGACAGGAGGCATCCATGTTGGGTGCCACGTTGTATGTAAAAAGCTGAAGAGAGAACCCAGTTCACTAGAACTGCTGCCGTAGGGGTCTGATATAGCAGGGAGATTCACTGCCGAAAGTGAGGACCGAGTCCAAATTTACAGACCGCCTGGTGGAGATAAGGCTAGTGAATGGTATCAAATGCCTTCTCTGCGTCCAATACTAGGAAGATGTGTGGATCTTTCCTCAGAGCAAACTGCTGACATTCAATTATGGAGTCTCCGAACATTGAACCTAGTGGATCGTGCTTGCATAAATCCAGATTGATCCCTATGGATAAGTGGGACAATCACTGACAGGAGTCTCGTGGCAAGAATGGTAGCCAGCACCTTGGCCTCAGTATTGAGCAGAGAGATGGGCCGGTAGGAGTCGCAGTCGGTCTTAGGCTTACCCCGTTTGTGAATGATGACGATGGTCGCACACTGGAGGTCTGGCAGCAGCATTCCACAATCTCTTGATCCCTTAAAAAGGATGATCATGTGGGGGGCCAACAGTCCACAGTAACTCTTAAAGAATTCGTCCGGGAAGCTGTTTGGCCTGGTGGGTTTCCCATTTTCAAGAGGATGCTGTGACTTCCTCCAGAGTGATTTCAATGTCCAGCGCCCTCCGATTATCAGGAGGTACCGTCGGTAGATCAACTCCAGCCAGATACTCGGCTATATGAGGGGCATCGCCCAATGAGTGGGCCCAGTAGAAAGAGGCATTACAGACTGCAAATGCCTTGCCGAGGGTTACAGCAGTTGCATGGGGGTTACCCCATATCTACTATGCTATGATTCCAGTGGGATGCTATCTCTCGTCTACTAAGTCCGGCCAGTAACTTGCCTGCCTTGTCTCCTACATCATAGAGATGATGTTGTGTGTCCAATAACTGTCTACAGACCTCCCCCACAGTAGGTCTCCGTATTCCTTCTGGAGCACCTCGTGGGACGGCAAAGCATGTGGATCACTGCCGGCCTCAGGAGACCTCTCAAAGACCACAATTCATTTCTCTAAGTTCTCTGCCTCCGCCACCTCTTTTCACATTTTATGGACCAGAATAGTCTGTGTTTCATACCTCAGCAACATTTTGTAGGCCTCCCACAGGACCACGGATGATGCAACCAACCCATGATTTTCCTGAAAGTAGAACTTGTCACTTGTGAGCTACCTTGCGACCACTGCATCTTTCAGGTCCCACACATTCAAATGCCAACCCACCCCTCAGGTTGATCCGTACTCTCCATAGTAATCAAAAGGGGGGAAACGGTCCAACAGGCCTCGAGCAAGATAGTCTGCTTAAAGGATCATGGTCACCCCAACGTAGGAACAAAGATGTAGTCCAACCTGGAGAACATCTTATGTACCCTGTAGAAGTAGGAGTAGTCTCTACGTGTTAGGCGAGGTCACCTCCACAGATCGCGCAGGCCTAGAAAGTGTGCAAATTTTCCCAGAGGCATGACTCTCGCCGGAGTGGCCAGCACATGTGAATGATCCAAGGCCGGAAGCATGACATCGTTGAAGTCCACTCCAACCACATGTACAGCTGATGTGGCCTCCAAAAGGATTGCTGTCGCCTGATCAAGTGCCTGTTGCTGGAGGCAAGGTTGCGCACAAACACAAAGGCCCTCTTTATGAATCTGGTGGTCCAGACTCACGGTGGCAGTCTCCCGACTGCCCTATTACTACTAGGGTGGTTGGCCTGCCACGGGACTGCTGCAACCGTCGCCGTTCCCTGGGGGTTGCGTGGTTGTCCTGAGGCCGCAATATGCCTGGCAGGACCGTTACTGTCCCACCAAGCATATTACGAGTTTCTTCTCTGCCACAGTTTTCATGGCAAAGAGCCTGCCATGGAAACCGTGGTGGAGAGAAAACAAAAGACCCTACAGGGCCCCCTGGTGCCTCACGACATGTGGATGCAAACACGGGGCACAGCATGTTCCAGTGATTAGATAAGCACATGGAAAACAAACTAAAAGTCTGCCACATCAGCGTCTGTCTTTTGCCAATAATGAGACAACACCTGCTAATGATGTCATACCTCCTGGACAACTTGTGGGAGCGTGTAGCCATTTACTTCTGCAGACCACTTATGAATGGAAAGTACCTACTGGTCCTCAAGGATGACCACTTGCATTTTTCGCTCATCAATAGAGTTCAAGGGTTTCCTTTCTCACCTGGGGATGAAGAACAGGCTTGAACCTTTCAAGAGCATGCTCAAAAGAACTGTCCAGAGTGCCCAACCTAAAGCAATAACAAATGATCAAGCTCTGTGCCAAGTCCTACGGGCTTACAGAACCACCCTACACTCAACAACAGGTGTCAACCCTACCACACTCATGTTCGGCTGGATGGTCCACAGGAAGCTGCCTCAGTGGCGCGTGGAAACTCAGGTGGACATTCACTACGCAATGTTGATGCTGAAAAGAAGAAGAAAATGAAAACCTATGCAGACACCAAGAGGAAACCATGAAATTACCCACTAGGAAAAGGAGACTGGCTGGTTGACAGACAAGGACAGCAATGGAAGGCTAACCCACCTTTTGATATCAAGAACCAAGATTACAGCACAGCCACGAGGCCTGGCAAAACAGTCACACGTGATGTGTCACACTTCAAGTGGGCACGGCAGCCATCAGAGACACCACCTACAGATCCTGACTTCAAGTGGGCACGGCAGCGAGGAACAAGTGAGAATGGAAGCAAGTGAGTCTGTGTGCCCACCACTGAATAACTCAAAGTCTGAACGTTAGATACGTCACCCGAACAGACTGATCCAAGAGATTTAGTATTTAGTATTTCGCCTGGGGGAGGTATGGGATCAGCGATAGGACCATGGGAAAATG
The DNA here is from genome assembly GCF_964204655.1 of Triturus cristatus. NCBI lineage: Eukaryota > Metazoa > Chordata > Amphibia > Caudata > Salamandridae > Triturus > Triturus cristatus. The sequence continues at coordinate 407,721,947 of NC_140593.1, forward strand.
ACCCATCTACCTCAAGCTGGAAGCAGGAAGTCCTTCTGAGGTAGGAGAGGTTGCATTGTATTGTGGGTTGTGGGAGGAGGAGAAAAGGACCTCGTAAGGAGGAGAGAAGATAATAAAAACACCAACTTACTATTTGGCATCTGTCTCGTTACTCTGTAGGACTCTACAGGAGTGAGTATGCTAATTAGCGGTATATTGCTGCTGGATGGAAGTCTTCTTAGGTGCAAATTGTGTTTGACAAGTGCTGCGAAGGTACTAGTCTTGTTTCTATTGATTGCAAATTCTCTTCATCTAACTTGCTGATTCTCTCCTATTTAGGTTGATTAGACAAGATTGTATTTGTTTATTATAAAGCTAGTTTTCGTGAGACATACAATGAATGAGGGAAAGCCATAACCTAAACCCACACCATTTGAACCACTGAATAATTGGGAATCAATGGCCATAGAGAAAGAAAACAAATGAAGAAACAGTTTAAAGGTTCATTGAGCCAGTAGTTAGGAACCAAATGGGGTATTCACAAGAAGTCTTGGAGGCAGGATATGATGGAAGGGGTGAGAGGTTTCTCTGCAAAAGTTAATGAGATGGTCAAAAGAAAAGCTGATGATGAATCTGAAGGTGATGGGGAACAACAAGACGAAGAAAGAGATTCAGATGATGAAGATAATTTCTTTAATGATCTTTTGAATTCCTCCATTAACAGATTAGTTTAGAGGCACAAGCACAGAGACTACTGATAACTGATATAGGTGCAGGAGGTGAACCAGGTACGAGTGTGCAGGAAATGACGAAGCCTACAGTAGCAAATGCGAGTACAACTGCATGTGCAAGTGCTCCTCTTGAGAGTGCATTGACATCTGGACAAGAGTAAAGCCAGTAGTAGTACCAGTATTTTATGAAGTTGCTTCTATGCTAAACACACTTCCCTGAGAGAGAGATTAATAGTTCACTCTTAAAGACTGAATTTAAATAAAGTTCGCAGGGACCAGTAAAATTCAACAGAATAATGTCATTTAATGTGGATGAAGTTAAACACCTGATCAAAGAAGCAGCAAGGTGTGCAATTGAATACACATAATCATCTTAAGAATTTAGCTGAAGAATATGGGGTTAATATAAGCAAGGCAAAAAACTTACAAGGAAATTATAATTTGGATTTGAGTGAAGCAGAAACAGTGGATATGGGTTTAGCAACTTCACAAGATCACATTAAAGGTTTCGTTGTACGAATTAAGGATTTGAGAGATTTGCGGAAAGTGGAAGATGAAAGCTGGTACTAAAAAGAAAAATACAAAGACAGGGAAGAAAGCAAAGGATTCACCAAAAGCAGTTGCAGAATTTCCTTTAAGGGAAGTATATGTAGGGAACTTTGTGCATGTGCCTCAGAACAGAATCTCTATGCCTTTATGACAACTTTTCTGAAACTGAGAGAGGAACCTGTCAAGTGGCGTAGGAGTTTCAAAGGTGCTGCGGCTTGATTTGGATACATTATTTGAAGATGTTGTTTCTAGTGAATTATGTATTTCTGTACATGGTGAGGTGAATGGCCACCGCATATCTTTTCTGATCGACAGTGATGCTGTCAGCTCTACAGTTCTATTGGTGGAAGTTCCAAACCTACCCTTGTTGGAAAGGAGGTCCAAGTTGTAGGAATCAGCACCAAGCATATTATGAATTAGGTTACGGCAAATGCCCCAATTAAAATAGGGTCAATGGAAAACAGTCACTACTACATATTGTGTGATTCGATTCCTATTAATACAGTTGCAGAGATTTGCTTTGCAAAAGGAATTGTCTGATTTACTGCACACCGTATGGTGTTGCAATTGAAACACAAGATGAGGGTTCAGTTTTTAAAATAAAATAACATGTGTCAAAAGTTCAGCTGCTTCCAGTTCACACAAAAGATGACCTGCCTCTTGAATTAAGACATACAGTGAAAGAAGAAGATTTTGAAGGAAAAGATATTGGATTAATAAAAAGGGCAGAATCAGTTAGTATACGAGTCAAACCAAGTGCCATTTACCCCAGAATTCTGTAATATAAACTTTCACAAGAAACAGAGGAGCGAATGTAGCTTGTCATAGAAAAAAGGTAGAACAGGGTATTCTGTGGGAGTTGCTTGGTAGTCCGTGCAACTCTATTGTGATGGGCATTAAAAATGGAGCGGTAAGTGTAGCATAGTACAACATTTAATAAAGGTTAACCAAATTGTAGTCCCATGTTGTCCAGTGAAACTAAATCTTGCATTAATATTGTTTCAGATTCCTCAGGCTGCAGAATAGTATACAGTCATTGACTAGTGCCAAGCGCTGTTTTCTATTACTCTGCATGAGTATAGTCAATATCTTTCCACATTTCAATTCCAAAATAAAGTTCTTGTTTATTTTAGAATTGCCCAAGGCTATGCATAAAGTCCCTCAATTTTTTGAAGGATTTAGAAAGTTTACAGTTACCCTGTGTAAGAAGGTGGATTATTAGTAGGTGGGGGTATTCACCTCCAGTGAGTAATAATACCACAATCGCCAATAGGTCTAGGCAAGTCTCAGTAAATTAATCCATGCTCAACCCTTGGTAGCTTAGCAAATGAGCAGTCATGCTTTACTTAGAAGACAGGTATGTGTAAAGCATTTAATATCACCAAAACAGTAAATAAGTAAGATACACAACACATTAAAAATCCAACAACTATTTATAAAAATAGAAAATATTTTTGTCTTCAAAATGACACCAAAACAACAAACATCCAAAATAGGTAATCAGAGATATGACTTTTTAAACATTGAATAAAAAATGATGCATTCTAGCACCAAAAAGCTTAAAGAGCCACTCGCGGCTATCTGGTCATGCTGCACCAGGACAAAGTCAAAGTTTTAGGCTGACCGCGATGGAGTGCGGGTTTGATAGGATGAGAGCTAGGTCCCAGTCAGAAGTTACCTTTGGACTTAGGGCTTGATTTAGATGTCGGCGGAGGGAATACTTCGTCACAAACATGACAGATATCCTGTCCAAAGCATTTACGATTCCCATAGGATAGACTGTGATCGTAATGTGGCAGACAGGATAACCGTCACATTTGTGATGGAGTGTTAGCCTCCAACGACTTCTAAATCAGGCCCTTACTCTTTTTCTTTGAGGTTTTCTCTCAACGACAGTAGTCAGCTGGTCCTCAGACTTCTTGTACCCGAAGTTTGATTCAACGGTGGTGGCCTGCTGCTGCGCGATGCCTTGTTGATCCTCTGGAGGTCTTTATTCTCAACATCGATGGTGAGGAGCTCTGAAGCTTTCAGCAGGACAAACCAGCATGGTCATGTTGATTCTCAATTTGCCGCTTGACTTTTGACGTTGAGACGGTCATCTCTTGGAACTTTTCTGCAAAACTTTGCAGAACGTTTCTTTCTTTGCAGATGTTGTAGTTTCTTGGTTCTTTTCTGGAAAAATGAGTGTCCACTAGCTCAGTCCAAGGGTTCAGAAACTCGGCATTGCCTCTTGGGGGCTAGGACTCAATTTCCCACAATATACCTGCACAGTCCAGGAAAAATCCAGTTGCAACTGGTCAGCTGTGGTGATACTCTCTTTAGGTTTACAGGTGAATTCTTTCAGCTCTCTGTTATACCTGTTGCTGATCAGGGAGCCTACTCATTTTCCTTTGAGTTAGATACAGCCCTTTCTTTGAGGATCCTTAAGAATGCAGCAGGTGCAGTCTTTTTGGGTGCAAGCGTTCTGTGGTGCAGTCCAAGGGTCCAGCAGGGGAGTCCTTCTTCTTTTGTTCCAGGCATTGTTCTGAGGAACTCCTGCAGCTCTCCCTTATTTATACTTGTTAGATCTGACAGCCTTAGTATGGTCTTCCCCCAAACTTGTTGCCTGTATGCCTCAGATTTATGCTGATTTCTTTTTGTTGGCCTTAGTACTCTGAGCACTTTACCACTGCCAAACAGTGCTAAACTACATGTGCTGCTCCTCTAAAACATGGTTTGATTGACTTATCCACAATTGGCATAATGTATCTATAAGTCCCTAGTAGAGTGCACTACCTGTGCCTAGGGCCTGTTAAATGCTACTAGTGAGCCTGCATCCCTGATTGTGCCACCCACACAAAATATCACTTTAAACATGTCTCAGGCTTCCACTGCAGAGTCTGTGTGTAGTTTTCTTGCCATGTCGATTTGGCATTTGAAACTCACTGGCAAGCCTTAAACTCCTCTTCTATTACATATAAATCACCCCTAAGGTAGTCCCTAAGTTGCACATAGGGTAGGGTGCTGTGCAATGAAAAGGTAGACCATGTACTTTTAAGTTTTACATGTCCTGGTAGCGATAAACTTCCCAAAATCACTTTTCACTACTGTGAGTTTTACCCCTCGCATAGGTTAAAATTGGGAATTCCTTATTACACTTATAAGCTGTAATTCCTGATTCAGAAGGAGTAGCTCAGCCATGTTTCATATCATTGTAATGGTAATGATCAATCCTCTTGGCTGGCAAAGTTGAATTTATCATTACTATGTTAGAAATGCCACTTCTAGAAATATGGAACTTCTTAGCTCTTAGCTCTGGGTGCCTGCTGCTTGTCTCCAATATTCATCTGGGGTGGGTGACAGCTGGACTTTATGCATTCTCTCTAGACAGCCACACACATAGAGAGCTTAGGTGTGACTGAGTGGCCATCCACATCATATGGGGTCATCCTGGGCAGGATGTGAGGGGGGAGCTGATACTTACACCCACTTATGATGTGTCCTGTCACCATACAAAGAGATACATACCCCCCCTGGAGGGCGTCTGGAGCCAGAGATGGAAGGGAGGGCCTCTGTGCACTTCAAAGACCCTCTTTGGAGTCACCTCCACTTCAAAGGCACAACTGGGAAAAAGTAATGAGTCTCTGACCCAACCAAATCAGACACTACTGTCTGTGTCTCTACTTTTTGTCCCAATTCAAATATGTTTAAAAAAGTCATCAATCAAAATTGGCATCTGATTAAAAACATTGATGAAACACTTAAACACAACCCCCTTTTTGCCTTCAAAAAAGATCGCAATATTGCCAACCAAATAATCCAGGCAGCTATGCCTAAGAAAAAACAGAACACTATACGTGACTATGTTGGACTTCCTCCACTACGCGGTCATCATAAATGTGGCACTTGTGTGTTTTGTTCCTCGACTGAAGAAGGGTCTCTCTTCAAACACAATTCCATCCATTGGAAACATGAATCCTTCACTAATTGCAAAAGCAAATTCGTAATCTACGGGATACGGTGTCCTTGTAATTTGCTGTATAGAGGAAAAACAAGTCAAGAGATCCGAATAAGAATGTCCCCAACATAAATCAAGGATTAACAAAAACGTCCAAACAGCCCCATTGGTCACTCACTGGAAAACCAATAATCATTCAATCAAAGATCTAATATGGACAGTTATTTCAAAAGCCGAACAAGATGAGAGAGGAGGTGATTTCGAACTGCTTATTTTGAAATTTAACACAGTCACTAACGGCTTGAACGAACTTTCAGAATTATTTTTTACTGACTTAACTTATGCAGACTTTCTGCAATAATTCTCATCAATATGCTGTATGAGAATCAATAAAGTTGTGCAGGATTCAACATTATTCAATGCAGGCCTTAAGCTGCAAATATACGATCGAGGGTTACCAATTTACAACGTATCTTGAATAAAGTTCATTGATACCCTGAGCAATTGCTACTGTGTTGCACTAGGATGACTAACCACAGCGTTTAGTCTAAAAGCATCGCGCCTCACCTCCCCAGAATTTTCCATAATTCTTGTGTCATCATTTCTGTTCTTAGTCGGAATTAAAAAGAAAAAAGATGCATTTAATGAATAGTCTTTTTTCCATGACTCCGTTACATTGGTTTCCGTTCACATAACAAGCTGTGTGGTCACGTGAGCGGAACTCCCGGACTTGTTAGACGGAGTGAGCGACAAACAACTGGACGCCTCCAGGTATGCTCCTGATTCCCTGTATCTTGAACTTTATGACCAGATATTTCCAAATATTCCTCACACTAAATTACCGCACCTTCCTTGCAGTGAACCCTGATTGAAAATAAGGATAAAGATTAAGTGAATCGTTCTGATTGACCTGCGCACCCTCGTTAACGAAGGTAATTCCACACCTACTGCGCCATTCGCTTGGCTTTATTGTTTTTGGCACGACATTGACACAATGTTCGTACTTTCTTCTTGCAGCATAAAAAGACTTGTTCGGCCAACTGCCCCGAAGCACGGACCTTAATGTTTCCTCTTTAAGTAAGTTCATGCTAATCAAACAGCTTGTAACGAGCTTCATCATTTGACCGAATTAGTAGCTAAAACTTCCTTTCAATCCCTATCCAGGTTTCCAAAAAAGACTCAACATCCACCATGTAAGTCAATTTTGAAACAAAAGGTTGAATGTTTGACTTTATGACTGCTTTCCACATATCACCTGACAGCCCTTTTGATTTCATTTTTAGAATCATCTCGAATGTAGATCGGCTGATCTACTTTCTACTTACCAGAGGTAAAAAATTCAGTGTACCAATGTGCACTTGTATATATGCTTTAAAGATGGTTCGGGCGTCTATGTATACTGAACTATCTTCTTTGTTTCTAGCCTACAGGTCCTGATGAGAGTCCTAGTATTTATGGGGACTCGAAACGCGTAGACCTTATTGTTGCCACAAGAACTCAAATCTAATCAATTGTGTTGGATATTAGAGAAATATTGTTTAGTCTTTTCTTCTGTGGTTTTTATAGAATGATTCTTCTTGAAAATATTTGATGAATCAATCTCTTGTATGTTCCTGAATGAATGAATGTGTGAATGAGAATAAATGAGTTGAAGTGCGATGAATGATTGATTGTGGTGGTTTGCCAATTTTAGCACAGTATTGTTCCTTCAGTGTTTTCTTGAATTCTCTGACTAATTAAAATAGTGGAAGGTCAACTAAACTAAAATTTAATTAAAGAATTGATTTATTCATTTGACAAAGTATTTTGTCTAAGGTTTATTTTGTTTGGTTCAAAATTCCTACCATATACTAGGGCATTACAGGTAGGTTGTCTTTGCCTATCAAAATTATACCAATTACCATATACCTTTAGAGGACAGAGTACCAGCCCTGGGCCTGGTTAGCTGAGCCAAGAGCACTTTCATTGTTAGTAACCACCAGCATCAGTCAAAAAATGAGGGTGATTGGGGCAAAAAAGGATAACTTTCCTACACCCTGTAATTCATTCTTAGTGCAATATATTGATGACGTACTAGTGCCATAATAGACAAAAGAAGTCTGGATGCAATTACACTCCTAAATTATCTTGCAGAAAATGACCAAAAGGTGTCACCCTAAAAAATGCAGTACTGTAAAAAAGAAGTGATTTATCATGGTCATCACTTTGAGAAGAGGCAAGGAAAGTTAAAAAAGACCAAGTTTCTGCAATCCTGAGCATAAATCCTCCAACCACCCAAAGGGAGCCGAGGATGTTTCTTGAAATAGTTGAGTACTGTTGTCAGAGGATTCTAAACTGTTCGCCTACTGCAGAGCTTCTACTGAGGCTTGCTTGCAGTGATATCAAGGATCCAGCACTATTTGATGACAAATGCATGAAGGCCTTCCAAAAATGAAGAGAAAATCTTTGTAGTACACACACCCTCGGAATGCATGATTATGGTAAACAGTTTTAGCTTTATTGCTATGAAAAGGGAGGTTCTGATTGTTTTCTATGCAATAAAACAGAGTGAAGAGATTGTTATGGGTCACACACTCATTGTGTTTTTTCCCTATTCAATTGAATTTTGTTTGAACTTGTACCATAACCCAGCATTGGACAAACAGCCCTCTCACAAGATATGAGCAGACAATATTGGCACCTGAGAACCTTTCAATGAAGAGCTGCAAACATCTAAATCCTGAAACACTGTTACTGATTCCAGACAATGATGATGGTGATGAAGAATATGCTGACCATGATTAGGTTAGTGTGACAGAATTGTGTAAAAAGCCAGGACCAGACTTCAAAGATATTCCCTTTCAAATTGCTGACCTTACTTTGTTTGTGGCTGGTTCTTTTCTGAGAGACCATCAAGGAGTATCAAAAGCTGCTCATGTAGTCTGTCCATTTCTGAAATCATTAAAGTATTCCTACTTGCCTACCGTAACTTCAGCACAAGTGGAAGAAGTGACAACAGCGTGCTGCCTAGCAGATGAATTAAGTATGACAATTTACACAGACAGGCAGTATGAATTAGGAGTGGTGCACAATTTTGGGCAGCTATGGTCACAAAGAGGTTTTAGGACATTTTCTGGTGCTCCCACCAGGAATGGTTCCTCAATTCTTGATCTGTTAGAGGCAAAAAAAGCAACCTAGAGAAATATCAGTGGCTAAATATACAGCCCACAAAGTTGTTGATCAAAAAGTCATAATGTGTAATACATCTGAGAGGCTTAATATTGTGCCCTTGAAAATGCTACTGTGGGATCAAATGACCAACAACAGTGCACGAAATGTGAAATTGATGTAAAGCGTTCTAACAATGCAAATAGTGTCAATTGTTTATTTTTTATTTTTTATTTAACCCAATACAGACCACATTAAGTGAACTGAGGGATCATTGTGGGACCTCCAAGAGGAAAGGCCAGAAGATGAGAAAAAAAGATGGGAATGAACTGGTTTTAAGAAAAATTATAGTGACTTGTATATTATTCCTGATTATCAATATGTACTACCAGACTCGATGTTACATTCAATTGCATGTTATTTACATTGCCACACACATGTAGGGAGGGATGCCTTGGTTAAGATCTTTAGAAAACATTGGTATGACAGACAGTTCAGAAATGTAGCAAAGACTTATGCCAAAGATGTATTACGTGGAAATGAAATAATCAGGGTAAGCATTAACTTGTGGTGAGGAGTCACACAGGAAAATAAGGAGGCCCATTTACTGGACTTCAAGCAGGCTTCATTGAAATGCTGGTTTGTAATGGGCTCAAATATCTTCTCATATCTGCTTGTTTAGTCAATGGGTTGAAGTCTATCCAACCAGCTGAAGTAATAGAATGACTGTGGCCATGTTCTTTTTGAGAGAGTTAATGCCACGTTTGGCTTGCAAACTTCTATTGAGACAGACTGTAAAAATGAGGTCCTAAAGATTGTTTTGTACTGCAATTCAGATTGAACAAATGTTCTACTGTAGCTATCATTCACAATCATCGGGATTGGTTAAAAAGATGAATGGCCCCATAAAACATTCACTGGCCAATGTGTGTGCCTCTATGAATATAAAATGGCCTGTTGTTCTTATGAGCATTAGAATGGTCCAAATAAAAAGACTGATCTCTTGCCTGAAGAGTTTTTGATTAGCAGAGCTATGAGAATTCCGCACAGTCCCTCAGCAACACTTGTATCAATAACTGATGAAATTATATTAAACCAGCATTTCCCAAACTGTGGGTTGCGAGACGATTTTTGGTGGGTCACAAAAGTCCAAGCTATCAATAAAGATGACTTTCATTTCCGTATTTGTCTTGTCACCTTTGCAGAGTCACAGACCGAGATCAAATGTCAGGCTATGTCTTCTGACAAATTGCTTCTTTTTGTTTTAACATGGGAAATTGGTGTTTACAAACTCCTCTCACTTTTCAGTCAGAGAAAGAAAAGTAAAGTTAATTATGTGACAGTCATACTGGGGTACAGGGAGTGTGAAAGGAAAGGCTGTAGTATGTAATGTTTAGTAACACACATCAAAAGGGAAAGACCTGCAAGTGTACTGCAAACATTCAGCAGTTAGAAAAGCAAACATTAAGCCCATTTGGTGTAATCCTTAAACTTAAGCTCCTACTTCCACCTGAAGATCAAGGTCCTCTATGACAACTTCAGCAAACAGACACCATACACCACCAACCCACTCCCCACCGCCGCCGATAAGCCAAGCATCATGACCTGGGACCCTGCCACCGTCGCAAAACTAGATGATCCCGGTGCACTCACAGATACTCCAAAGTTTAACCATTCATGTTGGCGCCTCTTGTGTAACACGGAGTCCAGCCGTGTCTTCGAAATGTAGACAATATTGTGGGGAGTGTCACCTTCCCACTGAACAAGTGCGCGCTGTATCCAATGAAACACGGGTGTTTCTTCACAAGGTTCAATTTATTCAAGGAATCAAAATTTCTCCATATATTTATGCTTCAAAAGCTCGTTAATCATTTGAACTTCATATGTTTGATTAACATTTATCAATCATAGTAAGTATTCCGCTTTATATGCCCACCCAATGCATTTCGGGTCAATCGAATCTGACCCTTCTTCAGGGGTCTGTAACGAAATGAAACAGGACCAGTAAGTTCACTGCACATATTCTATCTGAGCAGAAACAACTGATGAATATACACGTGCCATGCCAGAACTGAAAAATGAAATGAAATGACAAAGAATAGGTCCAAAGTGAGCAATAAACAGCGAGCAATACATTAAGCTTATCAGAAAAAAAACCAAATGAAAACAAGTAGTGCGAATGAAATGCAAACAATTCCAACGAGACATAATCAATGCAATGTGGATGACTGTGGCAAAGAAATATAAAACGACCTGATGAGAGTCACCAATGTTTCGGGTGATCGTGGTGTTCCGTTAACTGAATATGGATAAGAATGACGAACACCGCCCTGTATAAGACAGGCACGATGTTGGAGCCTCTATAACCCAGGGGTTAGCTATATTTAGTCATAATTGTACAAGTCTAGTGGAAAACTTACTTGGGACCAGCGGGTCTCGATGGCTATAGATGCTCGGAGAGCAAACTCGAACTTCACGCTATCTAGTGAAACGCGGGCTATAATAGGTCGACAGGAGCGTAATCACGTAGTGCAAGGGGAGGGACTGAGCAGTGACATGTCGATTGTGGACTAATAGCATTGAAGTTTATTGCGACGTGAGTGTCACGTGAAGGAGGAGATAATAGCTTCATAGGAAGTGAACGTCTTGGGTTAAATAAAGCATTATAAAAAATGCGTGGTTTGAACGTGGTGAATTAAATAAAGCGTATTGACCAATGCGTGATATGAGCATCAAAAGTATGTACTGTGGTGCCAAAGTTAAGACCAAAAAATGAGGTTGACACGAGCAGTGCGGCATAAAAACTGTACAATGAACACAAATCAATCAAAAATTAAACAAGATATTTGGACCAGAACTTTTCCTCTTGCCAATGTGGTATCTTTCCAACTAATTGTAACATCTTATAGAAAACATGCTAATTCTATGCGATCATTCATCCCATGTGGGTGGGTACAATTCAGTTTTTTGATCCAAAAATACTCAGTTCTTAATCTTTGTTTGAGAGGATCCAAGTCTCGGCGTTGTGTGATCGTTTCTAATATAGTGAAACGCAATTGTGAAATTTGATGTTTAGCCTCAATCCAATGGTTTGCAACGGAAGATTTCAGGTTCTTCAACCTGATGTTACTCTTGTGTTCTGTGATACGGATTTTAATTTTCCTTTCAGTTTGACCAACGTATACTTTGCCACATGGGCATTTGATGGCATATATACAATTGGCCGTGTCACAAGTGCTAGTGTGTTTGAGAGGTATAGGATAGCCTTTTGTTGGATGAGTGAATTTATTACCAATTATAACATTGCCGCAATGTGTGCAGTTATGACATTGAAGCATCCCATGGTATTTCTTCATGGTTTTCCGTGATGAATTAAGTATTTCTTTCAAATTTTTTGATCGTAAGAATGTAAAAGTTATTCTGTCCTCATATAAACCTTTCAAATCAGGCTCCATTTGTATAATTCGCCAATTTTTGTTGATGGCTTTTTTTATCTTCGAAGACTCTGTAGAAAATTTTAGGACACATACGGTTTTATGCTTTTGATTGGTCTTTCTTTCTTGGAGTAGATCATCTCGTGATTGTGTGGACACTTTGTCTAAAGATGTCTGTAGAACGTTTTCAGGATAACCTCTTTGGCGATATTTCAATGTTTGTTCATTTAAGGTTGTCTGTAAATCTTCATGATTAGATGAAATTCGTTTCATCCTGGTGTACTGAGAGGTTGGTAAATGTTTCTTTAAGGCCTCTGGGTGAAAGCTTTAAAATAAAAGGCAAGAGTTTTTATCTGTCTTTTTTGTGTAGACCTGGGTGATGATTTGATTATGATCTAGCTTCACTTTGACATCCAGAAAAGCAATGGATTTCTCATCAATGGAATGAGTGAATTTTATGCGATCATTATGGGTGTTGAGGATAAAAATATTGTTTTCGAGTTCTTGACGGGATCCTTTCCAGATTATGAAAAGGTCATCAATGTACCTTTTATACATGACGATTCCTTTTGTCCAACTAGGGTTCTCCAAAATATAATCCATCTCAAATTTGTTCATAAAAATGTTGGCGTACGAAGGAGCTCCCCCGAATCCCATAGATGTTCCGCTGGCTTGGTTATAAAATTTCCCTTGCCATTCGAAATAGCTGTAGTATAATGCGAATTGAATAAGTTCCATGATGAATAGGTTCTGAGATTCTTCCAAGTTGTTTCTCAGCAAAATCCATTCAAGTGCTTCTAGCCCCTCATTGTGGGGTATCGATGTGTATAGAGCTGTTACGTCTATAGTGCACAACACATGACTCATGGGTTTCCAATGTTATCGATTTCAAAAGATTCAGGAATGAAGTTGTGTCCTTAATATATGTAGCACTTCTTTGAACAATAGGTTGTAAGAATTTATCCACGAATTTTCCAATGGGTTCAGAGATAGACCCACAGGCCGAGACAATGGGTCTGAACGGCGGGTTGGTGGCATCTTTATGTATTTTTGGCAACATGTACAGTTGCGGTCTTCTGGGAAACTTAGTCTGAAAAAATTGCCTGGTTTTATCATTAATCCAATTCATTTCGAATGCGTGTTCAATGATCTTATGAAGAATTGTCTGGTATTCTTGTGTTGGATCAGATTCCAAAGGAAGATAAATATCCTGGTTCAAAACATGATTGTTGACACTCTTTATGTAAAATTCGGTATCCATTACAATGAGAGCACCACCTTTGTCAGCTTTTTGGAAAGTCAACTGTTTGTCATTGCTTAGGTTTTTGAGAGTATTCCATTCTTTTGGAGTTAGGTTCATTTTTTTCGGTTTAGTGAATGGTATTTCTTGTACATCCGCTAACACCGATCTTTCAAAAGCTTCAATGGTCTTGTGGGTAAATGGCGCACAGAAGGTGCTTTTGGGTTTGAAATCTTTGTCCCATGCTTCATCTCGTTGAGGTTGTTGAATATCTTTGAAAAAATTTTTTAGTTTCAAGGATCTGAAAAATTTAAGCAATGCTATCTCAGTTTCTGGCAAATTCGAATGATAAGTGGGAACAAATGTAGTACCTTTATTCAATAAGTTGATCTCGGCTTTGGTGAGAGTTTTGGATGATATGTTTATTATGAGGTCACTTTCGACACTTGACTCCTGGTCCTTACTGCAATGTTTTGGCCGATTTCTTTTGCTCCTTCTTGTTGTCCTTCTACCATTGGTGGAGAGTTTGCTGCCGGACTGATGTCTAAAAAAGCCGGTTGTTTAATATTTGTGTTTGTAGATGGTTTGGCTTTGCTTATTGGGGCTCTTGATGCTGAGATATCAGAATCAGATACAACACTTTCTTGAGATGAAGATGTAGTTGCCTTTTGTGTCTGTTGTTGTGGTTGCCATTTTCTTTGATTGTAAACTTCTGCCCAAGAATACACTTCTTCTAATTTGTAATCCAATGTATCTCTTCGGTCGAACACATCACCTCGACCATGAAGAAAACCCACTCAGGAGCCCCTACGGACCCCTGCCCACCGCAAATATTCCACGGGGCCGCCGCCACCATTGTACCCGAACTAGGACGGACCATCAACACCTCCTTCAGATCCGGCATCTTCCCAGATGACTGGAAGTGGGCGGAGGTTAAACCCCTCCTCAAGAAACCAACGGCCGATCCAACGGACCTGAAAAACTACCGGCCCATCTCTCTCCTCCCCTTCACGGCCAAAGTCACCGAGCGACTCGTAAACACCCAGCTGACCGCCTTCATCGAAGAGAACTCAATCCTAGATGCCTCTCATTCTGGATTCCGCAGCAACCATAGCACCGAGACCGCCCTCCTCGCCGCCACTGACGACATCTGCATGCTACTCGACCAGGGACACACTGTGGCCCTCATCCTCCTAGACCTCTCCGCAGCATTCAACACCGTTTCACATCGCACACTCGCAGCCAGACTTCACGACGCGGGGATACAAGGAGCCGCCCTTGACTGGATCTAATCCTTGCTCTCCGGCAGAACCCAGAGGATCAGACTCCCTCCTTCCTCTCCGAACCCACCGATATCAACTGCAGAGTACCCCAATGATCCTCGCTCAGCCCCACGCTCTTCAACATCTACATGGCCCCCCTTGCCGCCGTCATTAGACAGCAGGGCTCAGCATTGTATCCTACGCTGATGACACCCAGCTCATCCTCTCACTCACGAAGAATCCTGAAGACACCACACTCTGCTTCCAGGAAGGAATGAAGAACGTGGCAGCCTGGATAAAGGACAGCTGTTTGAAGCTCAACTCAGAGAAGACCGAGGTACTCATCCTTGGAACCTTCACCTCTGCCTGGGACAACATCTGGTGGCCCTCCGTCCTCGGGAATCCACCCACCCCTACAGACCACGCACGGATCCTCGGCATCATCCTCCACTCCTCCCTCTCTATGAACCACCAGATTAACGCCGTCGCTTCCACTAGCTTCAACTGCCTGCGCATCCTCCATAAGACCTTCAAATGGATCCCACCTGACCTCAGAAGGACCGTCACCCACAAGCTCATAACCAGCAGACTGGACTACGGCAACGCCCTATATGCCGGAATCAACAGAAATCTTCTACACAAACTCCAAACCATCCAGAACGCCGCAGCCAGACTCGTCCTCGGGACACCATGTCACGAACACATGACTCAACACCTACGAGACCTCCACTGGCTCTCCGTCGAGAAGAGGGTCACCTTCAAACTCCTCACCCACGCCTACAAATCCCTCAATAACATCAGGCCCAAATACCTCAACGAGAGAGTATCCTTCCACCTTCCCAAGAAGAACCTCCGCTCCACTGACCTTGCCCTGGCAGAGGTCCCCCGCATCCGCAGAAACAGAGCAGGCAGGAGAGCCTTCTCCTACATCGCAGCCAAGACCTGGAATGAGCTCCCTGTGAACATCAGATGCTCCCCGACCCTGCACACGTTCAGGAAGGACCTCAAGACCTGGTTCTTCGACTGATCCGGAGCTGCCTCCCCCGCGCCTTGAGACTCCCATGGGTGAGTAGCGCACTTTATAAACCCCTGATTAATTGACTGATTGATTGATAAAAAATAAATCAAGGCACCTTAATTGGTGAAGCACAAATGATAAATGTTCACTAAAACCCGATTTCCACATATTATAATTTCTGTGCAATATAGTTTCCCCAGTAAAACAGCTTTCATGCATCATTCAAGAACGTGCAATATTAACAATGGGAAAAATATAATTTTACCCTTAATTCCACATATAAATGTTAATTTGATGCTATTGCAGTTGACATGATTTTCCTATGACCTGTTAAAATGTGTTCTGCTGACTAGGCCTCAGTTAGGTCTTAACGTCATCTTGTTCAAAATGGATGCTATGTCATGATCATGCTTTTTTATTGTTTCTGCTGCACGTAGTCAATAAGGATGTGGATTTGTTTATTTATGAATGACACTGTTTTCACGAACGTTTCTCTAGCATAGGCTCACTATTGTAACATTTTCCAAAGATTTTCTGCTTGCATGGAGCATTACATTCATTCACAATTGTTCACTGTTGTTTATGTAACTAATTTGTTCTGACACCACCGGATTACGTTGGTCAGAAGGGCTGAATCAATATTCCTGTTGTGGGTTAGTACTTAGGTGTATGACAAATTTAAAGTTGTATTTTGATTGGTTGAAAATGTATTTCTTTGCGCACACCACAGTGACTTTGCTGTTTTTACGATTTCCTTTGCTGTCATTTATTATATAAAGTAACCCCTTAATTCTGGGGGCGAGACATATGTTTTGGTGTCTCTTTAAGGGTGTTGCCCTATGTTTTACTGATTTTGCTGCACATTAGGAACTTAGCCTATTATAAATGTATCCCATTATTCTGTATTTTTTCTATTACTGAAACATTTCATGGCATTGATTTGTGTATTTGTAACATGATTTGTTGCATCTGCACTTTACAGTTTCTGTATTGAAGGTTTTTTTTACATTTTGTAATAAATCTTTATAGTTTTCCACATTCAGACCTAAAACTCACTTTTTTCTCGGTCTATCCTTTCTTATTTGACTTTATTGTTATATGCTATTTTGTGCATTATCTCCGGGACACATTGCCACATTAAATTGAGGTTTAATAGTGTTAGCAATCCACCCAAATGTGGGGTGTTCTTTTGGGGTGTAAGTTTTGAGGGGCCCACATACTCAACTGCGTTTGTCCACCTTTCCTTCCCCATGTTCTCTCATTCAGGATGCACTCCACTTGACTTCCGGCATGGGGGAATTCGACCATGACAGGGGAGGCCCTGCAAATATGTTGCACATTTTTTTATTGGTAAAAACATGAATTTGTTGCTGTAATTTAATTCAAGTTACTCCCTAGTTAGTGTGAACATTTTAGGGAACTACAACTTTGAGAGGCTTTGAGCAGCATGTATTTTCAAGATGCAGATCAACGAGACTGAGAGACAAAGATTTAAATACTTTTGGTGCATTCAGGATACAAGGCCCATTCAAGCCACAGAAACTGCTTGCCATAAGACTCAGAGAAGAGAACTGCCTGAAACAACCTGGTGAAGTATAGGGAAAGGTGTGCCTTTCTTCCTTCTTTCTCTGTCATTTCTTTTCCCTTCTGTCCTTCGTTCCCCTTTCTCCATCCCTTTCTTTCTTTCTTTCTTTCTTCCCTCTTTTCCATATTCGTTAACCTCGTTCCTTTATTTTTTTGTTTCTAAAGCATTATACACTATTCTTAGATGCCCAACCACTCTTCACTCAAGTTCCAAGCTTCTTTTTATTGTTTTCTTTCTTGGTTGTGCATGGCACATTATGATTTATACTGGGTACATTAGGTGTCATTCCATCTAATAATTGTGTAGTTTTTCATTATAGTCTTGGAGTTGTTGGATATATGTGCCTCCTTAAAATGTCATTTATGATATACTCATGAGGGTAAACTCATTTCAAATAAATATAGTTTGCTTAGCGCTTGAATGTGTACTCTCGTCTTATGCTGCAAGGGAAAATCATAAATACTAATTTGAGCAGTTCTGATTAATTTTTCGTTTTTCAAGTGGGTGCATTTTAATAATGTTAACATGGCAAAATCTATAAAACATTTTTATTACATTACTAACGAAATAGGTTAGAAGGGTACATTTACATTTTACCTTATTAACATTTGCATTTATTATTCATTACTTTAGGATACATCTGCTGAATGCAAAATATGAATTTCCCAATCCCAGTGAAATCTGTCTAATATTTAATAAAACTCCTAATGTGGCTTTGCTGGAATAATAGATAGCAGTTCGAATTTTTTTTTGCATTTAGGGAATGCTATTTCAAATGGTAAACATACACAATGCACCTACGAAAGTTTAACGTTAATGGCTACAAAATCAAGTATTTCCGACTGTAGGAAAGGCGGCTGCTACTGCTCTCTCTCTATAGGGAGAAAGAAGGCCTACAACTTCACATTTCCATGTACATCTCTCTAGTTCTGAACACTTTCCGATAATCTCTGACCTAGTTTAGTTGAGGTGCTATCAGATTAGCTTTACAGGTGTGATCTTTTATTTCTTCATCCTACAGGCACTCACATTTGTTAAATCCAGCAAGCAAATGGAAGAAAGATACAGGGAAGTGGCTAATTATAGGTGAAAACAGCGAGCCTTTGGCAATTCAAATAAAGGAACTCTCTGAAAGTGAGTGAGTGACTGAGTGACTGTAGATCACATGCAACTAAATCTGTCTCTAGGATTTGTGAATTAATCCATTCTCACCCTCTCTCAAGAAACATGCAAACTTACAACCATAGCAAAAGCCAACAGTAAAGCAAACTGTCAGTTTTACTGATGATGTTGACTAGATGTACAAAGGTGAGCAAAGTACTAACGAGGCTGCCAGGACTGCTGTCATTCTCCAAGGCTCAACGTTGTTGAGGGCTAATATCAGTTTAGGGCTAGGGTCATTTGATGCCCATGATCCTGGTACCACTCTGAAATTGGATTAAAACATTGGTGGCGTCAATGTGCTTATAGGAAAAAAGCTAAAATTGTCAATGCTTTCCAAAGTGTCTGCCAGAGAAAGCCAGTTGGTAATGATAAGGATCAGTACTTTTATGTACCTACACAGAATGACGCAGAATTCAGGCATAATGCAGACCATTTACCTTATCTCCAGTCAGCATCAACTTCACATTGACTGGAGATTATAATAGCATAAATCTGGTGTCCAATAGGCACAAAATAGACCATACAGAGCTATGAATAATATATTAGGCAATTCTCAAATTAAATACCTGCACATATGGACTGTTGCTGTTGGAATATTCAGCATCAATATATGAGCGAGTAACATAGAAGCGCTGGGCTCGCCCAAGGGCATCTTGAGGCTTGGACTGCCTGAGACAAAAGAGGGCTACCAAGAAACCACGACTAACAGAATAGGTAGGATTCCATTTAATGACTAAAATCACTTTTTCAAGGGGTCAAAGGGAGGCCATTCCATAGCTGATGGGCATGGACTGAAAAAGCTTTCACTTCTAGAAAGCTTGAATCATGGAACAGAAAATAACACAAGAGAGCCTGACAAAATAGAGCAGAAGGGAGAATACCATTTATATCTGGCTCAACTGCAATGCATTCAATCTCAGAAAAGGCCTGGTGGACTATAGAAAGATATTTGAAGTGATGTTGCTGCACCACAGGGAGCCAGTGTAATGCACTTAGATACCTGATTACGTTTCCAGTGGTCTTTGACTAGCCTGCACTAGCTGTAACCTCTGGATCATCCTTCCAGGTTCAAAAAAGTACATCTGCTTGAACAGACATTCGTTTTCTTGGGACACTGTGATGACTCATTTATGTTAATCTGTGTAATGTCATATGTATTTATTCTGTTTTAGCCTTGATATTTGTTATTTCTGTATTTTCCATTTCGTTATTGTATATGTCAGGTAACAGTCCGGTGTGGTCCTGTGATATGTTATTACCTGCATTACTTCACTATATATGATTGGTAATATACTGTGTCTTAAAATCTCTTCTTTGGTGTTGTATATTAATATTTTGTTTCAACTAATGCACAATGTATTTGTCAATAACTAGTAACATATAGGACTAAATAATGTTTTGTATAAGAAATATTGCTTGCCCCACCGAACCGATTGTAGTTACATACCAATATTTATTTACTATGCATTAAGAATTACAAAATGTTATGTATAGACTCAAATTAAAATACAATCAGTATTATTTTGTTTAAATTGTTGTATTTATTATAGAAAAGGAAATTAAATTTTTTTATCATAAATTAATGGTATATATATATATATATATATATATATATATATATATATATATATATATATATATATATATATATATCCAAACGCAAATTGTCCCGTACGAGAGGAGCACCTTAACAGTTGGTGCCTGCGGCGAGACCAGGACTCGCTAAATATAATCCGCAAAGGTGATAACGCAGCACTCCCTTTGGTTTCAAAGATGTTTATTTAGATGCAAATCTCCTACGCGTTTCGAACACTTGTTCTTGATCACGGTAGTGTCAACATGATATATATATATATATATATATACACACACACACACACAAAGACACACACAATTTTCTAACCTTAAATTACATTCATATATATTTTAAAAAGTCAAAATAAATACATTGATTAATTAATTAATTTTAACCTCTGGGGTTCTAGTTTATGCCCCTTCCTCCATTATTTTCTACGGGAGGTTGTTGAAGTAGCAGTGGCTGGCCATGAGTCATGCTGGACTTAATCCAGGTATGAGCTGGAGTACTTTTACTACTGTGCGAGTCATTTTGGTAGTAGCAATTTCAGAAGTGCAGTTTGTGAAAAGCAATGCGCCTACTTTTTCGTGGGTGAATATCTGTCACTCCCTACACCCATCTGTAACCCTCCCTAATCCCCCCTAAACCCTTCCCATTTAATAGTAGATATTCCACATTTTACAGCCACCGTCCAGTCCCTCCCAAATTTACTACTTTGGGGCTAATTACGATCTCATTCGGAAGGGCTCTGAATCGGATTCAGGCTTGCCGAATCCGATTCGGAAGCCTTGTTTCCAACTGAATCGTTCCCAGTTGCGAACGATCGATTACAATGCCCGG
The DNA here is from genome assembly GCF_964204655.1 of Triturus cristatus. Classification (NCBI taxonomy): domain Eukaryota; kingdom Metazoa; phylum Chordata; class Amphibia; order Caudata; family Salamandridae; genus Triturus; species Triturus cristatus. Next base: position 407,742,409 of record NC_140593.1, read on the forward strand.
ACACTGTAAGGGCTGTCCGAATCGGTTCCCAAAGGCATTCAGAAAGGTCAAGCCTTTCGGGACCAAATCGTACAACTCTATGGACTCGGTTTCCGAGCGGGCGAGTACGATGACCGATTCAGACTACTGTTCCGATTCGGTTTCTCCAGAACGAATCGGCTGCCGGAATTGGTCTTTGGGGCCGATTGCCCCTTCACCCGGCGCCTTCCAAATCTGGCCCATGGGGTACCCATGGGTTCCCTTTCCCACACCATGCATAGTGTGACAGGCACCATGGGGTGCCCACCACAGGGTGCAAGTTTTTCCCCAGCCACCCTTTCTTCAATGGGAGCCTCGGTTCGCGTTCGGAACACAGGTTTCCATAGAAGTCAATTGGAGTGTGACCGACTCGTACCTGGAAGCATCCGGATACATCAAAATTGCTCGGTCAGACTCCCCCAATCCGAGCTGTTCGAAAAGCATTCCAGAACCGATTCGGTCGGAATGCTCTCCGACTGACATCGAAATTTTCCCCTTAGTGTAAACTTACATGTGTGAAGATCTCCCCATGGAAAATTTTGGAGATGTGCAAGTGGAGATTTCCCCCAGAAGGTTTGTGAATTGCATTTTGTAATAAGTAAGTTGTACTACTGTAGTACTAGTGTACATACTACAAAACTACAAAAGTCGGTGTATCAGACGCAAAGTGTCTTTAGAGCCAACCTGACAGGTATTGTTCACAAATCTTAAAGACAACTGGTAGCACGCAATTGGTCTGTAATTGGAATACACACTTAGGTTTTGACTAAGTTTCTGACTCAGGGGCCTAATCAACCCATTTTTCCAGCACAAGGATGCAACCCTGGGATGCAAGGAAATAATAATCAGAGATCAAGGCAGGAGCCCCCTTAGGAGCAACCAAATTCAAGAGAATGACCAGAGAGATGTTAGACATGGATCCTTACTTTGACATGGGAAGCAGGACCAAAACACCAATTTCTGTGATATCTGGAAACAATATGTACTTACAAGGTATTCCTAAGTGAGGCACTAATAGGCACACTGTAGAATTAACAGCATAACCTAAGAACAACAGTTTCAGTAATTCATTACATCCTTAAATGTTGAAGGAATGCACAAAATGCTTTAACAATACTAGTTATCAGACGAAGATTACTTAAATGCCCAGTGTTTGCCTCATAAAGCCACAAGAACTGTCAAGGTGTCTAAAGGTGAAATGATATGAACCAACAAAAAAATTAAAAAGTCTTTATAAGTGATCAGAAAATAATATAGGATAAGGGAAAAGGAAGCAAACAGTTTGTAACACTCAGCACAGGAGGTTCTTGATAATTTGTATAGTTTCCTTGATACGGTCACTTCATGCTATAAGGCTGTTTCAAAATCTGGGTCAAAGTTACCCATATTATTGGTGCAGTAGTGTAACAAAACTTGAGGGGGCCCCTTGCAAAGTTCATGGGAGGCCCCTCCTGGACTCAGGAGGTCTCAGGCCAGGGTGCTGTACAGAGGGGGCCCCTTGGAGCTCGGGCCCCCGCACTGCAGGGGCAGCAGGGGCCTTTGTTAAACCACTGCATTGGTGTACGTAGGAGCTAGAGGAGCAGGCAGGTGACATTGGATTGGGGAGGAGGAGAGAATTAAAAGGGAATGTGATGTCAGAATGAGTGGAGGTGGGAATTATTGGATAGAAGTAGCTAACATGAGGTTAGGTGCCGCATGTACATCTGGATGGAACAATGCAAGAGTCCTAAATCAAAAATCTTAAATTAAGCTTAAGGAAAATGTAGGGAGATTCCTATATTATATGGGATTCTTAATATTCATTCTGTTTGAGGTCTCTTAACAGGTGAGCTGGGTTATTATAAAAATGGGGTTTGAAGAACGTTTTGAATTAGAAATATCATCTTACAAGAATTTAGTTGCCTTTATTTTGTGAAAATCAGAAGAGCATAGTCAAGGAACATCACAGGGAAGAATATTGTTTTTTAGTGTTGATTTTATTATGGTTGTTAAAAATGGCTGTACATAACGTTTTTTGTATATTATTGTGCTGTTGTATATGATATTTTTTTATAATAGATTGTGTACATATTTTAGGGATGTTAATTGGGTGTGTAGGGGTAGGTGGCTGGGTAGTACTTTTGATTTTTTCTTATAAAAAATATAACAGAAATTCAAGTATAATTTTGCTTAAATAAATTTGAGATTTTCTTATTTATGTTAATTGCAATTTTTGAAGTATTACTGTATTGGGGTAATTGTTTAAAGTTTTTTTGGGGTTTTCATTGCTTTCTCCGGTGTATCTTAGATTGGATTGGGATTAGTAAATCTACCCCTTTTATAAAGTCCAAATCCTTCCCCGATGTTGCTTGGATTGGAGTGGAGTGGTGTAATAAAGTTAACCCCTTCAATGTCCAAGACCTTCCCCAATGTACCTTAGGGGATGATTACGATGGCAGTAAACCCACCACCGGCAGGCTGCCTGGGGCAGATTCACTGCCATCGTAAGGCCTTTTTCCACCCCATATCAGGATGGCGGACAGTGTGCCTGGTGGACGAAAAGCCCGTCTACCACGGGTCCGACAGAGGCAGACGTCACGATTGCTTGTCGGACCCACCCCGCATCCACAAAATGGTGGCGTGCCTAGCACGCACCGCCCGCCAGATTTGGATGCTGCATCCCCGCCAGCTTGTCAATGGTGGTCCAACCGCCATTGAAAGGCTGGTGGTGATGTACTTTGGGGGCACCGTAATGAAGGGAAACGCACAAAATGCATTATTAACATTGTGGCGGGTGCTGCTGCCAGCAGCAGCCACTGCAATATTAATAATGCCTTTTGCGGCCGCCGTGGTGGCGGCCGCATTGTAATATGTTGTGCGGGACTGCTGCCATAGAGGCGGGTGGCCCATGTCCGCCATCGTAATCATCCCCTTGGAGTGGGAATAGCAAATGTAAACCCTTGAATGTCCAAAAGATAGTTTCCCTAATGTAGTTTACATTGAAGTGAGAATAGTAAAACTGTCCCCTTCAATGTCCAATGCTTTTCCCAATTTAGCTTAGATTGGAGTTGGAATAGTTAATTTTACCCCTTTAATGTCCAAGAACGTCCCCAATATGGCTTGGATTGAAGTGTGTATGGTAAATTTGTCCCCTTCAATGTCCAACGCTTTCGCAAATGTAACTTAGACTGGATTTGGAATAGTAAATGTCCTCCTTTTAAAATCCAACACCTTCCCCAATGTAGTTTAGATTGACAATAGTAAAGTTAACCCCTTCAATGTCCAGGACATTCCCTGGTGCACCTTAGATTGGAGTGGAAATAGTGAATGCAATGCCAATATAGCTTAGATTGGAGTGTGAATAGTAAATTTGTACCCTTCAATGTTCAACACTTTCCCCAATGTAATTTAGGGCCCGATTAGGATGTTGGGCAGACCGCCACTGACAGGCCGTCGGTGATGGCCTGCCCAACAGTCAGGATAGTGGTCTGACCGCCACATTAAGATCTGGTCAGTCGGAGCGCAGTGGTCAGGGAACAGACTGATGCCTCTGGCAGGCTCAAGGAGCCCGTTGGGGCATCGGTCGGACCGTAATCCCTACAATGGGGGTGGTTCATGTGCAGGCACTGCTGTAGGGATTACGATGGCCCTTTTCCAACAGCCTTTTCATGGTGGTCAAACCACCATGGAAAGGCTGTCAAAAAGTGACTGTGGGGGGCCCTAAGCCCCATAGGGCTCCGTGATGTGGACTGGGAGCACATGCTGTGCCCTCCCAAACATCCATGCAACGTGTGCCAGGCACAACATGTTCAAAATCATTTCATTTTCAGGCTGCAGCACAAGCTGCAATGGAAAAAGGGATGTTTACGACCACCTGCACTGCGGTCATATCGTAACTGGGTTTTTGGGACCGTCAACTCCTTGTTGGACCATCCTGATCACGAAACCATGACCGACCGCCATCATAATAAGACCTTGAGATAGTCGGAAGACCACCATGCTCCTACGAGTCTGGTGGTCTGTGGACCTCCAGACCCATAATAAGCCCCTCAGTGTTATCTGATTTATTTATTTATTGGTTGTAGGTGTCTAAGAGGGGGTTATGTTTTTTGGTTTAATTTATATTAATGTACTTATTAATATTTATTTTATTTTTACTCACCAGTCTGACTGTATTCTTTTTTTCAAATGTGCTTTCGACTGAATAGTAAAAATAATCAAAAAATCGATAAATTAGCATGATATGTTTGTGTTAGGTATAGTTTTATTTTCGGTTGTGTTGGAATATTGGGATTTGTTTTAGTAATGCTCTTGCTAGTTTAAAAGAATAGTGGGTCTTGATTGTTTAAAAATGTTTATACTTCGCACTGTAGTATTTAATGCATTTCTATGTTTTGTATGGATACTTTATAGGTTTTAGTCAGGCAATATATTGCTCTATTCTAAGTTGTTGGTAGCTTTGTTTTCATTTTTATATTTCTAGGAATTGATAGAGGGTAGGGAGCCTAGAGTCCTTTAGGAGGTGCTGTGCTATCCTCTTCTTCTTGAGCCATGGTGCTGTCATTTATGTTCTACTATAATTTCTGAGACTTGAACTGGCATCTGTGATCGGAACAATGCAGTCTGCCAACCCAATTATCTTCAAAATTGTCTATTAGGGACTTAGGGGCATATTTATGGGCCCCTTTGCGTCGCTCTTGCACTATGCAGTGTGATGCAAGAGCGAGGCAAATTAAAAATGAGAATTATGAAGCCACACAAGGCCACCTTGCGTGGCTCTGAGTTGCTTCATAAATCTCAAGTAATGCAATTCAGTGCAAATCGCTGCATTGCATTTCTCTGCTCCAGCAAGGTATTTCCAAAGACGCTGTGTGTGTGTTCCCATGCAACATCCATGGATGTTGATGCATTCCCAGTTTTACCAGAAGTGGTAAATCTGGCAATGCCCCCAAAAAATACGCCTCCCCAGGAGAGTTGTAACGAGAAGAAATATGTTTATTTCTCCTTGTTTTTCATCTTACAATGCAAGCACCCTTGCATCATTGTGCAAGGGTATCTGCGTTGGTGTTAGGCAGAAAAAAGGGCACCAGCACAGGAGAAATGGCAGGAATGAGCTGCATTGTCTTAAATACGGAGCATTCTTGCCTTTTACCTGTCATGCAGTGCAGCGCAGAAAGGTCCCTTGCTGTGCTGCACTGCATGACTTGGCTATAAATATGGCCCTTAGTTTGTGTTTCCGTGTTTGATAGCAGGGAGAGTCTATGAGAAGGTTTTAGTGGTTTGCTACTTTTGTAAATGCCACATATGCTAGGGCAATTGTTTTTATCTGATAGGCAGTTCGGGCTTTTGTTGTGCACTCCAGCCTTAGTGTAGATTTTTGCAGGCGTTTCCAAATACTCTGGTTAAAATGATAGTAACAGACCCTTTATAGTTGTATTAGTGGAAGGCTTTAATATGTAAGTAATCATTGTTTAATCAAAGTCAATGACCACTTTTTGAGGATAGTAATTGTTAATTTAGTGTTTTTTTAAATTTTATTTGAGTTAGTAGTTTGCAGTGTGTAGCATTTTGTTAGGCAGAGTGCGTCCACTAAAGGTATTTTGTGGCATTCATCTTTATTCATGTACATTTGTGTGACTGATGAGGGGCACAATTTAAAAGTGCCTTCTGTCATCCAACTTCTTCTTTGTGTCAATCTCAGTAGGTTGGTTTCTGTTGCACAGATAATTAGTCTGTGTTATTATTAGTGTTATCATAAATAAGGAAGGGTTCCCCATTGTGTCTTGTAGTTAGGTTATCTGGGATATTAATGTCTTGGAATTTTATTATGAGCAATAGAGGTTTCACTTGTAGATTTTCTGGTTTAGGCTTTTTCAGTTTGGCATACCTGTGAGTTGGCCTGTTGTAGTCTGGAATATTTGATATGATATATTTTAAAATAGTTCCTGTACAGTCTTGGAAATGAGTGCTTGCTCCCTAAGATCTTGTAAAACATTTTGAACTTTAATTTTTGTGATGTTTGGTGGGTGATTATGTTCTCTGATGTTTAGTACAACATTGTTTCTAGTCGAAGCCCTCTCATAACCTGCATTCAAATAATAATTTATGCATTCCCAGTGCAACATTAACAGTTTCCCTGCTGAGGTCCTCTGTAAGTAAATCTCTCCACCATTATATCTGTAAATTTTAGTTTTATGTACTAATTAAATGTTTGTAATAACTGTATTTTAAATATCTATGTATACTTTATTTAATAAGCATGAATATTTCAGTATGAATCTAGGAGACGATTACGATGTTGGTTGCAAAGCCTCCTACAATGTTGGGGTCAGAATGTAAACTGGCTGGTCATTCCGACACGTTTCCAATCGGGTCTCGGAGCCATCCGGCTGGTCGAAAACGCACCGTAATCCCCGATGAACGACGATTCAACCGTCAGGATTCCGATGTTGGTTTCCCTCAGCCTTTCCGTGCCGGCCTTTCCGACATGGAAAGGCTGTTGGAAAGTGACTTTGGGGGCTCCTAGCAGGGCCCCCTTTCCTCCGTAGGCCTACGGTTGGTGGTCCAGGGGATACCTGGTACCCCCCCTGTAAAACCATACAATGTGTGGCAGGCCCTATGGGATCTCTGCCACAGGGTGCAGGGTTTTATACACCCCCCCATTTCTCTATAGGAGCTTGCATTATGGCTGGTTTATGGTCGTAACACAAGCTCCTATAGACTAAAGTAAGTATGCAACCGAACCGCATCATAATCAGGTGGTCGGTCGGTCCCAAGACTGAGACGGTGTCTGACGGAGGGAACTATGACCGACATCATAATAAGCCCCTAAATGTTTCCAATTTCATGCTACAGTTTTGTTGATGTTTTATGTCAAAGAGATGTTTGTTGAGGTCTTTGTTTATTTTTGCAAGTTATGGGACAGGTGCTTATTTTTGCCATAGAAAAAATAAGGTTTGTTACAATTTAATGTGTTTAAAATAGTGTTGAATATTTCTAGGGTTTGATATATATATTTGCCAATAACTTTGGCGCTGTTTGAGGAATCTTCACAAAACTTTCCAAAACGAAAGTCCACCTCAGCTACTTTCTGGGAAATAGGGGTTTAAAAAACTCAAATTACCAATGCAATTTCCATAGGAAAGTTTATATACCCCTGCAGCCTAAAGAACTGAATGGAATTACATCAAATTTGGCAGAACGCTAGATCTTTACCCAGAAACCTTACTTTTTGTGATTTGGTGTAACTCCATTAAGTAGTTTTTGAGAAATGAGGAATCAAAATATAGAGATTTCTGTTCAGGAGTCCTGTGACAATGTGACTTCATATAATATAGTGATCTGGTTAGCCAAGACTTTTTTCATATCCGCCGGCTCACAGGAGCTCACACACTGATTGGCTGGCTGTAACATGAACAGAAATGTTACAACCGCCATTACAAGATGCTGAAACTTGGTCCAGTGGCCCTGCTGCCAAACCCATGCTATGTACAGCTGAACTCTATGCGGTGCGGGGTTTGGCATAATGATTATTGTTACGACTTGGTTTTGTTGTTACGGACAAGCACTCGCTTGTCCCTCTTGGGCACCGTCCTCCTTCAGCTTGTTGACATTGTGATGCAATCAGCTGGCATTCAAGCATGCCAGCTGATCCTGTTGCAACTTCATTCTTAGGAGTCGGCTTAGTGCAGCTGTAGTCCTTTTGCTCCTACGTGTCTCCCTCTTGTCATGTGTTGGTGTAAACTCTACAATAAATACATTCAACCAACATTACTGTGGTCAGAACATCTTTACAGATTTGGCGACGATCACCAACACATCTATGGACCCCATGCGTGTTCCAGATTACCGGTTTGAGTCCACCTGGTTAAGGCCATATTCCTCCCTTCTAACGCAAGTACTTTTTATCTTGGATCCTGTTGTGCGTTCTTCCTTAGTTTGTATGGATATTTTGCTGACTGAGGTTCTGGTGCCTGTTCATGTATGGGCCTGCTGTATATATGAAGGGGGCGGTTGAGGCCAACTGCCATTGGTAACCACCTGGGTTGCCCTGTGACATTGCCTATTACACAGAATGTCACTGAAACCAAAAGCTGTTCCTGCTCACACAGCGTGCCGTCATTTTTAACTGCATCACGCTGTGTTGTAGTTCCTAGGAAATCCTATGTCGCAAGCTCCCATATGTGCTGCCATCTCGAAGGTATTTCTGCCTATCTTCTGCCATTCAAGTCTTCAGGCAAGCCATGTTTTCAATTTTGCACACAGTGACTGATGTCAGCAGTATACTTTTAGTCAACGTATGCTCCAATTCTTTAGCAATGTTTGTCCACCTGGTTCCTTGCCTGTTGGTATGTCTTTGGAGCTGGTGTGGTCTGGTGGGACACCGCTTCATTTAACGTGTTGTTTGTGGTGCAAAGAAGTAATCTTTGGTCGTTTTTGTGCTTGTACTTGCTTGCTCTTCACTCTGTAAGTGCTTTACCTATTTCCTGGAATTCTCTTCATCGACTTGTTTTTAGGGTTTGTTCCATCCCATGGTGATTTTTTCATGTTTTTTCTTTGTTTTATTTTCTTCTGAATTTCATCTCAGCTTGCAGTAAGCATATGTGCCTGACTTTGATGATTGCCTTCACTTATCTCGATTCTGTCAGTATTTGAGGCCCTTTCTGGTGCGTTTTGCATGCCTATGCTAGTTCTGTAGTTGCGTGGACATCCTACTGCAAAGAATATTGGGGGTTTCTCACTATGCTGTTCTTTGCTTAGTTATGACACTTTATTCACTGGTCATCATGGATTCTGGAAATATATACAATATATCCCTATCACAAGCTTTTCTGCCAGCTGTGGGTGAACCAGTTTTGAAGTGGGAAAGAATGGAGTGAACATTTCACGAACCTCATATCCACTTTTGACGAAGACGAAGAGGAGTTGTCACCTGAAAAGAAAAAGAAAATACTATTGTATTGTCTAGGAGCTGGTGGTTTAAAAGTCTACAATATGATCAATACAAAAATTGTGCAGAGGGTAAAGGAGATGTAAATGCTAATGCTCTGGAACATTTGGATAACTACTAAAATATCACTGTGTGTGTTGCAGTGGATCATTAAAAATTATAAATTCTTCCATAGGAAGGAAGGAAGGAAGAAATCTATTGAGTATTATGTATCTGCGTTGAAAGATTTAGCTCTCACATGTCGTTTTGGTAACGTTCATGTTGAGTTAATAAGGGACCAGATAGTGATGTGTGCAGCCAATCCTAATATTCAAGACTCCATGTTGTCTAAAGGTCAAAAGCCTTTATAGGATGTAATCGACATAGTCAAAAGAGTGGAATTGACAGAGAAGTGTGCTAAGGCTGTGCTATCCAATAACAAAGTTAAACATGAGGAGGCTGCAGTGGTAGCCAGAGTAAGCAGTTCCAAGTCATCTGGACAAGCTTCATTCAAGAAGAAGAACAAAGAGAAAATAGACACTGAGTGGCGGAGTAACCAGAAGAGTTTGAATCCTAGGAAGTGTTATAGGAGAGGCAGCGCTAGCCATTTGGCTAATGGCAAGAAATGTCCTGCACGCTCTCAGAAATGTTCTAACTGTGGCATTGTAGGCCACTTTCAGAAGGTCTGTCAGAGAAAGTTTGGGGGATGGTCAAAATGATGGACCAGGATGAATAAGACTACTCAAGTTCATCTGATAATTCCGATACTAATATATGTGTTATTAATATAGATGATGTGCAAGTACTGGCTATAGAAACAGAAGCTGGTAGTAGTGGGAGAAATACCTCCTGTGAGATGTCTATTGGTAGGGTGGACAGCTCCATCGTGGCCAATTCTGGCTCATCATATACTATAGTGAGCAAAGATGTGTGGGACAGGAAATTCATTAGTTATAGGATGCCAAAGTTTATATTTAAAAGTAGGGAAACAATGGGCAAATTGTATGTTTCTGCCACGGGTCCCTCTGTTCTGGGGTGGAATGATCAAGATAACCTGGGGATAAAGTTGAATCCCAATAGCCCAGAACCTGTGTTGATTGTACAAACTGAAGAAGAACTGGGTTTGCGGATGGCTAGGAGATTCCCCAATGTTTTCTAGGGCAACTTAAGGAAGCTTAAAGGGTCCAACATAGGATAAAACTTAAGGCCACTGCTAAACCTTGTATGCACAAGGTTAGGAATATACCATTCTCACTTAAAGAGGAAGTGAGAATACAGTTAGAAGGATTACTAAAAGCAGGAGTAATAAAAGAAGTGGAGTCTTCTGAGTAACTGACATCTTCAGTCGTAGCTAAAAAAACAAATGACACGTTACGATCATGCATTGACCTGCGTTACCTTAATCAAAATAGTATGGTGGAGCAGTATCCCTTACCCAGAATCAATAAGATGTTAGCCCTCACCAAAAATATAAAGTGGTTTTCCACCATTGATCTTATGGCTGCTTATCACCAGGTATTTTTACACCCAGAGAGCAGGAGTCTCACCACTTTTGTTATCCAGTTTGGGTGCTTTAGTTTCAAGAGGGTACCTTTTGGCCTTGCCTCAGCGGCGGCCATGTTAAAAAGGTTAATGCACATGGTTTTCAAAGGGGTCAAGAACATTCTCATCTTCTAAGATAACATTCTGGTAATGGGTAAGACCAAGATTCAGCATGACTAAATATTGCAGCAGGTACTTGGCATTTTGGAAAGAAAAGGCTTGACTGAAGAATTCAGCATGTGCAGATTTGCAATGAAACAAGTTACATACCTCTGTAATGAAATAACTGGGGAACGGATTAAGCCAAAAAAAGAATTGTTGAACGCCATTAGAGAAGCGCTATTACCCAGGAACAAAGATGATTATAGGGCGATTTTGGGTTTGTTTGAATTATATTTGTGAAGGGTTTTTCAGCCAAAACATATGAAGTATGCCAGCTACTAAAAATGAGGAACACATTTGAGTGGTCAGATCAGTGCCAAGAAACCTTAATTGCCCTTAAGGAGGACATTTGTAATAACCCCCTTTACAAGGATTTGACCCAGATTATGCTAACATTGTCACGACCGATGCCGGCGGTAAGTTCATAGGTGTTGTTACCCAAATGAACAAACTCAGCACAGAAGACACCATTGCATTTGCTTCCCAGTCACTCATTCCCACTGAGGAGAAATACTCAGTTATTGAGCGGGAAGCACGCGCTTGTGTGTGGAGCTTAGAAAACTTTCGCCAGTTTAATAGGTGCAAGAAAGTAACTTTACACAGTGACCATAAACGTCTCACTAAAGTATTAACAACTAAAGGATTGTATACTGCATCAAACAGGTTGGCCCGTATGTCTGTGAGACTGTTTGATTACAGCTACGATGTACAGTACGTTCCAGACTCTTAGAATGTGGTTGTTGATTTCCTTAGTCGCATGCCCTTACCCATGTGTGAAACCTCTGAGGATGTAGGTGAAGAACTCTGTGTAGCTAACATGTCTGAAGAATTTCCCAGTAATACAAGTGCTGAATGGAAAGGAGCTCTAGAACCGGATGAAGTACTCAAATCTGTGAGTGGTATGGTGTTGGCAGATTGGCCTGAGAAGAAAGCTGTTAGTAAAGAGTTACATACATTTTGGTAACTCAGACACAAATTGCCCTTGAAAGGTGTTTTAATCTTAAGACTTGGGAAAGTGGAACTCCCTACTACTGCGAAAAAGAACATTCTGGAAATTTACCTTGAAGGGCATTTGGATATCAGTAAGACAAAGAACAGGGTCAAAAATCGGTAATGGTGGCATGGGTGTGACAAAGACATAGAGAGGATGGTTAGATGTTGTATAAAGTGTGAACATTTGGATAAGACACAACTAACTCTCAGACCCCCATTACATCCCTTGTACAGTCTCAGTAAGCCTTGGTAGAAAGTGGGCATTGACTTAATGGGGCCTATACGAAAGCGAGATGGACAAGTCTATAGCGTTGTTCTGATTGACGACTTTTCCAAGTGGCCTGAAGTTGAAATACTTCACAGACTTGACTCTTGTAGCATCATCAAATTTATGGACAAAGTATTCTCCTGGTAAGGGTTACCCAAATGTATTCTCAGTGACAATGGACCTCAGTTCTTGTCAGAAAACTTCAAAAGTTTCATGGAAAGAAATGATACTACACACAAGACTACATTGGTTTGCCACCCTGCCGGTATTGGTGCAGTTGAACCATTTAACTGTGTTATAAAAGGCAGTGTACAGCTTTCCACCAGACAAATTAGTATGGAAAAGTGAATTACACAAGACGGTGTGGGCATGTAGGATTACCTCGAATGGCACTACTGGGTCCAGTTCGTTTTAGATAATGAGGGGAAGAACCAAATGTCTAAAGATAACATAGGATATTTGAAGGCTGCTAAAAGGGCAGAATGGTCTGCCGAAGATGTGAAAGAGAATTTAGTACAGGCCAGAACAAGTGCAAGAGATTATACGATTTAAAGCATAAATATAAAGAGGTGAGAATCAGGATTGGCGAAAGGGTAAGTGTTAAAAGGAGTGCTTCATTTTCGGTTGATTGTTGAGAAAGTCTATTGAAATTCAGTTCTGTTAAGCGATGGGAAGGGCTGGCATTTGTCCGCACTCTCTGTGTGTAGGAATATGAAGGGAAACGAAGGCAGGAATATCCACAGTTATCAAAGCAAGAATGTGGTGCATGGAAATGAACAAAGGTTGAATGGTTGCAAGATGATAAAGAAACCCAATGTTTGGGAGGATCCAAGGGTTTTTGTAGGGGGTCTTGATAATGGTGCTGAGAGCTCCGAGGACCCTGTGGTGATCCAGAACCAGGGCAGTTCCAGTGACCAAAATATAAACCAAAGCCAAGATGGTGTGAGTGACAAAAGCGATGGTCTGAGCAATGTGGATGTTGGAGTTAGCAGAAGTGGGGGCAGTCCTACTCAACAGAGTGGAACAGCAGACTCACAAATCAGTAGCAATAACAACATTAATGGTGACAACTCTTTGGACAATGTAATTAGCAGGGCTGGCCTTACCATTGTCAAACACAGTCGGTTAAGAGATTTTGTGTAGGAATAATTGTCTTTTATCTGCAATTGTTTAGCTTGTTTTAAAGAATTAGCTTCCGCTCGGATCGCCTATGTTTAAGTTGTGTTTTTAACATCTTTTGTATCTTTCTTTCATATGCATATTTCTCTGTTAATTTTTTGTTCCCCTCTTTCTGGGCATATTTATTCTAATGTTTGGCTTGTTATCCTGTGGTTTTACTTAGATGTATAGAGCTTTCTATTTACATATTTGTTAGCTATACATTTGTTGTGGTAATTTATATTAGTTCCCCTTGTGTTTTCACAAGGGAGAAGATGTGTTACGACTTGGTTTTGCTTGTTACAGACATGCGCTCATTTGTCCCTCTTGGACACCGTCCTCCTTCTGCTTGTTGACATTGTGATGCAACTGTCATTCTGAGGAGTCAGCTTAGTGCAGCTGTCTTCCTTTTCTCCTATGCGTCTTCCTCTCTTGATGTGTTGGTGTGAACTCTACAATAAATACATTCAACCAACATAACTGTGGTCGGACCGTCTTTACAATTATGGCAATAGAATATTACTTTATATAAAAAAAATAGAAATTCACTGAAAAAAAGCAAAGCTTAAAGTAACTTTATAGTTAGGTGACAATGTGAGTTTAAATGTAATATTTTATACTAAACTAAACACTGAAATTCTCTAGTTATATTTAACTGATTTAACTATAACTCACTCTTTCACCATGCACTGCTTATGGCCTCACATATTAAATCAGTCATGAAATATATTATGACATAATTGATAATGTCACGGACGACATCTGAAACAATATCATTGATGACAAAACTGTGAATGGCGGGGTGGAAGCAATGTATTGTGTGATTGTGCATATAGAGCCAAGATTGATTATGATGTCTGTGTTTATTAGTCAAACGTTTTCACCTGGTGAACTGTTAGGAACCTCATGATAAGCAACATGATAACAGTCAATCTCAATTCCTCCTTTCTAACTGGAAAGAGACCATCAAATTGATCTCTGGCAAAGACAACATTGAGGAAGTATGGGGGAAAGACTGGAGAGAGGAACTCAATGGAAAGCAGGAGTGTCTTGAAAGAACCAGCTGGTAGATCTGAACAATATTAGTGAGAAAGGGAAGAAGCCTTCTTTGAGTGAGGAGTTGGTGATTTAGTGGGCACAGGATTCCATTAGTGTTGCACGTATTGGTTTATCAGTGCATGATGAGGGATTGATGGAGATTATTGTTTGGTGTAATTCTTCTGCATCTAGTATTTATAAAGGAGGCCATTTCTGCAAGGTTATTTTCAGCATGCAAATAGGGGATAATAATTAAAATGCAATATTGAGCTTTTCTTGATTTTTGTATTTTCTCTGGTGAAAATGTAGCATTGTTGTTTGCAGTGAACTGGAACTTCAGAAATATTGTGGCTGTTCATGGCTTGACTAATCTGTTTAATATGCTTTAGGGAATAGTATTAGGTCTTTATTGTTTTTACTTTTTTTAAATCTTGGAATGCTTGTTGAGACTTTTCTCAATTTGTTCTGTTTTTCTCATTGCCCTTTTGCTGTTTTTTAGTTATTGTCTCTATAGTGTGTTGGAGGCGTTGAACCTTGATGGATTTCTGTGTAATAGGAGCAAGGGTGTTCATGATATTTAGGTTTGTGTTATTGTAACAATTAGTGAGGTTTTATTGGAGTTGGAGGATGTTTGTGATTGCAGTTGTAAAGTGAAATTCACGAGATAATTGTTGTAGAGCTCTTGTTTCAGTGATCTTAGGATCTTGTGGGACTTAGATTGACATTTCTCCTGGGTATCTAGCTGTATGTTGAAAGGTGTTACAAGATAATCTGTCCAGTGAAGTTCAAAATGCTTGTGTGGTGATGAGGTGGGAGGGTACATTAAATGCCTAAGATAGCATTTTTGTCTGTAGGAAGGAAGCTGAGTTGGAAAAGATTGTGTTGAGAACAGATATCTTTCAGTTTTGTTGGGAGATTCTATTTTATGTTCTGGGTATGCTGAAATCACCTAGGAAAATGATAATTTAGTTGTGAATCTTCATTTGTTGAAGTGATCTGGGACAAGGTTGTACCCAAGGGCAGCAGCTAATGTTGAAGCACACAGTTTTATTTTGTTTTTATTTGATGGATATTTAGGCCTGGGCGTAGTTCACAGAGTTTTGCTATGCAGAACTCCGCAAAGTTACAAAAAAACTCAGCCAAGTTCCACGAGTGGCGGAGCGTAGTGCGAACTGCAGTTTGTGCTGGTATTCCTGCAGCTCGGGTAGAAATTCTACCCGAGCAGCAGCTCGCACTCTCAAACTTACTGTTCGCAATCGTGAACTTACCGCTCGCGAGCAGGGAAAAAACACAGCTGCACATCGCGAGTTCCACAGAGTGTGTAGTGCAGAAAACTCTGTAAACTCCGCAAACGGAGTGAAGTTCACCGCCCAGGCCTAATATTGATAGCCGTTAAAAGGAAGTGAATGAGTGAAAGTGTGCAATGACACAGGTCTAGGTGTTTTTGTGCAAGATTTTGAAAGCCCTCACCTTTTTGGCCAGAATATCTTTGTGGAGGAGATTGTATCTGCTACTAGGATATCATCATCAAAGGTAAGGTGCAAGAGAATCTAGCAGTTCGAAGTTGTGTTGAAGTAATGTGTTCAGCAATCTTATACTGAACAGGCCTACACTTATAGAATGCATTTCAGATCATTATTTGTGCATGGATGGAGTAGTTTTGATTTGAATGGGAATTGTATCTTGCTATTGTTTAATTTGAACGAAGTTGTGTTATTACATCGAATTGTGTTATATCCACACCAGGAGCTTGCCCGAGGCAGCATATGTTGAAAAGATGGGTTGCTAACTATACAGTTAGGTGGCATGTCTCTGAATTCCACTCTTGGCGTTCTGCTGGATGTCTTTACTGCCTGAAACATGCCAGTGTTTTTGTGGTTGCAGTCGCCCGGAGGGGTGCTCACAACTTTCAGCAGTTGAAGTGGAGAGATGTGAAACAGAGGGGAGATTTCAAACTTGGGGTACTTCTTTCCATGCCTAGTCGGAGCCATGTGTTCAAAGAAAGGGGCGTGACTAAGCCTCATGGATTGGTCTATCAAAAACAGTGGTCTTTCCAGAGTCTACTGCCTGAAGTTCCCAATTCAAGATGGAGTTAAGTCTTCATGTATGATGTTAATTCATGTTTGAATAGTACATAAAAAGGCAATGATGAGCAATTGGTGCATTATCTTTTTATCAAGAACTACATGACCGCCAAGCAGGTTTTCTTCTACCTAACTGGGACCTTCTTAGGGAGATAATTGACACCATACATGCATATTATTAAGTGCAGGGCGGCACAGTGGCTACTGACCAGAGTGACCCCTAACTAGGGCAATTAAGCAGAAAACTTAACAGACCTTCACAGTGTCTTCTCCTTGACACATTGACGATTGTGATGCAGAACCAGTAACTGTAGATAAGCACATCTCCTATGAACATTGAAAAGCTAGATCAGTGTCTACTGGACCTGCAGATGTGGCAACTTGAATGACAGAATATATCCAGGGGTAGGAATAGTTTAGGAGGTCAGGCTGAAAGTTTGGGTGTAGATATATTGCTTAACAAATACTGATAAAGTCTAGAGGCTAGTCAAGAAACTTATCACTGGTTGCAATTAGCGAAATTCCAGGGTGTGAGCAGTCTTAAGGTTAACAGATGTCTTTTGGATATATACCCACATGATACTGTAAGGAATATTCCAGAAAAAGTTGCTTCCGATGCTGACATAAACCCATGTACCATTTCAGTTATCAAATTAGTAGGTACTCTAGAAGAGTCTTGTTTTGAATTTGCAGTGAGTTTGTTACATCGTTTGAAGCACTAAAAGATTCTGGTTAGTGCTAGTGTGTATACCAATTTTGATTTAGTTAGCTGTCCATCAGTAATAAGGGTTATATAGATCACACATGCCAAGACTCTTGATTTACGTGAGTAACATTTGATCTTTTAAAATCACTGTGTGCACAGCACATCCAACAGTACATTTTGCTGTTCCTCTGACTCCTCCTTGTTTGGTCACTGCCTTGTAATTTTGATTTGGATATTGTAATGAAAGTATCAGACCATTGCTAGTCTGAAATATCCATTGCATTTTTGGGAACATCATGTAACTTATTGTTTATGTGTAAGATATTTCTGGCTTATATTTGGGACATAAGAAGCACAAATTAATCTTTTATTTTTTTTGCTTATTTTAATTCATGTTTGCTGCTAGGGAAGGTGCATGCCATGTTCGGGCTAAGTTAGAAAATGTTATAAATTTAAAGTGCATAAGCCTTTGTACTATATTTTTATTCTTAGTGCACATCTTATATTTTTGGGAACAATGTTCAACATTTTTTTTCAATTGTTTTTTTTGTTTATATCTGTGTGCTGGCCTTCGATTTTTGTAGACTTTTGTGCCTATTCTGCAGTGGGTGTTATGAGTCTTGGGTGATGTTGGAGAACTAGTGCTTCTCACATAGTTTTCTCTCATTCTCTAGCTATGCTGCTATGTATGCTTTCTGTTTTAGGGATTCTGGAATTGGAGCCTAAAGCCGTGACCTGTGGCTGGCCCCAAATGCATGTTCTCAAATAGATCCATAAAACTGATCAGAAAAGATAACCTAGGTTATCAATTAATAATTAATCTGTATTACGAGGTTTTAGTTATTAATTGTCGCTACATTTTATAATATGGATGATTTTGATTAATTTTATAATGTATAATTTTTGTCCTAAAGTTAGATTTTGATCACTAAAGGTATCGCTATAACACAAATTATTGTACATTTATAATATTGTATGATTTTAAATAATCAAACAATAAAATACTCACTCACATGTTCTCAAATAAGAAATTAGGCCCACTCTCTCTCTCTCCCTCTCTCTCTCTCTCTCTCTCTCTCTCTCCTCCTCCTCTCTCTCTCTCTTTCTCACTCTCTCCCTCCCTCTCTTTCTGTATATGTGAATATGTGGAGATGTCAAATTATTGTTGGGTTGTTTTGTTATTCTTGTCATGGAAAATGCCTATAATCATCGTGCATGACCGTCCATTTATTGTTGTATGGCCATGAAATGTGGCTTTTTCTCTTTCCTTCTCTTTTGGTGTACGTGAACATGCTGTCAAATTAATATTGGGTTGTTTTGTTGTTGATTTCATGGAAAATGCCTGTAATCATAGTGCATGGCCTTTCATTAATAGCTGTTCTATATTTTTTGCCATATGTTTTCAAGGCCAGGCTGAAATGTGATGCACTTGTTCTATGTAGCTTAGGGTATGTCATCCTCTTCTTTTCCTTGATTTTTCTGCTATGTAACTAGTATGGTCCGGAGGGCAGTATGGGCCATAATGTGAACACTGATTTTTTTTATCAGGGTTTCTACCATTTTCTGGGGATTCTCTGGGATCCTGAGCATTGTAGAGACTATGGGGTTGTCACAGATTGTTTTCACAAATCGTCTGCTATTTTTCCAGTGTGTCCCCCTGGGGCCACTCAAGTGAAAGGATCCCTGGGATGGCTACAGCTATTTCCCTTGAATTTTATGCAATTGTACAGATTTTCTTTTTTTTTTTGAGTGATAGGGGCCCTGGAGACCACATATATTTCCATCATTTTTTCCACAGTTGTCCATGGTGCCTGCTGTGTTTCTAGATGGCGGTGTGGTCTTTGGGGTAGCAACAGAGTTTGAGTATGGTGCTTTCCTATTATGTGTCCATAAGGCTGGCATCACCATGCACATCTTGGTGGCTGTGGTAGGTGACGAAGTTAGTGAAAGTTAGACCTGCTAGATGCAACAGGTGGTTATTGTTTATGGAACCACATTTATGAATTATTCTGAAAGATGTCTCTATCATGCTATGTTATGCATATCATCAGCAATGCCGGAGTCTGACAGACTCTCTATAATCCTATTTCTATCAGCTTTTAGACCATGATTGAGATCCTTTCCTGATCCTGAATTTCCTTAATTCTAAATGAGTATTTGCTCAATTTATCATGGCTCCTGAAATAATTGTAAGTGCCAAGGCAATGGCTATTGCTACTGTCTTCATCAAAAAGTATACCACCATTGTAGCACAGGCTGGGATCAAGCCCTCTATATTCTTTGAAAGAAGTACAGTGAATGATGAGACTGCTGCACCGAAGTACTGATTAACATGAAGTGCTGGATACAGATGGCCTCATTAGGATATCGGTCGGAAAGCCTCCGACCAAAGATCAGACGCTTTCCGACTGACATCCCTGGTCTGACTTCCGACCACCTAATTTTTTTCATTTTTTTGTTTTTCCAATTCAATTCAAGCTTTATTTCGAATAAATCAATCATAAAAGCCAGCTGCCATAAAAATTTCCAATGATACCAAAAATTAAAAACAATTTTTGTCATCAACATTCCCAGTAAGTGAAATAACAATTCATAAATTGACAACACTATTGAAATTTACAATGGACAATAAAATGTACAATTCATTAATAAAAAGCATTAACATTAACCATTAAACTGATAAAGCTCTTAAAAAAAAGAAAAAAAAAATCTTTTGTTTCTTTTTTATCATTTCTCAAACTCTTTGATGCTTCCAGGATATCTCCCATGGGCTTGATCGTGCTAAATCCTTACCAGGTGTTGAGTCTTCCTCAGTATTACCTGTGGGCCCGGTCGTCTACTTTTTGGAAAAAATTGTGCAAATTCTCCAAGGCCAACTTAAAAATTCAGCAATAGCTATTACATATGGCTCGTTGTTGTTGGTCATAAGGATGCGCAAAGCTGTAGTGCTCGACCGTGTGCCTATATTAGAGCAGATTGGTTGTAACCATTTTTTACAGGGGATTTTATATACTGGACAAACAAATAAGATATGTAATACTGTCTGAATCGTACTTCCTCCACCAGCAAATAGCAACCCAAGTCAGATAGCAAGGGTGTTAATGGGGTGCTTTGTGGTAGTCCAGTCAGAGCTCTCACAAATTTATTCTGGGTCAGTACTAATTACAATGTACGCGTTTGGAAGTCAAACCGGCTGAATATTCCAGCTGGCTTCCGATGGGCCCTTGAGCCCGTCGGCCAGCCAGAAACCACAACATAATCCCTATGGATGGCATTTTGGCCATGAGGATTACGATGTCAGTTTCAGACAGGCTTTCCATGTCGGGCTTAATGACATGGTAAGTCCGGTTGGGGGCTGAGGGGGCATAGGTGCCCCCTGTAAATCCCTTCACCATGTGGCAGGCACCGTGAGCAGGTTTAAAAAAACTCCCATTTCTCTATGGGAGCTTGTCCTGCGGGCGGAAACCGCCTGCAGCATAAGCTCCAATAGAGAAATGGGAGTTTGTGACCGTACCAGGTGCGGTTGCATTGTAATACAGTGTTCGGAAGAGCCGCGCTATGGTCGGTCATTCCCACACCAGAACGGTGTTGGGCGGGCTCAAGTCCTTCCGACATCATAATTAGGTCAGAGTATCCACATCATGATCTCTTGAGAAGTAAAAACCTTTTTTCTGTGTACTGTGGTCGAGATAATCACTGGAGAATAGGTGAGTTCAAACAAACAAAATAGATGGTGTTCCACTTTGTGCCATACACCTCTCCTCCTGCTCCCACCCTACCAGAACTGGTGTCAGAGGAGGCAATGGTGATTCTTAAAACCCTCTCTGCTGTTCAGAAGGCATGATTGTTGAATGCCATTCAGGGTGTTAGAAAACAGCCGGAAAGAGAAATTGACATCCTGGAGGACATCAGCTCTTCCATGGCTGCCTGACAAGGAGGTCCTGAGAGAACTAGTGGTCACTCAGGCACTAGTAGTTCTGGAACCCCGCCTCAACACCTCCACCTAAGGGGGGAATTGAGGCAGGTGGAGGAATTTGGTTGAAAAATATAACTAAATATACATTAATGTTAAAAAATATATATGAAGATATTCTATATTTGATCATGATAACATATTTGAATGCCCATGTTGAGTGTAAAAATAATGTAATAATAAATGGTATTAACAATAATTGAACTAATTTAAATTAATTCTAGGCATCACTTTTAATCATTATTAATGCACATTCAAAAATTCTTTAGATGGAAATGTCTTTTTTTTTATTTAAACTTAGGAAAATTAAATTTTAATTCAAATTAATTCTTTAGAAGAAAACTATATCTATATTTTTATTCGAAATATATTGAATATTATTTTGCAGGGTCCAAACAATAATTAAATTAATTTCCTGTCAGAAATAGAGAGTTACTACATATTTAACTTACCAGCCAAATGACCCTAGTAAAGGCCGTGCTTCATTTCCTTATAAGAAATCCCAAGCACCATCATAGATGTAGTGCATCAGGCAGTCCTATTTAAAGTCCATTAAAAAGAAAAGGTCCAACTGTCAATTAATCCTGAGTCATCCATGTGGCATATTAAGTGATTAAGGTCCAAAGAACAATTCCTTGTCAGAAGTCTTAGATAAGCACCTAATCTGCTGCTGTAAAATCTTTATTTCGGCATAATAGCCATAAAAGAGAACATATATAAAATAAACCCCAAAACTAGTTATAATATTAAAAACAGTTAAAAAGGTGGAAAAGAAACTGTACATCCAGTTTAACGATTTATGCAATTTTCAGTAGTACTCGTCGCTTAAACCACATAGCAGCCACAAATTTTGAAACAGCGAATACAGTAGATCTCGTCACATCTGATTTGAGTATTCGGAATGCATACATGCAATGAGCGAACCCCAGATTTTTACACAAAGGTACGAGCCAATACCTTCTAGGCTTGCTATAAGCCGGGAAAAAAAATAAAACATGAAGTTCATTTTCATTATCACAATTGCAACCGGGACAATTCATTGGAGGAGAGGTAGACCACCTAGTCGTAAAGGCTCTAAGCGGTAGGGTTCCATATCTCCATTGCAGATACAGTATCCTGGCTAAAATGGGGTAGATATCATCTAAAAAAAGTTCAAAATTATATACATGTTTAATCGTTAAAAAAGATTCTGTGAGAGTGCCCACCTCTTGATTAGGGAGGAGAGAATCCAACTTACTATCATAAAACAATCTAGAGAGGTGTTTGCGAGAGATCGCGTTACAACTATTCAAAGGGTCGTCCCATAAAGCAGGTCTGCCCAACCTACCACATTCGCTCTTGACATACATAAGCCAGGGTATTTTCCATATCTTCGGCATACATAGTATTTCTGCCAATTCCAGCCTGTAATTTAATAACTCAGGAGTTGCCCAGAGCCTACGCCAAAACCTTAGGGGTTTGACGCCAAGCTCATGGGCGACCGGTCTTATACCCAGATCTAACCTCAATGGGAGGAGTGGAGTGCTGGATGGTAGGGCCAATAGTTTTCTTAGGAATTTGTTTTCAGTCATGCTAATGTCAGACTTACAAACATGACCCCATAGTTCACCCCCATACATTACCGCGCCCCTGGCTTGTGTTTTATAAATCTCTAATGGTGGTCCTATTGGCTTTATGGTCGACTTGTTAGCAAGCTTTAGAATGCCCCCTGCCAGCTGTGGCAATTTCAGTTGGGACTTGGTTTGCTGGGGGGGCCACGTCATACTCTCACTGATGGTTACCCCTAAGTAATCAAATATCTGGACCCTCTCCAGTCTTGTAGTACCTATTTTTGGACTGGGGCGAGTAGTCGCTGGTGGATTGAAAATCATAAATTTAGTTTTAAGTGCATTGATCACCAATCCCCGCTCAAGGCAAAAGGACTCAAATCCGTCCAGTATGCGTTGAATCCCCATTGGGGATTTTGAGAGCAGGAGGGTGTCGTCTGCAAACATAATTGCAGGCACCCGATTTCCTGCCAGCTTTGGGGCATCAGTGTTTCGAACCGTATTCAAATGAGTGATCACTCCGTTGACATAGAGGCAGAACAGGGTCGGTGCCAGAACGCACCCCTGCCTTACCCCCCTGTCAACGGAGAATCGTGTTGTCAAGGCTCCATCCTTCCCGCACCTTACCCGGGCAAAATTTGCTTCATGGAGCCTCATCAAAATGTGCAAAAGATGATGCGGTATACCCAACTCATAGAGCACAGACCACAATTTCTGGTGTGGGACCAGATCGAAGGTGGCGCGTAGGTCCACAAACACCATGTAGAGGCTGCCGCCCTCCAGCGTAACCGTCTTCCAGAATAAAAGAGATAGACGGAAGATCTGATCCATGGTGGACGTGTTTTTCCTAAATCCCGCCTGGAAAGGGCTCATTACCAAATGCTCATCAATCCAATCCTGCAGATGATTTAAAATTAACCTCGCAAAGATCTTTTGCGGGACATCTATAAGGCTGATGGGTCTGTAGTTGGCTGGGAGCAGAGGAGAGCCCCTCTTAAATATAGGGACTATCTCTGCGCCCAGCCAAGTACAGGGCACCTCCATGCCTCTCAGGATGGCATTGTACAAGATGCACAAATATGGGGCCCATATCCTTGGTTCGTGTCTCAAGAGGTCATCCGGGAGTTTGTCCAAT
The DNA here is from genome assembly GCF_964204655.1 of Triturus cristatus. Classification (NCBI taxonomy): domain Eukaryota; kingdom Metazoa; phylum Chordata; class Amphibia; order Caudata; family Salamandridae; genus Triturus; species Triturus cristatus. The sequence goes on from NC_140593.1 coordinate 407,765,941, forward strand.
CCCGGAGCTTTACCAGGTATAACTTTACCAATTGCTTCATGGACCTCTTCTAGCGTAAATTCGAACATCACCTCGGATGAGGTGGATATAAACATGTTCCTATCAGTCCCCCCAGATTCAAAGCCCTCAACTGAGCTGTACAGGCTCCGGAAATGCTCCTCCCAAACCTCCGCTGCTATATTAAGTTCGATTGCCGACACCGGCTCCCCAGAGCCAGTGTTGACAATGGACCAAAATTCCCGGTGTTTTCTAGTTGCGAGGGCAACTGTCAAGTTTGTCCATTTATCATGGCCCCACTCAGTCTTTGCACGCTCAAGTAGTCGTCTATATTCAACTCTCCTTTCTTTTATTAAGAGTTTATTATTGTTCTGCTTGAGTGCCTGTATAAGCTTTGATTTAGACTTTCTGCAGGAGGCATTGTACCAGGAGGATGGATAAGCCCTCTTGGTCCGTCTAGGTACCGGAGGGTTCAACACTTCAGCCAGGGTACTTACTAGGGCAACATGGAGTACCTGGAGTTTAAGGTGGTAGTCAGTGGGGCAAGGTTGAGCAATAAAGGCGCTTACCTCATCAAATACGGGAACTATCCCTAAATATAGATTGTATAGTTCTTCCGGGTGGGCTACCAAATTATCCCACCTTGGGAGGAACATGGCGGCAGCAGGCTAGCTGCCGCGGTACTCCGCCTCTAAACCTCCGGAGTGAGGAATGTTGCATCGGCGTTTTTTTTACGGTTCCTCCGTGCTAAACTGTGTGGAAAGAATAGTTCTACCTGATTCTCTTCTAGTCACGCTCTTTTTTTTTCCTCCATGTGTCTGCTGCTTGTGGGCGCCGAGGAATCCGAGGAATCTGTGCTGGCGTTTTCGAGTTGGCAGAGGCGGAACATTGCGCCTGGAGTCCGGCGCTGGAGTGAAGCGGCTCTGGAGCTACGGCGTGGAAAGCGAAGTCAGTGGCGGGGAAGGCGAAATCAGTTGCCGTTAGCTTCTCCGTCCGGTTTCAGTGGTGGTTTGATTCTCTCCAGCGCCGAGGTGGCGGCTCCCGAAGCACTCACAGCATCAGTGGAGACGGCGCCTGACGGCGAAGTCAGCTCATCGGCTTCGGGAGTTGCTACGAGATCAAAATCCGCATTAGAGAAGCGAAGACCTCAGGTGAAGGGGTGCAAGTCGGGGGGAGGCTTGAACAAATTGCCTGAGGGAGAGGAGTTGGGTGGTCTGCCGGGGTGTCAGCCTGGAGCCTTGGAGGTTTTGTCTTCGGAGAGCAGTCGTACAGGCGGGAATAAGTGTCAAGGAAAGGAAGGTTGGGAGGACAAGTGTGCAAAGGGCCACCCGCCTTCTGAAAGCAACGTGGCTAGTAGGGGTGTGAAGATACAAAAGACCCCAAAGTCTTATCAGTCTACTAAAAACTTGCCACTAAGGTCACAATACACAGTTAAAGCTTCTTCTTTCCTAGCGAATGAGGTGAAGGGTAAGAGTAAGAGAGCTTATAAGGCTGATAGGGTTGTAAGGTCAGGAAAGTCAGGAAAGTCTGTTCTAGATTCGAATTCAAAGATTACACCCTCATTGCGCTCTTACTTCAAAGCGGTCCCCCAACTGCTTAACATTGGGAAAAGCCCTGATATACTATTTGCCACTACCCTCCAACCTGAAGGTGAGGACATCCATGTGGGTAGTCAAGATTATTCTTCAGCACCGTCACCGTCACTAGAGCCTATTCCCGTTTCAGTCTCCGACCTTTCCTCTCCGCCCCCTAATAACCAGACAAATTTTACCCCCGTCTCTCCTCCGATTCTCCTGCAATTTTCCTCTCCGCAGCCTATAATGGGTGATTTGGTCTATACTCCCTGCCCTGGTCCCTTGCCCTCTGTCCCTGTACATGCCCATACACATGCCCCTACACTTTCCCCTGAGCTTATGAGGTCCTCCATCTCTGAATCGCAGATTTTGTCTGTTGACTCGACTTGCTTGGAAGCCCCCCCATTATCCTGTGTCACCTCATCTGGTAACATTGGATCTGTTTTAGTTCCCGTCCCCCCCTTATTGTTAGAGCACGGGGGGTCAGGCGGTGATCTTCAAGTACCCCCTGGAGTAGTGGGTGATGGGAAGCCCCCGCATCAAACACATACAGTTCTATCGGCTCAGGTGCAGAGCCCGACTCGGGGGGGGGGGGGGTAGAAGTAACACTGATTGGCAGCCATCAACAGGCCTCGCATGTTTTGGGAGCCGGACCACCTCAAGAGTCCCCAGTTGTCCTTGCCTCATCTCTACCTTTTTTACCTGCTCCCTCTCTGGAGCAAATGTTTCGGTCTCTCTCAGCTGATATTAAACGTGGCTCTGAAGAATCAGCTGCAATTCAGAGAGAGATCAAAAGCTATTGTGAGGCATTGGCTAGTAAAGTTGATGGGCTCACCACGAGAACTATTGCGCTAGAAGAAGCGGTTGGCGGCTTATCTTTGAATCTAGATATTGCGAGGGATGAGATAGTGAGTCTCAAGAAGGAAGACGTTTCAATTGCTGAGAGGATGGAGACTTTGGAAAACCATGCCAGGCGTAACAACATCCGGCTTTTGAATATTCCTGAGGGAATTGAAGGTTCTGACGTCAAAGGTTTCATTGTTCCCCTGTTAGTTTCTTCTTTATCGCTGGGGCTATCTGAAGAAGAAATAGCTAATGATATTCAACGGGTCCATAGGGATCCTTTTAGACGAAATGCCCAAAGATCAAAACCGAGGCGGATCCTTGTGAATTTCCACACATACACTATAAAGGAGCAGATTCTTAGTGCAGCTTTAAAGCTGAAGTCCCTGGTCTATAAAGGTTTCACATTTCAGGTACGATCTGACTTATCTAGAGTGACACTTGAAAAGCAGTGGGAGTTGGGCAAAAGGATGGATGCATTTCGGAAACATGGTGCCACCGTTCAGCTAAGTTTTCCTGCGATATTGAAGGTCATGTTGAATAACAAAATGTACAATATCCGCACTGCGCAGGCTGCTGATGAATTGTTATCTACCCTCCAAAGTGACAGGGGCGCAACGGGTGGCCCTTCCTGAGCACATATCTATAGTTGATCTCCTTCTGATTCGTAATATAATATAACCCACTACCAGGAAAACAATAAAAAGAGATAAATGGAAGGTTAAATAAAAAATAAAAATAAATAAATAATAAATAAAAGGGAGGTGAGAGAGAAAAGAAAAAGGGAGAGGGAAGGAATGAGAGAAGAAGAGATAAATTAAAAAAAAAAAAGAGCGGGTAAATAAAGGGTTTAAACTTATGGAGGGGGGAGGAAAAAAATAAATAAATAAATAATAAATAAAAAAAATAAAAAAAGAGAGAAAAAAAAAAGAAAGAAAAAAAAAATAAAGTTTCTTCTCTATTAAAGATATAGCACAATTCGCACGTATGGAACCACGTTTTGTTGTTTGTGCACTCACTCCGGGGGGTGGGGTTGGGTAAGGGGTACCACAAACCGGTTTCCGGTTGGTCCTTACAAGGGTTCCTCAGGGGGCGGGGGGGGGGTGAGGTTAGGTCACAGGGGTGTAGGGGATCGGTTAAGGGTGTGGGTTGGTGTTATTGGAAAAATTTCCTCATTTGCAGTCTGGTCTCAGATTCAGTGGTGTAAATTTATATGTAGTCACGTTTTTTCTTTTTGTGTTAGAAAGGATGATTACTTTAGGAGTATGTTTAGGTTCCTGGTTCTTGAGCTTAAATTTCACCTTACTCTCTCTAATGTGAATTTGTGGAAATATGGATTTTTCTGGTCAGTTATGTCCCCTATCTTGGACCCCAACGGTTCTATGTACATGTTACAAGTACATGTATGTTCCCTCCAGTTCCAGTTATGAAGACGCAAATACATGTGCGTCCACCGTCAACATGTCCTCTGTCAGATCCACCATGAATAGGCCGGATATTCCATTCCTAAGTACAAAAGGCCACCGGCTTTATATGGTTCACTTATGCCATTTTACAGTCCAGGCAAGTAGGCCCTGATTCTGTCATCAAAACTCTTCTTGCCTTCTGCCTCTGAAAGCTCCAGTCTGAGCCTGCATCTGTGACCATGAACTTTTTCTCATTCTCTGCGCGGCTCACGAAGCCTGACATCAGCCTACTCTCTGCCAAGAACTGTATTTCACCTTCGAATTATCTGCCTCCCCCTCAGCCGATGCATTCCTGCCTAGTAGTTTAAGTAAACATTCTTCCAGTTTCCAAGCAAAAAGGCCCATCTTCTCTGTCCTCATGCAAGTAATTCATAGCCCTGTTACCATGGAATATTCCTACCCCCTCGCATTCAGTGTAGACACTTAGACGCTTGTACACGCACGCACAGTCAGTATAGAATAGATTCTGTCCGAGAGTCCCTCTTTTATGGATAACATAGTTCTTTAAACATAGGATGTTAGATATGATTTGGGATTAGGTTGACTTGACCCCCCAGACTTCTCGTCTCCACATATAGAGCTAAATGTCAAGTCCCCGTCACCCCCTAGTTACACGTCAATTACACGTCATACTGCTGCGCGCGCATCTATGCCAAGTATTATCTTATAGATCCACCTATGTATTACATCATAACCAATCATGTTCCTTTTTACTCATTATTACACCCATTTTTCGGTTACGCAGACCAAACGTCAATGTCCTTATCAATTGTTACGCCTACTGTATTCACTTCATTATAATGTATGTACTATAAAAGTTACTTCTTGTCAATAAAGTATGTACTTCACTTCCTGAACCCCCGTGGTGATGGAACTTGAAGCATCCGATTATAATCGATCACCGGAATAAAGCCCATTCCGAAACTCTAATATCACGGATTCTGCCTCTCATTTTACTGAGCTATTTTATAATGTTTCTGTATCAAATTCAGTCCCGGTAAAGGAATTTTTATTTACCACATGATGGCGCCCGAACAGGGACACTTTCTCATCTCACGCGCCGGCAGTGAGTAGCAGGCCCGGTCTCCTACCACAGCTGGACGGACAATAAACGCGTACCAACAGGATTTCCTGTATCTCCCTCCGGTCAAGCGGGGGCGACTGAGACTGCGATCAACACCCAGACGAGGCGGTGAGAAGTGCGAAGTGTCCCGACCAGAGCCTAGCTGAGAGAGCAAGATCCGAGGTACACAGAGACCCACCAGTTCGAAGTCAAGCCCAGTTTCCGACGAGGCGAGTCGAGTCCAGTCCGGTTCAAGTTCAAGTTACCGAGGCCTTCCGTTTCCGAAGCTACCCGGTGAGTACCATTACTGGGGAGGCATCTCTGACGTGCACATAGGTTGTGCCGGTCAAGACGGGTTTGGGTACACAAATCCGGTCTGCACTGTTTTAGCAGTGTATCTGTACTGTTTAGCAGTATATCAAGTATTCCGAAGTATCTAGTAAGTGTCAAGAATCAAGCATGGTGATTTGGTTATGCAGACGATCATCATTGTTGTTCCAGTTAAAGGTTTAATGTTTTAATGTTTAATGTGTTAAACGTCCTGCATATTGTGGTATGAATGGTTGTCCATTATTGTGCTTTTGTATTTAGTATGTTCAAGATTAAGTATCAGATCAGATTGTCAATATGCCGCTCTTCTCGAAATTAAGACAGATCACTACTAGAAAGGGGGTACTTGAAGAAGCCGTCCCTATTCCTCCTAGGGATACTCCAGGGCACTTCATGTATCACAAACATGGCTTAGACGCTATATTATTTCTTGATTTATGGGTAGACTACACCAAGGGATTACCAGAAAGTCAGAGATGGCCCGCAGCGGGAACCTGGGATGCAGAGTGCATCATGAAAGTCGAGGAAGAGTTATGGAAAAGGAAAGTCAGACAGTCACAGAAAGACGCCGTTGAGCTATGGCGTAAAGAATCTCATAGACGTACAGAAAAAGCACGTAGACAGGAAGAGAAGAGTAAAGAGAGCTCAAACAAAATTCAAGAAAATCTATTAATTGAGGAAGGTATCCGAGTGAAATCAGAACAAGTAGACAGACAAAGAAATGCCCTTATGAATGGTATGTATCCCCTTCTGGCCGAAGGATTACCTAAGGCTACTCCAGAGATACCGAAAGACTTGCCACCCCCATTATTCCCAATCAAGGTACATCCTAAGGGGCATCCTAGAACCGCAGAGGATGTTTTTCTTTCCTCATATTTAGATGACGCAGCTCCCGAGTATGCTAATTCCGCCCCACGTAGACCGCATACCAGGGAGGTCCAACGCCAAGATCCATCCCTTCAGCAACAAATCGAGTCACAAATTCCGGCAAGCGCATCTGTTTCTGCATCTGTTCCTACAGGTACTTCTATAGCTGAGTCCACGCCTATAGTTGCTGTGTCACGTTCGACGAATCCTTTCACACCCGACGCCCCAGACGGGGCCACGGGAGGTGCTACCAATATTTTTTCTACGCCACCTAGAATAAATAAACTTATTTTCCAAGAGTCAGCGCATTCACGTACACCCAAATTCGTAAGTGATCATACGCTTAAGGAACTTCTTATAGATTGTAGATATGACCCGGTGCTCGGTAAAGAGGACGAAATGATCCTGGCATCATTACGCATCAGACGAGCCGCAGGGTATTTAGCAAAGCTACCAGGAATGACTGCGTATCTAGATAGAATATATCATTTTGTTCAAACAGGGCGAGATCCAGAATGTATTAACAGAGCTATGGAATACCAGAAAGTAGAGATACAGGGGGAACTGTTGCGTTTCCTCATAAACTGTGTGATCAGAAATCAAGACCGACCGGGGGTAGATCCGGAAGCAATGAAAATTCTTACAAAATGGAGCCAGAATATATCAGAAGGGAGACACGATAAGCAAAATTGTATAATAGCCATGTGCCGAAAGATCCGTAAAGAAATAGAACGCCTACACGAGGAGAGATTAGAGACAGACGAGTACGAGCAAAGCGAGGAAGAAGGGTCAGTACTGCCCGCCGGACAGTCAGACACCATAGCCTATGTAGGTAGAGGAAGATCTTGTAATAGGAATCAGACTAGATGTCATACTGACCCAATACGTCCAATATGTCCAGATAATGACAGGAATTTCCAAATACCTATAATTAACATAAGGTCTAACGAGCATTCGTTCCAAACCGCCGACAAACTACTCCGAGAACGAAGGGGTTATCATTTTCTCGATTCTATGGATGAACAAGATTTAGCCAGGGCAGCTGTCCATTGGGTGGACAGTCCCGGAAAATATAGTGACGAGACAGTAGTACGCACATTTTTGAATCTCACCCCAGATGAGCAGAGGTTAGCTGGGATTTATATGATTCAACAACTCATTATACTATATCAGAGTCAGCATTCGGACCCTGGTCCCTTACCTGACATATTGACTGAATTGCTTATGAATAAATGGAGAGGTCCAGGTACCAAATTAATTAAAGAAATTCTAGTATCTAGAAAGCAGTATATTCTTTTTGTATGCTCAGAGCATGTCTCATTGCCTGTCAAGGAAAGAACCACGTATCACCTGGATAGACAGAATCCCTTACGAGAAGTACACCCAATAAAAGGCGAGGACAATCAGTTTAAACGTGTATTTGTATATACGCCTATATCGAAAATAGAATTGTTAGAAATGAAGAAAGTAGTACCCAGTCATGACAAGGACCCAGCGGGTTTTCACCGAGAAATTAAAGACATGTTACTCATGGGAGAGTATACCTACCCCGACATCATGACAATATTAAAGGTGTTGATGCCTGCTGGCATTTATGAGAAACTCAAGGAAAAAGAGTGGGAGGTAGGTGATCAAAAGATAGAATGGTCAGCATTAGAAGCAGAAGAAAGGGCCCGAGGTCCAGGTTCGGGGCTTGGGGACAAAACTAAAGCACTACCAGGTCTACTAGTACAGGTACTGCCACGTTTATTAACTACGAAAAAGGAAGATTGGGGTACAATTTCAGCCTGTAAACAGAAGCAAGATGAAGACACTAGCGATTACTATGCCCGATTCGAGAAATGTTTTGGTATAAATAGTGGCATAAGAGCAAGTAGCGAATCATACCCGCATCTGTTTGTAACAAAATTAGTGGAAAATGCCCTGCCCCCAGTAAAGAATAGAGTATTAAAATTCGAGAGTACCTGGCAAGGTAACACTCCAACACAAATGTTACAAATGTTACAGTACCACCACAATAGAATTAAAGAGGAACAAGAACATGAACACAGACGCATGAAAGACACGAAAATGAAAATGCTAGTTTCCCAGACAGTTCCAGCTGAAGGACATAAAAAGGGTATGACACATTCCGATTCAGCAGGACCTGTAAAAGGGACATGCAATTATTGTAAAAAGCCAGGTCATTACGTACACGACTGTCCAGTTTTAAAACATAATATCGCCATAGGTAAAACACAAGAAAGATCACGGCCACTAAGACAAGATCAGAATGAACAAGGAGCTACGCAGCATGCCCAGGCCATACCAGCCGCACAACAGCCAATACAGTTTGTGCCAGCTGCACCACCGTTGCCTGCTGCTGCCACACAGACAACAACACGACAAGTGTATCAGACTGCACAGTATGAATATCCGGAGTATCAACGTTACGCATGAACTAGCCTAGAGAGGGAAGTTGACTTACCCCTTATCGAGATTCCGGTAGATCAAGAAGGACCTTATGTACATAGTGAATTATTAGGTCAAGATAGAAAATTTTTACTCGATACAGGGGCAAGTCGAACAACTATAAAACGTAGTGAAGTCCCAGGGGCACCCCTCTCAGGCTCACAGAATATTTCCCTTGGTTTTTCAGGAAAACCTATTGTTAATGAAGTGTCACAGCCTCTTCCACTCACGATAGGACCTCTGACCCGAACTACAGATTTATTGCTTACTAAATCATGTCCAGAAAACTTGTTAGGAATAAAAACGTTGAAAGCCCTAGGAGCCATAATATGTTGTTCTCCGGAAGGAGTAAGGTTGTTTTTACGTGATTTTAAAGGTCACTATGTATCTAGAGACATGGATCCCCGACTGCAGACTTTACCTACACATCTATGGGCACAAGGCCCTACTGATGTTGGTTGCATGAATATTACACCATATCGAGTCACCCTAAAGGCAGGAGTGGTGCTACCACGAATGCGACAATACAAGCTACCACCAGATGCTGTAACGGCTTTACTACAAATCATTGACGAGCTTATTGCCCAAGGAGTAGTTGTAGAAACAGACTCCAATGTATGTAATTCACCGATAATTCCGATTCTTAAACGAACAGATCCTACAGCGCCGCCAGTATATCGATTGGTTATTGATCTGCGCGAGTTAAACAAATGCATTGTGCCACAATTTCCTGTGGTCCCAGATATCTCGTCATTATTGACAGCTATTGATTCCGAAGCAACATTCTTTACTGTAATTGATCTCAAAAATGCCTTTTTCAGCGTCCCAATAGATCCGGAAAGCCAATATTTGTTCGGATTTAGTTTAAATGGGCGTAGCTTTAAATTCACCCGCGCACCTCAAGGATTTACAGAAAGCCCCAGCATCTATAGCCAAGCACTGAAACGAGAACTTGACAGTATCCACATGCCAGTTAACACTGCTCTGCTTCAATACGTCGATGATCTGCTGATCACCGCCCGAAGCGAACTCAAATGTGAAAAAGCATCACTGACAGTTTTACAATTTCTAGCCGAAAAGGGGCACAAGGTGTCCCCTTCTAAGCTGCAATTCTGTGTTCAGCGAGTTGTTTACCTTGGTCACTCGCTGTCCAAGGAGGGAAGGCAGCTTACACCCGACCGCATTCAGTTGATAGCTAACATGCCAATACCCAAGACACAAAAGGAGGTGCGGGCTTTCATAGGCCTCACTTCATATTGTAGACAGTGGATCCCTCAGTATGCATTTCTAGCAAAACCACTCATTCAATTGACAACACAGGAGGCAGCCACACCGACTGTTCTCCCTTGGACTCAGGAACACACACAAGCTTTTGAAAGCTTAAAGAAAGCTTTATGTCAAGCACCCGTTTTAGCAACGCCATGTTACAGAAAACAGTTTACACTCTTTGTTACAGAACGCGAAGGTACTGCCTTGTCAGTACTCACACAGGAACAAGCAGGAGCACACAAACCATGTGCTTATTTTTCTAGTACATTAGATCCCGTAGCTCAGGCTTTGCCTGCATGCCTAAAATCAGTAGCAGCAACAGCTTTAGCAATCAGACAAAGCGATGCCATAGTGTTAGGACATCCATTGACAGTTCAAGTACCACACGCAGTAGAGGTTCTTGTAAATAGAACGCAAACACAACACTTGACTATAGCGCGACTTACAGGATACGAGCTTACATTGTTTCAGCCACATATAGAAATCAGACGCTGTAACACATTGAATCCTGCCACACTTTTACCAGTAGTCGGAACAGACCCACTAGCCCACGACTGTATTGAAGTTATTACTATAACGACAAAACCCAGACAAGACTTGACAGATGTCCCATTGTCAGATCCAGACCTGACCTTGTATGTAGATGGTTCATGCATGAGAACAAGTACAGGAGAGTTAGTAGCCGCCTACGCAGTCACAACAGATACTGAGGTCATTGAAACTAATCGTATAAATACTTTGTCAGCTCAAGCCGCAGAACTTATCGCTCTGACACAAGCCTGTATTCAAGCCATGAATAAAAAAGTCAACATATACACTGATTCACGTTATGCATTCGGAGTTGTACATGACTTCGGCGTGCTGTGGCGAGAGAGAGGTTATTTAACTTCCCACGGTGCCCACATTCAGCACGGACCCCTCATTCATGCATTATTAGATGCAATACATCTACCCACTGAAATATCAATTATGAAATGTAAGGCCCATACAAAGGTTACTGATATCATTTCCCAAGGCAATGATCTAGCCGACAGAACAGCTAAACTGACTGCTCAAACTCAAACCCCCGATATGACAAAGACAATAGCCCCGACACCGACACATTGTATGACAGTTAAAGATCCTACTCTTGACGTAATTGACATACAGACACATGCTACACCAGACGAAATAAAGAAATGGACTGAATCAGGAGGGATCCAAACGGACCAAGGATGGATGATGAAGGAAAGGTCTGTGTGGTTCCTTCCTGATTCAATGGTCCAAGTTATAATTAACACTATACATAGTCCAGCACATCTAGGAGAAAAAGCTATGCTAGACAGCATTCAACACATTTGGTTCAATAAACATTTACGAGCAGCAGCAAAACAAAAGGTCCGTACCTGTATGATCTGTTGTCAGTTCAACCCAGGAAAAAGCGTTCCCGTAGAACAGGGTGGATTTCATACCCCTAATCATCCTTTTGAAGTACTCCAGATGGATTATATCCAGATGGAACGATGTCGAGGATTCAAATATGTTCTCGTAGTTGTTTGTGCTCTGTCCCGTTGGACGGAGGCATACCCGGTTTCAGATTACACTGCCCCGACTACTGCCAAACAGTTGGTTCGAGAATTCTTCCCACGATACGGTTTACCACGTGTTGTCTACTCAGATAACGGCCAGCCGTTCTCATCCGAATTAATGAAACATGTTTCACTTCTGTTAGGATATCAGTGGAAATTCCACTGTGTCCGACACCCCGAGGCAGCAGGTCTCGTAGAAAGACATAACCAGATACTGAAAATCAGAATGTCCAAAATATGCAGAGAGAAAGGTGTCGACTGGGTAGTAGCGTTACCAGTTGCACTCTTTTACATGAGAATGGTAGCACACTCTCGAACAGGGCTATCCCCGTATGAGGTGATCTTCGGCAGACCACCAAATATGTGGGGGACGCCTATACCACGCAAAATAACTGATGTTGACTGTAATATGCTGACAGATTACTTGGCTTCCTTGATGTCTGCACTACAATCTTCTCGTTCACAGGTAGCTGCAGCCTTTCCCGACAACACTGAGGTGAAATCCCATGACGTTGTTCCGGGTAATCTTGTCTTTGTGAGGAATTTCGACCGAAAGACTCAGCTGGAGCCCAGGTGGAAAGCACCCAAGTTGGTCCTGTTGACCACAAGAACAGCCGTGAAGATCGAGGGCCGCAAGGGCTGGATTCATTCAAGCCATATCAAGAAATTTCATGGACTATCCTCGGATATAGACATTGTGCCCTGCACTCCCTCACAGACTGATACAAAACTCCCTTTTGTTGAACCTAACAAATCTGAAAATTACAAACTAAAGCTTAGGTCCAACCAGTCGAGCAATTTGATTGTTTAAGTCCTCTCCAAGGTGAAGCGGTTGAATTGTCTCTGACATGTATCCCTTGGACCTGAGTAGAGAAAATACCCGAAAAATGTTGAAACGACAGGCGTATTATAAATCACTGCGTAGCCACTGCATAGTGACATTATTAATTTTGTTTTTATTGAGTCTTTTAATAATCATTACAAGTATGTTGTTGCACATATATCACCCTATTTCTAGACATGTTTATAATGTTGCTGCTGAACATTCTTTTAGTGATTTACCTCCGCATGAATTGTCTTATAGACTTGCGCTGCGCAATAACACTTTCATTAGTATGTTACATCATTCCCATCAGACTAGTAATGCCACCAATTGTTGGGTGTGTGGCCGACTCCCTCCCTATCAGAATTATGAAGGAGTCCTGCCTTTCTTTCCACATCCATTTACACATAATGGCTCCTGTGGAGCATGGTTTAGCTTAATTAATTCCATAGACTCAGACACAGCAGTTTACCAAGATCATTGGGTATGGGGAAATCTGAACCTAGCTTTACTCAAGGTCTGTTACCCTGACAAGGAGGGTCGCCCCAAAAGAACAGGAACTGATCTAGAAAATGAAGTATATGGATTAGGTAATTTTACACCTAATCTCATGATTCTAAATGTCGTATCTGAAATTGAACTAGTCTTACCCACCATGTCAGTATTCCCAGTGAAGGGTGAATTATGTGTAAGAAAGGTTGGTTCCATGCATATGGGCCATAGTAAATGCACTACTATAGTAGAATTCAGTGATCAAGGAAAATCTTCATTTAGAGCTTCTCGCCACTCCTACTTTATATGTGGTCAGACTGCATATATGCGTCTACCTCTAGATTGGGATGGTACCTGCTACATTGCATTCCTTTTGCCACCTGTTTTCCTAGCTCCTCCTGATTATTACAGAAATATTCATTTAGTACACAACAGAGAACGGAGAGATCTCCCCATTGTCGATTACACTGAGACGGCATGGGACAAGTATGTAGATTTTAATAAAGGCATCTTTCCCTATATAGGTACTGTTACTAATAGTAAGCTGATACGTAGATTAACTAGAACCCTTGAAGCAGTAGTGAATGAGACTATTTCCGCCTTAGGCAATTTAACGGAAGAGCAGTCTGCTATGCGGATTGTTGTGCTTCAAAATCGTCTTGTCCTTGACGTCATCCTGGCTGATAGGGGCGGAGCTTGTAGGGTCATCGGATCAAGCTGCTGCGTATTCATACCAGAAAATTCGCCATCTGTATATAAAGCCATCACTCGCCTTCATAAGATTGTAAGCCAGATACACCAGAACCCAGGCACTTGGACTTGGTCCAGTTGGTTTTGGAATGCGGTATCAGCCTGGGGATGGAGAGTTTTATCCTTCCTAGGTATTGGCCTTCTCATACTATTCAGTTGCTGTCTATGTCTACAATGTGGACCAGCGATTTGTGGTCTGTGTGCCACATCGTGCATTCCACATCAAGATTTTCATTCAAGATCCCGGAAGAAGAAAGAAGAACAAATGATGCTATATGAACAGATCAATGGATTGATGAAGATTGATATCTCTTGAAGGGCAAGTAGGGGACAAGGAGGGAATGTGGAAATATGGATTTTTCTGGTCAGTTATGTCCCCTATCTTGGACCCCAACGGTTCTATGTACATGTTACAAGTACATGTATGTTCCCTCCAGTTCCAGTTATGAAGACGCAAATACATGTGCGTCCACCGTCAACATGTCCTCTGTCAGATCCACCATGAATAGGCCGGATATTCCATTCCTAAGTACAAAAGGCCACCGGCTTTATATGGTTCACTTATGCCATTTTACAGTCCAGGCAAGTAGGCCCTGATTCTGTCATCAAAACTCTTCTTGCCTTCTGCCTCTGAAAGCTCCAGTCTGAGCCTGCATCTGTGACCATGAACTTTGTCTCATTCTCTGCGCGGCTCACGAAGCCTGACATCAGCCTACTCTCTGCCAAGAACTGTATTTCACCTTCGAATTATCTGCCTCCCCCTCAGCCGATGCATTCCTGCCTAGTAGTTTAAGTAAACATTCTTCCAGTTTCCAAGCAAAAAGGCCCATCTTCTCTGTCCTCATGCAAGTAATTCATAGCCCTGTTACCATGGAATATTCCTACCCCCTCGCATTCAGTGTAGACACTTAGACGCTTGTACACGCACGCACAGTCAGTATAGAATAGATTCTGTCCGAGAGTCCCTCTTTTATGGATAACATAGTTCTTTAAACATAGGATGTTAGATATGATTTGGGATTAGGTTGACTTGACCCCCCAGACTTCTCGTCTCCACATATAGAGCTAAATGTCAAGTCCCCGTCACCCCCTAGTTACACGTCAATTACACGTCATACTGCTGCGCGCGCATCTATGCCAAGTATTATCTTATAGATCCACCTATGTATTACATCATAACCAATCATGTTCCTTTTTACTCATTATTACACCCATTTTTCGGTTACGCAGACCAAACGTCAATGTCCTTATCAATTGTTACGCCTACTGTATTCACTTCATTATAATGTATGTACTATAAAAGTTACTTCTTGTCAATAAAGTATGTACTTCACTTCCTGAACCCCCGTGGTGATGGAACTTGAAGCATCCGATTATAATCGATCACCGGAATAAAGCCCATTCCGAAACTCTAATATCACGGATTCTGCCTCTCATTTTACTGAGCTATTTTATAATGTTTCTGTATCAAATTCAGTCCCGGTAAAGGAATTTTTATTTACCACACCATGAGTAATCTTAGGATTCTCTCTTGGAATGTCAATGGTCTGCGCACCAAACCAAGGGCTAATAGAATTTTACAGTATCTTCGTGATATTGATGCGCAGATCATTGTACTCCAGGAGACTCATCTCATTGAGGAGGAGATGCTCGATTTGGTGAAAAGGAATAGGTGGATCGATCTTTCGGTATCCACCTCCCAGTCGCTTAATACGAGGGGTGTTTCTATCCTGTTTAAAAAATCCATCAATACAAGAATTTTAACTCAGCAGGTCGACCAGGGAGGTAGGTGGGCGATCACCTTGGTGGTTATTGGTGGGGTAAAACTAACATTGGCAGGTTTTTATGGTCCTAACCTGGACGATTCATCTCCCTTAGAGTCTCTCTTTTCAAGTCTGTTGCACTTTCCAGATCCCATAATTCTTACAGGGGATTTTAATATAGTGCTGGATCCAATGTTAGATAAGACCCCCCGTAGTAGACAGTTGACCCCCTCTAAAGCTAGAGCTTTTTTATTGAGTTCCATTAAGCAATATGGGTTCACCGACATTTGGCGGGCAAGAGCAGGTACAAAACCAGGTTTTTCATTTCACAATTATAAGTACCACCATCAATCTAGAATTGATTACTTCCTGATAAGTCACGCCTTGGTTGATTCTGTTAAAGATATTTCTTACTATCCATCACACTTTTCAGATCATTCTGCTGTTCTTCTTGAGATAGTCGGGGTTATTAAACCTCTTACTACTTCCTGGTCATTTGACATATCTCTACTCTCTTGTCCCCAAGATGTCCTGTCTATTAGAGCTGACACTCTTGAGTTTATGCGTATCAATTTTGGATCCTTAGACCCTCCGGTCGTTTGGGACGCATTCAAGTGTTGTCTTCGAGGATTAATTAAAAATAAGGTAGTATATCGAAGGAGGCAATACACGCAGAAGATATCATCCATTGAAGCTGCACTTCTTCAAGTGCAAGCGGAAATTAATTTTACTAGTCAAGACTCTACAGATAGATGTCTTGCTCTCCATGAGAAACTTGCTTCCCTTAAAGCTGATCTGGCATCTGTATTAAATGAACGTATTTTGCATAAATGGGAAGCGAGTAAATTATCGCACTTTGAATATGGAGAAGGGGCAGGCAAGCTGTTGGCCTGGAAAACCAAATCTGATAGGGCGCGTAATATAATAACCGCTGTAACATCTCCCCAGGGCACTGTCTTCTCGGATTTGGAGATTAGAACCACTTTTAAAAACTTCTTCCAGAACATCTATCAGGAGGATAATAACATAGACTCATCAGCTATTGAGAGTTGGTTAGCGGGTATTTCTCTTCCGAGATTATCGGATCTGCAATCTGAAATACTGGAAAGGGAGATAACCAGGGAAGAGGTAGAGGAGGCTGTGCGAGCTGCCAAGGCAGGGAAAGCTGCTGGTCCGGATGGTTTACCGGTAGAGCTATATAAGATCCTAGTTGAAGAAATTTCTCCTTCTCTTACATCATTGTTTAATCAAATCTTAGTAGGAGGGGTTACACCACCAGCAACTTGGAATGACGCTTCCATTACCCTTATATTAAAACCTGGCAAACCCCCTACCGATTGTGGCTCTTACCGCCCTATATCTATATTAAATGCTGATTATAAAATTTTTGCATCTCTGTTGGCAAGAAGGCTGGGTCGAGTCATTCCAACATTAGTACATCCCAACCAAAAGGGTTTCATTGCAGGCCGTCAGCTCTTCGAGCTAACATACGACCTAATAGGGGCTATCGACATGGCCACTTTGAGTGCAGCTCCACTGGCCATTTTAACACTCGATGCGACTAAGGCCTTCGACAGGGTCAATTGGTTGTACCTGTCGGGGGCCTTGACCAAGTTTGGTCTGGGAGGAAATTTTCGAAGGGCTGTACGTTTGCTATACAATCGCCCAACAGCTCGGGTACTTGTTAACGGAGGTCTTTCTGATGTATTTGTTATCTCCAGAGGGACCCGTCAGGGTTGTCCTCTTTCCCCCCTCCTATTTGATCTCTATATTGAGCCTCTCGCTCAAAAAATACGCGAAGAACACTCCATCATACCTTTCGCATGTAGGGGATGGGAGAAGAAGGTTGCGTTATATGCGGATGAACTCATGGTTATGACCTCTGACATCGATTCTGCCTTCCCGGCTGTCATCGGGCTGGCTGTGGAATTTGGAAATGTTTCTGGTTATGAGGTAAACGCAGCCAAAACAGAAACATTGGTGTGGAACGATGTCGGTAGCAGCTGTGGTAATGGCTCAAATAAGACTCTTCGCTATTTGGGCTTAAACATTACTAAGGATATCTCTCAGATCGCCCCTACCAACTTTGCTAGAATTGCAAAAGAATGTCGCAAATTGATGAGAGCTTGGCTTCACCTTCCCCTTACTGTAATTGGTAGAGTTAACCTGGTGAAAATGTCTATTCTCCCTAGGGTTTCTTTCTTGTTTAATACAATTCCTCTTTACTTTGAACCCGTTTTGTTGGCTAAACTCCAGAGCGAGATAAGCTCTTTTATTTGGTGTAATAAAAACCCAAGGATAGCCTGGAAAAAGATAAGGCGTCGGAGAGAGAAGGGGGGCTTGGCCGGGCCTGACCTACAGGTTTATCTCTGGGCATTCCAGCTTTCCCACTCACGTATGCTTTTAAAAACACCTTCTGGCGTCGGGATCGGCAATTTGTTTGCCACTCTGTTGAAGTGCGAAGGAGTTGGGCAGTCTGGTTTTCTGTTTAAATTCGGAGACCCCAAATTCTTCAAAAAGGTCAAGTTGAAGATCCTACAGGGTCTGGCAAGAACTTGGGCAAAAATAAAATCCCGTATTAACTTGGGGTATTATTCTAGCAGAGCTCCTCTATGGGACCTCCCTGAGGCGCCAACCTGGCTAAATGACGCACTGGCTTTACCACTCAGGGAATCTGGGTTGGTTGTTTGGGGGGATCTCTTTGTGGAAGGGACTTTGCTCCCCTGGGAGGACCTAGTTCGTAAAGTTGGGCCCAATCTTTCGAGATTTAAATATCTACAAATAGCAAGTTGGGCCCAAGCGGTAAGAATGCGACCTACGCGTTCTATTAAGTTCATTCTAGGGGGAGGAAGTCAGTTGGAAACCCTCTTAGTTGATCAGCCTGCTGTAAAAAAAGAGGTCTCGCTATGGTACTCCTTAATAATGGATGAAATGGACGGCGATTTTCTTCTCCCGGAACAGCTGTGGAGTTCCCTGGTACCGACCCCCAATCTTGTAGATCTTTGGTTGTTTTCCTGTAAACTGCTGTGGGAATTAGTGAAACCAGCTAGGCTACGCAGGAATCACTTGTTTACATTACATAGGGCTTACTACTCTCCACATAGACTTTCGAAATTCGCGGCTGGTGGTCTGGTGGCTTGTCCGAGATGTGGACTTATGGAGGCTACTGATGCTCACATGTTTTTTGAATGCCCTCACTTAACTCCATTTTGGGACGCAATTAGTAGCAAACTCTCGGCCTGGCTAGGTCGTCCGCTATTAATAGATCTGAAGCTAGTAATTTTTGGAACATCAGATTGCACACGATCAACGGCTGGTAATCTTCTATTCTACGCAATGTTGGTGGCTCGTAGAGAAATCTGTAAACGTTGGAAAGAGCCCACTGTACCATCTTTCTTTGAGTGGCGTAGATCCCTGCTTCAGTTCTCTATATTAGATATCGCCAGGGCTGGTAATCGTGACAGGAGAAACTTTTGGAGGTTACTGGATGGCCTGGTTTGAATTTGTTGTGCTGGCTGGGGTTTTTTTTTTGTTTTTTGTTTTTTTTTTTGTTTTTCCCCAGCTCCGATGATTATCCTGCCTTGGTACTATCTTGCTGTTCTTCTCTTTTTCCGATGGTCCAGGCTCGTAGGTCTCTACGGTAACAGCACATATAACCTTAAAGTTGGTTAACTTCTGTCTGTTGACTAGTAAGGGTTGGGCTGCTGGGGTGACCATGGCAGCTGTAGGGCTCCTGTATTTGACTTGTCACCTACTGCCCTTCCAGCATCAGCTGTGACAGCGCATTGGTACACTCGCAACTTTCGCCACCCATACAGTTGGCTCTCAGTAGTCTGGAACCATGGCAGTAAATGAGGAACAAAAAAAAAAAAAAAAAAAAAACAAATTATCCCACCTGACTCCTGTTGTTAGAAATGGTCAGCCTAGTGCCTAAGTCCACAGGGCTCGTGCGAGTTTTGTTCTGAAAACCAACCAAGCTTAACTTCAAAATCAGGGCGTTTTGGTCGCTCTCAATTCTGGGGGAAACAGCAAAATCGATAACCCTGGGCCACAGCCTTGTTTCAACCAGGATGTAGTCCAGGCGAGACTCGTGGCCCACTTTGTTAAATGTACACTTTGCTGGCATGTCCGAAGACGTGCGGCCATTTCAAGCCCTGATTGAGTGATTCAGGGTTAGAGAAGTAATTTGAATGGCTAAGGGAGACCATGACCTCGATACTGGGGCCTGGGGTAACGGAATTGCCCAATGGCCGTCCTCTACCATTGAGACACCATCCCTTAGACCGGCCAGTGGCTCATAATGGCAGTTCAAGTCACCCCCCACCACAAGGTGTACATCACTAGGAATAGTGTGTAAAAAAGACGACAATTCCTCAATGGTTGGAGATTCCTTAGCTCCACTAACCGGCCGTGCATATACATTAACAAGAGCAAGTTTAGATAAGTTAGACCATTGAAGCACAACACATTGTATATCTTGAGAACGAGTGGTCATTGGTGTAGCCCTGCAACCCAAATGTGAACCCACCCAGATGGTTAGGCCCCCTGATGGGCGCCCCTTCCCTCCCCAACTTGCCGGGACACTAAAAGAAGCAAAGCCCCTACGTAGCTGGTTATCTCGGGCCCATGTCTCCTGGAAGAGGCATACGTCGCTCTTATCAATAAAGGACCCCCATTCCGGGCACATCACTTTATTAGGCAGCCCCGCTACATTCCAAGACAGTATTCTGAGTAAAGAACATGAAGTATCCCGGGGGGAGCTAAGAATCCCTGCCCCTTCCCCAATGCTCCCTTGGGTCATAGCTTCTCCTACCGGAACAACGCTTGGGTCGGGTGTTTTATCGACTGGGAATAGATCACTAGAGTCCAGATTAACATATAATGGTGGAGTTTCCAGAGATGTAGAGTTTGTGATTTCTCTACTAAGGCCCATTTAGCTGCCTGCTTGATTGTATCCTAATGGTCCTTTATGTGAAGTTGATAGTTTGGACCCTCCATTATTGCACCTAGAGCCCCGCACTGACCCCCTGGTTGGGGTACAGTCAGTCCACCAAATCCAGGCGGCTGTACCAATTGAAAGTCGAAATGTGGGGAAATGTATGTGGTTGGGTCAACCCAACCCTGTTATTCTTAGCCTTACCTCTATATACCACTCCCGTCCAATCAGAATCCCACCCGTAGTTGTGACATACAGGGTTAGAAGGGCAAAAATAGGTCAAGGGAAATGGTTGTATGGTGGTGACGGTATCACTATGGGCCCAACCGCATATGTGGGATACTGTACGGGGGTCCCTAAAGTTTACCAAAACACAGTCACCTTTGATGGTCTTTGGACTATGACCCCCCCAGGAAAACCTACGGACCATGATTATCTCGCTACTAGCATAAGGTGGAAGCGGTCTGTTCTTATTTAGCCAGTCCGCAACTTTATTTTTGAGAGAATTAAAAGATTCCCCGTTTGAGTCTATTAACTCGGGTACCCCAGTAAGAACAACTACATAGGGACTAGATTACGGAGGTAGATCCATTCTGATCTTATAAATTAGGGCCGAACCCTGAGCAGGATGGAATAGCTCTTGTGATTTGTCCTTAATAGTCGTAGTCGTAACTGCACCCTTGTGATTATGATTGAAAACACAAGTATCCCGACTACCTACCTCTATTGGGAGGGGCGAGGGTGGTGGCACTAGATGGTTTGGTGTTGGTAGCCCTCCCTGGGTATTGCTTGATGTGGCACCCTTATCTACGGGAATGATATTTTTTGGGCAGTTTACTTTTACTGAGGTTGCCTTCTCAATATTCCCTGGCCTAAGCTCTATCTGGTGAAGTCTCGACTCAAGGGGGGGAATAATGGACCTAAGGAGATCCCCCATTTTTTGGATGAGTAAGTCCTCCCTAGCTGGTGCGGCTACGGGGGAGGTCCCTTCTCTTAAATTAGATGTGAGTATGGTGTCTGGTGCATTGATGTCAGGGGTGGTGGGAGCCTCCATATCCTTATCCAAGACAGAAGGATCACTAGTATTGGAATGTTTAGTAAGCTTAGACAGCCGTCCACCACCCTTTTGTGGACCACGTTTTCTCTTAGGGACCGCCCCCTCCCGGTTCCCCTGTGCCTGTCGTGTGATAGGCCTGGGTGGAATATCCGAAACCATCATGTCCCCATTGACTATAACTGGGCTGGACTCAAGAACGGTTGGTAAAAGTTTTGCACCAGTCATTATTGGTATGACCAAATTCGGCAAGGGTTCCGAGCATTGGGAGGTGCCCAAGGTATCAATGATGTCAGTAGCCAGCGTGTTACATGTACGGTCCGGTGAGCGTACATTTGCAATATGGCCCAGTGAGGATCTTTTGGCTGCGGCAATGTCCAAAGAAAGCCGACGCTCCATCAAAGTTATTTCGTGGCCTAGCAAAGAGTTGGCTCTAATAATAAAATTGTCCGAGGTCCCAGTCACATGACCACCTGAAGTAGTGGCCTTGCTCCTTCTTTCTCGTGCTGCCATTGGGAAGAAAAAATAAATAAATAAATAACAGACAAACAGGCAATTGAAACACCTGCTAAATACCACTGGCGACTCGTCATACAGGGATGCGGGGACTGTATGCTAAAGGGGGTACCTGGTCCCGGTACCCAGTCCAGTACCCAGTCCAGTCTCCTCCGGTCTAGAACAGGGCTAAAACGGAACCTTGGCAGCGCGTAAAATCAGTGTGTCTCAATAAGCTACAGCCGGAGAGCGGGAAGAGAAACCAGCTGGGGGTAATTATCAGGCTGCTGATCCTCGCAGTCCCGGTCTCAATCGGCACACAAAGAACAGAGGAAAACAAAACACCAATCACCACCAGGGCAATCCGTAACCAGTTTGTCTCCGCTAGCAGGAGGCCGAGGCTGAGGCAGGTCACGAAAAAGAGCGCGATCTCGCACCCCCCTTCAAAACCCACACCAAGCTGACCTCAAGGGTCAGCTGGGTCAGCCGGGCAGATGGAATGCAAGCCAGCATGCAGTGGCAGCGGGTCCACAGCAGCCGGCAGCAACAGGAAAGGGGAGGCACCACTCGCACCAGAACACTGCAGGAAAAAGCGGCAGGGCCTCCCAACGAGCCACAGTGATCACTGGAACTCACTCACCGGCGGTGGTACAGGCAGTCCAAAGAACGCAGCCCCCGCATATCCCTAAACATCGGACCACAGAAGATCTCCAGGTCAACCAATATCAGTCCATAGACAGTCTATGCTGCCACTGTCAATCCCCAGGAACACAGGTGGTCAACGAGCGCTGGTAGGTGCATGAAGAGCGCAGCTGCGTCAGACCATGAAAAGCAGATCCAAAGGACGCTTCATCCGGCGGGCCCTCTCGTGGAAATACAGTAATACAGCCGTGCCCCCTGGTCAACCGATGTCCACTACAACGTCTCCTTGTGGTCTCAGCACCTAATCAATGTTGAAACTAAAGTAAGCCAGCCAATGGTTTTTAAAGTTGAACAGGTCTACTAATTCATCTCATTAAAAGGCTTTCCAAATAACATTTAAAATCTTTCCAAACTTTACAAATCGTATTGCTTCTCCCCAACCTTTTTGAACATAAATATTCTATATTATAGACAGCAGGCAACTTGTTCAACCATATTTGAAAGTCTGGTGGATCCCTTGATTTTCAATAGCTGGTTATCACTGAATGAGCAAGAATTGCTTTATACCACCAGCCTTGCAGATTTCTAGTCTTTATGCCCAAATGTCTAGACCTTCCTAAAAGTATTGACTTAGCGTCCAGAACAACCGAAACTCCTAAAACCGATTGGCCATATGTGGCAACCTTATCCCTGTCCCTGTCCCAGAATCCCCTTAACTTCTGGCAACCACAGATCATAAGTTCCTAGGTGCCCATCTGATTACATTTGGGACAGCTGTATAATAAACTATCCACAATGAGAACACCAGCATCCATTTAAAATGGATCCATTTAAAATGTGTCGGCCTCAAAACCTGGGAGTTAAAAATGGATCACTTCCTGATCAGTCTTCCCTAGCCAAATCCAAGCCAACCTCCTTCATCCATTTAGTTTGAGCATTACAAAACATTATATTAACATCTTTATGACTAATTTGAAGCCATCTTACACATTGCACAACCTTCCTGTTTTAAATATATATCCATCACTCTTTCCCTTGATTCCTCTATCTGAAGTGGAAGGAATTTCTAAATTTGTAAATAGTCCAGGACAGTCCTGGCCTGTGCTGAGGATGATCTTATCTGACTCCCTTGCTAGGATATTGTTTCATTATTGCTTATCTAATCTCCTGCCTTTCCCAACTTAGCTCTTTCCCATTGTCTAGCTGTCTATGTCTAAGAATTTGAGAGGGGTTACAGCTTGTATCCCAGAATGTTGAGTTATTTCCACAACTGTTTTTGCTTCTGCTTAAATAAAATCATTGTTTTATATCTAACTAACTTGTAATTCCTTGTTTAAGACTTTGGGATATGGGGGAGACCTTTCCAGCATTCTCTCTTGACAATTGACATCTTTGATATATTATGTATCGTGCTAAAAGCAGCCAGATCTGGGAGTGCAGTCCCTTCCTCTTCCCAACAAAGATTTAGTGTCTGCAGACTTATCTGTGGAGCAGCCTTATTCCAGATGCAGCAAGTAATCATGGCATTAATTCTTGAGAAGAATGTGTTTGTTAAGTGCACCGGAATTGTCATGAATAAAGAAATTCAACAAAAGCAGGATATGCATTTTAACCGTTGTCAGCCTACTGACAATCAAGATTGGGAGCTTCTGCCACCTATACAGTTTATCCTTGATCTTCCTCATCTGGGTTATATAGCTTAATTTAGATAAATCATCCAGATTACTTGTAACCCTGATCTCCTGGTGCCTAATGGGGTTGCTACTACAAACCTTCTGAAGAACTTCTAGTAAGTCCTTCACATCGGTATTAAAAAGTAGCAATTGTGTCTTGACAGTGTTTATCCTGCCAGAGCTGTAAAATATTCTAGGAGCTCAAAATAATTTCCAATACCTGTGGGATCCGGCTAAATATATAACACCGAGTCATCAGCATAAAGTTTTAGTCTTGGGGCTCCTAGTACTGGAGCTTGAAAGCTTCCACTCTCAAGGCACAGACAAGGGGTTCAGTAAAAGCCGCAAACAATAATAGTGCCCGAGACATATTTGTGGAAGCTGACATTTTCCCATTTAATGCTAGCTGATCCCTGAAACTCTGATAGATTAGGGCAATCACTGTGATAGCTGGGCAGGGAACTTCATTATAGCTAAAGTCTTAAAACAATCTTCCTGTTCACCAAATCAAATGCTTTTTCAGCATCCACAAATAAATCCACCACCGGGATCTGGATAACCATATCATAATCCTTGGCTTTAATTAAAAATACTTATACGATTATAATTGTCGAGATGGAACAGACCCATTCTGATCTGCTGCTGCTAAGTAAGTTGTTTCCTCCAATAGTCTCCTAGCTAAAATCTTCATAAAGGTCTAAGGGCCAGATGTACGACAGCTTTTTGCAATTCTTAATGGGCCGAATTGCAATTTTAGCCCATTATGAAATGCAAAACAGCCTTTTCATCAGCACAAAAGCCAAACACCAGTCGTATTTTGTAAGTTTTATCCCGTAGAAATCGCAAATTGCGACAGCAATTCAGGAAACATAAACAGGCATTACCTAATTGGGCAAAGAATTTCTTAAATGCAAATTGGGAATTTAGGAAATACTATTACCATCAACTCAAAGTCGATGGAAACCATATGCAAAATTAAAAAATGCATTAAAACATAAAAAAAATTATGTGACATGAGCGTACAGATGCCCCTAGGGCATATGTGCACTTACTTGTGCACTATGAATTTTGGGGTGCCTCCAGGGGTGACTTAAGCCCTTGGGTTTGGATTCCCTAAATTGAGATTTCCTATTAGGAAATCGCAATTTAGGAAATGCAAACCATTTCCTATTTGGCCCATAGGTGGAAATGCAATAGCTTTTCTTTTTTGAGATTTCCTAATAGCCATTCCTACTCTGTAGGAATAGCTATTGAGAAATCGCAAATTTTGTGCATACCATGTTGCATTTCCTAATTAGCGATTCCATAGGAATCGCTATTTAGGGAATGCAAAATAAGAATTTTGTACATCTGGCCCTTATAATCTGTATTAAGTAAGGTGATGGGGCGGTACGGCTGCACCAGGAATGGATTCTTCACCTTTTTAGGAAATCATGATAAAATCACTCTCTTAAATGAAGGCGGTGGGAGCCTTTCTTTAAGAATAAAATTGAACAGCTCAGTTGGGGGATCCTTTAGATACTTAATCATTAGAGCATACCACTCAGCTGAGTTTGGAAAGATGGCAGCCAGTCAGGGGTAACTGATTATAAGCTCTCCACCTCAGGCGGCTACCATGCCTCACCCACGTATTTGTGCATTTTCTTACCTTTCATTGGCTCCTGGAGCTGCTAATCAGATGA
Source organism: Triturus cristatus (assembly GCF_964204655.1). Taxonomy (NCBI): domain Eukaryota; kingdom Metazoa; phylum Chordata; class Amphibia; order Caudata; family Salamandridae; genus Triturus; species Triturus cristatus. The sequence goes on from NC_140593.1 coordinate 407,791,679, forward strand.
TTCTGTTAACTGAGGATCAAGGAGGTGGTCTCCTAGCCCCACGGAACGAGCCGCCCCTGCGTTATTTTCATGAGGCAGAAGGGCTGGGTAGGGGGCACAGGGCGGCATTACGCAACTCATTCCGGCACGGAAGAGGCAGGTTCAGCATATTCTTGCTCTTCCTGAGGAGGCAGAGTCAGCATGGGAGGTCTGCACTGAGGCAGTGAAGAAGGGATGCCAGCAAGAAGGACAGGATCATTTAGTGTGGGCTGTCTCCTCACAGGGTCAGTGGTCAGGAAGGGATTGGAGAGTTGAGGGGAGAAGCAGCGTTGTGAAGCCTGAGGTGCACATTATGAAACTAGAGGGACTGCAAAGGGACTGCCTAAGAGTGAGAGGCTAGGGGACGAATCCTCCATGGAAGTTGAATTCAGGGTATCTCGCAATAAAGGCAAAAAAGGGGGTGAAACAGAAGCCCAGGAAAAGATACATCCTCACACTAGCAAATCTCCCACTTACTAAATCAGTGGAGTGTAAGAATAAGAGACTGTCGAGGGAGAGAAGTGTGCCGATAGGCGCCCTAAGAACTCTGTAGCAAAAGAGATACCAAAGAGGGGCATGGGTTAGCAGAGAAGTCTGCAAAATTACTGGTAAACCAAGTTGGCAAGAGCATTAAAGTTAAGCCTTCTCTAAGGTCTTTTTTTTAAGGTGAAGTCAAATAAGGAAATCCCACTCTTGCGTTTAGGCCAAACAAAGAGAGAAATTACTGAGCTTTAGGAGACATGTGCCAAAGGTAGAGGATGTGACACAGAATCTGATAGAAGCAGGGAAATGGGGAGAAGGTACCCTAGTGGTGTGAGTACTTACAGGAAACCTGCATACTTCCTGTATGGAACACAATTTGGAAAAACTGGAGGGGGTTGATCCCCAGGACCCCTGTCTCAAGGGTAGGCCAGGAAGGAGCATGGGTGTAGGTAATTAGGGGAACCCCACGAGTGGACTCAGGAGAGACCAGCAAAAAAGGGATTGGAAGATCTGAGGGCCTGCAGATTGTTTAGGAGATGATAGCTAGTTTATCAGTGGAAATAAAGATATGCTTCTCTATTTCAGAAACAAATCAAAGAGAGATCCAGGAGTTTTGTGCCAAACTAGATTCAATGCACAGATGCACTTGAGAGGGCGGTACAAGAACTCAGCTTGGAATAAAGCATTAACACTCGGGAAATTCAGTGGTTAAAGCAGAAAGGGAAAGATGTTACTGACAAGCTTGAGAGGTTGGAAAACAATACTAGGAGGAACAACTTTAGAATTCTCACTGTAATAAAAAGTGCGGAGGAAAGCAACTTAAAGCTCTTTGTGATGAACCTTTTAAAACACGCACTCCCGCAGGTCTTCTACACAGTAGATCTCATGGAGGAAATTCAAGGAATACACAATATCCTTTTAAATTAAGACCAGGGAGGAAGAAATCCTGTAAACTACAAATGTTTTGTCATTTGTTGTGTAGGGAATTATCTTGCCGTTTTCCTTAAAAGGGAAAAACCTTAGGGCCGGCGATATCACATTCACTATCCGATCGGGCATTGCTTGCTCTTCTGAAGATAGACTGTGAGCACTTGGTAAACAAATTAAGGAGTTGAAAAACTGTGGAGTAAGTGTGCAATTTAGGTGGCCAGCATTGTTGAACGTTATGCAAGATAATAAGATGTACAATATTACGGACCCAGAAGAGGTTGATAAATTCTGATGGAGTATTAAAGCGGGTGAAGGAGAAACTTCAGTTTAACAATGTACAGAAGAAGGCTGTCTAGAAGGGGAACTTAAAATAGAGGCATAGCTTATGCCTGGAAGACAAATTGGGAGGGTTTCCACATGTGGGGAAAGGGCATCTGCGTGAGGTGCAATGGGATAAAATCTGGAAAAAAAGAAAATCCTCTATCAAGGATCACTGAAAGAATATCGGAAACAAAAATATTGTGTGGACAGAATATTGTGCCAAAAATATGGTGGACTAAAATATCGTGGAGGTAAGTGCAAATAGGTAAGTATAGATTTACTATTTGTATCTCCACATCTACGTACCTTGATAATATATATATATATATGTATATTTATGTGGAGTTAGATATAGCAAAACTTTGCTTACCTATAAAACTCACCTTCACAATATTTTTATCCTCTATATTCTTGACACAATATTTTGTCCACACATTTTTTCGGATATTTTGTCAAAATACACCCAACATTTCTGAGATGCCCAGGGTACCAAAGACTGGCTTAAGGTTTAGTTTATTAGGATGGTACTAGATGAGGGATCAGGATGCCAATCTGGGCCAGTTTTTCATGAATAATGTTGGGATGTGAATGACCTTAGGGTTAAAAGCAAGCAACGCCAGATTCTGCAATACCTAGAAGAAAATGGCACACATATAATTTTGCTGCAGGAGACTCGCCTATTAAGGAAGGAGTGCAGATTGCTGATGCTAAATCACAGCTGGCTGGATTGCAACAGATCAAGTGCACCGTACCAAAGTGGTAGTGATTATTGTCAGGGCTAATGTAGGTATTGAGATAGTGAGGAGCAAGGTCAATGATGCTGGAGGTTGGGCAATCGCTGAGATTAAGGTGAAAAAAGATCTTTTTATCATAGCGAGTTACTATTGACCTAAAATTGTTTACAATGCACCTCTAAGACAACTATTTTCAGCCTTGTAGGAATTTCAATCCCCTATTTTTGTTGGGAATTTTATTATATTATTGAATATTAGCCTTGGATAGATCATCAGTGTGATCCCAGGTTAACTCACTGAAAATGCGAGCCCACCTTCTATCTATGATGGAAGATCTAAACCCATGCGATGCTTGGCGAAAGAGGGAGGGAAAACGCAGAGATTATACATTCCACAGCAAGAAGTAGGGTGATTACTCTAGGCTTGATCCATCTCCTTGTAGAAAACAGGAGATGGGGAGAGTTTGAAGATTAGAATACCTCCCAATCCATCTATCCAACCATGCAGCGATGTATATGCATATTGCCTTGTCAGGTCAGAAAAAACCAGTAAGTTGGACTCTGGAGAGGAAGCTCCTTCTTCAACCTGAGAATGTTTCTGGAGTCCAGAGGAGAACTAACAACTACTTTAAGTTGAACATAGTAACAGTCCAAATTGAATTGGTGTGTGATGCGTACAAAGTCTACCTGCGGGGGATATTGCAAAGTTTAGTGGTGTTTACAAACAGAAGTGAAAGGCAGGAGATGGACCGGTTAGAAAAAGAGATTGTTGAGCTGGAGGATGTGTTATAATCTTCAACAGCAGAGGAGAATGCTAGAAATATGAGTGAAAAAGTACTTTACCAATGAGAGAGAGAATTTGGGGCAAGGTTAGATGATAAGGTAAGGCAGCAGTGGGAAGTGAGTAAAGTAAAGAAATTTGAATACAGAGAAAGGTGTAAGGAATTATTGGCTTGGACTAAAACAGATAGAAGCAGGAATTATATTGAATGATTAGTGGAAGGGAAAATAAAAACACTACTAGAGGACAATCTGGGTATTGAAGAAGCGTTTGTGAATTTCTTCCAAGAATTATAAACAGAAACTTGTACCCTAGATACAGTAGAATTACAGTAGAATTACAAAATTGGCTGGAAAATAAGTGGTTGCCTTCTGTTTCTTCGGAATAGCAGACACGATTAAATCAGGAAATACGTGGGTTGAAAGTGCTAGCTGTAATTAAGAAATTAAAGAGAGGGAAAGCAGCAGGACCAGACTGGATCCTAAATGAAGTATATGCCATTGTAGCTGATAATGTGATACCCTTTTGGTTAACACTTTTTAATTCAATACTGATGGGGTGCTCTCTGTTGTGTTTGTAAGCCCGAGCCTGCTGGTGAGCTCATGGGGTTCCACGGCTAGGGTCTCTCTCGGGCTGTGGAATGCTATGAGGTCACCAGTGGAGAGAGCACCGGCTGTGAGGAGGCCTCTGTACAGGTCTCATCAACGCTGTTTCTGGGTTCAAGTCTTCAATAAAGCGAACCTAAAATACTCCCATCTCTGAGTATTGTTTCAAGACAAGGGCGACGAAGATGGGATTCGAACCCATGCATCTACAGCACAATGGTTTGGTCCTGTGAGAGATATCAATGGTTTACAGAAGTACATTTTGGTCTTAGTTGACCAGCAATCAGGGTTGTTGAGAGGGCTGATTCGGAATACTTGTGGCATTTCTTGGCTGAGATTTTGGATGCGAAGGCTTACCTAAGGATCTGATTTCAACAATGGAGTACAATTTGTCAGCGATATTTTTAAAAAGTTAATTAAGGGAGCGGGAATAGTTCATAGAACTAATTCCCTTTATCACTCAGAAGAACGCTTTAACAGAGTCATAAAGGGCATTATTGAGTTGACTATCAGCAATCACATTTATTTGGAGGATGAGTGAAGGAAAACTGTGAGTGCATACAGGGTTACATGATGTGAATCTACTGGACATTCTCCTTTTGAGTTGATGAGGGTAAGATCCCAACGTACTAAGGAAAACATGGGGTGGTTGAATGGCACAAAAACAGTCTCATTGTCTGCCAAGAAAGTGAGAGAGATTCCCTTGTGATTAGTCAGGCCAAGTATAAAAACAAACGCAAAAACAAGAACTGGGGTGGCGGAGTGAGCTAAAGAATGATGATGGATTAAACCCAGATCACTTGACTGGGGGTGAGTGCTTGCAATGTTCAACACTCCGTCCATCATCTCCTTTGGTTTTTCAAGTATAAAAACAGGCATGACCAGTCACATGGAGCTAAAAAGGTGTGTGTGCGTGTTGGTGATATTGTCAAAGTCAAGAAAGGGAGGTTGACAAGCAAAGGAGAAAGTACATTTTCAGCTCCTATTAAGGTAATTAGAATTTTGTGAAATTCTGCTCTGCTCAGCGATGGCAAAGTGTGAAATGCCAATGAAATAGCACTGCTTAAAGGTATTAGCAGTGCTGTTCCAGATGCAGTTGTGAACGACAGAGATGCTGGCCTTGGCCAAAAGTTGATGCTTGCCCTTTAAAATATGATTGGATTGAGGATGTTGTCTCCTCAGAAAGTCTTTGTCACCAACTGCCGTCTTTAGTAGCCAGTTACAATGACCCACCTTTAGAATCCAGTGACAATGTACCACCTTTATCTGTCTGTTCTGCTCAAAGTTCTGAGGACTTCGCACACCCACTTCCTGTTTCACGAGGAGCCAACTCAAATGTTACAGAAGGGGAGAGTTGTGTGGGTGATGGACAGATGAGTAGTACCGAGTGTGGGGAGGTCACTAGAGTTGGTAGAACCTGTGTCAAACCCAAATGTTTGATTGATTATATCATGCACATATGTCAAGTTTAAAAGTTATGTTATATTACGCTTTATCACGTAATGTGGTTGTGTAACTTCTCCAGCAGTTCCTTGCTGCCTGAAACTGTTGTTTTTTCCTTTACGTTATGTATCGAAAGTAGAGAGGGGTCTTACACCTCTTTGTAATTATTGTGTTATTTCGCTTACGTTATTTTTTTGGTTTTGTAGGGAAGGAGAAGTGTTGTGTTTGTAAGCTCGAGCCTTCTGTGGAGCTCATGGGGTTCCAAGGCTCGGGTTTCCCTCGGGCTGTGGAATGCTATGAGGTTACTAGAAGAAAGAGCACGGGGCTGTGAGGAGGTTTCTGTACGCGTCTCCTCAAAACTGTTTCTGGGTTCAAGCCTTCAATAAAGTGGACCTAAAATACTCCAGTCTCTGAGTATTGCTTCACGACACTCTCCACCTACCACTATTATGGAACAAGGCAACTATTTCCCTGATCTTAAAGTCAGGTAAAAACCCTTGTGAGTGTCAGTCATAATGCCCCATTTTATTATTAAATTGTGAGTACACGGTTTTTACAAGCATTCTAGCCAACCAACTAAGCAAAACAGAAGGGAGTGTGGTACACCAAGACCATAAGTGTTTTTACAAGGAAGGTATTTGAGGGAGTTAATGCACAGATTGATCAGCACTATTGACTTAGCAACTTCACATTCTCTCCTATTAGCTATTCTTACTTTAGATGCAGCTAAGGCCTTTGATCGGGTCACTTGGGAATATCTTATGATGGCACTAAAACACATTGAGTTTGTAGGGGTATTCTGCAAAGCCTTACGGGAGAATTACTGCTCCCCAATGGCGAGAGTGTTTTTGAATGGGAACTTAGCTCCGAGGTTAAAGTTCAATCAATCAATCAATCAGGTTTCTTGTAAAGCGTGACTAGTCACCCGTTAGGGTCTCAAGGCACTGAAGGGGCGGGTTGGGATTTGTGGTTCAATCAAAGAGCCATGTCTTGAGGTCCTTCCTGAATTGAGAGAGCAAAGGTGATTGCCTGAGATGTAGTGGCAGGGAGTTCCAGGTCTTCACAGCAAGGTAGGAAAAGGATCTTCCTCCATCTTTGGTCTTGCAGATCTGTGGGATGGCAACCAGGGCCAGTTGGGCAGGGTGGAGATGTCTGGTGGATGTGTAGAAGGAGAGGCGAAGCTGAGGTATGGAGGTCCAGCATTGTGAAGGGCTTTGTGGGCTTTGTAGTCCCTTACAAAAGGGACTCGGCAGGGATACTCCTATCTCTGCTATTGCTTAATTTATATATAGAACCGGTGACTCACAGCCTTCGGCTGAGTAAAGATATAGTTCCATTCTCCTGGGTGGAGGTTACAACAAAGATAGCCCATTATGCGGATGACCTGATGATAATTACTTTGGATATTGACAAAGCCCTCCCATAAATAGAGCAAGAGCTTGCTCTTTTTGGGAGCTGCTCAGGTTACAAGGTTAATGTGTCCAAGTTAGAGGTTATGACATGAAATCTAGAGTGGAAAGGTGGTGATGATAGCACAGAAGTAATATGACATTTAGGAATAAATATATCAAGGACTTGGACAGTCTTGCCAAGAAAAATCTAGAGAGGGTAAGCAAGGAAATAGACTGACTGATGAGAAAGTGGCAGACTCTACCCCTATCTATCTATGGTCAAGGGAACCTGGTAAAGATGTCCATCCTACCCAATCTTACCTAATTATTTGACAATGTCCCCCTCACTGTTGAGAAAACAACTCTAGATAGGATTTAAGGGAAAATAACCAATTTCATATGGGCCTCCAAAGGTATAATGCTATTTTGGAAGAAGCGAAGAAGGAGGCTAGCTAAGGGTGGCTTAGCTCACCCCTGAAGTCCATTTATATTGCTGGGCATTTCAAATGAAGAACTGGAGGATGTTTATTGATGACATCCTAATTTTTTGGAAAGGGAACTCAGAATCCCACAGAGATTTCTTTTTTTTTTATATATTTTTTATTAAGTTTTTCTATTATCCACAAAAACAATGAATCACAATAATTTGCACATAGCACTACCCCATGCCCGGGAGGCACATTGATCAGAAAACATAAAAAAACAATCATTTATTCCCCAAAATCTACATACATTCAGGTAATCCTTCCAGATCTCCTTTTTCTCCTTCCTATCATATATCCCTTTTTCTAAATTATATGCTGACAACAATCTAGCCAACCATTGGTGGAATGTTGGAGCTGCCTTATCCAACCATGCTGATGCGACACAAATTCTCAAGACTGACATAGCCATAAACAAAAAGTAAGACGAGCTAGCCTGCTCGTTATCCCCACCTACCCCAAGGAGAATCCATGCTGGCGTAAGAACAACGTTTATTCCTAAATTTATATCTAAAAAAGATTCAATAGCCCTAATCAACAGATTAAGCTGTGGGCATAACACAAAAATATGCACAATGTCAGCCTCACTACTCTCACACCGGGGGCACGTAATTCCTGTTGTTCCCCCCCCATTGAGCAATCCTATCAGGTGTATGGTATAATGAATATATCGTCTTATAGTGTTGGGCATGTAATGCTGCTGAGGAAAGTATGGTCCGCCCCAGTTCTAGAGAGTCCTGAAAACAATCCTGGTCAACCTGAAGTTTATCTGCCCATTTCCTTCCATATTTTTCCAGATCATCACTTTTTAATACAGATAGCTCAGCATACATTTTCTTTATAGAACATTCTACCCCGCCCTCAATCACATCCAATACCCTATTTTTACCGAACCCGGCAGTTCCACCCCTTTTATTCATCAAATAGCTCCGAGCTTGCAAAAACTTTAAAAAGTTATTCCTAACAATACCATACTTCCCTTGAATTTCGGTAAACTGTAAAACACCTTGAGCTCCCATGAGGTCCCCCAGTTTCCGGATCCCCCGCCGCCCCCAATCACCCATAACAGCATCAGCAAATATTTCTCCTGGAAGAGACTCATTCCCTTCAATCCGAGTATAGGCGTTGAATCTGCCCAACCCCAGTTTTTTACACAGTGATGCCCAAATTTTAAATCCTGCTATAAGTGTCTTAAATCTAGTTCTTTTATAGTACCCAGGATCTGTATATTTCAGGAAGCAATTTCCAGCATCTTCACCAATAAGTATTGCATATATATCAATTGAACCTATCTTAACCTGTGGATCTGAGGTGTCTCCTCCCATAAGCCCACTCATATACTGAATGGCTGCTGCCCAGTAATATAACTTAAAATCAGGAACTGCCCATCCTCCCCTATCCCTAGAAAGAGTTATAAATCGAAGGGCTCTCCTAGTTTTCCCTTGTGCCCATATGAATCTATTGATCAAACGTTCAATTGCCACAAACCATTTGCCTTCAAATATTAATGGAATTGTCCTAAACAAATAGAAAAATTTGGGCAAAATTATCATTTTAACCACATTAGAGCGCCCAACCAGAGAGAGATGAAGGTTGTGAATCCTATCAAGATCTTTCTTACATTTAACCATTATAGGTTCAATATTACGCTCCACGATCTTATCTAAATCTGCTGAAATACTGATACCGAGATACCCAGCCGATTTCACTACCCGCACATCGTTACAAATCACCTGGTTATTCTTAATAATCTGTGTCTTAGGGCCATTTAGTGCATATCCCGATATCCGACCAAATACCTCAGCCTCCATTTCTACTTCCACGATTGCCCTAGTAGGGAAGGAGTCACTATCGCAACATCGTCCGCGTAAACTAAAGTTTTAAACAATTGGCCCTGAATCTTAATCGGAACAATTTGGTCATTTAATTCCATCTTGCGAATCAGCGGATCGATGTAAACCGCAAATAACAAGGGTGAACATGGACACCCTTGACGGGTACCTCGTTTGATCTGCACTGCCGATGTATGCCCTCCGTTAATTCTAAGCTGGGCTATAGGTGATCGATAAAGTGCCTGTATCGCCCTAATAAATCCAACTCCAATACCACACCATGATAAAGCAGCCCAGAGGTAGTCCCGGGAGACCCGGTCAAATGCCTTTTCTGCATCCAAAAACATAACCGCCATAGGTTCTCCTGAGACTTCCGTGGCATCAAATAAAGTAATTACCTTACGAACATGTTGTGTAGTTCCCCTCCCCGGAATAAACCCATGCTGTGTAGGGCTAACCAATTGCCCTATTATCTTGCACAGCCTAAGGGCCATTACCTTAGAAAAGATTTTTGCGTCCGAGTTCATGAGGGTAATAGGTGTATATGAGCCCGGTTCCAAGGATGACTTACCCTTTTTTAGAATCACCACTATATCGGCCCCTGTCCAGGAGACTGGAACAGATTGTCCTGATTGTGCCTGTAAGATTGTATCAACCAGGTCAGGGCATATGACATTTTGAAATATTTTTTAGAATTCGATGGGGATTAAATCAGACCCAGCAGCTTTACCAGAGGGGAGATTATTAAGAGCCGCAAGAATTTCCTCAGTTTCCAGAGGTGCATCTAGTGCCTCCCTATCTTCCTCAGAAAGCTGAGGAGGAGTGAGATCCCCCAGATACCGCTGGATATCTGAGGGAACACCTGGCTGACCTTCGCTATATAGTTTAGCATAAAACTGTCTAAAAACCTCTCCAACCCCCTCGGAATCAGTAACTTTACCTCCTTTACCATCAGATATTTCTTTAATCTCTCCTGACACCGCTCTCTGCCTTGTGCGAATTGCAAGAGTATGCCCCACCCGCTCACTCAGCTCATAGCATTGCTCCCTTTTGGTCAGGTAAATCGCGGCTGCCTTTGTAGCAAAATCCTCATTTATATCTGCTTTAATACATAAAATTCTAAGGAGTACCGAATCCGGGGAAATACCGGCCTGGACTGCAAGGGTCAGCTCCTGCTCTGCCTCCGCAACTGCTTTAACCATTTTATTAACTCTGGCCTCTTGTTGTTTTTGATTATAAAGACTATAGCTTAACGTCTCTCCCCGAACCCCGGCCTTAAAGGCATCCCAGATCACCCCTGAGGAAGTGTTACCACGATTAATTTCCCAGAAAGTTGTTATCCAGTTATTCATCTGCTTAAGATAATCATCATCCTTAAGCAGCCTCCTCTCAAAGGTCCATGTCCGCACCCGCCTTTCACTTCCTATCGATTTTACTGTTAAAACCAATGGATTATGATCAGAAACCAATCGAGGAAACTTCTCTATCCGACTTTCAGAAATTAAGGAATTTGATATAAAAAAATAATCCAACCGAACACATACCTTTTGTGGGGCGGAGTAATAAGTTATTCCGTCATCTAATGGGTTCAAGCATCTCCATGCGTCGGTTAAGGAATTATGATACGCCAAATTAACTATCGCTTTAGATACCTTTTTCTTCCGACCTCGGTATTGCTGTCCTTCCTCCGTACCCAAACCCCCAATCCCATTTATATTAAAATCCCCCGCCAAAATAACTGGTTCTGGCCACAAAGCCAGTTCTGAATCTAAATATTCAAAAACAGCCGGGTCATCCTCGGTGGATCCATACACTGATCCAATAGTAACTGTTTGATCATTAATTAGACATTCCAACAAGACCCATCTCCCCCATTGATCCTCCTTTTTCCTAATAACCTTAACATCCCTTCTTTTAGACAAGATAGCCACACCTCTAGTCCTGGTCCCCTGTCTTGAATATGCGAGCAGAAAAAAAACAAGCTGTTCCATTAAATAACCCCTTGTTCCTTCTACATGCGTCTCCTGGAAGCAGACAAAATCCAACCGCATTAGTCTCAGGGCAGCTGCAACGCGTTGTCTTTTCACCTGGTCGTTCAGCCCACATACATTAAGGGAGGCAATCCTTATACTCATTAAAATACATCATATGTCTGACCCATCCAAGAAAACGAAATGTTGTTACGTATATTACCTATGTTCCTTATTTCCTGTACAGATTGTGACCTTACCTCCCCTTTTCCATTAATACTTCTCTTATAATTATAAGAGCATCTCAAACCTAGTGCTGTGCAACACCATATATACCCCGTCCCCGTCCTTTCCCCAGTCCCACCCTCCCCCTGGAGTTCCCCTCCCAGCACCCTCCCCCTTACAGGCAAATGGATCATTCATGACCCATGCGTGGCAGCTTAGGATGCAGCAACCACACCCCCCCTCTCCCTCGTGCCCCCCCTGTAATCCTTAATCCCTACCAGAGAGTCCTCTAGGAAACTACTATACCTCCTGAAAGCCAAACGAAGGGACTAACCCTTATCCCCCCTTCTGCTCTTTTAATTCTGCCAAATATTGCTGGGCCTTGGTCTCTGAGAAAAAAATACTGACCTGCCCCTTAACAATAACCTTAAGCCTCGCTGGATACATCAAAAAGGCCTCATGCCCAAGGCTCTGAAGAGGCGTGATCAATTGCCTCAGCCTCCATCTTCTTTCCATCGTGGCGTGACAGAAGTCAGGCCGGGCAAAAAAAGTGACCCTGTCACATGTACGCCTAGCTTCTGGTTTAGCCTTCTCCATAATCTCCTGCCTAAGGAGAAAATTACCGACATAAACCAAAATTGCCCGTGGTCTTGCTACCTGAGGTGTACTATAAGATTTTTTTTGGGTGAACGGGAAGCAATGCGCTCTTTGGACCTCACTCTCCCAATCCCAGGACTCCATCTCGGGAAAAGCTCCCTTAAACAAATTAATAATAAATGCTCTGGCGTCCTGCCCTTCAACCCCTTCCGCCACACCCAAGAGTCTTATATTATTACGCCTCTGACGATTCTCAAAATCCTCAAGTTTCCATTGAACATCCTCTGTCAATTTCTCCTGTGCCTCTCTAAATGAGAAATTTTAACCCGACGATCGTTCTCGGAAATAGAATACATCTATTTTGAGATCCGCCCGAATAAGTAAGAGGAACGCAAGCCTCACAGGGTACGGAGCCTTTCATTCCCGGATGTCGTAAATTGAGAAGAAAGGAAAAAAGGTTTATTTTTAAATTCCACGCTCATCGTTCGGTCTAGGAGTCTTTTTAACATAGATCCGCCTGACCAATAGGAAGCAACGAATACCTCAGAGTGCGCGGACTTTTGAATTCCTCCATTTATATGAGAGAGACAAATAGGATTAAGAACAAGAAGACCCTAAGATAAAAAATAGGAGAGGGTCAGAAATAGCCAAAGACAGGTCATCGGCTCTCCTAATGCTGAAGAATTGAACAGCTATCAAACGAAAAATTACAATCAAATCCTGATTTTATAAGAAATAGAGGACTGAACTCAGGAGATAGAAAAATTGGTGTCTTGATAAAGATGGTACGAATAATCTGAGGCCATCGAAACGCGTCGACGCTTTTGAAAGGCACAATCCAAGGACCAACATAGAGAAACGGAATACTGATTATATCACTGTATCAAGGAACTATGTTTTGAAGTCCAAATTGGATGTGTATCCGTAAAGAATAGTAACTCTCTTTTTGTCTTACGTATATGTCTGTCTCTATTAGGTTGGTCATAATTGTGATGTATTATACACTTACATTGTTGTTGAATATGAAATGCAGATTTCCATGAACGATTGTTTTTTATATTGTGATTAATTTTTTATGTGATTGTATTTTATTGTATGTGTTTGGTAAATGACTAAATACAATGTATATATATATATATAACTTTTAATAAAGTGTTGTAATAACATAGAACCATTGATCTAGTATTCAATCTCTCTATGAAATTACAAGTATCCACTAAACTGTAAATTGACAAGTTAAGGGAATCGCTTTCTCTCCTCTCTAAATGAATGCCATCTGCTCACATCATCTTCGAGCCGGCTCGTTCTTTCTTCGACGTGAGCGACCCTGTCAGCCATCTCGACATATAATGTATTCATTTTCCGCATAGAACTCTGAATTTTTTTCGCCGCCTGCTTAGCTCTCCGGCTCTCAAGTCTAGCCTCGCCCTGCATCTGCTTCAGAGTAGTATAAAGAAGGTCAAGTGAAGTGACCTGTGGCTGATTACAAAGCTCGTCCTGATCCACTTGTAAGTTAGATGCCGCGCCCTCCTGATAAAGATGTGACGTCGCCGAATAGTCCCAACAAAGTTTCCTACTCTCCCCAGCTTCTAGCGGAATAGAAGGATGCTTTGGTTTGGACTTTGACTTTTTTTTATATGAAGCCCTATGAGTAGCAGTTGCCTTCTGAACCGAGGAGCTAACTGCAGAGTCTAAGTCAGAGCTACTGTCCAGACTTCCCTCGCTTGACAAAAAGGAATCTGAATCGTCATTTAATGAGAAAAAGCATTCTCCATCCGGGGTGCCAGGAATTCCTCGATTAGATGGTAATATCTGAGCCTGAGCGATAGCCCCTTTACCAACAGTTGTTGCGGGAATCACCAGAGTCTCTTTCAATAACCCTGCTCCGTTCCGATCAGCATCAGCAGATTGAATAAACGTAGAATCACCGCTTCCACCGCTTAAACATACCATACTATCAGCCAGCCTCGCCTCCCCGCCAGGGTGCTCACCTTCAACCTTGTTCTGCAGACTCAGCGCCTCGGCGCCCAGAGAGGCCACGATCAATTCTTCCTGGATCTCGGAGCCTGCCTGCAACAGTGTATCCAATTGTTGCTTAGCAACAGTACCTTCAACGTTGACTGGTGGAGATCCGTTTCTGTCTCCGTCTCTGTCTTCAGCCCCGACTTGACTCCCAGCCATTTCTGCCGTCTTCACAACGAAGGATTCCTGCAAGGTAGGCTGTCGCAGCTCCTTGGTTGGTCTGCATTTACCCCCATCAGTACCGGGCTTCGCTGCCGCCATTGATTTACGGGCACACCCGCCAAGATCTTTTCCACCGCTCAAGAACGCTGAGCTTACACCGCTGCCGCCGCGTCCTCGCGGATCGTCCGGTTTCTTTGAACCTCTCCGCGACTGCATTCCTCGCTGTGAGCCATGAGCTGCCGGGCAGTCCTTTCCAGCGTCGAGGTCCAGTTGCTCCTTCTGGGCCACGTCATCCTTTGGTTGTTTGGGCCCCCTCGGTGCCATATCCAGCTTGCCTCTAAGCTTGCCTCTGAGCCGCCACAGCCGCTGATACAGTAAGTCTGGCTTAAGTGTTCCCAACGCCACAATAAGCTGTGACACCCAGCGTGGTGAACAGGTTTCCAACGAGAAAGCCGCTATCCAGTAGGGGATCTCAAACATCCCATCAGCATTTCCCGAAGTCAACATACTCGGGGGACCTCGGAAGAGGGAGAGGAAGCTGCGACTCGCTCTGCACTCAGTCAGCGGCCATCTTGCCGTCCAACGGTGTCACTTTCTTACCAGAAGATTCTTGAAGTGGATTAATAACCTTAATCCATATTTGAACTTTACCATCACTGTCTCACCCACACACATATCCTTTCTAGACCTCACTATTAAAATCGAAGGAGGTCACTTGGTCACTACCATGTACACGAAGAGCACTGACCGCAACAGCCTTCTTCATATTAGCAGCCATCACCCTAAATCACTTAAAGAAAACCTACCCTTTGGACAATTCCTTAGGATAAGAAGGAACTGTAGCACGGTGAATGATTATAAATCTGAGTCTGAGACCCTTGCGATGAATTTGACAGCAAGAAACTACCCACCAAAGAGCATTGCACTTGCAAGAAAGCGAGCACGCAATAACAACAGAGAGGCTCTTTTGGAACCTAAAGACGAGAGTGTGTCTGAGACTGAGACGCTCACTTGCGTCACAACCTTCACACCAATTTCCAACAGACTTACTAAGGTGCTACGGAAACACTGGGGTATACTGAATACGGGGTCCTTACACCTAGAACAACCACGATTTGCGTTCAAACGCTTAAGAAATGTAAAAGATATGCTCATTAACACTAGACCCAGACCCAAGAACATCATGAGACAGGGGACACTTTGGCAGTTACCAATAGTCACTGGTCATTACCCTTGCGGTTCCTGTGCGGCGTCTGCCTTCACTTCCATACATAAGACCATTACACTCAATGAGACATTTGTCTGGGAAATGAGAAGCCACACGAATTGCAACATGGCTAATTGCATTTACTTACTCACATGCCCCTGTGATCTCTACTATGTGGGCATGACCACTCGGCCCATCAGACTGCGCATTTCAGAACACCGCAGCAACTTCCGCTGCCGCAAAAATAACACTAAAATGTTCTCCCATTTTCTGGAAAAAACACACTCTCCGGACTCCCTTAAATGGGTAATTCTGTAAACTACACAGAACTCTACTAAAACTAGTCTGTTCACCAAAGAACAAAGATGGATACATCGTTTATCCACATACGACAGAGGTCTCAACGGTGATATCCCCTGGAGCTCCATCCAGATCTAGGTGGACACATGAAGTTTTACATTGGAACACTTAAACGCCTCCTAGTGCCTATTTAAACATCAACGGATGGTATACACACTCTCCTTGATAAAACTCATGTCCTTGTGTCTCAACCATCAGTGCTGTTACCAACTTTTGAACCAGACTAATGAGTGGCATTTCAAATTAACTTTAATTGGCTGCTGCTCGCGAGCAGCTCCCATTTTTGAACTTGACGTTTGACCTGTTTTGTACCCCATTCTTTAAGAGCCTCCACTAGATGACTATCATTAGAGGACTTACCCTAGCGACATACTTTTGATTTACGGACCACATAGAGTTTCCCTACCAGTTCATTCATTTTTTCTCAAACGCTACGGGACTCAGGGAGGACTCAAGTGAAATTACATTCTTATGATTATTTCCATGAACACCGTTTAATAATACTATTGACCAGCCTCCCTCCACAAACGTTCACTTTTGGTTCCTAGTCTACATGCTAATTGCTAACTTTGGTAGATAGACCCAACCCATTCGAATTAATTTATGATTCGTCTCCTATTTGAATATACCCAGAAACTGTTCTAAGATGGCCGCCGCATCAGTCGCACAAGAGATGAGGCACAATCCCTTGCCCCACCCACACCCCTAGTCACGTGACCAGCGCTGTCCATTTAAAGCCGTGGAGGAATCCAAGCCTTCACCTCCCGGGATCCGGCGGACAGGGCAGGTCTACGTTCAAGCACAATGGGCCTTAACCGTAAGTAAGAACACGGGCCATGCCGCGCTGGCACCCCTACTGTTTTTGTTGTTTGCTAAACCTTCCCTAGTATATATTCTATATCGGTCGGTACGCCGACCCAAAGGGACAACAACCGCTAACACCTAGTTAGTTCGTAAGCAAACTTCCATTGATCATGGGGCTCTGACGGTTAGCGTGTCCCATTACTGTTTATTAACTACACTCTAATACAATAGAGTAGCTTTCATTTATTCCCCACCGTAAGCTATACTGGACTCTGGCCAATGCGCCATTTAACAGCAAACACCTCTATTTTGGATAGGGAGGTATACACACCTCCGTGTCTCTGACGCTAGGGGTCCGATTACTGATATTATTCGGTAACATTACGTCCCATATTGGGTAACACTCGGTAAACCTGTTGACACGGTTTCCAGACCTCCGTGTCTCTGACGCTAGCGGTCAGATTACTTACATGAGTTGGCAACATCACATCCCATATTGGGTAACACTCGGTAGACCTTCTAACACGGTCTCCGTTTTGACCTACCCACTGCTGCCAAAAAATCCCTCTGCGGGGAATACCGGCAGCACTCCACTAAAACATGAGCAAACTTTACGATCTATTCTTTCCCTCCTCAAACCAACCCCCCCCAAATAAAACCTTCCCTCTTTTAACCTGCTTTCTTACGAGTCCCTCAGGCTTATACAGGGAATCAAATAAGACTCTATTTACAAGGGCAAATAGAGTAAGAGAGACCATTTACTTGTCGCTTAATTACAGCTACCTCCATCCTTCACATATGAATTGTCTCTCTGCTTAGTCCTACAACTCTAGGAACCAAGAGCTATGCATATCCCACCGGGCACTGTTGATGCCTGGGGATCACACTGATTAGGGTGAGTACCTTACATTGTTTCTGCTGTATCACGGTATTCCATAGGGGCTTATAGTCACACTAGCTCACTATGGAGACCCACCACTTGTTTTTAATGAAATTGTTTTAGTCCTCCAACGTAATAACGTTCACTTCACGTGTGTTTTAGATCATAAGTCAGAGTCACCGTAAGACCGTGCCTATGCTTATATTGTACCACCTCAACCTGAACGATATTTATATGTTTTTGTCTCCCACAACAGGTAGATCCAGGTGCTATAACCATTAGACACTACTATCATGAGTAGAAAACCTACCACACAACTCAGGTGTAGATAGTTATTATTTAGGTCCTGAAGAATCGCGAGGATATTATTCCAGGAGCGAGAAACATGTTGACCCACACTTGGTAAAACAAGGAATCACACTACACAAGACATTACACTCGGGCTAGTGCCTTGTTTTGTACTTTTTTTACTTAGGGTAGGAGACCCCCAGAATAAATACGTGTTTACTTCGGCACTCCCAACCCTATTTTAATTCACTTCACTTCATCTACACGATTCTGCCCCCACACCCGCACTTCACCATACGCCATTCAGATAAAAAGATCTCCGGTAAAGATCCCCTACTACAGGGAGCCCGTCGGGTATTGCACTGCCGACCCGACGAGGAGCAACCCAGATGATGAAGCATGACACCTGCAAGGGTGTGTGAGGACATTACTATCCGATTTATTGATTTCCCACACTGACCCCCTTTCTTGGGGCACCTGGGATTCCTGTCCTCCCTGATTCTGCACTTTTTTACTTGAGAGGAACAGCATAACTTTCTTCTTGTAAAACAAGAGAGAATAACCTCCATCAGACTCTGAAACGTGGCCGGAGTGCCGTAAAGACAAAAGGGGAGTACTTTAAAGTGAAACAATCGAAAGGGTGTAGAAAAAGCTATTTTTTCTAGTGAATCAAGGGACAATGGAATCTGCAAAATACACTTTTGTGAGGTCTATGGTGCTCATAACCCTGGCATCTCCAGTTGTTCAATAAGCTCATCCACCCGAGGCATAGAATAGGCATCGAATTTTGAAATGGCATTTAGTTGGCGGAGGTCTATGCAAAATCTAATACTTCAGTCGAGTTTGGGTACAAGGACCACTGGGGAACACCATGCACTGTGTGATGGTTCTATGATGTCTGCTTCCAACATCGACTTGATTTCCTGTTCAACCGCTTGCCTTCTAGTTGCGGAGATACAATAAGGTTTCAGCTTAACAGGTCGTGAGTGGGTGGTAGTGATATTATGTTCAACCAGGGTCGTTATCCCGGGGTTCCCAGATATGACATCTGAGAAGGAAACACACAGTTGCTGTTGTTGCTGCTCCTCCATTATTTGTTTCCCTATTTGGAGAGGTGTTGTTTTTACTGGGGTTTGTGGCATCAGGGACATTTCCAATGGTTTCGTCTATAGCCGCATGGTGTATTCTTTTTGTTACACACAGTGACACTGGTACGGGATCCTCCCAGGCTTTTAGTAAATTGACGTGGTATATCTGACCCGTCCTGTTCTTATGAGGTACCACTACCCGATACGTGACCGGGGTGACCTTCTCTAATACTTGATAGGGTCCCTGCCAAGTGGCCAAGAGTTTATTCTCGGTTGTAGGTAGGAGCATCAGTACTTTGTCTCCCACCGTAAACTCTATTAACTTAGTGTTTTGTTCATACAACCGTTTTTGTTGTACTTGGGCTTTTTCCATATTGGAATGGGCTTCTTCCCATAGTACTGACAATGTCTCTCTAAGAGAGGCACTATATTGTAACAGTGACTTTTCTTCGTCCTCTTCCTCTGTCCATTGTTCTATAGCCATATCTAGTAGTGTATGAGGTTTCCTTCCATACAATAGTTAAAAGGAAGAGAACCCTGTAGATTTTTGTTCATGTGTCCTGATGACAAACAACACCAGAGGAAGTTGGCGGTCCCAGTCTCTTCCAGTCTTGTCTATGCTTTTTCTCAACATTGTTTTGATGGTTTTGTTATACCTCTCGACTAACCCATCTGTTTGAGGGTGATAAACTGATGTACTTATTGGCTTTATCCCTAACAACCCACATACCTGCTTAATTAATTTAGACATGAACGGTGTACCCTGATCGGTGAGTATCTCATGGGGAAACCCCACACAATAGAAGAAGGTGATCATTGCCTGGGCTATCACTGTGGTGTTAGCCGTGGTTAAAGCGAAGGCTTCCGGCAATCGGGTGGCATAGTCCACCAATACAAGAATGTATTGGTGACCTCTTGCGGATGGAATCAGGGGCCCTACCAGATCCATCCCTACACTCTGGAAGGGAACATCGATGATGGGAAAGGGCTGTAGGGGAGCACGAGGAAGGACAGGTGGATTAACTAGCTGGCATCTAGTACAAGAGGCACAGTACCTAGCTACTTCCTGATATACTCCCGGCTAATAAAACCGATCCAATAGATACCATAGTGTATGTTCCTTCCCATAATGTCTAGTCCCTGTTTGCGTATGGGCCAGGTATAGGGCCTGTTCTTGAAAAGCTTTGGGAAACAACAACTGTTCTTTGACCCGGTTGTTTTCTCGGGATATTCGATATAGAAGACCTTTTTTTATTGAAAAATATGGGCCTAGCTTCTCGGGATGGTCCTCTTCGATCTGCTCCCAGGCATGTTGTAACGTGGAATCGTCTCTCTGGGCTGTACGAAAACTCCTTGTTGGCGCTTGTGTTACATCTGAGGAAGCAAGGACATGAGAGAGTATTTTGCGGTGTGTTAGGTTATACAATGCTCGTTCCTCCCATTTTAGTTTTCACTGTTTTGTTGCTGCATTCCCCTAGCCTTTCTCTACAGAAGGGGGTGCTTTCTCTCCAGCTTAGTAAGGAAGGTGGGGGTTTAAGGGCTTGTAGGTAGTCGTGAAACCTAGGGAGGTTGGTCCCTAAGAGCACTGACTCTGGAAGGGAGGATACTAGTCCGACTTTTCTCAGTTGGGGTTCTCCATCAATTTCTATTAGTACCTCAGCTAGGGGATACAACTTTTTTTCTCCGTGTATGCAGGTAACCTGAATATATTCTCCTTCAACTATCTGGGAATTAGATACTAGGTCTTTAGTGACAACAGTGTGGTGACACCCCTTACAGACGCCCACTGCCATAGATGTAGTCTGGTGGATGCAGACCTTATTCATATGTTGTGGAGTTGCCCTTCCCTCGATGATCACTATCCACTTGGCTGACTGCACTGGGTGAGAGGTGGTGCACACTTAGGACACATGCCTCCTGTGACTCTTCCGCAGATAAAAAACGCAGAAAGTAACCTCCAGATGAATAGACCTGGGGTTGCTCACAGCGAATATCTTTATCACCGAGCAGTGGAAGAGCTCAGATCCTCCTCCTGTCATGACGTGATCCCGCTCGCTAGCGGTCCGGGTGCACGCCCTACACCGTGAAGACACTTTCGGGTTCTCCTAGATCCCAAAGTGGACGGCTGGGATGTCATACTGTAGGACTTTCGGAGTGGCTAGCATCCAGGCGAAGTGCTCCAGGCCCCCACAGATGACATAGACATAGTAGCAGCAGTGATGCACTACTGCGTACAGTGCAGATATTAGGTGGATGGGCTATCAATTGGCTCTCCTTTACCCCCCTCATGCACAATCAAGAAGTCTGAATCTCACTATACATCACTGATGCTACTAACGAGTAGCATTTGCAGGCATCGGGGAATCGTTGAGGAGCGATTGAGACCTGAGATGAGCAGCAGTTCATGTTGTTTTTACTTTAACCCTGGTTTCCCCCTCATCCCCCCCACATGTTATACTGTTCCGTACATACCACTGAAGCCAGTTACAACAACCAATTATTAGATATCAAAGGGTATATTTTTATAGATCTACTTTTACCGAAGTTCACAGAGATATGATTTGCCATATCTACCGCCAGAAAGATCTCAAACATCCCATTTTCCAGCACTTGGTGTCTTGAAAGCTGCATTAATATGGCTTGTGCACTCTGTGATTTAAACAAGGGTTTCAACAGTCATAATTCCTTCTGAAGCTTTGACATCTCAAAAGTCATAGCTGGGAAGACCTGAAAATTGAAGCACTCTCTAAACTTTAAAGACCACTGCTTAATCGCTTGTGACAGAACTTTTCTCAGATTCTGAAGTTTCCTAAGTTCACTAATACTGTACAAAGACGTGTAGCATTTGCAAATTTCATGAATGGGACACAGTGCACCCTCATGGTTCCAAGGCCATCTTAGAACACTGCAAGGATATGGGTCCTAATTAAGCTTTCTATGACTTCTGTTGGTGAGGATGCCATCTCTTTCTTTCAGTTATTCCCACAAATCTCAAACACTGACTCCTTAATCGATTCTCCTGATCCTCCAACTGTGATTTAATTAGCTTAACCTCCTTAGCCTGAGATGTATTCACAGTTTTAAGCTCACCCTAAGTGTCCTCTAGAACAAACATGTGTTTTTATTTTCTACAACTGAGTTGAGTAAGTGTTTGTTTTCCTCACAATTACCTCCATGTTACTAATCAGGGAAGATGTCTTAGAGCTTTGGTTTTGTTTCATCTCCTGTTTCTTCCCCAGTATGGTGGTTAACAATGCCTTAGTTTTAATACGGGAATTTATTGCCTATATTGGTGAAAGCCAAAGTTTCAGTTGGGTAGATTGGGTCAACTTGCCCCCCCCCCATTGCCTTGGCCAGGCCTGACATTGAGGTAGGAGCATGAATTGCTTATGGTAATTGATGTAGTGGAGACGCTTGTGACGATTGAAGCACAAACTGAAACACCGCAGTGACTGAGTTGCTAGGAGTGGCTGGACCCTTATATGTCATAGTGATGTCATGTCTGGGCTGGGTATTAACACTCCTAGCCTCAGCCCTCCGCTTCAACTCTAATCACTGTGAGAGGAAAGATGCTCCAGTGTTTCTCACCTCACCTCACAACCTCATTCTGACTGAGGTCTGCTATCCCCTTGTCTACGAGAGCACTGCCCATGCTGCATATACCGGTTTCCTTATTGCAGCCTACTGGTGCACCCTTAGTGCCCTGTTACTAAAGGCAGATTATGTTAAGTTATATTATGTTATAGAAATGTATTGAGTCAGTGCAAACAATTGCCTGGAGGTGTCAAGGTGCTAGCTCTGTGTGAGAAAAAGATGGGAGCCCTAGTGATTCAGCTTGTCAGAGGTATAGTCTTATGAAAAGAGATAGTTCCTACTACTTTATCTTAGCAAACAGCCAGGTCTTTAATGCTTCCTAAACATGGGCAGGTTGAGATATTCCTACTGTTGGGGAGAAGTAGATTCTATTCATTAGCTTTAGTATTAACAAACCCTCTATTTCCCCAATTAGTACGTTTGAACCTCCGGGCTTCCAGTTTCTGGGTGCCTGAGGACCACAGATTTCTTCCTGGATAATACCATTTAAAATTGTTTTGTTTCAAAAACTCTGGGCCCACTCCATGAAGAGCCTTATGAGAAAGGCAGAGAGCTTTAAACCTAATTAGCTGCCTAACCGTCAGCCAGTGAAGATGTTTGATTTGCGTTTGGGAATCCTTGTCAACTGTCTGGCAGCAGCATTTTTTGAGACTGGAAGTTTGTTTATGTGTTTGTGGAGCAGATTAATTAATAACCTGCTGGTGCAGGGATCCCCACTTCGCCATGGGTTCTTATCAAGTAAGGAGCAATCAACAGTGGAGCGAAGTACAAACCATAGGTAATTTATTAAGCATTCAGAATGAGTCTCCATCCAACGAGTACCATGGAGTTACTCAAGGAAAGGAGCACACTTGAACAATGGCTACATGGGTTTTTATAGGGAAGATCACAAACTAGGAACGCTCAGAGGTAAATAGGACTTTGGAAAGAACACACAAATGAGCTAAGGCAAGAATCTGACAGCCTCGGTGTCTTGTGCAATTTCTACGTTTTAAGGCTGAACAACAAAATGTGCTATTCTGAGTAGACTTTACTTAAGGATTAACTATTGCCTGAAAACCTTCGAGCAAGCTGACTCTGCATGTTTACGTAGCCTACAATGTCTCAACTTTAGCTTCGTGACCTAATGTTTATGCAGGTAGCGTCAGGGACAGAATCAGGCTGAAAACAGATCAAAGGTGAGTATGAATGAAGCACAGCTAAATTAAGAAAATGAGAGATTCAGATTTTAAGGTTTCACAGTCCTTCCTTTTCAACTATGCTGAATCCATAAGGAAGGTACATATATCAATTTTCATTATTTCATCAATTTCAAGTTGTACCATCATTTCTCTACTTAATTCATGAACATTAATTGGGGAAGGCTTGATACTGTTACAGGTAGCTATATAAGCTGTACATGTCACAGGGGCATGCTGTATGCAGCAACAGCAAGTGAGAAAGATGGCTCCTATAATCACTATTCCCTTTAATTATGTCCGACCCCAAGCAGAAACAATACCTCAAAACCATTCTGACCAAATCCATGTTCCTTTTTCCAGGTTAATTCTGCAGTTATTTGATTAAGCTTTTGTGTGGCTCAATTAACATTAAGGACGTTTTATGTATTTGACAGTGTGAATCCTTAAGAGAGGACAAGGTGAAGTGATAATGTTCAGATGCGGTAGAAGTAGGAGGCACTAGGCTATGAACAGGGTTATATGCTTTAAGCCTCAAAAATAGACCCAAAGAAAAATACTAACACTAACAATAGAAAACATACAAATATCCCAATTATTCTCTTTCTAATCCAAAACTGTCGGCTTTTAGCGGGGGCATTCGGGGCAAGTACTTCTATTTCTCCTAATAGGTCAAAAACACCTTCCTAAAGGGCCTTAATGACCGACAACTCTACCTATTTCAACATAATCTATACACAAATACCTATTTCAGAAGAACACCTAACACTATTCCCTATCCTGATCTTTTATATCCAACCTGTATGTTTCTTAACCTTCCGTCCTCTTACTGTAGTATTTGTTGTTTGATTGCCAAGGTAACAAAGAGTAGCGTAACGATCAGCCAGAAACAGAGCAATGTAGTCTCAATTCTCCCAAAATTTCCTCACTACACTATCAGAGAGCATTAAGTCCCAAGTGTCTTTTGCTTCAAAGCCTCACTTGCAAGCTTATGTACTGGTCCGGACGTTGGCGGTCTTGACCACCGGCATGGGCTTCCATCTCTCCAGAGACAGTTTCTTCAATCAAAGTCTATAGTTCTTTTCAGCCCTTGGCCACACTTTGTATCAGGGCTGAACAATGTCAGGATGTTCAAACAGAATCTGTTTATCTGGGTCAGGCATGATGGCAGCAAGTTATTATTCCAATGACACCACTTCACCATGTTTTAAAAGATCAGCATCTCCAAAAGGCACTTGCTGAGAGATCTGATCATATTCAGGTATTCCTCTTGTTATCCACTGATCATATGGCAAAGGGAGTGGCGCTTACTTTCTCCATATCACTGGCATGGAGCTGGTGTCTGTGCCCTGTGCGCTTAACAGCAGTCTGGGTGCACTGGCCTCTGAAACTGTTGGATAAAGACACCGTCTCTAGGCCTCAGCTTGTGACCTGGACCTTTAAGACTGGGAGAGAGACTCGCCTTCACCTGTGAATGGATCAAATGCAGATCTTTAGTCAACACAGTAATCAACAAGAATGGTAAATTCAATGTCAGATTGTCCTTGATCTTGGTACACCCTATTCATTTGCTGGCCTCCCCATAACCACCTCAACTGGTTGCAAGACCTTCAAAGGGCAGATCTGGGGGTGCAAAATATCCTGTTGAAACGGGGTACCTTTTCCTGTGCTATAAGTATGGCACATCATGCACTTCTTGACATAGAACTCTGCCACCCTGGGAATCAGATTATTGAACCATACATGATCTGACATGGCCACTATTCCTTTAGCACTGATATGGGCTGAACTGTGGGCCATGGTAACAATAACATTCACATAATAATTTGGAAGCATTCATCTTTGCTTTCCAGACAGATCAATCCAATATACTGTTGCATTCTGGCACCTATATTTTTTTACATTGTTCCTTCTGTTCCTCCGTAGCTTCTTCCTATACTTCCCTAATGAAATCTAGAGTTTGATTAAACATAGTCATTTCTGGTGTCCATCTAACTGTCCCTACAATATACATTAAACTATACTCTAAATAGGCTGATCGTTTAGCTGTTTCATTGGCAAAAGTATTTCCCTGTATTACCTCATCTATAATTTTCTTATGGACAAAATATTTAACAATAGCAGCTCTGGGAGGAGCCTAGCGCTTGACCAAGATGGCCGCGTGAGCTTAGAGCTCCCGAGACCCTCGCGCCCTCCGTCGACTATCCTGACTCAAATCCTGATGGTATGCATGGCACCGTGTTGCTGAGTTGTCAGGGAGGCGATTGATGCTACCCGCGACCGGATCGCCCACCGGGAACCGGACTTATGACTGGCGAAAGATTGCGGCCTAACTCCCGGAGATGCCAGGGGCTAGAGTTGGCAGGATGCCCGACTCCTAGTTGATCAACAACGGCCTGGTGAGGTGTGAACTACCGGACGGAGGCCCTCGCTCTTTCACTTTCGGTTTCGTTCCCTTTGTCTGCCCGGACACTGTAGTGCTCTGGGTGGTTCTATAACCCCAGGGACGCTCGGTGGGCTATTTTGGAAGAACAAGGCGGACCTGCTCACTCCTTATACCTCTCTCTGAGAGGGGACGGTCCTCACTGCATTGGACTGCTTGGAGTCCATTATGTCGGGCAAGGCAGAAGGAGATAGGCTGAAGACTAAGTCCACCAGGCGGGGAACGTACTCCCAAGTCAATAGTATGGACCGCTACGCCCTCCCGAAGACATCGCCGAGTGGATCGAGCCAGGCGCCGGATGCCCAGAAGGAGGACTCGCCTGGGACCCCGGAGCTCTCCCTGCAGGATGTCATGGGCGCGCTTGATGGGATGCAGACCTCGATGGGAAGGCAATTCGAGGCCCTAGCGCATAAGGTGGATGCCATCCTGGTGGATGTCAACTTGATCCGCTCGGACCTGGGCAAGACAAACGAGCGCGTTAAGGACCTGGACCACAAGACCACGGGCCTCACTGATGAGGTCGCGGACCTGCAGAACGAGGTCCGGAAGCTGAGGGCCGAGAGTGACCTCGCCGCCCGCCAGCTGGAGGACTTCGAGAGCCGGTCCAGGCGCAACAACGTGCGCGTAATCGGGGTCCCGGAGTCCTCGGATGAGGCTTCGGCGGACCTGCTTGTGGAAGATTTGGTCCTCAATCATCTGAAGCCTAAGGGCCTTGGGAAGTTTTTTGCGGTGGAAAGGGCCCATAGGGTGCCGGGCGGACGGCCCAAGGCGGGTGCCCCGCCGCGGCCGATTGTCGCCCGGCTCTTTCATTTCCGAGATCGGGACGCTATCCTGCAAGCTTCGAGGGTGACGGGCCCAGTCCCCTTCCAGAATGCGTTGGTGAATTTTTACCCGGACTTTACCCAGCAGGTGCAGAGACAGCGACAGAGTTTCCTGGGGGTGAAGCGAAGGCTTCTGGAGCGGGACCTAAAGTATGCCATGCTTTTCCCCGCCAGACTACGGGTGGTGCATGAAGATCTGACATTCTTTTTTGACTCTCCTGTTATGGCCGATGAATGGCTGGACGCTTTGCCCCGGCGACGGACCGGGGACGACACAGCTGAGCATGGAGACAGTGGCCGGGATGGACAGGGCTGATAACTCAAAGCCGGCCTGACTTGATTTGACCATATTTGTAGATTTGAATAGAGTGCAGTAACTGTGGAGGGTTGCGGGAGGACGAGGGGTGCTCTTTTCCTCCCTTGGGGTACTTTTTGTAGATTTTTGTTTTTGTAGGGCGACAGGCACACTGCAAGTTGGGGGGGCTTTTTAAGCTGCAGCAGGGGTGCAGGGTGGGGGGAGTTATGGGGAGTTTGAGTTTGTTGTTGGGGGGTTTATTTCTGCAAGGCATGATGATTATCCTCAGGGCTGTTCCATGGTGGCGCCTCGGGTGTGGGGTGGGCCTCTTTCCGTTTGAGGATGGGGGGTAGAGGCCTAAGTGTTATAAGCTGGAATGTTAATGGTTTGGGGGATCGCATTAAGAGGGGGATTGTTTTGCAATTTCTGAAACGCTCAATGCCAGACGTTGTACTGCTGCAGGAGACGCACCTCATAGGCAATACGTGCTATGCCCTGAATAGGAAGGGGTATAAATTCATTGCACACTCGGGATTCTCTTCTGGGTCCAGGGGGGTGGGCATCCTCGTTAGAGCATCGCTGCCTTTTGAGGTGGACTCCACCATTGTTGACGATAGGGGGAGGTTTGTGGCGGTGGCGGGGCGGTGGGAAGGAAAGACTTTGGTTTTGGTTTCGGTTTATGTCCCGCCGGCCCTGCAGGCCGCCACATTTGCTGAATTGGGCAGGGCTTTGCTGACTCTCCCGGGGGGCATGCTGGTAGTGGGAGGGGATTTCAACGCTGTGGGTTCCGGACTGCTGGATAGATACCCGCCCAGGGACACAGGGGGGGCTCAGAAATGGCTTCCAGACCTCCTAGACACGTTTGGCCTGATAGACTGCTGGAGGCTCCGGCACCCCACACAGAGTCAATACACGTTTCACTCCGGGGCGCATGGTAGCCTCTCCAGGATTGACTACCTGCTCACTTTGGCCGCACATGCCTCGTTGATATCCGAGGCGAGGCACATGGCACGTGGTATCTCTGATCACTCGCCAGTGTGGATCCGGCTGGATCTCGGTCGGGAGGGAGGAGGGAGAGTGGCCCCCATTAACCCTTGGTATTTCCGAGACCCCAAGATGCGCAGCGCCCTGGTAAAGAAGGTAGATAATTACTTTAAGGACAATCTGGGATCCGTGGACTCGGCGATCTCGCTGTGGGAAGCTTTTAAGACCGTGCTTCGGGGGGAGGCCCTCTCCCTGGTGGTGACTGCCAAGAATCGGAGGGATTGCGAAGTGCGGCAAGTAGAGGAGGAGATTGCGGCCCTTGAAGGGGATATGGAGGAGGAGGTCACAGAGTCCTCATTGCATGAGCTTTGCTTGAAGCAGGCGGAGTATAGGGACCTGGCGACGGACGCCGCCAAGACCCTCAGCAGGGAACAACAGGGCCGTCTGTATGATGTTGGAGATAAGGCAGGGAAACTCCTGGCGTGGCTGGACAGGAAGGAACGGGTCAATAGAGTGGTGCCAGAGTTGATTGGAGAGGGGGGAGAGGTGATTGTGGAACCTGAAGGGATTGTGGAGTGTTTCGCGGAGTATTTTCATAGGGTTTATTCCTCTGTGTCGGACAGGCCGCCCGAGGACTCGTCTGATCTCCTTCGTGATATCGAGTTGCCCTGCCTCTCTGACATAGATAGGGATGATTTGGATGGCGACATCACGGTTGACGAGGTGGCGGGGGCGATTCGCGCGTTGAATTCGGGTAAGGCCTCTGGACCGAACGGACTGCCGATCGATCTGTACAAACTGTTCCCGGATAGGGTCGCCCCTCACCTGCGCGCAATGTTCTTGGAGGCGCGGGGAGATGGGATCCTTCCGTTGGATCAGCGACTGGCGTCGATCGTGGTCATACACAAAGAGGGTAAGCCCCGAGATAGATGCGCCTCCTATCGGCCCATTTCACTCCTCAACGCTGAGCCGAAAATTCTGGCCAAACTCCTGGCAACCCGTCTGATTAGAGTACTTGGCGATCTGGTCCACCCGGATCAATCTGGCTTTATCCCGCACCGAAACACAGCATTGAACCTTAGGCGTCTTCATGGCGTCATCGCCAGGGCGGGCACGCTGCGTGAACCGGCTGTTGTGGCATCTCTCGATGCCACGATGGCCTTTGACACGGTGGAGTGGGCATATTTATGGGCCGTGCTGGCCAAGTTTGGTTTCGGTCGCGGGTTTGTGAGTTGGGTCCGGTTGCTGTACGAGGGGCCACTAGCGAATGTTGTGGTGAATGGTCGGGCATCTGCTCCGTTTCAGCTTGGAAGGGGTACTCGGCAGGGCTGCCCCCTGTCGCCTCTGTTGTTCGCCCTCGCCCTTGAACCGTTGGCTGCGTGGATACGTTGGCACCCGGGTATACGGGGCCTTCGGTGGTCGCCTGATCACGAGGACCGTATTTCACTTTATGCCGATGATATCCTGCTGTATCTTGCCTCACCTAAGAAGTCACTTATAGTGGTCTGTGACGTACTCGCATCATTCGGTAGGAACTCGGGGCTTGTGATTAATTGGGGCAAATCGTACTTGTACGTTCTTAGTGGCGAGGTCCCACCGATCCCTAGAACATGTTCGATACAGGTTGCCCAGCAAGGTTTTGTGTATTTGGGGATTTTTATATCCATGGATCCTGCTGTGCGCTATGAGAGGAACCTGCTCCCCCCCTTGGCACGCTTGAGGCGAGATGTTGAGGGTTGGCGGAGGCTGCCGCTCTCCCTTGTTGGGCGTGCGGCCCTGTTCAAAATGATGTCTCTTCCCCGCTTCCTCTACGCCCTCCAGAACACCTTGGACTGGGTACCGGCTAAATACTTTCGGGAGGTCGAAGGCCTCCAAAGGACGTTGCTGTGGGATGGGCGGCCGCGAATAGCTATTTCAAAGTTGACGCTCCCATGGTACGATGGGGGCATTGCGCTCCCAGACATCCGACGGTACTACTGGGCCACGCAGTTGAGCGCGATCAACCATGGGTTTTACGGCCCTGCCCTCAGCCCTGGGTATGCCATGGATAGGTGGCTGCTGCGCGGCGGCAACTACTACAGGGCGTTGTATTCGCGGTCCCTAGACTCGTCCCTCACGGGGCCCACAGGTGTGGCGGTGCGCGTATGGAAGATGGCGACCGACTCGCTGGGCTGGAAGGACAGGCTAACCCTCGCTACCCCATTGTTTGAATCGGAACGGTTGGGAAGACTCTGGCATACGAAGGGCTTTGATAAGTGGGATCTGATAGGGATATCCAAGGTGGGGGATGTGCTGCATAAGGGGAGGGTGAAGTCTTTCGAGGAGTTGCAGACTGAGTTTGAGCTAGGGCCTTCAGAGTATTTTAGGTATATCCAGCTGCGTCACGCCCTCCGATCAGTCCTAGTGGAGGGTGAGAAGGTGCCGGAGTCCTCTCCCCTTGAGGACCGAGTCCTTGATGGTCATATGCCCGAGAGCACGATTTCGCTCATATATAAGAAGTTGATAAACGTCCGGGCAGACTTGCTATTGGGGCTGAGAGAACAGTGGACCAGGGATGGCCTCGAGTTGGATAATGAGGACTGGCAGTCAGCGGTTTCTTCGCCTAAGGAGGTTGCGATCCCGTCGCGTCTGAGGCTGGTGCAGCTCAAAATACTGCACCGGGTGTATGTTACGGGGCCACGGCTGGTCCACATGGGATTCTCGGAGGATGGCCTGTGCAGAAGGGGATGTGGTATGGTGGGTACTTTCCTGCACATCATTTGGGAATGTGGGGTCATTGTGGAGTTCTGGAGGAGAGTCCATGCAGTTATGGGGGAGGTGACGGGCATTGTGGTACAGCCGGAGGCGCGGTGTTGCCTCCTGAACGTTTGGGGGCCCACTGATCTCGATGAGGCACAGACCCAATGGGTGACTCTGGGTAACATGGTGGCTAAGAGGGATATCGCGCGATTATGGGGCTCCTCGGGTCCCCCTACACTGACCGCGTGGAAGGAGAACATGGATTGGAGCATGTTTAGGGAGAAGATGGTCTACTGCTCTAGAGGTCGCCCCCGGAAGTGGCACGCCATCTGGGGGCGGTGGAACCAATATAGGGGGGGAATATGTCTTGCCCCGGATCTGGAACCTCCCGAGGAACAGCTTTCCCCCTGACCTACCTTCCAGCACAGTTTGGTTTAGGTACCCGTTCTGAGCCTATGCTGTTCCCCTTCTTCCTCCGCACACAGTCTTATAATTAGTAGATGAGTGGGGTCCTGCCTCCCCTGGGGGCTTTCGCCATGGGATTTCAATGTTCTGCCTTGCTGGGGTTTGTTGTGTGTTTTTTCTGTGTTTATTTAAAATTGGACCTTTGCATTACTCTTCGTACTGTATCCGGGACGCATTACTGTATCTAACTTGCAATGCTGCCGAACCTTCGGGCTGTCGGCTGAATAGCTGTGTCCTGAATTTCGAAATAAAGGTTTAAAAAAAAAAAAAAAAAAAAAAAAAAAACAATAGCAGCTCTTTTTGGTAACATCCAGGTATCCAGTATCTTTACTGTTCATTCCTCATACTGTATCTTATCACCATGCAAAATAAAATAAAACCTCTTTTTTTTTTTTCCTTTTCAAAGTCATCCGAATGAGGGGGCAACTCCAAGGGTATATATATTGATATTTACAGTCAAATCTTTACTTAATTCACAAGCTCTAGTCAAAGCTGTCAGCTTCACAGATTGCGTTGACATTTGTTGTATTTTACATAACTCAACTACAGATTTCAAGGGAGTAACTATATAAGCCGCTGTACTAGAGCCATCAGGTAGTTTGTAACATGTACCATCCACGGACAGTTCCCCTGGTGGATCAGATATAGGGGTATCTGTCAGGTCTACCTGTCCCTTAGTCTCCTTCTCAGTAATAAAATAGGCAATCCTCATTTTGTTGGGACTCCAAGAGGGTTAGTACAGTGGGTGGATTCAAAATGTTACAGCACTTCAGAGTGATGTTTTGGAGCAAAAAGTATCAACTCATACCCTGTTAATATCGCACTGGTCAGGTGCTGGGTCTGAATAATGTTTTAGATATCCACTAAATGTGGTACTATGACAGCTTCACACTGATTAGTCCAAAGAAAACAGCATGCATACGTGCTTTAATGTTAAGGCAAGCAGGGGGTTTGCAATGTATGAAAAATGTGGTAATAAACGCATAGATTTTAGATTGAGTCAGTGGTTTCTGGAAGTTCTGCACCAATTATATCCTATGTTGGTGTATCGTCTCACCCCCCCCTTTGACACGAGAGACCTAAATAGGTAATCTTCTGTTGATAATACTGTTATAGAAAAAGAGATACTTTATGTCCCAAGGATACTAAGTGATGCAATAATTTCACTGTAACTTGTTTCAAACCTTCTGCTGTATTGCTATGTCTCCAACGAGTAGCTTACCAGTGTACGGTCCAACCTGTATTTTAAAAAATAGAACTCTGGCATTCAAAACAACATCTCTTTTGTATTTTCACACTCATAAACTGATGCCTACAGAGAAAATAGGTAACATTTTAAAAAGGTGTTTAAAACTATTATTTCAGTTGGAGATGTTTATTACTCATTTTTATACCTTGGTGCAAGGGGTATTGTAGCTATGGTTTGCATGCACTACACATGCAGCTCTTCAGTTTAAATTGTCAAAGCCTTGCTTTTTTTTCATTACTGCTGAAAACCCTGCTTAATGCACCAATATGATCACTGCTGATACTCTTGGATGGGGTGCTAATTTTACATTACAAGTAACTTTTGTCAGAGAAAATGTTGGAGACCCTTGTACTAACATTCAGTTGTTGTGAAATAGGGCTTTGAACGGGGATGTCAGAAAATCCCATAGGTGTATTAACTTTACCTGAGAAACAACAGGATATTGAGGGACTGCTATCTTGTTACTTTTTTCTCAAATCAATCACAAATTAATAAACTTTTATCCTGTATTTCATCCCCCTTTTAAGGACAGGAAGAATAGGGCTATTACATACATTAGAGGAAACTTCCTCAATGCGAGTAAAGAAATCAGGGACGGCCTCTCCCTGTTTCTGTTTACAAGCAGTAAGGAGTGCCCAATCTATTTTCCTAGCTGGAACCATCATTTTTATATAAGTAAGTATGTTAGCATGGTAGTTTCAGAATGAGCTGACTAGGTTTCTGACCAAGTTTCCTATCTCTATCAGCTGCTATAATGGTAGTCCAATCTCCTCCCAAATCAACAGCATGATCCTGTTTCCGGGTAAGTCGCCACATATCTGGTGGCAGGATCATACCAAAATAAAAATATCGATATCCGCTAAAGTCATGATACAGGAATCAATGGCTGCCTATACATGATCATAAAATCCCCTAGGATTTTTCCTTATGTCTGGTAAAGAGGCTTTTAAAGTAAGTACATCCATCCTTTTCCAGGGCGTATATATCCAATTGTATAAAAAATGGGCTCTAGTATTAGGACTATTTGGATCATAATTATCCTCATTCCCTCTTCTAGGAATGAACTGTGGCGCAGCTTCCCTCATAGGTCTTTATTCAAGGAGAGGAAAAGAGTTCATTAAATTATCCAATTATCATTGCATTAGCATTATTAATTCTATCTACAGGGAAGGCCCCTATCTGACACTGTCTATTAATTGCTCTAACATCATCCGGGCCATTTCGCCCTGTAGTCATCTCCCATTGAACCATAAGTTGATGAGAGAGCTTATTTATAAGACAAATAAGCTCACCTTCAGAAAATCCTGAATCTGGTTTATCATGTCTTCTACTTCTATTTCTAAATCACTTAACCAATTTAATATCATCAATCTTATCGCATCCTGATGAAACTGAGGTACAGTAGAGCAAAGAACAGATGCAGAAAGTACAGAATCATTAGACATTTGAAGTGCAGTGGCCTGAGGTGGAGGTGCAGAGGCTTGGGATGGGGGTGCAGTGGCTTGGGTTGGGGGTGTAGTGACCTGAGTTGGAGAGGGTAAAGAGTGAACCGGTACTGGTTGAAAAATAAGGGGCTGAACAACCGCAGGCAAAGGAGGTGGAACCGGGGGTACAAGGGGAACAACTTTCAATGGTGCAGGGGGAAGAGGTGTTAACGATACATATGGGGGTGGGGGTCGTTCTATCAACAACCTATCAATATCTGAATCCACATCTTCTTGGTGGACCTGAACTGCTACAGTTGGTCTAACTATATATTCCTTAGATATTAATAATCTATGCTCACTATCTAAACATTACTTTTTCTCCTGAACTTCCTTATCTTTCAATTCCTTATACTTCTGATACTCTGTTTTCCTTTTCTGTTTCCTTTGTACCTCCTCTACCTTGAGCTGCCGCTCCCTCACTTCTTTTCTCTACATACGCAAACTGTCAAACATAGCTGGCCTACCTTTCTTTAAAAACGATTGATTCTCTAAATACTCAAGTTTGTGAGGGTCCATGGTTCTCTCTAATGGCCATTGTAACTGGGGATCCCCTTTTGTATATTTGTTCCAAAATGCATTTATACATGATGGAACAAATACCATATTTGATGTACATCTCAAAATTTGGCATACCTTCTGGTGGCGCCGGCTAACTTGCTTCCAAAATGTTCTGCTTATCGCAGCAGCAACAACAAAAATTCCACAGAGTGCTAATCACAGGCATGTTATATAAGATTTAAAAAAAACTTATAAACAGAGATAAATAAAAAGTATTCTCATATTACCTGTAAGAAAAAATGTTAGCAAAAACAAATAGCAAGTTCCAAAACAGAGTCTAAGTTTCAAAATACCAAACAGATCCAAGGTTTCAAAATTCCAAACAGATTCCGAACGGAGTACCAATTCCGAACGGATTACCAAACAAATACCAAGTCAAGACGAATATCAAGTCAAGCAAATACCAAACAAATCCTAACGAAATGAACAAATGAACCGGTTCAATACAGATTTACCTCATTCGTAGTCTTCACCCCCACCTGTCGATCCTACCTGCTCCAAAGAAAATCACCAACCGAAGGCCCCAGTCAAGGCTAGCAGCCGCCAGGAAGATCAGAGTTGGAGAGCAGAAAAATCACCTTGAACCACGAGCAACACTAATCTCATCAGGTGGGGCGCTTCACCAGCGAAGTTCGTCTTACCAACCTGATCTCCTGCCCTGGTCCGACTGCAAGTGCTTGAACAAGCCCTACGTTGGGCGCCAATTTGTGGAGCAGATAAATTAATAACCTGCTGGTGCAGGGATCACCACTTCGCCACGGGTTCTTATCAAGTAAGGAGGAATCAACAGTGGAGTGAAGTACAAACCATAAGTAATTTATTAAGCATTCAGAATGAGTCTCCATCCAACGAGTACCATGGAGTTACTCAAGGAAAGGAGCACACTTGAACAATGGCTACATGGGTTTTTATAGGGAAGATCACAAACAAGGAACGCCCAGAGGTAAATAGAACTTTGGAAAGAACACACAAATGAGCTAAGGCAAGAATCTGACAGCCTCGGTGCCTTGTGTAATTTCTACGTTTTAAGGCTGAACAACAAAATGTGGTATTCTGAGTAGACTTTACTTAAGGATTAACTATTGCCTGAAAACCTTCGAGCAAGCTGACTCTGCATGTTTACGCAGCCTACAATGTCTCAACTTTAGCTTCGTGACCTAATGTTTATGCAGGTAGCATCAGGGACAGAATCAGGCTGAAAACAGATCAAAGGTGAGTATGAATGAAGCACAGCTAAATTAAGAAAATGAGAGATTCAGATTTTAAGGTTTCACATGTTGATGCTGCATATTAAGGTGCATGTCATTACAATAGTTTATTTTGGCCATGACTAATGCCAGGATCCCCGTCTTTTGGGAGTGGAGGAGGTGACTGCTTTGACCTGCGGCCCAAAGGTCAGTTTCCTTTCCATTACCTCTCCCAGATTCCTGACTTTTCTCACTGGGGTGGGCAGAGCCCCAAATTCCATTGGCCCCCAGGACAGAGCTCAGAGGGAGCTCAGAGGGAAGGATTGTTTCCAAACAAAGTGACCTCTGTCTTATCTGAATTAAGCTTCATACAGTTTAGGTTCATCCATTTACCAATTGCTGCCAAATAACTGTGAGAATTGGCACCTGCTGAATTAATAGGGGATGACATTGCAACCACAATTTGGGTCTCATTGGTATATGAGGGAAGAGCCAGCACAAATGATCGTATTAATATGGCCAAAGGTTTAACATTGACATTGAACAAGGTTGGGCTGAATGCTGATCCCTGCAGAACCCCAGATGGCAGACTAAACATTTTTGACAAAAAAGGATACATTGCCACAAAATATTTCCTATCAGAAAGGACGGATTTTAACAATTTCAGGGCTGCCCCCTCGATACCGTCCTCCTGGAGACGGTCGACCAAGAACTTGTGGTCTACCGTGTCAACGGCTGCCAATAAGTTGAGGAGGACAAGCACTGTGCTGCCACCATCATCAACTATTGCTCTGATCTCTTCAGTAGATTTGATCAAGGCTGTTTCAGTACTAGGACTACTTCTGACACTAAATTGTGTAGTATCTAGCAGCAGGTTGTCAAATAGAAATTGGGCAATTTGCTAGTTCATCACCATTTCTATTACCTTAGCAGGGAGGTGTTGGGGGGAAAAGGGTCGATAGTTGTTTGGGTCTTTGGGATTTAGATGTGACTTTTTCAGTAAGGGGTAGATGGTTCCTTCCAAAGGATGGGAAAGTGACCTGATTCCAGCATGGAATTGAAAATTGTGGTCAGGCTGATTGCCACAGTAGCAGTGGCCAGATTAATGATTCTCGGAGGACAGTGGTCCATAGGTGAGCCTGATTTGGTGGATGCCACAATGGTAGAGACTTGCTGAATCAAGAGAAGAGAAGTTGGTCAATTTTTGCCAGTCCTCAGGTGGAGTTGATTGGGGTCCCTCTCCCAAATTGTTAGCCACCTTTTGGTCAAACTTGTTAAATATCTAGACAACTTTGTCCATGAAAAAGTCAGCCAAAGTCTCAGAAAGCTTGGCTAATATTTATTTGATCGTGCCTGGGGGCAGAGACTAGATTGGAAACTACTTGAAAGAGCTCTTTCTGCGAGTTTTTAGCTGTTGGTTTTTTATGAGTATTATGGGTGCCATTTTCCCCAATCATAAGTGCTTTATATTCATTCAGACAGGCCTTGTATTTCTCTTTTTCTATTATATTGCGATTTGTTCTCCACCGTCTCACTTGCCTTTGGCATGCTTGCTTCTGGAGCTTTATAATTTCAGTGAACCATAGGGAAGAGGGCAAGTTTAGAGTTTTCAAAGGCACAGAGATTGATATGGCTGAATGGATCGATTCTGTATATTTGACAGAGGAGTCATCCAGGTTTTCCAAGAAAGGGGGCATTGTGTGTATTAGGGTTTTATAAAGCTGACTCTGCATGTTTACGCAGCCTACAATGTCTCAACTTTAGCTTCGTGACCTAATGTTTATGCAGGTAGCATCAGGGACAGAATCAGGCTGAAAACAGATCAAAGGTGAGTATGAATGAAGCACAGCTAAATTAAGAAAATGAGAGATTCAGATTTTAAGGTTTCACATGTTGATGCTGCATATTAAGGTACATGTCATTACAATAGTTTATTTTGGCCATGACTAATGCCAGGATCCCCGTCTTTTGGGAGTGGAGGAGGTGACTGCTTTGACCTGCGGCCCAAAGGTCAGTTTCCTTTCCATTACCTCTCCCAGATTCCTGACTTTTCTCACTGGGGTGGGCAGAGCCCCAAATTCCATTGGCCCCCAGGACGGAGCTCAGAGGGAGCTCAGAGGGAAGGATTGTTTCCAAACAAAGTGACCTCTGTCTTATCTGAATTAAGCTTCATACAGTTTAGGTTCATCCATTTACCAATTGCTGCCAAATAACTGTGAGAATTGGCACCTGCGGAATTATTAGGGGATGACATTGCAACCACAATTTGGGTCTCATTGGTATATGAGGGAAGAGCCAGCACAAATGATCTTATTAATATGGCCAAAGGTTTAACATTGACATTGAACAAGGTTGGGCTGAATGCTGATCCCTGCAGAACCCCAGATGGCAGACTAAACATTTTTGACAAAAAAGGATACATTGCCACAAAATATTTCCTATCAGAAAGGACGGATTTTAACAATTTCAGGGCTGCCCCCTCGATACCGTCCTCCTGGAGACGGTCGACCAAGAACTTGTGGTCTACCGTGTCAACGGCTGCCAATAAGTTGAGGAGGACAAGCACTGTGCTGCCACCATCATCAACTATTGCTCTGATCTCTTCAGTAGATTTGATCAAGGCTGTTTCAGTACTAGGACTACTTCTGACACTAAATTGTGTAGTATCTAGCAGCAGGTTGTCAAATAGAAATTGGGCAATTTGCTAGTTCATCACCATTTCTATTACCTTAGCAGGGAGGTGTTGGGGGGAAAAGGGTCGATAGTTGTTTGGGTCTTTGGGATTTAGATGTGACTTTTTCAGTAAGGGGTAGATGGTTCCTTCCAAAGGATGGGAAAGTGACCTGATTCCAGCATGGAATTGAAAATTGTGGTCAGGCTGATTGCCACAGTAGCAGTGGCCAGATTAATGATTCTCGGAGGACAGTGGTCCATAGGTGAGCCTGATTTGGTGGATGCCACAATGGTAGAGACTTGCTGAATCAAGAGGAGAGAAGTTGGTCAATTTTTGCCAGTCCTCAGGTGGAGTTGATTGGGGTCCCTCTCCCAAATTGTTAGCCACCTTTTGGTCAAACTTGTTAAATATCTAGACAACTTTGTCCATGAAAAAGTCAGCCAAAGTCTCAGAAAGCTTGGCTAATATTTATTTGATCGTGCCTGGGGGCAGAGACTAGATTGGAAACTACTTGAAAGAGCTCTTTCTGCAAGTTTTTAGCTGTTGGTTTTTTATGAGTATTATGGGTGCCATTTTCCCCAATCATAAGTGCTTTATATTCATTCAGACAGGCCTTGTATTTCTCTTTTTCTATTATATTGCCATTTGTTCTCCACCGTCTCACTTGCCTTTGGCATGCTTGCTTCTGGAGCTTTATAATTTCAGTGAACCATAGGGAAGAGGGCAAGTTTAGAGTTTTCAAAGGCACAGAGATTGATATGGCTGAATGGATCGATTCTGTATATTTGACAGAGGAGTCCTCCAGGTTTTCCAAGAAAGGGGGCATTGTGTGTATTAGGGTTTTATAAAGAACATCAGCCTGTATGTTTTTTCCAGGCCCTCCCTTTAACAACTTGATTTTGAGTTTAATCAAGGGTGGATTTCTGCTTCAGCCTAATATCAAACATGACCACATGATGTTCTGTCAATGTTAGAGCTAGTGGGTCTTTCATAACCACTTGAGGGTTATTGGAGAACATCCCATCAATAGTGTGTCCTGAAATGTAGGTGGGATTTCATTACTAATTGAGCCAGGTCCAAGCCCTTCAGAGTCTCAATGAGTGCCTGTGTATCATTGTCTTCAATATTTTCTAGGTGAAAATTAAGATCACCAAGCATGGTGATGTCTTTAGCGAAGGGAAATTATATTTTAGACAAAAATGTTCCTCTGGATTACACCATAGCACCTCCACCTCCTCTTTCTGTTCCACTTTCAAAAGCTGATGGTTGAATCTGAGTCTGGTCATATCTGATCTCAGTCCCTCTGCATAGTGAATTGAGGCTTGCAAATGTCATCGTTTTTGCCACTTTCAGCAGAGAGCAAGAAGGCAGCTGCACCATGCAGGACTGTGGACCGCCTCTCCTCTCCGATGTCTGGCAGTCTATGTGACTGCTGCAGCCATGTTAGCTAGGGGAGTGGCTCTGCTGGATGAGATTTTGGAGTTCCGCAAGCTCTTAAAACTAGACTCTTTAGCAACTAGCCCGATAGCACAAATCTGAAATCCCCGGCGATTAGCCGTTACTGCATAGCCACCGCGCCTAGACACCCTTGGGTATTAACGCACGTTACAAATCTTAATTACATTTCATTTAATTTCAGATGAGCTAGGCGGAGTTGCACGCCATCCTGGTTTCAACTGTGCCCGATTCAAATGTAATATATTTCTATTAAGTTTTAATTCAAAATTAGTTTAATGGTTCTGTAACATTTTTATTTTACACTACATTTAAAGTAAATATGTGCAATTAATTTACATTGATATTTAACATAAAAATATTTTTTATATTTATTTTAAAGTTAAATATTTTTTTTTATTTACCCTATACTTTACCAGAGGAAAACTATGCAGTAAGTAGCAGAGATCTCTGCATGGTAAAGTATAGGGAAAAATAAACACATTTATTTAATAATAAATATGTGCTATTTTTATAACATTCATTTGTTTTTATTTATAGTTTAAATAATTTATTTAAACATCGTTTTCTAAGGACTACAGAAGCACATTCTACGTAGGGATCACTACATACCTCCAGAAGAGACTACAAGCAATAGAAAACTCAGTTGCAAGACTCATCCTCGCCCTACCCAGAAGGACCCACATCACAACCCACCTCAAGAAGCTATACTGGTGCACAATCCAGAAGAGATGCCAATTCAAGTTGCATACAAAGCCCTGCACAATGAAGGACCAGCATACATCAACAAATGCATGACCTTCCACCAACTGACCAGACACCAATGATTGGCCTACCTCTTCCTCTGCGACGCCTCCCGGATCTGCTGAGTCAACAGTGGGAGACGCTTCTTTTCAGACCTGGTAGCCAAAGCCTGGAACAACCTTCCCATGTGATGGAGCACGGGTCACCAGCTCTGGTCACACATACACCTAATACTCACCTGGGCCCAAACCACATTCACACATTAAGCTAGTAAACCCCACTGGCATCAATTTTGTGTAATACATGTAATTTTGTTATTCACCTTTACCAAGTCTTACCAATTTAATAATATTGTTTCCTTCCTCAATGAATCAGGTTGCTAAGTTAGTTTAAGGTATAATGACATTTACCTCTTCACTCTGAATAACCACAGACTCAGGAAGTTTCGAAAACCTTTATCTAAATTAATTTGTGAGTCAAAATTCAATTACAGTAACCACCTTCATATCCAGAGGCAAAAATACACGAATAATTTATAGAAAAATTAAAATGATCAATGATGACGGTACCTGGAAAGGGAAGAAGGGGGGGGAGGAAAAAGAATAGAATAGGCATAAAGGACAGATTTTCTAATTATATTTACCTATTGGTCAAGATGACCCCAATTCCGCAGTGGGGGAGGGGGGGGGGCAGAATAGAATCTCCAAAGCAGGTCACAGGTAGAGGAACAGGCAGATTCGGATTCTGGAAGGATATCCTCTTCTAAAGTACAACGCCAGCATTGCACCCCTCTCTGGCACTACTCTCCATGGGTGTCCCTTTTCCGCAATCCCTCTAGATGAATAGATTTATCGATCAGTATCTCAAACTCTCAGACAGAGTTTCTGGCAGCAGCAGGGTCTGAGACAGGGTCTCGGACAAGAACTGGAGCAGCAAACGCGTTGGGTCAGTGACGAGTCGGAATGACAGATCTGACAAGTCGGACGAGGTCTATAGCTATCTTACCTCAATTAAACTGTTCTTGATTTGTGTACCACCCCCCCAAGTATCAATTCTTATGTTTTCCCTTATTCTGATTGGTTGGGATGAGGAAGTGAGTTCATCACACCACTTAGAATTTAACATTTTCTCCATGAACCATTGTCTATGTGCCCGCCCCTTAATTTTCTTTTCCCATAGCTTTATTCCCATACACATTTCACATTATTCAGTAAATTAAACATTTTATTCAACATTGTTGCTTTCGCTGGGGTCGTCAGTTGAAGTTCCCAGGCTTCTTCATTCAAGGGGGCCTATTAGGATGGCGGTCGGAAAACCACCCCACCGCCATCGAAGCGGAAAACAACCGCCCACTGGCACCGTGGAAAAAGCGGCGGCCAAATTAGGATCATGCGCCAAAAACACAGACCGCGGCGGAACGGGGCCAAGAAAAACCGCCCGTAGTAGGCAGTGAGTGCCAAAATCCGTCCGAGGCAATCGGATATGCAGCGGAAAAACTCCAACCCACCGAAAGCATAGTGGAGACACCGCACGGGAAATTAGGATATCCCCGAAGGTCCCATGGTACGTACCGCTGTTTCTGACCGCCGCGGTCGCACACTGGGATGAATGGGAGAGCTAGCGGAAGAGCTGCAGCAAAGCCACCGCTGCGGACGATCCGTGAAAAATATGGCGGACGAAGCAAAAAACCCACAATAAGGCTAAAAAGTGCACACAGCAAAATAGCCATGCCCCCCAAATACACAAACACGCCCCAATGACACAACCACATGGCAAAAAGAAAAATACTTTCCCAGGACAACACACACACCACACCTGACAGCAATAACCCATTTGGACACACCCACATAGCTGAGTATAAAACCAGCCCCGTCCCTGACCACAATCCTTTGCAATACTCCAGGAGAGAAGGGACATACACCCCAGCTTAAAGGAGAGGCAAAGAACACAACATCACTAGCCACACCACACACAGCACTACCACCACTTCCACACCTGCACCACTAATACCCCTGCATACCACACACCATACACATCACAACCACACCCACCACTCACACCCCTGCACTCACAAACACTTTGCACACCACACACCATGTCAACACAAAAAAAGCCCAAATTCACTGAGAGTGTGTTGACAGTCATGGTCAATGAGATCGTCAGAGTGGAACCACAACTGTTTGGTAGCCTGGTCCAACAGACACCATTAGCCACAAGGACACAAATGTGAGCAAGGATAGTCCAAAGGGTCAATGCAGTAGGGACCACCCCAAGATTCAAAAAGGAGATCATGAAGCGGTGGCATGATCTAAAGAGGGTTGTCAAAGAGAGGAGAAGCAAGAACCGTGAGCTGGCTCAGAGGATTGGCGGTGGCCTTCCCATTCCACAAAAACCATTCACACCATGGGAGGAGAAGGTGCTTGCCATTCTGCATCCAGAGAGTCTCACAGGAGTAGCTGGGGGAGTGAAGGCTGGTAAGTACAAACAAATACCTACCACCACACTGCTATGTACTGTCTTGCACAACTACAAAGCTACACCACCTAGGACAAATTCCATCCATCTGCACCATACAATTACAAAAACAAGTCTCACAGATCCAACATTCACCCACTTCCATTCACCCCAAACATAGCTACCAACATTAACATGGGGGCATGTGTACAGGCAGCCAGCACTACAACTCCCACCAGGTCCCCTTGTCCCACAGCATCAGCAAGATGTAGCCCTCACCCCACCCCACCCCACCCAGTAGCATGTGCCAGCCATTACATTACCCTCATCAAACCTACAGGTAGGTAGCCATCTTCCCTGGGGGGGTGTTTGTGGGTGGGAGGCCTGTACCACTACTCCCACCATGCCCCCTGCCTCCTACCTCAGCTGCATGGAGCCCTCTCCCAACCCCACCCAGAAGCAAGTGTCAGCCATTAAATTACCCTCATCAAACTTATAGGTAGGTAGCCAACTTCACAGTGAAGGTGTTTGGGGGTGGGAGGCCTGCACTACCACTCCCACCATGCACCCTGTCCCACACCTGAGCAGGAAGGAGCACTCCCTCCACCCCACCCAGAAGCAGTTGGAATCCATTGCAGTACACCAAACAAACTTACAGGTAGTTAGCCCTCTTCCCTATGAGGGTGTTTGGGGGTGGGAGGCCTGTACCACTACTCCCACCATGCACCCTGGCCCACACCTGAGCAGGATGGAGCACTACCCCACCCAGAAGCAGTTGGAATCCATTGCAGTATACCAAACAAACTTACAGGTAGGTAGCCAGCTTCCCTGGGAGGGTGTTTGGGGGTGGGAGGCCTGTACTACTACTCCCACCATGCACCCTGTCCCACACCTGAGCAGGAAGGAGCACTCCCTCCACCCCACCCAGAAGCAGTTGGAATCCATTGCAGTACACCAAACAAACTTACAGGTAGTTAGCCCTCTTCCCTATGAGGGTGTTTGGGGGTGGGAGGCCTGTACCACTACTCCCACCATGCACCCTGGCCCACACCTGAGCAGGATGGAGCACTACCCCACCCAGAAGCAGTTGGAATCCATTGCAGTATACCAAACAAACTTACAGGTAGGTAGCCAGC
Organism: Triturus cristatus; assembly: GCF_964204655.1. Classification (NCBI taxonomy): domain Eukaryota; kingdom Metazoa; phylum Chordata; class Amphibia; order Caudata; family Salamandridae; genus Triturus; species Triturus cristatus. Next base: position 407,835,764 of record NC_140593.1, read on the forward strand.
TTCCCTGGGAGGGTGTTTGGGGGTGGGAGGCCTGTACTACTACTCCCACCATGCCCCCTGGCCTACACCTGAGCAGGATGGAGCACTCCCTCCACCCAACCCAGAAGCAGTTGGAATCCATTGCAGTACACCAAACAAACTTCAGGTAGGTAGCCATCTTCCCTAGGAGGGTGTTTGGGGGTGGGAGGCCTGTACCACTACTCCCACCATGCACCCTGGCCCACACCTGAGCAGGATGGAGCACCCCCCCCCCACCCAGAAGCAGTTGGAATCCATTGAAGTACACCACACAAACTTACAGGTAGGTAGCCATCTTCCCTATGAGGGTGTTTGGGGGTGGGAGGCCTGTACCACTACTCCCACCATGACCCCTGGCCCACACCTGAGCAGGATGGAGCACCCCCCCCACCCAGAAGCAGTTGGAATCCATTGTAGTACACCACACAAACTTACAGGTAGTTAGCCATCTTCCCTGGGAGGGTGTTTGGGGGTGGGAGGCCTATACCACTACTCCCACCATGCCCCCTGGCCCACACCTGAGCAGGATGGTGCACTCCCCCACCCAGAAGCAGTTGGAATCCATTGCAGTACACAAAACAAACTTACAGGTAGGTAGCCATCTTCCCTGGGAGGGTGTTTGTGGGTGGCAGGGTTGCACTACCACTCCCACCATGCCCCCTGTCCCACACCTGAGCAGGATGGCCCCTCCCTCCACCCCACCCAGAAGCAGTTGGAATCCATTGCAGTACACCAAACAAACTTACAGGTAGGTAGCCATCTTCCCTATGAGGGTGTTTGGGGGTGGGAGGCCTGTACCACTACTCCCACCATGACCCCTGGCCCACACCTGAGCAGGATGGAGCACCCCCCCACCCAGAAAAAGTTGGAATCCATTGTAGTACACCACACAAACTTACAGGTAGGTAGCCATCTTCCCTGGGAGGGTGTTTGGGGTGGGAGGCCTGTACCACTACTCCCACCATGCCCCCTGGCCCACACCTGAGCAGGATGCAGTACTCCCCCACCCAGAAGCAGTTGGAATCCATTGCAGTACACCAAACAAACTTACAGGTAGGTAGCCATCTTCGCTGGGAGGGTGTTTGTGGGTGGCAGGGTTGCACTACCACTCCCACCATGCCCCCTGCCCCACACCTGAGCAGGATGGTTCCCTCCCTCCAACCCACCCAGAAGCAGTTGGAAGCCATTGTAGTACACCATACAAACTTACAGGTAGGTAGCCATCTTCCCTGGGAGGGTGTTTGTGGGTGGGAGGCCTGCACTACCACTCCCACCATGCCCCCTATCCCACACCTGAGCACGATGGAGCCCTCCCTTCTCCCCACCCAGAAGCGGTTGGAATCCATTGCAGTACACCAAACAAACTTACAGGTAGGTAGCCATCTTCCCTGGGAGGGTGTTTGTGGGTGGGAGGCCTGTACTACTACTCCCACCATGCCCCCTGTCCCACACCTGAGCAGGATGGAGCACTCCCCCACCGAGAAGCAGTTGGAATCTTATGCAGTACACCAAGCAAACTTACAGGTAGGTAGCCATCTTCCCTGGGAGGGTGTTTGTGGGTCGGAGGCCTGCACTATGACCACTTCCACCATGCCCCCTGTCCCACACCTGAGCAGGATGGAGCACATCCCCACCCAGAAGCAGTTGGAATCCACTACAGTACACCAAACAAACTTACAGGTAGGAAGACATATCATTCGGTCTTATGACACCACTGAGCAGGATGTAAGCCTCCACCACGCACACACAGACGTGTCACATCACAAAGCCAAATGCAAGCACGTAACAGGCAAGTAGCCAGTATGTGCACCCACACATTTGTCCCAAACAAAATGGTGCCATATGACAACACCAGTCCTCCCATTGTACAAATATGCACACGACCCCATTGCCACGCACAGAGTGTACACAGGTAAGCTAAGGAAACTGTCACAGCTACCAAAGTGTGACACACCAATGCACATGTAGAAGAAAGTCTGGGCACAATTATGCACAGCACCTATTGACATGTGCATCGCCATGGGGCAAGTGCAACAAGGTCCATTGGAAAAATACGAAAGCATGTGTGGTGGTATGAATCAATATATGCACATGACAGGACAAATGTATGCAGGAGATGACAATGGCCAGTCCATGGCCAGATGTGACGCCTGCCAGGTCATACAAATCAGCAAAGAGTCCTCAATGAAAAACATGTTGTGCCAGTCCCTAGATGGTAACAGGTCCCTGTAAACATAAATTATGCACAGGTCGCATGGTATGCCTTGACACCTCACACCATCAACAAGTAATGCATGGACCACTGCATCATGTCAGGAAGCACAGTAGTGCACAGAGTAAACAATGTGATGATCAGTCAATTGTGCAGTGTACAAACAGTGAATGACACACAGCTAACACAAAGCTTGCGGGGTGCACTACAATGACCATTTCCCATCTGATCCACAGGTAATCAAGAACTCACTGCAGAGGACAACACCAGCAACCTGCAGAGCCAGTTTCCCCCCAGTACATGGACTCTCGGATGTTGACTCCCAAGATTCTCTGGACGATGAGCTTGAAGCCGGCCCATCTGGTATGCCAGGGAGCAACAGGTCCCAGGACCCCATTGTCTCCCCACCACATCTGCGGCAATAACAACTTCACTGCAGACCCCTGCTGTTATGGCCTGTGCGGCCACCGCCACCACCACCACCATCACCACCACCAGTGCTGCCTGCAACACCCTCCCTGTCCCAGAGGATCACCACCCCACACCACTGATGGAGGAGGGCAGGGAGAGGATGCGGGTGCCCAAAGTGGTGAGGCAAAAGGTCTGTGGCAGCAGGGTAGGTGGGAGGGGCTGGGTCACCCACAGACACCAGGAGGCTGGGACCCAATCCCTGGAACACATCACGAGAGTCCTTGGCGCATATGAACAGGCCCAGGGACGAACGGGCCAGTCGGACGAACTGTTGCACGAGCTCATCCTGCTGATGAGGTCCATCGACACCCGCATGGGACAAATTGTGGACCTCTTGGGCCAGCAAGTGGCGGTACTGAGGGACAGGTCTGCGCCACAACCAACACCTCCACCTCCACCTCCCTCTGGTGGGCCACAGGATGACAGTTCACCATCCTCCCCTGTGCCCACAGAGAGGGGTGAGTCCTCAGATCCCACTGGCCCTGCAGCAGCCCCCCCCTGCCAAACGACGAAGGCACCGTCCTACGAAGATCCTGGGAGTATCTGGGGGCAAAGCACCTGCCAAACGCCAGTCATGGAGCCAGCCCTGATGGCAACCCTCTTCACCACTGCAGTGACTTTTTGAACTGTTCTTCCCCACACTGCCTTGTGAATGGCTTCTATCTGTTGGACTGGGACAAACATCAATGTGGTGACTACCCGATTATCTCATTTACCATACCTGTCAACTCACTGCTCCACCACCAGCTCAATGGAAATGTACAACCCCCCTCACATGTCACCATTGCAAATAAAATATCCTTACACACATTTTGTTGTGTCTTTTTTGCAGGATGTACAGTCTTCAACATGATCACAATGTACCAGGAGTATGGGCTGTATGTAGGCAAGGAGAAGTTGAAGGCACAATACAACAGAACAACATTCACTAGTCTGGGTGTGGCATCACAGACATCACACAACACCTACCATCAAGATAACCCAACATGCACATGTCACAGTGGGCAACAAGTGTCAACATACATGTCCTGTAGATGTTCCCAAATCACCTGTCCCAGAAACATTGCCAACCACTGCTGAGTCTACAACTGGCTGCTGTTACAATTCTCACATACCCCTTCACGACAACAGCAATATCAGCAGACAATGGGTATGTTGTACATTGTCACCCACCTTCAAGTGAAGTAGCGGGTGATGAGCTGTTCACGCAGGTCAACACCTTCCTCCTCTCCACTGTCCTCATCACGGGACAAGGGTTGGTTTGCAGGCTGGGGCTTTGGTCCTCACCATCATCCAGGAACAGGGGAATCTCCTTGCGAATGGCTAGGTTGTGGAGCATGCAGCATGCCACTACAATCTGACACACCTTCGCGGGCGAGTATGCCAGTGCACCTCTGGTCTTGTCCAGGCAGCGGAAAAGTGACTTGAGCAGACCAAAAGTACGCTCCACCACACGACGTGTCCTCCCATGTGCCTCATTGTAGCGGACTTCAGCCGGAGTCCTTGGATTCCGCAGTGGGCTCAGCAACCAGGGACGGTTGGGATACGCAGAGTCACCTAGGTATGACAAACACAAATAGACATTACAATGTCGCTGAGGCAGAGGGCAGCAGGTCACAAACCCAGCACGCCATATGACTAGGCATACTCACCCACAATTCATGCACGCTCGGGAAGCAGATTAGCCATCAGCTGGGGCACTATGCTGTTCCGCAGGATGTAGGAGTCATGGGCCGAGCCTGGAAATTTGACACACTCATGGGAGATGATCATATCTGCCAGGCACACCACTTGCACATTTATGGAGTGGTAATGTTTGCGATTCCTGTAAATGTGCTCACTTACCTGTGGTGGCACAAGCCCAACATGGATGCAATCAATGGCACCAACAACATTGGGGATGTGTCCAAGGGGATAGAAGTCTCCCTTCACAGCTGGCAATTCAGCACCCCTGAGGAAATGGATGTATCTGTTCTTGTATATCATCCTGGCAGAAAATACATCACGCAGCACCATGCTGAACATCGTTTGTGACATCCCACCAGCGCTGGCCACTGTCTCTTGGAATGATCCAGTGGCAAAAAAATGCAGGGCCGCCATCACCTTATAAGTAGGGGTGAAAGCTGTTGGATATGTCCGGCGAGGCTGCAGGTGGGGCTCCAACAGATCACAAAGGGTTTTTAGTGTGGCTCTATCCAGATGGCATTTCCGGATGATCGCCACATCCTCCATGTCCTCCAGCACTGTCAAGTGACGAATCAGATTTGGCCTCCTAGTTGAGATGAAAGTGGACACATGTCAATGCCATCATGAGATGGGCACAGCATCTCATGTTCTGGATGACACAACGACAACAATGACTGCCATCAATATTGAGTTACACACCAGCTTACATGTAGGGAGGGACACCTTCAGCTACACAAAGGGCATACGTGTCGACTTACACAAAACAAGTACCTCAAACACCACCTTGGTCAATGTGAATGCACATAGGGATATGTCCACATTTCAAATGGGCACGCCTGGGAGTGTAGCATCCAGCATATGTGTAACAAATCAACCCCACTGTCTCATACCTAGCTGCTGTACCTGTCACACCTTCATGCGTCAATTCAACCTGGCACACATCCATCCACAACACAATGACCAGAGTCGGTGCAGAAATGATGATTGTGTGCATGAGCAGACATAAGAGGCCATGCAAAAAAGATCATCATTCATTCAGACGAGCATTGCTGTGATTGTCACTGCACCTCAACACATTGACATGTGTACACATTGTAGAGTCCAGGACAACACTGTCCTGCCTATCTGAGCATCAAATCCATAAGTGACATGTGTTTTGGAGTACAGGCCAATCCACGAAATCACATACACAAACATGGCATGTGTAGTCACCAGTGGAGTAAATGGAACATTGGCATCGTGCGCAAATGATGTGCCATTGACCATGTGGGCACTGTTCACTGTTGATGTTTATCAGATGGCCATTGCCGTTGTATGGCACCCATTTCGCGGTAGCTACCGCCTGGCCCTGGCGGTGTGTCACCAGCACCCCCCATTCACACAAGTGCGGTGGTGATAGACATGGGGAAATGGCGGTTGGCATGCTCCACCACCTGAATTGCGGTAGCTACCGCCTGGCCCCGGCGGTGTTTCACCAGCACCCCCCATTCATACAAAAGCGGTAGTGATAGGCATGGAGACATGGGGAAAGGTCGGTGGGCATGCTCCACTGCCTGAATCGTGGTGCCTCGTGTCAATGTATGGCACCCATATCGTGGTACCTACAGCCTGGCCCCGGTGGTGTGTCACCAGCACCCCCATTCACACAAGTGTGGTAGTGATAGGCATGGAGACATGAGGAAATGGCGGGAGCACACACCGGGCCCCTGCGGTATGTTACCGCCATAGAGCTTTCCCTAGAGTCAATGGGAACCTTGATTGTGGTGGCATGACGCAAATTTGAAGATCGCGGTAGGCGTGCTCCGCCACCGCGGAGGCGGTCATTGGATGCATTTGAAAGAGGCAGACCTGGACCACCAATTGCTGCAGCTTGGCACCTTTGAAACGACCCCAGGGGGCTATATATGTGTGGGAGTGAACCTAACCTTTCCACTGCTCCCAGAGCCTGCTGCCAGAGACCCCTCGCCTGCTGCTGCCTCCAGGGACTGCTGCCTGAGACCCCTCACCTGCTGCTGCCTGCAGGGACTGTTGCCTGAGACCCCTCACCTGCTGCTGCCTCCAGGGACTGCTGCCTGAGTCTCCTCACCTGCTGCTGCCTCCAGGGACTGCTGCCAGAGACCCCTCACCAACCTATTCCGCCACTGTTGTCTCATGTCCACAGTGATGGCAAGGACAGAGAAGATCCGTGCCAGTACCTTCACGAGCGAGGAGCTGGAGGTCCTGGTGGACGAGGTGCTCACACAGTATCCAAGGCTACATGGTGCCCCAAATGTCGTGGTAAGTCCTCAACAGTGGGGAGGTAGGGTGGGGGGCACACATGTAGTTGGACTGATGCAGTATGTGCCTGGGAGTGTGGGGTTGTGCCATGCACTGCCTGAAATGCTGTCTCCCAGTGGAGGTGTGTGTACCCAATGCCACAGGTTTGCCTGCCTGCACATGTATGTATGAGTGACCTGTGTTGTGTTGTCAGCCATACAGTGACGCAGAAGGTTGTTCATGCAGGAGTCAGGACAGTGATTGCTTAGCTGAATGGCTGTGTGTGCCCCTGTAGTTCATCTCAGTGTGAGCCCAGCAGGCCAGCACAGTCCCCACCCACAAAGACAAGGACACATCACTTCACTTACAGAGTAATACATCAGTCTTTTCACATTGCACTCCAGCTATGGGCCATCTCAGCACTGTAGATTGCACACAAACGGCCTTGTGAAGAGGATTTTGGATTTGTCAGATCATGTCCCTCAAAGTGACATCCATGACACAGTTATCGATTCACAGGACAGGGACATTGAGGGCTGCGCAGTCTTGGACACAGTGAGTCTTCCCCCAAACACAGGTTGATATGTGATGTATGTGTTGCTCAATCCAACAATAGACTGGAGATGTGGGCAGGCTACATAGTTGTTTCAGTGCTGTCATCCTGCATGTGTGTGATATGTGCAGGGACTGTGTTCCCCCTCACACCTCCATGCATTTACATCAGCTTTTCCCATGCAGCTGTACCTAGTCTCTGATAGACATATCGTTGGATATGTGATGAGTTTGTATCTTGCTGCTATACTGATAGATGTCGGCACATAACACTGTGTCACTGATCATTTCCCCCTCTTGTCTCCCATGCCTGCAGCTCAGGGTACACCAGCGTAAGGCTATGTTGAGGGCCATTGCAGCGAAGGTGCGTGCTCTGGTGGTCTCAAACCGACGGCGCACCCACTGCCACAAGGGGTGGGACGACATCAGCCGCCTGGCAAAGAACGTGGTAGAGATTACCTTGGGGCTGCTTCCTCGCACTGGGCGTTTGGCACGGCGCAGCATGACACCACTAATGGGGTGCATCTTGGCGGTGACACAGCCTCAGCTGGATGAACGTTTGAAGGAGCATTGGCAGCAAGCCAGGGGTGAGCATTTGGGGAGGGTGACTTTGGCTGGGAGTGGCTGCATGTGTACAGAGCCTGTGCCAGCGCTGGCCTATGTGATGTTGGTAGTGTGATGCAGTGGCATGTAAGTGGCTGCATTTGCCATACCTGTACTTACAAAGGTGATTTGGATGCTGTGAATTCCCATTGCATTTTGAGTTGTGCTCTTCAGGTTTCTTCTGCATTGGGGTAGTCTTGGGAATCCCATGGGAGGGAACGGCAGTGTGACCATTCTGACTGTGCCTTCATCAATGCTTCCATTGAATGCACCTAAATTGGGGAGGCCTAGACATCTGATAACAATGTGCACCAGTCTTTGGGCCCCAAAGTACGTCATTGTGGGTGGCATGGGCTACTGGCCATTGTGGACTGTCATGTTGTAGTCTGTATCTGTGTTGTTCCATCCAGATCTGTCATTGGCAACAAGTAGTGTGCCTCCATCATGTCCCTAGGTGTGCTCAGAGCTAGTTGTGTGTCTGGTTGAACAGATCCACAAGAAGGGTGTTGTGCTGTGTGGACATCACATGGCTCACTCATGCCTGAGTTTCCAGTTTCCACACACTGTTTGAGTCTATATAGTGAGTTGGCATGATGTGATTTCACAGGGTGGTGTGCAACATGTAGATTTGGTTGTCTTTTGTTATGCATTGCTTGCATATGTTTGTTCTGTTGCTGCCACTGACCTGACCCTACATCTCTCTCTCTGATGCAGTATCTCCTGTGGTCACGGAGGTACAGGAGACGGACACCAGTGGGGGTGAAACTAGCACAACAGCTGCACAAGAGTCCAGTGACACAGATGTCACCAGCGCCTCAGAGGGGGACAGGAGTCTGTTGGAGGAATCCCAGCCTGAGATGCAAAGCACCACATCATCTGATGCCAGCGGGGATGCATCCATGTTGGCGGGCACAGGGAATGGGGAATCTGCATAGTCTTCCATCACACAGCGGCCAGTGCCCACCCTCCCAGCCACTTCCTCTGGTGCTGCCCATGTCTGCCTCAGTAAGAGAGGAAGAGTGTCCTTCACCCCTGGCACCGCTGCCCCTGCCCCCCCTGCTGCCATCAGTGCTGAGTCTGTGGACCTTTTGCGCCAGCTGTGTGTAGGCCAGACAGCTCTCCTCAATGCCTTCAATGACCATGACAAAAAATTGGCCCAGGTGATTGCTTTCATGGAGGGCATACATTCAGATGCGGGTGGGCTGCACCGGACTGTCCAGGCTTTGTCCTCAACAGTGACGTCTGCCCTTCAACAGGCACATACTCACAGTCCAGCTCCAGTCCCTTTGTCCACCCCCCTGGCAGTGGTCAAGTCTGACGATAGTGACCACGGTCCACATACATCAAAGTCACGATACAGCACATAAAGCACAAAGCAGCAGCAACCCAAGCGGTCCCGGGCGCAGACACCATCCCTACAGGAGACCAAAGCCACCCCAGAGCGCAGAGATAAAAGCCCATCAGGCCAGGGGACAAAGAGCAAAGCAGCAGACCTCAGGCACACATGCCTCAGAGGCATCCCCATCCAAGGACTCTCCTGCCCCTAAAGCATCTCGCAAAGAGAAGCATACAGTTTCTGTGCCCAAAGGAGGTGGTGCATGCCAAGGGTACACCTAGGAAGGGCTCCAAAGCAGATTCACCCACCACCTCAACTCCCATTCCAAGCCCAGTGAAGCAGGGGAAGGAGAGCACTGTAGGGGTGACACCTAGTAAACAGGGAAAGGGGGGGAGAGGCGAAGCCAGACAAAGCGTTCCGCTGGGTCCAGCACATCACCAGAGGGGGTGCCAGTGTCTGCACCTGATGCAGCTTTGGTGGTGAGTGTTGCTGTTGTGTCCACACCACTTCTCATTGATCCAGAGTCAGTCAAGCCAGTTAGGATCCCCAAGAAGTGGAAAGGCACCCCTCCACAATCTCCCAGCCACACCATGTCTCCCGTCTGCATGACTCCGCCTCCACGTGCCACTACACCACCTGGTCCAAGGAGCCCTCCGGCTTGCCAAGCCACTGATAGCTCTACCTCAGCTGTTCTGCTCTCTCCCTGGTCAAGTGCCCCGACAGTCCCTGAGACACAGCCAGCTCCCAGTCCGCCTGACAGCCAAGTCTGAGTGTTAGTCACCCTCACACACCTGTCTCTCACACACATAGGCCTGTACTGCACATTGTTACCCACTGACTGTGTTGCTGACCATGGAAAGGTACAGTCACACACATTCCCTGTGCTGCTTCTCATGGACATAGTCTGCACTTAGCCCTGGCCACTGGCTTTGTTGTTCACTGCTGTGTGCCCCTTGCCTGTGCAGCTTCTCGTGGACATACTCTGCACTTTGCCCTGGCCACTGGCCTTGTTGTTCACTGCTGTTTTGCCCTTGCCTGTGCAGCTTCTCAAGGACATACTCTGCACTTTGCCCTGGCCACTGGCCTTGTCGTTCACTGCTGTTTTGCCCTTGCCTGTGCAGCTTCTCATGGACATACTCTGCACTTTGCCCTTCCCACTGGACTTGCTGTTTAGCCCTTGCCTGTGCAGCTTCTCATGGACATACTCTGCACTTTGCCCTGGCCACTGGCCTTGTCGTTCACTGCTGTTTTTGTCCTTGCCTGTGCAGCTTCTCATGGACATGCCCTGCACTTTGCCCTGGCCACTGGCCTTGTCGTTCACTGCTGTTTTGCCCTTGCCTGTGCAGCTTCTCATGGACATACTCTGCACTTTGCCCTGGCCACTGGCCTTGTTGTTCACTGCTGTTTTGCCCTTGCCTGTGCAGCTTCTCATGGACATGCTGTGCATTTTGTGCCTTACTCTTCTCTTTTCATGGTGCCTATCTGTGCAATATGTGAATAAAGACAGTTGTTCCTGTTGTTTATTTTGTCAGTGTCCTTACTGAATAAAGTTATTTTGATGTGTGTATATGGTTTACTGTGCCACATGGTCTGTGTGCCAGTTCAACATAGTCAATGTTTGGGCTCACTTACTCTATTTTTTTCAGGGGTGACAGGGTCTTCAGTTCTTCCTGACCCAGATACTTGTGGGGGTAAGTTATCATTTACTTAATTTGTTCATGTTGGCTATATTGTACACATGTCAGGTTGGGGGGGGGGGGGCACTACCAGCACAGAGTGGGTTTCTGCACAGAGTATTGCAGGCAGGCTGGCCAGGGTCATCATGTATGTGTATTCTTCCTTTATATGTGCCCAGTGGTGTATGTGTGTGGTCATCTTGTGATGGCCAGTCATCCTAGTCCCATGGCTTACTTTCCATGTGTGCTCTTGGATGGTCAGGTAGTGTGCGGTGTGAAGGGGGTGGGTTTGTGGGGAGTGTTGATGTGTGCATGCCCCTGCATTGTCACCCAGGAGTTGTATGCCTGTTGTTTTGATTGTTCAGCCCTGTGTATGTGGTTGTATGCACATATGTGAGTTGTATGTTGTGCACTGTGCAGTGTGTTGGTGTATCCTTGCAGTTCTGTCTGACTCGTCACTTGTGAGTATGTAGAGTGTGTGACTGGAAAGTCAGTGTTGTGTTTTGTTGCACATCCATGTGTCTTGTTGCTGTTTGTGGGGACTGTGCAGACCTGCTGTTCCACACTGCCATTGTGGTTGTGTTTTCTCATGCATTGCTGTCATGTGGTGCTTTCTTGCCTCCAGTGTGGCATGTTGTGTGTGTTGTTATACCATCCCCTATCTGTGCTTCATATGCCTACCCATTATGGGTCTGCAATCCCTCTCTTTGTGTATGGTACACTTCTGCCATGTCCCCTACTGACATGCAGTACACTTCACTTTGGTGTCAGCTGTCCCCTTGGTTTACATGTGTGTGTGCCTCCACATCACTTTATTTGTGACAATGTGCTTTGTGGTGCCGGTCTTTGGCCAGGGTCAAAGTGTCACTCAGGGCATTTCACCAATGGGTTGTATGTGATGTTCTGGTGCTGTTTGTCAGTCATGGTTGCTCCTATGCAGTTCAACTGTGTGTGCTGTGCAGTCCTCTGGTCAAGTTTTTTCCACCTTTGTGTCCCGGTCTTGTGCATCTGTTGGTGTTGTGTTGGATGTATGTGTGTTGGCTGCATTATTGCTTCACTTCCTGGGTGTGCTGTTGTCTTTGTTCCGTGCTGTATGGTGTTGTGTGGGTTGCTGTTCTGTCACTGATGTCTGTGTGTGGCTGGTATCATTGGTGTGCACATACTGCTTGTTGTGCTGCAGTGCTGTGTGTGTATGTTGCCTTGTCATTTCATTGCCTGGTGTGCATCCCCTGGTGTCCTGCTGTGTTAGCTATGTGTTTTTTTGCTTGTGCATCTGTTGTTTGTTTGATGTGGCTGTGTTGTTCTGGGATGGTGCACTTCTTGTGTGTGTTGTGGTATGTTGTCTGTGCATTGTTCCTAAGTGATGAGGTTGTGCACTCCTGTTGTGTCTGTGTTCCCATTGCCTTTCCACAGTTTAGCTGCACAGGGCATGTCTGTTCATGTTGTGGTTATGTGTGTGTTTCTGTTGGGTTATGTGTTTGTCTGTTGTTTTGTGCAGACATTTGTTGTGGCATCCCTGTGTGTGTGTGATGTTTGTGGCTACCCCCAGGGTGTGTGATTGTTTGTGTGTGTATTGATTGGCAAGTATTGCCATCCTTCAGTGTGTTTGAAACTGGTGTTGTGTGCTGCTGGTGTGAGGGGGGTATGTGTGTAGATTCCTACTGGTGTTTGTCAGTCATGGAGTGTATCAATGGGCCCTGTGTGTAGTGCTGCTGGAGTACTCATGTGAAGTATTTGTATAGATGTGTGGCTGTTCACAGTTTGACTTCAGGGCCTTCCTTTCATCCCTGTGCCTATACATGGTTTGCCTTGCTGTCTCCCTGTGTTGTTTCATTGTGATGTCTGTGGTTTGACCTCACTGACTGTACCAGCCATGTGTGCTTTGATGGTCTGAGGGTGTTGCTCTCTGTTCCTTGTCTTGCATGTGATGTACACATGCTTGTTGTGTGTCTCCATGGCCTTCCATTTGTTTTTCTTTTTTTTTTTGCAGAGTTTTATATAGCGCGAACTTGACCCGAATCCAATCAGGTATCAGAGCGCTTTACATAGCACCAGTTATGTTACATGAGGACACACATTCATTTTTTGTTACGCACAGGGAGATTAAGTGATTTGCCCAGAATCACAGGATGTTCAGCGTCATTACCGAATCTCAAACCCAGTTCCCCAGGTCCGAGGACGAGCGCCCTAGCCGTTAGGCCAACTCCTCTCCCCTCCTCTCTTTGTGTGCAGCACACTTTGGTTTTCCAATTTGTTGTGCTCCATTGCTGTTGGCATGTGGGGTGTGTATGTGTCAGTGTGTCAGTCTGTGGTATGTATGTGTGACTATGCAGGCTGTGTGTCCATTTGGATGTTTGTTCCTGGTATGTGTTCATTTGGTGCTTGTCCTCATTTTTGTTTCCCTGAGTGTGGTGTTGTGGTGGTGTGTGTGTTTCCCTGGCCCTGTGCTACTGTGCTGTGTGTTCCTTTGCAGCCACTCTTGCAGTGGTTGTCTACCTGTTTCTTTGTTGTCTGGTGCAGGGTGTGTATTCACCTGGCTTGTTGTGCATGGGGTGCACAGGAGGGGCACATGGCATGTTCCTTCATGGGGTGTGCTAGTGTGTGGTGGGAGGGGGTGTAGCCCTGTGGTCTTTGTGCCCTGCCCATGCCTGACACTGGCCCTGCCTTCTGCACTGTGCACATGTATTTCCTTGTGTTCACCGCTGTGGTGACGTGACCGGGACATTGCTACATGGTGGCGGTAGCTGTGTGTCCAGGATGCAGAGGGGTGACTTGGTGGCAGGTGGGTGATGTGTGGGTGCCCTTGTGGATTTGTCCCTGTCCCCACCAGGGTGTCTGATGTGGATTTGGACCCTGTGTCAGCCCATGTGTTGTGTTTGTGTTATTGCGTACCTGCGGTGGCGTCCACGATGGTCCATGAATTGCTGGTGATGTAGCAGGTACAGCACCAGGAAAATGTGTATAGCTGGATCCATGGCGGTTGTGACGGGGTGGTGTGGACCGGCACTCTGGTTTCACGCTCTGCTGTCGAGCTTCCGCCGTCTCTGGTTGGGTGGTATCTCCGCTGCGGTGCGTCTGCTTGTTTGGGGCATCCTAATTTGTGGAGCGGGGCGGACGTCATTCTGCACGGTGGAGAGTCTCCATTGGCTCCCACCACCGCGGCAGCGGGCGCACTTTGATGCCGGTGCGTGTCGCACCGCGGAGGTCGGGAAATGGGATATGTTTGGCCTTACTAATATGGCGGACGTGAGTACCGCTGCTCGCATGTTTCCGCATCGCCAGCACGGCTGTGTTGCCACCGCCCGACATCCTAATGGACCCCAAGATGTCCTTGGCTGAGTGAAATGGGTGCCGTCATAGTTTTCGGCCAGTCTTTATGAGCATGCGCGCAGTAGGGATTCAAGTCACCCTCCGAGGCCCTAATAAGAACTAATAACAAAGTCAGAAAAAGACACATTAGAACACAGACACAAATGATTTCACTGTATACCACTTCTCTCTACTCTATCCCCATTTATTTATTTAAATCTTTTGCATTAGTGTTTAATACAACTTTCGAGTTTTAATTTATCAGCAGCAGGTGCATTAGCGTGTGAGTTTGAAGCGGCCATTTTTAGTGCCATTGCTCAGCTGCAGAGGTTTCCCACCAAAAGCAACAGAGTCATAATACGTAGATGCGGTAGACGCATGCGCAATAGAAATCCCGCGTTTTGTCGGCCATTTTAGGACATTCAAGTTACAGGTTAGTAATGCACATAAAAAAGCTTCCCCTGGATAAAAGTGTTTGTGATATTTGGCAGTTTTAATATTCACAACAAAGATTGATTACATCGTTACATGTTATTTGAGAGGATTGAATCCAAGCAAGTTTATTTTACAAATCCTTGCTCCATCACATGCACCTCAGGACCACCACATCAATCCAGCAATTCAAGAAAGGACTCAAGACCTGGCAATTCGAATTAACTTATCACCATGCAGCAGCTAGCAGCCTCAGCGCCTTGAGACCCTCACAGGTGATTTACTGCGCTTTATAAACCTTATTGATTGGTTAAATGATTGATACGGTTTTATTTTAAGTCCCTACCTCCATTATTTTCTGTTGGAGGATGTTTCAGGACCATTGGTTGGCCATGGGTAATGCTGGACTTGCAACTGTTTTTTTTTTGTAAGTGGTAACCAATGTTCCCCCTAATTTTTTTCCCTAGTGTGCGGCAGTGTAGGGTCTCTGTGCGCTGCAGCCATGGCTATGTGCACCAGGAACCAGACCACGCATGTGGGTGCAGCGCCAAATATCACTCCAAACTTTTGCTTAAAAAGGTAAAAAGACGGTGCATTTCCACACATACAGCACCACGTTAATGGTCTTAAGGCAGGTTTTCAATTTAGATACACACGCCATGACATGAATTGGTTACACAGGCAAGTACACTTTGGGTTTAGAAAAGCACAAGACTCCAATGGTGGTACCATCATAAGATTTTCCTGCTGTAGGTGTAATGTTACTTGTTGTATTATATATCTGGATGCAGAGACAAAATGGCGAGGTATCTGTCTTTGAAATTCTAACTTACTGGTTACTGGAGCGAGAACAGTGAACTATTACTGAGAGGATGTCTGAAATGAACCAGCCCTCCTTCCAAGATGAACCAGCTATTGTGATGTTGACAGTCTCAAATTAAAACTGTTCCCCTCTCACAAGCGCTTATTACTAATTCATATCTGATGTACTATCTATTCTTCTCCCAGCCAACAGAAAGTTCTCCCCCCTCTAATCTTTGCTGCTAAGGTGAAAATTCTACACCAATATCTTGTGGAAAATTGCTCAAAGTCACTTTTCATTTAGGCAATGTTCCTGTGAACAGATTGTTTTATGAAATTATTTTAACCTTATTGGTCCATAGTCCTTATTTGGTTCAGGTCAGTCCAATATATATTGTAATGGATTTATTTTGTCTTCCATTTTCTGTGCAGAAAAGGCCCCAAGGATTAAAGTGCTAATAAACTTGAAATTGACTGTGCCTACTTGGGCTGTTTTCGAGGCAATGCACAGTTGTCTAACAGACAACTTTACACAATACTCAACAAGGGCGTTGATAACCACCAGACACTCCCTGTGAATGTATTTCACTCTTTCAGGTTATTTTACTCCTTTTCAGTCATGCTTTCATTCCCGGTCACTGTTTGTCTGTCTATCTCTTCCTTCTTTCCCCTTATGGTGGTTTTGATGGTCTAGCTTGCAGGGGTGGCTGGCACAGGTAAGAGCGGCAGGGATGGGGGGGAAATAAATCGAAAGAAGACAGGATAGGTAAAATTAAACAAAAAATAAATAAAACCACTTACCTTGCGCTTGCCGTATCGGCGATGCAGATATGTGGTTTTATTTTTTTACTTTTTTCATTTTACCTATCCCGTCATCTGTAGACTTACCCCTTCCACCCCGCCTCAACGCTCTTCCCTGTGCCATCCGCGCCTGATAGCTGTACAGCTGTCACCAGGTAATTATGTGAGAATCGCTATAGAGGGGCTTTGTCTCTGCCCACATGTTGGTAGCCAGAGGTATATGTTTTTGTAGGGCAGACGTACTTCCACACAAAAAAGTGTAGCCCTCCCCACAGTTGTGATCGTTTTGTTAATTTATCCAGCTGCTGAGTTTGCTTGACCTTTCAGGGACACACATTATAATTCTGTAAAACTGTCTTAGATAACTAGATAGTTCATGGTGCTTTTCTCTGGCAGCAGCACAGATGGGAGAAGGGCAGTCTTTAACCTGCATGAATTCTTATGTCTGACTTGATAGTGCAAATGACACCTGAACTTTTAACCTACACCAATATTATTCTACATTTCTTTGCATCCACACAAATACATATCCATTCTAGTGCGATTTACTTGAAATTATTCACTTTTTTTTGTGTGAAGTTTTATATAGCGGAGGTATCAGAGCGCTTTACATGAGCACCAGTTACGTTACATACAGACACATTCATTTTTGTTAGGCACAGGGAGATTACGTGATTTGCCCAGAATCACAGAATGTTGAGCGTCCCGGCCGAGACTCGAACCCGGTTCCCCAGCTCCGAGGTCGACCTCCCTAGCCGTTAGGCCACATTCTCTCCACATTGCTCTACAATATGCCTTTAAAGCTAGACCTACTGGCATTGCCAATGCTTGACTATCTCTTGTACTGAGTTAAAGTGCAACTAAGTATGGGCGGGCCCCACCTGCAATAACCGGGGGTGGGAGGGGGGTGAGAGGGGGAGAGAGAGAGAGAGAGAGAGGAAGGGTGAGAGGGAGAGAAAGCGCGTTACCAAGGCAATACACAGACTCACAGGGATTACAGGTCAGATATCTCAGTCGGTTAATGTGCAGGCTGCACACATCGGTCTGTAACCTGAAAGACAGGTATTACTCCTGGCAGTTGGGCACACCCTTTCATCCTTCTACACTCAGCTCTGAACAAGCTGAGTTGAGCAACAGTGACATCTTCTAGTAACTTGAAGAGCGAAAGTGGTATGTGCAAAGGGAAATTCACCTTCGCAAACACACACACAAAACATCACACACAAAAACGCAGCGCAGCCGCAAACTACTCAAAATCTATCAGAAGTTCCTGATAAAAGCAAACATTTTGAAAGAATTGCAAATCTTATGAAACGAGAAAAATCTGGACAATAATCAACAAATAATAAAAACGTCACAATGAACCCACTAAGGGAAAAATACAAGATACCACTCCCTGAACAAACATTCCATTTCCTAGGTCCTAAAAACACTCAAACAGAACCACATGCATAAAGTGGGGTCATATGGAGGAATGTACACACTCGAGTGCACACAAATGCTGGTTCACGCACATGCCCATGCAAGCACGAGCAAGAAGCATCACACGAACCAAATACATGCAAGAATAGACAGACACGTATGGCCAGAAAGATATACAAAGTATGAGAAACCCAAGCCACAAACTCCTGAGGGGGTACCAATACTAAAATATATGCATGGGTGTATACCAGCACAAACACTTGAAGGAAGGTGCACATCAGCACTCAGCCTCGCTCCATTAAGAAGAAATGCAGCATGCCCAAAAGCACAACGTGTACTTTACACGTCGTGCTTTTCAACTTGATGCATGTCTTTTCTTAATAGAGCGTGGCAGAGGGCTGATTGCGGGCACTAGTGAAAGTATTCCTGTTAATTGCAGCACCTCCTGTGCTGCAATTAACAGGAATACTTTCACAATGGCCCACAATCAGCCCTCAGCTGCGCTCCATTAAGTGAAGAAATGCAGCAAGCCCAAAAGTACGACGTGTACCTTACACGTCGTGCTTTTTAACTTGAGGCATGTCATTCTTAATAGAGCGTGGCTGAGGGCTGATTGTGGTCTCTTGTGAAAGTATTTCTGTTAATTGCAGGACCCTCCTGCGCTGCAATTAACAGGAATACTTTCACAATGGCCCATAATCAGCCCTCAGCCGAGTCCCATTAAGAAAAAAATATAGCAAGTGCAGGAGACACTTGCTTTAGGACTCGACCCCGCAATTCGAAAATTACCTTTTTTCGCACCGCTCGCTTTTTAAAAGCGGCGGTGCGAACGCTCCCCCGGGATGTGTGCACGCTAAATCAGGACACTGTGCGCTCAGGGTCACAGAGGTGCGTGGGCGCGCAGGCGCGCACGTTACAGGGAACCCTGGTGGTAACTAACTCTCAGACGGGCCTATATACAAGATGGTTTGCGTTGCTCTTGCGCCATGCAACATGGTGCAAGAGCAATACAAACCTTAAGTCAGATTTATTAAGCCATGCAACGGCACTTTCCATGGTCCTGAGTGGCTCCATAAATCTGGAATGAGACAGCACTGCGTCCCTTACTATGCCCTGGGAAGACATTCCATGGGCATTGCGTGGGTTTTTCCATGCAACTCCCATGTTTTTCACACATCCCCAGATTTACCAGAAATAGTACAAATGGGAATGCGCCAAAATGATAAGCCTTCCGAAAGGGAGGCGTAATGAGGAAAAATATCTTTATTTCTCCTTGTTATTTCCTCTTTCTAAATATGCTGCATTCTGAAGTACACATAGATAGAGGAATATACCTCTCAGGATTGTTTTTGTGCAAAAAGGTGCTCCTAGTTGCACAAAAACACTCCTGCATGCAATCAGGCACCCTTGTACCATGGTGCAACGGTGCCTGCATTGGCGCTAGGCTGCCAAAATGGCACCAGCACAGATGAAAAGGCAGGAATGTGCGGTATTTTCTTAAATACAACGCACTCCTACTCTTTCTCTGTCACGCAGCGCAGCAAGGTGACTTGCTGTGCTGCCCTGCGTGACTTTTTCATAAATAGGCTCCAGAGTTTGTGAATACTGGAAAGTAGTAGACTTATTCAAGAGTGTAAACTTCCTCAAAAGTGTAACTTGTCTTCGTGAATCAGGCCCTTTGTTTCTAGTTTGCTCCGTGTTATTGGGTTTTGATGGAAAAAATATAATATATGCTATATTTGCTTGAGGATTTCAGTATATTGCTTATGTTAGCCATTTGATTCAATTAACAGTTTTTGTGGAGTCCTAGGAGGAAGATTGTGGAAGATGTAGCTGTTTATTCCCATGTGTCTTAATGGGACTGTGAGTGGAGGTGTGAGGAGATCTGTACTTTCTGCAGGAAGAGCTGAGGATCTGCCTGAATTGCCTAGATGCATATTAGACTGTGCTGTATTATGCTCATATACACTGATAAAGAGAACTGCCACTAACTGTGTATGTAATCATGAATGTATTCATTGTTAATTATATATGAGTGTTCTCTATTTTTGAAGCTTCTCATGGCATTGTAATAATTGCAGACCCAGAAGCCATAGTGGGCAATGTTGTGCAGAGCACATTTTACAGCAAGAGTAACTTTGTTTTCAAACCTGGAAAGAGAAGTAGGATTTTGTAAGAAGAGTTGAGTTGATATTGTGGATATAAATATCTTCCCTTAAATGCCATCCTGTGCTTCCTTGGGGGGTAAATCCTTACACATGCATACTAGATAAGTTTCCTCATTATTCTCTCAAGTGGTAATATTAAATTGACTTGTACTGAGAGACATTGTAAATATGCAATGGGGATATTTCATGTATTTTAGCACATAAATCCAACAGAACATTTCCTAGTGATAGCCCTGATTGGTTGAAATGACAATTGCCTTTTGATCTTTTTGATTTGCTATGTGCCTTAGATAAGCTATCAAGGGATTGGGGATGCTTGAAAATAGAGGTTAAAGGGTATTGCCTTATGAATGGGATAGATTGATTTGGTCTTTGAAATTTTTTATCAAGACAAAGTGTTCAATTAACAATAAATCAAAACATTGATATGCAGCTGCATTGCACTCTTAAATACTAAATGACAGATTTGCATTTCAAGTAATTATGTGAAATGTTTCTGAAATTTCATGTCATTGGGCAAATTACATACATTTTCCACAACCCACTTATTTAGCACTCTTTTGTGATTAAAAGTGCTTAAAGAGATAATCACAGAGGACATTAAAGCTATTGTGTCTGTTGTTTGATTGTTCAGTGATGAGCTCGAGCACCTCACACCATCTCGCTGAGATGCATATGCCTGTATGCCTGCTTGCCCTCCCTAGCCTCTGAGCCAAGTGTAGGAGAGTTTCTGCAAACTCAATTGGCAGAGCCATAGCAAGATTGGCACCAGTAGAATATGACCCCCATCTCACCTAGTTCAGACTCAGAAGTACATTTCTGGGGCCCCTGACCAGGGTCCGACAGAATTTTAAAAACCATATTGGGAGGTTGAAAGAACTAGGCTTCAGGAGGATCTACATGAGGCCAGAAAGGTAAAGAGGGGCCTCAAACTAGAAGAAAACACAAGGAAGAGTCTGGAAATCCCAGAAGGGATAAAATCAAAGTTTGAAGAGAAAACTAGAAATCAGAAGATAATCATATTCCTCAAGGATGATAGAGAATACACACATGGTAAGACATTTGATGAATCAATAAATGTGAAGCAATCTGGCAAGAAAATGTATCATATTAACATCAAGCAAGGAGACCATTAGTGGTTCTGATCATGATTTTGCTAATGGGATTGATGGAACCTCTACTAGTAGGAAAATGTATTTTGTAGACAAATCAATGTATCAAAAGAATGGATTGTAAGACACCCTACAAGAATATTGAACAAATATATATCTGACAAATGTCCAGACAATGTCCAAATTTGTAGTTGGAAACTAATAATACATTGCACTGCAAATAGCATTTTGAATGGCATGCCCTAAAAATGCCTCTTCCAAATTACATTTTGTTTTGCATTTTTCCCAAATTGCAAAATGGATTTAATGCATACTAAAAATCCATTTAGCAGCTGGCAACTCTACGATTGTCAGGACTCAACTATCTCGTAACCACAGGGGAGCAGAATGATGCCTTTTCCCAACTCGCCCCTCAATACCTCCCTGCCAGTTTTTTCTACAATCCTTTGCAGGTAAGTACTGAGGGGGGAAAGGGGAATTGGGATAAAGAAGAGACTGCCCGTATTCTTCTTTTGTTCTCCATCACTGCCTCTATCTTCTTTCTTCTTTAAGGCTGTAAGTTAAAGCATTCCTATAATAACTTGCTTTACCTTTCTTATGTTTCTTGTACTTCCAAATATTTATGCATACATAAATGTAAATAGGAATTTTTATCTTACCAGATGTCTTCAATGGGCTTGCCTCTCTTCTGTTGTATGTGTTGGTTGAGAGTATTTATTGATTTTTATTTATTTTCTTTTATTCTCAGGTGGTGCCAGATATCTTGCCTCTATTTCTCAAGAAGAAAAGACAAGGTAAGTGTATGTTCTTTATGAGTTTATATAGGGGATTACTAGTTTCCTTCCAACTAACTTACTTGTTACAATCTAACTTTCAATTTGAATCCTCTTCTTCAAATTATAAATCAGGTAAGTTGATATGCAGGGAAAGTTGACTCTCTCTGGTTCTTAATGATTAAGGTCGAACACAATGCCAACCTTTTTCCTCTTACTATTATAGTCACAGTGAGATTTACTATTTAATGCTTGTATGCAGTGTAAATCTTGCAAGTCCTTTCTCTAGTTTCTTTGTCTTACTATATCAGCTCTCTCACTCTCTGTCGCATTATGCCCAACTCATCCTTCAGTATATTTATTGAGATACTGATTTTGAGTATTTACCCAGCAAGGATATTTCTGGTGTTTTACGGGTCAATTCTAATTTACTAACTCGCGATGTAATTCTTTTATTGTATATTCTAAATCGCTTCAGCTCCGATACAGCTCATACGCTAATCATTCTTTTCTGTCTACTATAATTATGACAGATTTATCCGCTAATCTTTTCTTCCTGTAGCGTAATTCTGACTAGAACGCTACTCTTTAGACCTGCGCACTGTCTACTATGGTTAAGACAGACATATCCGCTAATCCTTTCTTCCTGTAGCATTATTCTGACTGGAACGCTACTCTTCAGACCTGCGCACTGCCTACTAAGATTCTGACAGGCAAGCGCTGAATCAAACACTAACCTGGTGTCTTCTAAATTCCAAGGGAAACCGACGCTGATGAACTGACGACTTTCGAAACGCTTCCTGACTAAACTATTCCATGACGTTGACAAGGTAGGTCTGTATCCGTTCAAGCTCTCGGTGAAGTGGGCCTTGGAACTTTAGTGCGCGCTTCACCTGAGCTTCTCAAAACAAGGAGGAAAGACTAGACTGCTAAACGGCGAGTGTGCTGGAGCCCATCTTAGATGTCCAACGTTGCCATCACACTCGCCAACTCCAGGCACAACCAGTCTTTGGATTAGAATGCTGTAGGGAAGAGGTGGATGTAATAGCCACAACAGGGCTGCGAGGAGGAAACCTCCAGTGAGCCCTGACAACGATTTAACGAATTGGAGAGTTTGCAAAAGCTAAATTGCTTAGTATATCTGGCCCTTGTCTATTATGCATTTTAAATAAGGATGAAAATGTAGATAGTGAACCATAGCCAGAGATCTGTGCAAGTAAAATCCAGGCTTTCACCACCAATTGCAAACAATATTGTGATTGCTGTCTTTTACAATTTGATTACAGAACACTTTTACTCAATAAATAGATTCCTCCGTAAAATAATCTCAGTAAATATGAGAAAAAAACATTACATGACATTAAATCCCCTTCTAAAGTGGTCATAAATCAAGGTAATGTGATGAAGGTGGATTGGAATGTGGATAAAAAAGTGAATCTGGAATTGCATGAACTGTTAAAATATGGTTGTGAATGTAACTTCAATGTTAAGGATGAAATAAGCTGTATCGAAGTAAGATTTCCAAAATTCCCAATCACATACTTCAATAACAAGGGTGCATGACCTGCCAATTATAGACCAATAATTTCTTTAATAAGATTTGCACACTGAAAAGGCACTGGAATACATTGTTATTCATGTGGTCGCTCTAGTGACAACAGATCCATATTACGGTGAAGATGCAAAGAATTTTCTTTACAGATACGTAGCATTCCTTGGGAAAAAACATTTTTTCTGATTAACGTGGGTATTATCTAATATACAATTATTGATCATCTGTCAGGTTTGGAATAATTAAAAACGTTCTCATTTATGAACCCGCTAGCTTTATGAAATATTTTAGAATGTTATTAACTCTGTTTGCCCAAGTTCTCAAGAACTATTATTTCTCAAATCGTATTTCTTGTACCATATTTTTGCATGCCACCAATGAAGAGGAGAAGTATTGGGATTCAAGTTTGTTTCCTCTTATTGGAATCTGTTCATGATTTAGTATGAGGGGGATCATGCCTGTAATGGAACAATATCTCTTTTTTCTGAGGGAGAAACATTGAAGAAATATTTATGTTGTGAAATAGCACACTTTAAGAACTGGTAAAGTATCATTAATATCTCCATGAGAATCCGCTTAATATGAATCTAACACTTGAATACTATCCAGAAAGAAATATCTACCTATTGTATGTTTTCTATGACAGTCCTCTGAGTCAAGTTTATCATAAAACAACTTTAGTGAATGGTATTTTAAATGCAGGTCCACAACATCCATCAAAAATATTAATGATATCACTTATTGGGAAATTCTTTGAGCCATCCACTACTGCAGACAAGACAAGATATACCGATAGGAAAACCAGATCATTATCATTAGGTTTCAGGAAAGGGCTATGACAAAAAATATCTTGTGTAAGGTTAATGAGAAGTTGGATAGAGTCAAGTGAATTCACCTTCTCGCAAATTATCTCAAAAAGACTTGGCCCTGATTACTAGTTTGGCGGATGGGATACTCTGTCACAAATGTGATGAATATCCCGTCCGCCGTATTATAAGTTCCGTAGGATATAATGGAATTATAATACAACAGACGGAATATCCATCACGTTTGTGGAGGAGTAACCTTTTCCACCAAACTCGTAATCAGGCCCTTAGTTGGAAGAATTAAAAATTAGATGACTTGGAGTAAGTGCCGATACAAAAGTTTCAGACACTGGGAGATTCTAAAACTTGACAATGAATTTAAGAAACATAGCCACATAAACTTTTATTGGCATTTCATAGAAACATACCATTAAAAAAATTGTGAGTCCTAGTGGCGCCATCAAATATTGGGCCACTAATAGTGAAGATGAATGGTTTCCAAAACATTCTAAATGCTGCTACGTACAGCAAGAATGTTTGCTGCTTATTTGTAATTGATACATGTGTGAATTTTAGTGATGAATTTTGAAATAACCTGTTATATGAATTGAAAAACATCAGAGTGTGTGTATTTGGTTTATTGCATGTGGGTTGGAATCTTTTAATTCCATCCCAAGATGTTTTAAGGAGAGGAGGTAAGAACACAATAGGACCGTGAGGAATAAAATCAACTGGCATTCAACATATCAAATTCATTGGTGCACATCATGTTCATAAAGATAGGTGAGAGGGAGATTGGGAACAGAATAAGAATGAAAAAAATAATGTGGATAAACACATTAAATACTCCAAAGTCTGTGCTTATTTCAAATAGTGAACTCCATGAGCTATTGTTGGCAGGTGCATATACTTTTAAAAGTGGTCGCTACATTACGTGGCAGTAAAATGGAACCTAATAAAAGAGAGGTACTTTAACTTTCACTTGTTGTGGCTTGAATCTCAATTTTAATATAGCACTTCAAACGTGAGGGCTATATCGAGTTTTAGATATATTTATGCATAATTTCAGATGCACGCTGTAACATGGGCTCCTTGGATCATTCTTTAGGTAAAAATCACTTCCTTTGAGAAGACTTGAGCCATTTTTGGGTAACTTATAAAATTAATCTGTAAGTTTCTCATAAATAAAACTGAAAAATAGGAATCTCAAAAGGGTTAACCAGACTACATTCAGTGACTGATAACTTTGTTTTGAGATGAGTCTCACCAAGATTGATATGCAGCTGTCTAACAGTCTTTGGGTTATATTTCTTTAAACTGGTTATGGTTCATATCAATAATAAATTTCATAAGGAGTATGTCAAATGTTTGCAAATGTCCTGGAAGTGTTCTTTTCCTCTGTAATTGTATGATTAATGTAAACAGTGAATCAGTGTTTTAAATATTCATTTAAAGTGATCATTTAGAATGAAGGACATGCGACCCTGTGTCTTTAAAATGCTATGGACAATTATCAAATATATTCTTGCTATGTGGGTCTCACTGTTGTTTGTTTAACCTTGCAGGTTTTTAGTATTAACTATAACTGTTGTTAAATGACAAATATTATCATAAATAATTTTATAAAAACAGAATTAAGTTAATCTGTTCGATCCACATAATGTTAGATTCATTTGTTTTTTTAACAATTGGGTGCAGTTTAATTTATACACCACTATCTTCTAGGTAGTTTGAACTAATAATAACCATAAGATGAACAAATTGGGGCATGCTTCATCATCTGGTCCTCTGTCTAGCACTGGGAAGCATCTTGAATGGAGCTACGTTGTGGTGTATTTTGAGTATATTTTATGATGAGAGAGTATGCAGGCAACTATGTAAATAAAATCAACCTAAAAGTGTTAATATTGTGTATAAGCCCATTCAGTGGAGACACATTTTAGTCTTGTCCACTAGCCACAAGATGAAAACTATGAGGATCTGTGTTTTGAACCCGGTATATCTTCCTCGTCAATATGTTTCATTTCCTTTTTATAAATATAACTCTTTCATCAGGATTGGTGTCCATTAATAAACAGGATCCATTGAACAGTAACTCAAGTGATTTAGAACATCAACACTGTTCCAAAGGTATACATAAGTACAGAGTTTATGTCTAGGATAGTGGTAAAATGGAACGCTCACATTCAAATGCATCAGTGGTGCTCTGCATACCATGTAAGTATTTTAAAGGCAATGCAGTGTCATATTTTCATGGATATAAAACTCACAGGTTGTGGCCTATATGAGTTTGACTATAACTATGGTTGGCACACTTGGGGCCTTATTCCGATGCAGTTAGGAAATCATTGCGACAGAATCGGTTTGGGAATGGTTTCCGACCGACTCAGATCGGGAGAGTCTGACCAACCAAGTACGATGCATCCAGATGCTTCCAGATACAATTTGGTTGGACTTCCAATGACTTCATTGGGAGCCCATGTCCCGAGCGAATGCATAGGCTCCCATTGAAGAAAGGGGTGGCTGGGGAAAATTGGGCACCCTGTGGCGGGCATCCCCTGGTGCTTGCCACACTGTGCATGGCTGGTAAGGGGGGACCCATGGGCACGCCCATGGGCCTGATTGGGAAGGCTCCGGGTGCAGGGGGCCCACTACAGGCCCCAAAAGGCTGATTCCGACTGCTGATTCGAGTTGGATGGCATGATTCGGAAAGGCTGTTTGAATCCAAGCATTGTAATCAGTTGTTCGGAAACGCGGCCCGTAGAGATGTACGATTCTGGTCATTCCAAATGCCATTGGGTTCAGATTGGAATATTCCTAATGCCTAACTCGCATCATACTTGGTCGGTCGGAAACCTTTCCAATTCGGTCGGAAAGACACGTTCCCGATCCGATTCGGACAGAGCAAATGCCGTTAGAAGGCCTTCCTAAGTGCATCGGAATCTGGCCCTTCATTGTAAATTTGTAATAATACAGATTTTATGACAATTTAATGGTATTCAATGTCTATGGGCATGTGCTCTTCATTGAAGACGGCAAATACCCTACATATGACTTATTACTGGAGAAAGGCAATGACACTATAACTTGTGCACACAAGTAACTTTAACTCGCGCCCTCGCCATACACAGTGTTGTCGTCAATGATGTAATTTCAGATGTTGCAGTGATGTTATTAATGGTGTTATAGAACAGTCAGGAGTGATGTAATATGTAAACTATTTAGCAATGCATGGAGTCGACACTAGTTATGGTTACTTTAGAGCACAAGTTGTGTTATTAACCTTTTTACTTTCTCAAATTTGCTTGAAAATGCACCAATTGCCCACTCTTTTTAAAAAATCTTCTTGGGGGAGAACTCCCCTGAACCACCCTAATGGCTGTCAGACTCGCTCCTATGCCAGCTCCCCAACTGGCGCTCATCCCAAACCTTCATGCCTCACCACTTTCAAATGTCACCAGCCGCCACTGTCTCCTCCCCATATATATAAATAATGACTCCCGGGGCTTGACCCACCCAGAAATCATTTTTTAACAAAAATACAATGCCGGGCGGCATACTTTTTTTGCCATGATCCCACAAGTACTTTAGAGAATCCCAGGATGACAGCAAAAAACTAAAAAATTGTATTTTGTCCCTGTGGGGGTATATCTGGTAGCCCTCACAAGGGCTATGGGGGCATGTTATCCCTACCCTATTCCCTTTTATCATTTTTAAAAACAATCTCAGGACAGGGAGTCCCCAAGTCCTGTAATGACTGCTGCAACATTTTCTAAAATGAAAGGCCGGTTGTAGTCAGGGTTTAGGAGGACTGGCTTGGTAGTGAGGAGGGTTTTTAGGTGTGCAAAAGCCTGTAGGATACTATGGGAGGGCTTTCTTAGATTTCTCTCTGTATGTACATCCTTTCTTAAGTTAAGAGGTCAGTCAAGAGGGCCGCCACTTCGGAAAAGTCAGGGATGAATCTCCTGTAGTATCCTAATATACCCAGGAAAGCTTGGAGGTCCCGGCGTGTTGTGGGAAACGGCAGTTGGGATATTGCGGCTATTTTTTCTTCTTGTGGTTTGATAAACCCCTCCCTGAGAAGGTAACCCAGGTATTTCACTGATGGAGTGGCCAGATGACTCTTGGCAGGGTTTATGGTGAGATCCCCTTTTTCCAGTGCCTGAATGGTTTTCTCTAGATGGGTCAAGTGGAGGTCCCAGGTATTACTGTAGATGACGATATCATCTATATATGCTGAGGTGTATCCCTGGTGGGGTTTGAGGATCAGATTCAAAAGGCGCTGAAAAGTGGCAGGGCCCCACGCAGGACGAAAGGTAACATTTTAAAATTGAACAACAATGGAGAAAGCGTTTTTTTCCTGGTCACACTCTCTAAGGGGAACCTGTCAGTACCCCTTGCACAGATCCAGGGAACTGATATATTTTGCTTTCCCTAATTTCTCGATCAACTCGTCCACTCGGGGTAACTGGTATGCGTTGAAACGAGAGATCTTATTGACTTCCCTAAAATCAATGCAAAAACTAATGGAACCATCGGATTTAGGCACGATTACTATAGGGGAATTCCATTCGCTTTCGGAAGGTTCAATAATACCCATATTTAACATTTGTTGGACCTCTGCCTCGATAGCCCCCCTTCTGGCCTCGGGTATTCGGTATGGTCTTAATCGTACCGTCTTCCTGGGTTCAGTGTGAATGGCATGACTGATTAGGGAAGTTTTTCCTGGGGTCAGGGAGAACACTCTTTCAAGGGGTGTCAATCTATTTCTCAGCTCTCTTTGTTGGGAAGAGTGAAGGTCGTGGTCTATGCTCTGTACAAACAGGGGATTACTATGATCCTGTTTAACCATGAAGGCCGGTCTGGGCCCCTCCCATTTTTTCAAGAGATTTATATGGTAGATCTGGGTGTTTCTCTTCTCTTTGGGGTCTAGTTCCAATCGGTATGTCACCAGGGTTATTTGTTCAAGGACCCTAAAGGGGCCCTGCCATTGTTCCAGCATTTTATGCTCTGAAGTGGGCCTCATAACCAGCACCAAATCGTCCATACTCAGCTTTCGTTCCTTATTTTTTTTGTCATACTGTCGTTTTTGCTGTTATTGGGCCTGTTCTAGATGGGTTTTTACTGTTCCTGATTTTCTACAATCTGGTTTTCAACCCCAGGACATACTCTGGTAAAGGTTTTCCCCCCTCGGGTTCCTCCTCCCATTCCTCCCTCATCATATCTAGGAGGGTACTGGGCTGCCTCCCGTACAATAGCTCGAACAGGGAGTAACCGGTGCTCTTCTGCTGTTTACAGCGGAGAGCAAAAAGAGCCAGGGGTAACATATCATCCCATTTCCGGGTCTCTAACTCAACCAACTTTTTCAAAGTGGTTTTTAAGGTGGCGTTGTACCTCTCACACAGACCAGCTGTCTGGGGATGATATGCAGCTGTTCCGATCTGTTTTATATTCAGTTGTTGGCAGACTTGTTTCATTAGGTTCGACACAAAAGGGGCACCTTGGTCAGTTATGATTTCTTTGGGGAATGCAACTCTGGAAAAGATATTAATCATTGCCTTTACTATCTGAGTAGCGTTTGGTTGTCTTAAGGCTACAGCTTCCGGAAACCGGGTGGCATGATCAACTAAAACCAAAGCGTATCTACACCCGCTACGAGGGGGAAGGTGGGGACCAATGATGTCCATCCCTATCCAGGAGAATGGTTCTTCCATCACCGGGATGGGACATAGAGGTACCCGCAGGGGCATAGCCCTGCTGTTTTTTTGACAGATGATACATTCTCTGCAATATTTCCAAACCTGATGATACACCCCCGGCCATTAAACACATTTTCAAGGATTGCCTTTTCAGTTTTTTTCTCCCCCGAAATGGCCGCCAGGAGATGGCTGTGGTCTAGGTACATGACTTTCTCTCTGTGTGACTGTGGAACTAACAGTTGGGAGTTCGACTCTTTCCCTCCTTTCCTGTATAACAGACCTTTGCATCTGAAAAACTGGGGACCTACTTGGTCAGGGTCTTCTTGCTCTGAGGACCTATTCCATGCTTCACGCAACGTGGGATCGTCTCTTTGAGCCGCCCTAAAGCCCTGATCGTGTTCCCATACCTTGGTGGTGGCGGTTTGTGTTAGAGAGACTGGGGCCCACTGCCGCTTCTGCGTTCTTTTCTGTCTCTTGCTTTTTCGTGATTTCCCTGGGCATAGTTCATGATCAGGCACTCGTGAAAAGGGTGCGGTTTGCCTCCACTCTGCTTCCTCGGGTATTGTTTCTAGGATCAATTGATTCATGTGGGGATAGTCTGTCCCTACTACAAAGGGCTCCGGCAGCTGGGGAATCAGCCCCACTTTGAGGAGATTGGTATCTATATCAGGGTCATGCTGGATGTATACCTCGGTGGTGTTGTAGGGCTTCTGGTCCCCATGTACATACTGGATGGTCACCGTGCCTTTCGTGGACTAGACCCCCCCGGAATGATCTGTGGTTGAATAACACTCTGGAGGCACCCGGTATCAATGAGGGCTCCCCTTTTTTCACCATTCACCCTCACTGTTCTATGGTAGGGACGAGACCCAAGAGGAACAGGGTTACAAACAAAAGACCGAGTGAACCCAATCTCCATGGGCTCTTCCTTTTGGGGACAGACGCGTGCAATATGTCCATGTGCACCACAGTGATAACATTGAGGACCAAGGGGTGTTGGTTGACGAAAGGAAGGTGGAGGTGGTCCAGGCAACAAAGTCACGGTTTCTGGCTTCCTAACAGGAGGTGGCTTAGGTGCACGAGGAGTGGAGCTCCCACTTCCATATTTCCACTGTCCTTCATCCCTCCCTTTCTGGATTTCCTGTGCTCGACTGTACACGCTTGCTAGTTCCACAGCCTTATCCAAGGTGAGATCGGTGTGCTGTCTAACCCACCGTTGAATAGGGGGGTGGAGGGATGTCAGGTATTGTTCGAGGTACACTTTTTCCATGATCCCCTCCTTTGTGGACTGTTCGGGTTTTAACCAGCGGTCCGTCATGTCTCGTACCCTGTAATACAGTGCCCGCGGAGTCTCTTGGGGTCCTTCCCTGATCCGGCGTAAACGGATCCTGTAGGTTTCTTGGTCGAGACCCATGCGTTCGAGAATAGTCCTTTTGATGTCAGAATATGAGGTGACCCCAAGGGGGCTGGTGGCCTGATAGACGGCTTGGAGATCTCCGGTGAGGAGGGGACCCAAATATTGGCCCCATTTATCCTCTGGCCATGCGGTCACTCGGGCCATCCGCTCGAAGTTAGTGAAAGAAAGTCTGGAATCTCCCCACTAACGTACTACTGTAACACAACTGAGGGAAGGGCAGGATGTCCCCGCTGTTGGGTTAGGGTTTCAGCCAGTCTAGTAATCATAGCTTCCTGTGTCTGGCTCTGCTCTGTGAGAGACTTGTGTAGTTTTTTGCGGTCCTCTTCCACTACCACGAGTAACTTCTCCATGACATGGCCTAGTTTCTCCTGGTTTTCTGCCATTTTATTCAAAGCGGCCTCCATTTCAGGCGATCCCACTTCTGACACCACCTGTCGGAGGGAGAGTCAGAAATGAAAGCTAGGAGGCCGTATAGTTTGCGTAATGTTGATAAGAATTTATTGGTGTTCTTAGTAAGGGATGGCTGGGATGGCTGATAATGGATTACAGTTAAGACACTGTTGGGGTTTTGAGTTCAATGTACAATTCGACAACAGGATGGGGAGATTGAGTTGCTGGTCGGGAGTAGAGAGCCTCTGTCTTCGGGGTCTGGGATTCTTCCTCGCCGCCGGTGGTTCCCCAGGATACTCAAAGGGAAGGCAAGAAACAAAGTGGCGGTAAGTTCTCAGGTTTCGAGTACGTTCAGTTTGGCGATACCCTTCACCATCCTCAGTGCAGAAAGTGATGTACAATAGGAGACTCAAAATCCAACAAACACCTTGCCTGTACTGATCCTTATTCTAAGAAACAAATCATCAAGGTGACAACAACCGAATTAATGTCAACCTCCTCAAATATTATTCAAAAATATTTTTATTTTGTTCAAAAATCATTTTGTTTTTCACATGTATCATATATCATAATTCAACCATTTTTGACATTTTACCACAAGACCAAAAGACATTTGACCAAACAACGACACTTAATGACTCAAAGTCAATACACCAATAATAGACAACATCAAAGACGGTTCATTCACATACAAGACATAAAACACAGAACATGCAACCAAGTAATCTTTTTTGTTCAAACCATTTTAACATTGGTTAGTCAATCAAGAGAAACCAAAAAACAGTGTGGATTCTAAATGGAAACATTTCTGCACTCTGCCAGTTTATGGACGTCCTTTCACAAGTTATTTAACCAGGCGGAAAAATCTACACATTAATCGCACTTGTTTTTTATAAAAAGAAAAAGGTCGACGTGTTTCGAACCCCGTAGGTTGTTGACTGGAGGTTCTCTTCAGGACCAAACACTAAAAGAAAATAATAAATAAACAAGGTTTTAAAGAAATGTCCTTCAGTGTGTGAGCTGTTAAATGCACTACACTTTGGATATCCTTGGACAAACAGTTTCAGGGCGACTAGCTTACCTATTTAGCGAAATCAGCCGATTTCGCATTAAGACTGAATCAATTGCTGAAAATGATTTCTGCAAAAACATAAAAGACCAAAGAAAAAAGAAAAAAGAAAACGTATAAGATTTTTTTTCCAACAGTCATGTCATGTAAGTAACAGTGAAAAATGAATGGCTCTTTTACTTACTTATTGAGAAAAGAGCCTGTGGGGCTTCATGGTGGCTTGAAAACGACAAAGTTTAGTCTGAAATGCAAATAGGGCAGTGTGAGTGGGAATCATCGAAATTGGACCTAGAGCCTCATTGTTTGATGGTCACGTGATAGATGCACACATACCTTTTGTTGAGTTCTTTGTAATACAAGGTCTGCACGGTTTCGTGGCGGGACTAAATTCCTACAATAAACAATGTGTGATATTTCAATTCAAGTTGCGATGGTGATGCCGAAATTCAAAGCAAATTCGGAGCTGTTTTCAGAACACACTAGTGTGGACTTTTTTTTTTAATTAAAATGGTTTGAACAAAAAAGATTACTTGGTTACATGTTCTCTGTTTTATGTCTTGTATGTGAGTGAACCGTCTTTGATGTTGTCTATTATTGGTGTATTGACTTTGAGTCATTAAGTGTTGTTGTTTGGTCAAATGTCTTTTGGTCTTGTGGTAAAATGTCAAAAATGGTTGAATTATGATATATGATACATGTGATAAACAAAATGATTTTTTAACAAAAGAAAAATATTTTTGAATAATCTTTGAGGAGGTTGACATTAATTCGGTTGTTGTCACCTTGATGATTTGTTTCTTAGAATAAGGATCAGTACAGGCAAGGTGTTTGTTGGATTTTGTTTTTGTTGGCTAAGCCTTGCTGATTAGAGCCATACCCTGTGTTGTTAGACGTACAATAGCAGACGGCGGTGCAATACATGAGGGAGGGCGTACAGAGTTTAAAGAGGGTCGTGATGGGGAAAGAACACTAAAAATCAGCGTTCTTTTAATCAGTCTACACGGATGGGATAGGTGTAGGGTTCGTATAGCTAATCGCTATCAAGACGATAAGGCATATGGCCTTTAACACTCCTATGCTAAAGAAAAACTCAAGGCCCCAAGTAACCAAGAACAGAAAAACCCCTCAGGGAAAAGAGTTGCAAAAGTAAACACAGATTTAAACCCAAAGTCAAAGCGGGACTGTTCTGCTGCTAGCAGACGTCCGCCCCGGCCCAAACATCCATATCCCTCCTCCCACCCGGGTTTCCCTGTGTCCATCTACTCACCGCTAATGCCGTAACTCTCCTGAGTTACGGTGGCAAACACGTGTCTCCTGGGGGTATCCACCAGTCCTCGCTCCTCGTCTCTGGTTCTTCGGTAGCGGCGACGTGCTCTGTCCTCGAAATTTCTGCTTCTGGTTCTCCTTGGTTCCCCGGCGTCCAGGGATCTTCCTGCTTTTCCTCCTTGGCGTCTTCGGATGCGCTGTTTCCGTCCTCCACAGCTTCCACACCGTCCTCTCGCGAGAGGCCCTTTTTCCACGCCTCTCTCAGCCCCGATTGGACATTTCCCCCGGTGATCTCCGCATCATCCTGCAGAGGAGAGGGTGTGAGGAACTCATTAACCCTGTGGATGCCGGATCCTTTCCTCTCCGTGAACGAGGGCCGATCACCAGGGTAAGCATTACTTGGTCCCCATCCGGGCTCTCCCTGACAATTACCTACTGGCGATAGCCAGTAGGTGGTTATAGTTTGGACCAAAGTTTCCATAGGAAAGGCATTTTTTGTTTTGCCAACAACTTTGGTGCTGCTAGATAAATCTCCACTAAATTTTCGCAAAACTTCTCCTTTTTATTTCAGCTGCTGTGTGGGAAGTTTTGTGGCGATCCGTCAAGCTGGGGCCAAGAAAAAAGGGGGGTCCGAAAACGCATTTTCCCCGTGTTATGTCTATAGGGATTTTTCATTTTTTTAACATGACTACACCCCGAACAGCTGAACTGAATTACACCAAATTTGTCAGAAAGCTAGATGCTGGTCCAGAAAACGTGCTTTTTGTGATTTGGCGTAAATACGTTCAGTAGTTTCAGAGAAATTAAAGTTTAAAAAATGTGGATTTGGGGGGATGCGATCCCTTGCAGTGGACTCGCGGATCCTATTAAAATTTGATTGTCTGCCAACACTTCAACCAGTAAGTGTTGGCATCCATCTTGGGACTTGGCTTGAAGCCGAGACCCAGAAAAAAAAGTACAAAATAAAGGAAAGGGGTAGGGTAGGAATACCATGAGCCCCCCCGGGGGTCCCACAGGGACACCGCTAGGGTTTAAAAGCTTTTTTTTTTTTTGATGTGGACTTGTGGGTGGATCCGCATATCCGCTGCAAGATTTTAAGATAAAAAAGACGTTCCGGCTCCTGTGCGTCTTTTTACTAAAGCCCCCGGGTGGGCCAAATCATGGAGCCATGGTAAACATAAAGGAGGAGCACTGCTCCCACCAAACCATAGCAAACACTGCTCCACTTCGTGGAAGCGAGAGCATTAAAAATGCTCTTGCTTGCACAAAGCAGAGCAGAATTGCTTTTAGAGAGAGGGAGGTGCATGTTAGCAGCTTCCTCTGTCCAAAAGCAATGCTGTTTCTCTCAGGAGGCATGGAGCCGGCAGGGAGCGCAAGGGCCCTCAGGCTCCCCTAGCGGTCCCCAACGAGGTGGACATGCCCCGGGCGATAGGGTCCCTGGGGCAATATTGGCCCAGGGAGGGGGGCAGCGCGTGAGTGATTTAAAAATTAATGCAAACGCCAAATGTAATTTATTTGTAAGGTGTTTGCTTAATATTTTTAAAAAAGTGTGGGGACCAGGGGGTTTAGTACCCCATCCCCATCAATGCCGTCAACATGTTTCTGCCAACATGGCCAGGAGGGTCTGTGGCATTTATCAGGACAAAATGTAAGGGCTCCTATCTAGTCTCTTAGGACTGAGATATATCCACCAGGTAGGTTGACCTTCGTCAAACTCTACTGAGATAACTTGAAACCTGTAAAATAAAGGTTAAGAAAGTGTCAAGAAGGTTTTAACTCCAGTGAAAGAAAATAATTAGACAGGCACTATGCAAATCAACATTATTATGCATGTGGATGAGAACGCACAAGTCACTGCAAATGTGGTGCACATGAAAACAAATACTGTGAGTCCAGCTCACAATCGTACCCCAGGTTAGGGGTTGCGATGTCCCATGGGAAGGGGGGAATGAGGGACCCCTGTAGTCACACTCTGGAACCAGAATAAGAAAGACATTTTTTTGTAAAAAAGCAAAGTTATATGCATTGAGGGCCATACATTGTTGCTCACACACACACGTAAAGGTCAACCTACCTGGTGGATATATGTCCACAATCTCAATGGCGGACTCCTAGCTCTGCACCTCACGCTAGTTCCAACAAATCCTGGTCCTGCACAATACTCCCCAACACCAGCCGTTGCTTGGCGCCTCTGTGCTCCGGATCCAAAAGGTTACTACAAGTGGGTGTACGCCAAGCTAAGCGTTGCTTATCTATATGTAAAAACTAAATTAGAAATAAAGGATTTTTTTATACTACCTACAGCCCACTCGACTTCATCGCCTGGCGCACCCCCACTTGTAGTACTCTACCTGGTGGATATATCTCAGTCCTAAGAGACTAGATAGGAGCCCTTACATCTCGTCCTGATGAATGCCACAGACCCTCCTGGCCATGTTGGCAGAAACATGTTGACGGCATTGATGGGGATGGGGTACTAAGTCCCCTGGTCCCCACACTTTAGTTTTAATATTAAGCAAACACCTTACAAATAAATTACATTTGGCGTTTGCATTAATTTTTAAAACACTCACTTCTCTAATGGACCCCCCCACTTAACTTTTAGAAGTGCCTCCCTGTCTCCAAGTGAAGGCCCGCTCTCTATCAAACGCAGTTTTTAGAGAGCGAGGACTGCCGATGATGAAGCATGACACCTGGTGGTGTGTGAGGACGGTCCTTCATATTTTTTGATATGCCCAGCACCCCACAGAAGGAGGTGTAGTGTGCCTTTTTCAATCTTAGAATCAGACATTCATTCAGGGTAGCTTCTTTTTATGTGCACTTGTCTTACTTGGAGGCCACCTCACCATGAATATCCCGTAGCCTCTTGTTCCCTTCCCTAGCAATTACTAGGGTTTAGTGTGTGTATATGGTCAGTGACATAACTGATGTCATCTCACTCACCCATTCAGCCACTTACACACCCAGTCACTTACTCATATAGCCATTCAGACACCCACTCACTCACCCATACAGTCACTACACACCCACTGATAGAGCCACTTACACTGTCACTCACCCACCCATACATCCACTGATACACCCACTCACTCACCAATACAGCCACTCACACAGCATCTCACTAACCGACACAGATACTTACACATCCACTTATACATCTATACAATCACTCACACGCCCATACTCACAAGGATACATACAGCCACACAGCCTAACACATGACATATATTAAAAGTAGTATCCCTCAGAAGTACACCTAGTATACTACTTTAAGTTTTGTAGTACACTTAGTATATATCTTTAACACTCAAAAACTCTTACAAAATACTTACTTTCACTGAATGGTGTCATTATTGATGTCATCAGTGATGTTATTTGAGAAGCTATCAGTGATGTCACTGACCATGTCATGAGTGATGTAATGTATGAGGTCATGAGCAGTGCATTGCGGGGGCATAAGTTATAGTTAGCTCAGGTAACTATAATTGTCGAATTTCACTGGTTTTGTACAAGTGAAATCTGACCCTAATGTAATGTCCCTGTAACCTTTGGTATTATATATATATATATGTCTGTGGTATTATATTCAGTGAAAAAAACAAATGTTACAAGGACATTTTAGTTAGGAAACAGAATTTTAAAAATCTTAGAAATTCCCTGAAATAACTAAAGGTTACAGGGACATCCCCACAATGCACTGCTTTTGACCTCACATATTACATCACTCATGACATGGACAGTGACATCACTGATGATGCACGGATGTCATCTCAAATGACATCGCTCATGACCAGTGGGGACTGCTATTTAACGCTGGTGGTGGGGGGGGGGGGAGGTCACGGAGGGAGGGTTTAGGAAATGAAAAAAAACATTTAAACATTTACCTGTGTGCTGCCACTTCTCGGTCCTCTTCGCTCACTTCCAGGGCAGGAATAGGAAGCACCCAGGATGAGGTTCACCTGAGCTAATCACAACTTGTGATTGGTCTGAGTGCCGTGGTTCAGTGCTCAGACAGGACAGGGAGCCTGGGCATGTTCTCCACCCAGGCTGTAATGCAGTCTGGGTGGAGAACTACAAAGTGAGCATGACTGTTTGGCCGGCCTGGGACGGCCGGCCAAACCGCCATGTGCACTTACGAGTGAGCGAACCATTCCTCCTTTAGCTCCTCTGTCAGAGCCCAGCCCCGCCCTGCCCTACCCAGCTGAGCAACAATGGAAAAATAAAATAATAATAACAATAATTTATTATTATCGTTTTATTTTTTACTTTTTGACCCGCTCACTGGGGCGACGCTCCTCCACCTTAGCAGAGGAGTCACCCCTGCTGATGACATCATCCATAGAACCATAAGTTTTGAAAATTTCTTGAAGATTCATCAAACGGTGCCAAAGTTATTGGCAGAACAAAAACAGCTTTTCCTATGGAAACTAGGTCCTAACCATAATTACCTACTGGCGACCCCCAGTAGGATATATATGTTTATTTCTCTTTACACCACTCATTTTCTCTCGTCTGCGGTCTCTTTGATAAGCATGTATGCTCTTTTTATCCTTATATATTTCTGAAAAACTCAATCTGCATATTTTTTTTAAATATCTTTTGCCATCAGCACCCTGTTTTCA
This sequence comes from Triturus cristatus, assembly GCF_964204655.1. NCBI lineage: Eukaryota > Metazoa > Chordata > Amphibia > Caudata > Salamandridae > Triturus > Triturus cristatus. The sequence continues at coordinate 407,874,213 of NC_140593.1, forward strand.
CTCTGTCCTGCATGTACTTCTTTGCCTCTCCTTCACTTCACCAAGCCCTCCACACAATGCACCCACTCACCTGTACGCTCTCATTTTCTTTAACTTTCACTGTCAATCTTTTGACAACTGGATTCCTCCTTCTATTAAATGGTAGCGGCAGTTTCAGTCGATAACCCTTCAAGTATTGCCCGGCGGTAATCGCCTCTCATACCATTCGATAATTTACCAATGAAAGAGGCAGGCGCCGGAGACTGGAAGGCAGGAAACAAAGTTTTATTCCGTCGGAGCAGAACACATCAGATCAGACAGCAAGGTATCGTCACGAGGTGCTCTAACTGCATCTCTGAGGCCTGGCCTCTTATACACAGGTTTATGACTTTATTGCAGGTTTATCATACATGGCACATTCTTGAGATCACTTTGATGCATAAAAGAACGTCTTCAGAATCCTTGGCTCAGATCCGATCCCACGCATAGCTACAGTAGAAGTTCCCACCCCACCCGCAGTAGGAGATGGCTATCACACAGCAGGATATTCTGCCAATTCCCGGGGGTGTGTGTGACCGGTCGGGTCTCAGGGGGTGGGGGCCTTGATCTACTGTAATCCCTTTGATGTGGGGCGTTTCCCTTACAGTAGGGGCAATAAACTGCATCCGCAGGGCTAGGTGATGGCCTGGGATCGGTTCGGACAATAGGGCGCAGAGGAAAGGGGTTATCAAAGGGATGCATGACCATGTATGGGATGTCGGTCAGGCGTGGGATGCGGTTCCATGGCAGGGTCGCGCAGAAGGAGAGGGTTTATGGCCCGTGTATGAGAGAGCGGGGGTGGCCGGCGCGCGGGGATGCTTGCAGTGCCAGGGGGACGCGCTGGCGATCGGCAATGAGCAGGGAGAGACCAGGGTGCCTAAAATGGCTGCCGTGCGCTTTCCTGTGTGTCGCGCTGGGGAGAGACAAGATGGCGCAGATAATGTTCAGTTTGCAAGCTAAATTTCCACAGTCCTCCCTTTTAACATATCTCGCCAGCTTGTCTAGTTCGGATCTATCCCCATAATACTACGAACTTCCACCTCATACAGAGCTTTCATTCGTTCCGCTTCAAAGTTCAAAGTCTTAGGGCAGATGCAGTTCATAAAAAGCGAACATAAAGGTGGCAGACACTGAATCCCCAAGCAGCATCCACATAGTATCACAATTGGTATTAGGATAAATGAGAACAGCCTCCATCCCCAATTTCTAATAGTGTCCCAAAACCAACTCCCCAGTGACCATTCTTCTTGCTCCTGATGAACCTCTGCGGAAAGTCTGTGGAGGTGTTCAATTGCTTTGTAGACTGAGGGTGAGTTATCCGGTACGTAGGTACAACAGCTGGACCCAATGATGCGGCATGCTCCTCCACGATCAGCCAGAACCACATCTAGAACGAGGCGGTTCTGAAGGGCCACTAGGCGGACGGCCTGGAGCTCGGCGGTGTTGTTGGCGAGGGCGCCAGCCGTAATGTTCATCGCCGTTTCGACTGCCTGGGTTAAGTGGCGGATGGCACGGCTGTTTGCCATTGGACCCCAAAGTGGAACAAGACCTTTTACTGCGTCCATGAACTGTGCTCCGTTGGAGTCGGCTTGCACAATGTCTTTGCCACGTTTCTGTCGGTGATGGTTTGCTGGAGCCACATATGTCGGAGGAAGGACAAAGGCGATGTAGCAGGTGCCTCCCCAACCTTTCGGAAGCCAGGTGTAGGCCTTAGTACCACAGACGAAGTACATATTCGGGGAGGCAACAAAGGAGGGTGGATCAACTGAGTCCAATGTTCGGGTGATGAGGCAGGAGCTGTGGCCCACCAGCTGCGCCCCCAGGACTTCGAGGCACACAAATCCAGTGATGTTGATGACGGACAGGGCCACTGTTAGGGTGGCGGCCGTCCGTTTCCGGAGGTAAGAGAAGGTGGGTCTGGCTGGGTTGTTGAACACTTGCATTTCAACTCGTTCTTTGGCAGGGATGTCCATGTGAAAGGAAGTGTTTGATCTCAGAGGGCAGAAGGGGGCAGAAGTTCTTCCAGTTTTGTTCAGCCAGAACCCATGGTAGAAGTGTGACATGGTTCTGCCGGAAGTGGCATTGTCCTTGTAGCTTTCTTGCAGGAGGATTAGCCAGGCGAGGCAGGAACCATGGACAGAAAAAGGTGAAGGGATGAAAGGGATAGAGTGTCCAGTAGCATGTGGTAGCAATCCACATATCCAGCAATTAGTGGCGTTGGCGGCAAGATTGTGTTGGTGGAGCAGCTGCACAAAAGAGTTATTCCAGAACTCCTTACGCCTTTCTCGGAGTTGGGGTGAAAGTGAGATCAGATGGTGTTCTTTCATGGTGGTAGGTTGAACGGTGGTCAGCAATGTCTTATGAGCGGGTGTGCTCTCCTCCATGATCCAGAAGGTGACCATGAGGAGAAGGCAAAAGAGAAGGGTAATGAAAAGTGTAATAGTCTTTGAGCTGTGCATTCTGTCAGTCTTTGGGTTTTTGTAGTGGATCTTCGGACGTCCGGTTGCTTCCATCATCTTCATGTCGGGCGCTTCCATCACCTTCAAGACACTCGGTAGCGGGCAGAACCACAGACTTTGTTTAGTTTCTCTCCTGGTGGCCTTTGAGGTGACTAGGCTACCGCTCTGAGATTTTCCACTTAGTTTGTGGTCTGCTTAGCCGAAGTTCTCTCCTTTCGTCGCAAGTTATACCCTTCCTTGGATGGCACGGTGGGATCGGGATATTTCACTAGCTCAAGTGTCTCCGTATCTGGGCGGCGGCTCAGGGATGGTCGGTCTCTGTCCAGAAGTTCTTCTTGGGTGGTGATGTTGTCCGTGGTCGTCAGGGTTGGTGATACCTTCTTGCAGTGGTGTGCATGCAGCCAATTGCGTTTCCCCTCCACTCGAAGAGCTGTTCAAGTGGTGATTAGGACTTGCAGGGGGCCCGTCCACCGGGGCTCCAGACTCTTGGTGCGCTGGAAGTTACGCACTAAGACAAAGTCGCAGGGTTGGATGTCGTGCCCGGGGCCCCTGGAAACATCGGGAATGGCTTGCAGCACCTGCTGATGGATAACAGACAACGTTTTAGTTAGGTTATACAAATAGTCAGACATGAGGACGTCCGGGACGTCGTGGATGGATGTTGGTTTTGGTGCAGTCCAAAGGTTCATGGGCCGCCCAAAAACGACCTCGTAGGGGGTTAAGTGGTGTTTAGTGGGGGTGGAACGCATTGATAGCAATGCTAGCGGGAGAGCGTCTGGCCATTTCAGTCCTGTGGTGGCAACTATTTTTGCTATCTTAAGCTTCAATGTGGCATTATGTCGCTCAACCAGGCCTGCAGATTGGGGATGGAAGACCGCGTGGAATTTCTGTTTCACACCCAGCCCCTTTAGGATGAGTTGGATAACCTCGGCTACAAAGTGGGGGCCATTATCGCTCCACAAAATTCGACAAAGGCCGTATCGGGGGAAGAATTCTTTCAGTAGTACTTTTGCGGTCGTCATAGCGGTGTTGTCGTGGGTTGGGTAGGCCTCCACCCACTTGCTGAAGGCACACACAACGACAAGTACGTACTTAAAACCTTGGCACCTTTCTAACTGGACATAGTCCATTTGTAGGACTTCAAAGGGGTGATTGGGAACCCCAAACCCTCCCCGGGGTACAGCAGTTCCTTTCCCAGGGTTGTGTTGGAGGCATACTAGGCATTGTTGGACCAGACGTTTGGCTGAGTCTGGGATTTTGTCGTTGTGCCAGACTTTGGAGATGAGTTCGATCATGGGGGCAGACCCTATGTGTGCGGGGTAGTGTGCCATGGTCAGCATGGGGATCAAGTATGAGTCGGGTAGCAACCATTTGTTCGAGTCTTTAGTTCGCCAGCAACCGTCATCGTCCTTCAATCCCACCCGGGCCCATTCAGTTAATTCGTGTGGTGTGCTGGCTAGTTGGATATCCCTAATCGTTTCCCTAGCATCCTTCCATTTCTCAGTTTGTGACCTGGTCACGTACATACGGGTCGTGGACCTATTCTCTGCTGTGGTTCGGGCAGTAATGTCAGCTAGTGCATTTCCCTGTCCTATAATGTCTGTCACCTTCTTGTGCGCCTGGCATTTGATCACGGCCAGCCGTGTGGGGAGGAGGACTGCTTCGGTCAGGGCAGAGACTAGATCTCCATGCAGGATGGGTGTGCCGTGGGAAGTCAAGAATCCCCTCTCTTTCCATAAGAGCCCAAAGTGGTGGACTACCCCGAAGGCGTACTGACTGTCTGTGTAAATGTTTGCGGTTGTCCCTGCTGCCAGGATGCATGCTCGTGTGAGGGCAATTAGTTCCGCCGCCTGTGCGGATCGCTGTGTGATGCGGGCTGTCTCAACAACAGTTCGGGCTGTGGTGACTGCATAGGCAGCTGAGGTGGTGCCATCGGGGAGCTTGATACATGAGCCATCCACCCACAGTTCTCCGTCAGGGTCCGGGAAGGCAGTATCCCGGAGGTCAACCCTACTCTTGGTCTGTTCGTCGGTGAGGGTCACGCAGTCATGTATAGGGGACGCATTGGGGTCAGGGAGAGGTAGTAGAGTTTCTGGATTCAGAGTGGTGCATCGCTTCAATGTGATGTGGGGTGCAAGCAGAGTTAGTTCGTAACCAGTCAGTCGTGCGCTAGTCAGGTGTTGGGTCTTGGTTTGGTTTAGGAGGGTGTCAACCGCATGGGGTACCAATACTGTGAGAGGGTTCGAGAGCACGATCCCCTCACTTTGCCGGATAGAGACAGCAGCGGCGGCTACTGCTCGAAGGCAGGCGGGCAAAGCTCTGGCTACAGGGTCAAGAGTGGCAGAGAAGTAGGCACAAGGGCGTTGTTTAGGGCCTATGGACTGGGTTAGAACAGACAACGCACATCCCTCCCTTTCGTGGGTGTAGAGGGAGAAAGGTTTAGTGTAGTCTGGGGTTCCTAGGACTGGGGCCGAGCAGAGGGCGTCTCGTAATTCTTTGAAGGAGGATTGGCATTCGGATGTCCAGGGGAGGGGGAAGGGGACATCTTTAGCCAGCAGGGAAAGCAGAGGTTTTATGATAAGACTGAAGTTTGGCAACCATTGTCGACAAAAGGAGGTGAGGCCTACTAGGGACCTCACTTGCTTCTGAGTTTTGGGAACAGGGGTTTCTAGGATGGTCTGAATTCGGTCAGGGGTAGGTTTTCTCCCGTCTTTGGATAGTAGGTGGCCTAGATATGTTACTTGGGGTTGGCAGAATTGCAATTTCTTCCTGGAGACCTTGTGACCGTTCTCCGCAAGGAAGTGGAGGAGGTGAATGGTGGCTGTGACGGCAAGTGGAGTGGTGTCGGCCGCCAAAAGAATGTCATCGACGTACTGTATTAACACCACTCCATCGGGTAGTTGGACTGCATCTAGTTGCCTCTTGAAGGCTTGGCTATAAATGCTGGGACTCTCAGTGTAGCCTTGGGGTGCCCTACAGAATCTGTACGAACGGGCTTTTAAGGTGAAGCCGAACAGGTAGCGGCTGTCTGGGTGGATGGGGATGGAAAAGAATGCGTTCTTGAGATCAATAACGGTAAAAGTGGTGGCAGTGGACGGAATCAGGGTGAGGATGGTGGTGATGTCTGAGACCACGGGGTACTGAGGTATGACTACTTTGTTAACTTCTCGTAAGTCAACAATAAAGCGGTATGCTTTCTCATCTCCCTCGCCTTGCTTTTTTACAATGGGTAGGATAGGGCTGTTGCAAACATTACTGACTACTTCTTCTACCACTCCTGCATCGACTAGGGACTCGATGATTTCCACCAATGCCTTCTCGCCTTCGGGCGATATCCGATACTGTGGGAGCTTTGGGAGCGCTGCGTCCGGTCGGACGGTTATGTGTACTGGGTCGATCACCATGCGCCCTACATCTGAGTCGGTTTTAGCCCATAGATGTGAAGGTAACGTGTCGAGTAGGGACAGGTCAGCATCGGTTATAGAGAGCATACGCCGTGTGTGACAAGGTCTGAATGGATCTGGGTTATCGTGCAGGATGACTCGAACTCCGTCTGGGGAGCATCTGATGGTAGCCCGAAAATGTTTTAGCAAATCAAGTCCCATAATAGCATCGGGGGTGTTGGAGGAGAGTAGAAAGGTTGTGTCAGTGGCGTTATCTTCTAAGTCAAAGGAGATTGGTGCTGATAAGGGGTTAGTGGAGGGCGTTCCATCGAAGCCTATTGAGGTTACATGTGAGCCAGACAAGGGTGCCCTAGGAATCAGTCGTTTAGATAACGCACTACGTGTCGCCCCAGTATCTACCAGGAATGGAGACTTGGTGCCCAAGACCTTAGCAGTGACGTAAGGACCTTGCTGGTCAACACGGAGTTCGACTGGATCCCTCCCTTGTCCCTGGCGGTCCTATGCGAAGTCATGGGTGCTTTCGTAGTCGAACTGCTAACACTGGTTTTGTCGGGGGCGGTCAAAAGTGTTTGGTCTGCCTGGCCTGTCGTTGATGGCGTCGTTCGTGTACCCTCGTCCCTGTCCTCTATTTCTGGGGTCATATGCTGTGTCTCTGGGGTCCCTATTTTTGTTCAATTCCAGAAGGACCGGGCACTGGGATTTCCAGTGTCCGAACCCTCTACAGAACGCACATTGGTTCCCATCTAAGTCTCTCCGTCCGTTGTAGGGTGCAGGTGTATGGTCTCTAGGGGGTAGCTTTCTAGGGGCGGTTGGTTGGTAAATCCCTTTCGGGGGTTCCCTTCCTATGGTCACCCCTTGCAACTGTGCTATCATTACCCTCTCCTTCAGTTCCTTTTTCTTTCTCTCGGACACCCTATCGTTCTCATTCTTTTGGTTTTCGTAGTATTGGGCCATCTGGAGGATTGCTGCGGGTTTAGAGGCTGCCCAACTACTCTCGCTGGTCTGTAGCTTCTGGGAGACTTCTTGTGACAGACCCTTCACATAATTCTGGACAAAGAGGTGATGTCCGGTTGCAGTGGTCATGTCCTGGCCACTATAATCGGAAAACACAGTCTCGAATCGAGAGAAGTATTCAGACACATCCTCCTGGGGTTTCTGGCGACAAGCCGTCACTATCGACCAGTCTACCTTTCTCTCCGGGATTAGAGTCTTCAATTTCTGTACAATCTTGTCTGGGAGCTCCAATATGGCTTTCGGGGGTTTCTGTCCCGGTTCTCGCTGTTTATCTATGGTATCGGGTTGTACCCAGGTATATCCGAACGGTTCAGCGTGGTCAACTTTCCGGATTTGCTTCCACACATCAGCCGGCAGACATAATCCGAAGAACAAGTCGATATCTGCTAAAGTCATTATTGTTGAGCCTAAGGCTGTACCTAGTTCGGTGTAGAAGGCAGTCGGGTTCTTTCTTAAGTCGGGTAGAGTTTTTCGAAAGGTCAAAATATCTTGTCGGTCCCATGGCTGGTAGACCCAATTATATACAACCCTTCCCTTCGCATCTTGGTGGTTGATGTCGTCATGAGTTCCCAGACCTCGTAGGGGGACCCAGTAGGGGGCGGCCTCTTTGATGGGCATCATGGTATCAGTCCTTCCTTCCTGGGGCTTAGTTGCTATGGGGGTTCCTGCTTTAGTGGCCTGTCTGTGTTCTTTAAGGTGTCGATAGACCTCGAGTGTACGAGTGAAGAGGTTTGTCACATCGCCCTCTCCTTCTTCCCCAATGTCTACCTTCCTATATAGGGCCGCTAAGCCTTCGGGACCTTTATCGTGGTACCTATCCTCATATGTATTCAGGGCGTGATAACAGAGTCGCACGACAAAGTGTCGTCTGCAGCTGTCAGCATATGAGTTATACACGTCTGTCATATACTCCTCACTTTCCTTTCTCTCCACCAGTGTCCCTACTATCTTGTCGATTCCTGCTCGTTCCTCCCTTGTTAGTCGATTCATTCTGGTGGAATCTTTCTTTCTCATCTCAGGGTCATCCAACGTTATTGCCGACGTTGTGTTCAGTACAAGAGGCTCAGCCGGCGCGGAGGCCGTGAGGACCGAGGCCCCTGTACTGCTTTCGCTTGTGTTTAGGGGTTGTGGGTGTTGCACTACCGATTGGGAGGGTGCGTATGGAGGGGGCATGTAAATGATCGGGGGACCTAATAGTAATTCATCATTCGTCCGTTGCTTAGAGGACAACTCAGGGTAGAGCATAGAGGGGGTCCTAACAGCGTACTGGCCTGATGTTTCGGGCTCCTGTCTTAGTTTAGTTTCCCTTCTCTCCTTTATCTCTTCCTCTAACTTTCTAGCGGCAAGGTGAGCTGCCTTTCGTAATTCCTTTTCTGCTTTTACCTCTTCCCTCTTTTTCCGTTGCGTTGCTTCTTTGCGCCACATGCCGATACTGTCAAGCATAGTAGGCGTCGTTTTATTGCTACGCAGAGCTATTTCCAGCATTTCTATCTTATGGTCGTCGAAGGATCCCATCAGTGGCCACTGACTCTCGGGGTCCTTCCTTGTATATTTATGCCATAGCTTGCTATAAGCTACGGCGACTAGTCCATATTTAGTGAACATGTCCTTATTAGGGGTGCCTTCCAGTGGAGCCGGATGGTCCACCTCTAATAAGCGGTCCGGGCAGAACCAACTACCAATCAGTGGGGAGAAGATAGGCATGACGGGTTTCAACGGGGACAAAAGTCAGCACTACCTATCTTTTCACTGCTTGCAAAGACTAGACAGAATATCTCTATTCCTCGTTATTTGTAAGCAGAGAATACCTCCAAAGAACCAATATCGAACAACTAGTGTTCGGACAATCAATCAATCAATCAATCAATGGGGACATAAAGATAGGCACGACGGGTTTCAACGGGGACAAAAGTCTGCGTTACCTACCCTTCACTATTTGCAAAGACTAGACAGAATATTTCTATTCTACGTTATTTGCAAACAGAGAATATCTCAAAGAGCACTATTCTTCAAAACAATCAATGTTCGGACAATCAATCAGTGGGGAGATAAATATAGGCACGACGGGTTACAACGGGGACAAAAGTCTGCGTTACCTACGCTTCACTATCTGCAAAGGGAGAGAGAGAGAGAATTTCTACTCCTCCCCGTTTGTAGACAGCGAATATCTCAAAGAGAACAATCAATGAGCAATACTAGTATTTCAGATAATCAATCAATTATTTCGCAATTTGTCGTGTTTCACGACCTTACCCGGACCGCGTGGACAGTTTCTCGTCTTCCGCCTCCAGCGCCCGATCGTCCTCTACTTTCCGTATTTGCCGCGGCACTCCTGATGGTTCCCAGTCAGGACCGTAGATCACTCGAGAGAGGTCTGCTCGGAACCAGTGAAGTTCGGATGATCGGCTGCCAGACGAGGGTCTATCGGGCAGGAGCTCTCCCGATCGTTGCAGTCGTTCACTCTGTCGTCAGGACCTCTCCCACTGGATCCACGTGTCGCTGATGGGCCCCACGTTTGGGACGCCAATTGTTAAATGGTAGCGGCAGTTTCAGTCGATAACCCTTCAAGTATTGCCCGGCGGTAATCGCCTCTCATACCATTCGATAATTTACCAATGAAAGAGGCAGGCGCCGGAGACTGGAAGGCAGGAAACAAAGTTTTTATTCCGTCGGAGCAGAACACATCAGATCAGACAGCAAGGTATCGTCACGAGGTGCTCTAACTGCATCTCTGAGGCCTGGCCTCTTATACACAGGTTTATGACTTTATTGCAGGTTTATCATACATGGCACATTCTTGAGATCACTTTGATGCATAAAAGAACGTCTTCAGAATCCTTGGCTCAGATCCGATCCCACGCATAGCTACAGTAGAAGTTCCCACCCCACCCGCAGTAGGAGATGGCTATCACACAGCAGGATATTCCGCCAATTCCCGGGTGTGTGTGTGACCGGTCGGGTCTCAGGGGGTGGGGGCCTTGATCTACTGTAATCCCTTTGATGTGGGGCGTTTCCCTTACAGTAGGGGCAATAAACTGCATCCGCAGGGCTAGGTGATGGCCTGGGATCGGTTCGGACAATAGGGCGCAGAGGAAAGGGGTTATCAAAGGGATGCATGACCATGTATGGGATGTCGGTCAGGCGTGGGATGCGGTTCCATGGCAGGGTCGCGCAGAAGGAGAGGGTTTATGGTCCGTGTATGAGAGAGCGGGGGTGGCCGGCGCGCGGGGGATGCTTGCAGCGCCAGGGGGACGCGCTGGCGATCGGCAATGAGCAGGGAGAGACCAGGGTGCCTAAAATGGCTGCCGTGCGCTTTCCTGTGTGTCGCGCTGGGGAGAGACAAGATGGCGCAGATAATGTTCAGTTTGCAAGCTAAATTTCCACACTTCACACTCTTTCTTATATAATCACATTCACAATTACAATTGGCGCATCTGATAATTGTTCAGTGCTCTCTGCGGAGAGGCCAAGGATTGGATGAGGATGCTTTCTGAACCTCTTTATGATCCCCTGACAGGCACTGTGAAATGGTAAACTCCACAGCTCTCAATTGCGTCCCACCCAAAACACACAAGAGTGACTTTTTCACACTATAATGAGTAATATGTTGAATGAAAAAAGCTAAGAAGCACAATATATTGGAAAAAGCAAATACTCTTTGGGAAATGCAAGTGGAAGTGGAAGCGAAATGTAAACAAGAACATCACTCTTCCCAGGCCGAGGGGACCGGTGCCGTTTTTACTGGCTGTCACCAGGGTCGGGAGGGCGAAGGGGGAAGGGGCAGGGCATTTACAGCTAGGGCACCGGCTCGCCAGGCTCGGCCCTCCAGCGACGCCACTAGCAGCGTCTCATTTCTCTCCCCCGCTCCCAATCCCTGCTGCTCCCAGCGCTGCGACTCCCGGCCCCAGTCTGCTGGCAGCGGAAGGCTGGGCACGGCGCAGACGCAGGGAAACGTAGAAACATTGTGTCTCTCCTTCGTGGAAACATTATCCGCTCTCCTAGAACACTGTTCATTAGCAACACGGTACCGTATAATTAGAAACGGAGCATCCCATTTACTGAAACAAAGTATCTCCTTTCAGGCTAAACAGAACCTTTCCCCGTTTCCCTTTTTTCTGTATTTTAAGCTGCTTTTTTCTAAAAGATGCAGCTTTATCCGGGCATCTTAACTCGGGCCCTTGTTGTGTTGATGCGACCCCCACCTGATGTCTATTCTTTGCTGTTGCTTCAAAGACATCCCTTTCACTGCAGAGCGGGACAGCCCCCGCGAGCCCAGGGCACTGCCTCCCAATCCTCTCTCTCTCTCACAGACTTGTTGTGGCTGAGTCCGACTGTTCCCATTAAGGTTAAATGCTGGCCTGTCCGAGTGGGTGGGTGAGGAAGGTTGCAGGTGTGTGTGTGTGTGTGTGCGTGCGTGCGTCTGTCTGTCTGTCTATTCAATTCCTCCGCCTCAAGCTAATGCTCCCTTTGAGTCACTTTTCAGGCCGAGAGGCGCTTGAGTTGCAAGCAATAATTAAGTGCATTTTTGTATCACATATAGTACATCTTTTGCCCAATACCCATCCAGGCAGGGCACTGGGGTTGTCTGGGCCTTCCAGCGCTGTGGTTATTGCTTGAAAGTTGTGCCCTGAAAGGGCTCTGAAAGGTTTGGATTGGAGAGTTGGGGGGAGGGGACAGTGGGGGGTGTGTCTTATAGTGACCATTCACCTGCAGTTAATATGTCAGAGCGATGGAAGCCTCTATGAATGTGAAACTTGGCAGCGTGTTTTAATGGATTGAAGCATTAATTATTGAACACAGGTTGCCGCAGTTGGGTTTATAACACATACAATGTATGTGCAGGCACACGGTGTTCTGCACACACTAAAATAAATGTGATATTACACGAAGACTCACACCTCCTTCTTTACACTTAGAAACGAAAGAAGTGTAATTTGTTTCCCTGTGCCGGCTGGTGATTTTATGAATATATATATAATGCAGGTCTTGATGTTTTTCATATAGACCCACATGCCACTGTTGGGTCAATTCTTTTAATGGTGCCTTATTCTGAAATGGGGTAACTTCAGAGCACTGAAGAGGGCATGATTACACTGCAAGATTTCAATCTTCGAAACAAGTGCAATCTAATATATAACAATATTAAACAATCTAAAGTGATATATTGAAATGCTCTCTAATAACTGTGATGGTCATATCCCTCAGACAAAACATAACATCATTGTGTTTTGGTTGTATTTAATATGTTAGACGCTTCACTTAAATGCTGGACCTCGTGTACTTTAAAATATATGTTGTGTCTTTGTTTCGATTAACTATGGCATATATGTGAAAGAATGCACCTGCTTTTAGATTGCTTTAAAAGTCTTTGTTGGTGTCATTGAAGGTTTAAAAAGCAGGTTCTATTTTAAGTTCCTGCCTTCATTATTTTCTATGGGAGAGTGTTACAATATCAGTGATTGACTATGTGTTGTTTTGGACTTTCTATTGCTCCTTTTTGGCAGTGGTATATTACGCCCATAAAATTTACTCCATCGCCTGTTTCAGGGGGGTGGAGACAGGTAAGTCTACACTGTTGAGTACATTTACATTTGCAAATGGCAAATACCCGAAAGGAGTAAAATTACACAAATGTGTAAGAGTCAACTTACCTGTGTCAATTACTCACCAGTGTAAGTTTCCTTTATGAATAGCCCCGGGTGTGTGTAAATGTCATACACTTTCTCCATTTGTTGTCATCCAGTTCTTTGCTCACATTTGTCTCCCACTTCCTATACAAACCTTTCAAAGTGACTTTCGTCAAATCGAGTAGCCTTCTGTAAAACCATGACAGTCATTACTCCAGCACTTATCCAGTCGCTCAGTTGTCTGACACTTTAAAGCATTTCTGAGAAAAGCTCAATGCCTTTAATAGGACAGTGTCAACACTTCTCAGCAGGGTTTTCATATCTTAATGGGATAGCCATCCAGCATCTCAGCAGGGATACGTCTAGGACAATTCTGTTATTAGTATTTCTCATAGAAGCGATGTGAGACCAGAAACAGTACACACACTTTCAAATATGACAAAATAACACTTTGCAAGAAGACTTTGGGCTCTGTCTAGAGGAAAGGTTCAATATTGAATTTAAAATCCTGTTTGTGAAACACAGTGGGGCAGTGACAAAGGCCAAAACATGGAATGCTTCAAATGCCTTGTAACTGCCCTTCCCTCTTTCTCTGCCTGTCTTCCTTGCTCACATTGCCTCTCTACTGTCGTGTTTCCTTTTCACACACATACACATGCACGTACACACACACATGCACACACATGCACACAATTTTTTTGCACCCCCTTTCTTCCTTCTGCTCTTTTCCTTTCCAAATTAACACCATCTGTTGCCTTCTGTATCTGTCTTCCCCTTCATGTCTCACATGCTATTGATCGCCCACCTTTCCATTGTTCTTCCTCTCACGTCCCTCTCTCATCTCTCATTGTTCTGTCTCCTACCATTTCTGACTCACTCTTTTTATTGCTCTCTCTCACTCTTGCCCTCCTCCTTCATCTTTCTTTCATTTACTCTCTTTACACATTTTTTTTCTCTATTTCACCTCTCCATATATTTTTTGTCTGCTCCCCCACTTCTTTTCACTAACTTTCATCTCTATCTGCCGCTCTCATCTCTCCTCTTTCTGTGCACTTTTATGTCTACATTTGTCACTCTTTCTCTTACTCCCACCCTCAGCATATTTGTTTCAATGCCCTCCATTATTTCTCTATATTCTCGTTCTTTTTTTCCCTCTGCTTGTCGCTCACACTTTCTTTCTCTATTTCTGCTTCTCTCATCATCTTACTGTTCTCCTTATGTCCCTTCTCCGTTTGTCCGTCCCTGAGTGCTACTTACTGAATATAGTTCTATTGCTCATTTTTGGGCTAACTGAAGAGAACTTTGGATCCCTGAATCCAGAGCAAATAATATATAGTATAAATTAAGGGAAAAATTAGGGAATGCTATGTCAAATAGTACCATCTACCAAGTTAGTTGTACCTTTGGACGCACCAACTGCAGCAAAAACGTTTGTTGGAATTAGACCGTGAACTTACCTTCTCCTGGAGAGCCCAGGTCACTCACGGCCACGCTGTGCGTTTGATGTGTAAATTGGATCAAGGTTTTAAGAGCACATTAACAGGATCATCAACGAGCTACAGGGGTAAGCCAGCGAAGTGTGAGAACCACACATCTCTCCTTCATCTGGATTTTGAGAAAGGTGATGTGCTTCCACAAGTTGTCTGGCTCAGGGACAAATATAAGCATTATATTTATATCTAATCTATTTAGGACAGCCCTACTGAGAAGTGAAGTTTTTTCCCTATGAAAAGCAGGACATTTTTGCTGAGAAATGCCAATAATTTCCCAATAAATGTATGGCATTCCCTGTTAGGAAGTGGTGGTACGTTCCATTGTAAATATAACTCCAAATCCAATAAGCCGCAATAAGAACATTATACACAGAGTAACCTTCTGACACGTGTCGGTCCACTCCGACTGAAGGCATATTAAAAAAAATAAGAAAAATAATCATCATTATAGTCATAATAATAATAATAATAATAGATTGTTTTTATGTAGCACTTCATATGCATATCTGTCATTTTACAATATTGTAAATAAATTACATAATAATGTAAGTGACTATGGATATTGTGACACAATGTAATGATACCAACCTCAGAAGGGTGCAGGTAGAGTTGACCTTACTAGGATTAATAATCACCAGCTGCAGAACACTGAAGACGGAGAGTACCTGTGATGCCTGTTAACAATTTTAATGGCTAAACATATAAAAGTCAGGATGTCCCCCCAGAGTATAGCAGCCCTGTTGTGATGAACCTGTAGGGTTCCTATACGAAAATAGTAGCCATGTTGACAAATACAACACTGCTAACTGAATTAGATGCTAGCCCTATTGGCAAATGCCAGTTCTTTCAGTTCAGACGGAACCATGCATGCCTTTACTATGTTGTCAATATAACGCATGCGTCATTAAATATGCAGGCATTTACTACTAATTGTTTTAAAGCGTATATCCCTTTACCGCGCATGCCTTTACCATAAACTTTTTTTTGTAAAGCCATGGTTGGTAAAGGCATTTACGTGCTCCAAATTTGGCATGGGTGGTAATGGACGGGTTGGGCTACACAGTGAATGAGGGATTGTTTTTCTGCGCTTTGCAGGTTGTCTTAGGAAGCCGGGGGAGAGGAGGGTGTATTAGCAATAGGCAGTATCGAGTGCCCCCAACAGGGCCCCGTGGGCTGAGTGTACAGTGGTAGCTTGTTAGCTGCAGGGTGGTGCACTTTCGAGGGCCTCCCAGTGCTCCACGTTGAAAGCCTGGGCCAGTGAGCAGATGATGCCAGCAGGGGAAAAGCAACAGCCTCTGGACAGTAGAGATCAGTCCTGGGTCCTCCCCTTTCCGCCCAAAGAAGCAAACACACAGTCCAGGACCAGGAAATGCCACACCAGGGGTTGGGATGGGATCAAATGCTGCGCAGTAGCTCCGCATATCCCGGGAGCCCCGTTGGCCAGTTGTCACAAGAACTAAAAGGCAAGCTGCAGGGCACGGGACATGCCCTCCTTGCTCTGCTGCTGGTGCGCATCAACTCGGTAACAGACAATACCCAGAGTCTAAAAAACAGACCCACCCCCACCCCCAGCTCTGAGCCCTAATCCCCATCCCTGTGATAACACCCCTGTGTCTACAGCCCTAGAAACCGTCCTGTCCCTGGCCTTGAGCCCTTAGCCTGACTCCCAGGCCGACCCACCCCTATAACTGACCCCCGGGACAACCCCAGAGGCTTAAAAACACAGAGAACAGCATGACCAAAGACCGGACCGTGACCGGCGAGCAGCTTTGTACTTAGAACGTAAGTGAACAGCTCGTAAGTGGGGGTGGAGGGGGGTCTGTATTTTTTTTTGTAGTGTTTGAATATTACAGTTACCTGCATTACATAACTACGCATATGCCTAAACCATTACCACACATATACCTTTATCATTCACGCCTTCAGAACAACATTTGTGGTAAAGTCATGAGTGGAAAAGGCATATTGGTCATACAGGCATGTGTGAAATAAGCATGCATGGTAAAGGAATATGCGTGGTAATAGCTTCATAGTGACTGCATCATGTGGTTATAACTATGTTGTAATAGCTGTTTCCCGTTCTTTCTGATTGCGAGTATTGTAGGTCTGTTTATCATTGTGAGGCAATCCTATAGAGAAGTGTCAGTGCGGGTCCCTCACATGTATTGCAGTTCTCTTCAAGGGAGCCATGTGCTCTTCCAGGTAATGTATTTCAGCACTGGTGGGAAATGTGGGTCCTCTTCCGTTTATAGTGATGCAGCATGCTGAGAAGTGCCGTATGGTCTTGTCGAAAGCACTCTAGCTCTGTTGAACGGTGTAAGGCTATGCCGGATCCGCTGAAATTATAATTTGTGAGATGAAGATCTCTGCAGGAGGCACATTAACCTAGGAAACATTCACCAGGGTTGGCACAGGGGCTATGCAGAGGGAACAGAGATCTCTGAAGAAGGTACACTAACCCATCATGATATTCACTTCAACGGAGCAGTGGGAAGGTCTTAAGGCGAGTTAAAAGTAGGGCATCCCTGGTTTATGGCCAATTATGCTCCAGCCAGAGAGCAAAACAAAAAAATATATTGACAGCATATACAGAACTATAATGACTTTCCAGAATTTCCTGTTGACAGGTGCCACTAGCAGCCCAATAGGACTTGAGTAGTGTCAGCTACTTACTTCTAAGGTGTTGCTGAAATCATGAAAGCTAAGTTTGAGAACACTAAATTTAGGGCCCTGGAAATATTTTCAGCATAATTATGGATTTGCCTCATTTGCCGCAAAACTCCAATGTCTGCAGCAAAATCTGCAGATTTCACACAGAAAATCTTTCTTTCTTAAACTGATCAAGAATTACTAGAATAAGAGCCAAAATGCGGTTATGGTGGCCTTTCAGACAATGAGTGTTGTATACACGTGTTAAACTAGTACTACTGACATGCAGCTTTGCTCAGAGGGCATTACTGTGTGTTGACATAGCAAAATAATGAAATAAAACTGCCACATACTACTATGCTGCTATATGCTGCATACATTGCCTTTTCTTCCTGAATAATTTTGTCACCGCTGCCACATAATTTGGTCCCCCATTGCCACATAATCCCAGTGGCCCTGACTAGATTGAATGATTGCATACCAGTGCAAGCTTCTGACTTGGCCCACCAATGTGCATCAAACCTGATGCTGAGCAAGAGAGGGAAATTCTGACTATTCCTATTGAATACTTTCACTGTCAGATGTGGCTATCAAAAGGTGATGGTACTTTGTAATTTAAAGAATTACAGAAAGCCCACAGTCCAAGTGCAGACACTTTCCCATTAAACCGGTATAGCAGCACTACTGAGAAATACAGTTGGTATGCCATTAAACGTGTTGCAATCCTGCTGGGACGTCCTAGGTTGTGCGCCATTAAAAGAGCAATAAATGCTTGCTCTGCATCTTAAAAATTATAAAACTCTACTAAAATGAGCAGGAGCTGCACTGCCCATCACTATAAATGTACATGTCCAGGAGTACGCCCCGGTGTTTCAGCTTCCACAGCAATTCATTGATTTCGGTCTATGCTAAGAGTGTCGACAAGAAATGTAAACGAAAGTGTCAATTTGTGTGTGCGGCACTTCGTACTGCCCTATTTCTAATTTTTACTGTTATACAACCTGAGAAACATAGGTGCATGGCGGTCTGCCAGGACTTCCATGGCATGAGCAAATGGAAAAGCCATGCTAACAGTTAATTACAACACCAGCCAAGTGTCCTCTTAATGCACATACTCTTACAAAACTTTGCACGCAAGATATCTTCATCGTGACATACAAAAGGTTTTCACTATGAACAAGGCAGGGACGGCAGCTGGCCTTGTTAACCCTTGTTATTTCTTACCTTATGCCAATTCATCGCCCTTTACCTGTCTTCCCTTTCTCTTTGTCTTTCCAGGAGACACCTATGGCTGAAGGTCAACCGCATGGCCCGAGTTAGGCCTCTCCAATCAAAGTTCATAAATACACCTTTGCAGCTCCACCAAGAGATTAGTAGAGAACATTAGAACATGGATATGAGATGCTGACAAGAGAAGCAGCAGTAGAACAATGGTTAGTATCTGAAGAAACAACACCATGGGTGTTAAAATAACCCAACTTCTTCTCTGATGATCTCGATGGTTTTATGTATGCCTGTGACCCTGGCATGTTCTCGGTACATAGAACTATTGATTGACGGGGAGAGCTGGCGTTTATTTGGCAGTTACAAGTATTCGTAGGAGAATAAAATATATTTAAACTTACATTGACAGTTTTCACCCACTAACCCTGTTCGGTGCCAGGGTTATTTGGGGGAAGGAGACGCACTTAAACATGGATAGGCTGTGACCCACCAGCCTCTCCCACAAGCCTACCAAAATGTCTACAGACCTTTCAGCACCCTCAGACGAACAACACAGCTCCATATCACTGGTTAGAAAATGTTGTTCCCCAACAGCAAAACAATATCATTTACACAGCCATCTTTTGCAGGAAACAGCAGAACTTGTCAGATAAATCTTCCTCCTCCCTCATGCATACATCACAACACAGCAACATAGCTATATAATATCCCAAATACACAACATATGCACTCCACATCACAGTGCTCCGGTACATCAGAACATTTTAGACAACATGTTCAATATGTTCAAGACATACATCTACACAGATGTCTGCCTAATGTCTGCCTAATGTGCCATAAGAACGCGAATCATTACAGGCCATGGATAATGGCTCACTCTTGGGGAAGAAGGGAAACTGCAAAGTTATGTGGCTCACTCACTGGTGCGCATATGAAGACCCCAAGGAAACTCAAACACAACAGGGCCATTCAGTGGTCTGTCATTAACCCAAAAGGCATATTTACTAAGCACTGCCCAAACCAGACCAATTATCACACAGATTAGAAACAAAAATCCCTGATTGCCGACCGTGGCTCTAGTCAACAAGAAAGTCCAGAAGCACAGTACTCAAAGGCAATGTCGGGCTTCTTGAGAGTACGCCAATTTAAACTAATGGCTGACATGTTTTGTACAAGTGCTGAGGTTGTAAAATACATATAGTTATTACTGTATGTGAATAATATCAGACCTATAGTAAGATGTTACTGTTTTTTTTTTTATTATGGCTACATTGCTGTGCAGATCAGTCTATGTGAATTTTCGTATACTTTTGTTTCTCAGTTTGTCTGATATATGTGTCTCCGTAAATTTCAGTAATAAACCCAAAAACAAGTTCACTCGTCTATCTATCTATCTATCTATCTATCTATCTATCTATCTATCTATCTATCTATCTATCTATCTATCTATCTATCTATCTATCTATCTATCTATCTATCTATCTATCTATCTATCTATCTATCTATCTATCTATCTATCTATCTATCTATCTGGGTCGGCTCCTCCATTAGGGCGGAGGAGCATCTCCCCACTGCTTTCTTGCAGTGTGAGAAGCAGAAACATAAAATGATATTTTAAATACTATTTTCTGTTTCTGCTTCTCACACTGCGAGAAAGCAGATGGGTATACCGGTTTTGGGGCTGGCGGGCCGGGGAGGAGTGGCTAGGCCAATGCTGTGGGCCCTGACTGTTTGGTCAGACCTCTGGGGCCGACAAAACCAGTCATGCGCACTCTGACTTTTCACTATGTAGGCAGCCTACATAGAGAACATGGCCTCCCCATAGGCGCCCAGCTGAGAGCCATCCCCACCAATCACAATGCTGCCATTGCAGTGTTGTGATTGGCTTAGGAGATGGGAGGGAGGCTGCCTGTGGCTGCTTCCTGTTGGGAAAACGCAGGGCCCGGACAGGAGCTGAGGCGGCGCGGGACCCGGTAATGTACGTTTTTTTTAATTTCAATTAAACTCCCCTCCCAAACCGGGTGACCCCCTGCGTGACCCCCCCACTCCCGCTCACCCACGAGTCATGCCAGCCACGACTGCCATCTATCTATCTATCTATCTATCTATCTATCTATCTATCTATCTATCTATCTATCTATCTATCTATCTATCTATCTATCTATCTATCTATCTATCTATCTATCTATCTGTCTGTCTGTCTGTCTGTCTATCTATCTATCTATCTATCTATCTATCTGAAATTGTGACAAATAACATATCCTTCTTGGCAGAAAAAAAGCAAACTCCTATGCAGAAATGTCTATCTATCTATCTATCTATCTATCTATCCATCTATCTATCTATCTATCTATCTATCTATCTATCTATCTATCTATCTATCTATCTATCTATCTATCTGAAATTGTGACAAATAACACATCCTTTTTGGCAGAAAAAAGCAAACTCCTATGCAGAAATGTTTATCTATCTATCTATCTATCTATCTATCTATCTATCTATCTATCTATCTATCTATCTATCTATCTAAAATTATGACATATAACGTATCCTTTTCAGCAGAAAAAAGCACTCTTATGCAGAAATATCTATCTATCTATCTATCTATCTATCTATCTATCTATCTATCTATCTATCTATCTATCTATCTATCTATCTATCTATCTATCTGAAATTGTGACAAATAACACATTCTTTTTGGCAGAAAAAAGCAAACTCCTATGCAGAAATGTTTATCTATCTATCTATCTATCTATCTATCTATCTATCTATCTATCTATCTAAAATTGTGACATATAACGTATCCTTTTCAGCAGAAAAAAGCACTCTTATGCAGAAATATCTATCTATCTATCTATCTATCTATCTATCTATCTATCTATCTATCTATCTATCTATCTATCTATCTGAAATTGTGACAAATAACACATCCTTTTTGGCAGAAAAAAGCAAACTCCTATGCAGAAATGTCTATCTATCTATCTATCTATCTATCTATCTATCTATCTATCTATCTATCTATCTATCTATCTATCTATCTATCTATCTATCTATCTATCTATCTATCTATCTATCTATCTATCTATCTATCTGTCTGTCTGTCTGTCTGTCTGTCTATCTATCTATCTATCTATCTATCTATCTATCTATCTATCTAAAATTGTGACATATAACGTATCCTTTTCAGCAGAAAACAGCACTCTTATGCAGATCTATCTATCTATCTATCTATCTATCTATCTATCTATCTATCTATCTATCTATCTATCTATCTATCTATCTATCTATCTATCTATCTGTCTGTCTGTCTGTCTGTCTGTTTATCTGTCTGTCTGTCTGTCTGAATGTCTATCTATATACATATAACTATCTATCCATTCCCCCATCGATTTGATATTGCGACATACAACGTATCATTTTCAGCAGAAAAGGGTAAACTCCTACGCAGAAATATCATCTTTACCCTAATGGATTTTATCTATTACTCTATTTATAACCGCGCATGAAACGTGAACCAGATATTCCCTCGCTCGTTTTTTTTTTGCTTGCTCTCTGTTGCTCCCTCTCTCTCTATTTAATACACACACGCCCGCGCACGCACATAAACACACAGGCAAACGGGCATTTGAAGCACAACCAGGAGATGTCTCTTCAAGACACAGCTGCAATTACCTTGCCATAACAAACTCGACGTAATTATGAATTAATTCAACGATAGGCTCGAAAAGTGTAGTCGCTCAGAAAAGGTGTAAACATGCTCTACGGTTGCTGTGAGGCGCAGTGCCTACATTCCTGCACATTACCAAGTGTTGCTTTAGCGCGGACTTTGGTCATGTTAGGGACCGTTGCAGCGCCTTGAGAGAGCAACGCTATTGTTTTAAGTGCCCCTGCTAACCTGGCCTCTTACTGGAAGTCTTAAGGCGAGAGGAGCTGGCCTTTTCCCCCCTCTCCTCTGAGATGTCTTTGCGCCCTCCCTCCCTGTCTCTCTATGGATTCTCCGGCTCCACTGTTTGCTCCTTGTTCAGCACTGGACAGCTCCTCCAATCCTCCTTCCACCCTGACTAACAAATGGTTGCGAGGTGATTGACGCGCGATCCGGCCATACAGAGCCCAAGACGCCTGAAACACACCTATGAGCGGCTGCTAGGTAGGAGTTAACGACAAGGAGGGTTTGGTTGTGACAAAACTGTAGTTTCAGCATGCCAGCGCCAGAAGAGGGAGGAGTGTACGCTTAAGCTCACCCAAGTGCTTAATTAAGCGGCGTCTTTGCGCCCTCCCCCTGTACACTCTCAGCAAACAATCGGCAAAGCTCTGTTTCTTTTCTTGAGCCGTTGTTTCGTGCTCCCCGGCTGGAAGTGCCGCGCCTGCAGGATGAAGAAGACGGAGCGGGACTTGCCCCTGATTATCCGGGAGAGCCGCATTTGCATACACAGCTTCCGAATAGCTCAATGAAAGCGAGGGAAGCGGATGGGGTTAAAGACGTAAGCAGGCTAACTATAGCTTCCTCTCAAGATGGGATGTAACCTGCTCACATCCAGGCGACGGGCAGAGTAATTCCCAGAGCAGGGTTGCGCGCGGCGCTCGGTTGTCACAGGTGAGCGGATCCGCCGCGCGGAGGCGGCGCGTGCAGGCGGCAAGAAGGGGCACTTTCCAGGGGCAGATTAAAAGTGCTCCCGGCGCGGCGAGGGACATGGCTGTGCCACTTCGGGTCTTCCTTCTCCTCGCCCACCTGGGCGCCATCGCATCCGAGGAGTTCGAAGGGCGAGTGAGCCACAAGGAGAGGAAAGAAACCAGGGAGCAGCAGTCTATTTACGACAACATCCGGAGCCCGGACATACCTTCTCCCTGGAGTAGGTCCACGCGCAGCCCGGCTGCGGCACAGAAGCCCGCCGGGGCATTGCCCAAACATGTGGCATCATTTCTCTACACGGGGGATTCTCAGGAGCTGAAGCATCTGAACTGCTCCAGGAGGTATGAACTAGCCGGGGTGCCCCACGCCTCGTCGCACCCCTCCCTGCAAGGCGCCCTGGACACGCTGATCCACGCCACCAACTTTCTAAACATGATTTTGCAAAGCAATAAATCCCGGGAGCAGAACTTGCAAGGGGACATGGAGTGGTATCACGCCCTGGTCAGAAGCGTCTTGGAAGGTAATTCCGACATCCTGAGGGCAGCCATCACTTTCCACATGGACCCCCTGTCCCCCACCCCTCACGTCTTCCTCCAGGCCACCAGGCAGGAGAGCCAAATTCACCTGCAGGACCTGTCCTCCTCTGCCCATCTGCTGGCCAACGCCACCATCGAAACCGAGTGGTTCAACACTTTCAAGGGCAAATGGAGGCCCCACCTGCACAAGCGGCTCCTGAGCACGGGCCCCAAAAGTTTGGAGAACAGCTGGAAGAAGGGAGATGGCTTTGCAGTAGAAAAGAACCACATACGCTGGTCTTCGCCCTTCCTGGAGTGTGAAAACGGAAACTACAAACCCCACTGGGTCCTGACCCTGTCGGCAGCCTTTTATGGTCTGAAGCCCAACCTAGTACCGGAGTTTAGGTAAGAAGCGCGTCGACCGATTTATCTAAGGTCGGTTGTTGAGTAATAAATCGATGAGCAGTGGGATGCTGGAGAGCGCTGCACCGATGAGGGGGAGGCGTGGGTGAAGGAGCCGAGAACCCTAATGGCCGGTTTTAGTCATTAGTGACACCACGGAGCACGCTGCACAGCGATGCGTGGTGGCCAGGGCTGCCCTTCTAGACATAAAATCCATTCGGTTCTGGGAAAGCAGCTACCCTCGCCGGTAAAGTGGGAGCGTTTTTACGAGCCACTGAGGTCAGCCGAGATTCAGCGGCAGCTGTGAAATCCCCTCTGCCAGCGCTCAGGCGCATGGAAGTTGTTGTACTAGGCGTTAATTGAGGGAGTGAAATAAGGCTCACTGGGGAAATACCGGCAGAACACATGCATTTTTTCCCCCTAAATGGTGATATTGTGTTATCAGAGCAATCCCCGCTCGTTTCGGAATTTACTTAAAATGCCACATATTATAAATTAATGTACATGATTGTGCCTGATTCATTTCGGCCTCGAGCCGCCTTGTCGCCACCACTTTCTGTCTTAGGTTCTCTGTACGGAAACAGACCGTAATAAGCAAGAAACAAACAAAACCCCCGCCAAGAGACACGCCCGCGAAGCCCTTTGTGTTTAGGCCGGAAGAATGTCAGGTTGAAAGGAAGCATTGATTAATTTACAACGAGAAAACGTGTATTAATTGATATCGATCGTTGTGCTACCAAGCAAACAAGGAAGGGCGGCCCAGAGCGTGCAGTGGAGTAGAGTAGAGGAGACACACCGCAGGGGCACCCCCTTCCCAGATCACACACAGCAGGGGCACCCCCGCCCCCATACACCCAAAGAAGTGACCTCCTCAGACTTAAAAACTCAGGGCGTCCGCTGACTAATCTATGACGCATAATGTTACTTCGGATAGTTTGCAGATCACCGAAGCTTGCAGAACTTTTAAAAGCGCTCCTTCAGATGACACCGTAGTACCGCGCAATATTATACCTTTTTGTGTCCAGTTTGAAAAGGTTAAACATGTTTTTTTTTTAGCTTTAATGGGTTTGGGATTGCACATCACCCAAATATAGTTTTGCAAATAAAGCTACAATGTGGACCAACACACATGATTTTGCTTTGGACTAGTTTACCAAGTTGAAGAAACTAGTTGCAAAGTAAAAGAAAAGAAGGATACCGTTAAAAAGTTGTGTTTTTGCGTGACGGTTAATCTATACAAGGGTTCCCATACACCAGTAACCTTGTAAAGACTATTTGAATGTTTAGCCTAGAATGGACACCATCAGTTTAAGAAGCACTAGACAGTATTGCAAATGCGTTATCAGCCTGAAACATTTTGAAGCCAGTAGTAGTTACCTTAAATATGTGCATCATCTCTGGTGATGTGACAGCCTGAGTAGGAAGCACACCACTTACCTCTACCAGTAGAAGTTGGGTAATATTGGGGACTCCGTGGGTTATTTTGACATGTTACTGTAAGTGAAGACACATGGACTGGTACACTAGTTGTAGGTTCCTATGACGAGACCATGCTAATGGCCACAGTTAAAAAATCCATGTTCAGGGCAACAGGAACAATGCAACATGGTATGGCCAAATTATGCGGTAGGCTTGACTAAATTGTGTAGATCATGTGACAAAGCATCACATTTTGTGATAGTATCACTTCATTATCGTGTCATCTTTATACATGCTAGCACTGTCTGGGCAATTGTGTTTTCTCATTAGTACCAGTTTAAATCTCAAACACAGCTATAAGAAACAGAGAGATGACCAGCAAACCTTTGTGAAGGGTCTGCCACAGCTCGAGAAGACGCACTGGTGAATTATTAATACCATTTGATGCGATTGACGTATGAGCAGTTATTTTGTGGAAACCTACAGGTTATGCAGCAAATCCATTAGCCTGCGGATAACCGCATCACATAATTACAATAGCTCTGGCAGTGGACAGAAGGGTGTAGTAGGGCACATTGGAAGTTTAACTTTTATGGAGACATCAGTGTTAAAATGAGTGGAGTCAAAGCACTTGATTCACAACGCATTTGACATCCCTAAGGATGAGGATGCTCAAAAGATCAGTTTGTGGATACAGAATTCCAAGCCTTATTCTGTGAATCAGAAGGCCCCACTTAATCGGGAATGTTGTTTTTTTTTTGGTTGATTGTGGAGCGTACATAAAAACACATCAGTTCACCAATTTAGAAGAATTGCTGCCTTCAGAAGTTTAGAGTTTGTTTGTTTGTGGGCGTTCTTGGAAGCGAAGGTGAACATGCACAAACTTGTAAGTTAGAGCATATTTCTACACCTGTTGCAGGTGGTTTTCTATCCCTGAAATGCTTCTGAGTTTGCTCCAATCAACGGCTAGATCTTGTGTGTTTTAAGAGCAATGTGGAGGGAAAATATTCATATTCAATGGGGGTCTTGGTGAACAGGTTTTTTCCATGTGACAAATCTTTGCTATTTGCAATTTTTCTAGAAGTGCTAAAGCTTACTTGCGCCACCGTCATGCCTGCAGGCTTTTCACTCCTTGGTTAAGACTTTGCACACATAATTGTTATGCGTAAGGATACTTCTTGAAATCCACAACTGTCATAAATGTGTTGGACAGCCTGTGGGATTCTTTAGGAATTCCCGAAAAAGTCAAAATATTTGCTCCAAACTTGGGAACAGTCCTAAATATACACATTTCTGACTTTTCAACAGCAGACCTTCTGAATTGGGTCTGAAATCAAAAGATAATTAGTACTTAAGGCCCTCTGCTATGGTTTGTTAACTTCTCTTCATAGGCCTCCCCTCTAATAATGGGCCAGAGCCTGATTCAAGGGCATGTAATGATGGGGCATTGAATTATATAGCCATTAACAATGGCATTACGTAGAGAAAAAGGCTATTAGTAATTGACCCCACAAATACGCCCTATGGTAGACAAGCAAGCATACTGTTTGCATCTGCTGCACAATTGCTTCATGTACCCGCTTCAGCTGTTCACTACATTTTAGAATACAGGCAAGGAACAGTCGTTACTATCAAGTTTTGAAGCTGTATTGTTGATAGAGCCGATCTCCGCATTCCTTTGACGTTTCCAAAAGAAGCCACAGTTTGGAATATGGTTGACAAAGCACTCCTCCACTGTAAACATAGGTTATATAAAATGTGAGCTAGAAGCTAAATTAGCACACTGGAATGTTGAGAGCTCCATTAAAAACAATGGAGTGCTCCGGGCTTTTAATGGCCGGTAGAAGCGAGTAGCATCAACATTCTAATGTTTAACAAAGGCCTCACAGAGGCAGAGGAGATTTTACCCCCTCGGGCTCCGAGAGGCCTTTGTTTTACAAATTAGAAGGGGCGGAATGTTCTAATAGTCTTAGAGCCCTCTGTAGTGGGCTCTACTGGCCATTAAAGGCCGACTCCCTTGTTAAAGGCCTTTGGCTCAGGCCTATATTGTCGCAGCGGGCCTTTAATGGCCAGTAGAGCCCGCTACGGTGGGCTCTAAGGCTATATGAAACACTTGGGTACATGGGTTGTTGTGTGGTAATATTACACAGTAACCACAGTGTGTAAAACAAGTAGTATTGTGGTTGGATCAGCCATATTTATACGCTGCAGAGTATAGTTTGTGGTATTCCTCAGCACAGCTACTTTTTCTGAGTATAGTCTATTATAATTTGCATGCTTGCTTGCCTTAATCTCTAACATTAACATTTTCCAAATTGCCCACACCTCATTTCATAGACCACAACCTTATTTTCTTTGAAGCCATACCATTGCAAACTAACTATACCAAATCTCTTCTAGTCCATCTATCTACCCCAGCAATCATTAGCACCACTAATGATCACACCTAAATCCTGTTAATTTTTTCGACGATAGAGAAACTGGAGTAAGTGAATGAAATGGTTCATTTGAGAGCACAAAACTAATCCCAATAGCCAAAAACAATTGGATTGAACACTTATCTTAAGTTTCGGAGTAGCATACTATTCGCCGTAAAGTGTTTCAGAGCCTTGTCAGGGGCAGTAAGCCCCATATAAATTCAATTCCATACAAAAAATACATTACAATATTGTAGTATGCACATGTTAAACTTTAGGAAAGAGTTGTTCAACTTCTCAAACAGCTATCCTCTAAGGGCTAATGTGGGAGAACATCCATGTCTTTATATTGGGAGATTGTGCCATCAACCTCTTCATCCGTGCACCACTGGGACCCTTTGTGATAAGGAGTAATGTACCTTGACTGGCAGCACTCTTGAACATCAGACAAGTTTTTCTACCCATTCCAGACTTGGGAAGGTGCCTAAAGATATTTAGCCTCGGGGTACTAAGTTGGTATTCCCTCATATCACAGCAGTTGTTCTGGGCTGAACCATTTTTCCGATAGATTGGGTCCAATCTGTATAAAGGATCTAAGTGATTTGACATGTCTTGCAGGTCAGATTGAAACATTCAAGTCATGATGGGCAAGCATGAGTTTCTTGTTGGAATTTGATCAACTCATCAGTGGCCTAAATCTTTTGGCAATATTGCAGCAATTGCGAGTCAGTGGACAAGCATTGAGGAATTAGTAGCATTCTTTGGATCTTGCGGTGCCTTTGTTGGTGGTTCTGCAATGAAGCAGGAGACTGCAGGGTAGCCTCTGAGAAGGAGACAGTGAGAGGGACTTTACCTTCTATAGTTCAATATAATCACTCAAATATTAGAATAGTTTCCATTAATATTAGTTAGATTAATTATGTGATTTAGCCTTTTCTAAAAAAAAAAATTCGGTCGCATTTGCATTATACATTCAGAAAATTATGTTTAGAATTTAACATTTGGAGTGTGGATGCGGTTTACAGTGTTTTTGTTTATGTTTAAACCTTCTAAAGTTTACAGTTGGTCTTTCATAGTTTTATTCATTGTGACTTAGACGTTTTTAGTTTTCTTTTAAGGTTCATTTCATTTTGTTGCTGAGTTTATCTTTTGAATTTTTTGAAATGGAAGAGGTTGTTTACTCATTATCCAGTGTGAGGCCAAGCAGTCAAGCTCAGAGCAGCGATGCTCTGTTGGACTTTATGTGCACTCTTTCCTTTTGCTTCATTCATGGAAGGTTCCGAGGTGCTAATAGAACACCGGCTTGATGGGGATGACGAGGCAGCTCCGAGAAGATCTATAGGAGAAGATGTGAGGTGGATGATGCCCTCATGATGTAATAGAGATCCCAGCATCAGCTCCACCTGGGCCTTCTCCTAATGATGCTAATAGTCATTTAGAGCCCGGTAGATGGGGTACATTACAGATGATGGTGCTGATGGTGTTTAGGGTGGTATGATTGACAGTAAGCTCTATCAATGAACTCAATACCACTGTGGTCTTCATGTGGGTCTTATATGCAGTCTTTGCCTGGCTATGACAGGTCAGATTCAAAGTGAGATTGTCAGGTGCTATAAGTGATGCAGGAGTGTGAAGAGCCTTTGGGTCTCGGACTGCATGTGCTTTGGAATTACAACCATGATTAATTGTATGACCCCACAACATTTTGAGTTGTGTTGGAAAACATGCCTATGACTGTTTCCTCTACAGCAGAGGTCTCCAACCTGTGGGGCGCAACCCCCGGAGGGGGGGTGCTTTGGAGTCCTGGGAAGGGGGCATGCATTCCCACGCCTCACTTCTTCCTGGAATCTAAAATGTTTGGTTTTGGAAAAAGACAAAAGTCCCGGGACGATGAATTCCGATCGTTAAAATGCTTCAGCTGAAGTTTCATTCAAAGGAAGAAGCTGGGCAAACAGCTAAACATTCCTTCATGCCAGGGTGCCTGCTTGCCTGCATAAAATGCAAAAGGATGCTATGAATTAATCTGAAAATGTAAAGGATGCTTGGTAGCCGGTTCTGGCTTTAATTACTCAAAACACTCCAAGCATTGTGATGGCCAAGATATATGTTTTTTTAATGGTAGTGCAAAGAGTTAAAAACTGGGCTGTGAAGTGTGTGCTTTGAATCGTAATTGTATTTGCACAGCGCTTAGTACCCCTAAGGAGGTGTTGAAGGGACAGTTCTATAAACATTTGCTTCATTGCTTACTGTCTGGTATTACTAAAATCTGCATTTTGGAAGCAACATTTTATAGTTAAACGATTTGCACATTTTGTAGCGGTGTTTCTTATATTGTGTGTAATGCACGTATAAAATAATGACACACATTCACAGTGCTTTCTTTCACAGTCTGTGACCTCATGGCACTAAAAATACACAAGTCACTATTCTGTACTGCACCAACCAAATTGAACTCTGTAGCTCTCTGGTTACACACAGACCTCTGCAGTGCATTAACTAATAGAGGTTTCATAATGTACTACAGGTCATTTCCCACTGAGGAACTACTTTTTAAAATGTATTTTTCATTTAATTCACCCATAATATTATATGCAGCTACCTGATGGTGAAAGATCATAAAAAAGAACAAAACATTTTGTATGGGTGCTCCCACGCAACACCCATTGATTTTGATGCTGCCCCAGATATACAAAATCATGTAAACGTGCAGCAGCGCCAAAACCTTGCACCTCACCAAAGCAGGTGTAACGAGGAGAAAAGTTTTAATGACTCCTCTTTTATTCCTTTTTCCATGTGTGCTGCATTCTGTAGCACACATAGAAAGAGGAAAACATCTCTCGGGATTGTTTTTGTGCAGGAAGGTGCTTCTTCCTGTACAAAAACAATCCTGCTTACGTTGGGGCTAGGCAGTAATTTGCCTGCCAACACGGGGAAAAGGATGGGACTGCATCATATTTTATAAAGACAGTGCGTTCCTGCCCTTTCACATTGGTGTTGGGCAATGCAGCACGAAGACTTGTCCTACGTCAATTCAACATAAATGAGACCTTTTGTTTTTGGCCACACCGTTGACCAGTGACTGACCTTTGGTTTGCTAAACACCGTTTGATATTATTCTCCTGCTGTAAGAATGATTTGCTGTGGAAATTGGAAGCGTTTATGGTTGTCCATAGTAGTAGATGATGAGGATTACCAGGTTCTAGACATTTTTGTCTGAAGGGAGCTCTTGCGCCAAAAGCTTTTGACAAGGGAGTTCTTGGCATCAACGTGTCAGGTGCCTATGAAAACTTTACTCAATTCTTAGTTATTCTTAAATTTTCATTTTCTGTTTGGGCACGTGTTGCAAGAAGAAGGCTGGTTTGTGTTTTGTCCCTTTTGTAGTGGTAAAATAGTACAAAAAAGACAAATAGTACAACAAAAAAATAAGAAAGTGAAACGATTTTCATATCACGAGTATATTGAAATGATGGTTCAAAAATACACAACACATTTATTGTTGGGCTATGTATCTTAGTTTTGTTTAAGTATAGAGTCTGTTATTTTGAGAATTCATAGTGTTTGTTGATGTCACAAATTACATTAAAGGGATAGAGGAAAGCGATTGTGTGTCACTAATTCAAAATGTAAGTTTCTCCTCCTCGTTCTCAGAGCGTATCGATGCCACCTAAATGAGCATATGAAACACAAAATGTTTTTTAAATGGCTTTTATTTTCAATCTGTTGTGGCCTCCACCATTCTCTCCTGCTGCACCCTCCACCCCCACGGATTTCTGTTACTGAAACCTCGATTTTTACTACTTTTTTAGTACTGCTGTAGGCGTAACGTTTCAATTTTAGATGAACACAAATTTGGGAGTAAACCCTGACAGAGTCGATCAAACATGAATTTATCATCATTCTCATCAGCGGTAGGAAGCATCTGCCAATTTTTACTTGGGGAAACAATTCCCTGCACAGTTTTAGGGCACCAAGCCTGGGGTGCACAACCTTTGTCAAAATGTCAATTGGAATCCACCTAGGATTTCCTCTGTACTCTAAATCTGTGCACACAAGCTGCCAGTGCGGTATAAAGGTATTTTCTGTGCCAAACATGGCCTGTCAGCCATTTTTAGGAAAATTGCTTGTTCATGCAAGCACAGATTTCTTGTGTACTAAAGCCAAGGTTTGAGTAACTACTATGTTAAAATGCACCATAGTTCACATGGTAGGAAGATGCACTATTTTATGTTTCGAAAAGTGGTTGTACAATTGCAAAACTATTTTTGCTACTTGGACAGAAATGGAACGTTTCTCCCAAAGTACAAACAGTTAATAGAAAAAAGTAGTTTTGACCCAAATGTACTGTAGTGTGTAAATTCATATAAAACAAACATACTAAAAACATATTCCCAAGAAACCAAACAACAAACATAGTTTTACAGCTAAATCAGATGAAAGGTTTAGAAATCAAAGGTTCAGGAAGGGATGATAGGGAAAGGGTAAACAAAGATAAGAGGGCATGGAAGGCATGATCACTCAGAAAGATAGCCCATATGCCTCTTTCGAGGGCTTTGGGTAAAAGCTACACATTTTTAAAACCTCAGGCTAAGGTGCTTTATGAATCGCATAACCAGAAACAGGATGTGCACCTAAAACATGAAATCGTGTTGCAAAAAAGGCCTCCTCTTAAAAAGGTGTGTGAACGTCACTGCGGAAAAAGGACCCTTTGGGTGACTGTACACATTTAGAGGCCCTCAATGTTCTTTTCACCCACCAGACTGATTTCACTTAGTAAATGTACGTTGACATTGCCTTATGGCAGCATTGTTAGTACCAGGACAGAAGCTGAACTTTGCTCCAAGAAGTTTCACCAGATAAGGTCTATGGGTCAGACTTGAGAGTGATTGTGACTTCTTGGTTGGTGTTTCCACTAGAGAGCTCTGGGGATACACGGTGCTGTTTTCCTCTGCGAGTGAGCTGGACAAACAGGCTGTGTGTCTTCTTCTGTGGGAGAGTTGGACACATTGTCTTGTGGTTCTCCTTTGTGGAAAGGAGAAACAATGGCTTGAAACGCTACTTTGTGGATGTTATTGGACATTTTCCTGTGCCGCACTTACACTCGGATGCAAAAGCTATCTCAAATGACAGGAAAGCTCTATAGTTTATATTAAATATGCGCGCTGACATATTTGTAAAGTCAACATAATTAACAACAGTATGCCTCCATGAAATTTGATAATGATGTTTTATAAGTCCTGCTATGTTAAGGTAATCAGCTCAGACAAGACAGAATTTATGCATAGTGCAGCCCATCTCCACTTTTCGATTTTGTCTCTAGAGAAACATTGTTTGAGTCTGTGGAAGAGTAGGGACAATTAGTTCGCTTTTTTTTTTTGTAAAGAGCTATGAAACATTGTTCACATTTTCTCTTCTGACACAGAGCCAGAAAAACTGATTGTGTGCCCATCCGTGAGAGCAGGGAAAACATTTTCCTGTGGCTCTTTTCTCAGCGGGAGACTCGGAAATCTTGGTTGCGTGCTGGTCTGTGAATGAACAGGGAAACATTGTTAATGTTGCTGAGCTCTGATGGACTGCTTTAAAAATTAGTTTTACGACAGTCTGTGAAAGAGCTGGCTACATTGTTCAAGTGTTACCCTCTGGAGAGAGCTGTAAAATTGCTAATAAGGGAAATACCATTATCTGCTGGTAGATTGCAAATATTCTCTCAAGGTCTTATTTGGGTGTGTACACACACATTGCAATTTTCATGTCTATATAAGTCTAATATTGAGCATCACGCTTGTCCCATGATCAGGCGCAGATGAGCTCTCAGTTTTCTCCTGGTCAAGCTCAGCAGAGTTCAGGCAGAAATAAAAACGTTGATATAGAGGAGGAAGTGCAGTTTGTGCATATGATGGGCAATTGCACTAGGGTAGCTACAACATGGACTGCCCGTTTACTCAAGACTGGAGTGAATCCTCGTACCTACCCAGCTGCCATTGTTCCAGTAGAAGGTTATACGCCATCTTTGCATCTGTATACCCAGCTTACGATATAACTTCAGCATCATCTCACCCATTCAGCAGTCTAAAATCCGTGGGATGTGCCGTAAGAATATCTACCTAACAACAGCCTGATCAGCCGCCTCCTGGCGATAGACACTGATTGAACTGAGAATTGTGTCAGTGAACTTTCAATCAAGGTTACATGTCTGTCAGGCCAACTCTGAAACTGATTAGAAGTTGGTGTGTGTACTTTTCACCTCTGCTCTTCCAAGAACTCCAGTTCCAATCATTCTGCTGACCATTCTTGCACAGTGTGAGTTGGCCTTCATCTGACATCTCACCAGCTGAAGATTCAATTGCAGCCATTTGTTCTAAAAACAGGGGTCAAGGAGTGACTCCAGAATATTCATTGTTGCATTTCCGGCCTAATGCACAAAAATGCGATGCAGCGCGCGCAACGAAATTCGTTTTATTTATTTAAATGTGTACTTACCTCCGTTCATCCATATTCCGGTGTTTACATTTCCCCACCCTGCCCCTCCCCCGCCCCTCCTCACTGCCCCACCGAACTCCCTCCATAGACCGCTATTGGAAGGTATGTAATCTAGCATAAATTCTCTTCAATACCTGCTTGGTGTGCATAAAATGTCAAGTAGAACCCTACGCAGGAAGAAAGCTATGGTAACAAAAAAAGAGCAGACCTGAGATCATGCTGGGAGAAGGGTAACAGTAAAATGTATAGAATTCAAGTAAGAGCCCTGACTGTCAAGTTGCACAAATAGATTCCAATGAGTAGGAGATTCATCTTCTGATAAAGGAAGTCTTGTCTTAAAAACTTTCAGGACAAGTTGAACAGTGGCGGCCAATATCATTTAAAATTGTATTGTATTGTTACTGCATTTATATAGCACTTACTTCCCCTGACGAGGTGTCAAAGCACTTTTTCGGGGAGTAGCACGCTACTCTGGAACCCAAATGGGATTAGTGGTGAATTAGTCTAGGGAGATCTGAAATTTATCTGGGCAGTGGGCATGTTAGTCTGTTATATGGATTGAAAAGGATAATGGAGGGATGGAAGAGGGAAGGGTCTGCAATTATATAGCACTTGCAACCCCTGATGAGGTGTTGAAGTGCTTTTTGGTGGGTAGCATGCTACTCTGGAATCCAAACAGGATTAGTGGGGAATTAGTATAGGGACATATGAAATTAATTTGAGCGGTGGACATTTTAGTTTGTTATTTGGATTGAAAAGGAATTGTGGAGTGAGAGAAGAGGGAAGGGTCTAGAAAGTGTTTTTGGAGGAGTTCATAGAAGTAGGAAGGAGTTTGGGATGAGTAATGGGGATGTGGATGGGGAAGAGTCAGAGGGAAGGGTTAGGAAAGTCTTGTTTGGGATATCTGAATAGTAAAAGAGGTATGAGATGATGCAAGGAGGGGTAGAGGAGCGAAGAGTCTAGAAAGGGTTTTTTTGGGATCATAGTAGTGGTATGGGAGTTGTGATGAATGAGGGGGGGTAGAGGATATATTGAGAGCAGTACAGGGTTAGAAATAAGGTCGTGCATTGGAGAGAGCAGTAGAATGAGGTCTGAGATGAGTCAGAGTGGAGGTAAAGGATCTATTGTGAGAGATATAGGGTAGTGCATTGGCTATGCTGAAATAGATGAAAAGTAATAAATATAAAGATACATAAGTACATGAAAGGTATATATATATAATCATATAATTTACGGGATACTATAAATTATTGGCTTTGTGTTTATTAATTTGACTAGTAGTTTGTTTTTCCATCTTTATAAGCAAAAATGTGGAAACTGGGAGCCTTAAATTTAATTTCTGAGAGGGGAATTCAGGGGTCAGACAAACGTCCCAAGGGGCACAGCCTGTAATCTGTCCTGCCAGGTTTGGTGCCCTCTAACTGCACCAAAACGATGCTACAAATATGCTAATTAAACTTCATTACAAAGGGGCTGGGATAGGAGCAGGTGGAGAAGGCACAGGGGAGCGTGGGGGGCACGCAGGGGATTAATAAATAAAAAAACGTACCTCATGACGACGGCCACATCGCCTCTCGCTGCGGCTCCCAGCCGTCCCTGAGGCAGCACCACTGATTCGCTGCGCAATCACCGCACTGCTGCTATGAGAGCAGCGCGGGGATTGGCCTGAGTGGACTCAAAAAGCACTTGCTCAGGCACAGAGGGTCTGTGCTTTTTTTCCAACCCGTCTGTACAGTACAGCCGGGTGGGAGAAAGCAAAGTGCGCATGGCAGTTCGGCCTGCCTAAGACAGCCTGCCAAACTGACATGCACACTTACAAGTGCAAATACCACTCCCCCCCCCACCGCACCGCCTCCCATGGCCCAGCCCCCCCCCTCCCTTCACATGCTGGCTCAGAGCCAGCAGATACAAAATAAAACAATAGTAAGATACTGTTTCATTTGTCAGCTGCCGGCTCTGAGTCAGCAAGGCGACTCTCCTTTTTCATTGCTCTAGAAACAATCTGTAAAAGCTTGTGTCCTTAACCCACAAATATAAGATACAGTGGGAATCAACAAAAACTGAAACCCATGAATTTGTGAAGTACAACTTTTCTAGTTTGTATTGTATAACACTCTGAATGGAAAACATGCCATGCAAGATATCAATCTCAAACTTCTAAAAGAGGCGTTGCAAGCACTGTTGGATGTGTCCCTGGGGTTTGTTTTTCTAAATTGACTAGAAATCCGTTTAGAGACTCATGCACAATTGTGTGCACTGACAGTGGCCATCATGTAATAATTTTTCTTTCCTTCTAAGAAAAATTATTCCAAGTTGGCCAATAAGCCTTCATGTGTATGCCCAGTCGTCATGAAATAGTTTTACCGTATGCAAAAGAAATGGCATTGCAAATGGCTGCTGCACATAGAAATACATTTGCAGTGGCTATCTTGGAAAAACGGTTCAGTTATTTTAAGAAAAATCAATCCAAGATGGGTGCCACAGTTGAGTGCACTTACATGGTGGTCATTTGGGTTAAAAACAAACCTTGGCAAATATGTCTGTCCCATGGTCTCACGAGTAATAGCTATTGGCTGTGCCAATGCTTGTTAACATTTGTGATGAGACTTCAGCTGATAATTTTACCTCTCCTTTCACTAATCAGAGGGGAACATTTTACTGGTGGAAAATGTGAAACTGTAGAGGTCTGATTGATATAGTCTAATCAGGGAGGTAGGTGTAATCCTTAGATGTCTGTAAAAACAACCGAAAAAAAAGATTTTAAGAGTCTTACCTAGATAATTCTGAGAAACTCCTTTACCTTTAGCTTAGCATTGCACAATTTCTTTGGGCGACAGAGTGGCAACTTCTAGAAACATGACTTTATTTGGAAATTGCGTCAAATCTGCAATTCAATGAAAAGTTAATAGTGCATGTTTATTCGACATTTGATAGGGCCCAACCATCTCTGAAGATGCTCTGCGTGGATAGGTGGGAGAAGACTCTAAATAGGTTGATACAGTAAGAAGTATGACAGACACTATGTGCAGTGCTAAATCAGGTGACGCTTCGGGAACCCATGGATACAATATTGTGCAGCTGGTACATGCCTCAGGGAAAACTGTGAACCATATAACAAAACACAAAAGGGTTGTGCTGGAGGGAATGTGGTGGCAAAGATGGTGTGATACATATGGGGTGGTCATGCCCAAAGCTCCAGGTTCACTGGAAACCTGGAGTTTTTTTTTTTTGAATCCTGCTAATCAAGGGCTATGATATTGGGGTCGAAAGTGGCAGTGACTTGAATAACTTCACTCTTTTGTGGTGCTGGACCTGGCTTTGTGGTCCCACAGTGGAGGTGGGGCCAAGTACGGGAACGAGCACATCTCGATTCTGTAACCTATCAATATGCATTTCCTTTCATTAGTGCCTATTCTCCTCTTTGAACTGACGTAAAAACCTTCAATAAAATATTAGGAAAAATAAATATGTATTAACAAGCCATCTGATCCCTGTGGGAACAGGCAGCCTAGGAGAGCACCGCCAATATCTGTTTTGACGCGCACTTTACTTCATCAGAGGAAAGGATCAATGCTGACATAGGTACAGCAACAGAGTCTGAGTAGCAGTTAAAGGGAGAGGCCACTGATCACAGAGCTGCACTGGGTTCACATGCAGGGCCGGCTTTAGCTCTAGTGGCGCCCAGTGCAACAATGTTTTTTGGCTCCCCCTTTGACCACCTCCACCACAGATTCCCTCCCCACCACCCTTTAACAGTTTCCATAACCACTCTCTCTCAGATGCATTTAATTAATTGTATAGCGTCACTCATAAAACTGAAGGGTGTCATAGCACTTTACATAACACACACATCACACAGAGACTATCAATCATAGGTGTGTAAATCAGTGTATAGGAAATGATACATAAGACAGAGGACAACAAGGGGTGGATTCACATATATTATCCATACAGGTAGGCAGTATAGTTGAAGAGTACTTGGTCTGGAGAAGCCTAAACTCTAAATTTAAATGGTAACACAATGGAGTGGGGCTCTCTTTAATAACAAGAACTGATTTGTACCCAAATGAACCCTTCTTTCAACATTAGAATAATGAAAGTATGGGGAAAAATCAATACGCTCTAATCTATACCTTGAAGCCTGCACTCTGTTCTTTGACATTTAATAGCTCACTGTAAACTGCAACTAACAAAAGGAAGTCTGACAAAAGCAGTAACCCACTGACCTGCTTACATTACATTCACTTTGGGATCTGCATGGTACATGTTCTTTGCAGCAGGCATATTAACCCTCTGCGCTACCTTACGATGAATCAAAACTTCCACGAGACAAAACTTCTACCAGACAAAACTCCGTCCTCACCTGGAAGAACATTAATCCCCGGAGTTTTCTCGACATATTAACTGTTGCCTGAAAATTGCTGGAGGCCAGGAACGTAGCAGCAGGTGCTTCTTAGCACAATATAAACTAGAAAACAGGCGACCCCATGCGAAGTCAGCACCCGGTGCTGTGATACCGGTCGCACCGCCCTAGAGCCCTGCTCACATGGCCCCATTGAACCCCCTGGTAATACACAAGGAGTCATTAAGGCATCAAAACCACCTTTGGTGAGTCGCTTGCCGAGAGATTGCGAGGAGCCATCATCAAATGTCGTAGAACACTTTTCATGTTTGAATCTATGATCATGTAAGGTCCAGAAGCTTGCTTCCTACCATAACGAAGCTTGAAATAAAGAGTGCAGGTGAGCGGTGCAACAAATTAAAAATTGTTGCAGAAGTATTTGGTAGTTTGAGACCAGGCTTCAACAGTGGAACAGCAATCCTTTGTATTCTTCTGAAAATCTCTTTATCAACATTTTCAAGACATCAGAAACCTGCTTCTCTTTCACAGCAGAACTGAAAGCCTGACTATTAGAACAAACCTTGAGCTAAAGTACCTTACACCCTTTCTATTTTGATGCCCTGGCATTTTGGAGGGCACTTCAAGGCTTTGTTACATATTGTGTGACCAAAACTGCTCACTATAGTACCAAACAAAGAGGTACATTTGTGAAACATGACATTCTTTCGCCTAGTAAAAAAGGTGTTCAGTAGAGGGAAGCCGGATGCAAACATGCATCAGGAAAAACACCCACCAACTAGCAATGTTGCCTGGAAAGTTGTGGAAAGATTACTGGCTTTAAATACTCTCGCTGACAAAACCCCTCAGAAGAATAATCAGACAGAGAAAGTAATTTTAAATAAACATCATAACGTTCGAGAATTCCTCTTACTCAGAACAAGATGGCGAGCACACGTTTGTACCTGCTGCCCCTCTTCTATCTCTACTACTGGAGCAACAGGGTCACATAAGAGATGCTACTGCTGGAGCATGAGGGTACCTATGCTAGCTCTCTTCCAGTCTCCAGATATGCCGGCACCCAAGTGTGCGAGCCCTCTGCACTGGTCAGTGTAGTCGTGTAATTCCTTAAATTTAAATACCCAATATCCTGTCAACATTATACATTGAATTAAAAAATCTTTACATTTATGGAATAATAACTGCATTGCAATTTGTGTGAAAAAGCTTTCCTTACTCCGATAATTGCCTGATGGCATTTATTTAAAGATGTCAGTTGAGTACGCCAAGAGAAATCAGAGGACATGGTAAAGTACAAACAGTCCTAAATATAATTAGGGAAGAACTCACTCAAAAGAAGAGTTAAAGCAAATTTGTTTATCAAGAGAATGCATCATCATAAACCATAAGACTGTACCTAAACCTATCTATGATCCTCATACTTTTAACATCCTTTCCTCTTTATGTTCTGTCCTGCTGCTTTTGTTTTTCACTGTTTCTGATAATGTTATTTTTAATTTAATTATTGTGACCTGAAAATAACATTAATTATAACTATTTTTCATTATAGTGGTTTCTTCATAATGATACTTCTTCATAAAGGTTTCTTCATAATGACATTACCCTGGTGAACAGGCAGTTATTGGCAATGATATACTAAAGAATGTGATATCCGGGTTCCGGGTTGTGTAGGCAAAAGGGGAGTTATTGTGTAAAGCTTTTGTCTTTGAAAGATTCTTAGGGCTGGAACAGAGTTGGAGCTATGTCAGGCTACTTAATTTTGACTTTCATCATTTTGGGGTCAATGAAAACAAAAAATTAAGCTTCTAGAAGGGGAGATTTCATGAAAGACAGACCTCACAGCACGGCTTAGTCACTTATCAGAATGGCTAAGTAATATCCGCACTTTATTGCTACATGTTTAATAACACTCTTATTATTGACCCCAGAAGGATACTAGGCTGATGAAGAAATTACATTTCTAAGCCTGCACCAGTTTTCCACGCTTGTCATACTTTCTGTCAAGGGACAGCATTAAAATT
Organism: Triturus cristatus; assembly: GCF_964204655.1. Classification (NCBI taxonomy): domain Eukaryota; kingdom Metazoa; phylum Chordata; class Amphibia; order Caudata; family Salamandridae; genus Triturus; species Triturus cristatus. Next base: position 407,914,342 of record NC_140593.1, read on the forward strand.
AATTAATTGTCAAAGTAGTCTTTGCATTTATTTGGCTTTGGAGGTACATGTAATTCCTGTGGTTTCATACTTTGGGCCTAATTAGGATGTCGGACGGACTGCCACTGACAGGATGTCGTGGCAGTCTGTCTGGCATCGAAGACATCGCTCCTACCACCAGATTACGATGTCGGCAGTTGGAGTGATCTTGTTGGAGGGATCGACTGCCTTCTCTGACAGGATCCAGGATCCTGTCGGGCATTGGCCGGAGGCCTAATCCCTACAATGGAGGCAGTGCCTGCGGAGGCACCACCATAGAGATTAGGATGTCCCTTTCTGACAGCATTTCCATGTTGGCCTTTCGAACATGGAAAGGCTGTCAGAAAGTGACTTTGGGGGCCCCTAGCAGGGCCCTGTGGCCCCTAGGTCTTCGCCCTGAGGCCTGGGGGAGGGGCACCTTTGCTAACCCTCAAAACATTCATACCCCACGAGGCAGGCATCATATGGTGCCTGACACATGGTGCATGGATGTTTGAAAACATAAATATTTCCAATGCGGCTTGTTCTGCCGGCCTTTTACGGCTGCAGCACAAGCCCAATGGAATATTGGATGTTTCTGACCACCTCATGGGTGGTCTCATCCTAATCTGTCGGACGGAACCACCGACTACTAGTCTGGCTGTTTCCATTTCGAAACTGTTGGTCGGACATGCTTTCGACCTGCATCTTAATAAGGCTCTTTGTGTCCTTGTTAAGTTCCACCTAGAACACTGCTGTGGGTTCTGTGGCTTTAGACACCAAGTGCATGCAAGATGTTCTACTAAAGTCCAGTCTCTGTAAATACTAATCCTATGAAAAACATTTACATGTAGTAGGGCCTGATTACCTTAGAATATTTGATTCTTTCTTGCCAAGCCTGTAACACTGCCCTGTGAGAATGGTCCCTACCTACTTCCCTCCAAACATTTGGAGGAAGCAAGTACATGACCAGTTATGGAATATATTTGCATGTACATTTGTGACACTCTTTTCAGCGTCACTTGATCGAGTCTGCCACTATGAGGCTTATCTCTGCTTATAAGAGACTGAAGCACAGTATTTAATAGACAGTGTTGTGATCGCTGCATGAAGCACATCACAACTCTTTTGAAAGTTGCCAAAAGTATGACATTTTTTTTGCCCTATCTGCTAAATGTTCACGATTTTCTAATTGTTTTGCATTTTTTTTTTAAATCAGTAGCACGAGGTACTGAAACTATACCCAAACAGAATGGATATTCTCAGAAGGGTAAATTTGAAAAAGGGCTTACAATTGTCTTTTTACTAATTACAGATGTGAAAGTCGTTATTAAGTATGTACATATTAAAAATTCCTCCTTTTACTAGTTTTACTTTCAAAACAGTTCTGCATGCATTTTAGACAAATTCTTAGGCACCGTTAGGGGACACATTAGATTGTAGTTACAGTTATTAATATGTTACATTTTGCTACAGGAGATCACTAGTGTTTTACTCTTTAAGATCTCTTATTGTATCATTGTTTAAATTATATTAAATGACAAAGGACCTTTTCAGAAGTGATTGTGTGTTAAAGTAATATTTAATAAGTGGATTGAAATGACAGGATCCTGGCAGGTGTACTTACATTTTTACTTATAATAACATTTTCATAAAATGCAGTCACTTGATACCTTTGTTGCTAAGAAGAAGCGGTTTGCAAATAATTAACAATAATTCATTGTTCACATAAAAAAATTGCTTTATTTTAGCACATAGTGTGTCATGGTTTACCTTCTCCATACAATCATAATCAGCCATTGTACAGTAATCATCAATACTTGTAACCTTAAACTCGATATTTTTCTTGTACTGTGGTAGACAACATACATATCCTTTTCTTTATCATGCTAGTTCCTTCCAGTGTCCTTTTAAATTCTATGCTCACATCGCCTACCAATTTAAAGTTTCATGGTTTTAATGTACTGTACATTTATTTCTCACTAAGCATATTCAGGGTGCCACTATAGAGCTCTTACATCTATCTTCTGACTTTTTAACTCTGTCCTATATCAAAATATACGGACTTCCACCCTTTGATCACTTTCTACTTTTCACCCAAGCTCTTCTGATATAGTTAACTCCACTCATTCTGATTCTGTACAGTTGTCATTCATTACTGAAACCCTTGCTCTGGCTTTAACGCTCACACCAGGCAAATGCCATTTAGATGTTATTGCCCTCCCCTGCTATAAAGTCCATTGATATTTCTAATTTTGCTGAAAATAAGACCCAACTCTTCTGTTGTTTCTATATTTGAAAGGCCTACTGTGAAAATAATTATCCTGGTACAGATGGGAAAAATAGTAAAGGATAAATGTGTTGTACTCGCACCGCCAAAGTACACATACTCAGTTGTTTTTAACCGATGATGCTTCAGAGACAAATGGAAGATGTATGATCAGAGAAGAAATTGACTCACATGGGTTAAGCAGCAAATTCTCTGGAAAAAACAGCCCTCGCCCACAAGTTGTTGCATGCTTCTTTATCGGGCTTACCCAATTGCAGAACACGTGTTCATGTTTGGATGAGCATAATCACTAATGAAAGCGAGGGTTTTTCTGTTTTATGAAATTATCAGGGATTTAGACAATTAAAACATTCTAGGGTACTAATCCTTTCAGTGAGTTTATTTAGAGCTGCCCTGACATAGTTAAAAGAAATTAGAACAATGATAAGATCTGGGGTATAATTACCAGACCACCCTGTTTTATTTTCAACATGTTTCATCTAATTTTGTATGCGCCGCAGGATCAGCAGCCTTCATCAACACATTTAGGTCTCCTGCTTTAAAAAAATAAATCTGACCAATAATTCCAACATTCTCTTGGAATTATAGGTCAGATTTGAAGTGTGAAATGGAAGCAAGGAATAGTGAGTGAACTTCTCCCTCCCCTCATGTGTTTAAAGATACAAAGATAAATGGAAGTCCTCGCTTATCGTACTGGCCCCAGGAGGTCAACTACGGATACAACTCCTATTTCTTCCGATGCGGCTAATACCATCATCAAATCAAACCATCAGTATACATACCTGCTGACCTTTGCTCTACCTTGAGCTACATCATTGTGCATTAGATTTCGCTTTCAGTCGTCCTCTGACTTACACGCCAGAAGACACGCTGTGTGTTTACATTATCTTGCCCTGAAGAAGCCCATGTTTGGGCGAAACACGTTGGCTGGCTGTTTTTAAATGAAGTGCAACAGAAAATAAAAGACCAGAAAACACTGACATGCAAAAAAACTTTTGTTGATATATTACTTTATATTTGATTACATTTGTTTTTATATTGCCTCTCATTCAAACCAATTGTCAAGAGTATATTTGTGATCTACAAGCAGCAGATCTTTTGAGGTGGGCAATATCGCATATTGCTAGTGACTAGTTCTGGTGGTACAGTCTTCTGTGACCTGGCTGTTTTTGATTCCTCTCTGTGTATAAACAGAAGTTCCTTCAAGTTATTCCCACTCATTTTTTTGGGGTAGGTTCAGGCTGAGGGTTTAAACCATACAGAACATGATTAGCAATAAAATAAACATGCAAAATTTTAATTACCTCAAGATATATACAATTTGAAGAAGGGCATGCCCAGAAAAAGGATTGTTTTCACTTGAAATACTTAAACCGTACAACCAAAAGTGTGGCAACTATGATAAACGCAGGATTAACCAACCACCTATCATGTAGGGCTAAACACCCTGGAATAGAAGTCTATTATGAGGCTATTGAAGCTGGCAATGGTAAGAAAATGTTGAGCAAATGGTTAGTTCTGTTGAAAACAAGGCTTGGAGGGCTGAACTGGGCCATAGCTGATGTGGGCATAGCTTAAGCAGGCTAGGTTCAGATATCTGGTGCTGGCTGCAAAAAGATGGTTGAAAGAGGGAGATAAAGAATCCCTTCATTGCAATGCATCAGATGAACTAACCTTTAAGCCATCCATATGAAGGGTCATAACATGTTAAGAGTGACACAAACTGTTAAGTTGTCTTGCTCTTGCCATTGAAGTACAAAACACTGGATGAACAAATAAGAGCTCTAAAAGGGACAGTTGGTAGCCTTTAATTGGGCAGAAAATGCAAAGAAAGGTGTGACTTGTTCCAAGTTGCCAAGATAAGGACTTCAAAAGAAAAATGAGTGACATAATGGGAATAGTGTATGCAAACTGAATAGCAGAAAGCTGGGGGAGATTCTGGTTCTGCGAACCAATTGTGTTTTTCCCTGAAGGATAGTTTTGAAAGGAAATCAAAATGATTGGATAGATGTTGCCTTTTTATTTAGAAGGGCGAACTGAGTAGGAGTCTCGACATCTAGAATTCCTAATCTCATCCTTCACTTATATAGGTACTCTAATTTGCCTTTAGATATGTCATATATAGATTGTTATAGGGCAAATGGTTGACTCAATCAATTAATCCATAATAATTTTTAATTGATTCAGACCTCTACTGATACAACAAATACAAATACAAAATGCATAAATAAGGCAATTTATTTTTATACACTTTAAAACAATTAAAAAAAACATTTTTAAAAACTTGAACAAATTGTGACACACAAATTCATTTGGAGGAGACATACACAGGTTGATCAAATCTTGGGTTGAAATGGCGTTGAAACTGAAACTAATGGGTTTTATAAACTGACACTGGGCCTCTACCAAACTTGGATTTGGACAAATTAGCAACACGTGAATAAGATCTTGTGTTCCTCCGTTACATAAATCACATATACCTGAGAATTTTTTTAAAATATTCCATTTAGAGGTAAACGTTTTTAAAAGAAGGATTCCCAGATGCAGGAGGAGAATACAACGTCTCACTCTATGTTCTAATTGGAAATGATGGTACTGCTCAGGGGACTTATATACTGTACTTTTCGCAAATTGATTATAATGCTTTAGTTGACTGCAATGTTTGATATCTAGTTCAAAACTTATTCTTGGTATCGAGTTTTTTAAGAAGAGTGTCAAATGCCCTGGAGTCCAGACCCTCAATAGTGCTACAGTGTATTGGGACGCATTAAGAACTATATTAAGGTTCTTATTAAAAATATGCTGCACCGATTCGTTTCCAAAAGTCTCCAAATTTAATAAATATCTCAAAGTTCCAGGGGATGCGTGTAAGAGAATGTATGCCCACCTTATTATGTTGGAGAAAGCACTAGCGTATATGCTCACTAAAGATAACTCAAGACGTAATGCTTGGACCAGAACTGATTGGGAGACATTTAACAGTTTCTGTATGATCAGCCCTTCTTTCACTTTTATTGGTTGCCAAGTTTTAATCTGTGTGTATTCCAGCGTGCAAGATAAAATAGCTGGGATTCCCATGCTGTAAACCTCAAACAGAGATTAGAAGTGTCTATTCCTATTAGAAAGATATAATCTCCGCAATGCCCCCACATGGGCGCCTGCCTTTCTCCCTAAATGTTGAAAGTGGGAAGCATTTTGCAATTTTTGAAAGAAAGTTGGCCCTGATAAGTATATTCTTTCACCATCTCAATCTGAGTGCCTCCAAGTGACCAAGTGAAAGGGCGAAATTGCCTTTTCCCGCTAAAGGGCAGGGCTATGGTTTTTGAGATATCAGGGACCAAAAAGTTCTCTTTTGCGTATCGGTTTAGTACATTTAAGTTTCTTTGAGGGCCAATTGGAGTACGATCTAGTATGACGATATCATCAGCATAATAAAGCAATGAATATCCCTTTGCGCTAATTTTGGTGGGAAATTGTTAGTTTGTAGAAAGTACCCTGGGAGGTCGCTTATATAAATGGAAAAAAGCATGGGGGCTAGTAGGCAACCTTGTTTCTGGCCATTAATCGTCGGAAATAAACTAGATAGGCCCTTTTTTCCCACCATTTGAACTCAACACCATGTTTCTCTATGCAATGAGATGATTATTGTAAGAGGGTCATGCAGAATCCCAAGACTCTCTAGCTTCTTCCATAATGTTTGTCTATCCACACTGTCAAACGTGGTCGAGAAATCAATAAAAGCGCAGTAAACAACTTGCGATTTACCCAGTCCATACTTATCTAGGACCTTGTGAAGGACAGCAATATTGTCTGTTACTGACTGATTTGGATGAAAACCTGCCTGCGACATTGGAATTACTCCATTCGAAAATGCCTAATCCTTCAGATGATCTAAGATGCAAGCTGCAAAGATCTTTCCCATGGCGTCTAAGAGGGCGATTTGTCGGTAGTTATTTGGGTTCGATCTAGAACCTTTTTTAAAAGGGGAACCACGATACTCCCCGCCAAGATTTGGGGATTTTTCCACTTGTAAAGCAGTGTTGGTAAAGGGGAGTTAAGAATTTGCTCCATTCATCAGGATTTGATTTTAAAACTTTGATGGGAATATTGTCTGGTCCCATTGCTGCAGATAATTTAGCGGTTTTGATAAAGAAAGCAATCTGTGTAGAGGATGTAGCCAACAGGTCCCTGTCGTATTGGGCCTTTCTGTCCAACCACTGGCAGAATGGCTCCTGATGTTGAGAGTTAGATTTATATAATTTGATGATATGCTTTTCCCAGTCTGATGATGAGACTGGAGATGCTTGGATTGATTTCCTTATCCCTATTTGATTGGCTCTGATGCTCCAGAATGCCTTGTTGTTATTACATTTTACTGCAATTTGCATATCGACCCACATTTTCTCTTTTTGCTCTTGATTTACTTTCTTTTTTACCTGATGACCGCATTTTTTCAGCTTTCTTATTTCTTTTTGTCTGGAAGCAGAGAAGGATTGGAATTGCAGTCTGGTCAAGCTGTTAAGCCTTGATGACAGAGAGTCTGCTCCCTTCCCATGTGAATGGGCTTTGCCTTTGTTTTGCTTATTTATGTCTGCCTGAAGGGTAGCCACCACTGATTGCACTGTGTCTTCATAGTTATTTATAGGATTGTCTTCCTTATTTTTGTAATCTAAGATGGATGAAGAGATAATAGTGTTCATCTTGTAGATTGCTTTAGAATTCCAGTGAATCTGGCCTGTTTTTTGATTGACATCTGCCCGGCCATCCAAAGAGTATAGAAACCATGGAGAGGAAGAATGTGTTAAAATTTCGGTTTCCGTAATTAATAATGCATGATCACTCTTATGGGTATACTGGATATTTAACGATTGTACTTTTGTCAAGAGATCAATACTGCAAATGACATATTCCAGGATGAAGGAGCTACAGGAACCTATTCTTATGAATGCAGCCGGGATGTCTCCTTCTACCCTTCCATTTAAGGTGACACCATTTATTGCTGGGATATAAGACCGGAATAAATCCCCCATCTGTCTGCTTTTATCTTGCCTGGAAAACTGGAGAGAGGGATTGAAAAATCTGCCTTTTGTGCTGGGTTTCTTCTATTATCCTGAAGGGCATTCAAGATTTTACCATTAAAGTCCCTGGCAATTATCATTGGTGGAAACCCCCTTTATTCTAAAGTTGATGTTATTTTCTCAAAGGATGTTTCCATAAGGGGATCTTGTGGTGATCCAGGTGGAATAAAAACATTGAAGATTAGCAGATCTTGGGCTAGCTCTGAGCTTTCTTTCTGACACTTGATTTTAACGCATTGCACATTTGGAAGAGATACCTCTATTTCTTCAATGTCCCAATGGACTTCTTCCTTTAGGAGGATTGCGAGGCCTCCTTTCGAATGCCCTCTTCTTGTGGACTCCAAAGAGATAATAACCAACACAAAGTAGTCTTTTGGAAAAAAAGGGGGCAAAGGCCATTTTTCTTGCAACATCACTATTGAAGGGGAGTTTTCCATTGACAGAGCTAGCGTTTCTGTTTTTTTCCCAGCAATATTCCATGAGACTATTTTTAGGTTACTGCTACAAAGGGAGTTTTTGATCTTAGCCCAAAATATTGCTCTTTAAGGAGCCATGGACCCATGCCCATGATTTATCATCAGATTGTGACTCCTGTTTTGCGGAGAAACGGTTCCAGATGCGGCGCTCTCCATCTTTAAGTAAAATCATTAAGGATGCTTCTGAAATGTTTCTATAGGTATTTAGGTCCAACCGTTGCTGATTGATGTTATAGCGGGCTTCATCCCCTTCCTTCTTAAATATATTCTGAAATTCTTTTCCTATAACTTCAGTAATGTCAAAACCATTTTTATGAAGAATATCTCTTTCTTTTAGAATGATAGTTAGAATAACATTTGACCAGAACTTGACTGTTACCAACGAGAGAAGGAATTTATTTGGGAAGGAGACTAATTCTATTTCTGCAGTTGTAAGCGATTGGAAAGAACTAATTTTATGAAGTACATCTATTATTCTCCAGCTATTTAAAGAGCCATTGTCACTGGGAAACAAATCAGTTAATTCCAAAATACAGGAGATAGGTTGTTCCTCACTGCCATGTAGTATCTTGCCAGAGGTTGGCATTACTGAGTCGGGGATTATTGAGGCCTGGACAAGTTGTGCAGATTTTGTGACGAAATTTAATGGCAGAGGTATTAGTTGTTTCTTTTCATCTTTAGTTTGAAGGGATAAAAGAGATTGTTCTGAGTTTTGGATTGCTTCTAGGACCTTCGGTGCGTGATTGTTTTCCTTATCCACCTGTTCCGGGATTTGAGATTGAGGAAACTTAACTTTTCTTAGAGAACGTCTCGATATTCTGCGCTTAGCTCTTTTCTTCTGATTATTGTTTTTGTAGCTTTTCCTCTGAATATTTTTCCTATTTTTTATTTGCTTTGTCGGAAGCTCTAGTTGCTTTATGTTGAGGGTATTGAATGAAACCTTATCGTCTTTTTGAGAAGGCGAGTCAAATATCTCTTGCTGGTTGTTCTGGGCAAAAATAGGAAACAAAGGGGTGGAAGTTGGGGGAGAGCTCTCTGGTAAGGTTTCCCCAAATAGTTTACGAAGAGAATCGATTTTTCCGTCGGTAACACAATTGAGTTCCAGGTTTTTAGAAGGGCCCCCTGTTTGAGTTGCCTTCTGCAGTTTTCTAACAGAAGAGGTGACAGGTGCTGGAGAGAAACTGGAACACTGGGCATTTCTGTTCCTGTCATTTTCAGGGCTTGTCGATATGTTTTGACAACTCGGATTAGTTGTTTTTTTCTTCTTTTTTTCTATGAGATGTTGTAAAATACCTGTTTGGGTTTCAAGTATTAAGTCTGAGTTTTCCAAGTTCTTTTCTAGGAAAGATAGTATATATTTCATGTTCTCTGTAAGGAGAAGAAGGTGCTTGATATTGTGTCTCGCTTGTTGGGAGATTGCAGCATATTAAAGAGCGGGAACTCAGGGGATAGAGAGAGGTTTTGCATAGCATCAGGAAACTCACTTGGTGTGCTATTAAGTAGGTGCATTGGTTCCTTTACAATTTTAGTAAATTCAGAAGGTGGAACCGGTAAACACTCTATATCAGGGAGGGTAAAATCAGCATCAAGAATTTGTAGAGGTGCCTCCGTTAATTTGCTTGCTATTGGAGTGGTTTGGAGGAGTTGAACCCTAAGCTCCATTGGCTCTAGAAGAGATGGTGTCTGTATTCATTCATGATCTGCTGCCAAATGCAGACTGATATCAGCCTTAGAGTTCTCCAACCCAGTCGCTGTCTTATCTGTATCCATAGTTAGGTCTTGAGGGATGCCCTGTACAGTGGGCACTTTTGTTCCAATATTTTAGAAGTAGTAGTAAATAATTTTGTGATTGTGGTGCTCCCTGCAGCTGCACCTAAGTGGCCCACTTTGCATGTGCTTTTTACTCATGCTTGGGCCGTGCCCACCCTTTTCATGAAGACGGTACAGGATTGTAACTTTTTATAAGCCATGCCAAATTGACGTGGAACTGGGCAGAGAGATGCCTGAACTTATTTTGTCTGTTTTTGATGGATTTACTCCCTCCCCCACAATACTGGGAACAATTGAGTGGATGAAGTTGGTGAGTGAGTGCTAGACGTAATAAAACTAAATAGCTGGAGCACTTGCTATTTATTTATTACAAAATAGAACTTGGTCCTACCAGCCGTGAAGAGTTGTTCGCAGGGGAGCTGGCTGCAGAGCCCCCCCCCCCATTATTTATGATTCAGTTGTCGGTCAACGCTTCTTTCTCGGTTTTCATTAATTGCTCCACTCTCTTCTTTTGTGAAGGCTCACTCCTCTGCTCAGCTTCTCCACCATATGCAGTGCCCAGCACTGTGCTCGGGACTCAGTTTGAGTGGGAGCCCTCAGAAGGACCGCAGGCTGCACCTGGACCTATCCAGGCCGCCTCCACGATCGCCCGGGGACTCACACTTAGCGGGGGCTGACTTTAGCTCCTGCGCTCGCAGAGATCGAAGTACTCCTGGCTTTCAGAAAAATAGAGGCCATTGAAGTTAATGGGCACTTTGTCAGAGGTAGTCCATTCAAGATCCGGCCGAGACACAGCTCTGCCCAACTGGGCGGTAGAGCCGCAGCAAGCAGAAGGCTACTGCAATGTCCTACCTCAGATACAGGGAGACTTGAGCGTTGGAGTGTCAGGCCTGTGGGAGCTGCGCCTAGCCACGCCAGGCCCTCCGCTCAGCCAGTCGCTCTGAGTGGAATCCCCTACGGAGAAAATGGCAAATATGCAGAGCGACCCAGCCGAACTCCAAGGCCCCGCCCCACCCGCTTGCTCACCCACCTCAGCTGACTCCAACAGCGGGGTGAAGAGGGCAGCAAGGCGGTAAGGAGGGGAAGGGGTAAAGTGGGAGAGCGACGACTCGGCCTCGCTCACTTGCTCCTTGGCCGCGCCTGCAGCTCGCCGCTCACTCGCTCTCTCGCTCTTCTCTCCTATAACAAGTAGGTCAGCTGAATCAGTGAGAGTATTAATATATATTTTAAATCTATGCTTTGATGGATTTAACAAAAGGTCTGGTTTTGTTCAACTTCTTTTAAACACCTATAGGAGTTCAAGCAAAAATGCATATGCAGATGCAAATCCAGATGTTGAAGGGGACATATGAAGCATAGTATGGGGCATTCAGAGCTGAAGAGAGGCAGGTTGCAGGGTGTTACAGAGCTAATAGTGAACATTGGGTAATTTGATTAAAACTAACTGCAACCTATGTCGTAAATATTGGTGGCCTTGCTGCTTATTCCAGAGTGGCCTCGAAGAATGGTGAAATTAATTCTGTGAAGATCACTATGGGAATGGTGACAGGCTTACATTAACATATATTTATAGTGCCCCTCAGAAACCCTGGTGGTATTGGGTAGGCGAGGTATGAGGGAAATGATGATGGGTCCCCACATGCAGGCACATTTTCAGTGCTATTATTTGTGGAAGACACTCCATCAGCATTAAGCGGTATTTTTTGATTTCCCCCCGGGTGCATTCTCCCTAAAGTGGCTTCTCAAATAGTCGATGAATGCACATTGGTGGCAAAACCTTTGCTGGCCTGGTACAAGACTATAAATATTGTGAATTTTCTACCACTCCATGAGAGATCCCCACTGTGGTGAGCATAAGGTCCACTAGCCAAACTCTTGATGAAACCCTTGGCCTACATTTTTTTGAAAGAGATGATTTTGTATTGGTCATAGTCGACCTAACCAGTTTTTTTCAGTATTGAGGTATTTCTTCTTAGATTGTGATTTTGTTTGGATGAATGCACCAGTGGTGAAAATGTTAATTTCCCAGGACAGGGCATGTTATAAAATGTCCATTTATTTCGATACACAGATCTTGAACCTTATCCAAAAACTAATTTTGAATCGTCCATTGGGAGAAAACAAGTTCCACTGATGGACCAGACAATAGTTTGCTGCCCCGATAATTATCATTCCGGAGCAAGGTTGCAGGTTGAGTCATGTTTTTCATACACTCACTTTAAATTAGGATACATCTGTTAACTGATATAACTTTGGATATTTACTGGATATTTATTTTATTTTATTGGTTAAATAGCACTACCAGTAGCAAAACTTGCAGTGTAACTTGTTGCTTTGGCATGTGCAAATGTATCTGCAGTTGAGAACTGAATATTCATTGGGCATTTAAAAAAAAAAATACTGTTTGATAGGACATTAATTTGAAATGCTTTTTTTTCATAATCTTTTTATTGGTTTTACAAAGAAACATTTGTAGCTCGATCGAGCTCAGTACACAAGCCACGATCATTGGTTAGCTAAAGACACAGCTTCCCCACAAGTTCTCCGCATGACTACTAGTCTTACCTAGGTGCAGACTTCCCATCATGGCAATGCCTTACATGCATAATTTACAGATCTCGTGTTGACTCTGCGCTCGGGAACTATCAAGTAAAACATAACTTAAAACAACAAAAACATTTCAATGGTGCCTCATGCACGAGACCCTAATGTAACCAAGAGTAGGGCAGGAGCCTTCCGGGGCCAGGGGAAACAGAAAGGTCCATCATTCGAAGCTCGGGGGAAGAGGGCGGTCGCCCCCGGGGGAGACACTCTAAGACCCGCAGACTCCGAGCTCCTGGGGACCGGTCTATTATATCAGGAAGAGGTGGAGCGCCCACAACCTAGGCCCACAGGCAAATAGAGGTAACCCATCCGACAGGTAACCCACCAGCCAGGGGACTCCAGATGGAGTCAAAGCTCTTTTGGGGGTCTTCAATAACACCTGGTATCCTTTCGAGGGCGAGTGCTCCCCTTAAGCGGGCATGCCATTGGGTAAGAGAGGGGGCCTCCGGTTTCTTCCATGCTGCTGCTATTGCCATTTTGGCCGCCCCAGGCAAAGCCACAAAATAGAGCCACCTCCCTGTGTTTGATGATTCATACTGGGGTTGCTTATCCCCAAAAGTGTGTGTTTTGGTTGAAACGCTTATTTTAAAAATATTTGGTATTAAGAATTTTGATTTGGAAAGAAAAAAAAATGCTACAAGTGCAGTTACACTAGTGCAACGCCACAGTTGAGATTATGGCAATACATGGACATGACCACGATTACATGTTTGGCCTTGATTAGGTTGTAAAGAAAAGTCTTTGTTTAAAATGTCTGGAGCAATATTTTCTCAACTGAATACAAACTACGTAGAATGTTAACAGTTTTGAACTAAATGCATGAGCTAAATGTAGTTACTGAAATTTTAAAGCTATTCACTAAAATGTACTGTTTTATTGTGAAGCTTGAGAATGCTGCCTGCTGGTTTTATGCAGAGGCCCCAGTCAGTAGCTAACAAGGACTTTCCCTCACATACAAACATAAAGCCTAATCACCCCCCCCCACACACACACACACACTATTTATAGCACAGAACACACTTACTTCAAGGTTTTCAATATAGAAAGAAGAAACTGCTGTGGGACATAATCGTCTGAAAAATAATTTGACTAATTGCAGCATCTGCACAGAAGGCACAGCCCTTGCACCGAGCAATGGAACAGCAGCAGGCGGGCATTCTTAGAATGGAGCTGCAGCCAATGGGAGCTACCGAACCAACAACCATTTCAAGTAGATCATGAATACTTTACAGGCAATACTTACAAATATCTTTACAACTTATCAATGAGCGCGTGGGCTGCAGCCTTCCTGTGGTCTATGAGAATGGCCTTCAGGTGCTCTATTAAAAGGGTCAGCATTACCCAAACGGACTGCTCATAAACTGATGCTTACAGTGAGTTGCAGCCCAAGTCCCTCATCTTTGGTGGTCGTCTCTCTTCTTGAAAAGAAAGTACATTGGTTAATTGATTTAAATCTTCAATGCCAAACTCAAACTCTGCAATGTGTGTTAATGAATATACCGAGCATTGGAGAACGCGAAGACATAGGCATGGAAATAATTGATAATCTCAGTGCATTTGGCTAAATGTCATTGTGAGGACTTTTAATAGGTAATGTACTGAAGTATATCAACTTTGTACTGATGTAATATTGGACATAAGTATAAAATCGAATACTGTTACATTTGTTTTAGAGCCAACCCCACCACACGCATTTATGTTGTGTATGTGTAGGTGGTTGTGTGAGTTACTGTGTCCTTCTATGGCTGTTCCTTCCCATCTGAAAATTATTTTGTGACTTGCCAGAGGAAGAAAAGGTCTATTTGAGAAGACTCTAGATGTGACATTTCACAAACACAGTATTGCCCATCAAGCAAAGGAAAGGACTCCTTAGTAGCCATTGACAGTGGTATATCTGTGGCCATTGCCTTCCAGTGCTATGATCCTATTACAGCCAGTAACGTCCTGTAAGTGGCACCTGTCTTGGACAATACTGCTTCAATGGTGACACAATGGTGTCCAATGTAATTTGACTGCTGAAGATAGTGGGTTAGCATAAGATAGATACTCTGGCGAGTGGTGCATTTTTTTGGGGTTGTACAGAAGTTCTTTTAGCCTCTTCATACATGTTAAGATCAGCATCATTAACAGTCCAAGAGCTCAACAGCAGTGGTAGCCATCAGTCAAGTTATAGAGCATAGGTGGGAGTGGGAAAAGTAGTCCTATGTTAATTATGGTGACAGAGGGTCCCTGGTCAGAGAATGATACTGGGTTATAAAGCAATGTCTCAGAAGGAAATAAAAATAACTGGTAGAAGTAGAGGAAGAGGTCATAAACTGAGCTGAGTGTAAAGTGGTTGGTGTAATGCCAAAGTATGACTATCACTAGTTATATATTTGGTAGGATTCTAACAGTAAACAACAGGTTAATTGGCCTTCTTTTGTACCCACCCTACAAGATAGTTACCATTAATAAGTTAACTAAGTGGACCTTACCTCATGGGTGTGAGCCTTTAGTGTGTAGAAACAGGCTAGTAAATGTCCAACCTTTATTTATTTAAAGTATTTGTTTATTACAGTGTGGACACTGCCCCAAGGCACCAGGGTGCTTCACTAGTAACAGTGGACTTAGCAGTTACAAAAGACTCTAGGGTAATTAGCCTGGAGTAAAGAGAATAGTTCTTTACAGTAGCAGTGAACTATGGGCCGTTATAAAAAGCTCTGGAGCCTTCAGTCAGTCAGCGAATTATTGTCTGAACAGATGGTATGTTACATTTTTTTTCGAAGCACGGCGTTTAGAAATTAGTCTTAAATGGTCTGGAATTGAGTTCCACTGTTTAGGATCTAGACATGAGAATGCCTGTTTTGCAGTTTCGGTTTTATTGGTTTTGGGACTTCAAGAGTTGGATGAGCACTCCATTTTGTTTTTCAATGTCCACATGTCAGCTTGAGTTTATTATTAAGAAAGGGAAGTAGAGCGGTGTGGATTGCTTTATGTATGATGCACGCAATCTTGAAGTCCGCTCTTGCTTCAATGGGCAACCAGTCAGAGTTCTTCAAGATGGCGGGTGATGTGCTCAGATTTCTTTGCTCCTCCTACTGCCTGGGCTGCCGTGTGTAATATGGCTCAAGAGGTGCAGTGGTAGATTTTGATGGCCTGCTAGAATGTATGTAGGCAACAAAATACTTGAACTTTAGAGAGAAGGACCCAGGATACTTAACATTTATAAGAAATAATAATTGAGGGTTACAAAGTACAGTTCTTCCCACAAGCAAATGATACACAACAGTCTTTACACTTACAATGCCCTCAAAAGTAAAATCACTTATCAACATCATTGCTTAGCCCTGAAAACGTTCATCAGGGGCATAGCTACATGGGGCGTGTTTGGGGTGTTACACCCCCCTAATAAATATATTATGTTTTCTGATAAATAGTTGGGTACAAATAGTTTCATTTGGGTATGGTGAAGTGTCTGTTGGATTGTCCATAGAGTTTTACATATTCACAAAAATGCACACACATTTTTCCCTGTCTCGGTTTTGAAAATCTTTACAATATTGGTTATTTGTATACACAATCTGGTGTTTTCTTTAACATAGTAACCCTTCTATTCTGCAATCCTCTCCCTTTCCACTGCTCCTTAGCCCCTCTCATGTGCCCTCCTTGTTGTATAATATATTTTAGCATTAAATGCCAGCATGATTATTGGAAAATCTGATATTCACCCCGCCCCCCCCCCCCCCATCTAACGGACAAAGCTACGCCCCTGACTGTCATCAGCAAATGTAAACATCAGAAAATTACACTAACATGATAACTAGGGGTATGCAGGCATTTGTAAACAAAGAGATCAAGAAAGGTCACATGTTAATTTGACTGAGATCATCGAAACTATGTAAAACAAAATCATGAAATCTATAGAACGTGTGCTTGCACGACTTGACTGCACTGGATTTGATTCTATTTGGGCTGTAGTGCTGCCATAGATGCAACTTTAGTGAATTACAATGGACACATCCTTTTTGGTGTATTTTTGGAGCCAGTTCATGAAGGTATTTTTGGGTGTGTGAAGTAGTACTCCATTAGTACCTAGTTCATGCACTCCTGACCTACTGCCGAAATTCATGAGTAGCACAAGAGTAGATCTTTGTGAATCAAATCCAAGGTATAAGACAGGAATAGGTGGAAATCCCTACCTGCAGCCCTGTGAATCACCTTTAGTGGTATGCTAAGTAGTACTACCGGAGTTCTACTCCACATACTCAAAAATGCCTTTCAATCTAATATGTAAGCTTATCATGGTGGAAACCCATGAGTAGAATGAGTGGACTTGTGTTTGTATGTTGTTATTTATAAATGTTTACACAACTGAGTGTAGTACTTCACTCACTGTACCTCCAAATCACAGTATAACTTAGTGAGCTGCCGCAGAAATGTCCAACTTAATCTTTTGCAAAGGAAATGCATAAGACTTTTTCTATATCTATGAAGAGCTGGATAGAACTCTGTGCCCAAATCATAAACTTTTTCATTTGCCAGGAAAGATCTAGAGTGCATAGGAATTATGGCCCACACAACGTAGCTAAAACAAAAGGGGCGTCTAGCAATTGTGAAAATCAGTGGGGTGCAACACGCCGTAAAAAGCACCGATATGTTGCCTTTCTGTTCTCCCAATGACGAGCAGTAAGGAAGGTGGTATATTTCCTACATACGAATACAACCAATCCTGGAGCTGCTTGGTTGGAGCAGGCCAACCCAGCACTCATTTGGATGCTGGGGGCCTGTGCCTGCAATCCATCAGCTGTTTTACAGCACAGGGAGTGCAGGCTTTCAAGTGCGCATGACAGATTAGCTGGCTGTAGACAGCTGGCCAATCTGTCATGCGCACTGAGCAGTCATCCTGCAATACGCAGGAATCTGTCTGCTCCACCCCGACCATCACACTTGCGCTTGAGCCACCGGCGGCACACAGAATAATAAAATGGTAATGACCATTTTATTATTCTGTGCGTACCTGCTGCAGTCACAGCAGGGGGTACAACGTTACTCTGCCTTAACGGCGGAGCCGACGCTGCCAAACAGGGTGTGTAAGCAGTAATGTTTATTCACCATTTCACCCTCACTAACACACACGGTATTCCATTTGAAGTGGGAGTTTAAATTGGATACTAGCTCTTCAGATAAACGTATTTAATAAACACCCTGTCAGTAGATCCTCTCTGATACAGCATGCCTACATAGTTTACTCTGGAAGTGATCACCTATCTGGACTGTAACCAGTTCCTCTCTGGGAGTTACTTTTAGAGCACAGGGAGCAACAAATAAACATAAATCTACACTAGCCGCCAAGACATCCTTATTAAATTAAGGACAGGTATGTACACTTTATAACAAGCGATGCAGCTCTAGGTAAGGAGCGCCCTATGGGCTTCTTCATCATCACCCAGCGTGGTCATGCTGCTGCCTCTTGTTAGTCAGTGATGGTTCCTCAGTTTCTTATGCTGTTGATGCTTCAGTTCTGCTGTATATGGTATTTACATTGACTGAGGGCACAAGCTCACATTTTGGGACTTGCCTGACCCTGACTCCTTGTTTGGTACCGTTCTCCTTTCCTGCATCGGCCTCTCCTCCGCTTAAGTAACTTGCCCTGGATGTGCCGCCATCTTGATAGTGACAGTTCACCTTGGGTCTGGGCAGGGGCAACATGCCTGAGCTGCTGCTCCCTTTCTAGTCCGCGATGTATTCATGCTGCCTTTTGTTGTGAGCAAGGCTCAAATTCCTGCCCTCATTTCCTCCAATTCGAAGCAATGGGGATAGCAAAGTGCTGTCCCGCCTCATTGTTCTGCAGATGGCAGCCCACTGCCATGTTTCCAAGTGCAGGCTCCTCTGTCCTTCCGACTCCTTTTCCCGCAACTGGCGTTCAGACTGCAACCTCTGTTGCACCTAGACCTGGCGGTAAGGCTAATAGCAGATGGAAATCATGGCCACCAGCTTTTTATTTTCTCACATAGTGAGCCTCATTACATCTCTTACATTTTCCAGGCAGTTATTAAGCATTTTACAACCTTGGATTTGGTAAGAGATCCTATTTTCATTGGTGATGCACCTTAGGGGAGCATAAAGGTTTTTTTAATGTTTGGCTTCTCACATGTGTAGTTTTTATAATCAGAACCTGCACCAGCACTCTTGTGCTCATGCCTTGTAGCTAACACTGCACTTGCATACTTGCTCATGGACTCTGTTTCGCTGTCATTCATTTTTCTTTATTTAATTTGCTACTCTCTTCTTCTGTCCTTTTTTCTTCTCAAGGTTGTTACTTTCTTAGTGTTCGGTCGTGATGCTGATCGCAACTATTGTATAAATATTTAGGAACATTTTACAATCTAAAACATTACCCCACAGTATCTTTGGTAATGTGGTGTACCTAACAGCCATCGTTTTACTGGCGCGCGTTTATTTGTCTCTTCACTTGTGTCATTTAATTTAGCACTGCTGCATCACTTTTTGTATATGTCGACCTTTTGTACATGTAAAGTGGTATACTTACAATTCATGTGATTTTCCCTATCTTTCTCTCGACACTTACAAATTCACGGTATTTTAGTATTTGACTATATTAATGTGTTTGAATCTCACAGACCAGTATAATGTTTACCAGATGTATTTCTATTAATACAGCAGTAGATTGAATAAATAATCTCTGCCATCTGTTTCTATTTAATTTCATTTTTGGTTGTTACTTTTCTCGAAATTCCTCCTGAACCAACCCTTGCATTGGTTTATAGATATTTTCCTTGGTTCCTACTGATATTGGGATCGCTGATCCTTTCTCTTATTCAATCAAGATGTGGCATGCATGATCAGTGATCATGAGATTCAAAGAAAGAGGGCACCCAAAACTGGTGCTACGAGATGTGTTAGACAGGATGAGAACAACAAAGAAAGCATTTGTTTTTACTTGACAACATGAACTTTAAACAAAAGCAGAAACAGATCATGAAAACAGATGCAGCTTCATTATGGGATTCAATAAGGAAAGTCAACAAATAAAAAACAAAATCTGCATAAAACTGGAATCTGCTTGGTAGAGATGAACATCTAAAGCCCTATTTGGAATTAAACTCAAGGGTAAAATACAGAAAGGTAGCATGGTTAGTTGATATACTAGTAAAAGAGATATCTTGAGTTTTAAGGAAAACAGGAGATCGCGATTGGCTGAGCGCTGGTGAGCAAGGATTTTGGAAATGTGGGTCATGCAAAGTATGTGCCCAAGAAATGAATAAAAAAGAATATGAAAACTTTGAAGGAATGAAACTACAAATAAATAAATGAATCACACGACAACTGAATGCCATTTATATAGTATAGTACACCTGTAGTAAAAAATATATTGGAAGCACAACAAAGAAGGCGAAAATGTGGCTCATGCAGCATCTATGTGAATCAATTGTGAAAGCAGTTACTCAATGGGGATGCATTTTGCGACAACCATGGAGACAATCCCAAGGATCGAACATTACTATGGGATAAAAAACATCTTGAATCACTAAAGAGGGGGAGATTGTGGCATTCAAATGAGGTCAGAGGAATCTACACTGATTATTCTCTGCCCTTTGGGGACACAATCTCCACGCCTAGACACCTTAGGGTATTGCTGAGGTTTATAAATACATCCTCATCATATACACCTGTAATCTTATTAGTGCTCCAGGAAATCAAAACATTTTTGGCAGTTTTATTTCACATAAACTTGGCCCAAGAGCATTGGCATGCTTTACATGAGCACTAGATTATGTTGCGCAATGTCAGATTAATTTTATTATTTTTTTATGCATGAGGGGATTTATTGATTTGCCCAGAATCACAGGATGTTGAGTCAGCAATTAGCAAATCTCATTCAAACATGATATGAGCAAGCTGAGGGAAACAGCCTTTACAATGGAAGCGTTACAACGCATGACATTACCCCGCATGTCGTTACAACGCGAAAGGCTTGTTGCAAGGTGTAGAAGGTGTTGGATTTAACTCCAACACCTTCCCTACTGTTGCACACACTAGAGTTGGGATAGTAAATTATACTATTCCAACTTCCAGGACACTCCCAACAGCAAGTCGGGGTAAAGGTATGCATTGTAACAGCATGTGGGGTAATTGCATGCACTGTAACATCATACACCCGCAAGCTGATACTATGATACTCCTTCGCAGCTCTGCTGTGTACCACGATGGGGAGATATTGGCTATAAGAAAATGCCTCTTTTTGCATGGTCACCTTCATTTTTTTAGGGGATTGATGCTTTTGGATTTTGGACTCTTGGCAGTGTGTAAAGTATTTGTACATAACACACACAGTAACCAGTGACAACACTACAAATGGACACCACACCAGTTTAGAAAAATAAACAACCTTAATCTAAACCAATCAAGACCAAAAATGACAAAAATCTACCATTCAGAATGCAAAATATCACTTTTTAAAGGTTTAAGCAATTATGTCCATAAAATTCTATTAATGCTTTGATATTAGCCAAAAGTACCTTTGATGCGTCAAAATCCACAAGGAAAAACAGCCCCAGAGGATAGAAGCATTGGAAACATGGTGATGCGTCGGTTTAAGAGTCCTTGGGGAAGTGATGCGTCAGTACTGCTGCACGTAGGAGAAGTGTAGAGCGGTTCCAGACTGTAAGTAGAAAGGAATTCTTTGAAATCCGAAGATGGATCTGCTCTGCGGGTGATGCGGTGGAAAACGTGGCTAACAGGTGTGATGTGTAGAAATCTTGGTGTGCTGGTAATCGATGGAGGGGAGCCAAAACAGGTACTACATCAAATCTTCAACGGGTAATGCGTCGATTCTTTCAGCTGCACAGCAGGGCCTGTGCCGCAATCAGAGAGGGGGTCTCCGACGTCAGTGATTCAGTGCTCTGGACTCGGACAGGGTTTCTTCAGCCACGGACAAGGACTGTGTTGGTTTCATCGGCCGCACGGCGGCGGTGCGTGGAAATCTCTCCCGCACAACAGTGCTGTGTCTGAAAAACAGACGCTGGAAGGACAATGTGTCAAATTTGCAATCGTTTGCAGCAGGAACCCCCTCAAAAGTTCCAGAACTGGAATTGGCACCTTAGTTACCCCCAAAGTACTTTCTCTTAGGCAGCGTACATAGTATTTAAATGTAGGACATATATATTCAATGTTTTTACAGATCCTTACAGTTTCACTGTAGCAAGTCTGGGGTGCCGTTGAAAATACAGGGTTACGTTATTAAACTTAATAAAGCTAACTTTATATTGGCGCTATCTAGAAAAAGTCCAACTCCATTCTAAAGTCAAATTTTGTCTAACTGTTTCAGAAAATATGACTTTAGAAAGTAAATTTTTTCTGACTAAATCCTCTAATAGCTCTTACATAGTTAATCCCCATCTTACACTTGGCAGCCTGCTGACCCCTTTTAAGAAGTAGTGAATACCCACCAGAAAAGGGAACAAATGGGCCTTGGGTGGGTGGAACTGTGACCTTCTCCTGAAAGGATGGCCTGGGAGTGTGTCCACCAACTGCACACGCTTCAAAGGGGCGTCCCCAGATACAGGCAGATGTAACTCATATCTAGGCTTGCGTATTTCATTCTCCAAGTAGTCAGGATGGCACCAGTCTCAGTGGGGGGGCGGAGGAGGCTGTTTCAGAACTGGTTTCAAGGTGAGTTTCTCATTTCGATAGACGCCACACCATAGGGGTGTGCCTAGAGCTCTGTCCAGGGGAAGAAACATTCTGACATGTTGGATTTCGACAGAACATTTCACTGTGGGAGTGTATAGGGCTAAACCCCCAGAAAATTATGTCAACGTGGGTAGGAATTCCCCTGCACACTTTTTCCCTATTGGTCAGGCAGTCTCCACCAGCCATAAGCTAGTGCCAGCATAAAGTTGGCACTTATGGGTACCTTCTTCGGAACACATATAGACCTGTGGAAGACAGAAGAAGGGCTGCAGCTGCTGTGGAACCTATAGAGAGAGACCCCAAAGGCTCCCACTTATACCCAGAACAGAAAAGCGGACTCCAAGCCTAGCTTTCCCAGGAGTGCAGCTCACCAGTTCCAACTGATTTTAACCTGGACCCCTGCTGGTGGTTTCTGGGAGAGTGAATCCTAACCCCCAAGTGGTGGCCACAAGGTACTGATCTCTTGCTTGGTGTTCGAGTTTACCCTCTGATCCGAAGAGCTGAAAAATTGGAAACTTAGAAACTTTTTCAGAACTTTTCCTCCTGACAACCAGCAAAGACCGGGACTGAGATCGAACCTGCAGCCACGGACGTCGAATGGCCAGTCTGATTCACCTCGCCAATCCCCCCCCCCCCACCCCCGCTGGAAGGATATCAGCTTCCAGAAAAGTTTCCAAGTCCGAATGTAGAAGGACTTCATTGAGGCTGACGTCAACCAGCATTTGACTAATGACCAGACCTTTCTGAGTTTAAACTCTGGACTTTGTCTGCTTTGAGCTTCTCGAGGTCGATGATGAGTATGACAAGTTTTTCACAGGAGCCGTGGTTCCCATTGATGGTCCATGCTTAACCAGGCCACAATTCGTCAATCGCTCCTTTGGACCAAGCCTGCAGCCCAATCCATCGAAAGACTTTTCTCCAGAAAATCTTCTAAGTAAGAAGGTAAACTTTCCACTGGATAACCCTGGTCCCTGTACCTGACTGGCAGTAGCTCGTGGTCAACCTTAACTTTTAACTTGGACCCAGTCCAGTGCGACCAGGTGATCGCAACTGGTGCTTTGTACTATTAGGCGCTATTTCGACTTAAAATGTCAAAAAATCATATCTCCGGTTACTTAGATCTGATTTTTGTGATTTTGGTGTCTACTTGTTCATTTAATGTTATCTATTTTTATAAATTGAAATAGATTTTTTATTGTGTTGTTTTTTCTATTTTGTAAGTCGTTTGGTGCTGATAAATGCCTTACACATTGCTCTGTGCTACAGCTACCTCATGTTGGGCTTAGGTCTTTAAAGTATTGAGACCTAAATTGACCTGGTACAGAATTGTGACATTATGACTTAGTGGGGACTCACATCCCCTCCAACTACTAATCCACTTTCTCACACTGCCAATTATGGATATCCACAACCATGCAATAGGTTCAGTGACAAGGATCGACTCAAACAGCTAGAAAGCGATATTAAACAAACCCCTAGTGATGATTCTGGTAACTTCAGGTGGTTGCTATACATGTAGAATGCTATACAATAAGATATATAGAGTGAAAAATTAACAAACATGCAGTATTTCTGCAAGAGGAATATGTAAACTGATTGATGAACTACTGTCTTTATAAATTACAAATATGAAACACAACTTGAACTTTAAAAATGTCATTGATCATCATGGACTAAATTGATTTTAATAGATATGAAATAATGTGTGAAGAATTGCAACAATAAATTGATGATGCAAGACAACTCATAACTAATTTAGTTTATGTACATGAGGATAGCTTAATTCTGAGAAACTATCTCTAACAATTGAAAATCTGAGTATCAACATTTGATTGTCAGTCACGAAATGAGTTGATTCTAAGTGACATATAATAACTCATAAATGTTGCTAATGCAGATGAATAATTTACAGAATGACTATTATTTGTGAACTTGTGGATAATTTGATTCCCAGTTTAGCACTAATAGAATAATGTTGAACGCAGGACCAGTGGTTTCCAGAATAAACTGGACTTAGCTGATGATGATAAATGTGGTTAACAACGGAAAGTAGTTACTGCAGTGACTGAACTGAATCCTGCATTGGATAATGTCTTCCCCCTCTTCTTATTGCATAAGAATGTGTTTACTTTCAGTTTTATTATCAGCACCATCGTCGTATGTATACATGATAATGAATCATAACACTCTTGCAATATTCCAGATAAAATTGACTTATAGAACACATGGCTGGGATGCTTGTCTGTTTGGGGACAAGCATCACAATACTGAATTGTGGAGAAAGATATAAACAGGCAACACTTGTATTAATATAGTACTAGAATAGCCAATGTCTTCAGCATGAAATAATTAGATTGCTAGTAGAAGAACTAATTTCAAATGAATGGTGTTGCTTACACATGATGAAATCTACTCGGAAACAAGTAAATCTCTCACTGCGTTTAAAAAAAGTTGTTCTGCATCAAAAGTGACAATATGTAGAAACAAGTGGTGATAGTCTAGTTGTACTGCAATAGAGAAGATAATGGACTCGTTCCAATCGGTGAAGTACAAGCCAGCGTTATGGTCCATAGAAGGCAAATTATTGCTGAAATGAGAGTAATTGTTGTGGGTTCTACAGTCTACTGATACAGAGAAAAGTTTTTTTTTGTACCCTTGGAGTGCCACCTTTTCTTTATTGCAGAATTGCAAAATTGTGCAATATGTATCTCTATCTATACCTATTCACAAAAAAAACAAAGATAAAGTGAAGTTATGGTTAGGTGTTGAAATGAGAAAAAAAAATGAAAAATCCCTGAAATACAATAGTTATAGTTTACTAGCTAACTATAACTTGCACCCTGTCATGCACTGCGTATGACCTCACATATTACATCACTAATGACATGATAAATTACATCATTGGTGACAACTCAAATGACATCATTGATGACATCACTGATCTTATCATGTATGATACTCTTATACACAATAGAAATATGGTATACCCTGAAGACAAGTATGGCCGTGCATGGTGAAAGTCTCATGGTGCACAGTTTACCTACCAGTAAATATTAGGGTTCAAGTAGTACTATTTCTTAAACAAGGTTAAGTTTGAACGCACCTAGTATGGGTTGCAGAGGCACATTTGAAAGCAACTTATGCCTTAATGACACGGCTTGTCAACAAAAATTGGAGAAAAGACAAAGATTGTTTTCACAAAAGTTAATCCATCTGTTTATGTCTGGCCACAAGGCCTTTTGAAAAGGTTGTCATAAAAGCTATGGACAAATTATCTGTTCAGTGAAAGTTTACAGGATGTCCATCTTTAGGTGCAGATCCTCCCTCTAGGTTTTGAGTAATTCCACATTATTTAAGAATGTACCATGTAGGGGTGACCACTTACACATGTTTTAATTCAGAGTGTGATGATTGTAAGTATGGATCTGTAGTTGTATTCCAATCTTAGCAAGCTTTGTAGTGTATTTTACAAAACAACAGTGGGTTGTCCATTCCACTTGACAAAGGTGGTTTATCATTGACAAATGCATACATGTCGTCCATTTTCTTGTAAATTGTGAGTCTTGTGACTTGTTATTTGGGGTGGCGGTGAACTCCGCTCTGCCGACCGCTGATGGAATGGAGTCTACCGGCACAGGCTACTACTATTCTGCCTTAGATGTCTCTCATTTTTTGGACACAAGATGAGATACACGCAAAGTCTTGTTGCAATAATACGAGTGGTCAAGATATTGGACCCTTCCTTACACTTTAAGGTTACATGAATGATATCTAGAACAGAATATATCAGATCGACATAATTTGAATACCTTTGAATACCTTTGGATTGGAGCCATCAGCCCGAAATTTGATTGGTTGCGATCGTTATTTCCTTGGCTCCTGGACCTATAACATTCGTTTACTGATAACACCAAGTTTTGCCCTGATGAAGTCCATGACCTATTAAAGTCAGGACGAAACACGTGTTGGCTGGCAGTGGGCTTGCAGCGAAGAAGTTTTTTTTCAAGAAATAAAGACAAAATACGAACATCTGGAATTTAATCTGAGAACTTTAATTTTGATGTGCATTTGCTTTATTACATGATCGTTGACTTTGAAACCCTCTTGCTCGGTTTCCAAATTTGTTGATGTTTGAGGTTAACTTTGTTTGCCTATATTACGATGTTGGTGGTCGTCGTATTGTTAACCTAGTAGCAAGGGTTCATAATTATAGACAGTACTAACAATTCATTTCTCAGCGCAAATTGTCCCTACCACTGTGGTTTTTGTTAGTTTTCTACTCTGAATCGGGGGCGGAGGGACAAGTCGCTGTGGACATAACTGGGAGTTGTAGTTCACACCTCCATATTTGAAGGCATCCAGGCATTTTCTCTGGAAACGTAACTGACATTGCTCTCTAGAAGCAGTAGTATGGTGGTCTGTTACTGAGCCTGCTACCTACCCCTAACATCGTACTGTTCGTTTTAGTGGACCCCACAGGGGCAGACCTCCTTCCGGCCATTCATCGGACTGCGCCCCAGGGCCCACTGAAAGCACTCCCTACTGGATCCAAGTTAGGTTGCCCTGGTGGAAGAGGTGTGGCGCCGCGGCCAGGGTGACTGACTCCGGAATCTGGGGATCACGGTTTGATCCCTGGCACCGGCAGGCAGATTAGCCCAGCACCATGTGACTCTGGGCAATAGCTTGCTTAATCTTCCCGACGGCCCCCAGCGCCTAGAGACTCTTACGGGTGATTGTTTGCGCTTTACAAATGTGGATTATTATTATATTATTATTATTATCTCAAGGTAGGCAATGTACACTTGCCCCCCCACCAGTCATACATCTACCATACCCAGTGCTAAAAAGAGGAGGAGCCCAGGAGGATCAGTGCCCCCGCCCAGCTGCATGGGCATGATGATGTGAGTAACACTAATAAATGGGGGATGTACTTGCATTCAGCGATGTGTTGTACGTGTAATTAAACTGTATGGCATTATACAGGCATAAGCATTACAAAGATCGTGAAGTGTGAATTATAGTCCTCCCCTTCACCGTAAGGCATGATACCGTAATGAATTGGAAGGGACATTGGCGGGGCTGAGAGAGAAGGCCTGTGCTGTGCCATGGCAAGGGCTGCTCAGACAAACTGATTTACTTGTGCTTTATTCCACTGATGCAGTGTGCAAATGGAATCTTCCTGCCTGCACTGCACATCACTTCCATTTTCAGATAGGGACAAGACTTTTAGGGCGTTCGGCACCATGAGGACTCATTAAACTACTGCTAGATATCAGCCCCTTATTATTTTTGTAATTTCTTTATTTGCATTTTCCAGCTGACTTTGTCACCAAGTTATGTATCAGGCCCCAGCGCAGCTGCCGTAGCACGTCCACCTGGGAATTTGCTTATCTTATCGGATTGGAAACTGCAACTGGCATCAGAGCCCTCTATATTTAACTATTGGGAAGGGATAAATGAACAGCACTGCTTGTTAATATCTCAATTTAGAGCACGGCAACCGCAAAGTAGTTGCTTCCTGGGCGCAGCTTCAGTGACTAGGGGTGGCCAAACACTACTCCACCCGCTTGCGGGACTCCGTGGAATTCTACGAAGTTTTTCAGTGACTCCACAGAATTCCCCGAAGTAAAACTCTGCGAGCTCCACCCAGGCCTATTTGTTATGGCGAGTGTTCCAACTAAAGTGAATTAATACTGAAAACTTCTTCCATTGGTGGTCAAGTAAAAAGAGGGTGACATTTACTAAATGTGAGTGAGTCAACACATATGCAGTCTCTGTTACATAATAGTAAAATTAATGTCCACTGTCTGCTAATTGCTTCTAAAAAACTGGTCTTTTTTTAACTTGTGGAATTATTCCCAGCAGACAACGCATGCAGCATTGTGACACAATTATTGGATACTGTCCTCATTAATGTCCTCAATTATGTCATTTGAGATGTCATCAATGATGTCAACAGCTACATCCTGTATGAGCGATTTAATATATGAGGTTATAAGCAGTGCATGATCTTGACACAGTCAGTTCACTAATTTATAACTAATTACAGTGATTTTTCACTTTTTAAATAGTAGTACTTATCTCATTTCACCACCTAGCTATAACATAACTTTTATTTTTTATTGAATTTCGGTTTAAAAAAAAAATATGTTAAGATCATAGATAGTACCAATGGCTGCGTGCAGAGAGGAATTAGCCACAGGGACTAGCCTCGGGCCAGGCCGTGCACCCAATTCCCTTTGAGGGCTGGATTATCCCCTGTGAACAGCCTTCAGCGATGTGAAGCATGGGTTGGCCTGTGGGTCTAGCCTCTGCGCAAACTAACCTATGGGAGTTCAAAGTGGAAAATCTTTAACCCCACATGACGAATCACTGCAAAACTTTAAATGAAGCAGCCTTAGTGGAAGAAGTTTTTTTGCCGATTCATCAAATAGTACTAATGTTATTAACGAAACAAAAATGCCTTTCCTATGGAAAGTCAGACCTAACTATAACGGAACTATTGCCTCCAGTGTAATATACAAATTTGCATACCTACATATATAGAGCACTTTGGGTCCGCCCTCTCCTTCCATTGTTCTGTTTAGCTGTCATGTACAATTTGCTTCAGCTGACCACAGACTACCGCCTGGGCAATAGGTCATCCCACTTTAGATATGGACTTTTTCTTGTAATACGAGTGATGGTCACATCCACCTTAAAAAAGTGCATTTGTTTGCCAGCCCATGAGAGCCAATACTTTACTTCGCTGATGTTTTTTTCATTCTTTATTGTTTTCATTTCTTAGTTCTTGTTATGCTTTTAAACTATGACTACAAGTTACAATAATTTACGCTCAATAGTACCTTATCTTTACACCTCTAAGATCACATATCCTGTGAAATGCATTCAAAAGTAAAAAGCATTTTTATGCTATTACTGCATGCACTTTTTCAGTAGTTCAATGAAGGTGGAACACATTCTAGCTAGAGTAAAGGCAATAAAGAAGTGCTAATGTTTCCAAAGATGCTACCCTTATGTCAAACCGAACACAAGGATCAAAAGCAAAACAGCATCCCAGATAAAATTAGCAGGAGACTGGTGTGACTGCTGGTAGCAGAAGTGCTGTCCTCTACACTGGAGGTAATACACATATGCATCAATGTGAAATAATACAACCAATGTATTAATTAAAATGAACCATGGTAGCATATTCTCCAACAAACCTTTAAAAAAACTAATGAGCACAGTTCAATATATGCAACAGGTGGGCAGCCAGACATAGCTAACTGGGTATACTAATAATTCTTACCCACAGCATTGAAACAAGTGCCGTATTGTTGGGCATACTTGGAAAGATTGTACACATTTACCTAACACGGCAATGCTACAGCAGCTTGTGATCCAGTGCTATAAATCCCACTAACATATCTTGATTGTCAAATCACCTACCTAGATGGCAATATGGGGAAATGATTACAACGTCTGCTTCTAAACACCATCATTTAAAATTTGTAAACTCCAGATGTGAACGCACAAAGTTTTGAAGCAACTGGTTGTAGAGGCACCTAAACCCACCACTTGAAGCTTAAGGAGACTGAGAGGAAGGGACTTTGATAGTTGGAGCCCTGCTTATGTACAACCTTGAATAAGGCCACTTACCATTATCTTATCAGTGAGGACAGGTTGGGGTAAATAGAGCATCTGCTTCGTCAAGTGAGCCATTACACATCAGTGATTGAATACCTTTGCATGTGTGCTACTAGAGGACAGGAGCATACCTGGTTTAGTTTGCCTCTTAAATTCATTGTCCCTTATATTCATTGTCCATTTTTGTGGAAGAAATATGGACTTTCTATTAAGTGAAGTGCAGCTGGCCCTGAAGCGCTGCTCCATTCTATCTCACTGTGGCTGGCAGACACCCTGAATGTGAGTCTCCCCAAAAATATTGCAACTAGATAATTGACCTTAAGAATTTGGAACACTTTCTTTATTCTTTCTACTTTATTAGCGTATCACATTGTAAATCACTATGAGTAATCATTGATTAACCAGGCTTCTTGTGATTACATCTTTTTTGTGGAAATGATTATTGTTAGAGACATAAAGTATTAATGCCTACATTTTTGTGACGATTATCTTTATGTTCCTCATCTAAAAAAAAAAGAATGTCACACACTGTACACTTCTCAGCCAAGAGTTCAGTTTGGGTGCATATTTAGAGACCTGTGAAGATAACAAGAAATGGAGAGAAAAGCAAGGCAAAATAATTTAGCACAATAGAGAGAAAAAAAAGATGCCAGGTCTGTGAGTTTGACTGCAGACCTTTTGGTCTTACTATCTGCCCTGCTCTTTATTTCCTTTTATTTGACATAGTCTCGCCTTTCTTTTATCAATTATATTACGTTTATTTGAAGCTGTTTTCTAAAACTAAAGAACCTAACTCAAATAATAGAAATTGATGCAACCATTCTGTGCACTGAAAAAAATATAAAATATAAAAATTAAACACAAAATCAAACATGAGGGAGACAGAGAACAAAGCTGAGGCCGCGGAGCATTAGCAATAAACTATGTGCAGTTTAAGAAGTGATTGAAATGACTCTTTTCTGGTCTGGCTGATAAAAGTCACAGTGTGACTACAGACTAGTGATCTAGCCTTTCTAACCTTTTTGTGAGTAGCTGTCACACTGCTCTGTGTGTGCACCAAACTGTAGGTGGTTCCTCAAGTGTGCAGAGTACACATGCTGCAGCTGCCAGTCATCGGTCTGGTAGCGGATCACTCGTGTTGTTTTCTTATTAAATGTCTTTCTCTCCCATTATGTCTGAGAAGGACATCATACCCCTGAGTGACATCTCTAGCAGTCATTGACTTTAGATTACATTCTTTCCTATGCCACTATCTTGGACATTATATTTAAAAAACAGAAAAGGTCAGAGGCTCAGTTGTTGTTCTACCCTTCCATTAGATTCCTTGTTTGACAAACAATAAAGGCAAGATTAAATAGTTAATCCTCCTGAAGCCAATTCAACTTAACAGCTGTCACTTTAAGTACTAAACCCGTGTTTCCCAATCTTTACTCGTGCTGTATATGTCCCATTCAGCAGTATGGTTAAGGACATCGCCACTTTTGTGTGGAGTCTGTGAGATCTGTTTCCCGTGGGTTTGGATGGGTCCAGTGCTAAGCACTGAAGAGGGTAAAGTGTGCTGGTTTCAAGGGTGCTTTCTCTTCTAATTCCCTCCTAATACTCATCTTCAATGTGCATATTCAATATGGTGTATGGAATATGCTGTAGGTTTACTGTGCACCCTGCAATGTGGAGTAACTGGGCCACTTCACAGGCCCAATGTCTCTTTTTGCAATCAGGGAACTTGCAGTCACAGTGACTGGTTGACAGCTATATAATTTGCAAGCTTAACAGATCACCATCCCTGGGTGACCAGGAACCCAAAAGATGATTGCTAGCATATTGTTTATAGTACTTTCTCTTTCCGAAAAATATTCCCCGATCTCTTAAAGTTTGCTTTCTTGCCCTCCTCCCCATGTACTATAGTTACCCCAATCTTAGCCTGCTCTTTGGCCGATGTAGGGACTTCTATCTTCAGTCTGGTATCATTTTTTATTCATTTTTGCAATGCATGCCTGAAGGTTTTAACATGTTAGTATGCATGGTTGGCCTCCATCTTCTCTGTAATGTTAGCTTTGAGAGACCGAACTTATTCTCAAATAATTTTTATTATTTTATTTAACATGCATCACGATAATCTGCACTATACAGCGACCGCATAGCAGTGTCACAGCTATTTCCATTATCCACGATACAAAATGCAATGTCAAAGTTTAATTACGACATATAAGATAACATGCCAACAGTGGAGATTCCTTGTCAGTAAAAAAACACAAGACCCAAAGCAACAACATAACCACTGGAAAAGCGAGTCAATTAGGGATAGACAATTTCACAGCTGTTATACTGTCAGCGCATTTCTACGAGAAGGAATTTAAACAATAGCATGAAAAGTTGGGGAGGGGGTTCCAATGTCAGCCTCTCAGCCATCAGATAAGTGGAGGCCTTAGAACCACAGCAGTCCTCCTACGTCATCATTATTTGGGGAATAACATGTGCGTCCCCATCCAGGGTCAGAAATGACACTATGATTGCATCCGAGGCAGGTCCTTGTCACTTTTTGTACCTGGCTCTGGTAAGGATGACAAGGCGTATCTGAATATTGTTCTAAAGACCGAGAGGAAAGGTTTGAATAGGCTTGCCTGTCTTTTTCTACAACCCTCATGGCACAAGTATTGTTACCCAAGCAAAACCCTCAGTTCTCTTGGTGCCCTGCTTTAAGACTTGAGTCAAGGAGAAACTGTGGTATATTATTACTGTGTGATCAGAAAACTCTGAGCCCAGGACACAGCTGTTTAGGAAATCCAAGAGGGAAGAGGCCAGAGGACACGCCCTCCTTGAGAAGTGGGCCCTTTGTGGGGGTTCCCCGGTTATGTGCGTTGTTGCTTGTAAATGTTACGCTACATTCAGGTTCTACTTGAGACATGTACAGAAGAGGGACAGCTGGAAATCCTACCATGTTTAATAAAAGAGAACGAAATCCAAGTCCCCTAGAACCAGGCATGGAGTTTGCCTCTGGACCCATCTGCAAGACACACTCACATATCAGGATTGCTGCAGCAGACTGCTGTAGTGTTGAATGTGTTTTAAGTTCAAATTGTTGCCTGATTTGTACCGTGATGAGGTTTTGAAATTATTAGTGGCTATTGTAAGTAATATTTAGACGGCTGCATGGCTGTACCAAATTACACGAGATTATTTAAGATGGCTTAGTGGGTGAAACACGATGAATTAAAAAGCACAGAAGAGATCGGCAGTCACTGAGACTTTTGTAAGTAGTCCACCCATCACATGTGCCTTCATGAGCCCATTGCACCTTGGGACACATTGCACCACGGCCGCCAGTGGCCTGATTTAAAAATAAGCTGCCCTATGATTGTGATGAACAAACGCAACTCCTGAGCAATGTAACATGCAGCTTGGCATAGCACAATATGTGTCCCAATTCATTCAATTAAATATCAATGTGCAAATTGTGGTTTAACAATTCCCTCGCCACTCTCAGGCACAGGTACAGCAGCAGTGTGAGAGTAAGTACCATTCAATTCATCACATGTTATCAATCACTTGTTTTGTACTTTTATCAAAGTACATTGCGCCCCAGCAGTATTTAAGCACACTGCTGAAGAAATTGTGCCAGAAAGCCACACCGACACCTTATAGAGTAGAGGTGATGCAGCTAAATCGGTCCTTGCCACAACTTAACACATTGTTTACAAAGCCATGCGTTCTTTGCACATCCAAAAATGTTATCTATCTGACCAAAATTAAAAAATGCAGCATGCTGTAATAGTGTTAGCATTTTATTGCGCTACAAAGGATACTTCATAGATTTGCACTTAAAAGATCCCCACCTTGACCATGTAACACAGACAGGCTCCATCCAAACTCTGATACATTATTTGCATAAACTGGCATAGCCCTCATTAAAATGCAGGTTTCATCTTTACTTAAAGTGTTACAAATTTATACAAAAATGAAGGTAGGTCGCTCATTGTTCTTGCAGACTTCACAGATCCTCCCACATGCAAATGACTACTGTGGTGTATGGGGAAAGTAGAACACTGAAACCAACACACTTACGCCCAGGCTCTTCATCTGATAACGTCGCCTATTCTTCTGTAGTTTTCCACTTGTTCGTTGCTTCCGACCATCATCAAACTCTCGTTTCATCACTTGTGGCTCTCTCTGTATATCAATGTACATCCTAGAGGAGTTTTTGTCGCATTGTTGCTAATTAAGCTGTGCCCAGGGCTCGAGTCGGGGTACCACGCGGGTGGACGGCGTCCCCCCACTTATTTTACCAGGTTTTTCCGGGTGGACGCCGTCCCCCCTGCCCAAAAGCTGGACAGCATTGTGTGACTGAGCAGAGAGCCCGGGTGGGAGGGAAGTTTCCCGTAAATTACCAAAGATATGCTAATTTTTGTAATTGGAGACTTTAAGAGGCACCGGTGGTGTGTGCAGGCTGGAGTGATTGGGAGGCGGAGCGAGCAGGCGTTGGCGGTTAACGCTTGGAACTGGGGCACCCCCTCGGGGGAGTGGGGGGGGAGGGGGGGTTGCAAAGGACATCGAGGAACAGACCAGGGGTAGCAGTGCTGTGAAATGCCCCGTCATCTAAAGGCATATGAATACTCATGAGATTCCTGTTGTGACGTCACTTCCGGTGACAGTGTCCCCCCACTTCTTTTCATGAGATTCCTGTTGTGACGTCACTTCCGGTGACAGCGTCCCCCCACTTCTTTTCATGAGATTCCTGTTGTGACGTCACTTCCGGTGACAGCGTCCCCCCACTTCTTTTTTTAGGACTTGTGCCCTGGCTGTGCCCGATTTGAAAGTGAGTTGTTTTAGATCTGCCAGCAATGGAACTTCCTTGGACTGATTAGTTTTCAGAAAGTCACATTTTTAAAATGTTTTTGTTACTTCTGTAATATGATTAGAACATGTTCCTTTCCATAAAGGTAGGGCTACATATGGTCTCTAGACACATTTCAATCTAAAATGACATAAATGCGTGGGTCCTTCAAATGTATAGTTGAGAGAAGGCTCTGACCTGTTTACTGAAATAAAACATCTTTTTTATTTTATGCGTTTGTGACGGCCCTTCAAGGATGGACGCTACACGGGATCACGCTACACGGGATCGTTGTATACTAGGTTTTATTGGAATTGGCTTTCTTTTATCTCGGCTTGTCAGTCTTTCTCTGGCAAAGGCGGCGGGATCCGTGATGCTCCGGTACTCCTGCTCTTGTTCGTATCTGCACCAGTCGTCTCCGATAGGTCAGCCGCTTCTCGGGTCACCCCGCCAACTCGTCGTTGACTCCCCAATGGAAAGACAGGACAAGGGAGGATATTAGCCTCACTGTATAGGCGACCAAGACCTAACACCAGGGCCCAGGAGTGAGGAACCACCTTAACGGTGCATGACAGTATACTCGAGTGCTGAAAAACGGTGAGGGGTCAGGAACGCAAACCAAAAGAGGGGGACTGAACAAAATGAGGGTCATTGCTCTTAGCGCGGGTGCTCCCGCCGTCCTACCCAACCCGCTACCCGGTCCCGTACCTGTCCAAGCCACGCTCCTCCCCTGGGAACGTGGCAGGGCGCTTCGCCGTATCCGAAGCCTCCTGGTCTCTCCGCTTTCTTCGGTACTTCTTTCTCGTCCTCGTCCACTTCGCCACGCCACTCGTCTCCTTCTCTCCTCCTGGGCTCTCCGTCCGTCCTCTTCCGATCCTCTTCCTCCTTTGACGCTCCCCACGCTGTGACATCCTCTAGGGGTGGGGCCTGGGTCCCCGGGTCTTCCCAGTTAAAGGGCACTACTCCCGATATTGACTCCCGATATTGACTCCCCGAGTCTTCCCTCGGTTTCTGATACCCATTCATCCTGCTGAGAGGGGATAACAGTGGGTAAACGTGATATCGGAGTCCACCACTCCGTACAGTCTTTTATTCCCTGATCTGCGTGTGCTGTCTTGGCTGTCCCGTCACAGTGTTTAAGCCAACTGTCTTCATTTTTGGGCACCAAAACAAAGTCAAAATTACCCTTTAAAAGGCAGCCTTGTGCCCATTTGCATACTTATGGCTTGATTTTGCCATTCATTTACAGCCCACTGGCATTATCTCTTTCTTTCATTACCGATGATCATTTTAGTACTAACTATTCGCGTGTTAGATGAAGATGTTGTAAAAATAATTAAAATAGACATTGAATAAAATTGTTGTAAACTCTACTGCTGTCTTATGCCTCGTACTGTAACAGGTGAGGAAATTGCTTTGCAATCCTATTACCCGGGCTCTAGTTTCTACTTAAAAGAACATGACTCCCGTGAACCACTTCTCAATAGCAATCTAATTTTCAAAAATGTCCACTGGGTTGCCCTATTCACCACGTCAAATACTGAACAAAGGTCTATACACGCTTGGTAATGTTCTATTTGCCTAAATAAGTTCAGTTTCCCACCCAAAAAAGCTTGTAATTAATCAAGACAAAATAAAGTGACTGTGACCCAAAGGGCAGCTTAATATTGTCCTCAAGAAGTCAAACTTATTACTGTTAAACTTGCACAGATTCTGCCTTCCCCTAGCTCATTTCCCATTATCATCTCAAAGCGCTAGGTATGCATTCTGATTATATGCCAGTTTATGGGAGGAATACTCAGAAACATGTAATATGTCAAGTGTGGTCATCAATATGCTACAGATAGACAAAATGCCTCTGTATGGTATGCAGAGGGTTCAGATACACCAGAGATAGCCAATTGATCACCATAAATATGTCATGGAGTGACTACTAGTATGTTTAGAATAGCCAGAAGATTCAACAGCATTTTACACAAGGGGCCACTATCATGTGAAGGTTAGCCTGATTGCCATCAGAAATGCCCATAATATGCTGTGGCAGGCCCACCATTAATGCTGGGATAGCCCACATGTCTGCAAAGTGCCCACATTATATAACAGAGTGACCACTGTTATACCAGATAATGCCCAATTTGCCCTAAAATGCATATATTTTGGTTTAGATTGTCCACTTTCATGCAATGACAGCCAAGTTGGTACTAAAATGGCGATAATATATCATGGAGGGCACCATTAATTCTAGGTATATCTGTATTTTCTTTAAAAAAGACTACATTATGTCATGCAACTATTGTGTCAGGAACACCCCAAATGGTCACTGTATATCCAAGATGGTCCATAATAGATCCTTAAGGCAAAGACAAAGAAAGCACACAGACACACATTCTCTGCTCCAATCCCTTGCCTCAATAACACATACCAGGAGAAACACAGAATCCATTTTCTTCTCCACAGCTCTTTTCTGCCATGATCAGCCCCCACAAGAATGTTCCTCTTACTGGTTAAACCCTTCTGACCCACCTCCACAGCCCCCACTCTATCTCTGTTTCTACCAGCACAGGGATTTGTATGGAGGTTTCAGTTATTGTTCACACACCTTATTTCTTGGTCTGCTCTAATCTTTCATTAATCTGGACATGAAGTTAGGAAGACACAAAAAACACATTGTATGCACCATCTTACTTTGCTTGAACTTCATAGGATTAAAAGAAGTTAACATGGTCCACCCACTCCTCTGTCTGATCTTTAAGTTTGGAAATAATCCCTGTTTAGACTTCTGGAGCTTCACTATCACAACAGATTTTGGTCCAGAGTAAGACAAAGAAAAACACAAAAGAGAAAAGGAGGAAGAAAAACAAGGAAAAACAATGACAAAATGAGAGCAAAGGGGTGAAAAAGAATCTGCAAAATGCAGGGAGTCACTGCGGTGGAAGAAGAGGTATGAGATAAACTTAAGACAACACAGTCTTAGTATTTGGCACCCCAGCCTTTGATAGCACTGGCCGTGGCACAGTGGTACTCTTAAGTGGTAGCACAGTTGTTGGTTCACAAAGTAGTGATGAAATGTGGCAGTTTGGTGGTGATGAGTGACCTAATTGCATTTTCATATGGCTTTGCAGATGGGAGGTGATTATTTGGGGTTGGTAATGTGATGCTATGTGTTGGTGAAAGACACACAATTGATGGGCGGCATGCAGAACAAATCAAAACATTCACCCCCAGTCAAGAGATCTGGGTTGAATCCATCATTGTGTTGGTGAAGCAGTACTATGAGGGTTGGTGCTTGGAAGTGTGGTTTGGTTGGGATTTTGTATTGTCACTGATAACATGTTTTTGATGGTGGTAGTGTTTTCAGTGGTAGGTCAGTGCTATGCATGGGGAGTACAGTGCTCTGGTAGTAGAAAAGTGCTGGGAGGGACATGTGGTGCAGTGAGATGGGAATATGTTTGCTGGGGTTTTATAGAGTAATGGTAGAGGGTGGGATTGTGTTAGTTTTCGGTGTTAGTGTTAGCATGGAAAGATAGTACTATAATGATGTGTTGTAGTGGCAGTGTTGTGCGGTAATGACTGCTGAGTGGTGTTTTTG
The DNA here is from genome assembly GCF_964204655.1 of Triturus cristatus. NCBI lineage: Eukaryota > Metazoa > Chordata > Amphibia > Caudata > Salamandridae > Triturus > Triturus cristatus. The sequence goes on from NC_140593.1 coordinate 407,952,299, forward strand.
TTGTGATGGAAAATAGTAATACAGTGGTAGGGTGGTTGTGGTGGTGCTTTAGGAGGGATGGAGTAGTCTAGGGATAGAACTGTTGCTTGTGCGTATGCCTTTTCTCTATTTTTGATAGTGTTAAATGCTTCACAAGTCTTGACGCATGCCAATATGGTTGAGTATGTCCACTACATATGAACTGTTCAGGTTCAATCCTGATTTAGCTAATCTGGTTTATATGTGTTCCACTGTAAGATTAGTTTGGAAATTTTCTGCAGTTATGTTAATAAAAGTCAAAGAAAGTTTTTTCATTCTCTGCCGAGCAGTGGCTGAACAATGTTTCCAGGAACCAATAGATACAACACAGCAGCTTCTGGGTGCTTTCTAGGAATTAACAGATGGATTTTTTTTATCCTTTGTAGCAAAATCAGGATCTGAGCTTGGAAGAGCCACCCATTGCTCTATAAGCCTTAATGTAAGAGATGGTCATACAATTTCCTCGAATAAGGTGGTGGGGGATTAGCAGTCGGGACGACTGGAAAAAGTCCCTGACAGATCTGTCTGACTCATAACATCCGTCTTTGCTATGTGCATAACACAGGCATAGGGGTAAAATACATCCTCCAGTTTTCCTTTACTACAAAAAGACCCTCATTTCCTTCTGGAGTTCAGGAAATCTACCCAGTGTGACCCCAAAAATCTCAGAATAAACAGCAAGACTTCCAAGATGGGGGCAGTACTTTAAGAGGCCCTGAGGGCCAGAAGCCCAACAAGTTTGGTCATACACAAATTAATCCAGAGACATTTTGAACCATTCTAAAATCCTTAGAAAAATGTATATGCTTATATAATTAGGGTTTGTGAGGTGCTCACAGGGGTAGAACCCGCATTTGGATTACCAATCTTATATCTAAGGCTAGGGAAGCAGTAGCAGAAGTAAAAGATATGCATGAGACTGCTCACTTTGCCTTTTTTTGTATATTTACAACCTGGCTATCCCTATTTGTACTCATAGTTTGAGTCAGATGCTGCAGATGCAGCAAAGCTTTTTGCTAAATATACTCCTATACATCCTCCACCAATCCCCATTTAGATTTATACTGGTGCCATTGACTTACATTTAGTATTGGACCTGGCCCTCTCTGCAGACCACCACCAAGCATTTTGCCTTCACCCCTCCTGTCTTTCTGCATTTGCTTTTGTTGCCCTTAGGACTCCTTGCAATGTACCACTACTAACCAGCGCTAAAGTGCTTGTGCTGTCTCTCTAAAACATGGTAAAATTGTCTTACACCTAATTGGCATATTTAATTTACTTATAAATGCCTAGCACGTGTCACTACATGTACCCAAGGCCTGTAAAATAAATGCTACTAATGACCTTTAGCATTCGTTGTGCCACTGTAAAAATAATGTACTTGAGTATCAAGGTTCCATGTAATTTATTTCATGTATCTTTGTACTATGATATACACGGCCTTCACTGCTTCACTCCAGCCTCTTCCTGCATTTCATGACATCATATATAAATTAGATCTTCACTACATTCTACCTGTTCTAATTATTACACTTGCAGGGAACTATACACAACTTATCTACCTCACTACTACACATCCCTTTCCCATTACAAATAAAAAAATAAAAAACCTCTATCCCCATTTTTAATAATTGAAAATAAACATTCACACACATAATTCTCTAACTTCTTAGGTTTTCGTAAGGTTCTTCAAAATGCACTTTTTGTTCCATAGCAACCATCATGCATATCTCTACCAGCCTCCTGATGAACATTCTCCACCCGTTCACCCATTTCTGGCACACAACTTTCATCCAATATTCACCTGTTCTCCACCTGCTTCTGACTTTGTGACCCTTCCAGCCACCCATATCTGTTCACTCTATGTCCCTACATTCCATCCTCCTAATTTCTTTCTTTATCTCTTGGCAAGAGCAATACGACTCATGTGACAAATACTTCATTCTCCAACTCTACTACATTCTTCATCATTCTCACCACCTTTTTAGGACTACTGAATTTTCTGTCTCTCTTGGCCACTTTTCTGACTGATTTCACACGTACCCAATGACCCTCTTTCATATGTACTTCTCTTACCCTATGTTTAGAAATAACGTAAGTTTTATTTTTCTCCTGTGAGGCAAAAATGCATCTCCTTACATCTTTAACCTCCCAACTCAATTTCCTACTTCCTTTCATCCATCCTGGATTAACCTTAGAGTAAGGTAAGCAACCTCTCATTAATCCAAATGGACTTTCACCTACTGTCTCATGTAGCGTCATTCTATACGACCGCAACATTCTCTTTAACTCATATTTCCAATTTTTCTTACCCTTACTCACCAGTTGTATTACACTCTTCACTACCCCATTAGCTCTTTCCACCACATAATTTCCTCTAGGGTGATATAATGCCGTAAATTTCAGTTCTATGCCAGCCAGTTTGACAGATGACTTAATTTCCTTTGACGTGAACTGTACCTTGTTGTCTGTCAATATTGATGTAGGAAATCTTCCCCAAGGGACACCACCTCCAGAAATGTAATCACAGTAGCTGTATCTACCTTATTAACCACTTCCAATGCAATCCACCTTGAGAACATATTCACAAGAACTAGAATGTACCTACATGCTCCATCACACCATGTAATAGGGCCAACATTAGCGAGTGCCACTTCATCCCACAGCAAGTTCTGACACCCCACCAAGGACTTGGGAGGATTTAAAGTCTTCTGATATTTATCTGCATTCTCACACTCAATACCCATTCTTACAAATCTCTGCATCTCTAAATCCACCTTAGGCCACCAATATAACATTTGTATATTGTGTTTGGTATGTGTAATGCCTGAATGTCCTTCATAAGCAATTGAGACTACTTTCTCTCTGATCTGAATGAGTGTAATAATTTTTTACCTTTGCAGATAACAATGTCATCAACACTTAGTTCATCACGTACCTCCCAGAAGGCTGTCATTTCTCAAATTAATTCACTTTTACTAATAATATCCCATCCATTCACAGTCTTGTACTTCAACTATTTCAACGGCTCATCCTTACCATATGCTGGTCAACTCCTTTTTTGGTAAACTGCTGGTTTCCTCATCTGCAAAGATATCAGCCACACATCATTCATTCCAAGGATCCTGGTGAATTTCTTCGAGTGGTAAAGACATCCCACTTAAGAAATCAGCTGTAATTATTTTTGCTCCAGTCACATACTGCACCTTATACAGAAAATATTGTAATCTCATGGATAGACTTACAATTCTCAGTGATGCCCTGGATAATCCTTCCATTTTTAGCAATTTGGTCATGGATTTATGATCTGACCTTACGTGAAATTCCTTCCCCCAAATGAATTTTCAAAAATACTCTAGTGCCTACACACACGCTAATGTTTCTCTCTCAATTATGGAGTACTTCTCCTTTGTGGGAGACAAGGAACTAAAAGCAAATGCAAGTATAACCTCTTTGCCCCATTCATTCTTTTGGGTTAACACACTGCCCAATCCTTTCCCACTGGCATCAGTAGTTACGAGTGTATCTGTAGTGGGATTAAAACCCTGAACATTGGAGTATTGCCAATTGCTTGCTTAATCTCCTTAAATGACTTTTTTTGACAATTCTCATCCCACACATATTTGTTTTTTCTTTTTTAACAAAATTCTCATATCATGAGTCTTCTGCGAGAAATTTTTCACAAATTTTGCAGAAAATTCACATAGACCAAGAAATGATCTCAGTTCTTCTTTCTAATCAGGGTAAGGTACCCTTTTTATAGCCTCCACCAACTTCTTTTTGGGATTGACACTCTCATTGCTGATCTCGTGTCCTGATGAGTCACTTATATTCCTGCAAATATGCACTTAATAATTCCTGCTGACAAACCTTTATCTATCAGGATACATGACACCTTTCTTGGGACCACAAAAAAGGTTGGGCACTGTTCCAAAGATAGGGTCCAGAGATTGACCCATATGTCTTATACAGAAGACAAAAAAGAAAAGATGGGAGTCCCAGGTTAAACAGACCCACCACAAGGGGGAAAGCACATGTCTTGCCTCTTGATGCCCTCACACACCCCGAGGGGTGTCATGCTTCATCATCGGGCTATGCTCCTCGTCAGGCCGGCGCTGCAATTCCCAACGGGCCCCCCGAAGGGTCACTTTCTCGGAGATCTTTTGAGGCATGCCGGATGGTGTATGAGGGTGTGTGGGGTGTGGGTTTTAAATGAGGGTCGCTAGAATGTGTGTGAAGTGGATTAAAAATGGCTGGGGGTTATATTGATGTAGTAACCCTCCTGCCAAAAATAAAAAACTCTAATTTAGAGTATGGTCCCCAAGGACACATTGTACCTCGGTGTCATTAAAAACGGTCAACATGTTTCGCGCCTCTGTCGCTATTCAAGTCGTTGGCGCTTCATCAGGACCAAAGAAGTGCAAAAGGTAGTGAAATGCACATGAGTGTGTGCGTGAATATAAAATTGAAAGATAAATACCCACAATATATGTCAGGGCGGGCCAATTGTACTGCTCCTGAACATAACCTAGGACACAGAAACAAAAAAGGATACAGTTACAAAGGACGTGCATTAGACTGGCTTAATGCAACGTAGTGTGCCACAATCGTGTGCACCACATACCAATGTCATACAAAGAAAAGAGGAAAAAGGACGAGACCAATTGGGGATACATAACTCCCTTGTCTGTTGTTTACTTAAAACATGGAGGATACCAAGGCAGGTGTATCGTGGCGTGTCAATATTACAAGGAAACCCTCTTGTATGACGAGCGGGGAGTTTCCCTATTCGTAGTGATATCCGCTCCATCATAAAAGGGGGTTTCTCCACTTGTTGAGATCCCAGACAAGTTACACTAGACATCCAACAAACAAATTCCCTTGAGGTATGCTTACCTCTAAATGAGCACAAATCACCTCAATGGCTGTTGGCGATTAGACGCCCGCACCGTGTCAGGTTGCTGAGATAAAGGCATGACAGAAAGTAAGCACAAGTGAAACGGGGGGTGCTGTCATCACATCTAAAGACATAGGCTACGTGACCTTATCCCCAATTGTCATCGGGTACTCACTGTCGACAGCAGGTGCCTGTACTTCCCACACCTACGCGTCCAACCGCCAAGCCAGTAATGCATTGGAGGCAGCGGGACGGAGTTTTTAAACTCGTAGGTTCCTCGATAAATCCTACTTCCGGGGCGTGCCATGCCTAAAGTTGCAAAAGCGCATGCGTGCAAATGCGCCCTTACTGTGCATGCGCAAACCGGGGCTAGTAATCCCCTGAGCATGGGCGTCCCGAGTGGAGGTTTATTATTAATGGCACTCTATGCGGTCAAAACACAGCCCATAAAATGTGTACCGGTCAATGCCAGGGTGAAGCGATCTGGTCGTAAAAGGTAGGTAAAGTCCTCCTAATGACTGCGTCTACTAAACTCTAAACGTAGATCACAGTAGGCATACCCATAATGGTTAGTGGAGTATAGCCCATGCCACGTATTTATCTGGGATAGTCAAATTACTACCTCTTGTGTATTGTTGCAACAGAAATAGGTTGGAAGTAAAAAGAGATAAGAGGAATGAAAAGAACGGGGGGCCTCCACCACTGAACCCACATTACAAGGAGAAAGTATCACTCATATACAAGCCTAGGAGCCTTACATTTTGAGGATATATAGGTCTCATGTATGAAGGGAAATGGAAAACAGAAGGGAAAGAAAAGATAAACGGTCCCTCGGCAAAACTGCCGTGCAAATATTCCATCAAAAAAGGGGGGGGGGGGGACCAAGGAGCCAGTTAATGGTCCAGTGTCCATGCTCCCAAAGATTATATTACCACAAAAAAGGTTGGGCACTGTTCCAAAGATAGGGTCCAGAGATTGACCCATATGTCTTATACAGAAGACAAAAAAGAAAAGATGGGAGTCCCAGGTTAAACAGACCCACCACAAGGGGGAAAGCACATGTCTTGCCTCTTGATGCCCTCACACACCCCGAGGGGTGTCATGCTTCATCATCGGGCTATGCTCCTCGTCAGGCCGGCGCTGCAATTCCCAACGGGCCCCCCGAAGGGTCACTTTCTCGGAGATCTTTTGAGGCATGCCGGATGGTGTATGAGGGTGTGTGGGGTGTGGGTTTTAAATGAGGGTCGCTAGAATGTGTGTGAAGTGGATTAAAAATGGCTGGGGGTTATATTGATGTAGTAACCCTCCTGCCAAAAATAAAAAACTCTAATTTAGAGTATGGTCCCCAAGGACACATTGTACCTCGGTGTCATTAAAAACGGTCAACATGTTTCGCGCCTCTGTCGCTATTCAAGTCGTTGGGACCCCATCATGATGTTTTCTACTCTTCCCCCATTACCAAAACATCATCCTGGAAAAAATGTAACTTCTGGTATGTGTCTTAACAACTGCAACATAAGCCTCTGAAACACAGCTGCAGCAGATGCCATCCCATGAATTTGAAGCAGCCAAAAGATGTACAGAATGTTTTCAGATATCTGCTGCTCGGATCTAAGACCACCTGGCGGTACGCTGCCGACAACTCCAACGACGAAAACTACTTTGCTTATCTAGTTAATGACATAATTCCATCAATTCTGGCCAATGGGAATTGATCCAAAACTGTTATTGTTGAATCCTCTCGAGTCCACAAATAGATGCACATTGCCATTGGGTTTCCTGGGCACAACCAATGGAGAAACACAATCAGATGCTCCCACTAGTACAATTTCAAAAAATCTTTCTTTACGTCATCCCTGACAATAAAAAGGGATATTACGTGCTTTATGAATTTTAGGCATGCCCCTTCTTTTATCTGTATTTGATTGGTAAACCTTTTAAGTTTCCCAATTCTTTCTTGAAATACTGAGGGGAAACTCCTCTACCTCCCACTTTTTTGTGTCATCTTCCTCCCATTAATTAAATAAATAAATCCATATTTGTAAAGAGCAAACATATCACCTCTTAAGGTTTCAAGGCGCTGGGGTCGTCGGTGAGATTAAGTAAGCTATAGCCCAGAGTCACATGGTGGTGAGCTGAGCTGCCACCAGCGCCAGGGATCCAACCTTGAGCCCCCTGCACTGAAGTCAGCCGCTCTGGCCACTGCAAAACACCACTCTCCCGCATTCCACCAAGACTTGCTCTGTGCTGTTAGGATCTAAACTTAGGCTTAGTTTAAAAAAAAATCTTGCTTGCCAAGTATTGCGGGCCACCCCTTGGCAATGTACAATTTACACATTGCATGTCACTTTTTAAACCTGAAAACAAGCAGCCTGAATTCCACCATATGAATTCTTTCCCAGTGTATTTTGGAAAAATATCCAGGGGTTCCAAGTGACTGCAGATTTTACTGATAAAATACTTTTCTCAAACACGTTCAGCTATGATCCTGTATGGAGACCCAGAGTCAGCAGCCACCTGTGTTGAAACTCCTCCAAGCAATACCAAACACAGTGGTTTACTTGTCGATTCATCTACAAACTTTCAGCACCACATTCCTTTGCCCTTTGCTTTTAACTACCTCATCTCCCTCACTCTCTTCTGAGGACTTCTCTTTACTCTCTCTCTCTCTCTCTCTCACATCATACAACCCTAGTAGTATTTTAATTCTTCTTCTGTCTTTTACATACTCTGGCTTAATGCCCTATTATACCACACTCTACACACTTAGCAAATTTTGCCGTACACCTCTCAAGCCTACCTGAGTGTGATGTGCTGCCACATTGAAAACAGACAATACTACTGTTCCTTATTTTCTATACCTACTGTGGTGTGTGAATTGCCCTCCAGTCTGCATAGTCTTCTGTTTGTTGTCTGACACTTTATTCACAGAGTAAACAGCCTTCTTTTCATGTCCAATGATAGCCTTAAACGCAACACTCCGACAATTCTGCTTTCTTTACAATTGCCACAATGTCTTTAGGATTAACCTCTACTTTTACCAATAACCTCTTCTTTATGGACTTCTTCTTAGTGTAAATGGCAGTCGGCTTATCATGCAGATTGCCGAATCTCAATGCCTTCATGTTTCTCTTGCTTTCTTTGAAAGAAGTAGCGTCTAGTCACTGCAATGCATACCGTGGATGAGAAATGTTCATCCATATTCAAAATAGCATCTTTAAAAAAAAAACATATCAGCTTCATATCTCTCAGGTTTCTGTACCTGGTTATATACATGCCCTTCAGTCCCCAAGCAGTACATTAAAATTATTTTTTCCTCTCAGCTGACAATGGACCACTTCTATTCTCCATATTGGCTATATAGTTTAATAAGTACTTCTTCCACTCTCTCCATTCAACCGCTGGTGTCCCAGGAGTAGCTAAAAACTCCTTAGGTAAACTTAAATGTAATGGATGAGCAATTCCACTGCCAGATGCCGCTGTAACTTCACTGGATGACATATTCAATTAAACAATACACGAAAACACTAAAAACAAAAATACCTCACCAAAATCCAACTGACCACTACAGTGCTGTATACATCCCTGTTTGCTTAACCATGTAAGTTATCCACTTATTGTTGTAGTTGCCAAGCCATTGCACTGTTCAGAACTCACAGCGATTAATCGTAAGAAAAGATGTGCTGCTACAGCACGTTGGACCGATGCACTTCTCATCACAAGGAACAATACGAACGTGAAGAAAAAACCTACAATGCCACATTAAGCGCGTTGTGCTCCTGTCGAACAACCTGCTTGCCATGCACTGTATTGAAACCTTTCCCAATGTTGAAAGATGGCTGCCAATGTTTTCTATTGGAATTAGGACTTGTATTCCTTGCATGCTGCAAGTCACTGCCTGCAGTTTTCTACTGGCGATCTCCCCTTGCCTTTTCTGAAGGCACGAGAAAGCTCCATGCACTGGCAACGTTCATCACTGCTCATGCCTATAATACTTTATTCAATTTTTAAATACTTTAAAACATATAAAAATGTCATCACTTCAGTATTGTTAATCCTCCACCACTTTACTTGCGCAATATCATAGTCACAACGGGGTCGCTGAAATATGCATAAAGAGCGATCTTACCCCTCATGAAGAGTTTAAAATGAAATTTATCATGCCGTGGATCCGTTTTTAGACAGCCAAGGTTCGACCTAGTTTATTTTGTCTATCTTTGTACAAGGATGTGCACAGCCTTCTCAGCTTAGCTCCAGCCTCTTACTGTATGTATATCATTCCATGACATCATATATCTAGATAGATATATATACATTTATATATGTATACACACACACACACTTAAAGCGAACTATGCACAAACTACCTACCCCACTGCTACAGCCACTCACCACAGTAGCACTTTAAAACATGTCTCAGGTCCCAACACTCTTGGGGCCCATCTGCAAAAGCACAAGCTTATGAACAGCTTCGAAACCAAACTAACATCTCCCAGTAGCATAAATGTAGTACACTGTGAGACGTAGGACAATTTCCATGAGGGAACATCTGGGGGAATGCTGCTCTCCCTGCTGCCCACAAAGAGCTTTTAAAAACATTGGTGGTGCTCCTGCCCCCTGAGGCAGCAAAAAAGCCTGTATGCAAATGTTGGAGCCCTGCTCAGGGGCTTATGGGGCACTCCACAGCCCTGGGGCTTGAATAACAGATGAGCGGCTTTCAAATTAGGTCTGGCACCACAACTCTTTGTTGTTCTTCAATGTGGCCTTGTGTTGCATTTTACATTTATGAATGCCTGAAGCCACTGCCTCTGATGCCACCGCCCCTTTGGAGCACCCTGTGTGTGCAGGTTAGGATGGGGCAGTACAATTCCACACTTGCAGCCTAGCTGACACTGCTCAGTTGTTTCACATGCCCACATGCTCATGGGCAGAAAAAAGCTAGTGCGGTGTGTGCAGACACAAGCATGGGGGCAGGGACTGCACTTTGCAGGAAGAGGAGTGTTACGGTGCTCCCACTGTTTCTGCCTCAGGGAGATGGGGTCCGGTAGGGTAGCCTTTCAGTGTGTCAAGACCTAAGAGATAGGGTCCGCAAGGTCGAGGGTTGCTTGGGGAAGGGAAACACACATGCTCCCTACCCATTATCAAAAACAATTAAAAGATTGGGCTGACACCTGAGGGACTGGCCCACCCCATGGGAAATTGTATAACTCATAGTGGAGCACTGTGTTTCATTTCCAACTCGGTCGCCCCGGGGTACCGAGTTCCAGATGTTGATTTGGTGTAATTTTGATCCAGGTGGCCAGCTCTAGCCCTCTAAATGTAGTTACTCCTCCTGGGGCTTGGCTTTCAACACAAGACCAGCTCTCTGCCTCACTCAAGATAAATTCCTGATGTTCCCTCCTGCCTGAGGAGCATCTTCCATAGCTGCTCTATAGCCAACAACCAGAACACCCTTCCTGCTCCACTTTCCTGGTCCTAAAACGTTCTGTCTACTTGCAGGCTATGTGTGTGTCAGTGGAGTCAAAAGGGTCAGTTCACAGAAGACTGAGGGGAACCCTTCAGGGTCCCCAGCAGGCCCAACCCCATACTGTTCCTTACTGGGCATAAGGGGCCCAGCGCCACTGGCCCTGGAGAGACCCCTCATTGTCCTGGGAGCCAGCTAAAGGTTCAGAGTCCCAAATTCCATCCTTTGAGAGGTTCAGATGTATTCCTTCTTATAGCTGGGCATTAATCCAGCATCACAGCCCCAGGTCCAGTGTCTTCTCAAGTGCCTCTCCCTTGTGCAGGAATTTTAAATGGGGTAGAAAGTTCTGCCCAATCATAACATCATCACCCCACATCTGCCCGACCATCCTGCATAGCATTCTGGAGCACTTCATTAAGGGATCTTCAAGTTGCCCACGGAAACTTCTTCCCTGAAAGCTTCATCTCCTCCTCCAACGGACACAGCCGCCTTATACCTTCCCATCAAAACTTCAAAATGGAATTGCTCATTTACTTGACTTCAGAGGCCTGGCCTTCATCCTTTGTTTCTGTGGTATTGGCGTTGCTTGGCTCAGGTGCAGTGTAAAGAGTTAATTACCACATGCAGAATCCCTCCTCCTCACTCCTTCCCTTCCCAGGAACTAGATCAAGCACTGGTAAATTGCTCTATTTTGTAAGGAGGTCTTAGATTCTATTGCTTGGCAGCAGAGTACTAAATCTGCCCCTCAGGGATAGCACAGTTCCGCAATCTGATTATGGCTGAGCCAGTGTAATATGATAAGTGCCATAAGGAGTACAGATATCACAAAAGTGACAGTGGTTCTGCTCTCGGTGTACATATTTACTCTAAAATTGATATCTAACTGGTATCTCTAGGCCTAAGTATTGAGAAACAGTGCAGTAGATTTCACCCATAAGGTATTATGAAGTGAGCACACAGACTTTTCCGTAAAGCACTACAGACTTTGAGTATGTGCTGGAAATTGGATTATTAGTAGTGGTAAATATGCATATAACGCTGTCAATAATGCAACTAACACAGTTTTGGGCACAGTACAGGTCTCAATAAATTATCACCATGCTCATCCCTTGGTAGCTTGGCTTCGAGCAGGCAGGCTTAACTTAGGAGACAGGTATGTAAAGCATTTAACAACACCAATTCAGTAAATAATTAAGAAAGATAACGCAATAAAAATCCAACACCAATTTATAAAAATAGGAAATATATTTATCTTTAAAATGACACAAAAAGACAAAAAAAAAACAATGTAGGGAACTGGAGATATGAATTTGTTAAGGATGTAGCACTATCTAGCACTTAGAAACTATATCGCCACCTTGGAACATCTGGTGGTGGACAAAGTCTAAGTTTCAGGCTGACTGCAGTGGAGCCCTGCTCGGATACTCCTCGCGGTAGGCCTTGGTTGAGATTTTACCTTCTGACGTAGAAACTTTTCTGAAGCTTTTTGTGCTTTCCACGGAGCTCCCGGTCAAACTCTGGAAATCAGACCTCTAGAGCTTTTCAGCAGGATGAACCAGCAGGGCAGGTTGCCTCACGGTTGAAGGTGGGCGGCTTGGCTCATGCTATTGAGTTGGTCCCCTTATGAAGCATTTTTCAAAGTTGCTCCAAACTTCTGGAACTTCCTCCTGAAGTTCCAGTTGAGGGTCCAACGTATCCAAAACACGATACAAGAGTCTGGGATCTTCAAGATGGCCCTTGAAAGGTTGGGACTAAAATTCCCTAAATGCACCTGGACATAATATTTACAAATCCACTGGACGCACTCCAGGCAATGGATTCTTGGTGGTGATGGTCCAAGTGATCTCTGTTAACCTGTAGCTTGCAGGGAGTCCACTCTTTCTTCCGCTTGATGCAAGGTACATCGAAAGGGCTCTAGTTCCAGATAATGCAGCAGGCACAGTCAGTCAGAATGCAGGGCCTGATGGTGCACATCAAGTTTCCAGCTTGGTAAGCCTTCTTCTTCTTAGTTCCAATCAGCAGTTCTAAGAGGATCAGTACCTCTCACATATTTATTCAGTGTTCTCTGGGATCATCAGGAGAGCACTCCTGTCCAATGAGGTACAGGGAAAGACCCCAGACCATGAACACTTCCTCCAAAGTGTGGCATAATCTTCTCTCAGAAAGCACTATTCCTTCAAAATTCAGTATGGCTGAATTCTCAGCTGAGGAGCAAGAACTAGTAAAACCAACCTCCTGTGTTGCTCATTTCTAAATCTCTTCTCCCCCTACCATCTGCAAATTCCTGCCTTAAGCCTGCCATCTGAATGGGTCAGAAGGCAGGGGTAGATAGACCTGTTCTTCTCTGCCTGTCCTATTCCCCTTTGAACCTCCATGCTTTAGGACCCCTCCCCCTTACTCTGGCATTACTATGTAGCAGAGCTCTCTCCAAGAGATAGCCTCTCCCTGCCTAAGCCACTTATCACTTCATCAAAGCAGCCTGGCTAATCCTGTTAACTTTGACCACTTAGAAGCTCCCAGACAAGAAAGTCTTATAACTTATTTTCGGTATAATTTAAAATACATTAAACAATAGCATATTGTTGGATTAATCAATACCATTCTCCTAAGTCCTTGAATGATATGTTCATTAATTCCTAGTGATAGTTATGCATTAATTGCCATGTTATCCTATGTGGGGGATCTACAATGGGGAAAATGAAATGTGCAATTTCTCCAACACCAGGGCATATAAAACATATTTTATAAAGACCCTGCTTATAGTTACTTGACCCCCCACCCCTGGTATATCTAGGGTAGACTTCAGGGGTCCTGAATATGCAACGATAGTGTAGATCCACACTCCACAGTGCTCCTAGCACCAAAGTCGATTTTAGGAAGTACTACAATGGGAAAAGTTAAATGTGCAATTTCTCTATCCCATGGCATATGAAACATCTTTCATAAGGGCCCCCCTTATAATGACCTGACCCCCCACCTTGGGACACCTAGGGGAGACCCTGGGCGTGCCTAATATGCCAAATTATTGTAGTTGATCACTTTTTAAGTGCCCCTACCACCAAAGCCGAGTTTGGGCGCAATTTACATTTAAAACCGTGCTGCAACATATGGCTTATTTTAAAAAGACCTCAGGCTGTCAGCAGTGCACACATGCACGTGCAGAAAGGGATGCTGGCCTTTAAACTGTCATGCCTATTATATACTAGGGACTTATAGGTAATTTTAATCCCCTGCCGTATTATGTACTAGGGACTTATAGGGTAGATCATGCCATAGAAGGTGTACCCTAACACATAGTGTACCCTAATGTATGTGTGTATTTTCTCTGTGTTTTCAACATAGCACTGGCCTTGGGCCTGGTTAGATAGAGCCCAGTGACAGTCAATCAGTTACCACCAGTACCAGTCAGCAAAAATAAATGGAGGTGCACAGGGCACACAAGATGCATTTGCAACACCATGAATGGCCACACACATTATAAGTCCTTTACCAGGTCAGCACTAACCTGACTGTTCTACCTGTGCTCATATACCAGGCTGAGCTAGATGGTAGTCTCACACAGTCAGTCTCCAGCTGTGTGCACATGTGTGCTCACATGATTGTGTGCAACCAGCCCCAATCCTCATACCCAGTTGCTCATCAGCTTACCTTATATTAAAATGTGGACACTGGGGGGTTCCAAATTTCACGTCAGTTCCATGAAATTTGTCTTTAGTGAGACTCTTGTAGTGTGACTCACTCACAGTACAAGTCCAAACTGGGTAGTCCAAAAGTGAAAGATCCAGGGGATTAAATGGGGGAGGGGGAGTAAGCCATTTCCTACAACTAGCATAACCTGAACCAACACTGCATAATATATACAGTACAGAATATCCATAGTATAGTTTTCATGGTACAACTTTTATGTGCAAACAAATTGAGCACAATAGATGTGGCAAATGAACCTTTAACTGAAAGCATTGCTCCCAAGTCACGATATTGACCTGTAGTCACATTCCGAGGGGCACAATATGGATTTACTCAATTGGTACAAGGGTGCAAGAATAACGTATAAGTGTTCTCAGTACACGTCTTTGAGTTACAGGATGACTTAGGTTCAGCATTTTATGTGGATGGCATGTGCATCACTTTTGTTGAGTTAGATAAACAGCTTTAATATGTAGATTGAATAATCACAATAGTTGCTAATTCAGGTTTTAAAATGAATATTCTAAATTCATAAATTAGATATTTGAATGTGATAGTCTTAGGATACAAAATATCCAGTGAAGGAAAGAAAGTTGTATCAGATTGTTTGGAAAAGTGTAGCATATTAGGAACTCTAAATGCAATCAGAAAATTACGGGCAGTGGTGAACATTCTGGATATCATTGGATGTACCTTCTGCATTATACAGAAAGGCTTAGGGAACTGTACCAATTAGTAACTCTCACACAGTTGCATGATTGCCTCTGCATACTATGCATAAGATGTGTGATAACAAATGCAGCTTGGTGCTCCATATAGGTCCAAGTCAAGCTTGCTTTACCTACACAACATAAACAAAGGTCAGACCACACCACACAAATCTCATTTGTACTCAATTGCAGAAGAGCCATTTGCTATGGTAGAGAAAATTATTAGTGTAGTGCAGACAGCTATAATTAAACGAAACCCCACAGCGTAGGGTAAGAAAACTATCATTATGTCACCACTCCCTACTCCGGAGACAGCTCCCAAGACCAGTATACCAATTTCAAGAGAATTAAATGTTAGATGGGTGCAATGGGCCTGAGTGATATTGAAATTGTGCCAGCACTGCACTTGTTACACAAAATTACTGTAGTTAAGCTCTTATACTATGTCACTTAATGTGTGATTTGCAGTAAACATTTACCACAAACACATGAGTGGCTGTTGTTTTTTTAGCATGCTATTGTTTAGCGTGAAATGTGGTTGTATGATACAACCACACATGCCTAAACCATGCATGTGTACAAACCCCCCCAGCCCGGAAGACTGCCCCTTCCCCTCCCCCTGCCCTGAGGCCTTAAACCCTGCCCCCTGCCACAAACCTACCCTGACCCCAGTCCCCCTGCCCTAAGCTCTAAAACTCACCCCCACCCCTGGAAACTGCCTCTTTCCCTCAACCTTGAGCCCTAAAACCCAGCCCCCTGCCCAAAAACTACCCTGAAACCCCCGCCATGAGCCCTAAAACTACCCCCCACCGTTAAAAACTACCCCCCCCAAACCCGGGACCTGCCCCAGTCCCACTTACCACGCCGTATCCTGGAGCTTCTTGTCCCGATCCTTCCTGCTCCTCTCCCCGCCCATCCGCACATCTAGACTGCTGACTGCCTTAACCACGCATATGCGTTGTTAAGGCTTAAGCATGGTTATGGCAGATGTGTGGTTTAGGCAAGCATTGTTCCACTTGCGTGGAAACAGCACGCATGACTCAGCCCCCATTGTAAAGGCCATTTCCAGTGAATCAAAAATTGACACAAGGATGCGTTTCGTGATAAATTACATATACTTTGCCAAACTTTTGTGTAATTACACAAAAGGGAATTATGCAAATTTTGCACACCCCTAGCCACAAGTTAGATGCGTTCTGCCATTTACTTTGAATATAATCCAACACTGAGAACTCTTTCTCCAGAAACAACAGATAAACACACACAATACAAAACATTGTGTGAATGCCTAATTACAGTCCTATACATGGACGGGCTGCAGTGGGCATGAAACAGTGATATACAGCTGACTTAGCAGCAGTAGAGGAAGAACTTTAGAACATGGGGCTTAAAATAAATGCATACATGCAAAGCCATTGCAGATTCTAAGGCACAGGTAGCCAAACTAAATGCACTACCTTCAGCCTGACAAAAGACTAATCCTTCAGTTCCAAGAATGAACGCCTCTGATTTGTCACTTTGCAAGCAGAAATTCAATACAGCTTTAATCCATTGTAAATCTAATGACTACAAAGATGCATTAGGGAAATCCATAAGGGCAAAAAATGGTCTGGGTACCTTTAAAACGCAACTTCTGTTGTTGGATGTCCAACATACATTAGCTCCCTAGAGTGAGAGAATTCACACAAAATCCAATTCTGCTGCTGCTCAAAATCTTAATTTCAAATACGTAAAGTTGAGGCAGTAACTAGGTCACCAACTGTGGACCCAAAATTAGCTCAGTAATACAGTAATGACACAATAGAATATTTCCACTTCCTGGCTTCCTGGTAAAGTACAACTAATTCCTGGCACAAAATGGGCTTCCTAAAGCCAAATTTCTAGGAGTGGGTGACTGCACTGTGCCTCGTAAACTAATCTAATCTGATACAGTCCGGGCTGAACATGAGTTGAGTGGATGGATTTAGTTCTTGCTCGACAATATGTGCCACAGTGTAAAATCCTTCAATTAACAGAGATATTCAAAGAAACAAGCCTTCTTCAAGTGTTTCTCACTGAAGCAGCTCAACCGTTAATTACAACAATCACATTGGTTTTTCCTAATCGCAATATAAATATATATGGTGGTACATTCACTCTATAGTCAATGTATATGGGAGTAGCTTCAGCACCAAGCCACAGCTTGTGCAATAACAAAGACTTGTGCTGAGTAACAGTGGGTGGAATGCCTGCCTTTCCCTCAGAGCAAGGGCTGGCTTGTACTGCCAAAGTTAGCAGAGGCACTTGCTGAGGTAATAGTACATCATCAATTCTCTAACCCCTTCAAGCCAACTGCTAACCGAGGGGTAGATAGAAGCAATAGCATGCGTAAGCAAACCTACACTGTGAAGGTTTTCTGTAATGGTGCATCTCCTCAATCTACACAGTGCACAGGAATAATTAATTTAAGGAAGCATATATTGTTTGACTGTACATCTTATGAAGTCACATTTTGCATGTCATTGTACATCCTGGATCTAGAGTGGGTGGGTGGAAGGGGGTTGAGAAGCCTCATGTTCCAACGCAACCTGATCTATTAAAAGAATTATAGTCAATCCTGTAAATTTTATCTGAAGTGCAAGCAACTACTCCCTCCAAAATGTGCCGCTATTGACTGGTTCCCAAAGACAGGCGAGCTAGTAGACAAGAAGCTACCTGAAAAAGTTGAGTTTGGACTTGCCTATAGAAAGCCTGAGCTAGCCACAGCAATATAAGAAATGACTCGGTCAAATCTTAAGATGTGCCTGCTTCTTCACATTCGCCCAGTCCGCTACCACAAAGACAACGAATACAGACTGTGCCACAGCCAGAAATGTCTCCCCATGATGTGCAGCTGAGCAAGTGCTGCTCTTCATGTGGGAAGTGTTGTGGACTTTGAAAGTGAACAAGATCATGCGGCAGATTTTACTGTTTAGTGCCAAGAACACTACCAGCAATATCTGGGTTGGAAATGCTGAATACTCGGAATCAAACGATCAATGCATCAGAAACTCACCAAATTCAAATTCAGAACTGGCTATGATCACTTTTGCAACATACACGGCAGAGTTGGTGTTTTGTATACAAATGGTCCATGGTGAGTACTTGCCAGTCTACGAAGAGCCAAATCCAATGACAGTTGCGTCTAGCTAGCAAGGAAGTTTTAATGAGCTTCAAGGAGTGTGTCTGTTGTCAGTCCAGTGGCCATGCCATGTTGTATATTGGGAAGACTTGGCCCCAAATGCTGGGTCCAACAGACTCTGCAGGCGCCCCGCACCTTTTGTCTCATCCTAGATGATCTTGTCTCACCAGAAACTTTTGCCAGCAAATGGGACACAGACAATTTCGAGGATGTTTTGACTGATCTATAGTCCTAAACTTCATTAGACGATACGGATCCATATCTAAGTGCCGATAGCTATAAAGATGGCATACAGCTATGATTATTATGCTGCTTGGTGCATACACAGTTCAGACACTTCCATGGGGTTACTTCAGTGCCTTCAGTGGGAACACTATTTGTTCGAAGTTGGAATAATACACCAGAATTTGCAATCCAGGTGCCATATCTCAAAGCCCATCAAAATGATTTGACCCGGATACTTGTTTCATAACCAAAAAAATCGAATTCTGACTGGCTGCTTTCTTTCCAGTTAATTTCTAAAATATGTTGAGAAGCCTTTTGAGTTTGAAATACAACTGGTATTCGGAACTAGGTAGAGGCAGTTACAAGAAATTGATATTTTATTCCCACCATGTAATTATCCAAGTGATTTTGTGTTATTAAATATTAATTTTCAATACACATTTTTTGATTTTTAGAGAACTGATAGCGGCTATAGTACCCCAAAATAAATATTCTTTTGTTAATTAGAAATGGGGTTGAAAATTAAGCAGTCGAAAAATTAACAGCTTGTTAGCAAACACTTCATTTAGGGATATGTAATGAATATAAACCATGTTCGGGCTGTATCTAGCCTTTATTTATTTCTTTTTTAGTTGCCGAGCTCTTTAAAATTATAAAACTAAATCTTGTCCTTGTGATGTATGGAAGAGTAGCATATAATAAATTCCAGTGCTTTACAAAATACCATTATTTGTGTGTTTAATCATTCTGGAGTTCGTGAGCTGGCTCTGCAATATCATCAAACATCCTTTCTGTCAGGAATGTCTGACTCCTAAGACCTCTATAAATATAACACAGAGGAGGTGAGATACACCTGTCACTGTTCCTTTCCACAGAAAAAGTTATAATATCCTTTTGGGTTGAGGAAATCTGCCTGGTGTAATCCCAAAAATCTCAGGGTATACAACAGCAGTGCTGTAGTGCTAAGGTGGTATAAGCTCATGAAGGGTTTTTAGCGCTGTGGTAAGGGGTGGCTTTGGTTGGTGGTGCAGTGCTAAGCTGGTGATGCCATGATGGGGTTGATCATCCTGTAGTATATAGTGATAGTGACGCAACCTGGGAGTCATCCTCGACTCGAAACTCACCATGACCAAACAAGTCAACGCTGTCTGCTCCACCTGCTACAACACCCTCCGTATGCTCTGCAAGATCTACAGATGGATCCCAACAGACACAAGGAAAACAGTCACCCAGGCCCTAGTCAGCAGCAGACTCGACTACAGAAACGCCCTCTACGCCGGAGCCCCAACCATGCTCATCAACAGACTTCAAAGAATCCAGAATGCCTCTGCCCGCCTGATCCTAGACGTCCAGCGCCGCGACCACATCACCCCACACCTGAGGAACCTGCACTGGCTCCCTGTCGACAAAAGAATCTCCTTCAAGCTCCTGATCCACGCACACAAGGCACTCCACAAGACCGGCCCAGCCTACCTCAACAGCCGACTCTCCTTCTACGTACCCAACAGGAAACTCCGCTCCGCAGACCTCTCCCTGGCTACCGTCCCACGCATCCGTAGAACCACAGCCAGAGGCAAATCCTTCTCCCACCGTGCCGCCAAGATCTGAAACACCCTCCCCCTCATCCTACGACAAACCAAAGACCTTCTAACCTTCAGGAGACAACTCAAGACCTGGCTGTTCGACCAGTAGCAACAGCACCCCCTTCCTCCCCTTCCTTCAGCGCCTTGAAAGCCTTGCGGGTATGTAGTGCGCTTTACAAATTGATTGATTGATTGATTGATTGATTGATTGATAGTAGAGTGGGCTAAATGTGATAAAAAAAGTGTGATTATTCATTCTGGTTTTAAGGTGTAAGATAGTCTCTGCCTGTGCCTAATACTTTGCAATGGAGGCATTCCAGAAGTAATGCTCCAACAGGAACCAATAATATGAGCTGAGAGATAGATTCTCATCTGAAACCTCACTTGAGAAAGATAACGACTATAGCTCTTGCAGACAGCGAAATCTGTCTATGGCCAGACCTAAAAATGGGACTTGATGGGGTAAGGTAGCAGAACACCCTCTGGGCTTGTGCCCTGACTGATCCCCTCATGAATTCATTTGCTTGTTCACAGTGGTTTATTTATTAAAATGTCCCTTGATCCACCTGCAGATCACTTTTATTGACTTCTTGTTAATAATGTTAGTGTCACATTATAATAGATGCCTTCAAGACTTCAGCATGCAATTTACATCCACGCGAACCTTCACATTTTACATCAATTGCATGGTATACTAATGCACTTACACGTGCACATGCATAGCTGTCAAATTGAGTCATTCGTGATGGAAACTTTATGCCATCCTTCCCCCCAAAAGCATAATGTGCGCTAGGATGTGCACACTCATATTAATTGCAGGGTTTTTTTAATCTGTAAATCCGAGCACACCTAGTTCTGTTGATTGCAAAAATGTAATTGGCTGAAAATCATTATTAGCACAAACTGCTGGTTGACCTCTTTGCTGTCGATGTATCAGTCCACTGCATTTATTGAAGCTATAACACTGTCCCTTAGCTGTATCTAATGTGAGCGCAAGAAATCATGCTAAGCAGGAGATGTGTTATTGATATTCCGAAAATGATCGAATATTGTTGCTTTCCTGTTTCAGGGGAGTTGTTCGAGTGGACTTTAATTTGCAGAAGGTGGACATTGACCAATGCTCGGACGAGGGCTGGTTTTCCGGAACTCACAAATGCCAGCATAACAGCTCAGAGGTAAGACCACTCAATTCCTATAAACCGAGCAGTGTAAAAGAGTGTTCTGCACCTGTTTTCCTTTACATATTTTGTGGCAATTGTGCATTCTTATCTTGCATTATGCATGGTAAAAAATGTATATATTTAGAACATTCTCGGGTGTGAAGGACAGCAACTATACAACTGTATAATCCCTCATCCAACATCGAATAACCACAATGAATGAATAAGTGGGTCATTCTCATGCAAATCCAGGAACGCGTCTTGTTCAAACCCCTGTGAAAATGTGCCCGGGGATGATAAGTGAGGGAGTAAACAGGCGCCTCAGATGTGACGCAGCTGAATTCAGGTGTCAAATTACACTTTCCCACAGGGACACCACTTGGCTAGCATTTCTGCATATGTTAAAGTAACTTTAAACACACACTGTATCGATTGATACAAAAGGAGGGGTTTGTAAAGTTTTTATTATGAAAGTGAAATGAATCCCAATTTTTGACCTCCCTATGGTCAGTGAAGATTCTGAATTGTGTCTTAAAAGCAGTCACGTTGTTACAATTGCCAGGGGCGCTGTTGGTTGAAACTATCTCTCGTGCATGCTTTGTCCTGTTGATTTTCGTTGCCTCTCGGTCTTCCTGGGCCTCATGATATTGGTTGAACTTCTTTACCAATATTGTTGTTCTTGTGTTGTAGAAAGTAGGGTTTTGTCCTGCTTTTGGTCCACGGATTGATGCTGTTCCCTGGAATATGTGTATTAAATAGTTTTGAAACTGCAGCGACCTTACTGTGGATGGGTGCAGTAAGGTCAGCGGATGTTTAATGATTTTATTATTATCATTTTAGATATTAGGAGATGTGTGTGATGATCGGTTGTTGTCACCTCGTGTGGTAGTTTGGAATGAATATACAAGGGGTTTCTTAAGGCGTTTTAGGACAGATTAAACATGGCCAATAAACAAAAATGCAACTGAAGAGGAACTATTGCATATTTCAAGGTGACAACGTTATTGTCAGCATTTTGATAAATATACGGTTTTTTCCTAGGAGGTTTGCAAGATTTTGAAGAGAGCACGTTCATTTCATGGTGTTGACATTTTTCATTTAAAACAGGCTTTGTGTTCTTGAACCGCGCAAGTATACCCCATGACAAAGGGGTACACGTACATCTCTCTTAAGAAATCGTTACATTTTGGAAGAGTAATGTTACTGAAATATATTTTGGAAGTCTTCTAATTGGAATATATATATTATATCCACTACTTCCCTCTAAGCACTGGGTTCATGAACACAGTCGCTAGTCCCGCGCGATCAGACTGGACGCTGTCATTACACTCACCTGCAGCTTTGATAGAGTAACACAAGGACACCATTATTACTTAATTACTTTGGCTATGGAAGATGGGATGAGTCAGGGGTCGTCCACAAAAATCTGCCTCTCTTCTCCCTGTGGTCTATGTAGACCCAAGGTAGGCAGAGAGATCAGTAGAAGGCAGCAAAAGACAGCACTGCTGCTCCTGTCCATACCATTGTTTTCCTCAGAGTAGACGAGAACATTGTGATAGACACACTACCCCAGTTTTCTCCTCTTCTCTGCTTCCGGTGTGTCTGTAAAATAGAGCGGGTGAGCCCAGCAGCCTGGACCGAACTTGACTAAAATCTTTATACCAGTGGGAGGTGGCTGGAAACAGTTGTAGCTTATATTTAGGACGTCATGCTAGATGACAACCACAAGCGTTGTAAACTGCTGCTACATCACACCGTTGACAACAGCCATAAGAAAACGTTTTTGTGTGTAATGGCTTCACATGCACGACACAAACAGAAAAAGTTATGAAATGGTGATAGTCCCGAATTCAAATAACTCCATTTTGTTTTTTTTCCCTGTGAAGCTCTTTAGTATCAAAAGAGATGGAGAAAATCAGGAAAATTGAGTAATTGAAATGGGAACTAGTCAATCCTTTTATTTTCCTTATAAATATGAAATCTACAATGCATTAAACGATTTTAAAAATTGTGCTGATAAACTTCCACTTTACACAGTGACCTATCAAGCAAATACACAAAGCGCAACAATGTTGTATTATGTGGAACAATGGCATTCTCTGAATTTGAAAGATACATTAGCAGAATCATTGAGGCATTAATTCATTTTGGGTAAAGGTCATATCAAATAGCATTAAATTGACCTCTGCCAATGTGTGCGGGAAAGTAGATTTAAATGGTGGGATGAGCTTAGTGAGAATCAGAAATGTGCAGTGCACAATGTGTTGGGCGTTATGTGTTGTATTGTAAATGCATCCATCTGGTGTTTCATACCCCTCAGAAGATGTCAAAGTGCGTTAGCAGCCAGGTACCACTTACACAGTGAGGGAGCGCGTGATTGGAAGTGTGTTGAATTGCAGCGTGGCTAATGCTGGAGACCACATTGATGAAGTAAATATGGAAGTATGTGGTGCATGAATTGGAGTCAATAGATAGAAACACACAGGCAAAAGATTTCCTCTAATTTTAGGTGTGGTAGCTTAGATGACTTAAAATATTTATTGTGATGCAGCGTGTAGGTTGTGTTTGGAAAGAAATTCTTTACTTTGCTGACAGGCTTCATGCTTCATGAAACATTTAAATGAGCAAAAAGCTATATTTAAGAGTGTTTAACTTAGCCTTTTCTCTGCATCGCTCAACCTTACTGTTGTACCTTCAAAGAAAGTAATGGTACCCTGGAAGGGCCATTTCTTCGCAAGTTCATCTTTTAATTTATGTTCATTTGAACTCAATAATTTAGGTTTAATTCCCTTATCTTGCTTTTGCAGGGGTGTAGCAATCTATATTTTTCATCAATCAATCGATTCATGTGGATTTCAAGTGCATAATACAGTTGGGGATTTCTAGTTTCGTGAGTTGGCTGGTTTCGTTTTCAAGGTTATATTCCATATCTAGACAACATTCTGTAAGGGATTTGCCCACCTCTTGTTATTATTTAGCTATTTCTCTCTCCATTTATTCTTTGCCTTCTCAAAGTGGAGTACTTTTGTGTCTAAATTTGTTCCCATTGTATTGCATCTGTTTTATCACACCAAAAGTAATTGCATTCTCCATTATCATTATTGCCTTCTTTGTCTTTGTTTTATACCATGTCTGCATTCAGTTCTAGTTGTCAAGTTTTCATCCCAAATATATGTAGCGTTATCTCCCTTTTGGGTCAAAACTGTTAAATATCAGAACTCTGTTCGGTTTGGTGCAGTGTAATGGATCTATCTCCTCTCACGTGTTTTAATGTAATCTATGCCATAAAATCTCTTAAATCACTTTCAGGGTATTTGTATAGATGTAAAATCCACATTTCTTATGGCTGCCCTGTCCTGATGGGTTCCCACGTTTAATTCATAGGGCTACCAACACATCTCTTTTGCCAAGCACACACCAATATTTCCGTATACGCTGCCTACTACCTGTCATATGGAATCTCATTTTGTCTATGTGTCGTCTGCTGTTTCACATTTTTGTTTTCTTGTTGACATGTTTTCACTTAGTACTTGGGACATTGACATGTGCCAATATTTTGTATGTGACTATATTGCCTTTCAATTTTTTCTGTGTGTATGTGAGTAACTGAGGGTGCGCGTGTCCTTTCGGAACATCTCACTCTTACCTCCTGCTCTGCTTGGTTTTTCTCCTCATTTGTTTGTTAAATCTTCATCTTGCATTAATATTTTACACAGTTAATTTTTATTGCTGCAATGTATTTTGATTGCTACAGATTGATTACTTTGTGGGATAATTAACCATATGGGTTCTCCTGCTCATTGTATAGGCTCTCCAGTGGGTTCATTTATTTTAATGGCTTCTTCCTTTCAGTTCTGGGAAGTGGATTTGGCTTTTTTTAAAATCTACAATAGCTACTTGTTTATTGCACCAGCTTTTTCCTCTTTTTGAAACACTTTCACAAGGTGGTGCTTTTCTGTGACTATTATTTCCCTATCTTCTGCTTCTTATGCAGATTTCTCCATGCCCTTATCATCTCCCCATGTAGGATGTTTCACTTAGGTTGTGTAGAGTGAGCACAATTTGAAAGTTTTATCAGTAGAAGCAGATTTCCTGTTTAAACATATTTGCAATTTGCACCCTTTTCGTAATCTCCCATCCAAGGAGTTTATGGTGTTGTAACTGTTAGTAAGTGTTGAGTTGATGTTGCATTGATTATTGTATATTTTATCAATGGTCTGTAAAGCTTGAGTCCTAGCCCCTTCTCATATAATAAATAGATATAGCTGATGAAGGTCACCCATAATTTCACTTGATCATGTGTTCTTTTCGTGGTCTGGCTTGACAGCGCAGCTGTCGCCAAACAATTGTGTGCGTCACTAGTGAGGGGCTGTGGCTCCGCCCACGTGTTAGGAGCCAGCACTACATCTTTTGATAGGGCAGTGTGCTTCCACAAAAAAGTGCTTGCCCTCCACACAGCTGTGATCCTTTTGTTTATTTATCTGGTTGCCTGAGCTTGAAATACCAGGGGCACACACATGCCATTGTAATGCTATTGAAGTGTCTTAGATAACTGTCAGTGACCACATTCTGCATCGTTGTGGCATTTTTCCTTTCCTGGTTGTACCTGTGTTTCATTTCTGGTATTGTTGGAAATCCTTTTTTGCCTTTGCATCTTCATTTTGGTCTTCGTCATCTTATGGGTTGGTTCTTTTGGCTTTTGAAATTGTCAGTTAGCCTTAATTCCTTGATCTAGTAAGTTTACATATCCTACACCCAACAATGCCTCCACTCAAGTGGGAGTTAGACAACTCACACAATTCCACTAAATTTCCTGCACAGGCGCTCTCTGCCTGCTGATGGACAAGTGCTTAGCAGTCTGCCTCAGGAATATTCATGCAGATTATTTTCTCTCTATCCCTTTCTGTCTCTTCAGTGGGATATGTAAGTCAAAGGAATTGTGTTCCAATAATGTGCTATTTGGACCAGTGGCACTTAAAAATGTATATTCACACAGGTGTAAAGTCTGGCATATGGCTGAAAAATAGTTTAACTTAAATAGGAACAATTTAGTCCTGTTCGCAATGTGGAAGTGTAATGTGCGATGTAGATGGGCATAATTTACTAGCTCCAGTGTGTAATTTGTAAACAAATAAATACAAAAGTGCTGGGGGCTTCAGCTTTTTTTCTTGAGAGACCCTTGCCGAACACCTCTGGTGCCACCCAATTCCACAACCTGGCAGGTGATCTTTGAAAATGGTAGCACAAATTACCTTTCCTGAAATAGAGTGAAAAACCTCCACTGTTTCAAGGAAGGTCAGGTTCTCCGTCATCGAAAATGTTTTTAAAAACAAAATTATTGATCATTAAAGAATGATCATATATAGGTACAGTAAACCAAAAGCAGTTAAGGTTTCCCCCCAAAAATAGGATTTTTAAAAAAAACAATTACTTAAGACTGTACAATTGTTTTGCATTTCCATGTCTCAACTATACCAAGAAACCCCCCTTAACTGGTTCCCACATTCTCCTTAACTTAAATCGGCTCAGATGATTTTCAATTATTGCAAAATTCAGGCCGCATAGAAATATAAACTCCCACCACCAGGATAAGGAATCTGGTTCCTCCTTTTGCAGCGCAGCTTGAGAAATCATTATTCTTGCGGAAGTTACTACAAAATAAAAACTTCAGGGCCCTCCGCAGGGACATCAGGAGCATGTCCAAACAGTACAATTTTTGGATCGGGACTAATCTTGGTCTTACAAAGTTGATTCATTTGTGCTTTTTGAATTGTGCTTTTAGAATTGTGCTTTAAATACAGCTGATTTTACTGTTGTACACTGGGGGGAACAGAGCTGTGTTCAATGCTCTGAAGCTCGTCTGCATCTTCCACACTTCCGCTTATGCTGAGCGCCAGGTCAGCATTCTAGTGGCTGTACCGAGGCATTCCCCTCCTCCCTCCTTTGCTTCAAAAACGCGTGATGACGCGATCGCGCAGCGGACGCGAGCAGCGGGCGCGCCGCTGGCGCGCCTAAGGCAAGCCAGTCTGCGCCTGTCCGCGCCCGACAGGGCCCTGGGGCCGGAACCCCTGCATCTTCCTCTCCCCGGCATTACCACTACTCATCCTACCAGCTTAGACAGTTTAATAGAACCCCTGACACCCCCTGTATACATTCCATTGCTCCCGAAAAGTTCCATGGACACTGCCCACATTGCCATCACACTCTTACGACTGTCTGTTCTAAACCCTCCACTCTCTCTGACCACTTCAGAATTCTTCTATTAAACTGCAGATCCCTCCCTAAACACTCTACGGAGATCTGGATGCTCCTCAAAGACTTAGATCCAGACGTACTATTCTTGACGGAAACCTGGCTGAACACTAGCTCAGAACCTGATATCATTCAAACCCTCCCCCAAGGATTCGCCATCCAAAGAGCAGACCGCTTAATAGGCAGGGGTGGAGGGATAGCAGTTATCCATAAAGACAATTATACCTGCCGTCTGCTCGGTAATCCAGTCTCTGACTGAGAAAACGCCCATTTTATCATAGAATTTTCCCCCCTCATATCTTTTTCTGGTATCCTTGTCTATCGTCCCCCTGGCCCACTAGGTTCCTTTCACCAATCTATTTTGGAGGTTGCATCTAATCTAGCAAGCTCTGCACCCAATCTGACTGTACTCGGTGATTTCAATCTCCACTTTGATGCGAAATCACCCGCTAATGCAACTGAGCTCACTAAGGACTTCACAGTGCTCCAACTAACCCCTAGAATCACACTTACCACCCACGTGAAAGGCCACCTTCTAGATCAAGTGTTCTCTAGTTTAGAAGACCTTCAAGGGTCGGATCCTTCTCCTCTTCCGTGGACAGACCACTCACTGATTGACCTCTCCTGGTCCCCGCAACATATTAAACCCTCTATACTATCCTCCTGGACACTCGGTCGCCGCTGGTCTAAGCTTCCCTTAGAGGAATGGATCCAAGCTCTGGAACAAACTAAACCCAGACCCAATCCTTGCCCTATTATAGCAAATGACGAATTTCATAACTGGATAGACCAATCATTGGACTTAGTCCTCCCCAAAACAAAACTCAAAAAGACAGAAGGACCCCACAATTCCCCCTGGTTTACCCCCAACCTCCGTGTCCTTAAACAACAATATAAAATCAAGGAAAGACAATGGAGGAAAGACTCCCGTCAAAAAAACTGAATACAGATCGGCTATTCGCAAATACAAAGCTGAGACTAGAATAGCCCAATCATCTTATTACGAAGAAAGGATTCTAGAAGCTCAGAACTCGCCCAGGGAAACCTTCATCATAATTAATAAACTACTCAAATTACCTGCTCCCCGTATAACACCTGAGCCCACTGGGCAACGCTGCAATAAATTAGCGCAATTTTTCATTGACAAGGTCAAAGCGATCATTGAATCCCTTCCTCAGAGGAATATTGACCCAGAGCTTCATATTAAGTCTGCCCTACCTAACACTATGCCCATTCTTGAATCCTTCCCCCCCCCTGTCCCTGGAAACTCCCATGTCCCTGTTGGTCTCCATTAAGAGCGGATCTCCCAGGGACTCAGACCCTCTGAATATTTTGAAACAGGCAATCACTACCCTAGCCCCTAACATACTCCACCTGATCAACACTTCGCTTAGTTCTGGAATGGTCCCCCCCGAATTGGAAAAAAGCTATGGTCAGGGCCCTTCTTAAAAAACCTAGCCTAGATCCTACTGAACTAGGCAACTACCGCCCAATATCCCTCCTCTCTGGAATTAGCAAAGTGACAGAAAAATTTGTTAATCACATTCTATCTGATTTTCTCGAATCACACAATTTCCTCCACCCATCTCAAACTGGATTTCGCCCCCACCAGAGCACGGAATCCGCCCTATTAGCAGTCACAGAGGAATGTAAAAAAATCCTTGACTCGGGAGACTCCACAGCCATTATTCTCCTCGACCTAAGCGCGGCATTCGACACCGTGAACCATTCAACCCTTATCCAGCGCCTGAGAAAAGTCGGTGTTACGGGCACCGCTCTTCAATGGCTACGCTCCTTCCTAGAAGGAAGAACTTTCCAGGTCTTCGAGGAGAATATTCTATCCAAACCAGCTTTCTTAGCCAGCGGGGTCCCACAGGGCTCCTCGCTTAGCCCAACACTTTTCCATGTATACATGTCCCCCCTGGCTGACATCGTAGCCCCCTCAGGAATCCGCATAGTGACTTATGCGGATGACACACAACTACTGGTCGCCCTTAATCTCCTGGATCCTAACGCTAATAGGCTCCATTCTTGTTTGGAAGAAATTTCCAAATGGATGGACCTATCCCAGCTCAAACTAAACGGGGGAAAACGGAGATTATGGTATTAGGTAACCCACGCTGCTTCCAGTCCCACCTTATGTGGCCTCCCATCATGGGCCCTCCTCCCTCCCCCAAAACCGAGATCAAGAGTCTGGGTATTTGGCTGCACCAGGACCTGAGCTTTAGGACTCAGGCCAGGAAGACAGCAGCCACTTGCTTTGGGTTGCTCAGAATGGCACGTACAATTCTCCCCCTCCTGCCCTCCCCAGCAAAAAAGGTAATGATAAAATCCCTCTTTCTTTCAAGGCTGGACTATGGGAACGCTCTTTATCTGGGCTCCCCCGCATCTGTTATCTCCAAACTTCAATTAGTCCAGAGCTGCGCAGCCAGATTACTTACAGGATCCTCTAATAGACAATCGGCCAAGCCCTCAATCCGCTCCCTCCATTGGCTCCCCGTGTATCAAGTTCAAATCTCTGTGTATTGCGCATAAAACGCTGCTAGGGACAGGCCCTCCCATTAACTCAACCCTTATCGGTGTCTACAAATCCAATAGGAAACTTAGATCGGACAATCTACATCTCGCAAAGGTCCCAAGAATAAAAAGGTCCAGAAGCGGTGGGCGGCTTTTATCCTATAATGCCCCCAAACTCTGGAATTCCCTCCCACTCCAACTTCGCACAAACTCCAATCACATAGCCTTCCGCAAACAACTAAAGACCCTGCTATTTCCTTAGTCCGTACATGTCCCTGGTCAATCTATAGTGCTGGGACACTCCCGGGTAGCCATGCGCTCTACAAATGTCCTTTCCTTCATTCATTCATTCATTCATTCATTCATTCATTCATTCATTCATTCATTCATTCACTAGTACAAATACATTGCGCTAAAACTGTATGATGGAAACACAATTTGCAAAATATGCACTGTATCAGCCTTGAGCTCATCTCAGTGAAAGGAAGCCAATGTTTCCCTCAGACCCCACTTGCACAGCTTAAATGGTGTATAATATAAATCGTATAAGGTTTTAAAAGAGTGTGCCTTGAGCCCAGAAACATTAAGAGTGCTCTAAACCAGAATATCGGTGTACCGTATCTCTGACACAGAGATAGTATACTGCAAGCTAAGGGACCACTTAGCTTCAATTACCTCAAATGTATTGCCCGCATTACCCTGGTTCCCCAGAAACAAGTAAAAAGCATGTATAAAGCCTCTTTTAGTAATCTTAATGAAACTCTCAAGGAATCCATTGCAGTTTATACTAATGTCATTATCGAGATGTCGCTGTAGAAATTCTTTTCGGTGTAAATAGCAAAATAAG
Organism: Triturus cristatus; assembly: GCF_964204655.1. Classification (NCBI taxonomy): domain Eukaryota; kingdom Metazoa; phylum Chordata; class Amphibia; order Caudata; family Salamandridae; genus Triturus; species Triturus cristatus. The sequence goes on from NC_140593.1 coordinate 407,982,819, forward strand.
CCAATCTTGGGGATCCTGTGATCCCTATTCATGTCCTGAAAAGCTAGGAGTGCTTCATCCTTAAAAAATTTACCCGAATTCTGCATTTTAGCTATGCACCAACATTTAAGGAAACTATCTTGTAAAGAGAGTGGGAGGTTAGGGTTGTTAGCAAGAGGGGTATATTGATGGAACCGGGGTACATGACAGGTTGATCGAATAACCTGTCACGCCTTATGGTATATCACCAACGTCTTAAACTGTGGGTGCTTAAAGTAAGCAGTATAGACCAGTCCTTGGCTTGGTTTAGCAGTTATTGGAAATGCCCAGTTCTCAGAAAAGAAACCTGCCAAATCCCATAAATCAAGCCCCACCACTGCGGAGAGCTGAAAGATTAGTGCAGCTAAATAATTGTTTCACAAGAGGTTGAGTGCAACATCCCCCTCTCTACAGGACAGTTGAAGATAAAAAATGGGACAGCAAGGTTTTTTTATAAGCCCATATACATTTTTGCCAGCTACTTATAACTTTATTGAAAAAGCTTTTGTATAAATACAGAGGGGCAGACCTAAATAAATATAAATAGCTTGGCAAAATTACCTTCTTAATAATATTACATCTCCCAATCTGACCAAGATGAAGCCTGTCCCATTTTCTAAATAAAGAGGGGTTCAGTGTACAGTGTTTCATAATTCACAGATACAATGGTTCCTATATCAAAAGATATCTAGATACCCAAGTACTTGCCCAAGGTTACATAGCGAGAGTCCTCTTTATTAGATTCATTACTAATAATGAGCTGTGTTTTATTGACGTTCAGTTTGTAACACAAGACATGCCCAAATACAATAGCTTCATCCTCTGTTGCTGGCAGTGCCGTTGCCGGACCCGATGTAAGCGCAGCAATATAATCAGCATAAGCCGCAATCTTGGTCTTAAAAGTGTGCAGCCTCAGCTGTGGAATTGAGGTGAACATCTTTAATGTGCGATATAGGAATCCAAATATAGGGCAAATAGTGGCGGGCAAAGAGGGCATTCTTGCCTCGTTCCCTGGTTAATCTGAATCGACTCAGAGAGCATTTCGATGCATGGTACCTGACTGTCAGAAAGGATTATAATGACTTGTTCCTGGTTACAAAGTCCAGCCCTAATCCCATCTCTAACATAACTGTTCACAGGTACCACCAGGAGACCCTGTCGAAGGCAGCATCCAACAGAATCATCCCAGCAGACTCATGTAACTCCCTAGCCACATCCAGAGTGGAGATGGCAAGATTCACATGGGACGTAGTGTCCCACGAGGAAACAAATCCATGCTGCATTGGATCTAATAATGACGTGATCACGGCAGCAAGTTGATTCTACAGGACCTGGGTATAATTTTTAGAGTAACAGTTTAGCAAAGAAATGGGGAAATATGAGCCACAGTTTAGAGGGTCTTTATTCCTTTTTACAAATATAGAAATATATATTTCCCCAGAAGACAGTGGAATTGATGTTAAAAAGGCTGAAAATGTTGAAAAATGCAGTTAAACAGTCAATTTTCAAAAATGTATTTCACTTATATATCAGCTAAAAAAAGAATTCCATTGTGTTCTGAAAGAGCTCTCATGAAACGTTCCATCACCTTCATGGTGCGCAAGCTGAGCTCGACCGACCCTCCACAGGTGTGTTGCAGGCCTGCCTGCCATAAGATAGGTTCGAGAAAATGGGGGCAAAATGGTGCTTTTTCAGCATAACTTTCCTAAAAAAATTAAAACAGCCATAAGTGGCACAGGTCAACTTAGTATGTACTTAACCAAAATGTCTTGTAAAGTTCATCTTTTTCAGAATACATATTTCCCAGCCTTACTTTAGCATACGTGCTTCAGTTCAGGCTTCCATTTTTAAGGAGCCTAAAGTACTGCAGACTCCATGACAAATACCACTCAATAAAATACCTACATGGAAAATATACACATAAATAATGCATATAATGTACACCATGTCATTGATCTCAAAGTACGAAATAAAGAATGTGCTACTGTAGAACAGTGCTGTATTGTTCAAAACATGTGTTGTCCTTCACCAGGTTAATTGAGTTATCTGCACTTTGTGATATGAATGAGCTATAGTGCTCAAGGTTTATTGTATGAACCAGCAAAAAAATTGTTTCTTGTTTTGCGAGGGTGACTTGTGAATTGAGAGGTGGCAGACACATGCAATAAATGCAAACGGTGCTCTAAATATGAAAGGGCTTTAAAATGTAAAAAGCTCCGATCTCCTAAGTCCCGCTCACCTTGCCCTCTGCACCCGACTCTCTGATTTACATTTCATGAATCAGAATTGGAATGTGAGGTTTTCTTTGGCATTCAGTGTAGGTACAAAAAGGAGGGAAAACACATGTTGGACTGCTCTAGATACAATCTCTGCGGGGTTACATTCCAAGGTTAATGAAGCTACGGTGGCAGCTGAGTCAGGGCTAACCCACGTCTGACACCAAATGGAAAAGAGGAGGACATCTCCAGACCACTGACAACAAGCATGCTGGACCTGACACCCTTGGTGTTGTAATCTCTCAAACATTTTGCAATCTCTCCTCTTGTTTTGTTAAAATTGTTTTTGTTGGCATTAGGACTGTGTGCACTTTACCACTTCTTTTTTTTTCAGTTAAATATTTTTTATTGAATATAAGAAAACACAGGGTTACAAAAATAAACTAATCAATAATTATTCAGAATATAAGCATACAAACGTTCTAAAGAATAGTAACTGCATAATAGGATAATTATACATAAAAGGTTACAGAGTATATGAACATTTATAATAACATACCTAAAATGATAATATATTAAAAACAGGGAAAATAGAGTATACCTAAGGAAAAAGATATAAAACTGGGATAATACAGTGGTATACAAAGAACCTGTGTGAATGTTAAAATTAATATAATATTTAAAGGGGTAGAGTACATTTTTATAAAGGAAAGAAACAAGAAAAAAGAGAAAGAAAGAAAACGAGAGAAAGAAAAAAGGAAACAAGTGAAGAAAAGAGAAGAAAGAAAGGAAGAGAAGAAGCACTCAGTGATAAAGATAGAAAGGGATTATAATGATAATGACAGATAAGTCGTAAAAGGTAGCCACAGTAAATCAGATTTAATTTGAAGATGGATAGAAGACTGAGGAATAGAGGCAATTCTATGCTTATCACATATATAATTCCACCAATGTAAAAAGGCTAATTTAGAGTTGTCTTTCCAACAGGTTAATATGACTTTAAGAGCCACCGCAAGAGATAAATCAAATAAAGGAGATGTGGGATTAACTTGAGCCAAATCAAGTGACATAGTGCCTAAAATACATTATGAATACTAAGTTGAATTTTGTAAGAGAAAATCAGGGTACACTTTGACCATATAGCCGTCCAGAATGCATAAACCTTAGGACAATAGAACAGTAAATGCAATAAAGAACCTTCAGCATTAAGACAAGACCAACAAAGTGATGAAGCAGAGTGGTCAAACTTATTTAACAAAAGTCGAGTAATGACAACTCTATTATAAATAAAGTACAGGGACTGTGTAATATTAGCAGCTTTGGAAGTCTTGAATATTTTCTGCCAAAATGTATCCCATTGCGATATCGAACAAGTCAAAGAAAGGTCATGTTCCCACTCTAGTTCAACCTTAGATTTAGTCCGTGTACCAACAGGGGTAGATAAAGATTTATAGATAAAAGAGGCACTAGGGACAGAATCAACAGAAATTTGATATAATGGAGTATCAGGAAGAAATGAAGCAGGAGTTGGTAGAGAGAGAAATTTCTGTACACAATCCTGAAGTATTAAAGCTAAAGTATTATGCTGTTGAATACAGGAATCAGGTAACTGAAAAGATTCTTGCAACTGATGGAAAGAAAGAATTACATTATTCATAAACATTTGGTGTACATAAATGAGACCCTTTTCTTTCCAAAGTTTGTAGTAAAATGATTTATGACGAAACTTAATGTGTTTATTAAACCAAAGTGATGACGCTAGAAAAGATTGATAATCATCCAAATTCGTAAAGAAAAGTGTATGTAACACAAATTGAGAATGTTTCAAAATAGGGTATTTGGAAAGAAAAGTACAATTAGTCATGGGAACAATATCTCGCATTGAAAAATCATTTAACAATGAACATTCAACATTGACCCATGAAGGTTTAGGTGAATCCTGATAATCTTTAGATAAAGCATAACAATGACGAATCAAAAAGGCATTATGATATAAAGCAAAATCAGGAAATCTTACCCCACCCTCATTTTTAGGACGAATCAGTTTAGACAAAGCAATACGTGCATGTTTGTTATTTCAGAGAAATTTAGTGCATAATGAATTAATCTCCTAAAAATTATATTTAGGAATTTTGAAAGGTAGCATAGATAGTATGAACAGAATCTGAGGGACAATCATCATTTTAATTGTATCAAGTCTACCCCACCAGGAGAGGAACAGAGGAGACCAGAGGTTTAACAAATTAGCAATTTTAAGTTTTAAGGCAGTAAAATCATGGGACAATGTGTCACGAATGTTGGGGGAGAACCATAAGCCAAGATATTTAATTTTTTGGGGACACCAAGTGAAATTAGATGAGTCAAACATATATCTATAACATGAAGGATTTAAGGGTAAGATCTCAGTTTTAGAAAAGTTTAATTTGTAGCCAGAGACCTTAGCGAATGATGAAATTTCCAGCAAAAAGGGGGGTAGGGAAGACACAGGATTAGACATATAAATAAGAACATCATCAGCATATGCAGATAATTTAATTTGTTGGGTCTTGAAATTAAAACCATTAATGAGAGGGTTACTTCTAATACATTCCAGAAAAGGTTCTAAACATAACAAGAAAAGTAGTGGTGACAGGGGGCAGCCCTGACGAGTACCTCTTTGAAGCAAAAAGTAAGGGGAGAAGAGACCATTAACAAAAATATATGCTTTTGGATTGGTATATAACAATTTAACATATGAAATAAACTTTGGACCAAAACCAAACCAATGTAATGCATGAAATAAGAACGCCCAGTTCACACGGTCGAAGTCTTTTCTGCATCCAGGGATAAAGCAGCAAGTGGAGTTGGATAATTTCTACTAAGAGCAAGAACATTGGAAAACATTCTGGCGTTATCAGAAGCCAAACAACCTTTAACAAAGCCAACTTGGTCTGGTTTAATGAGAAGAGGGATAACTTTTTCTAAACGAGAAGCTAACATTTTTGCAAACATTTTGCAATCATAATTAATTAAAGATATAGGACGAAAATTTTTGCAAAAGGAGGGGTCTTTATCTGGTTTGGGGATTACGATAATAAGGGCTTTCAAAAAAGAACCACAGGCTTGGGAATTGGATATAAAGGAATTAAAAAGTTGTAACAACTTGGGAGCAAAAATTGAGGAGAAAGTGGAAAATAGTTCTACTGAAAATCCATCAGGACCAGGAGCCTTCGCTTTTTTCAAAGATTTAAGGGCATCGGTTAATTCTTGTATAGAGATATCTTCTTCAAGGGGTTCGAAATTATCCTGGGAAGTTTTAGGCTTGGGGATATCTTGGAAAAAATAAATAAAACCATCTTCAGATGGCATGGTAGTTTCAGTATATAAGAGACTGTAGTATGATTGAAATGTGGAGATAATATCGGAATCAGATGAAAGGAGTGTGTTGTTTGATTCTGAATGAATGGGGCCAATAACTTTACGTTCTGATTTAATTTTTAGATAATTTGCTAGCATTTTCCCAGCTTTATTTTGACCTCCAAAGTCTAGCTGCTAAAACACTGCATAAATTTGGATGCTGACCCCGAAGCGCAGCGGACGCATTTTGAAGGACAAACTCTGGTTTTAAGGAGCCGGTAAACGAAGTGAAACGAAGCGCCTGGTTAAAGGGCTTCATGTTTGGACGCATTTGTTTGATTTACTAAACATTGCACTCACAGTAGTCATTTGTAGTCACTGAAAGTCATTTTAGGAATTGTTTTCAGGATACTACTTTTAAAAATCACAAACTGTTTCACTGATTTTAAAAAATTGTATATTTTTACCTGCACAAACGCACTTTAAACGGCAAAAGCGTCATCCCCGGTCCACCACGGATCCTTCCGTTTGTTGTTGAGTGATTTAGAACGCAAAACCGGAAGTGTGGGCTTTTCCTTAACGCGCACGGTCGTTAGCAGTCTAGCTGCTAAAACACTGCATAAATTTGGATGCTGGCCCCGAAGCGCAGCGGACGCATTTTGAAGGACAAACTCTGGTCTTAAGGAGCCGGTAAACGAAGCAAAACGAAGCGCCTGGTTAACCCCTTCAGTGCCCATGACGAGCTGGACTCGTCATGGGCTGCGGTGGCGCTGTGCCCATGACGAGTCCAGCTCGTCATGAACTCCGCCCGCTAATGCAAGGCGCGGCACTGGGCGGGGAAAGGGGCGGGCATGCAAGAGGTTAAAGGGCTTCATGTTTGGACGCATTTGTTTGATTTACTAAACATTGCAGTCACAGTGGTCATTTGTAGTCACTGAAAGTCATTTTAGGAATTGTTTTCAGGATACTACTTTTAAAAATCACAAACTGTTTCACTGATTTTAAAAAATTGTATATTTTTACCTGCACAAACGCACTTTAACCGGCAAAAGCGTCATCCCCGGTCCACCACGGATCCTTCCGTTTGTTGTGGAGGGATTTAGCATGCAAAACCGGAAGTGTGGGCTTTTCCTTAATGCCCACGGTAGTTAGCAGTCTAGCTGCTAAAACACTGCATAAATTTGGATGCTGGCCCCGAAGCGCAGCGGACGCATTTTGAAGGACACACTCTGGTCTTAAGGAGCCGGTAAACGAAGCGAAACGAAGCGCCTGGTTAAAGGGCTTCATGTTTGGACGCATTTGTTTGATTTACTAAACATTGCAGTCACAGTAGTCATTTGTAGTCACTGAAAGTCATTTTAGGAATTGTTTTCAGGATACTACTTTTAAAAATCACAAACTGTTTCACTGATTTTAAAAAATTGTATATTTTTACCTGCACAAACGCACTTTAACCGGAAAAAGCGTCATCCCCGGTCCACCACGGATCCTTCCGTTTGTTGTGGAGGGATTTAGCATGCAAAACCGGAAGTGTGGGCTTTTCCTTAACGCGCACGGTAGTTAGCAGTCTAGCTGCTAAAACACTGCATAAATTTGGATGCTGGCCCCAAAGCGCAGCGGACGCATTTTGAAGGACACACTCTGGTCTTAAGGAGCCGGTAAACGAAGCGAAACGAAGCGCCTGGTTAAAGGGCTTCATGTTTGGACGCATTTGTTTGATTTACTAAACATTGCAGTCACAGTAGTCATTTGTAGTCACTGAAAGTCATTTTAGGAATTGTTTTCAGGATACTACTTTTAAAAATCACAAACTGTTTCACTGATTTTAAAATTTTTTATATTTTTACCTGCACAAATGCACTTTAACCGGCAAAAGCGTCATCCCCGGTCCACCACGGATCCTTCCGTTTGTTGTGGAGGGATTTAGCACGCAAAACCGGAAGTGTGGGCTTTTCCTTAACGCGCACGGTAGTTAGCAGTCTAGCTGCTAAAACACTGCATAAATTTGGATGCTGGCCCGAAGCGCAGCGGTCGCATTCTGAAGGACAAACTCTGGTCTTAAGGAGCCGGTAAACGAAGCGCCTGGTTAAAGGGCTTCATGTTTGGACGCATTTGTTTGATTTACTAAACATTGCAGTCACAGTAGTCATTTGTAGTCACTGAAAGTCATTTTAGGAATTGTTTTCAGGATACTACTTTTAAAAATCACAAACTGTTTCACTGATTTTAAAAAATTGTATATTTTTACCTGCACAAACGTACTTTAACCGGCAAAAGCGTCATCCCCGGTCCACCACGGATCCTTCCGTTTGTTGTGGATGGATTTAGCACGCAAAACCGGAAGTGTGGGATTTTCCTTAACGCGCACGGTAGTTAGCAGTCTAGCTGCTAAAACACTGCATAAATTTGGATGCTGGCCCCGAAGCGCAGCGGACGCATTTTGAAGGACAAACTCTGGTCTTAAGGAGCCGGTAAACGAAGCGAAACGAAGCGCCTGGTTAAAGGGCTTCATGTTTGGACGCATTTGTTTGATTTACTAAACATCGCAGTCACAGTAGTCATTTGTAGTCACTGAAAGTCATTTTAGGAATTGTTTTCAGGATACTACTTTTAAAAATCACAAATTGTTTCACTGATTTTAAAAAATTGTATATTTTTACCTGCACAAACGCACTTTAACCGGCAAAAGCGTCATCGCCGGTCACCACGGATCTTTCCGTTTGTTGTGGAGGGATTTAGCACGCAAAATCGGAAGAGTGGGCTTTTCCTTAACGCGCATGGTAGTTAGCAGTCTAGCTGCTAAAACACTGCATAAATTTGGATGCTGGCCCCGAAGCGCAGCGGACGCGCGCAGCCCGTCTGCGCCCGTCCGCGCCTGGCTCGGGCTCGGGCCCAGGGCCAGAACCCCTGGTCGCCCGGTAAACCACCCAGGGTCTCTCCACACCCAGACCCGCGATACCATGATCAAACCCAGCATACTTAAATACACATCTGCGCATTTATTGGCCCTGCTTCCTAACTGCACTAAAGCTCATTTATTAGGAGCTCTCTACACCTTTGAAAACTGTGGTTTTTGTTTTTCAGCTAGTTTAAATGAAACAACTGGAAGCCTACTATCTAATCCTAACCCACTGGCTCCTCAAAATAACCCTTACTCTTTTTTCAGCATTAACTGTCGCTCCTTACCCAAACATAAATCTGACATCTTCGATCTTTTATCCAACGACCAACCTGATGCGATTTTCCTCACAGAAACCTGGCTCCAGGAGTGTTCAGGTCCTGATATAGCTGTTGCATTACCTATTAATTATGCTATAGTGAGGAAAGATCGTACTCTGAAAATGGGTGGTGGGATAGCTGTTATTTTTAAGAAGGAGTTCAAATGCGACTTTGAACATCTCCCTTTTCCTGACTGTGAGGCTGCTATTTTTAAACTGACTCTTTCCCCTAAATTTACCTTTTCAGATATACTCGTCTATCGTCCCCCTTCCTCCTCCGTATCTTGGATCTCGACTTTCGCTGAACTCATAGCTCCTTTAGCTATGAAATCAGCTAATTTCTCCATTTTAGGAGACCTTACTCTCCATTTAGAAAAGAAATCATGGAAAAGCAGCTCAAATCTTATTTCCGACTTAGCTTCCTTAAATTTAAACCTACAAAACTCTGGGCCCACACATACAGCAGGGCATCTCCTCGACCCTATTTTTTCTAATCTAACAGAGATTTCTTGCTCTTTGGCCATCCCAACAAGCTGGTCCGATCACTACCTTGTCAAATTTGACTTAACACTTCCAGCACATCTTTCATCAATTTCCAGCACACCCGCTTTGCAATTTAGAAATTGGAAAAAGTTAGATATCATTGCTCTTAGCACTCATTTAGATACCCATAAACCATGTTCCTCGCAACAAGTAAACCAACTATCATCTTCAGTGCAAAACTGGCTTACGGATGCCATTAACACATGTCTGCCTCTTACAAACAAAAAATTCGGAAACCATCGACCACCAGCCCCCTGGTTCACTGAGTCACTGAAAACGGAAAAAACTAACTGTAAAATTTTGGAGAGAAAATGGAGAAAGAATTACACTTCTTCATCTAAATCTGATTATAAAAGTGCCTTAAAAAATTATCATAAACTCTGCAAACTTGCTCGAGCAGACTTTGTTTCCATCACCATTGAAAATGCAACTAATCGTTCCAAGACTCTTTTTAACACCGTTAAGGAACTTGCAGGCTCCCAAACTCTAGCACAACCTTCTGCACTAACTAAACTTAAATGTGATGATTTGGCCACTTTCTTTATCCAAAAAGTCGACACAATATATCAAGATATTGTGCAGAAACAGGCTAAAAATTCCTCCACTGTTTTAACACCCCAGCCTCCTCTAGACGATATAAATCCTCTCCTAAATAAATTTGAGAAACCTGATCTCCTTGACCACTCTCTGGAAACTTGGCCTTTACTTACCATAGAAAGCCTAACTACACTTCTGAACAATATTAAATCGGGGTCTCCAAATGACCCATTACCTATCTCAGTATTAAAACAATTAAGTTTTTCCCCTCTACTTGTGATAATGGATCTCTTAAATGCTTCACTACAAGAAGCTTCCATTCCATCTACATTGAAACATGCCATGATCCACCCCCTTCTTAAAAAGACAAATGCTGACCCAGACGTATTGAGCAATTACCGTCCTATATCCCTGCTCCCGATTTTTTCTAAGATTCTGGAGAGACACATCCATTCGCACCTCACTCAATATGTGACTACTCACGGACTCCTTCACCCTTCTCAGTCGGGCTTCAGAGCAGGTTTTTCCACCAAAACCACCCTACTTGGGGTCACTGAAAGCTTACGTCACCATCTGGACAACGGGGACACAGTCGCGCTCATTTTACTTGATCTGAGCGCCGCCTTTGACACGGTGTCTCACACTGTGTTAATAAGGACACTTAAATCTCTGGGCATAAACGGACCCGCTTTAAACTGGCTGACTGCTTTCCTTTCAAACCGCACCTTCCAAGTTTTCTCACATTCATCCTGCTCTGAAGTCCACTCTTTCGCCCATGGGGTACCACAGGGGTCCATTCTCAGCCCCTTGTTATTCAATCTCTATGTAAAACCACTTGCCGTGATAGCTGAGAGTTCAGGGCTATCTCTCTTTTCCAATGCGGACGATTCACAAATCATTTTTTCCCTCTCTTCACACAAAACCACTTTGCCTTCCAACCTCAAAATTGGACTGAGTAAAATAGCTTCTTGGAAGCAAGAATTTTTTTTCAAACTAAACGGTGAAAAAACTGAAATACTGGTACTAGGAAAAAATAAGGATCTTTGGAACCCCCAACACTGGCCTTGTGAAATGGGTGTCCTTCCCTCTCCCTCTCCCCAAGTCCGTAACCTGGGTATCACAATCGACGACTCACTTAGTATGCACCCCCAATCTGTCAAAGTCGCAGCAACCTGCTTCACCATTCTTAAATGGTTAAAAAAAATCTGTTGGATGCTTCCGGAAACCACAAGGAAAACCGTAGTCAATGCTCTTATTACATCCAGGCTTGACTATGGAAATGTACTTTATTTTGGCGCCAACAAATCTGTAGTCCAAAGACTACAGACTGTACAAAACGCGGCAGTCAGACTCCTGTGTGGAGTCCCTAAGACCGCCTCCATTTCATCTTATCGATGCAAGCTGCATTGGCTTAAAATCGAAAATCGGATTAAGTTCAAGGCACTGAGTTATATGCACAAAATCAAATCTTGTTGTGCTCCTAGCTATCTTCAGTCCTTAGTCAGTCCTTATCTTCCCTCCCAAAATCTCCGCTCTGCCACCCAAGCAAGGTTTGTCATCCCAAGATTCAAATTAGCTCGGATGGGCGGCAGATCCTTTTCTTACCTCGGCCCTATGTCCTGGAACTCTTTACCCACATCACTCCGGAACGAGACAAACTATACAAAATTTCGTAAGTCTTTAAAAACCTGGCTATTTAACAGATAAAGTTTCTACCGCTCTCTCATTCCATAGTTTCTGACTTCTGGTCCCTTGCGCCGGGAAACCCTTTTTGGGTAGCTGTTGCGCATTACAAATTTAAAAACTAACTAACTAACTCCATGATATTTCGATTTAATCTTAAGGAGGATGTTACAAGCGTCCGCAGTGACTATTTTTTTCAGGGAGGATTTAGCCTTAATTAATTCTTGTAGTGATGAGGGAGATTTAGAAGAGTAATAATTATGTTCTAACGTTTTTAGACGGGTTAGGGTTTCTTTATATTTAGTATGCAGTAATTTTTTCTTCCTTGAGGAGTATGCAATAGTGAATGCTCTGAAGGAAGCTTTAAAGGCGTCCCAATTGTTGTGAACGGAAGGTAAAGAATTCCTTAATAAAAGAAGTCGCTTCTAGAATAAAGGAACGGTCCGATATAAGGGAATTATTAAAACGCCATCTGCCTTGTTTACATGTGGTGAGAGATAGGTCGATAAGGGTGGAGACAGGAGCATGATCAGATATAAATATGGATCCAATGTCAGAAGATTGGAGACATGGGAGTAGTGATTTGGAAACTAAAATATAATCAATACGAGATCTGGTATGATGTACGGGTGAAAAGACAGTAAATTCTAAGGTATCTGGGTTACATGTTTTCCACGTATCAAATAATGGGCTAGAGGAAATGGCTGCTTGAAATGATTTGTGGGACTTGTCAGGTTTGAACTTACAGTTGGATTGCCTATCAGTAAACGGATCTAACCAATTGTTAAAATCACCCCCAACCACAATATTAGAATTAGCACTTGACAATAGTTTCAGCCTTATAGAGTGCCAGAATTCAGAATCTGGTTTAACAGGACCATAAATATTGAAAAAAGTTATTTGTCTTTTATTTATAATAACCTCTGCCAATACCCACCGACCATCAGGGTCAGACTCTGACGATATAATCTGTGCATTAATGGATTTATGAAACAATATAGCGACACCACCATGGCGATCAATAGCAGGAGAAAAAACAATTTGATTAACCCATTGGCGTTTACGTTTAAGGGATTCTTTGTCATTACAATGGGTTTCCTGTAAAAAAGCAACTTGGGTATTAAGTTTAGCAAGATGAGACAATACCTTTTGACGCTTGACTGGATGACCAAAACCACGAACATTCCACGAAGTCACATTAACCATAACACTGGGAGCAGGTAAATATGAGGGAACAGGAACATAAAACTGCAAAATCGACAAGACAAAAGAAGGAAAGACAATGTTCAATATGTGAAAAGAAAGACTTAGTATTAAAAATGAGACAGGTACAGAAAAAACGGATTAAAGCTGAGTAAGAATGAGTAGATGAAAAGAGGATATAGACAAAAAGACAAAGAAAAAGAAGCAAAAGAGAAAGATTAGAGGAGAAACATAATCCAAAAAGTGGTACTAAACATAAAATGAAACAGAAAAGGGGGAAAAGAAAGAGAAAGAGAAGAAAGGAAAGAAACAGAAGAAAGAAGCAAGCAAACAGATCAAGGATTAGCATCCAGATCTGTAAAGTAGAAGGAAAGCCAAGAAAAGAGGAGCATAGTGACGCCGAAGGACACGGACCACAGTAATAACTACACAAAATGAATGAGAACCTCATAAATACAATAAGAACAGATAATCAGAGGATGTCAAACAGGCAAATCAATTTATAATCTAATTAACAATCCTAAAATATAAGAAAAAATCAAACATTTGTATCCATGCCCTGAGGTGAGAGACTATGTAGAAACAGTTTAAGTTTATCCGGATCATCAAAGGAACGTGACCGACCATCATGTGTAATTTTACAAAGGCAAGGATGGAGAATTCCATATTGATTGTTAAGTTGTCTCATCTGAGGCCGTAAAGCAAGAAATTCCTTGCGACGGGCATTTGTTGCATTGGAAATATTCTGAGATATGAAGATATTATGGCCTGACCAGAGAAGACGGCGTTTAAGTCTTACAGCCTTCAAAACTTGCAGAAGCTCGGTGAATTCCCAAAAAAGCATTATGATTCCACGTGGGTTGTTGGCATGAGGAAGAAGACGTCCCAATCGGTGAGCTCTTTGTATATTGAGGAGGCTCGACGATGTTGGAAGATCTAATAGTTCTGGAAGGAATTTCTGCAGAAAAGTAACCTTGTCGGAGCCTTCAACATTCTCCGGAAGACCATAAAGGCGCAGATTATTTCTACGATTGCGATTTTCAAGATCCTCTGTGTGGATTTTTAACTTATGGATTTCTTGTTCCAGTGTGGGAATCTTAGAAGTGATGTCTTGTAAGTCGCTTACCCGCTGTTCAAGCTCCAAGACTTTTCCCTCCATGACAATCCATCTCTCCTCAATCTGCTTTAACTTTTCGTTAGTCGTGGACATAAAGGGTTGAAGGCCACGTACCTCGTCTAGTATAGAGTCCAGGACCGGGTTTTGTGAGGAGAGAATAGGAGACGGAGGATCATTTTAATGTCTTTTTGGCTTGGTACCGGAGGAGGAAGAACGAACAGCATGGGAATCACTAGCCATTGTGACTTGAAATATTCCACGATGGATAACAGTTATCGCAAAAATATAGTGAGAATATTCCGTATATTGATAAAATACAGAAATTGAATAGAGCTCACCAAGATTCACAAAGTAGACTAAAAATAAACTTGAAACAATAATGACATCAAATCCTCCAAAAGGAACATAGCAAAAAATATCTCAGTTGGCATATATTGATGCAAAAAAAAAAATGCCATTCCAGGTGGAGGAGCCGCAGTATAGAAGAAGTCCTGTCCAAAAAGCGATGCACTGGCAAAAGAAAGACTTTGTCATGACAAATAATGTGAGAGGCGCTGAATGACTTTAGCGGATAAGTCTCTGCCAATTAGGTATTTTTTAATATGGGCTGCCATACCATTCATTATGTAGAAAAGTGCATTGGAATGCCCTTCTGCCTCAACCACTGGCAGCAGTTGGCATTGGCACATTAAATAAAGTAACACACTAAAACAAAACTGGGGTGAGCACTAATATCATATGGTGCACCCATTTTAGTGTTAAGGAGGCAGTAGGCAGAGATTAGCAATATGCAGCGTTCTGAGGAAAGAAAACGCGGGCGCTGCGATATAAAATGGCGGGCGCCCGCGAGTCACTGAGGTGAAAATCACCGCCGCAGCGTATGGGCTCGTTTACTGTATGACGACGGTTTGAAAGCGGTATTCGGACTCACCGCATCGTCATACAGCCATGCCCGCCTTCCAACGACCTGGACAACATCCGTATGAGGCTCTGCACAAGATAGAGGTCCCGCGTCGCTGCGGAGCCTACACCGGGTCCGCCATTTCGCTTCGGCACTCAAGCCACACCCCCCCACTTTACCACTGCTAAATTGATTGTGCTCTCTCCTTCAAACATGGTAAAATTGGCTTACACCCAATTGCCACATTTAATTTACTTGTAAGCCTCTAGTAAATGATATTACATGTACCTAGGACCTGTAAGTTAAATGCACTCATTGTGCCACCCACTAAACTATCCTTGTTAAGCATGCCTCAGGTCTTCTATTTCAGCCTATTGCGCAATTTTAACCTGCCATTTCGACCTCACCAAATAAAACTTTTGCCAGGCCTAAACCTTCCTTTCTAAAACTTATAAGTCACCCCTAAGGTAGGCCCTAAATGCACATAGGGAAGGGTGCATTGTATTTAAAAGTTAGAGCATGTGGATTTCATTTTTACATGTCCTAGCAGTGGAAAACTCCTAAAGGTATTTTTCACTGTTGCACAGCCTATCTCTCCCATTGACTAACGCTGGGTTGCCCTATTAGTTAATAAGTGATTATTTTGGATTGGGAGCAGAAAGAGCTATTCTGTTTACACTCAAATGAATTGCAATTTTAAACCCTTTTTAATGGTGAAGTTGGATTTTAAGTCACAATTCTGAATATGCCACTTTTTGAAAGTTCAATTCTATTGGTTAGGGGTAACCCATCAATAACCCTCCTATTACCTGGGTATCTGAAACACAATTTAGAAAAAATTGGTAAGGAGGAAAAAATAGAGAATTATTTTTAACAAGGATACCTTTAATTATCCTGTCATATGTGTAAATATTCACATTTTCTTATTTAGCCATTTTATAGTTGAGCATATAAAAAGAACATATATTTACAAATGACATCTCTAAAACAAAAACAAACTAAGGCTACTGTCCACCATGAAATATTTCCTATTGTGGAGCAACCTTTAAATAGTGTGAACTACCCAGAAGGTTCATACATTGCGAATAGGAACATCACTTTCCAAATAATTCAAAAGAAGCAATGTGAGACTGTTACATCCACAAATAGTTCAATTAATTTGCAGTCCTTCTGTAAAAAACTGTCGACGCGGTCGCGTTTCAGCCGATCTATTTCTTATGGCCTCTTCAGGACACAAACAACAGCAGCATTCTTAGCTATTGTCCCTTACTCCGGACATCTTGCATGGAATCAACTTGCTAGTAGGCGGTAGAGTATGGGGGGGGGATTTTTTAGGTCTACCCCTAGCCCGACTATGACTGGCTTGGAAGTATTATCATTAAGCTAACGTCGGGTCCACTGTAGGGAATTACATCCGCCGTCGTGTGCACGCTTATGGGTCTTCTCTTTTTCTCTCTACGGTCTACGTAGCATCTCTCCAAGTTCGCTGTCCTACTTCCAATCAAGGTACCTTTTGGAAAGTTGACATTTTCCTGAGCTAACCATCGGTGCCCTGGGTCACATGACTGTGAATAGCTCTGCTCTTGGTGTTTTGATTCCAGACATTAACACAAATGGGGCTCAGGTGTGGATAGGTTGGGGCATCCTGGCAGGATGGCTGGGAGAGGTTGTACCCAGTCCCACTTAAATTTCCAAGGATTTTCCCTGCTGCACACACAAAGGAATCCGACACCAAGCTTGCCTTGTCTTTTGTCGCCAAAGACAGTTTTGGACCTTGAGAGGGGAAGGGGAAGAGCTTTCCCGAACCAGATGCGGCCACAAAGGCTGGCAAGAGGAATAAATATTGGACCTCCAGAGTCACTCATCAATACACTCGAGTCTTGTGAGCATTACCGAAGAAGGACTGCCCTGCTTCCAGCAGAGGACTGCAGTGCGGCTGAGGACTTCTTTGCTGTCTAAGAAGGAAGACTGGACCTGCTTATCTTTATCCCAGGCTTTCCTGAGTGACACCAAGGGTCAGTTGCCTGACCTGTGTGAGCTACAGGGACATATTAAGCTCCAGAGGCCTCACTGCAAATGCCCAGAGCTGACTTAATGCACTTGACTTGAAAGGACCTGCAACTGGACCTGCCTGAGACCTGCTGGCCTATTCTGGAGTGAGTTCCTGATCCCCAAACGGTGCTCCTCAGGTCCAGGACTCTTGGCTGGCAATAGTTAGAGATCCTCCAAAGATAAAAAAAGGAGATGTCCTGAAGTTTGGTATCTTCTCAACTGTGAACGGATCTCTTTGCGCCAAAACTCTGCCACCCATAACAACCACTGATGCAAACTCTGATGAGACCTGCTCTTCACACTACAGCGACCAGTAGCGATGACTGGCAACATGAGATCTGCACTTCGTGCTACAGCGACAACAGCCTGAGGTGGTTGCCAATGTGAAGCTCTAGTAGCAACTATCCACAATGTCCGACCAGCTCTTCGTACTACAGCAATGACAGCCCACGATGTGCAGCCTGCTCTTTGCGCTACAGAGACGACCTTCCGCATATTTCTCCCTGCTCCTCGTAGCCTCCTCCACCCTGAATGGGACTTTTTGCGTTGGACTTTGAGAATCTAACTTTTTCTGGTGGACTGCCCTCGTCCCTGTATGTGACCCAAGTTCCATAGTGGTCTGCCTGAGCTTCTGACTTTATCCCAGTCTATTACAACCAGATGACCATAAATGGCACTTTGACCTTTTAAATCCTATTTTCACTATAAACTTTGAAATTGCATATCTCCATTTCTGAAGATTGGATTTTTATCATTCTGGTGCCATTTTATAATAATGTACTCTATTTTTCTAACTTGTTGTGTGACTTTTCGTGTGTTGTGTTTTAGCTTTATTAAAGTTTGTGTGCTGCATAAATACACTTTGTCCCTAAGTAAAGCCTGACTGTTTTATGCCAAGGTACCAGAGGGTAAAGCACAGGTAAATTTCAGGACCTCTGTGGTTCACCTTGAAAAGGATTGTGATTGTTGTCTGAGTGGTACTTATACCCCCTCAACCAATAAATGAATTTCTTACAAAGCACAAGCCAGAAGAGTTCAACTCTGATTATGAAAATAAACACTGTGCTCAGTTTATTTCCATTTCCGCAGACATAGCGTTTGAAAGATGTTTACCCACGTCTCCTCACTTTGACACCAATAAACCAGTGACTCAGAGAAAGTGGCTTCCCTGCACCCTGCCCTCCTTTAGAATCTATAATCTAATAACATTATGTGGTGGCGGAAGTGCAAGCACAGGAGCTGAGGCCGTGCAAAGGTGTTGAGTGATGTCAGATCACACATGCGCACAAGCTACCAGCTGAAACCATCTTCGGCTCCGCCCCAGGCATTAATTACTCACTTCACTGGCTTCCATCACCTTCATGGTGAATGATTGTAAGACATTACTCCCTTCACCCCACCTCATTATAATGATACAAAATCTTGTGCTTCTGTGAAGTACACCCTCTCAGTCGTCGGAAATGTATACCCCACAGTTTGAGCCAGGCGCGGCAGTGGGGCGGAATGGGGGAAAAGTCAAGAGACGATGGAATAGAGTAAATATAATTTAAAAAAAATAAAACCACGTACCTTGGGCTTGCTGCAGCGCCAAGTCGGCGATACTGCATGTGCAAGGTGAGTGGTCTTATTTATTTGTTTATTTTATTTTCCCTATTTCGTCGACGCCCCCTGCCCCGCCCTACCACGCCACTGCTCTTACCTGCACCGGCCACGCCTGGTTTTAGCACAAGTTACTTATGAACAATTTGTACCTGTTTCTTCTGATGCGTGTGACCTATGTCTGCAGATAGCTTTGTACATATTGCAAACATTTATTACTTATATCCATGCAAGAAATGCAGTGTACAAACAATGAGAGTTGCGCACGTGCACTTTTTGGGGCAGAGAGAAAATCTGGTGAAACTCATTAAATGTAGATGTATTTTAACAAGAGACAATGATTTTGATTCAGAAATAGAAAGTGAAGGTCATCAGAGAGGCCTATTTCGACTTGAGAACTTAAGTAAAAGCATTTGTAAAGCATGATGATGATTTAAATGTCCAATTATCCGTGATCTGGATCCCTGTTACATACATTGTATTTCAGGACGGATATGTTTTCTTTCAACAGATTGTTGTACAATCAAAGAACGAGAACGAATTTCTTACCTTCTGAATGCCATAATAAATAGTATTAGATGTAATAATATTGTACTGTATTGTAATTGAGGGGTTAAGAAATTTGAAAAGGATGTATTTAGGAAATATTTTTGTATAAGATTTAATTGGATGAATGATATTTCCAACATATCAGGTGACAAAATAAAATGATTGCGGTATTTTCATACCACTATGTTTATCCACTTCTAGTTGTATAAAACATCAGGATGATTTTGCCCTAATCGGCGTTACGCTTGTATACATAAAACCAACTTTAACAAAGTGCCCTCTTTTTGTTTTTAAAGTAATGCAATAATAAATTGTTTGCTAGAGACTGGAAGCAAAATTTTTGTGACACATATTTCTCAACCACTAAAATGGTGAACTGCTGAAATAAAATTGTTATGTAACCTGTTTAGTACTGAACTATGTAAAGAGAGCCCCTAACCCCAGTGCACCCCTGAGCCAGGTCTGTCCACTCGGCTTGATTTCACCTTCCACCCCTGCATGCCCTTACCAACATGCCACCACCATATTGCCCTCCACACCCATTTTCCACTACCTCACACTACCCTCCCATTGTTACATGTACCCTGTAATGTCTTCCCCCACTCCTTCTCTATTTTACCACCTCCAGTTACATCATATAATGTGCACCCCGCTCTAATTGCTTTACAGTGTCTCCCTCCACTTGCTTTATAGCTAGGGTTATGATTTACGTTTCCAACACTTACATGTGAATATTTGATTTCCAACAATATAAAGTTTTAAATAAAAATACTCTTGTTTTTCCATGCTGGAGTTTGTCACTGATCATTTTGAGAATCATGAACAAAAAAGCAGATTCTACTCAAGTGTTTAAACATTCGATAATTTGACTCCGAGACAATCAACCGAATGGTAATTTGATACTTGATCTTAAGTGCAAGAACTAAAAGAGACACATGGGCCAGAACACCATCATCAGTCCTTTTCAATTGATTTGCATGTGTTCCCATCAGATTATCGGCCTTCCACTTATGGTGGTAATTAATTTGCTTTGCAAATAGACCTTGGTGAATCAAACCTCAACAGCCTAGAATCGCCGGACTTTCTGTAGATTCAAGATTGGATGGACATTTGACCTTTTTTGAAAGGTTTGCATGGTCAGGACCTGTCAAGGACCTTGCAATGTAGTGTGTATTTTATATTTTAAAGCCCCATGTGGAAAGGCAGGCCTCTGCAGGGGAATGTAATTTTTTCTGAAGAACCCGCGGAGAGGAGAGGATTATGAGAGCTGCATTCATTCTTCTTTTTATGCAGTACCTGCAGTGCCAGCCAGCATACTGCCGTTAATACTCATCCACCCTTTGTAGTCTGTTTATGATGTCTGTATTAAACACACCAGAGTGTGATAATATATTTATATTGTAGGAGATCATATAGTAACAGGTGATAGTCTCTCTACTATGGACATAGCAGCCTATGCAATAGAAGCACCACAAGAAATGTAAATACAATTACAGGCTACCAGGGATTGGATGTTGGGACTTGGAGGGATTTCTTTGGTTTTGCTTCTCTGCAGCACCCATCGAAGTGCTTTGTACACAGCGG
The DNA here is from genome assembly GCF_964204655.1 of Triturus cristatus. NCBI lineage: Eukaryota > Metazoa > Chordata > Amphibia > Caudata > Salamandridae > Triturus > Triturus cristatus. Next base: position 408,003,375 of record NC_140593.1, read on the forward strand.
AGAGCCTCCCTACCAAACGGACATGAAATACAGATACTCCTGATCCTATATGGATGGTTTCCTGAATTTTTTTTTCTGGAGTACATATCTTACTAGATTTATTACATATAGATGGTGCATTCAGAATTGCTGTGAGTGCAGGACTTACTGCTCATCAACTTGACTATAAAATTGGAATCTTCTCACACCAGTATTTTTCTGTCCTGAAGAAGTCCACTGTCTATTGAAAGAAACGCATTGGCTGTTTTTTATGAGTATTTATAAGAAGCACCAATAAAAGAAGAACACTATTGGATTGTTCGAATCTTATTGTCATCAGTTTGTAAAATACTTATGCTTTTGACTTGTTGTTTGTGTGTGGTGCACCCCTGGCTTTTGCATTTGTAACAATTCTAAAAATGTTTAAATGTTGTTCATATATTGCCTGCTGGGCTGCTACTGCACTCTGCTCAGACATACAATTGTTGTTTCACATAACCAAAAAATTGCATTTTTTTGGTAACTAAAATTTATAGAAATGTGAGGACTAACGCTAAAACCATTTCTTGCCAGAACTAGTAAAACACTGTAAAACTAGGGAAGCGCATCGAAAAAAAGCGTTTTATTTGCATCCTCAAAGCACGCATTTACCCTGCCCCCTTCTTTAAAGTTTTCACCTCATAATCAAAACGTACCCTGGTTGTGACTTCACATACTCAGTGAAGACCTTCAACATTTTTGAGAAAATGTTCAGAAATATGTTGAACTATTAAAGCTGTACAGTTATACACAGTAGGTCAGCAACTTGAAACAATTATCTCTGAAACTGTTAGCACAATCACAGACACATTTAACCCTGCTCCAGTAGGGTCATGATGATAGTATTGACGCTTAAGAGTGTCTAGTGACAAACCGTTTTCAAAGTAAACAAATACATTAAAACATCTGTTGTGAAGTCGGGTTATAAACGTTTCTTATTAAATTGGGTTGGTTGTGTTGTGTACATTCGTTATATTTTTTACTGTTTCTAGGATGTAAGTTATTTTGGATTACTCCCTAAATTGTGGTTGACACCTTTTATGGGTAAAAGGAAAAATGTCACACCTTATCTTCCTTTGGAAAGGATAAAAGTAATACAATGGTTACCAAGGGTTTATGTAGGGGATACACTAAACGATTTGTTGGTACATTGACAGAAGGATATATGTTCCAAAAACAGTCAATCAGACTAATTCATAAAACTAGTCCAAACTATTCCCGCAAACACCAAAGGTCCAAATTCAACAACAGACAGAGCACAAATTGTTCATTGCATGGAAAATATATACAATCTCTTATGTACCTTTGATATATACAACATTATCAACATTATCAATGATACAAGTAGTTCTCAGCAGGCAGTGCACGGGGGAAGAAGTGAAATATATACAGGCTCAACGGCCTTGTCCTTGCTCGGGAACATCTTTTTGTCTTCTAGTTTTTTCCTTCTGTTACTTTGTGACGAAGGAACATTGGGGCATAGGTGGCTGTTCCCCTTGATGTTCCCTAGAGCACTTTCCAGATATTGATTTATATAACCAACAGGATATTGGATGTGCGCAAGATTGTAACCCTGCCATGGTTTGAAGTGTTATTGAAATATATACAGCAGTGTAACAGAAATTGCAGAAGCCTCATAGTATTTTCAATTGTACAAAGGGTTAAGTCCTTATTAACACCTTCTGTGTTTGCCAACCATAGTTCAGTTCTGTCAGTAACTGTTGATGATTGACCCTGAATGACAAAAATGTGAGTCTCATGAATAAATAGTACGTCAGACTTGTGTTGTCTGCATCACAGTTACTCTTGAACTACACTGCCCCTCTACAGATTAACTCTGCTCCTAGATGAGAGAAATGTACAACTTCCTTGAACAGCACCTCCCCGACACTTTTTGGTTTACCACTATGGAGATTGCTTTGGTTGACACACTGCATCAAAAGCCAAGGTGCTGGACATAATTGCTTGGAGCTCTGTGAGCCGCCTGAGCAAATTGCTTCATCATTGAATTGAATGAATGAATGAATTAATAGTTTTATATAACACATGAATGCCTGGAGACGTCTTGGCGCTGGTATCTGCTAAACATAAACCCCAAGGCAAGAGAACATAACAGAACAAATCACCGGGGTTGAGAAAACAACGAGGTATTAAGGTGTTTCCTGAAACTGGACAAGGTGGCTTGACCTCTGAGATGTATCAGTAAATTATTCCAAAGTTTGCATGTAATGTGGACAAAACCACTGCCACCCTATGTCATTCACTTAATTTTAGGTGCGTTGACTGTTCTATAGGTAGCTGAAAGCAAGGTTCTTCTGCTGGTATACCAGGAGAAGTGCCTTAAAACAGTTATATAATTTACAGGGAACGAATGGAGCTCAACCAGAAGCTTTGAAACCAACTCAGACTCAGGAACCCTCCCAAAAAGTCAGGCTGCTACATTCTGTTTGAAGTTTCTCTAGTGCTCGTTGATGAATGCCTATATATAAGGCATTGCAGTAATCCTGCTTGGATAAGACCAGCGCTGTGACCACTGATTTCTGCAGATCATATGGTATGAAGGGGAGAACTTTTCTTAAAGTGCGCAGTAAAAAAGAAAAAGGATGATGCGAGTTTGTTATTCTGGACATTGAAAGAGAGGCTGGAATCAAAAATCACCCCAGATTCCTAACAGAGGACATCGGAGTGGGGGGGAGGCCCAGAACCCAAGGCCACCATGATTGGTCCCAGAATGTAGTGTCCCTACCAAAAAGAAGAACCTCAGTTTTATTCGAATTAAGCTTGAAACTGTTGTTATTCATCCACTCAACCATTGTGCATATGTTAAAATGGTGCACGATATCAGTTACATTTCCAGGGATTGACACAACAATTTGAATGTCATCTACGTATGCAACTGATGAAAAGCTAAATGTACGTATTAACCTGGTCAGAGGGGCCACATAAACATTGAAGAGCGTGGGGCTCAGCAACAACCCCTGAGGGGCGCCACACAGCAATGTAAAAAGGCTTCTATACAAAATCCCCCAATGCATCCGATTGTTCCCAGTCGGAAAGAAAGGAACGTAAAAGATTGGTAGCTGAGCCACTGATTCCAATCTCCACAAGGCGATACAGTAGAACAGAGCGGCTCACGGCATCTAAGGCTGCGGATAGATCCAAAAGGATTATTGCAACATTTCCCCTGTTGTCCAAGATGCTCCTTATCTCCTCGGTTACCACTACCAGAGTTGACTTAGTGCTGTGATTTGGTCTAAAGCCAAACTGAGCATAATCCAAAACTTTGTTAACCTCCAAAAATGCAGAAAGTGTGATGTTCATGTGCTTCTCAAGAATGTTTGCAGAGAAGGGGAGGCGGGTAATTCTTCACCTCATTCAAATCCAATGAAGGTTTCTTCAGCATTGGGAGGATGGAGGAATTTTCCATTCAGGAGGGAAGTGGCCAGATCTAATGATGGTATTCAGAAGTATGGTTAATGGAGGATTGGCTGTCTCTGTTATATTCTGAAAGATTTCTTGGTTGGCAGGGTTTGGATGGGGCTCCTCATTTAGTTTTTTTAACAAGGTCTACTACTCCTTCAAAGGTGAGAGGAGGGAAATTACCAAACACGTTCCTATTAGGAACTGCCCATCAGTTTCCAAGGACGGGCTAATCGCCACAAGGCTGGAGTTAGGTTCACCATGTATTTCCTCCACATTGTATGTTTTTTAAGTCCGCTAATTTATCACAAAGTGGTTGACTGGGTGTCAATGTATCATTCCCTTCCCCTTTGAAGTTTTATACTTCACTGAGCCACTCCTGACATCTGTGTCTCCCCTGGCTCTTTCTTGAAAATGGGCCAAAAGCTGAGATACGTAACGGCACAACCTAAATGACTAGACCTCATCTTCCAGGCACAGCTGCGAAAATGCCTCTGAGCGTAGTTGAGGAAGCCTGAGCAGAGTTGGATAAAGAGAGCCAACAAGACCCATTGAGTCTAAGCAAGTCCTGACTTTGGCTACCGTAGGCAGCGAGAGGCTACGTGTAAGACTCACTAAGAGAAAGGCACTGGAGGCAGCAACCTTGATGTGGTGACTGCCCTGGGCATGCTCATCTAAAACGTGTTTCAATTTACAACCAAACGATACTCAGCCAAGCAAAATGGGCAAAAATAAGCATAATCAGAGAAACAAGCTAGGCTACTCTCTGTGGATATATACATACTGCCAGAGGCCTCCTGCAAGCCTCAAATGTGGACCCATCCACCCTGTGCAGTCTCCTCAACCCTGAGCCTGACTCCAGAGATGGCCACAATACTACAGGCCATCTAGTGCTCACTGGAAATTCTAGAAACAAAGTTGGTTAGGTGGGTCAGGGTAGCTCCTTTCCTACATAGGGCATACAATGGACAGAATCTCCAAAGGCAGAGCATCCACATCGGAAGATACTGTTACGTCCTTCCAACAAAGTCTTGCACATTACCACATCCGCAGAGAAACACATTTAAAGTTAACATGTACTTACAGTGTTTGATATCCAAAAGCTATTTTTATTATAGGAAAGCTGTCCAGCCCATAGTGAAACACTGGGGGGCAATGTTAAATAGGTTACTTCAGGCTAGGTACCAGCTAAAGAATTATTTAAACAACACATTTTTATATTTGTTAAAATCACAACTTAATGGCAAATGTAGATTTTTGATAAATATTAAGTAAAAGGGACATTCAAAAACATATATTTTCCCTGCTTTAAGCTCCTACAGACTAATTTGTCTTAGGCCCCAACTGTCACTTAGCTGGAGAATAGCCACGATGAGCTGTGAAAACTGCTCCCAGAGCAGAAGCAATAGCCCGGTTCAGGGTGGGGGGTGTTCTTGTTACCCTGGCAAGAAGACCAGTCGGGCAGTTTCCAAGAACTTAATTTACTTCAAAGAGGCTTTCCATGTATGAGAAATTGGGTTGTTAGTTGACTGGAGTGTCAACTCTGGTCAAGCAGCAACCACAAACCTTGTCAGGGTGAGGCATAAGCCAACCCTAAATTAACCTGTGCTCAACCCTCTGGTAGCTTGTCACAGAGCAGTCAGGCTTAGCTTAGAGGCAATGTGTGACCCAGAGACGTCCTTCAGGCACTAAATGGTTAAGGCAGGAAAATGACAACTTTCTAAAAGTGGACTTAATAAAATTGTAATTTAAAATCTGACTCCACCATAAGTTAGTATTTTTCACTACAATTCCAAAGACACAAAAAATGAACTGGGTACCTGTTCCCATTTGGAAATCACCCTCATTAAATGCAATAAGGTAACTCCAATGTTATCCTACGGGAGAGGTAGGCCTTACAGTAGTGAAAAACAAATTTAAGAGTAAGAATAACCCTGTCAGGACATGTAAAACCAAAACATACATGTCCTACTTTTTAAATACATTGCACCCTGCACTCTGGGCTGTCTGTATTAAAAAGGAGGTTTTGGGCCTGGCAAACGGCCTTTTTTGCCAGGACGAAATGACAGTTTTCCTTGCACACGCACAGGCTGCAATGACAGGCCTGAGACATATTTAAAGTGCTACTGAATGGGTGGCACAGTCAGTGCTGCAGGCCCACTAGTAGCATTTAATTTACTGGCACTGGGCACAGGTAGTGTTACTTAACTAGCGACTTACAAATAAATTAAATATGCCAATTGGGTATAAGCTAATCTTACCATGTTTGAATGAGGTAGCACAAACACTTTAGCACTAGTTAACAGTGGTAAAGTGTGCAGACACCTAAAAGCCAACAAAAACTGGTTTGAAAAACAGGAGGGTGAAGCCAAAAAGATTGGAGATGACCCTGCAGAAAGAGCCAAGTCTGACACCATGTAGCAAGCAGATGTCAAATGACACCTGAACAGGCTCCGTCCTTTGTCTTTCTAGGTACAGGTACCAATCCCAGTGGGGGGGGGGGGGGGGAGCTGCCACTAGAACTGGTTTGGAATGACCACAGAGGAGGGGCACTTATTACCCCGACCACACCACTGGGTTGGCTCACTGGCTCTGCACAAGGGAAGAAGTGTTTCTCAGTCTTGGATTTACTGAGTGAGGGGTACTGTTGGGTTGTTTGCATCAGATGCTCAAGAACTACTTTAAAAGGGGGTAGGTCAACCTCTCGGAACCTTCACCCTATTGGCTAGGGAAGGGACAGAAGTAACCCCCACCCATAAGCTAGTTCCAAACATAAATGTACCTGCTTTTTTGGGACGTGTGAGGAGACATGAAGGGCTAGCCCTGCTGCCGTTTATACCCAAGACTAAGAAGTGGACTCCAAGTGTCTGTATCAGAGACTAACCTGTGCCGATGAATTCCACAGAAGCTGATGCAAGTTCCCCAATCCTCACCCACCCGTACTGAGTCTGAAAAAGGGGCTATTCAGCTAAGCATGAATGAGGGGGAAAGAGGACTGGGAGAGACAGGTAAACTTCCCTCTCAGTAACTTCTTTTCTTCAGTTACCCATCTGGGACCTTTTCTTATATTTAGTATGCTGCGACACCTACAGAAACGATATATATTCAACTAAGAAAAATGCATACTTTCTTATTACAGCAATGTTTATTCACTCACTCTTCTCATTCGTTCAACCACTGTTTAAAATCTGTAGACTACCTTCTCCCTATATGTTGCAATAAACAATACGATGTTAGCAGTTGTATAAATCACACAGTTTTTATTGCTTCTTTCTAAATAGTCCCTAAACAGTTTTAGAAGTCTCTCAACAAGGTTAGTAGAGAATTATGAACCAAGAGATTTAAAGTTTTTGAAGAGGTTATTGATAACATATGTAGCATGAAACTTGGAAGCTTACTGATTTAATCCAAGTGGGAATTCTGAAGGTTATTTTCTTGCTTGCTGAGTAACACAGGTCTCTTGCCGGCAAATACTGAGTAAAGCTATGATCAATGATAGATTCTCACTGTTAGGGAAGGCTTGATCAAAAATGCAGAAGGACTGGGAATGTATTTGCTCATATGTGAAAAGAGGATGCAGACATATGTTGAAATGTGTGGTCTCAGGAAAAGATGGTCCACGGCTTTCTGCAGTCTCTGGAGACTGGGAAAAGAGACAACAAAGGGGACGGATAGAAACTGTTGCTGTCTTTCCGCTTAGATCAGATAAAGGCATTAACCACAGTAAGGGCAACATTGTGAGCGCTGTGTTAGTCTAGTTATCAACAGCACAAAGGATGGCTTCCAGCAGGTGCACAATTTGTGCACTATTCTGTATTTCAAACCTTAGAATTCGGAGGAACGAGCTACTTGCATGTGCTTTCACTTGTTTTGAGAAGTGTGATGGAGCAGGGTTTATTTGCCCCAAGATTTTGTCAGAGGTTACCTGGTGAAAATGTTGCTGCAAAACTCTTGTGGTACACAATTTGCGCCCAAGCCAGAAAGCGAATTCAGCCTCAGTCACATTGGAGGCACGAACGAGGGTCCTATGCTAGGGAAAGAAAGGTAAGGATGGCTTTTCAGGAGGTGAACGCAGAAGAAGGCAGACATGTCTTTTTCTGAGGACTTGAGGAGGAAGGTCCCAAACAAAATAGAAACCATGTTTTTTGCCTCATTGGAAAATGAGGGAAGACGACAAAGACTGTCATGTAAGAGGGAAGCATCCCAGAGCTCCGAACATGGACGTTATACCAAGTTTGTGTTTATAGCAGTCTTGGCCATCATTCCTATGAGTTTATTTCTACTTCGTTCTTTTTTTGCCTTACTTGTGATCCGAATGAATTGCACTTAGATTCGTCTCGACAGAGCCGCTCCTTTTTTGTCCTCACTGCAGCATTTGGTGGCCAACGTAGCCTCACTAGTCAACACACCTTTGATGCCATACATGCCGCTGCTCTGTCTACAAGATGACTTATCATTATGGTTGAATTAACCAGCATTCATACTATTAGTAATGGTTACCATGAGTGAGTTTGTTTGATGCCAGCACAGAAAATATTTGTTATATAAAAGGCAGTAGAATCAACAAGAGTTTCATGAATGTATTATGTGATAAGAACAGGCGAAGCTGAACACTGTGTAATTGTTACATACAAGCCAAAGCACAAGTGCATTATACAAAATCCAATTGAGTTCTGTTTTTGTTCTATTCTTAGACATGCCAGAAATGAGCAGCCTCATACTGGAACAGCATTTCCAGTATCAGGTGACACACACACACACTGCTTACTAGGACTTATTCCAGCATGTGATGCTGAGTTTAAAGCATCTTCAAATTACACATGTAGTGCTGATTGCAAAAAAGGCTTTGATACTATCAGCCACTGGATAATCATGGGAGATAACATTTTCAGTATTGACGCAATGTTTGAATTACTGTAACTGGAGACATTAGGACGTAGCTTCTTGCCATAAAATATCTTGAATTGTATGTATGCCAACAAGCGTGCTTCTTTTAAAATGTTGCTTCAAGACAAGTTGGGGCCAGAAATGTGGGGACAAAATTATTAAACCTAGTGATGCCATTAGGTTTAATTTCACTTTGTCAGATGGTGCCAAATAGGCCTAAGTAATGAGCTAGCTTAAGTTTTTATCATAGAATCACACATCTGTTTTGGATACTGAGAGTGATTCAAATCTTTGTGGGATAATCAGACTTATTATAACTCTTTGAGAGAATATTGCTTAGTATGTTATTTTTTTGCTTTTGAATAGCACCCAAGAATGGGTCTTCCCCATAAAGTGTTCCCGTTATTGAGTGGAGTTGGCCTTCAAAGAGATTCACATCAGGTGAAGTATCACAGATACAGTGGATTTACCTTGTTTGCGCCGGGCGCACCTTTTAAAAGGTGGGCCGGGCGCAAACAAAGAAAATGTCTGTATTGGGATGAATGCGCTGCCCCCAGGGCAGCCACGAACTTGCGCTGCCCTGCAGAACAGCACATTCATGTGAAAAATAGAGAGCCTCCTTTGATGCCGCTCCGTGTTTCACAGTGCAGGCGAGAACCGCCAGCGCTTTGAAGAGGGATATGAGATCCCCTTGCAGGCGGATGCAGTAAGTGACTGCATCCCCCTGCAAGGGGATGTTCTGGGGACTCATGGGACTCCCTTTCCCTCCTCTAGAGGGCGGCCTTCAGGGAGCGCACTGACAGTGCGCCTCCTGACAGATTCTTTGCCTCTGCGCCCTTATCTACAATACAGCGCAGACACAGAGGCAAAGGGATCCTCTAATTTGCATGATGCCACATCCCAATGCAAATGAGGGAACGCCCTCTGATGATAGCGCTGTCCCTTTATGTGCGGCAGTGCTATCGTTATCACAGAAGAGGACGCCCAAGCTAACGCAGCCCCTTCTGTAATACCAAAGTACACGCAAAGTAGGCGTAAATGCCAATTGCGCCGCCAGAGTACTTCTGTAATACAGCACTGTCGTGCAGAGGTGGGTTTCACTAACCTTACAGCCGGGTACAGCAGGAACGATGAGATGTTAGAGAACCCCTTCCCATAACAGGTGATACCCTGGCGTATATACATATATGGCGAAACGGATAATACCCCTACCGGGGAGTCTAGTAAGGCTTGTACCGACACCAGTCCGGCCTCGGGTACCTCCAGCATAACACATACATTCATATGTGCTACAGTGTTTTGGACTGTAGTGACTACCGCCAGGCAGACCTCTTCCTCCTGTGGCCGTTGCTTTCTCCTTCGTTCTCTTTCCTCTTGGTTTAGTGGTCCTCTTATGCCACTGATCTGCCTAGGTTCTGCCCCGTCTGCAACTGGAATAGGTCCATCGGTTACAGCTCGGGAACGAGGGGTCGTGTATCTGGTTTCCATACGGTGTTTGTCTCCTCTCCATTTTTGCAATCTGTGATCTAATTGCACTGTGAGGTCAATGAGTTCATCACATGAGGTTGGCAGGTGCACCACTTGTGCCAGGACAACCTTTAGTTCACTCCTCAATCCCTGGTAATACAAGGAGGTTCGTTTTACCATGGGCCAATCTGTCTCGGAAACAAGTCTATTGAATGTGGTGATGTAGGATAATAAGTCCGGACTACCTTGTTTAAGCGTAATTAGTTCTGTGTCTAAGGAGAGTAAATGTGCCTTCCTATCGAACAACTTGCGCATTTCCTCACAGAAGGAATCGAAATTGCGCAAGGCCAGGTCATTCCTTTCTATGAGGGAAAAGGACCAGCTAGCTGCATTACCCCCAAGATATGACATTACGAAGGCTGTCTTGGTCTGGTCATCAGGGAACACTGCCGGTTTACACAGTTTGCACTGCCCCAAGAAGATACCGAATTTCTTTGGGTCCCCAAAGAATCTTTCAGGGGGGGTAAAGGTAAATGTGCAGGCTGAATGACCTCTATAGAAGAAGGGCCTATGCTGCCTCCCACCGCCTGTGTTGATTGCCCTGCACCCATGCTATTAGAGGCCGTTGGAGGTAGCGTCCAGGGCTTAAAATATTGAGCCCCCCGTGTATCACTGGGACTAGGGCGAGATATCCCAGCGACCTCACGTCTCATGGTGCTCATTTCGTTACGTAGTTCCAGTTTTTCGCCCCTGAATGCATCCACTTCTAATCTCAAGGCGGTCAGTGTTTCCAACACCATGGTAAGCACGGTGCTGGCGTCCATCGTTCAGGCTGTATGTAACCGTGGGCTTGTCACGCTGTCGTGCAGAGGTGGGTTTCACTAGCCGTACAGCCGGGTACAGCGGGAACGATGAGATGCTAGACAACCCCTTCCCCTAAGAGGTGATATACTGGCGTACATACATATATCACGACACGGATAATACCCCTACCGGGGAAAGGGAAAAAAGGGACAAAAGAAACAAAAACGATGGAGCTGCCAGACTTGATAAAGGGATGTTGTCAGAAGTGGCAAACCTCCTCTCCTACAATCCACCCCGGGGACCCTGTGAGGGAAACACAACATACACATATGAACACTCGTGCTCTAGGTACCTCAGCCCCTCATACCCCTATGTGTGAGTGCACTTTCATGTAATGCTGCTGTACATCTCCCAAGAAGGCAACGCCAAAATATAAAAATAGATAAAATAATACAAAAACAAGGATACACGGTCCTGAATAATTACAAGTATGAGATACTTATCATACTGTAGAGTGTTCTGTGGTCCATTCTCCAGTGTTACTCCTGTCTTCTCCTTCTTGCTGGAGCTCAAGGAGCGTGTGGTTAAGAGCAATGAGCCTGTGGTGCCCCCTCGTGAGCAATACCTTCTTTCTTCAGGAGAATATCACACACCGAGAGGCAGCTACCTGTGCTTCCGCCTCCTTCCTTGGCGGAAAGCGGAATAAACAGTCCTAATCCAAAAGCACGTCCCAGCGCGCTTAGTCAGCCGGTGCTTCCGCGTTCTTCCAGGCGGGGGCCGGCGATTAACGACCTGGAAGCAGAAGTGCTTCCTTGCGCGCGTTACCCGCCGGGACGTTCCATCCAAGTTTCAGAGTAAAGAAAGAGAACTTCTCAGCGCACACGCGTGTGGCCAGATTCCGGCCCCAACCGCTGTAATCCGTGCTTGTGGTGAGAGACTTGATGTTCGTAGCGGAGCGCTGATCTGATCTCAGCCTCCATAGGCAGGTTTAGTTTTGGCCGCTCGACCGTTGGAGCCGCCTCAGGCGTCAACTTCAATGTTACCGCTCTTGAGCGCAGTAGACGCTCGGCAGCCTCGGGGGAAGCCATTCTCTGTTAAATGTGCGGAATGCAGCCGATTGCATTCCTTTGCGGCACAACCCAGAATTTCTCAACGCAGGAGCGGACAGATGCCCTTTGTAGCAGCTTACACCCTCCTTGACTTCAGAGAGTTAGCGAGTGACAAGTCCTAAGCACCAAGAGGGCGGGGCTTAAATAAACCAGTCATGTGCTCCTCCTTACTGGGTTATGGGAGATGTAGTTCCTACCCTATCAGCCATACAATGTTAACGTGTGCCTACTCTTGAGCGCCTCCTCCACCCAGCCCCTCTCAATGTCCGTCGTCTCGGCAGACCTCCGGGTTTGGAGGGGTAACGCGCATGGAAACGCCGCAGAAGACCAGGACAGTGCATGTTGGCCATAAGCTCCCATGACCGATCTTCCGGACCGTACCCCTTCCAGTCAACTAAATAGAGCACCCGGCCTCTGACCACCTTGGAATCTAAGATGTCCTGTATTTCATACTCCTCCTCCCCCTCAACGTCTACAGCTGGTGGTCTGACGGGTAGACGTGTTCCCAGACAACAGGGTTTAAGGAGAGACACATGGAACACCGGATGAACACGCCAAGCCGAAGGCAGCGTGAGTTTCATAGCGACGGGATTTATGACCTGGTCTGTGGGATAGGGTCCTATGAATCTAGGCTGCAACCTATTAGTTCCCTTGAGCTTTAGGTGTTTGGTACTAAGCCATACCTTATCTCCTGCCTTATAGGCGAGTTCAGATGTACGTTTCTTATCTGCCTGTAACTTGTCCCTTGTTCGTGCCTCTTCTAGGTGTATTTTGGCGGTGTCTAAGACTATCTTGAGGTGAGTGTGGTGTTCTTGGGTAGAAGGGAGCTTGGAGGTTACAGGATGTTCAAAGGGCAGCATGTTGGGATGGAATCCATGGAGACAGTAAAAGGGGTAACATCCCAATGAAGAGTGGGTGGCGTTGTTATAGGCAAACACCACTGTCTATAACAGTTTGCTCCATTCGTCTTCCTGCATCAACGTGAAGCATCTACGATATTGTTCCAATGTCTGATTGAGCCTTTCGGTTTTGCCATCCGTTTTGGGATGGTAGCTTGTGGACAGACGAGCGTCTATCTTCATGATTCCACATAGTTATATTTCCAAAACCTGGAGGTGAACTGGGTCCCTCTGTCTGTAATGATGACTGACAGGACTCCATGTAGTCTAATTACATGTTGCAAGAAGATTGTGGCTAACTCTGCAGCAGTGGGTAGTTTGTGGAGAGCAATAAAATGTCCCATCTTGGTCAGATGATCAATAACCACCAGGACAATGTCATAACCAAGGCTAGGAGGCATTTCAACTATGAAGTCCATGGAGAGTGTGTGCCAAGGAGCTGGTGGTGTGGGAATTGGTCTAAGGAGACCGCTGGGTCGTTGGTGTTGTGCCTTTGCTTGCGTACAGATGGAACATTCTGATACATATGTAGCCATGTCATTTCGGAGGGACTCCCACCAAAAGTATCGTGTCAGGGCTTGCACTGTTTTCTGGTTTCCCAAGTGACCACTCAAGGTGGTATCGTGTATCCAGTGTAAAGCCTGTTGCTGCAGAGGTCCTTTAGGTACATATAGCCTGTCATCGTGAAACAGTAGTCCTTTTTTCATGGTTCTATGTTGGGGTTCCTTCTGTATCCAGGCAGTCTTATCAATGTTTATGGTTTGTTTTTTTACTTCTGTGATGCAGACCTGGGTGGAGATCGACGCTACAGTTTCCGTAGGAAAGGATGCCTTCTGTAGGATTACGGGAGGTTCTTCCACCTTCTCATTATCAGGAGTACCAGCAAGTAGAGGTCTGGAAAGCGCATCCGCCTTTCCGTTTTGCGGCCCGGGTCTATACTTGATAACGAAGTCAAAATCCGCAAAGAACAGTGACCATCGTAGTTGTCTAGGCGTTAAGGCTCGAGCACACTTCAAGAACAGTAGGTTCCAGTGATCCGTGTATATTTCTACGGTGTGTCTGGCTCCCAGTAGATGGTGTCTCCATTCCTCGCATGCACGTTTGATAGCCAATAATTCTTTGTCTGTAATGCTGTAATTTATCTCACAACTAGTTAACTTCTTCGAGAAGAAAGCGACCGGATGGAGCTGGCCGGTGTCTGGGTGTCGCTGAGAAAGTATCCCCCCTAAGGCGTAGTATGAGGCATCTGTCTCGAGTATGAATGGCTGAGAGGCATCCGGATGTCTTAATACAGGGGCACTGGTGAAACGCATCTTGAGGGTCTGAAAGGCCTCCTCGGATAATGCAGTCCATTTGAAAACGGCTCCTTTCCTCAGTAGATATGTTAATGGCTCAATGATGCTAGAGAAGTTCTTTATGAACCTCCTATAAAAATTCGCAAACCCCAAGATGGCCTGCGTCTTCTTTGTGCCCATGCACAATCCTTTGGGGCCGATGACATACCCCAAGAACTCCACTTCCCGGGTGTGAAAAAATCATTTTTCGAGTTTAGCGTATAGGGAATATAGCTGGAGTCTTGCTAACACCGCTGATACGTGAAGGACATGTTCTTCCAGGGAAGAGGAATAGACCAAAATGTTGTCAATGTAAACGATACATGATACATCTAACAGGCCTCTCAAGACCTCATCCATGAAATATTGGAAGGCACCGGGGGCATTACAGAGCCCGAAAGGCATCACCTGATATTCGTAAAGGCCAAACTTGGTTCTGAAGGCCGTCTTCCATTCATTCCCCCGCCGCACTCTTACCAGATGATATGCCCGACGGAGTTCCAGCTTAGTGAAGACCGTGGCTCCCTTCAGCTGATCCAACAACACCGGAATCAAGGGAAGGGGGTACCTGTTCTTTTTGGTGATACGATTTAGAGCCCTGTAATCGATGCATGCCCTCAGGCCTCCCTCACGCTTCGGAATTTTAAAAAAAAGGCGAGGATGCCGGTGAGGACAACTGCCGAATGAAGCCACTGGCCAATAAAGTACTGAGGTATTGTTGCAGATAGGTTGTTTCTGCTTCTGTGAGGGCGTAGATGCGACTACACGGAATACTGGCTCCCGGTTCTAAGTCAATGACTCAGTCCCTATGTGGAGGCAGTTTACTTGCTTCTTGCTCACTGAACACGTCGTGGTACTTCTGGTATTCTATGGGTAGGGTGGAGGTACACCCCATACTCGATGCGCCACAACCGTTGGCTACTAACTCCGCCGGATTTCCTTTCTTAGGTCGTTCTTGTAGTGTGTCAGGAGTACAGTGTTCCTTACAGTAGGAGGAGTTCAACGTGACGGTCCGTGCTGCCCACTGTACGTAGGGATCGTGTAGCGTCACCCACGGCATACCCAATATCAGAGTGAACGGGGGGGCGTCTATCAGGTCATATTGAATGGACTCGCAGTGGTTCTGACCCACTAGCATTTTGATTTGTTGAGTGTGGTATCTTACGGGCCCTGACGTTAGTTCTGTGCCATCTACTGCTTTTACCAATTCCGGGATTTTCTTCTTAACACACAGCAGGCCTATTTCCTGGTCATATTTTTGATCAATAAAGTTGCCGGTAGCCCCGGAGTCTAATAAGGCGTGTACCGACACCAGTCCGGCCTCGGGTACCTCCAGCATAACACATACATTCATATGTGCTACAGAGTTTTGGACTGTAGTGACTACCGCCAGGCAGACCTCTTCCTCCTGTGGCCGCAAACAAGGGGTCTGGGACTTGTTTGGGCGTTCTAGTTTTCCGAACTTCCAGGCAGGTAATCCGTTGCTGTCACTTTCTGTACCCCTTTAGTGTCTCTGTACGGGGTTCTGATTTTCGCCTTACAATCCCTAATAAAGTGCCCGGATTTCCCACAATACATACACAAGCGTTGCTTTCTCCTTCGTTCTCTTTCCCCTTGGTTTAGTGGTCCTCTTATGCCACTGATATGCCTAGGTTCTGCCCCGTCTGCAGCTGGAATAGGTCCATCGGTTACGGCTCGGGAACGAGGGGTCATATATCTGGTTTCCATACGGTGTTTGTCTCCTCTCCTTTTTTGCAATCTGTGATCTAATTGCACTGTGAGGTCAATGAGTTCATCACATGAGGTTGGCAGGTGCACCACCTGTGCCAGGACGTCCTTTAGTTCACTCCTCAATCCCTGGTAATACAAGGAGGTTTGTTTTTCCATGGGCCAATCTGTCTCGGAAACAAGTCTATTGAATGTGGTGATGTAGGATAATAAGTCCGGACTACCTTGTTTAAGCATAATTAGTTCTCTGTCTAAGGAGAGTAAATGTGCCTTTCTATAGAACAACTTGCGCATTTCCTCACAGAAGGAATCGAAATCGCGCAAGGCCGGGTCATTCCTTTCTATGAGGGAAAAGGACCAGCTAGCTGCATTACCCCCAAGATATGACATTACGAAGGCTGTCTTGGTCTGGTCATCAGGGAACACTGTCGGTTTACACAGCTTGCACTGCCCCAAGAAGATACCGAATTTCTTTGGGTCCCCAAAGAATCTTTCAGGGGGGGTAAAGGTAAATGTGCAGGCTGAATGACCTCTATAGAAGAAGGGCCTATGCTGCCTCCCACCGCCTGTGTTGATTGCCCTGCACCCGTGCTATTAGAGGCCGTTGGAGGTAGCGTCCAGGGCTTAAAATATTGAGCCCCCCGTGTATCACTGGGACTAGGGCGAGATAACCCAGCGACCTCACGTCTCATGGTGCTCATCTCGTTACGTAGTTTCAGTTTTTCGCCCCTGAATGCATCCACTTCTAATCTCAAGGCGGTCAGTGTTTCCAACACCGTGGTAAGCACGGTGCTGGCGTCCATCGTTCAGGCTGTATGTAACCGTGGGCTTGTCACGCTGTTGTACAGAGGTGGGTTTCACTAGCCGTACAGCCGGGTACAGCGGGAACGATGAGATGCTAGACAACCCCTTCCCCTAAGAGGTGATATACTGGCGTACATACATATACCACGACACGGATAACACCCCTACCGGGGAAAGGGAAAAAAGGGACAAAAGAAACAAAAACGATGGAGCTGCCAGACTTGATAAAGGGATGTTGTCAGAAGTGGCAAACCTCCTCTCCTACAATCCACCCCGGGGACCCTGTGAGGGAAACACAACATACACATATGAACACTCGTGCTCTAGGTACCTCAGCCCCTCATACCCCTATGTGTGAGTGCACTTTCATGTAATGCTGCTGTACATCTCCCAAGAAGGGAATGCCAAAAAATAAAAATAGATAAAATAAAACAAAAACAAGGATACACAGTCCTGAATAATTACAAGTATGAGATACTTATCATACTGTAGAGTGTTCTCTGGTCCATTCTCCAATGTTACTCCTGTCTTCTCCTTCTTGCTGGAGCTCAAGGAGCGTGTGGTTAAGAGCAATGAGCCTGTGGTGCCCCCTCGTGCGCAATACCTTCTTTCTTCAGGAGAATATCACACACCGAGAGGCAGCTACCTGTGCTTCCGCCTCCTTCCTTGGCGGAAAGCGGAATAAACAGTCCTAATCCAAAAGCACGTCACAGCGCGCGTAGTCAGCCGGTGCTTCCGCGTTCTTCCAGGCGGGGGGCCGGCGATTAACAACCTCGAAGCAGAAGCGCTTCCTTGTGCGCGTTACCCGCCAGGACGTTCCATCCAAGTTTCAAAGTAAAGAAAGAGCGCTTTTCAGCGCACACGCGTGTGGCCAGATTCCGGCCCCAACCGATGTAATCTGTGCTTGTGGTGAGAGACTTGATGTTCGTAGCGGAGCGCTGATCTGATCTCAGCCTCCGTAGGCAGGTTTAGTTTGCATTCCTTCGCGGCACAACCCAGAACTCCTCTACGCAGGGGCAGACAGATGCCCGTTGTAGCAGCTTACACCCTCCTTGACTTCAGAGAGTTAGCGAGTGACAAGCCCCGAGCACCAAGAGGGCAGGGCTTAAATAAACCAGTCATGTGCTCCTCCTCCCTGGGTTATGGGAGATGTAGTTCCTACCCCTTCAGCCATACAAGGTTAACGTGTGCCTACTCTTGAGCGCCTCCTCCGCCCAGCCTTGACAAGCACCTTGAGTTTCTGGTCAGTTACACTGCAAGCACCCTTGTTGGCTAGCCAGGTAGTCACCTGTGCAGGGCTTTGGTAATGAGGCAAATGTACAAGGTTGCTTGTTCCAGGTGGTGGAAGAGATGCTGCTGTACTGCTATTTCTATGACCTCCATAGTGTAATGGAGGCTGGAGATTGGCCCATAATTCGGCAGACTGTCAGCATCTGAGTTGCATACACATAGATTACTTTAGCTTCCTGTGGACGTCTCCCTAAGAAATTAGGACCTTCATTACTAGCCTTGCGAATAGGACTATGATTCAGTTTCTCTATTTTTGAGTTGCAGATATCTGACAGTGATTCAGAAGGTATATTAAAATCATCCATATGTAAGGTAGAGGCTTCTTAATTTATGCTCTCCCCACCCCTCTGGGAAGCCGCTAAAGATGCAGCTTATAGCAACTCGTTACTAAAGTAGCATTGATACGTATGAAGCTGTCTCTTGGATTATTACATCTAGTTGTAGGATTTAGACTTTCAATGCATGAAATACATGTCAAGGGCCTTTTTTGGCTCCAAAAGGTGCTAAGAGCCCCTCTCTTTCTTTGGTCTACCAAACGGAAATTGCTCTGCTTGACATACATGTGAGCTAAATATACATGTGAATAAATATCTACTCATTTTAAAATACCAGCAATAACTGCAGTTTAATATTGTGGTGTGTAATCTGAATTCAAAGCTGCCAGTGCTTTCTGATGTGAGATTTACCTGCTTCACCTACCCATGCTTGGAAAGTTAAGCATGCACTGGGGAATACGTGTTTGCCCAAATGGCACTTCCCCCTTTAGTTTTGAAGCAGGTGTAACTAATGTGTATGACGAGGTGGGGTATCCACCTGCTGGCCATGAAACCAGCATTTTCTTCTTCTCATTGTTTATCCAAAAAGAGCTCAGTGCTATTTGAGGTTCTGGGACACCAATGATCAATGAAAGCATCAACTAAGAACTCAGTTCTCACAGAAAAGGCATCACATACACAGCGATCTTAATCATATCTTGCTGCCCTGCTCCCCATTTTCAATATTGTGACATCAGTAAATCTGGGAACTTTGGTTATACACTCTGATGCCTCTTAATTCCAAGATGAAAGATTTTTTCTGTTAGCTAATGAGCAATCTCACTGTCCTTTACCAGGGGCGGCTCCTCCGTTAAGGCGGGGGAGCGTCAACCCACTACAAAATTGACCCCTGAGATAAAAAAATAAAATGGTAATAAAGTTAATTTATTACCATTTTATTTTTCAAAACTTTGTCCCGAGCCGAGCGTCAGGATGAGGAGTGGGGCTTTCTGATTTCTGCTGCTGCCAGTCAGGCGGGCCGCGGAAGCAGAAAGTTGTGATGGGCAGTGCACTTTAGTTTAAAGTGTGCATGTCTTTTTGGCCGGCCGTCTTCTGACGGCCAGCCAGACATGCGCATTTCATACCTCTTAGACAGGTGGGTTAGAAACAGCATAGGGCTCCAGTGCCCTGGGAGAGGCGAAAGAGTCCGCTCCCTCCAATCCTGGTGCTGCTCTCATGCAGCATGAGAGCAGCGCTAGGATTGGTTACTGCAGTTTCCTGGAGCCTGCCTGCCTGGAGAAGACCCAAGCAAGGAGGAGGACGTTGCGCCAGGAAGGTTAGTGGAATTATTTTTTCTTTACTTATTTTTTTACTTTTGTTTTTGTCCTTCCCCCACCTACCACCCTCCTTACATGCCAGCCACCACTGTTGCTGCCACAGTACACTCTGAGGACAGAGGAGAGCAGTGGAGCAGCCGGGGTAGTGGATGTGCAGAGAAACTAAGAGGGCCAGTTTGAAAATATCCATGGTGAGTGCAGGAGAAAGTCCAGACAGGAGAAGAATTTGCATATGCATGCAATAAAATTTAAACTAAATTTAACCATCATACACACCAGCAAGCCAATGCCAGACTTATTATGTGGTTGTTTGTTGCTAAAGCTCTTCATATCACACTTTTGCTATTTTGTTAGTGTTGTTAATAACCGGTGTTAGTGTTAACGAATCTAATGGCATTCGGTTCAAAGTCTTCGGAAGGTTGGAATGCTGAGTTGGCCCTGCTGAAATTTGAATTTATGGACTACAGATCTCAGCAGGTGGCTGCAGCAAGTATTTACCTCACTCAGGCATTTTGTTGGCTGTACAGACCTAAATGCCTGTTAGATGGACCATTAAAAATATTGATAAGGGCATCACTGATTTTAAAATAAAAATGTCTTCATCAGATCAAGGGTTACGTCACTCTCGTATTGAATAGACAGAAACACTGTACCTCACTTTTAAAATAAATATTTTT
Organism: Triturus cristatus; assembly: GCF_964204655.1. Classification (NCBI taxonomy): domain Eukaryota; kingdom Metazoa; phylum Chordata; class Amphibia; order Caudata; family Salamandridae; genus Triturus; species Triturus cristatus. The sequence goes on from NC_140593.1 coordinate 408,023,403, forward strand.
TGTATAAATAATATGAATTGCGTTTCAAAGGAGAAAAAATAAGTAAGAACAAGTGCATCAGAAAAGCAATAAAATACACAAGGAATATGTCAATTAGATCTCAGCACTGTGCTCTAAAGTGCACTCCTCAGGATCTACTGTTCAATGTTGATGTTGTCCCTTTAATCTATACGTATTACAAACATTTTAATTTGTAAAGTAGGCATGACAATGTTAATGTAGGAAACGTAGCAACTACTGAATGAAGTTGAACTTAACCAGGGCTTTATCCCTCTCTTGCAACTTTAGCATATGCTAAATACAGCACAGATACTGTGTCATACATACGGTTAGGCAACAAAGGGATATTCTTTGGAGACTCGTTTTAGCCCTTGTTTTATTTAACCTGTAATAAATGAGGGACAGGAGCGGCAGATGTTCCACTTATCTCTGGCTTTTCTATTTCCCCAATATTGAATGCTGATAATGCATCAGAAAACCGCTTTTGTTTGTGAATTTATATTAGGGGCACTAACTTTTTAGGTGTATAGGACAATAAAGATGTCACTATTTTCCGTACAATGATTTTGGATGCTATTATTTTGGAGATTAACTGGGAAATGCCATAATTTTGGCCTAATATGTTTATGCACTATGATTTTGGATACCATTATTTAATTTTTGTTTACCTTTTTAAATAACTTGTTTAATTTTATTAGTAACTGTTAAAAAAAATGTTTAAATGTTATTCCTATCATCTTAAAAGCCCCCATACTAAACACAAACTCACCTCTAAATCCTAAGGAATCCCTTAACCTAGTACACAGACACCCATAAACCTTAAAAATCCTATCACACCTCATTGAAACAAACTAACCCCCTAAACAATATAAACCCCTTAGACCAATACACACACACACATACAATCTCTCTCTGCTGCTCTGTAAGACTGCTGCCCTGCTGCTTTGATGACCTGCTGATCTGCTGCCCTCTTGCTGGGGGGAAAAGGTCTGGACCTGCATCTGTTGAACTCAGGACCCTGAGTGACTCCAAGGGCTAGTTGCCTGGCATCCTGACTAGAGCCTCAGGGACAGAAGGCTCCAAATACCTTGAGCCCAGCACCTAGACACTGCCATCCACCCTCCAAGTGGTGCCACCTTAGTCCTGGACCATTGGAAGTGGGCCTAAAGGTGCTCTGACAGCCTCTCTGGGCATCCAGCAGAACCTCAACTTCCCCTCTGTTTCACCATGCAGTCCTGAGCAGAACCAATGCTGCGAGTGTTCTTCCAGCGCACGGAACCTGCATCGACCTTGCAGCATGCATAGGAACCAATGCTGTGCGAAGCTTCACAAATGCAGGCCCTCACATCACAAATCTCTCGTTGATGGCAGCCTTGACAACGACACAGGTTCTGGCATCGTAGCTCTCCGGAACCGATGCATCGCCTCGACTGTGTGACACATCCACAATGCCAGACTTAGCATCGCAAGCCCTCATCTACAGGATCCTCAACAACGACGCAGGACCTTGCATCGCAGCTCCGCAGCTCCTCGGAACTGACGCATTTCCTCAGGTGCAAGACACATCCTTGACGGGGGACCTCGAAACAATCTGCAACCAGGATTTAAGGTACCCTTGCTCAGCAGCCCTACCTGGGTCCCTGTAGCCAGCATACGCTCCATCATGGTCGGCCTGAACTTGTGACTTTGTCCAGGTCCAGCGCAGCCAGATTTCCACAGTTGGTGCTTTGTGATTTTTGGTGCGATTTTCACTTAAATCTTTAAAATTGCATATCAGCAGTTCTACTGATTTGATTTGCCATTTTGGTCTTGTTTTGTAGCATTTGCATTTTTGCCAGATAATTTAGATAACCATGCCACATAATTTAGTCCTCTATGCTAAATAATCCTTGTAGCCCTGACAATGTTTTGGGGGGCTATAATTTAGATGGTTGTATGACATAATTTCGACAGACAGAATATCGACCTACAAATATATCGCAACAAAAATATCGATGTCAAGAATATCGACATCCTATCTACAACATGGTAAGTACAAAAATATCGAAAATTAAATATCGATGTCAAAAATATCGTTATTAAAAATATCGTTTTTCTTTTACTTTAAAAATATATGTAAAATAAACCAAATTATACTTAGAAATTAAATAAACATAATTAAATATATTGTATAATATTTAAAATGTATAATTAATATATATAATTTAATACAACTTTAATTAAACATGTACATATAATATATATACTTACTGAATAATTAATTTTACTAATAATTTCTGTAACGTATAAATTATTACATGTTTTTAAAAATTACCAATACATCTATACACATAAAATAATAACATTAATAAATATTTAATAATTACATATAGCAAATAATAATCACTATTTTTAATGTGATTAATTTTTATTCTTAATGATATATTACAATAGCAAAAAAAATACAAAACATATGAAATATCAGACACAATAAAACTACTAGTCCAACTCCAACAAAAACAACAATAAGGAAAATGTTGGATACCGTAGGGGTAAAAATTACTATTCCAACTCCAAAGAGTGCAACAGTAGGGAAAGCGTTGGATAGCGTAGGGTTAAAATTACCATTCCCACTCCAGTAAGTGAAACAGAAGGAAAAGCGAAGGATAGCGTAGGGGTAAAAATTACTATTCCCACTCCAGTAAGTGAAACAGTAGGGAAAGCGCTGGATAGCGTAGGGGTAAAAATTACTATTCCAACTCCAGAGAGTGCAACAGTAGGAAAAGCGCTGGATAGCGTAGGGGTAAAAATTACAATCCCAACTCCAGAGAGTGCAACAGTAGGGAAAGCGTTGGATAGCATAGGGGTACAAATTACTATTCCCACTCCAGTAAGTGAAACAGTAGGGAAAGCGCTGGATAGCGTAGGGATAAAAATTACTATTCCAACTCCAAAGAGTGCAACAGTAGGGAAAGCGTTGGATAGCGTAGGGGTAAAAATTACTATTCCAACTCCAGAGAGTGCAATAGTAGGGAAAGCGTTGGATAGCGTAAGGGTAAAAATTACTATTCCCACTCCAGTGAGTCCAACAGAAGGGAAAGCGTTGGATAGCGTAGGAGTAAAAATTACTATTCCCACTCCAGAGAGTGCAACAGTAGTGAAAACGCTGGATAGCGTAGGGGTACAAATTACTATTCCCACTCCAGTAAGTGAAACACTAGGGAAAGCGCTGGATAGCGTAGGGTTAAAAATTACTATTCCAACTCCAGATAGTAAAACAGTTGAGAAAGCACTGGATAGCATAGGGATTCTATAAACATAATAACCAATTAAAAAATTAGTTATAAAAAAATAGCATATTAATAATTAATTTACAAAATATGTATTATTAAATACCAATTATTTAAAATAAATATTTATATAAATAACTTTAAATTACATCCCACACTATTCCCCCTTTAACACACAACACACTACACATACAAAATACACAATACATTTAAATATCAGTTTATCTATTATTTACAATTAATAATACATTCTTTATAATTAATATATTTATTATTTACAAATTTATACATATTAACTACCAAATTACAATTATTCACAAATTAATTATTATTTAACAATACATTAATTAGCAATAACAACAAAGAACATGAAATAATAAATTATTTATATTTACTATATTTAACGTACTAATAACAATTAATTACCAATTAATAATTAATTAACAAATAATTATTATTAATTACAAATAATTAAAAATTATCAGTAATTATTTGAATTTAATTACATCCCACCCTATTCCCCTATAAACCCACAACCCACTACACATAAAAATTCACATAATTAATTTAAGCATCAATTAATCACTTAATAAAATTAAATCACCAATTAATTAGTAATTAACAATTAATTAATTAACAATACCAATAAAGAAATATTAATATTAAACTAATCATAACTTATATAATTAACCAATTAATACAATTCATTTACAATTAATAATTAATTAACAATTAATTAATCAATTAATATATTTAATTAACAATTAGTAATTAATTAACAATTAATTAATCATAAATACCAATTAAACAATACATAATAATTAATTAATTATAATTAAATTACTTCCCACCCTATTCCCCTATAAACCCACAACCCACTCTGATACTAAAACGCTAAATTATATTTTAAATAATTATTAATCTCTAAACATTTATTTTTAAATGTATTAAAATACATTACAATAATCTTTCACATACAAATAAAATACATATTAAAATACATTACACTAATAAAATATCGATATTCTTGACATCGAAATTTTTGATTACGATATTACTTACATCTATATTAATGACTTCGATAATATTAACTTCGATAATACTTACCTTGGGGTCGATATTCTGTCCATCGATATTCTTGACTTCGATATTCTTTACCTACGATATTTACAACTCGATATACTTGTAGGTCGACATTTAAAACTCGATATTTAGACTGCTCACCAATTTAGATGATGAAAGACATATCTCACAGAAACTGTGAAATATTTCTCATTCACGGTCCACCGTGATATAGGGGTTTTTATACCATTACATATTGTGCAATAAATGCACAAATACTTGTACTATGTAGAGTAAACATAATGGGCATTTGTGTGATCTAGTCCAATATTGACATCTTGGGGTCCTGATGACATACCAAAGATGCCGAAGGCTGAGTGGTTTATAAATGTCACCAGAGCCCAGAGATGGCAGTATACGACCAGATATTACATTATACACAATGAATATTTTTTATATTACATATTTATTTTGCCATAGTTATCTTGAAAACACTATTTTCTTCGAAGTGTAGCTAACAATGGGGGCACTGATAGGAATTAGATGGCTAGATTTTGTTCACCTTTGGCAGATTAGTTGTTGATGAAATAATGGGCAGTGGTGAAGTTAATGGATTGATATGATTCTCCGGCTGCTGTTACCACATGATTATAGATTCATTGCAGTTGCTGCATAATTTGTCCCATAATTTTCAAATTTTACCAAAAATGTGTTTTTAGTTCAAATGGATGAAAATAATACTTCCAGAAAACTTGCAACATAATTTGCATTTTGTGCCACATAATTTCAAGAATTTTACCCCATAATTTGCTACCCCATGCCACACAATCCTATGATCACTGACAATAGACAAAGCTCTGCAGAGTGGTTTGGGGGCTGGCTTATGATGAGGAAATCCATATTTCATAGGTAACCATAAAATATTCTACATATTTCACTGTTTCTTTTGATATATGGTTCAATATTGCTGCTGTTTGTGCAATAAAAGCACCAAAACACAGTGGCGGCTCATCCGCTAAGGCGAAGGAGCATTGCCCAACTGCTTTTTAGCAGTGAAATAAAGGAAAAATAAAATGATAATAACTTGACGTTATTATCATTTTATTTATTCCTGCAGAAGCAGATTTACGGGGCGGGCTGCTCTGCTCTCAGAGCAAGGGGAGGAGTGGTGGGCACACTTTGGAAGTGCGCATGAATGTTTGGCCTTCCATATTGGGCCGGCCAAACATTTATGCTCTCTTTGCATGTTCTCTATCCAGGCTGTATTGCAACCTGGGTGCAGAGCATGCCCAAGCTCCCACTGCCTGTCTGAGCACCGAACCATCACACCCAGATCAATCACAATGCTGCATTGCAGCATTGTGTTTGGCTATGGGGAGCCTGGGTGTGCTTCCTGTGCCGGATGGAGTGAGGGACTACAGAGGAGGGAGACGGGGAGGAAGTGACGTGAAGGCACGTTTTTTCTTTCTTTTATTTTTTTACACCTGCTTCCGCCCCGTCACCACCCTTGCCGTGCCACCCCCAATCCATACTGGCAGCCACTGCCAAAACATGCATGACTTAATTTTTAGAATTTCAAAGACCAATTGCTTTTTCAGTCTCTCACTTTGGTTAACAAACTTTCAGATTTTCATATAAAGGTCAGTGGTACAATAGCTTTCCTCTGAAGATGTTTGTTGTATTTTGCAGTAGCCGATTTTGTAATGGTTAATTAACTTAACAAATACGATTATAAAATTTTAATTTTAATATTCTAGGAAGGTTTTTCTTACTAAGCTCTTCTTCTGCCTTCACTAATGACATTTTAGGATGATTTGAATGATTTCTATAAATCTTTGACTTGAGAAAAGAATATAATCTTATGGCTCCCTTTACAATCACCTTAAATGCCTCCCAATCTAGTTCTGGGACTGTTGAACCTTCAGTCTCCCAAAAATGTGAAAATCTGATCTATAATAAGAAAGACAGAAAACATGCGACATAGAGGAGATGGAAGACAGGGCAGAGGAGACTATAATCATAGGGAACAGCATCTTCCAGGGTTTGGTTTGTCTTGGACTGTTCTTTGACTTAGCTATAATGTTACATGGATTCCTGACTTTCCCTGCAATTTGGTTTGATGATTTAGAACCTGCTTTTGTACCTGATATGGATTTGCTCCTTTTGACTTTGGCTAATAAATCCTACCTTCTGGTAGAGAAGTGTGTTCTTCATCTTCTATTCTTGGGCAACTTTCCTTGTTTGCCTGGGGACTAATAACAGGGACGTTTCTTCTCATGATGGAAAATCTGCATCAAGCTTTTGACATTTCCATTACCAATTTGAGAAGCGCACTTAGAAGGAGTAAGAACACATCTAAGGGGAGAAGGTAGGATTATCCTCACTATCTTTTGAGACATGAAATAATGTAACAATGGCAGACCAAAAGTACTGTGTTGGAATTTGTAACTGGTGGGATTCGAAACAGCCTTTTTTCTTACCTTTCCATTATCTTGATGTGAGCCGCACACGTGTTTAGGTACGCACTCGGAGGGCTGGGCGTGTACCGTCAGAAGGTATTTAACGCCATCGCCTGCTGCTGGACGGCACGTGGTTTCACTTCCGGTTCTTTCATCCGGAAGGTCTTCGCTGGTGGCCTCCTGGGACTTCCTGTCTTCCGGACCTTGGACTACGTGGGAGCAAGCTGGGATATGTGGGACTTTTCGCTATTGGATCGTGACTGTGGGGTTTTAAGGTAGTTCCCTCCTATCCTTTTTCCCGCTGCCCTCGGACTCCCTTTTTGTATCGGGCTACTTGTATTTTAACACAGATTACGGATTAAAGAACGCGGCTGCGTTTCCTTTTTCCCGCTTTAGCATATTCCTCTTTCCGGGTTTTTTCAGTAGCCCGGTGTGTCTTTTTGGTCATTATTGGGTGCACCAATGAGAAGTACAATACGGATGTATTTGGGCTCTACGTTTATTTTTAGTTTTTTTTTTGTCGTAACTGGCTTTTTCCCCTTTCCTTATAATTTGTACGAGAAGGTGTGTTGGATTTTTTGCTTTAAAGACTGTGGGATTTTTTTGCATGCCCTTGGCTACCAACATTGTGGAGATATCCCGCTCTCTGGAAATGTGTTACGGCCCAGTCTGTACCCTCTTTGAATATCGTCAAGCCTAATTGAGGGGTAAGAAAGTCTCTGTGTTGCTATACCTTATCTTGTGTGTATGTGTCTTTTATATTTCTATGTCTAAACTCCTTTTCTGTTATTTCTGTATTTAAGGTTGACCTGAACCTTCCTGGGTGGTGCAGACGAAAGGGACGTCCCGCATCAGTGAAGTCCTTGTTGGTCTCCTTGATTTGTTCCCCCCACCTTCTCCGGTTGTCCTTGTCTGCCATCGCCTATATATCTTAGGGTGGTGATGGCCAGGGCTGAGGTAGAGGACTGGGATTCCCTTCGCTCCCGCAGTATTGGGCAATATCCGGAGTGGTGCCAGAACATACTGCACCTCACTTCACATTTCAACAAATTAGAGTCCCGTGCACTACTTTTCTGTTCCACTATTGTTTGGGACACCTGTCCAGCAGAAACAAATAGATATGCCAAATGGAAAGGTGCACTTGGGGAATTGTTCTAATACAAAAGACTTCAATGCGATATCTGTGAGAAGTCAAGATTTTGCCTGTTGGACCTCGTGGGGATGGACAGGATGCGTATTGAGGTATCCACTTTGGGCTACTTACTCCTATTTCCACACTAACGGATACCATTTTGGAAACACGATTGGATCTATTATGACCTATCATGGCCTACATTACAGGGGGTTAGAAGTCTTTACAAACTCTACGCCGACTGGATAAACAGATGACCTCATTGTTTTATTAAGAGTTTCAGCTTCTTTCAATTCAACATATATGAGCCCTAATGAAGCTCAAAAAAGATGTTTTGAATGAAACACGTTGGCTGGATGTTCTTTGTATATTTATGGATTTCAAGTGAAGAAGGAATAAAAAAAGATTCTTCACAGATATTGCATTGGAATCTTTTGGATTAGAACAATTCCCCGAGTGCACCTTTCCATTTGTGTGGTCTATTTTTTGAGACATACTATGAGGGTTGTGACTGTTACACCTAGATATATGAGAGATTAATGAATGGTAAAGTAATCAGAAAAGCAATTAGGTGTATGTTTAACTTCAACACTGGTGAAGGTTTTAGTTATCATGAAGGATACAAATTTGAGGTAGTGCCATAGCATCCTGAGAAAGAAGTATGGATTTTTTTCTCAAAGCGATCAGCCATATCTAATTACCTCTAAAAAGAACTCTTCTGGCACATTTTATTTCTTCAGAGGGCATACTATGTTTGTGGCTTCTAGAGTTACTGACTGCATTCAGTGAAAACTGTCTCCAATTTTTATTTGCCTGAAAGAAATGCTAAAGTGAAGAATGAATCAACCATTCAAGGTCCCTATAATCACTCAGACCTGTTTATCGTTAAGTGCTTTTGTCATTCGCCTTAGAAAGCATTTCTCAAACACAATATCAACACACCTAGGACCTGTGGTTGTCAATGAACAATATAACAATCACCTCAGGCTTAATTAAGCTGGGTTTTTTTTCGTAAATGAGTCTGAAAGAGAACATTTGATCATTTGAGACGCCTGACAAATAAATTAATTGCCTTTGTCTTATAAACCTTCTTGAGGTGTGTTATTTAAAGTCTTTTTTAAAACACCCAATTCTACCCCAAACATTTTAATCATAGAAACGCCATTGTACGTGACACCCAATATTTTTTCATTTTCTAAGGAAAACAACATTTCCTTTTCCATCTTTTTCACATTTCCTCTAAACTACCATGTGCCCCTCTTCACTTCTCACATGTCCCACCTTACGCTATTACTCCTCTTAGGGCTCATCCCAACAAGAATTCACAAGAAATATATGTGTCATTACCATGAGATCAATCAGGAATAATCCGGTGTACCATCATTGCACAAGACCTTTAAAACCAAAACAAATGTGGTAGCAAAAGGAAAGCATTTATGAGAATGACTTACAAGTAAGTGGTCATGGAAAAGTATCAGATCTGTGGATGAAGTTTCAAATCCTGCACTTGAATATTTAAACTGGTGGAGAAGTTACTGAGAGAATTATCGCTGCCGAAGAGGTAGTAGGAAGAAGGGAATTCTGCTGCAGAATTCTCCATGGGGGAAACATCCTCTAACAGAGCATTAAAGGCTTCCTAGCAAAATTGGAGGCTATTTAGTTAGCGCCCAACTCTGTCAATCCCAGCAAATCAGAGGACGTTTAGTTAGTTCGCAACTCTAAGTCAATCCTTGTGTCAATAGAGATGCTTCATTGATATCCCTCCAAAAAGTAATTACTGGTGTGTTATCGTATGAAGAAATGCAATTTTTCAGTAGAGTACCTTTTCATGCTCTTGTTTGAATTGACGCCTTGTACCCTCAAATCGATAGGCATAAAACATTTCTTTAGATTGCGTTCTTCCACACAGCCAAGCCAGCTTTCCCCTATATATACTCTTATTATTCTGCAACAAAATGAATTTCAGTTAGGCTCTCTGTAGGTTTTTGTGGCTTAGTGAACTAATTGACCTCACCAGGGATTTTGATCAGTGTCATAAACTGATACATTTCTAGGGATTGCATAAAATACTATCAATTAAAGCTCACTATTTTCATCTATAAGAAACCAGGTTGGGGATCTGTTACTCACCAACTATATAATAACATAACGTGTATTTTTAAAGTGACGTTCACCCAAGGGTATCTTGGCGCTGAATAACAGCTGTTTATTGCTACCCAGCTCAATGGTACTCATTTTATCGACTTCAGAACGATGACAGGCTGAGTGGACCCCCGGGAATTGAACCTGTGACCATGAGGTCGACATAGGCCCCTGCCGTGGATGCATTATTCCTTAAGCCACCAGACTTGGCTAATACCAGACATGGTTGAACCGGGTTGCTTAGCTACAGCTCTTGTCTCATTAAGTAAGCATTGCTTGACCCTGCGAACAACAGGAGGAGATAAAGCAATTGATATCTGGATGCATTTGCAATACAAATGGTCTTCCTTGCAAAATTGATGCTCTCTGTTCCACTGCAGTCTGATGCTAAACAATTGATACGGGTCATATCCTGTTTAAGGTTATTGCATTCTCCTTTCGCTTTCACGGTTAAGGTGAATGAGTGGGCGGTTGATTTATAATCCGGGCAAGACAGAAAGCATATAAATAGCATGGAACTTGTTTTATTTTCAAATGATGTATAGTCAATGGGCTGTATGCTCTAGGGACTGGGAATGCAAATCACTGACGCATAAACCAGGAATAAACATGGATTGCTTACTGTGATACACAGCCACAGGAGTGTTGCAACATAATCCAACCATAAGAGCAGGAACATTGCAAAGGGAAGTCGCAACAACGTTGCAACAGGAAAATATACAATACATAGGCACGGTTTGGGGCGCCATGCAAGCCCAAGTACAGTGAGGTTGACACAAAAGACAGATTCTAGGGGATTTGTTGTTCCTTAATCGGTTTGTGCCTCATGAGAAATGATTATAGCACATGTGCACCTAGTACCTGGTTCCTGAGTGCAGCATAGGCAGGCATTGCTTAGTGCTGCATGCGCATAATGTAAGCAAGGGCCAGACACCAGATGTGACTCACCACAAGAGAGTGGAAGTAAATGGTGGAACAATAACATGCAAATGGTGGAACAATAACATGCAAATGGTGGAACAATAACATTGCCATGCAGCCTCCTCAAGATGGCTGCAGAGAGTCTATGGGAATGAGGAAAACATCCACAAAGAAAGCCCCCTTTATCGACACATTACAAAATAGGATCAATTGTTTGCTCAAATTTGTTGAGGAAATCATGAGCGGATCAATCCCAGGAGTAATAGCCGGTAATATGGCTGTCTCGGTTAGCATTCTCATAATGCATATGAACTTGCGCAGGAGGAAAATTAGGATAAGCAAGAGAATATATGGTTTTACTATTTGGCATAGGTGATGGGGAAGCCTGGTAGCCCCAGAACTCATCATGGGAAAGATGATGCGGGAGCTGCACCTCGCAGCACCACTGCCTCATCATGTGCGCTGCTATCAGCTCTACATATTAGTTCAAGCGAGCATTTCCAAAGTCATGCATAATCACAAGCTAGCTAGATGCTTGTGCCAGGAGCTCTAGTGCATTCATACATTCATGCAGACGCACACAGCACTAGAGTATAGACTCTACCAATCAGGCAGCACGCAGGCCAGAAACAATAAGGTGTTTTACATTTCCAAGAATGCAAGGAGCACTCGATTGCACACATGCCATGTCTTGGGTGAGAAAGAGGGCAATTCCACGACAGCCTACAGAGGCCACACAGACATGATGGACGTATTGGTACTGGCCCAGTTCCTGATTACCAAATGGGCAATGTAGGCACCGGCCTATGGCCCCACTCCTTTTAGGACTCCAGTCACAATGGATCAAAACAATATTGATTTGATCTTGAAAGAAAAATTGCAATAAAGCTTTTTTAAATTGTTTCCAATTAATTTTTGTTTAATACCATTAATAATTGTTAATGTTTAGTTGTGTGTAATAAAACTGGTTTATTAAAAGTGCTGGTTGGTAAAATTAAAAACGTATTAGGAGAAACTTTGGGAGGGGGTCTCTGAAATTTCGACTGCCTAGTGGCCTCCACTGGGATAAATTCGGCACTGTACTTGCCTGTCCCTAGACGGGGGCTCTCTTTACCTGCAATGCACTAACACTGTCCGCCATTCTGTAGCCCCTCTAACCTGAACTCTGGTAACTGGTGAGGCCAGCAGTGGCTGCATCATCTGTCTTTCCATTACACATTCTGTGCTCCCCACTCATACAACCACCTTTGTCGAGGACTCCTGGGCAGCAAGAGGAAAGGCCGCAGGGCTCAGGCCCAGGGGCATAAGGGTCCGTCCTGGAGTTCGTAAGTGCCTTTTCACCACTGTTTTTATTTTTAGATACCAATGTTTGTTCAATACGTTGCTTTTCTTCCATTTTATAATATTACATTTCACAGGTGGCAGAGACATAATTTATTTCCCTGTGCCTTCCACCTGCCAAATGCAGATACGACAGGCGCGCAACACCCATTGGGCTCACGGGGTTTCAGCCCCCCCACCCCCCCTCCGTCATGTATGTCAGCCCGGCTGAGCCAGCTTCGCGGCTGGCGACCCTCTAATTGCAGCCGCACCCGAGTACTCCACAGGTCTTTAAAATGCCGCTGACCGCGGCCCCCGCTGGGGGTCACTTCTGCGGTCGGCGCCCTAGTGCCGCCATGGCACCGGTCACCCCTCCCCACCCCCTCCCAAGGGGAGGGGGCGGGGATGCCGACCGGTGTCCCCCTCTCCTCATGCTGGCCGGATATGACGCACAAGCGCGTCACTTCCTGGCCCCTGTGGGGAAGGGGAGGCTATTTAGCCTTCCCCCACCGGTGAGCCACCTCCAGGGCTGTGGCGGAGTTACAGGGCGATCTGGAAGCAGCCCGGTACAAAGGGTACCTCTGTGCGGCACCACAGGGGGTGCCTGAGCCAAAACCGAGGAGCCTCAGGGGAGGGTCCCGGAAGCCGTGTCGGCGCCCCACTAGTCCTGCGGGCGGTTGTGGGCCTGAACAACTGGGGGGTTTGCCATGCGACGCTCCGCCCCGAGAGGGGGGCGTGAGTAGAAGTTACCGACGGCACGTGATCCTAGAAAAGAATCACCTGGATGGCAGCAAAGACGGGGTTCGCTCCCGCGCTGCCCGGCTCATAAGGCGGGTAGGCGGCCCAGTTGGTTGCCTGCCCTTGGATCGCCCGTAAGATGTCCCACCCATTACATATTTTAATATGTAATAAACCTGCAGCAAATTTTACCCAACTCAACAGTCTGTGTGTGTGTTATTTGGGTATGCATTTTGGGGGAGGGGAGACAGAGGGGTGCCCCTGGCGGTACTATGCCACTGGCCGCGGCCCCCGCAGGGGGCCACTTCAGCGGTCGGCACCCTAGTGCCGCCGGGGCACCGGTCACCCCTCCCCACCCCCTCCCAAGGGGAGGGGGCAGGGACGCCAACCGGTGTCCCCCTCTCCTCGTGCTGGCCGGATATGATGCACAAGCGCATCACTTCCTGGCCCCTGTGGGGAAGGGGAGGCTATTTAGCCTTCCCCCACCCTCCTGGCGACCTCTTTGTTTGCCTAGGACGCCGCATCCCTCCCTACCGCTTACCCGGCGTATGGGTCAGGTGGGGGGGTTCACAGCGTTGTAATGTTTCTTTTTTCGTTGCAGGTGGAGTTACAGGGCGATCTGGAAGCAGGCCGGTACAAAGGGTACCTCTGCGCGGCACCATAGGGGGTGCCTGAGCCAAAACCGAGGAGCCTCAGGGGAGGGTCCCGGAAGCCGTGTCGGCGCCCCACTAGTCCTGCGGGCGGTTGTGGGCCTGAACAACCGGGGGGGTTGCTATGCGACGCTCTGCCCTGAGAGGGGGGGCGTGAGTAGAAGTTACCGACGGCACGTGATCCTAGAAAAGAATCACCTGGATGGCAGCAAAGACGGGGTTCGCTCCCGCGCTGCCCGGCTCATCAGGCGGCCCAGTTGGTTGCCTGCCCTTGGATCGCCCGTAAGATGTCCCACCCACTACATATTGTAATATGTAATAAACCTGCAGCAAATTTTACCCAACTCAACAGTCTGTGTGTGTGTTATTTGGGTATGCCTTTTTGGGGAGGGGGGACAGAGGGGTGCCCCTGGCGGTAAAGACCATTGTTAATGAGGCTTTTGTTGTGTTTTCACCCCTTCTAAGAGCCAATCTGCCTATGGCTCGAAGAATTAGCCCCCCCAAAATCTTTTTTAGCCCGCCCCCCTCTCCCCCCGAAATGTGGATCTAGTTGCCCGCCTGAGACAGAAAGTAACATTTTGGTTTTCTTTGTTGATTACCTACCCTCAGTTTTGAAATCCCTAGCCTATATTTCATTTTAGTTGTTGTCCAAACTAGGATTTCCTGACCAGACAAGCCTTTTATTCCACGGGCATTTCCTCAGTGGTCTGGACCCCACGAAGGCCGGATTTTAAGGCAGGGCGCCGCCCTTGCTCCCTCTGTCAGTTTCCCCATCTCCACGAGGTTAATGTCAGCCGGCATGGACACATAGCTTAACAGTAAGGTGGAAATAATATACAAACACCAAGATAGCAAATGACAGAAAGTAGGGAATGCATAATAGCAACAACATAATAATATACATGCACAGTAGTAATTAATAAACCCAGATGCAGACACTACAGAAAGGCCGGGGGGGGGGGGGGCGAGGTTATGGACATCACATTTCACAACTCTCTCCTTATATGTATATTTTTGGAATTTGTGTCTGTGTTAAATCAGCTCGAACGTCTCCCAGGCATTAATACAGATGTTGCTTCCCTCGAGGTTGTTGATTTCTGAGCACTGCTGATCAGTGTATTCTATAGGGATGTTCAGTTCATCGTCAGAGCGATTCCTCTTTCGCCCCAGCTTCTTAGGTAGAACCCAGCCATTACCAGGGCTACAGTATAGGGGTGGTGATGGTTCTACGTGTTGTACTTTTACTATCTTGCAGCGGTTTTGGATGACGCATCATACATGTCCATTTTGGATCTGTGTCAAATGTTGCGCATGCGCACCAATAAATGGAGCTTCCCCTGCATGATGCCTCGTGCACTTTACATTCTACACATTCCACTGTTATTTTGAGGGCTGATTTTAGCATGCATGTGCATATATGTACATTTTGAACATTTTATGTCCACACATTGTAAAAATAGTTATGAGGGCACGGGGGATTTTTTTGCAGATTAATTTTTCTTAGTTGGACAGTGGTCACTTTTTTATGCATGAGTGAATGAAAACGTTTGAACGAAGAGCGTTTTGCTTTCAGGACTAAGACCAAAAAATCAAGGGCTCTGAGAGAAGGGAAGTGGCAATAGGCAGGCCAGGATCACAGCCAATATAGTTACAGGCTTAGAAACTTGGGAAGTGTGATGATGCCACGATATGCTCACACGTCCAGCATTTACTTCAACCAGGAAATTGACAATTAGCACATGCCGTACGTTTCTGCTACTTAAACGATAAAAGAACATCATTTTTTACGATTAAATGCGCCTTAAAGAAGAATATACACTTTAGTATTATGTGTGTCAGACGCAGTCCGCATACAGGATATGTTGAGTAATCCTCTATAAATCTACTATTTAGGCTAACATTCGACATCCTTTTAATTGTAAATACAATGTGGTTTAGCTAAACTGATTCTGTCTCTGGTATTTGAATGTGTTAGCATTAGTGACCGTGTCACACAAATAGATATTGGTCAGGGGTTAGAGCTGTTGGTGACTTGTGCAAAGTGTAATTTATTGAAATACCACTGACACCAATTAGAATTACCCTCTGTGATATAATATAATGCTGTTAAATGTATTTGTGACAAATTAAAGTGTTGCAGACCACTTTTACCCCCACAAAATATGTGTATGTGATACAGCCAAAAATACACAAACCTGCTTACATAATGCTACGTATATGAAGCCTTGTAAGAATTTTTTAATACAATATATGTAATACCATTAAAGTACAATCTAAATAATGTGCAATATGTGTGACGCAAATTTAAACAATTAAAAAATGTCTGTTTATTCCTTAGAAGAATCCTTCCCCTCAATACTAAATTCTGTGTGGAAAATTCAAACCTTGCCCAATGAACTTCTGAAACACTTGGGGCCATATGTATCAAGTCTTTTTCCCATTTGCAAATGGGCAGATTCTCAGAACCGGCCCGTTTGCAAATTGGAAAAAGCCTTTTGGGATGTATCATCCCAAAAGGCCATCGCAAAATAGAGAATTGCAAAATTTGCGATTCTCTATTTTGCAAATGCAATTAAGGAATTGCAAATTGCGATCCCTTAAATGCAATTCTGGAAGCACCAGAAATTTGCTATTTGGCCTTAAGGAATTGCAAATGACCACCAACTTCAAGTTGGTGGTAATTTGCGATTTTCTTTAAAAAAGCACTTTTTAGATTTTTTAAAAGTGTCATATGTTGCACATACATGCCCTTAGGGCATGTACGTGCGCTAAATGTGCACACATGCATATTTCAGGGGTGCAACAGGGTGTCCTTTTGGCACCCTTGCAACCCTGAAATTGCATTCTCAATTTGCGATTCTCTATTTGGTAATCGTAAATTGAGAATGTCTTCCCATTCATTCCCATGGGCCTCCTAGCCCATAGGAATGAATGGGAAGGTGTTCCTTATTTGCGAATCTCAATTTGCGATTCGCAAATAAGGAATATGTAGGATTTGCTTAATTTTGTGCAAATCCTGCATACATTGCATTTTGCGATTCTATAATTTCGATTCGCTAAAAATCGCAATTTGAGAAACGCAAAACTCTTTTTTGATACATATGGCCCTAGATCTCTATATATATATACACCAGGACTCTCTCCCAGGCAGGGAAAAGGGTACGACACAGCTCCGGGGGTAAAAAGGCTTTAATTGCTGTTTGCTGTGCAAGTAGGTAAAGTCAAAGAAACGCTTTGGCAGACTTGTTTCAGACTTCAACTGGCTTCATCAGTGCCGGTTTCAATGGCTCCTTGTTCTCACAGGGGGGCCAACCACTAAGATATTGATGTTTTGGCCACTCCTAATCAGGTGATCTCTTGCACCTCATCCGCCTTGACGATGTTCAGGTGCCTTGCGCTCACCCAGCCAGGCAGGTGCATGCTGGTACTGGAAGTCCTCAGAGGGAGCCCATTCAGTAATAAGGCATTACCCAACAACATGTGAAGTCCCAACGAGTTGGCAGAGGGTCCCCGCACCGCCACAGATACCTGGAAGGATTATGCCTTTTCTTGTCCCCTTATCAGGCAATCAGTATTTATATATATATCCCTGGTAATTATTTTTGACTCCAAGAGCGCGTTTGGGACTCCATTCTGGATTATAGTAATGCCGGTTGTCTCCGCCGGTCCGCGCCACCCCTCCTACGGGAGCTGGAACTTCGGAAGGAGTAACTTCGTGGATTTATATATATATATATATATATATACATATATATATATATATATATATATATATATTCACTGAAAAAACCATAGGTTTCACACATGTTATAGTTAGCGGAAATTTTACTGATAAAAAACCAGTGAAATTCCCCCGTTATAGTTAGTGTAGGCAACTATAACTCACGCGACCGCAATCCTCTGCTGATGCTAATACTGTATTTAGACACTTATTCCATACATTTTTAGCTATACATATATTTCAAATATTTTTTTTTCATAAAGACACATATGTCATCAGCAGAAGATTGCGGTCGCGTGAGTTATAGTTGCCTACACTAACTATAACGGGGGAATTTCACTGGTTTTTTATCAGTAAAATTTCCGCTAACTATAACATGTGTGAAACCTATGGTTTTTTCAGTGAATTTGCAAGGTTTTTTAAATGCTAATTCCTAACTATAACGTGTGTGAAACCTATGGTTTTTTCAGTGAATTTGTACGGTTTTTTAAATGCTAAGTTACTTTACGCCATTCGTGGCGTGCGCGCCCACTTAACGCAGTTTGTTCCGTGCGCACCGCGTGCCCACGTTACGCTAGATGGGCCATGTACGCAAGATGCGCTTTGCGCACATGGTGGACATATGATGCACTTCATTTTGAAAGGTAATATTTTAATTTTTCGTAATTTTTATAAGCCATGCACAAATGGTGCCCTTCGGACATCATTTGCACACGGGGTGGAGAGAGTGTTGTTAATTTTTTCTTTTATTATTTTTGTTTAAAATATTGTGGTTTTTCACATTTCATATAAGCCCTGTACATTTGGTGGCCTGCGGCCATCAAAAGCACAGGGGGTGGGGAGAGTGTGGATAGTGCTTTTTTTTTTTACATTTTTTACCGTACGCGTACGGTAAGCGTAATCGGCGAAATTAGCGAAAAAATAAAAATTGCATTTTTGGCCTTGGGGGGTCTTTGGGGACTCCCTCAACATGGCTATGTGTGTGGGAGCTGTCTAAACAGCCCCTTTATATGTTTATTGGTTTTATTTAACAACCTAGCTCTCAGTGCGAGAGAGAAAATGGCGGCCGCCGCTTCCTGGTTTCGGCTGTTTCGAATGTTTACTAAGATCTAAGAGCCAATCAGAATCGCGCTCGCGCACGCCACCGTACGCGTACGGTAAGCTTACGGTAAGCGTACCGTAAGCTGGCTCAGATATATATATTGATTTAAAGGCTATTTTCTCAGAATCTACTGAACAGATTTACATCAAACCTACAAAAGGCACTTCCTTGACCTGAGGACTACCTCTCTGCCAAATTTCTAGTAATTCTGTTCAGCCGTTCGGGCTGTAGCCCTGTCTAAAGGTCCTATGGAAAAATGCATGGGAAAAACGCGTTTTGGGACCCCCCTTTTATCTCAACCCCCGCTTGACGAATCCCCCCGAGACTTTCAGGGTAGGAGCGGAGCGTAGCGCCCCACCTATTTTGAGAAATTCGCGAGGATTCGTCGACCGGCGCCAAAGTTATTCAAAATAGAATGTTGCGGATTTCCTATGGAAAAGGGGTCCTAACTATAACTACCTACTGGCGACCGCCAGTAGGTAATATATATATATATATATATATATATATATATTTTAAAAAATCACCAACAGGCACTGAAACAGAACTTCAAATAATAAATTCCATTTTATGAGCTATGAACAACAATACTTGTGTTAGTTTTGCTTGACTTATTGGATGCATTTAGCACCATTGACATCCTGTCTACCAGAAAGGGAGAAAGGGAATAGCGAGACAAGTTCAGACATGTTCTCTTCCTTTTTCTCATCAAGTCCCCAAATTTAGAGCAATGGACCAATTCAGACCACTCGCTTCATGGCGATGAAGTGAAGTTCCTCAAGGTTTAATTCTATCTTTGTTTCCATTCATTCTGTACATAAAGCTGGTATTTGGACAAAATATCAGATTAGAAATATCGAGTTACAGAAATATAGGAAAACAAATATGGTGATAAAAAAATACTGTGGTGCAGAAATATAGCTAAAACCAAAGGAAATGATGGACGGAGTGTTGAACATTGCAAGCACTCACCCCCAGTCAACTGATTTGGGTTAAATCCATCACCGTTCTTTAGGCCACTCTGCCACCCCAGTTCAGACATGGCCATTAGCAAATCAGTCTGATCCTGTGCCTCATGGGAACAGTCCAGCCCGAACTGCCAAGCTCACGTCTGAGCATACCCTGCCAACTTATGGCGAACAAAGCAAAAACCAAAGGAGATGATGGACGGAGTGGGAAGCTTGTTTCCGGGGTGGCAGAGTGGGCTAAAGAACGGTGATGGATTAAACCCAGATCAGTTGACTGGGGGTTAGTGCTTGCAATGTTCAACACTCCGTCCATCACTTCCTTTAGTTTTTGCTTCGTCCGCCATAAGTTGGCAGGGTATGCTCAGATGTGAGTCCCTTGCTCACTTTGCCACTGGATTCAAGCAAGCCTGGCTGAAGACGGCTGAAATGCCAGAAACCGGTCCTAGGAAGCTTGTTTCCGGTCCAGGAAAGACATGGCTTGGCAGTTCGGGCTGGACTGTTCCCATGAGGCACAGGGTCAGACTGATTTGCATATGGCCATGTCTGAACTGGGGTGGCAGAGTGGGCTAAAGAACGGTGATGGATTAAACCCAGATCAGTTGACTGGGGGTGAGTGCTTGCAATGTTCAACACTCCGTCCATCATTTCCTTTGGTTTTTGCAGAAATATAGCTGTCAAGACTATACATTTTTCAGATAAGTAATGTCATTTTTAATACAGTTTTCAACAATATAGTTGTAAAAAATATGTTTTTTAAAATTATTTTTGTGTTTATATATTAATTTTATGTGTTATTGTTTAATTGTTAATACTATTTTGAAATTTAGTTTATTTGTAAGTGATTTTTAAGTTTATAATTTAAGTGCTGATTGTAATTTATATTGTCATAGTGTTTTTCTAGGTTTGTAGGAGTGTAGGGTGGGAAGTTAATCGTAATTAAGGAATTACTATTTTATTTCTATTGAACTGATTACTAAATATGTAACTTGTGTAATTATATTTTATAAGTTATATATTTGGTGTGGATTGTTAGGTTTGTAGTGGTATAGAGTGGGACATTAATTAATAATTAACACAAATGATTAATTTATAAATAATTATTTAATTGTTTAATGAATATTAAATTGTGTAATTATATTTTTTAAGTTATATATTGGGTGTGGGATGTTGGGTTTGTAGGGGTATAGGGAGTGAAGTTAATAAATAGGAATTAACACTTAATTACCAATTTAGTATTCATTATTTAATTGATTAATTATGTAAATTGTGTAATAATTGTTTTATGTAAGTTATATGTTAGGTGTGGGCTGCTGGGTTTGTAGCGGTATAGGCCGGGAAGTTAACTATTAATCGATGAATTAATTAATAAATAGTCATTATTATTGAGTTGATTGTGAATTGTGCTAATTGTGTTACATTTATTTATTTAGTATATTTCAAGTGTTGCCTGGTAGGTTTGTGGGGCTATGGTGGGGTAAGTTAAATAAGTATTAAATTAATTGTTTTTAATTGATAATTAACATTTGTTTACTAATCATGTTAAATATTTAATTTATATATATATCTGTATACAATTTAAATAATACATAATTGTTTTAATTAATAAAATTCATATTAAGAGTTTTACATTTGTTAGAAATCAATAGGTTTATGGTTCATATATGTTATGTGTTTGAAGTGAAGTACTTTCGCTGCTGTTTCACAGACCAGAGTGGGAAAAGTACATTTAACTACTCAAGTCCAATGCTTTCCCTACTGTTGCACAGACTGGAGTGGGAATAGTAAACTTAATTTCTCCAGAGTGCAACACGTTCCCTACTGTTGCACAGACTGGAGTTGTAATAGTATTTCTATTATTCCCAGAAGTTAATACTTAAATAAAAAAAAATATATATGTGCTTTTTATAGTAGTATATAATAAAACAGACAATATGTAATATAATCTTAATTATGTTTTTAATAAGTGTCATATATGTATATACAAACATACACCCACATAAATATTTATGTTTATGTTTACATAATTATATATTTTATATCGTATTAAATGTTCTTTTTTTGTATACTCTTTATTGATTTTCACTAGATGCAAATACAGTGACATTGACCACTAGGGTGATAGTACTCATAGTATTAAATGTTTTTTAAATGTATTTAATTTAGATTATATTAATTTTATATATCAAGGTATTTAAGATTATCTGTTTTAAACAATATTTTATATAAATATTACAAAATTATATTTGTGTTTTAACAATAGTGTGTAGCAATATTTGTTTTTAATATGTTTTTTTGCTCACCTTTTATAAGTATAGGGAAACAATATTTTAGTAATTGTTATTTTTGACACAATATTTCTGTATCAAGATGCTGTTGTGCTCCCATGAAACCACTAGTCACAATGATCTAGGAAAAGGGAATCAACATATGGCGATGGTTCTCAACTTTGGATAAGAATCTAGATGTATAGTCCTAAAATTCTTCCTGTAGAAAGTAACCAATAATGTAAGCTTTTATTCCATAAAACAAAATCCAAGAAAAACAGTCCCTTTTCCTCTGTTGTACAGAACCTGCTACACATGTGCAAACATGGCTAGAACAACGGGCCTCTTCAGGTATGTGTACCGCACTGCTGTACTCAGCAAGGTCATGTGGCTTCATTATTGTCTGAAAAATACATATGCTAGCCCACGTTTTGGAACTTGTGAAAAACACTTCTTTCCAACTCTTTCTACTCCGGAAATTCAAACCTGTATCTTTCCCTTGATGTCAGATCATTGGTACAAGTCCTAGGTTTATGACACCTTGACAATAGAAATTCTGTATTAAACAGCCTCATGAAGGCCACTGTAGCACCTGTCAAGTGCACCGGCATGAGGAAGTAGGACTTTGTAAAGGTGCCATGAAATTAGAGCACATAACTCTTATTTTGATGTACCCCAACCCCACAAGTTTCATCTCCACATAAAAACAGTTCACAATGGCCTCCATCACATAAAATGCCCCTCACGTTTGTTGCCCGTTAACCTGACCACTCAAGGAGATAAAGACGATAGAGGCAAATCTAATTTCTAATTTTTAAAGACTAGAAACTAAATAATTTTCAACCCAGGCTTTTTCATGCCAAGTCCCCATAGTCTGTAATCACCTACCTGGGAAACACAGGTTTTCTCTGAATTTGCTTGTCTTCTGTAATGCTGTAAAGCCCACCTATTCAAATTACATTACTGAATGCTTATATTGTGGGTGATCTTCTGTAATATGGTGGCTTGGAATTCATTTTGCAGTGAATTGTTAAACAGACTATTATGGAATAATCACAATGACTACCTACAATCAAAATATTTTAACACTGGTCACAAACTACTTGTCCTGTCCTGTGATGAGCTTGACAGCCACGGAGTCTGAAACTGAATTTTAACGTTGCAAACAATTTGGTCTGTTTTCTATATTGTTTCAGACTACAGAGATAGCTTTTATGTTAGTATTTCACTGTAATTGCATTTCAGTCACAAACTCTATCGCCTCAGTTGTCACAAATTGCATTATCCTCTGCTCACTGTTGCTCAGAACACTCAGTGAAACCTTCAAAGGATAATGCTCTCTTCATATGTTGTACCTGCAGTAGACAGGGCGCCATCCATTGTCGAGATAATGCAATGTAATGAATGTGTGAAAGAGGGAAACAAACATGATTCTTGCTCATTCTAACGGTATTGTTTTCCTATTTGTACAGCTATGTTATGTGCCCTGACAAATCTCTATATTCTTAACACACAAATGTGCGCAATCACCTCAACACATAAGTGCTGTGAATGAATTCTAGCGGCCACATAATTGAGGTTAGAATGTCATAGTTATTTTAAGCGCTTTTTGTTTTTAGATTCCTTGCAATAAGTGAAAAATTTACAAATTATGGCCTGGCTTGGCAAGTACAGCTTTAAATCATTGCGGCTCCCTAGGCCAACATATGATGCAAGATGACAATATTGGTTCAAATCAAGCCTGGTGATAAAAAAAAGTAAGATTTTAATTAATCCTTCTGAGCAACAGTTCTTCCTACATTTTTATAAGCTATCACTTTTCATATCACATTTCAAGGGCAGCAACAGTATATAACCTGGTATTGTTTGCCTCAGAATATAGGAACTAAATGGCATTTAAAAAAATTCAGGGCTCAAAAATGCATTTTGTCATTTTCTTATTGTTTGTTTTATCCAGTAAATGTGCACAAAGGCAATGAAGAGTGAAGCCATACTTTATCTTACATTCGGGTTGGTTGAAAACATCTGAAAAAAGTTCACAATCACACATATTACCAATTCTTCCCTTGTCTTGTTCCAATCTTTAGTCAATGAAGTGTGTCACTGCCTGATATTCTTCAGTACTTTCTCAAGGCAAAGCTCTTCCCTGAAAAAACAGTCTTGCCTGAAAGACTCTACGTCGTGAATTCTGCGTTATCCACTTTAGTTTCTATTTTTTTATTATAACATTTTATTGAGTTTTTAGTGAGGGTGTATACATATAACATCTCTGTTGAACAGTATTAAATCTCATGTATATTGTCTTGCACATAAATAATTCTGTTAGGAACTATGGGCAAGATGTTCGCATATCTGTTTTTAAAATACTTGATACAAAATGTGACTTGACCAGTATGTACTATTTAGTTGGTTCTTAAAAATCCATTGGAATCTGACCTACCTCATGAATATTAATGAGGTAATGTGCAAGACGCAACTCAATACAGTTGGATGCCATCACAGGGATGGTCAACTGCTGATGGCATGGGATCAACATGCCTACTCCCGCATTTCAATGAAGTCAGACTTTTTTTTAATGCAGTATTAAAAGTAGAAGTTTGCTTTTTATGTGTTTGAGAGTTTGCAGTAGTCCTGTGGACTACTACCTACTTCCAAACAAACTTTTTTTAACATCCAAAAATGAGAAGGGATGGGTATTCCGAGCGCACATGCAAACAAGATGGCCACAGCATAGTGAGCTCTCCTGATCTAGCCTAAACAACTAGATATTTCACCACCAAGAAGGATATCTTGGCTATTAACCTACCTTGTGAAGCTTACCTATTGTTTTCTTAATCTGTAAGAGTTGTAGAAACGGTATATTGGCATCCTGTGGACTGAATTTCAAGCGCCTGTCTTTACCAGCAATGCGTTGCTCTCTACTCCAAAGTTTCTGCCAGAGAGACAGCAACTTTTCCAGGAGAGGGCACCGCCTTGCTATCCCGGCGTCTGTCCTCTCCTTATCAAAACCAGCACAAATGTTTGTCAAAACAGACTTATTCTTGGTCTGCTGCTTTATTTTTTCATATAAGGTAAAACCATTCTGCAAATTCCACATATTTTGCTCAGTTTTTTCCCTTATTTCTGGCCTATCTGGAACACATACAGTTATTGCTATATGAATAGTGTTGACCACTGCTGTATTAGTATGGCACACAATAACAGGCCATATATGTCCTCTACAAAAGAAAATAGGTTTCCTCACTTCTACCAACAAAATCTCAGCTAATTGAATTGCCTGACATATCAATAAAAAAATATTGGAGGAAATTCAGTTTAGACTTACTAATACTGATGCTGTGTGTCTAGATATTAAACTTATTCGAAAGGATATTTCCACACTATACAAGAAAGTTATTGGAAGCAAGATTAAAATTAGAGATATTCAACTTCGGATTCATCAATTCACCCCTTTGGTTTCACATATTCCTCTACTAACTAAACAGCTTCTTGACCAAGGAAACTGTATCAGACACTATACCCTCCACATTTTTAACCTTCCAGAACAAAATGAGGGCCAAGATTGTCATGCTGTTATTGAAACTTTCATACACTAACTCTTAAAATATCAACTTCCCAGAGAAATTTGAAATTGACAAAGGATATCGTATTCCATCTCGTTTGAAATAAAGTAATGCTAGGCCACAACAAAATATTTATAAGGTAATTCACCATCATAATTTTGTCATGATTCGGAGAGCTATTTGTGCCATATCTATGTTAATAGTGCATGGTAGCAAAATCTACATTCATCATCATCAAGACATTGTTTCTGTCTGCAAACAATTTGCTTCGATTAGACAATGTCTCAGGCAAATGGTGGCAAAAATGTTTTATATGACCCATTGACTATGAAAATTTCGTGAAGATGCTGCAACTAAATCCCTCAATGCTCCCATAGACTTAACTTTCTTGATCAACATCCTCCTTCTGGCATTGAAGAACATGAAACAAACACTTCTTTTTACCCGGACATTCTATGTCCTTCATTACATACCTATATTTTTGGGTTGGCATACAGAGTTGTACATTCTCTCCACCTGGTTCTTGCCAGCTTTGCCTCAATATTACTTAATGTTCCCTTTTAGTATCTGTCTTTTCTATGTTGAGTGTTCTGGTTGTTGGTTTTATGCATTTTATGTTATTAGCTGCTACTTTATTCTTCTTGTGCTTACAAATCATATTTCTTTCCTTTTCTTATCTATATGTCCTTAGATGACCAAATTAAAATTATTTCTTTAAATGTTAAAAGCTTAGACATCCAATCAAACATAAAATGAGTAATGAGTAGCTCTCTGGACACAAAGCAGATATTTGTATGATTCAAGATACTTATGTGAAAACATATCCTCAATAGTTAAGGAATAGTTTGAAAGTTATATTTTAGCTTCAACTGATAAGAAGGATGGGTTGCTATCCGTTTCTTCAAGATTACTTCAGTAACAGGTTCTGCTCAAATATCATGCTAATGGTAGATTTATATTTGTTAAAATACACAATGAGAAAGTTTTATATTTGTTAAAATACACATTGAGAAAGTTATCTTGGATCTGGTAAATGTTTATGGTCCTACAGTTGATGACCCACTTTTCTGAGAAATTATTAGTACTTAAATTGTTAAACTAGGAAATGTTCCTTTAATTGTTGTGGGAGATTTCAACCTAATAACAGATCCTTTACTAGATGAACATTATACATCCAAGTTTAAACCCCCTCGATTATTCCATAGCTGCAAATGATTTCTCAAAACTGGTAAATTACTGAACATTTGAAAACTTCATTTTTGAACTAGTGAGGAATCAACCTTCTTTTCTAATCCTCACTCATTATACACCAACATTGATTATCTTCTGACCTTAAGAAGTTGGTCAATCAATAGCCTCTCCCCAGATACTTACAATTGACAATTCTGACCATGATATAACTTCTCATTAAAATCGAAACCCTTGCGCTTACTAGACCTTGATGGAGAATGAATGCTGACATTTTTCTTCAAGATGAACAAAAAATCTGGTTACAAAATGCTATTACACAATTTTTGACACTCAACTTAGACTATGATATTTCTAACATTACTAGATGTGATGTGTTCAAAGAAAAATGCTATTACACAATTTTTTACACTTAACTTAGACAATGATATTTTTAACATTACTTCAAGTGATGTGTTAAAAGCATATATCAATGGTATTGTGATTTCCATTTTGACTTGTGAGAACAAATCCAAATTTACCAAACTAGAGAAAGATATTTCTAACTATGAAAGGCTGTTTATCTCCTCCAATAATTTAGATTATAACACACAACTACAAAACTGAGCTACAAATATCATTCTGTATTAAGCAAACATGCAGGTATACAAGTCCCCAACACTAAAGTGAAACTCTACTTTCAGGCCAATAGATATAATACCTTACTGCCAGTTACTTTAGTATCAAAAATGATAAATTATGTACACCTACTATCCATCCACAAACTGGACAACTTTTACATTCCTGCACGGATATATTGAATTAATTTAAAAAATAATATGCTAGCTTATATTGTGATCTACAGATAACAGACTCTAAAATAATTGAATACGTTTTATATGTATGTAATATTCCTACCCTCACTCAATATAATAAAGATTTTTTTACGTACTCCTATTTGTTTTATCTAAAATAAAATCTGCCATTGCAACCCTTAATTCTGGCAAGTCCCCTGGTCCGTATGGCATTCCTGCTGAATTTCATAAAGCATTTAATATGCAATTAGCATCCTATCTTTTCACTCTTTTTACGGATGTTGTCAACAATGGTTCTGTTACACAAACATTGGTGACTAGGCCTGAGTGACTGCACTTCTATACAAAGTCATGAGTGTGTAATCAAACGCACAATGTCCATAAGCAACAAATGTTCAAAATGGTACTATCATCCTAAACACCAAGCCACCTTGGGTGCTAACTAACAAACCCCAAAAGGGTGTGATTGCAATATCCAAAAAAGAGATCAAGCACTCAAGCACACAATAGTATAATCATTGACTGTCCGACTTGTGTTGAGTAATAGGCCGATAAAAATGCAAAAATCTAATTCACTGAAGTTTAGTTATTCTTTTACATCGAAATCAGAGTCACAAATAGAGAAATCCAAAACACCGCAGCCAAAACGTGTTTCGTCCTCCTGGACTTTTTCAAGGCTAAAAAGCATAAAACACCTGTGAGTTTCCAAGTCTCCTCACAGATTCTGTTGCATCAGATGTATATTTAGAAGTAAGGTGAGTTTTTCCAAAAAGTCCCAGTCCCAGTTTCCACGGCTCAAGCCACCTGAGACGAGACTTATCAAGGTCAAACTTGCATACTTTTCCCTGATTCTAAAAGAATAGACAGGACTTGGGGACTGTATATGAGTACTCTCCATGACTGGGACTTTTGACAAATCCATTACTATAAGGAGGCAGACAAAGGGGGAGCAATCGTCATTATGTCCACCACGGACTATAGAACTGAGGGCCTTCGGCAGTTAAATGACAGGAGATACTACAACCCCTGTGAGAAGATCGGACCACACGACTTATCACTAAAGTCAGGTCCTAAGTGATGGAAGCCCTCACACAGGGATGGATTACCAAAAATGAATCGGAATTCCTCACGAATCACAACCCTCTGATGGCCTCTGATTTAAACTGCCACAGCCTGCTTTCCCTTGCTAGTTCATAAGATTTCCTCAACATACGAACTTGCTCTTTATTTTTAGATGATATTTTGAGAGCATTATGAATGTTTGCAGAGGCAACAAAACAATTCTTATCAAATCACCGATGCGGTGTGATATCCCTTGCGGATGTTGGGCAAATCAGCTGTGATGTTAGGTAGTTTAAAAGCTTACTGAATGCTTCAGTTACCTGCATTGGATTTAAGGATGGATCAAGGCAGATTTGTTTTTTTTTGTTTTTTTTTTGTTGTTGTTTTTTTTCCTCATATACCAAAATGGGCATTCCTGATGGGAGGCCACCACCTCTCTCCACCAATCAACGTAACCGAGCCTTGATATTGGAGACCGGTGTGGAGAGAGAGAGGCTCAAACCCTCAAGCAACCACTGTTTTTAATGTCCACTCCTTTTCACGCTACCAGATAACCCAGCGCTATTTTGGAGGGATCAGACCAACAGTGCCCAGGTGAAATCATTGGAAGGTTCTTTATCTATTCCGCCATGCAACAAGTGATGCCCAGATTTTTCCATAGCTATTTCCGTCGCAAGCCATATCAGATTCACTAGTGTATATTATATGTTTCAGGCATTCTGTGAAAGTTGGAGCACTTATGTTTTTCCAGGCTCTACATATCTCTCGTCTTGCCAGGATAATCACATAGAAAATAAATTTAGATGTCGGATCATTAAGATGGTAATCCGTGTGCAGACTGAACATAATCATTTCTGGAGTGAATTCAATATGTTTATGTAATACCTCAACTAAAAAATCTTGCACCGTGGCCCAGTAGCTTGCTATCTCAGGGCAATCTATAAACATATGGCAATCATCGGCTGCAGGCATTTTACATCTTGGGCAATGATGGCATAAGCCTGTTATCTTTGTTAGCTTTTTTGGGGATATATAAGCTCTATATGCAGTATATAAATGGTTTCTTTTAAGTGCAGCTGATTTAACCACCGCATATAACATGGTAAAAGAATCTCCCCATAATTCCATGAGATTAAAGTCTGAGTTTATAACATTGCCCCAAAGTTTATACAGTTCGGATTCTGTTATTGCTTCCGCCTCTAGGATGGCCCAGTACCAAAAAGATACCTCTGCTTCCATCTACCACTCCTGGATACATAATCAAATTTAGGGTTCAGTGATTCGAATTCCCAGGATTTAGTTGCCCACCATCCTGACAGCTGATAGTATTTATACCTTGATAGCGTTCGACCTGTCAGGCAAGATAAGGAATCCCAGTTCAGGAGCTGCGAGTCTTTCTGTAGATCCTGCCAAAAAAACAAGCCTGCCACTTTAAGAGGACGAGATAATTGATCATTCAGGCAGTCTGGTGTACCCGGGGAATCCCATATCGGGGCCTGAGGTGCATAGTATGGAATTTTTAGAATCTTTCTAACATACAGCCAGTTCCTAAGAGCAGTATCCAGAATTTTTAGTCTGACTTTCTTAAAAAACCGTGGGTCACCATATTTAAATAGAAAGTGTTCTTGCCCCTGAGGTAAACCATGTAACAAGCCTTGAAACAATAGACCCATAGAGGAGGCATCCGTCTTTCCGGCTAACATTCTGAAGTTCTTAAAATGGAAGGAGTGACAGTAGGCAAGTAAGTCCGGTAGGGTCAGCCCACCCATATCAAGGCTTCTCCTTAGTTTTTTCCAGGAGATCCTCGATATCTTAGCATTCCAGATAAAGGAACCTATTTTTCCCTGTATTTTGGCAATATCTGGTGCTGAGAATGTCAATGGAATAGAGCCAAACAAGAAGGTTATCTTCGGCAGAATAATCATTTTGATTAGATTTACTCTGCCAAAAATACTCAAGGAGAGGCCGGACCATCGCTGCAGTAGACCACAAACATCCATATAGACTCTCGTCAGATTTATTTTGGCTATTTCTGAAATATTTTGGGCCAAAATTATACCCAAATACCTCATATGTGTCTTAGCTCCAACTGCCCCTCGTACCTGGTTCCAGTGCATAGTCTCAGTTTTTTCTTTATTTACCCTATACCCCGAGATTTCTCCGAACAATTTTGCTTGCTCAAACAGTCTTGGAATTGCCTCAGCTGGATTAGAGGTAAACATAAGAAGATCATCGGCGTATAGGGCAAATTTTAGTTCTAGGTCTGCAATTCTAAAAGGATGGATCACAGGATCAGCCCTGAGCTGACAGACAAAAGGTTCAATATAAAGGTTAAATAACAGAGGTAATAAGGGACACCCCTGTCTAGTCCCTCGAGAAATTATGAACCAGTCTGAGAGCACTCCGTTTACCAAAACTTTTGCTCTGGGGCTCTTATATAGGGACCGAACAGCTGAAACAAAATTAGAGGGAAGTCCGAACCTAGATAAAGCTGACCATAAATAGGACCAATTTACTTGGTCAAAAGCCTTAGCGGCATCAATAGCTGTAAGGGTCAGCGGGAGCTTCTTAGCCACTGCAACATCTACTGCTGCAATAGCCTGGAAGGTTAGCTCATTCAGCTGTCTATCAGGGATAAAACCTCTCTGGTCCTGATGCACGATTGTTTTAATGACTTTGGCCAACCTTGCTGCCAGGACCCCTGCGAAGATTTTATAGTCGGTGTTCAACAATGAGATTGGTCTATAAGACTCAATTTTCAGGGGATCTTTATTAGGCTTCAGGATCAGGGTGACAGTCGCTTTAGACCAAGTATCCGGGGTAGTGTCACCCAATAAGTATATTTTATTGAACAAAATCGTCAAGGCAGTGACAACTTCCTCAGACTCTATCTGATATAATTCGATTGGGAGCCCGTCCGGACCTGCTGCCTTACCCCTGGCCATTTTTATTATCTGGACGGAGACTTCCTCTTCCCTGATACTCGAAGCCAAGAAAATGCAGTCTGTTTCTGTTAACTGTGGGATCTCTACCTGGTTTAGCCAATCTTCTATTCTCCCAGTAGAAGGACATACATCTTCTTTATATAGAGTTTGCATGAATGATCTGGCCTCCTCTCGAATACGGATGTCATCATGCGTGATGACTCCCGTGTCTTGAAGCAGAATGCATCCAATCTGGTTTCGAACTTTATCCGTTCTAACTTTCCAGGCAAGAAGACGGCCGCATTTCTCCCCATAGGAGACATTCTGGAGCTTACTTGAATCCCACCTATCTTTTAAGATTTTATCTAAACTTGCCTGATATTCTGCCCGCAGATCATCGAGTTCCCTTTGAATAAGAAGTATATTATTTTGATGATCTGCAGAGGCCTGCTGAAGCTGCTCTTCCTTTTGTTTAATCTTAACAAGGCTCTCTTTTTCAATCCGCCTTCTAGCCTTATTTCTCCTGATCATCCAAGCACTCATGGTCCCTCTTATATGAGCCTTGAATGCTTCCCATATGGTCTGATCAGTTGCTGTTCCAGAGTTGAACCTGAAATATTCCTCTATGCCCGATTTTAAGTTACCTATGACCTCCTCTTGTGAAAGTATAGACCTATCTAATGTCCATCTTCTCTGTTGGTTTTACTTCTTTAGGTTTATGGTCAGTTCCACCATAGAGTGATCAGAGAGTATGGCTGGAATATATATTACGGATTCCACATCAGGATACAGGACTTGGTCCAAGAGGAAGTAATCGATCCTCGAGTGGGGCCTGTATTTTCGGCTATAGAAAGAAAAGTCCTTCCTGCTACAGTTTTTTACCCTCCATATATCTATTAAGTTGAAATCTTTAATTATATTTTTCAACTCTACTAACGACTTACGGGGAGGAATATATTTAACCCTAGATGTGCGGTCTAGGTTCTCATTCAAAACCAGGTTAAAGTCTCCTCCCAGCACAACTGGTGCTGTCAGGGCAGAGAGACTAGTTTTTAAACATGTCAGAGCTCCGGGTGTATCCTGATTAGGCCCGTAATATACTGCACAGGTTAATGGAGAGCTTTCAACTAGAAGAGATGCAACTAACCATCTCCCTGAATGGTCCGTCTCAAACTTTTCGACTCTAATCCCCTTATCAGATCGAATTATAATTGCCACTCCCCTAGTATTTCCTATCTGTTTCGAACAGCGAAGTTCTTGGATCCACCTATGTTTTCCGAACGCTGCCTCACACTCATGTGCCTCTAGGTGGGTCTCTTCCAATAAACAAATATGCGCCTCTGTTTTATTTAACAATTCACAGACTCTAGCCATTTTCCTGTTGTCTCTCAATCCATTGACATTCCAGCTAATAATTTTAATTCTATTGGGTATACTGCTCATCTGGGAATTTTTTTTGCTAAGCTTCTCCTATGGTGAATCATTTTCCCTTCTGAATCTGTTCTTGTCCCTATTTCATTCCATGCTTTCATATCCAAAATTATATGTGGAAATTTTTCTTTTTTGCTCCCTCTGCTCCCCTTACCCTTCCCCCCTGCAACCCCCCTCCCCCCTTGAGGAACCTCCCCTTGTGTTCTTTGGCGATCTTGTCGCCTGTCGGGAGTCGCTGGACCCCACCCGGGGTAGAGCCTCCATGGATAGTATGATTATAATAATATGATGCTCCATTTTCCTTTACTCTTTACTCTTTACTCTTTATTACTTTCCCCCTTTTTCTCTTCCCTTACACCCCTTGCACCCCTTCCCCTCCTCACTCTATCCCATTCATTTTTTTTCTTTTTATACTACACCCATCTTTTTTTTTTCCCCCTTTTTATCGGAGATGTAGAGGCGATCATATCGATTGCTCTCTTTTTTTTTTCCCTTTTATATGTTTTTTATGAGTGTGGGGTTTTTCTGATATCGGACAAAAATGTGTCTACTTCCTGCGGAGATGTAAAATTGTGTGTTTTATTACCCCAAACAACCCGTAAGGCTGCGGGGAACTTCATTTGTACTTGAGCTCCCATACATCTCAGATCTGGCATCCTAGAACCTAGCTCCCACTGCCTCTGCGCCGTTGCCCGGCCCACATCTGAACGGATAAGATACTTAGTGGACTCTATCTGTAGGGATTTATCGGTTAGTGCTCGGCTCAATATTAGCTCCTTAACTGCATATGTTTGAAAGTTGACCAAGATTTTCCTTGGGGCTTTCCTATTAGGATGCTGCCTATATGGATCTCTATGCGCCCTCTGGATTTCTTTTTCAAGGTCAATCTCAGGTTTATCTCTTATTAATCCATCTCTTAGGAGCTTACAGATCAGAGTTTTAACATCGCCATTTTCCGCCCCCTCAGGTACCTTCAGAAATTTAAGGTTATTTCTTCTGGCATGTATCTCTAATCGCTCAATATCTGTTTGTAGCAGTCTATTCTGAGCCTTTAAATCCATTATATCTTTAGAATGGTCTTGAGTAATTTGAGATAAAGTAGCGACCTCAGTCTCCAGCACCTTTGTTCGATTACTAATATCGTCCAACTTCTGCTCAAGACTTGTACACTTCTCGGTGATTTCCTTCTGATTAGACTCCGAGATTTCGAATTTAGACAATATGTCTCCGCGAAGAGATTGGAGAAGTTGTGAGAGCTGGCTGCTTCCACCATCTGATCCCCCTGGGTAGCACCTCTCAATGTCTGCCACATCCATCACTTCGTTTTGTGGACTTGGTAGTGTGCAAATGAGCTGATTTTATCGGAGTTCAAGGTTCAGAAATAATTCCTGCAGGAGGGGTTTTCTGGGCCGACACATTAGGTTCAGACATCAGGGGTAAAAATCTGTTCTCAGTCCGTACTTGGGGGTGCACTATATCAAGATTTATCTGATTATCAGCCTCTTTGCTAGGGATGTTGGACGAGCTAGAGGCATCCAATGTGTTGGGAAGTGCAGCGGGAGAAGTTACTTTGTTCTTAGAGATAGCTACTTGCTCCATAATGTTAAAAAAGGATTTTAAGGAGGGAGTTGACTTAAATAAATAAGGGAACACGGCCTTCAGCAGCCTGGCGTTTTTTTTTCTCTCCCGTCTTGCTGCCCTTCTCCTTATTTTTTCTCTGCCTTGGTGTAATCGGAGTTACTGTGTTGGCCTCACCTGAAAAGGCAGACTGCAGCTCACTTTCTATCTGTGAGCGTAGCTGATTTCTATTTCTCTGGGCTACTGGAATGGATTTAGTCGGCTTTTCAGATAATTCGGTAGTCGCGCCTGCCCCCTCGGTGGTCAGTGGGCTAGCACAGCTTTCTGGTTTCCCCCTTCTTGTCCCCTCCTCCTCTCCCGCCACTCCTACTTGGCTCTCCTTCAGTCTTTGGTCCCTCTTGCTACAAGCTGAGCTTTCGGTGCCAGGTACAGTTGATCCCTTCTCTAGCAGAGTGTCCATACCTACATGGATCGACAACATGGATAAAGTACATCCCACAGAGGTCTCAGAATCAAGAACTCCGTAGCCCTCCCAACCTTTAACTGCAGCAATCGACCGCCAGAACATAAAACTCGATGAGCCACAGGTCACACATCCCTTATCAGCCTCCCCCGTCACTGACCGTATAACATTACTGCTTTGAAGTGGCCGAAAATTAATCCTGGCAGCAGCTGCTCTGATCCGTTGCCACAAACCCGCTCGACATCTGCCGCCGGCTTTCCTTGCACAGCACAGTCTGACGCTCGGCTCTGCAAACACATCCGCCCCCATCCACGGCCAAGTCTCCCGGGTCTTACTGCCGGGTCTTTCTGCCTGCCTCTCGGGAACCCACCGAAAACAAACAAATAGGGGTGTTTAGCGCATGAAATACAAACGAACAAGACGTATTCGTATCACGCACCTTTAAGCTTATAAAGCGGCATCTGGCAGTTAATCATCCATGGGTGTCTTTCTCCCGGTGGTCCGGAGCTCCCGCGACCAGCGTTAGCCAGCCGCCATGTTCCTCCTCTATTGTTTTTTTAATGTCAAGGCAGATTTGATTTTGATATCTTCCTGATTTGCCACAATAAAGCTCGTAGAAAGGGTAGCCACGTCAACCGTATCCCATTTTAAAATAAAGCCATTATTTCAAGCTAGGGTTGGTTAAGGGACTTTAGTACCATTGTGAATTTTCAAATCCTGCCATGATAAGGCACAGGAAAGCATGGCATGATCACTAAATTCTGTAAAATGTTTCTGTAGGTTAGTTAAACTCGCTCTAAGGGTATCAGAGGAGATAATATAATCTAGCATGGACAGATATTCAGCTCTGTGAAAAGCAGGGGAAAATTGCCCCGGGTGTGCATCTATTTAATTGTGTAACTCGAATTGCCACTTCAATAAAATACTATTTGTAACATTCCCCTGGGCATCATGATGAAAATGGGGAATAGAGGCATCCGTATGGTCTACGATCCCTCATAAATCCACAGGATCTTGTGTACATGTCTTGTATAGGTTTAGGGTGGGACTCTGCTAGGTCCTCTAATAAGTTGTCTAAATGCTGGGGTACCACCTCAGGGTTTTGAAGGTTGTTATTGTAATAGTTCACCAATAATTAAATCCCACATATCGTTCCCTTTAATAACCAAAATGTGAAAGTAAGGGGATGTATTTATAAAACTTAAAACGTTAAATGCGACCACGTTAGATATCAATGTGAGTAAACCACCCCCAGGCCTACCCCCTGGAGAGAGCAAGGCTGCAGTTTGGAATGGCCGATACCCATTAATAAAGATTGGTGCGATCTCCCAGGTTTCTTGTATACTAATAATCTGAAAATCGACCAAGGCAGTGAGCCACACCTCATTATTCCGCTTTTGTATTGTAGCCTGCTATATTCCAGGGCAAAAGAGAGTAAACTAGATTATGAACCTTGGTAACCTCATTGGAAGGATCTAGGAGATGTAAATCAGTACAACTCCGATGTTCTGTTCCCCCCTGTGAGGACTGTGTAACACCATTTCCCTCAACCCCCTTCACTCTCTATTCGGGATAGCATCCAGGATTTATGGTTATTAACCACTTGTCAATCACAAGAATCCACGCCTGATAATGGAGCAAACCTATTAGATGTGCAAAAGTTCTTGTGATCATTCAACAAGGCCTGTTAGCATTTATGAAGTAATCTGGGGCTGTGATTGAGACCTTTCATAGTGAGAAGTCTGTGCTTTTTAAAAAAAAAAACAAGTATGCAGAAAAGATCTTGGTCACTATTATAGGGGCTGAGAGAGTAAGTCTCTTACAAGTTGTCGGCAATCAAAATGTAAACGACACAATCACCCTCGTATACCTTTGGGGATGGACCAACCCATGAGGTTCTCCGCGTCATTATTAGATGATTCTGAATTAGGTAGCCTGGCCTGGTATAATCGGATAACCGGTTGCGCGATTTGGCCATGAGCTGGATTGTGGATTCTCTCTGTGATGGTTTGAGCATTGGAACATTTATCAAAACTAGGACAAAAGGCCAGGCCGCAGGCAGGAGGTTAAGGGTTTGATGTTTAAATTCCCTATGATTGTGCATAGATTCACTGTGGGTGTGGTTGGTGTGAGTATGGATGATGTCACCGGAACCCTCCAATGGCTTGTTAATAACTAATCTGTTCTCACATGCAGGCAGAGGTAGAGGGTCTGAAGATGTCTCATTTGAGGGTCTTGCCTTTAGGGTCTGAACACTCCCGCCTGGCTGTGTACTAGATGCCAAGGCAAGCCCAGATTTACCCACAGCTAGGGACCATACAGTCTGGGAATAAGAGGGTTGGCAGTGGGGGGATTATTAGTGGTATGTGGAGTGTGGATATTAGAAAAGATTGGCTGTACGGGAGCTCTGCTGGAATGTACTAACTCTTGAAGTTTCAGTTCAATATTATCCATGCGTAACAAAATAGGATTTAACATAGAAGATAATCTAGTGAAAATGTCCTCAAGAGGTGGTAGGGACCGCGACAGGTCAAGAATGTCCACACCAGGCTCTGGCCTAATTTGGAAAGGTGTTGATTTCTTTGGTTTGTTTGGTTTGGAGGAGGGAGGTTCTTTATGAGGTCCTTTCTTCCTCTTGCTGCTTGTGGTCAATAAGAAGATAGGCTTCTCTACGATGGGGTGGTTATGAGGAATGAGAGTGTCCTTAGCGGGTGCCGGTGCAATTGATGGGGAATTACTGCACTCAACGACACCCTAACTAACAGTGTTAACATTAGGCTTAGTGTTTATAGCGGTAAGCAAACCTTCAGTCCCATCGTGAGCACCGTCCCCCAAAGAGAGTCTTCGCTCTCTTTGGGAAGAGGTGTGGCGTCGCAGCCAGGGCGACTGACTCCGGAATCTGGGGATCACTGTTCGATCCCCAGCGCCGGCAGGCAAATAAGCCCAGCACCATGTGACTCTGGGCAATAGCTTGCTTAATCTTCCCGACGGCCCCCAGCGCCTAGAGACCCTTACGGGTGATTGTTCGTGCTTTACAAATGTGGATTATATATATACTCTGACTCTCCGCCAAGGCGATCTCCATAGAAATTGCGTTAGTCGATTTAGTTTGAAACGAGTCACTGGTAGATATGGTTAACCCTGGGGTAGATGAAGTGATTATCTTCTTCTTACTCGTCCTCATTCAAGTATCGGACAGTGCAGAACAGGGCAGGTGTTAGAGAGGTGGCCCAGCCCAGCCTCTTCTTGGCTCCAACAGGCGGGGCGCTGCCCAGGCGCGTCCCCAGGCGTGCTCAGCACCGTGCTTTTATGTGCATGTCCAGGAAGCAGTGGGAAGGGGAGATGGGAGTTGTGCTCCTCTCCCCAGCGGTGCTTGGTGGTGCGCGGCTCTCCCCTCGGCTGACAGGCAGGTACAGGTGTGATGGTAAATGTGGGGCTGTGAAGCGCTTTTATGCGCGTGTCCAGGAAACAGGAAGCAGTGGCAGGGGGAGATGGGAGTTGTAGTCCTCTCCCCAGCGGTGCTTGGTGGTGCACGGCTCGCCCCTTGGCTGGCAGGCAGGTACAGGTAAATGCGGTGCTGTGACACTCTTTTATGCGTGTGTCCAGGAAACAGGAAGCAGTGGCAGGGGGAGATGGGAGTTGTAGTCCTCTCCCCTGCGGTGCTTTGTGGTGCACAGTTCTCCCCTTGGCTGACAGGCAGGTGCTTTTCTTACTCTCTCTACTCAAGTCCAATTGAAATATCAATCTGCAAACGCAGTTATCTACTATGGATTCAGAAATTCTTTCATGTTTTCATCCATTTACTTCCAAATTCATTGCAAATGTAAACAAACTAATGAAGTATTCAAGATACTGAGTAATTGAAGACACTCATTGAAAGTTTTAAATTAATTGAATGAGTCGCATATATTGAGCATTTTATTCAAAGCTGTAATCAAGTTGATATTTTATATTCATGTCAACTATTTATAAAGAAGAACAACATTAACATTTACAAGTAATCTGTAACCATTTTGCCTTTCCAACACGCAAATCCAACATTTGTATGGGAGATGAGGTCTCATAATAGGTATTTATCCTATGTGGGAAAAATATTTCAAATAATCTGACCTGGAAGCCTGGCATTCTTCCCCGATTGCCAAAGGGAAGCAGGAGAAAATGCAATAAGCCACTGCAAGTAAGGCATGCTAACAGCACATCCAGGCCAAGATATTTTGTGTCCAAATGCAGAAGCAACTATAATGTTAATGAGTAACTGGATAACATTTGGTTTAGTGTTTCATATGATCCACAATAATTCAGCAAGATATGCTGTCAGGAGAGCCAGATCTTCAAAAGGCAACCTGATAGCTATCATATCGAGAAACTAAAGGCGAGAAGTCCAATGAGGATATGTCAACTTAGAAACTTCCTCCAGACCGGTCAAGCAAAATCTATGTAAGAGCTGCAAATACTAGCAGTAGCACTTTACATGTCTCCTTCATTCCCAACAAATCAGACTGTGTGCATCACCAGGTATTATGGCATCCCTCTTTCTAAAGATGTTGACAAATAGGCAGTGATGAGTGATGGTTAATAACATGGAAAGTGCTAAATGTTATTTTCTGATGGAAACAGTAACACATTAGGCACTCAGCTACATCAGCATTATCCCTATGAAGTTTTAATGACCAGAATGTGACGAAGATAGCATGACCATCCCTCAGTATTCAATGGAAAATAAAGTGAAGAGTTCAGTTGGGACATCTCAGAGGCACTGCAAGAAGCTGTAGTACCAATTTATTAATGAGTCAGAATAGAGTTCCACCCTGTCCCTACTAGACAAAATAGCTCAAGAGCTTCCAGTAGTCTTCGTGTTTTTTATTTTAATTTCTTAATTGTTTATTATCATCGTTTAGAGTGTATTCTAGAATATAGAATCTTTTTTGTTCTAGACTGTTTCTTGGTGTAGCATTATATAACTCATTTTCAGTTGCTCTGTGTATTTTGAAAGAGTAGAAACATTGTGAGTTGCTGAGAAATACCATTAGGAAATAGAATTTTGAATGAGTTTCTGGAAATTTTCCGTGGAAGAATTGAAAAGCTTAACAACTTCACATACAGAATGTTAGAGAAATGCTCCAATTGGTATGTGGGTCGAAGTGGCCCAATAGTTAGAGAAACTTAAATCTGCAGGCATATGAACTTTCTGATTCATCATGTTGATTGACT
This sequence comes from Triturus cristatus, assembly GCF_964204655.1. NCBI lineage: Eukaryota > Metazoa > Chordata > Amphibia > Caudata > Salamandridae > Triturus > Triturus cristatus. The sequence continues at coordinate 408,063,365 of NC_140593.1, forward strand.
ATGTTAGTGGCAGCGAAATGGTCCAAGAGTAATGTGAGGTTATGTATGGACCTATGCTACCTCATTAACACAATTATTGTAGATAGATTTCAATTTAAATGAAATGCTATCATTGGTTAGAGATTTTTATTGATTTACTACACTTAATTTGTCTATGACCTACCATCAATCACCATTACATCTTGACAGGAAGGAGTGCACTGCATTCATAACACCCATGGGTTGTTTACAGTACACAAGGGTGCCCTTTTAATTAGTGTCTGCCACTACAATGTTCCAAAGATTGAATTATTAGAAGATATTGAAGCAATTCTGGATTGTTAGGTTGATATCCTAATTATGGGGAAAACCAAAGATGACCATGCAAACGCTGAGGAAGTTTAATGTGTGCTAGCTAGAGATAGTCTGATTGTAGAAATCTTGAAATGCAAGTTTCTTTAACAGAATGCCAAATTAAGGACATAAAATAAGCAGTGAAGGACAGGGAAAGAAATGAGTAATGGTGATAAAGGAATCTCTGAGATCAAAGAAGAGTTAGAATAATTCCTAGGGCTGACAGAATTTTATTGAATATATGTTAAAAGGTTTGCCTCTAAAATGTATGCTTCCAGGAAATTAATCAAATCCAATGTAAAATGTGTGTGGAATGAGGAATGTCATTTACTATCTGAGACTGTAAGAAAAGTTGTACATTTGGCATCTCCCTTACAGGGATTTGGGACTCATGGTAGGAGCATAATGACAACTGGTACCAGTGGTAGAGGATAGGTGCAATTCTGGAACAGGGTGCACCTGTGCCATATAAGTTGAGATCCTACCCCCACACAGCAATGAAGTAGACCTCTTAAGACTATGGGAGAGCTTTAAAAGGATTGGAGAGTGGTTAAACATATTATTACCCTATGCATTCACAACACACGCTATTGATATAATGTTCGTATTTGCAAGTTGGTTGGATGGATCCCAAGTGAAGAGTGATAAAAAGATCACATCAGGTGATAATTTATTGATTGCACAAATTATGTATTATATGGTTATGGTAATCAAGAACCAATAGACCTTTGAACGGACATCGCTCATCGGTGAAAAATTTCGTCAACAAATTATAAATCATGCATGATTTACAAAAAGATGGCTAAAGGAAATGATTATGGCGCATATCGCTTTAGTTGACGCACAGTTAAATGGAAAAGAAATGTGTGATCCATGGGAGATCAGTCACCGTAAACTCCCATATGGCACAAAGCCTACAAGGGTACTTAAAGCAACAATAACTCTGCACTCCTATTATCAAAGTAAAGGTAAATCTTTTGATGTGTGGAAAATTAACATGCATGATTCCACACAACTGCAATGAGTCATCTGAATGATTATAACATTTCTTTATTCATTATCTTCTTTTCCTAAAAAATATCTTATGATTGTAGCCATAGTCAATGCATTTCATCCCCCTTGGGGCTTCTTCAGGGCTACAAAAACACATACAATATATACAAAAATTTGAAAACATCATGTATATAAACAAAATACAAAAGAACACTAAAGGACTTCCAGCTTATTAATTTTCTGTTTCAATTCTTGATCATATGGTATTGCGTGGAAACATTTTACAAAATATATAAAACCATAAATATTTGTATCCTTCATATTATAACTTGCGCAACTCTTACAAAACCGAGTGGTATTTTAAATGTTATGCATAATTCAATTGCATGCATTGACTATGTATTTCTCAAAACCCGTATCTTTTCTTCTTATAGAAAGAATACTAGGAGCATATATTATTTCAAACTTTGTAGAGGATTTCTTACAGACACATTGAATAGGAAAATGACTGTACACCTGTATCAAGTATCCTTGTGCATATGTTGGGACATAAAGTATTCCTTCCCTGATTCATCAAGATAGCTAATTAGGGTAATTTTCCCATCATATGTAGGAATTGACCATTTAAGATCGGAGGGAAGGTGGAAACACGGCCTCATCAATCGATGTACACAAAATAATTCTATCATAAATCAGTTCACAACATGAGAGCCCAATGAAATTAAATTCACCACTAAGGCCTCAATGGCTCCTTTGATACTCCCCTGTGACCAGCATGCTAAAGAAGCACCAAAAATACACAGTCAAATTTCGAATAGGCTTGGAAAACCACATACCACATTTGCTCCGGAAAGTACTTTATCAATACGGTATCAACGCATCGTGTAGCGTGCATAAAACTACCTGACACTCCATTCTAGACTTCGTAATATAAAAGCCAACAAGCGTGATTTCTGAAATTTCATTACAGTACCAACGCAGAGTATAGCGTATATAAAATGCCACAGCATATAGCATACATAACGCCACGGTCCTTACCAATGGACTTACTCATCGTCCACACACGACATTTTGTGCGGTATACACAGACGACATATAAGCATCACACCATTTTGAAACATGCTTAAACACAAGTGGAGTAATGGTCAGGGATCATCTAATCACTGACCATAAAAAGAAATCCTTAAAGGTATTGACCATCATCTTACGAACACCATAAAAGCCAATGGGTGCAATTTCAGATTTTTAGAAAATGCAAGCCTGAGTATTTTAACGTTCTGTATCTAATGTACATGGTAAATGAATACCAAAACCACACTAAATAAACAAAGAAGAACCAAAGTGACTGTCCTTACCGGGGAGTTTGTTAGTCGTGTTTATAAATGCATGCCTGAGTATTTAAACATGCTGCTTCTTGTATACGTGGTGAGTGAATACCGAAATCGCACCAAACAAGCAAAGAAGAACCCACATTATGGTTCTTACCAGGGAGCTTGCTAGTCGTTCACACATAACATACTGCGTGGTATGCACAACAACAGTCTGTGGATGCTGCGCCATTATGGGACATGCTCAGGTACAAGTAATGATCAGGGATAATATATCCTCTGATCATGAATGGAAAGAAGCTTAAAAGTGCTAGCCACTGTCCGAAAACACAAACTATATTGCATCATTCAAATGTACAAACAATGTTCTTTCCTGTTAACAAAATCACCCAAAACAACAAGCTTTGAATGCACACACCCAAATATTGAGTGATTAGCTGAACTGTAACAGAAATTATGTAGTAACTCCTTAATAATGAACTGATATCGTTTACTCTCGGCATCCTGCGCCACATCCATGAAATCCTTAAATACCACGCCATTTTGGGATGCCATTAAATAACACAACAGTTCAACATCACCTGATCTAGTGGCTGGAAAGCGTAAGTTATTCTTTTGTAACCCATATAGTCACCATCTTGGATTCTAAACAAAAGTGTGTTGAACCAAATAAAAAAGTTTAACATCTTAATTGTTAAAATCCAAAGCGCAAAACAACGATTATTTAAGGATAAATCAATCTCTACTCAGCCAACATTAAACTTAATTTGAATTTTAGGTTTATCAGATTAATGCAAACCTATACTATCGCCATGCTGAAATATCAACACACATGATCTACATATTTACGGTTTGAATTCATTCTGCTTCTAGTGCAAGACTGATGTTAAATTATATTTGGCTGACATACTGGGGACCTGTAAAGCTGCCATCTTGAACTATCGTTTTGGGCTTATTAGAATCTATCTGTGGTCAATCCATACAAAACATGCGTAAAGCTGAAGTACAATTATAATCAACCAAATAGACATAAGTCTGCTGCATCACCATTACGCAGGCACTAGAAAACTATGTTGAGATTTATAATCCACATCAAATATGATTCTCCAAATGAACAGAAAAACAAAAATAATTATTATAATTCTGTGTGACCATCATACTCATGTCTAAAGCCCCAAAGAAAAAAAAAAGGATATTAAATATTTACAAAAACTATTACTTCTCAGTCTGACAATAAAGCCAATATAATGATCAATGAATCCAATGGAGAATTCACTGAGCTCCCTTTTACGGACCTAACCAGTGAAACATCACAAAATGACAATTACAGGAATACTGAAAAGGTATACAGGAAAATGCAAACATCCCTGGCATAGTGTTGCCAAAAACAAGGTAAAGAGAAATGTTCCGGGAGATAGTGAGTCTAAATATCTAACTTCGTTTAGATATTTGTGTAGAAAAAGCCCTCATAGTGTACAGCAATCCTATTGTTATCATAAAAAATGATGACATTCGTTGTTAATATTCAGACTTATCACCACAGATCTAAGTCAGCAAATCAACCTCGCCTCTGCCTGTCTTAAAAGGGTTTCTCTATTCCCTCCCCATTCATTATACGTAATATGTTCTAAGGCTTAGAACTAGATCTGGGGATTCATGGGCTGGACATTATGTATATGTACTGCCACTAGATATATCTCATCATGGTTTTTTATGGCCATAATATGTTACTGTATCCATATTTTTAATGGACAAATGCTGCTGTCTACATGGATTTTCACGCAGGCACAGTCCAGGACATATACAGTGAACCTGGTGGTGCAATTGATGAAAGTGTTGATGGTATAATCCTTTCCCGCACTATACATGAATTTGTTGATTCAATTGCATTCCTAGTGGCATACATTGCAGTTATTGCATGTATAGAAACCATCAGTCCACACTTGTCATTATACCACGATATTTAAATGCCTGTTTTAACTCTGTGTCCTGGCTAAAGTTCTGACTGGCCATCACCATTTTCCCATGCAGGATTGCTTCAATTGCAGATTTCGGATATGCGCTAGATGCTTAAAAACTATTGCCTGCTGTCTGTTTTTTAAATATGTCACTGTGGATGGTACTCTGATGTACAAATAGGCCTAGATCAAGAAAGTCCATTACTTGTCTGTGATATTTAAGAGTCAGACTTATATTGAATCTATTATCATGTAGAAATGTATGGTAGGGTAAGCTATGAGATCTTTCTCTGGACCATTCCATAAGCACAATATGTCATCTATATATCTATCAAAGAATAGAATGCTATTAATCCAGCAATGAGCACCTGGCACCTAGGCATGGCCCCTCTCAAACAAACCTCTGAAGAGGTTTGCATAAGAAGGAGCAAATCTGGAGCCCATTGCAGTCCTCTGTTTCTGAAGAAACCAGGTGCAATCATGCTGAATAACATTCCATGTAAGAATGATTCTGGGCATTTCTAATAGCATTTGTGTATGTTCATAGTGACTCTCACTGTGTTTATACAAGACAAATCCCAAAGCCTCCAGACCACATTCCAATTGGATGCATGTATAGAGACTATTCACATCGATCATTTCAAACATGAGTTGTTTATCTTCCCAATTAAAGTCCTCTAATTTACACATCACATCCTTACTGTCACACAAATACGATGATAGGTTTGTAACAAGAGGCTGTAAACAGCTATTGACATACTGCGCTAGATGTTCCATTGGGGACCAATTTCCAGAGATAATCGGCCTCCCTGGTGGAAATGTACCTGCTTTATGTATTTTGGGTGATATAGAAATACAGGGAAACCTGTGGCAGTTCACCCGAAGATATCTGTACTCATGTTCCGTTATCAAACATGATTGATGTCAATCATTAGTTTAGCATTTATGAATTTCTCAATGGCAGGAGTAGGATTATCGCTTAACCTCTCATAACAGGAGATGTCTTGTACCTGTCTTTTGATCTCATTCATGTAACCCACTTTCTCCATTATAGCAATATTTCATCCTTTGTCCGCCTCCCGTACTACGATACTGTCATCATCGCTTAAAGTGTTCAATACTACCTTATCCTTCTTATCAGATTAAAATTATGTCTGCACTTGTTACCTTTGTGGTACATATCATCTAAGTTATGTAAATCTGAAATCACCTTTTGATAGAATTCATATATCACAGTATCCTGTGAGGCAGGGGACATGTATTTGGCAAATGCCTTTAAGCCACTGTCCACAGTAACATTCTCCTTTATGTTTCATTCCTGTGCTAACTGTATTAGATCACCTGTGTTCTCAGGGTCATCCAATGACATTAGTGTGTATATGTTATTAACATCTGATATTGACAAAGTGGATATAATTGTTACATGTTCACTGAAAAGTTTTAAAAAAAATATTTTAATTTCCTAATGAACTTAATAAGTCCACATGGACATTGACAAAATTACATGGCTGAGTGGGGCAAAAATACAAGCCCCTACATAAAACACTCGGTTTGTGATCTGTAAATGATCTGGAAGACTAGCTTACAGTTCCTAATTCATTAAGATTTTAATATTTTGTTCCCCTTAGGTTTTCTTCTTGTTTCGAGTTACCCGTGTTTGTTATCTTGTTTGTACCACTGGTTTTATTTTCCTTCACTCCCCTCCGGATTTTTCTCCTCTGTTGTTTTGGCTCTTCTTCTTCAAGAATTTAAATAGTAAATGAATGAGCTGGATGACCTGTTGCGTTCTTTTTATATTTTTGTATGTATGATGTTTTTAAAATTATGTATATATTGTATGTGTTTTTGTACCCCTCGGGGGACCAAACGCATTGTCAATGGCTTCAATCAAAAGATCTTTTAAAGAAAAGATCATGAATAAAGAAACTATATAATCATTTGGATGAGTAATTGCATTGTGTGGAATCCTGCATGCTAAGTTTCTACACATAGCACACAATTTACCTTTACTTTGGTAATTGGAGTGCTGATTGTTGCTTTAGGATTAGAAAACATATAGAGGAATATTTTATGCTAAATATGAATTCAGCACCTATATATGCTGTTGGGGGTGCTTCTAATACCAGTGTTCTGGGATTTGTGAATAACTACTTTCCATATCCGAGGAAACAAAAGCAACTGGAAAACCAGGTTGCCCGGAACACCCTTGGGCCCCGGTAAATCACACATGCATTAGCAGTTCAGGAGCATAGACAACTAAAAGTTGATAAATATACAGATGGTGGTTATGCTGGCTCAGATTGGGAGAGGTATTAGCTAAAAGGCAACAGCCAGACACATGGTGCATAAGAGTAAAGCTATTGAATATAGACTCTATAGGGAAAATACTAGTATGCAAAATTAAGGAAAGGGGAATTTGGATGGTCATCAGATGTATAAAATATAAACAAGCATTTGCAATGCAATCAGTCTCGCTTTTGAGGCCTTATATGTATTGAGCTATGCAGCATATTAGCCTGGGTGCTGAAACATCTACTGTTCTTTAACCTGGAGGGAAAGTAAGCACCAAACTGCGTGACACACCAGGTATGAGAACACATAAGGAGAAATATTGCCTTTCAGTGGGAAATGGTATAGTCCAAGCTTCGGTGGTCATATCACTGAAAATACAAGATTTGAAGAAAATATTGCCAACGGGTGCTTGTGGAAGACAATTTCTAAAGACTGGAATCTAGAGAATGTGATTCTGGTATTTTACTGACCTCTGCTGGTCGTTTTCTATCAAGAAAGTTAAATAGAGGCAATTGCCAGTATATTTTTTTTAAAAAAGTCCCTCAGCAGAAAGCAATTCTGATATTTTGCTGACCTCTATAGGTCGTTTTCTAGCAAGGAAGTTAAATAGAAAAAAACGCCCCTATGAGGAAGCAGACAAATCCTAGGGCTGATCTCCAGAGCCCACAAAGTACATACACATATAAGTATATACAAGAGGTCTCGAATGCTCGACCTAAAAAGGAGCATATTTACACAAAGTAGTTAGATTCTGCAACAATGTTATCAATTTTATCAGGTATTCTACATTGAAGACATAATAAGCTCAGGTGCAGAGATGGAACATTATTTAGCACAAATACAAATGCCCTATCTAGATGAAGAGAAGATCACAAGCTTACTCTGTGGGGGGGGGAGTTAACTTTCGAGGAAGTCAAGGAGTCATTAAGCTCCTTTACAGTGGGCAAGTCAGTTGAGAAGATGCCATCTTGTAGGAATTTTACAAGGTTTTTGCAAGCAGATTGAACTTTTTTTAATGAAAAAAATTGAATATTATATAGGTAAACTCAAATAATGGAATAACCTTCAAATAGCCAAATGTTTAAAGAAATGGAAACCATTGAATGAGGGTAATTTATATGGTCCCATATTAATTATTTATTCAGATGCAAAGATTTATTCTAAAAGCATGGCCATCTGCTTGGATAAGATTAAACATCAGTTAGTTAGAAAACAACAGCGTAGGTTTCTACTAGGTAGGGGCACGTGAACTCATGTAAACAATGCTACAGCAATAGTCAATGTCTTGAGCATTTTCAAGAAAGCTGATCCCATATTATTATATGCTGAAATGGAGTTCTATTGTGTTTTGTGGTGGTTTTTATGGGCAGTTATGCTTAAAATGTTAGTTAGTGAGAGAAACATTAGGCATATTCAGTAATCTACGTAAGACTAACTGCTAGGATCTTTGCTGTGGGTAAAGCCTCAGAAGGTACTAGTATATGTAGGAGACCATATCAGGTATGGCTCAGTATGTCTAATTTCAAAGGGAGGAACCAGGAGCTTTTGATGAGGTCCTGCACAATGCTTCTAATGGGTACGTAAGTCAAAATAATGTGCAGATCCTAAGGGGAGGAGGGGAGTGTACAGGTCTCTTATGGATTGCCCTCACACACCCCGAAGGGCAACCACAAAGGGGCTTCTTGCCGGAGATCTTTTAAGAGACAGCCGTTTGGTGTGAGAGGGTATGTGGTCAAGGTAGTGAAGTGAGTGTGAGTAGTGGATTAAAATAGGTTTAGTACTGCCCTATATGGCACAAATTTTATTCTTGGGGTGTACAAACCTAAAAAAAAATGCGTGAGCCCTGTCTGGAATCAATGATCCTACAGGGTCTAGTTAGTGTGAACGGTGAACATATTTCTCGCCTTCTGCTCCTAACAGGTCAATCGGCAATTCTTCAGGATCGGTGTCTAAAAGGAGTGAAGTTCTCCTAAACTCTAACACTACTGCAAGGCCGGTGCTGAGTACCGTTTTTGTCACCAGCGTTGATTGGGAAGATCCAGGATTGAAAACCTGGATAGGTGAGATCTGAAAGAGATAAAAACTATTAAAGTTGCAATACTTCGAGAACTTAGTCTGGATAGCAACAATATCCACCAGTGGTACAGTAATTTACATGCAGTGGCTTGTTGTTGCCTGGGGAAGTTGGTGGTGGATAAACGATTGGTTTGTTAAAAACAATTAAAACAATTATGACTCAGTGCCCATCTCGTCATAATAAATAGCAAGTTGTTTGCATTAAAGACACACCAGCCGGACGAGTGAACACATGTGGCAATGTGAACATGTGGGATGATGTAAAACTATCACAAGGACATAACTTGTGCCGTTAAATACTTGACCAAGGACCCATCTCAAAGCGCTCATGGTATCGGTGGCTTTTTGATCTGAACATGCAGCAGGATTCAGCGAGTTTTTTTATGCACCCCCAGTATTTCAATTTGGTTACTTGTCAGCGTCATGATTCTATACCAGTAGCGTGTTATTAGCTATATCGTACTTGTGCACATCGTATACCATTAGTGCATATACAAGCACAACCACTCACCCCTGGTAATGAGGTCAGAAACTGACGGGATAGCCGAAAGAGCACCTCGTTGCTCGATTCTGAAAAATATAAATGAAAAGACGGGCGGGCAGTTGCATGCGTCTAGGCTTAAGCACAGGCAAAGTCTTACCAGCATCTCGTTGTAACACCCTTTACTGTGCACGTATTTTGGTCAATACTCACATAAGGGTGGCGCGCAACTAGCGGAGGTCCTACCCCTGCTCTGGCTCTGCCCTCCAGCGCTGAGGTTAAGTGTGTTTCATCATCGCGTACTATCTGAAACCACTAGACCATAGCGGAGGGCGAGCATCTTGGGGGCTGTTTTTAATAGTGCTTTATTTTCAATAGTACTTTATTGAAAAACTCGCATGTGTGGCACCATTTGAGTAACATAAATTATGAGTCGCCTGCTATTATAAGGTGAAGTGTAGTGTTCCACATGACTTTGGAGGGTAGTCTAGTGGGGCTCCAAAGCAAACAGAGGTTATTGATATAAAATACTGAGCAGTGCGCTGCAGTTCTTAGCGGGAGCTCAGATGACGAGTTAGATAAGAGTAATGAGTGATGGTGCCATTAAGGGAGTAAAGGCAACAGCACTGGGGGATATTGGTGTAGTAGCTGTAGTTTATTGGGTAAAGTGTTCCCAAAAGGCAGGGTGTCAGGTGGCCAAAGGGAAGCTAGAGGGGTTAGGTGTTGTTTAATACAACCCATGGGATGTCATCATTAAGGCCCCTAGTGTGGCTCGAAATTCTGAAAATCCATTGTTGCTCTTTTCTAAAAACGGCTTCTTTGCTGATCAAAGGATGTGATTCCAAAATGGTCCAACTAATATCGTTGGCCGTGTGATTTACTTCTGTATAGTGGGTACACATCTTTGTATTGTTCTTCTTGCACCTGATGTTGCTACGATGTTCTGAGATTCTGATTTTTACGGGGCGAGTTGTCATGCCCACATACATGAGGTTGCAAGGACATTTGATTAAGTATACACAATTGCGGGTGTTGCAATTAGTGTGTGTCATTTGATGACAGGTGAAGGTGTCTGAGAAAGTTACCGTTTTACTAGTCTTGGTCAGTGGGCAGACTATGCACTGACCACATGGGTAGTGGCCAGTGACTAGCAGTAAGTCCCATAGTTGGTTTCTCATGGGCGGCTCTTTTTTGGGTCTCGTTCTGATTAGTAGGTTTTTCAGAATTGTTAGTTCTCTTGAAGGCGAATCTCTGGGGATCAACTGTGGAGTCACCTATATTAAGGATCCTCCAATGTTTATTTATGATCTTCTTGATCATATTAGATTCAGGGGCGTATGTGGTGACACATGTGATTTGTTTGGTGTCAGTTTTTGCCTTTGTTTCTAGAAGTGTCTCCCTGTTTGCATTTCGTGGTCTCTTACATGCAGTTTGGATGATTTTTTGTGGATATTCCCGTCTGGCCAGATGGGATGTCAGCTCCGAAACCTGTGTTTTAAAATCCTCCAGCTTGCTGCAATTGCGTCTAAGTCTTAAATATTGCCCATATGGCATGTTGTTGCGTAATGCCTTGGGATGGAAACTACTGAAGAGTAGCGGGCTATGACTGTCAGTCGGTTTTTTATAAGTCCTTGTTTCCAACCCTGTGGTGGTACAACCTATTAGGAGATCCAAAAATGGTATTTCATGTTCTGAGATGTTGGCAGTAAAGTGGAGGAAAGGGTTCAGACTGTTAACCCATGTGACGTACAGGGGTATTGTATTCAGGTCTCCTTTCCAGAAGACCAGAACATTGACAATGTAGCGTCGCCAAAGGACGACATGTTCCTTGTACGTGTTGGTAGCTGGCAAGATGTGCTTGGCCTCAAAGTCCGACATGTAGAGACATGCCAGACTAGGGGAGAACGTGCTCCCCATGGAAGTCCCCTGCGTTTGATGGTAGATGAGGTCCTCAAATTGAAAGTAGTTTTCAGTAAGTGCAACATGTGCACATTCCATGATGAATGAAATTGGTGTTGGGGCTACCCATTCAGTAAAGCGTAGTATTTCCTCTACCACCTCTAGTGTGGTCAGTTGTGGGATGTTGGTGTAGAGGGCCTCCACATCCAGGGTTATTAGAGCATCCAGATGGGGGCCCTCTTTGTTTTGTAGATCTATGATATTCAGGACGTCTCTAGTGTCTTGTAGAAATGTAGGTGTATTTTTCACTAGAGGCCTAGAAAAATGATCACAGAACCTAGACAGGGGTTCCAGCACTGACCCGATCCCTGAAACAATGGGCCTCCAAGGTGGTGGCAGGGTACCCTTACGAATTTTTGGTAGGGTGTAGAAGTAAGGGATACGAGGGTTGTGATTCGTGAGTGTTAGACCTGTCAGCCCTTTGGGTGGTCCCTCCTCATCATTATTTATTTTGTCCCACTTTTGCCTCAAACCCTGTTTGAATTTTTTCCTTTTTGGGAACCACCAGACTTTTTCGTGTTGCTGCAGATTCAGGGAGCCATTTTAGCTACCCCTGAAACTTCTGTCTGAGGGCCTGGAGCACAAGATGGTGGCCACCTGTGACATCACCAGCATCCACTGGAACCTACCAGCACCTTCCAGAACATTCCAGGAGATTCCAGAACTCTGTGACAGTTGGAGACCGTTTAGAATGTTGGGAGGATAAGAGAGGCAGTTGGCAGTTGGAGCTGGCAGTTGGCACCTGACTGGTGAAGAGAGAGGAGCACAACAGTGAAGGAGGAAGGAGTGAAGCAGCAGGGGTGGAAACTTGTGCCTGGAGTGGGGTCCATAAACCCACCCTTGATACTTGTCCCTACTGATGGATCCCAGCCTATAGCCCTGTGTGGGAAGAAGACAGAAGAAACTTATCCTAAGGACCTGGACAGCAGGAACAGGCCTTAGAACCAAGAAAGCAGCAAGATCCTGACCTGGAAACTGGTTTCCCTGGAGTCCGGCGTCGAGTAGCCTGAGACCTGGAGCCCGAGGTGGAGAAGCGGCGCTGACTGAAGTAGCAGACGTCGTACCCGGAGCCGCCTGAGGTCGTGAGAGGGCGCCGACGGAGGTCGTGAGGAATACCAGAGGTCGAGGAGGGAGTGAACCGAGGTCGAGCGAGCGGCGTCATCGGAGGAGTGAAGTCCGCCCTCCGGAGTCGTCGGAGACCGAGGTCGAGCGAGCGGCGTCATCGGAGGAGTGAAGTCCGCCCTCCGGAGTCGTCGGAGACCGAGGTAGAGGAGCACCGGAGGTCGGGAGTGAGGATCGCACTCCGGAGTCGCCCGGAACCTGTGTGGAGGAGCACCGGAGGTCGGGGGTGAGGATCGCACCCCGGAGTCGCCGGAAGTCGACATCGAGGCCAGGCCGGCTGACGTCATCGGAGCCGAGAGCGCCATCGGACCGGAGCCGCCCGAAGTCGACATCGTGAAGAGACTGCCCGACGCCGTCGAATCGGAGGTCGAGATCGAACCGAGGCCACCGACATCGGACCGGAACCGCCTGCCGGCGTCGTCAAAGAACTGACATTGTGCCGAGGCCGCCGAGACCGAACCGGAACCGCCTCACGGCGTCGACACGACTCCAGCGGCGTCGGAACATCAGAAAAAGGGCAGTAAGTGGAGTAGAGGGCGCCTAAGGCCCTGTGGAGACCTGAGAGACTGCTCTAAGGGGCTAGGGAGGTGCTGAAACCCACCTGACTGTGCCTGGGGTGAACTGGGACTAACCTAGAGAGGTTGTGTGGAGAGAGAAAGCCAGGGCACTGGTGTACCCCCCTTGGATCTACCTCAGATTAGGCCTCAGCCTTGTCCCAGCCAGGGAGTAGCCCCCCTCAAGCCTTCCACCACCCTACAAGCTGTGCCTGGGCCCTATCAGCCCTTAAGAATTGAAGTGTCATCTGATTATATGAGGGTTGCGGTATACTTTTAATAATTTATTGGGGGTACTGTATTTATTGAGTTTTTACCTATTTATTGCTTCACTATATTTATAGGTCCACAGGACTTGATGGTGTACAATATTTATTGGTACAGTATTTATTGCCTCAAAATATTTAATTGCCTGTATTACCTGCACTGATATTTATGTCCCTTGTATTTATGATCATCCCTATTTATTGAATTTTCAGATAATATTTATTTGACCTGCTCTATTTAAAATTTGTATATTGTGATTGACCTATTTATTTTCCCAATCAGCAACTAAGAGAAAAAGATAAAGAAAGAATATTTTCATAATTTTTACGGTGTAGAGTCGTTTTTGGAACGGATGCACGCATGGTTATTGTATGGGTATATTGTATGCTTAGCACTGCGCCTGTTTCCTGACCACTCGAGCCAAGCTACCACAGTGTGTCCGGAAGACCACCACCACCCCTTCTAGTGTGGGAGTGGTTTTCCAACATAAATTGGTGTTCAGTGGTGGGATAGAGCTGTGCCTACATATACTCAACAATAACTGTGGGTAGTCCATAGGCCTACACCGGGAGTTTTCTCACAGCGGCCTTCCTAATTGTGGGTTTTTGTTTTTTCCAAATTTACTCTGGTGGTGGGAGGAGGTATTATTAAAGGTACCCCCCTACGTTGCTACTGCACAAAACCTGTCCTCTAACCTGAGTGGGCAAGATGGAGTTTGTACTAGAGAATCTAGAAACGTACACTGTGGCCCAACTCAGGGAGTTTTGCCAGCGGGAGGGGGTGTACTGTCCCCCAGGAGCAAAGAAGGGTGCACTCCAAACCAGCTTAAGGGCTTGGGGGGAGGCACGCCGAGAAAGCAAGGCTGAGGAGGAAGACAGGGATGGAGAGCCTGACCCCGAGGGGGCTGAGATGTACCAACCTGAGGTGGGGAACCTGTCAGCAGGGCCCAGGACACTTTCTAGGAAGGGCAGCACTGTCTCTAGCGGGGGCTTATCCAGCGTGGAGTTAGCAGATCGGAGAGAGAAAAGACAGCTCACATGGGATTTAGCAAAGCTGGAGAAGGAGAAAGAGGAACAGAGGTTGGCTCATGAGACGGAGAAAGAGAGGATGGCTCATGAGATAAGACTGAAAGAGATAGAGCTTCAGATCCTAAGAATTGGGGCACCAACTGTTCCTAATGGTGGCAGCCAAAACCAAGAGGTCACCAGGGAATCCAAACCTTACCTGCCAAAGGACATAGTAGCTAGCTATGGGGCGGGTGACGACATCGCCAAGTGGCTAGCAGCCTATGAGGTCTCGTTGAGGGCCCATGGGGTTCCAGTGAAGTACTGGGGAGGGGGATTGTATAAGTACATGCCTCCAGCTGGTAGGGATGCTTTATTGGCCCTCGAAGAGGATGAGCAGACCCACTACCCCACCATGAAACTGGCGCTCATCAGAAAGTTTGGACTAACACCTGAAAAGTACAGACAGAAGTTCAGGGGTAGTCACAAGCTGGGCACACAGAATTGGGTGGACTTCCTGGACTATGCAAAGAAGGCACTGGAAGGTTGGATTCAGGGCAGTGAAGTAAGGAACTACGAGGAGCTGTTTGACCTAGTACTGAAGGAACACCTACTCGAGAAATGTTTCCCTGAACTGCGGCAACACCTGGTGGATAGCAAGCTGACCAGTCCCCGGAAGCTTGCTGAGGAGGCGGACATTTGGGCTAGTACCCGGGTGTCCACAAGGGGGACTGGAGGGGATACTCAAAAGGCCGGACAGGGCGCCCCCCAGAAGAAAGAGGGAGGGGAAAAGAAAAAGGAGTTCTCCAAAGGCCCCCAAAATAACTTCCAAGGGAAGGGAACAGGATTCACCTCTAAGGCTAACCCACCCAGAAACCCTAATCCTGGCCAGAGTCAGCAGCCAAGGGTTGTCCATTGCTACGAGTGCGGTGGCGTTGGACACTATAAAGGAGATCCGAAGTGTCAGAAACGATCACCCCCTCCCACTGGAGGAAAGCCCCCCGGAGTAGCTAGTGTAGTGCTCGGGGAGGAGATGCCCTTAACTAAGGGAAGGGAGTGGGCGGGTGTCACTCTAGTGTCCCTGGGAGAACGGGAGATGGTTCCTAAGATCCAGGTGCCCGCAAATACCGCAAAGTATGGGCAGTGGATCACCATCAACGGCCAAAGAGGGGAGGCTCTGAGAGACACAGGAGCCAGTATGACTATGGTGCGTAGCCAGCTGGTGTCTCCAGAGCAGGTAATTCCCGATGTACTCCACCCAGCCGCGATGGCTGACGGCAGAACAGGTCACTATCCCGTGGCCGAGGTTCCCTTTGAATGGGGGGGGGTTGCAGGTTCACTTCGAGTTGCCGTAAGCCCTGCCGTGCCAGTCGATTGTCTGCTGGGCAATGACATGGAGCACAACGCTTGGAAGGAGGTGGAATACCGGACTCACACCGAGATGCTGGGTACACCTGACTGGGCCTGTGTTAGCACAAGGTCCGAGACTACCCGAAGAGGGAGTTCATTCCGGCTGGAGCCTGGAACAAAGGCCCAGCCAGCTGCCAGTCAAGGGAAGAACCGAGGACAGGAGGAGCCTGCCTCGGCGTCTCCACCCCGTAGGACGGATAGGCCACCGGAGGTGGTGGGCCAGGAGTCTGCGGAGGGGGACGTTACCAACCTGGAGGACTTACCCATCCCGGCCGAGTGGCGCGTGGAGGGAGGCCCGTCCAGGGAGGAATTCTGCCAGGGCCAGAGGGAGTGCCCTACCCTTGAGGGGCTGAGGCGACAGGCCGAAGCCCAGGCAGCAGGGAACGTTGAAGGGAACTACAGTGTTTACTGGGAGGATGGCCTCCTCTACAGTGAACCCAAGGCACCCCTACATGGATCGTCACGAGCCTTGGTAGTTCCTCAACGTTATCGAGCCTTCCTTCTGGAGTTGGCTCACGAGATACCATTGGCAGGACACCTGGGGCAAGACAAGACCTTCGCCCGTCTTGTCCCACACTTTTATTGGCCTCAGATGAAAGTGTCGTCCGATACCTACTGCCGGACATGTGTGTCTTGCCAAGCCAGTGGGAAAACAGGGGTGAAGCTGAAAGCTCCCCTGGAACCACTTCCTGTCGTTAGCACCCCCTTTGAAAGGGTGGGCATCGACATTGTGGGTCCATTAGATCCACCAACTACAGCTGGTCACAGGTTTATCCTGGTTCTGGTGGATCATGCCACACGGTACCCAGAGGCAATACCTCTGAGGACCATAACAGCACCTGTTGTGGCTAGGGCCCTGATGGGAATCTTTACCCGAGTGGGTTTTCCCAAGGAAGTTGTGTCCGACAGGGGGACCAACTTCATGTCAGCATATATGCGGGCAATGTGGAAGGAGTGTGGAGTGACCTACCGGTTCACCACTCCTTACCACCCCCAGACAAATGGTCTAGTGGAAAGGTTTAACAAAACCTTAAAAGGCATGATCAGAAGTCTGCCTGAAAGCCTGCGGAGGAAATGGGACGTCCTCCTACCCTGTTTACTTTTTTCCTACAGGGAAGTGCCACAGAAGGGAGTGGGCTTCAGCCCCTTCGAGCTTCTGTATGGGCACCCTGTACGTGGACCTCTTAACCTGGTGAGAGACGGATGGGAAAGAACTCCCAGAAAGCTCCCCCAGGATGTGGTGAGCTACATGCTGGCCTTCCGGAGCCAAATGGCTAAGTTGTGGAAGCAAGCTTCTGACAACTTGGAAGCCAGCCAAGCAGTAATGAAGGCGTGGTATGACCACAACGCTCACCCGGTGGAGTTGGAGCCTGGCCAGAAGGTGTGGGTGATCGAACCAGGAGAGCTTAGTGCCCTCCAGGATCGCTGGTCAGGACCCTTTGAGGTGTTGGAGAAGAAGGGTAAGGCTACCTACTTGGTGGACCTGAAGACCCCTCGTCAGCCCCTGCGGGTGCTGCATGCCAACCGCCTCAAACCCCACCACGAGAGGCCCGAAGTCATCTTGATGATGGTGACTGACGGAGGAGAGGACGTGGAAAGCGAGCCTCTCCCTGATCTGTTTGCGTCTCAGGAAAAGGATGGGTCGGTGGAGGGAGTGATTCTCTCCCCATCTCTAACTCCTGAACAGCAGGAGGACTGTCGCCAGGCCCTGGGGCAGTACTCTTCGTTGTTCTCCCTTGTCCCGGGTAGGACTCACCTGTGCGTCCATGACGTGGACACAGGAGACAGCCCACCTGTGAAGTCCAAGATCTACCGGATGTCAGACAAGGTGAAGGCCAGCATTCATAGTGAGGTCACTAAGATGCTGGAGCTAGGAGTGATTGAACCTTCTAGCAGCCCCTGGTCCAGTCCGGTGGTGTTAGTACCAAAAGCTGCACCACCGGGTGCCCAACCAGAACTGAGGTTCTGTGTGGACTACCGGGGACTGAATTCAGTGACAAAAACTGATGCTCATCCGATCCCTAGGGCGGATGAATTGATTGACCGGCTGGGAGCTGCCCAATATCTAAGTACCTTTGACCTTACCTCTGGGTACTGGCAGATCTCTTTGACTGATGGAGCAAGGGAAAGGTCAGCCTTCTCCACGCCCAATGGCCACTACCAGTTCTGTGTGATGCCCTTTGGGCTCAAGAACGCACCTGCCACGTTTCAGCGCCTGGTAAACCAGATCCTCACCGGAATGGAGAGTTTCTCTGCTGCTTATCTGGATGACATAGCCGTCTTCAGTAACAGCTGGGAGGATCACTTGCGTCACCTGCAAGCTGTTCTCCAGGCCCTGAGACAAGCTGGATTGACGATCAAGGCCAGCAAGTGCCAGATCGGGCAGGGGTCGGTAGTGTACCTTGGACACTTGGTGGGTAGGGGAACGGTGCAACCCCTCCAGGCGAAGATCGAGGCCATCATGGCCTGGGAACCCCCCAAGACACAGACTGAGGTCCGAGCATTTTTGGGCCTCACGGGATACTATCGCCGCTTCGTGAAGGGGTACGGTACCATCGTAGCCCCTCTCACGGAGCTCACGTCCAAGAAACAACCTCGACGGGTAGTCTGGACGGAGGCTTGTCAGCAAGCCTTTGAGAAATTGAAGAAAGCCATGTGCGAGGCCCCGGTCTTAAGGGCCCCAGACTTTTCCAAGAAGTTCATTGTCCAGACAGATGCATCAGAACATGGCATTGGGGCAGTGTTATCGCAACTCAACGAAGAGGGTCTGGATCAACCCGTGGTCTTCCTATCCCGGAGACTACTTCCCAGGGAACAGAAGTGGAGTGCAATAGAGCGTGAAGCCTTTGCAGTGGTATGGGCTCTGAAGAAGCTGCGGCCATACCTGTTTGGCTCGCACTTCCTGGTTCAGACCGACCACAGACCCCTTCGTTGGCTGATGCAAATGAAGGGGGAGAATCCCAAGTTGTTGAGGTGGTCTATTTCCCTACAGGGGATGGACTTTCAGGTGGAACATCGGCCTGGAGTGGACCACGCCAATGCAGACGGTCTCTCAAGGTATTTCCGCCTTAGTGATGAGAACTCCCAAGGGGTTGGGTAGCTCTCCCCACTTTCAGCTGGGGGGGACGCGTGTTAGACCTGTCAGCCCTTTGGGTGGTCCCTCCTCATCATTATTTATTTTGTCCCACTTTTGCCTCAAACCCTGTTTGAATTTTTTCCTTTTTGGGAACCACCAGACTTTTTCGTGTTGCTGCAGATTCAGGGAGCCATTTTAGCTACCCCTGAAACTTCTGTCTGAGGGCCTGGAGCACAAGATGGTGGCCACCTGTGACATCACCAGCATCCACTGGAACCTACCAGCACCTTCCAGAACATTCCAGGAGATTCCAGAACTCTGTGACAGTTGGAGACCGTTTAGAATGTTGGGAGGATAAGAGAGGCAGTTGGCAGTTGGAGCTGGCAGTTGGCACCTGACTGGTGAAGAGAGAGGAGCACAACAGTGAAGGAGGAAGGAGTGAAGCAGCAGGGGTGGAAACTTGTGCCTGGAGTGGGGTCCATAAACCCACCCTTGATACTTGTCCCTACTGATGGATCCCAGCCTATAGCCCTGTGTGGGAAGAAGACAGAAGAAACTTATCCTAAGGACCTGGACAGCAGGAACAGGCCTTAGAACCAAGAAAGCAGCAAGATCCTGACCTGGAAACTGGTTTCCCTGGAGTCCGGCGTCGAGTAGCCTGAGACCTGGAGCCCGAGGTGGAGAAGCGGCGCTGACTGAAGTAGCAGACGTCGTACCCGGAGCCGCCTGAGGTCGTGAGAGGGCGCCGACGGAGGTCGTGAGGAATACCAGAGGTCGAGGAGGGAGTGAACCGAGGTCGAGCGAGCGGCGTCATCGGAGGAGTGAAGTCCGCCCTCCGGAGTCGTCGGAGACCGAGGTCGAGCGAGCGGCGTCATCGGAGGAGTGAAGTCCGCCCTCCGGAGTCGTCGGAGACCGAGGTAGAGGAGCACCGGAGGTCGGGAGTGAGGATCGCACTCCGGAGTCGCCCGGAACCTGTGTGGAGGAGCACCGGAGGTCGGGGGTGAGGATCGCACCCCGGAGTCGCCGGAAGTCGACATCGAGGCCAGGCCGGCTGACGTCATCGGAGCCGAGAGCGCCATCGGACCGGAGCCGCCCGAAGTCGACATCGTGAAGAGACTGCCCGACGCCGTCGAATCGGAGGTCGAGATCGAACCGAGGCCACCGACATCGGACCGGAACCGCCTGCCGGCGTCGTCAAAGAACTGACATTGTGCCGAGGCCGCCGAGACCGAACCGGAACCGCCTCACGGCGTCGACACGACTCCAGCGGCGTCGGAACATCAGAAAAAGGGCAGTAAGTGGAGTAGAGGGCGCCTAAGGCCCTGTGGAGACCTGAGAGACTGCTCTAAGGGGCTAGGGAGGTGCTGAAACCCACCTGACTGTGCCTGGGGTGAACTGGGACTAACCTAGAGAGGTTGTGTGGAGAGAGAAAGCCAGGGCACTGGTGTACCCCCCTTGGATCTACCTCAGATTAGGCCTCAGCCTTGTCCCAGCCAGGGAGTAGCCCCCCTCAAGCCTTCCACCACCCTACAAGCTGTGCCTGGGCCCTATCAGCCCTTAAGAATTGAAGTGTCATCTGATTATATGAGGGTTGCGGTATACTTTTAATAATTTATTGGGGGTACTGTATTTATTGAGTTTTTACCTATTTATTGCTTCACTATATTTATAGGTCCACAGGACTTGATGGTGTACAATATTTATTGGTACAGTATTTATTGCCTCAAAATATTTAATTGCCTGTATTACCTGCACTGATATTTATGTCCCTTGTATTTATGATCATCCCTATTTATTGAATTTTCAGATAATATTTATTTGACCTGCTCTATTTAAAATTTGTATATTGTGATTGACCTATTTATTTTCCCAATCAGCAACTAAGAGAAAAAGATAAAGAAAGAATATTTTCATAATTTTTACGGTGTAGAGTCGTTTTTGGAACGGATGCACGCATGGTTATTGTATGGGTATATTGTATGCTTAGCACTGCGCCTGTTTCCTGACCACTCGAGCCAAGCTACCACAGTGTGTTCGGGGAGTCCACCACCACCCCTTCTAGTGTGGGAGTGGTTTTCCAACAGTGAGGAATTCCGATTCATTTTTGGTAATCCATCCCTGTGTGAGGGCTTCCATCACTAAGGACCTGACTTTAGTGATAAGTCGTGTGGTCCGATCTTCTCACAGGGGTTGTAGTATCTCCTGTCATTTAACTGCCGAAGGCCCTCAGTTCTATAGTCCGTGGTGGACATAATGACGATTGCTCCCCCTTTGTCTGCCTCCTTTATAGTAATGGATTTGTCATTAGCCCAATTTTTGATGGCTTCATTTTAGTGTAGCTCACTGGTTAGAGGAGGCATACCCTGAAGCAGAGGTCAGACCCGGGACCAGGGTTCAATTCCCGACGCGGCAGGGTCCGGAGCCCAATTGTCCACGGACTCGATAATTCTCGCTTCGGTGCCCACTCTAAGCACGAGTTCACACTATGCAGTTCTGGGCAACAAGCTTGCTTAATCTCCACAACGGCCCCCCCGCGGCGGGATGCCTGGCTTTCACCTTGGGGATGCCCAGTACGGGTTATCTCACAGGGAAAAACCAGGACGGGTTCCCAATGCAAGCGCCAAGATGCCCAAGGGTGAGTTGAGCGCTATATAAGAACTAATAATAATAATAATAATATAATCGTGAGGTGTTGTGGAAAGTTCCCTTGGTCTTTAACATCCTTATATCCTTAAGGACTGCCTTCTCAAAGGTTAGAACCTCAGGTGGCATCATGGCAGCAGTCGGTGTAAAAGTCGACGGTTTTCATAGTTCTGTATCCCCAGGTGTGGGGTCAGCTTGATCTGGGAAAAAACTCCTGAGGCGGACCTTCCTGAAAAAGTCATGGATCTCACAGTTGGTTCTGAAATCATCTGTGGCTGGTGTCGGTACAAACCCAAGTCCTTTATGTAGGACCTTTTCTTCCGTCGCATTCAGTGTCCGGTCCGAGAAATTCACAACTAGTTTTTCTTGCCTGTTTGGCTCTTGAGTTCCATCTGAAGTTGGTGTGGTTGGTACTGCCATTGCACCTGCTTGCGTGGGTTGTTGCCCCCTCTTCTTTTCCCTCCTCCCCTTCCCTAGCCTCTTCCTACAAAAGGCTGTTGATGGAAAGGGGCGAATGAGGGTTGTGGGCCCTGTTGGTAACCTGGAAATTGCCAAAGTAGGGGTCATTGGAAGGGTGGCATACCATAGTCAAACATCTGATTAGGTGGGCCTCGTTGGTAGTGTTGGTGTTGGCTGTTCCAGCTATCTGTATTGGAATTGCTGCTGTAGGAAGATATCCTCTGCGTGTAGGTATATTGTCTTCTGAGGAGTTATCATCTTGTAGCTGTTGTAAGTCCTCTCTCAGGTATAGATAGGACTTCTCCTTGCTAAACCTAGTGATGTCTTTTTGGAGTTTAGAGATTTTTTGCTTCATCAAGAATTCCTTATTATCTGCTATTTCATTGTTTACTTCCGCAAGTTTGGTTTTGAAAGCTACTATGGTGATGCTTGCTTTTAGTGCTCCCTCTGCTATTGTAATTTAGATGATCAACTTATCGGCCAAGTGTTTAGCTGTTTTTATGATTAGAATCAGCCAATCCCTAATGCACTTCCAGGCAACTAGGGACCATTTTTCCTTAAATTGTTTATCCCCCAGGAAGATTCTTGGCATGTTGGACACAATACGTTAGGGGCTATATCAGCACATAAATATTTGGTCATTATTGCGCTGTGCATTATTATTTTCATTAGTTGGCGTTTCATATTGATAATCGAGTTCCAATCGCCACCCTGGCTAGTGGAGGCTGCGGCTCCATCCATGTCCAGCAGAGAAGGTGCCCTCAAAATTTCGGTCACCAACTCATCATCAAACGAAAGACCTTGATTGTGTTTCATGTTGGTATAAGTACTCCGGACGTGATGTGGGAGAGTCAATAAAAGGGGATGATCACGGCGCGATTTCCGCTAGCCCTCATAATGTGGAAAAAGGTTCCACGGCTGAGCCGCAGTGCAAGTAAGTTAATCAAAGGGGAGGAACCAGGAGCTTTTGATGAGGTCCTGCACAATGCTCCTAATGGGTACGTAAGTCAAAAGAATGTGCAGTTCCAAAGGGGAGGAGGGGAGTGAACAAGTCTCTTATGGATTGGCCACACACCCCGAAGGATGTCATGCTTCATCATTGGGCTGTGCTCCTCATCGGGCCGGCGCTGCAATGCCCGACGGGCACCCACGAGGGGGTACTTGGCCAGATCTTTTAAGAGACAGCCGTTTGGTGTGTGAGGGTATGTGGTCAAGGTAGTGAAGCGAGTGTGAGTAGTTGATTAAAATAGATTTTGTACTGCCCTATATGGAACAAATGTTTATTCTTGGGGTGTACTAACCTAACTAAAAATGCGTGAGCCCTGTCCGGAATCAATGATCCTACAGGGTCTAGTTAGTGTGAATGGTCGACATGTTTATCGCCTTCTACCCCTAATGGGTCAATCGGCAATCCTTCAGGATCGGTGTCTAAAAGGAGTGAAGTTCTCTTAAACTCTAACACTACCGCAAGACCTGAATAGGTGAGACCTGAAAGAGATAAAAACTATTAAAGTTCCCATACTTCCAGAACTTAGTCTGGATAGCAACAACATCCACCAGTGATACAGTAATTTACATGCAGTGGCTTGTTGTTGCCTGGGGAAGTTGGTGGTGGATAAACCATTGGTTTGTTAAAAACAATTAAAACAATTATGACTCAGTGCACATCTCGTCTTAATAAATAGCAAGTTGTTTGCATTAAAGAAACACCTGCCGGACGAGTGAACACATGTGGCAATGTGAACATGTGGGCTGATGTAAAACTATCACAAGGACATAAATTGTGATGTTAAATACGTGACCCAGGACCCATCTCAAAGCGCTCATGGTATCAGTAGCTTTTTGATATGAACATGCAACAGTCCATTAATCATACCAGTATCTAATAATGATGTTAATTTTAAGCTTTCTGTGTATATTGATGATATTGCAGTCTACTCAACTGATGAAATGGAGGCAAAAGGAATGATAGAGAATTAAATTAGAAAGTTGGGAACCGTTTGGGATACAGGCTGAAAGAAATGAAAAGGCTAATTACTCTGTATTTTGAACACATTACTGATGATCACCAGATAGTTAATACTGCTACTTACCTTGGAGTGATCCTTTGTGCAGAAGTGGGAGGAATTATATCACGTAATTATGAAGGTTTACTAAGCGAGGCATTGCTGACATGAAACATTGGCATCAATTATCTGGTAGTCTGGCAGGAGGTTGCAATTTGATCAAAATAAAACTTTATCCAAATAATTTATACCTCTTTTGACCAATACATCTTAGTCTCCTTTTAGTCTTTTTTTCTCTTGTATTGATTCTGCTATTAATAGTTTTATTTGCAGATATCACAAACCAAGATGGGCTATAAAAAACTTAGATAGATGAGCTCTTCCAGATTTCAAATATAATTTTGCAATGACGTGCCTGTGCATTAGATACTTTCTATTTAATAACAGTGAGGGTGACCTACTGCCGTACCAAATCATGGAAAGAAACAAAGCTAGTGGATTTCAGCTCAGAGTTACGGATCCTAATATTTAATAGTTTTTTTTTTCAAAGACTGTTAATTCCTTTAAAGTATGGTCTCACATCTATAAAAAGACTGATTACACAAATATATTGTTACACTGTAATAGGGCCCTGGAGTGAGCAAAATGTATGTCAATGTGGTATCAACCTTGTGGGTCTCCTTTATGGTACTGAAACTTTTTTCACATTTGAGGATTTGATCAATAGATATGCTCTTCCTTAAAATTGTTTCTTTTAATATTTACACAGCTGTGATTTCCTTTTTTTGTTTATTCCCGACAAGATGTTTGATACTAAAAATAGAATTATTAGAAATACTAATGGCCACCTTGCCAAAATACCCATTTGGGAAATGAAAGATATTTTGCCTTTAACAGCTGGAGGATGGAATTATGAAAACCACAAATAGATGGTCTTTGAAACTCGAGAGCGAAATCAATCCAAAGGAGATTTTGTTTGCATATTCATTACCTGATATGACCTTCAAGAATACAGCTTAAAATGCAGTAGTTAAAGGTCATTAATTGCCTGCACTCTACTGAAATAATATAGGTAGTTGGAAAGGATTAACTGAAACTGCCCACGATGTGGACTGCCTAATGATGGTGAAATTCATATGTTTCTGAGTTACAGCAAACTAAATAAACTTTGTGCCAATATTATAGAAAGGGTGAATAATATACTTAAACGGGATCTGGTTTTTACAGTAAAAAGCATTATGCATGGTTCTGATAACACTTTGACATACTTAACACTTTCATGCAAGCAATCTATGCCATAATTATGGTTGCCTGTCTATGCATTGCAAAAGCATGGATTAATCAACAGGCACCACTTTTTGTAGCTAAGGTGGAACTTGTCATGTTTTTCTTATGAATTTTTACTTGCAATTGTAAGAAATAAAGCACTTGCCTATATGAAGAGATTTCGAAGAATATGGACACCGCTTAAATTAATGTCATCAATTACTTTGTTGATTTCTGCCGACTGGTGAATTATTAAGGTAGTAGGTAATATGTATGCAACTTTGCTTGGACCCTTGTATGTATAATGATTGTAATAGGATTAATTCTTATTTTTCTGTAATCCTTGTATTCCAGTTCACTAAAAACGTCTATGGGACTCCATTCATGTTGGATCAATAAGACAGTTCCAAGGATGGCAAGGGAGTCTCACGAAGGATGAAGGGATTTCATAAAAGTTTATGTGTGTCACTTCGCTTATTTGGAGGATGCAGTTATTCTAAGGAGTAAGGCACACTCAGAATGAGAGCACGTTGCTGGGTGGAATATAGGTCTTTGTCCCGCATGGAATCACAACGAGGTTGTTACAACGACCGCGTTGTGATTCCGCATACCATTACTCTGCAAGTTGGAACAACGACTTGCGGAGGGGGGGGGGCGCTGGATGTTGGAATAGTATAATTTACAATTCCAACTCCAGTCTGTGCGGACACTAGGGAAGGTGTTGGATTTTAAATCCAACACCCCCCCCCCTCCGCAAGTCGTTGTTCCGACTTGAGCGGAGTAATGGTATGCGGAATCACAACGCGGTCGTTGTAACGACCGTGTTGTGATTCCATGCTAGAGAAAAAAGTTTTGTCATAAACGTCGTTTACCTGCTGCGTGTGCTGGGTTTGCTTCCCATATTACATGTCAGAAAACAGCATTGCTCTAATACCAATTCATGTCAGAAATCTACCCTCCTTCTACCTCTCCAATATCCACCCATGCACTTATATATAAAGTTGATGAATACTCTTAAATAACTGTTACATTTATCTGAACAAGGGAGGGAATTTCAATTGCAAATGGTGCCAGACCAGAGAAGTTACTGAAGATGTCCATTTGAAAATAGCCAGCTGCTGACACGTAAAACTGCCATTTTTGCTCGGAGGAAACATATTATGGTGAGTTTTTGACGTGTCCTGCATTTCAGCAAACAAAGAGGGTGGGCGATGAGCTGATAGATTACTATTTTGACCTTGGGCACACATTGTGGTCACTTTGTACCAGGGGGATGTTTTGTTTATCTTAGTTCCTTGCGTCTAGATTTGGAAATGGAGGCTTTAGTCCCCAGGCCCTACCAAGCATGAAGGTGTTTTATAGTTGTGAAATTCCCCTTTGATACATAAGAACACCTGCTTATACCTCTGCAGCTGCTGCCTGGTTTCACTCCCTTTGATTTACACACACATCCGCTTTCTATATCTCTGACTCCCACCTCACAGGCCATCATCAAGCAGGTGGCACTGTGGTGTGTGAGATGGTCGCTCATGCTATCAGAACATCTACACATCACACATCTCCTGGCAAACTGATAATGAATCCTTTAATGGGGCATTTTTACCACAAACATCCCAGCAGTGGCTCTGGAGAGTTGATTCTGAGACGAGCACCTAGAACTTGGGACATTGTGGGAGGCACAGGTTAGACCCTCATGCCCAGAGGGAGAAGGGTCAGTTTGACATCCTGTAGCATCCCTGAATTCATGTAACTATACATAAGGTTCGCAACAATAGTGTCTGGCATTATCACAGTGTTAAGCTGTTTAAATTACAAGACTTTTTTTTTTTTTTTTTTTTTTTTTTTAAAAACCTTTATTGACCAAGTGCAAAGCATACACAGCTTCTTGCCTACAACCATGTCACCTGGCCGGCAGCAACAACAAGCAGCGCAATAGACAAAAAAACATTTGTTAAACAGGAGTAAGGCAGGCTCGCAGCATGTCGCCAACAACCTATATCTACCGGCCGGTGGATAGTACGATAGTGCTGGTGAGTCAGGTAGATAATGGCAATGATAACAGCAAGAAGCATACAATCAATTACCCTGCTAGGTTCCGTTTTCCATTTTATCAAAACCAACTTTCAACTTCAATGAGAGCTGTACACCCCCAGTGTGTGTCCACCATACGTAGTATGTGGTGTGAGAAACTAGTGAGCGCAGAGCTATGGTATAAGGCGTACCCATGGTCGGGTACGAATCAACTGTGGGGGTATGTTGCTCTGCCCGTAACTGGTCTAGCCAGTGACCTGGGGGGAAAACTTCCTTAATGCAGTGTAGTGAACATGAACTGGTGCTACATACGACACAACCTGCGCTGCGGCGGGGAAAGCTCGGTGGCATCTCAAGCTGGGGAATTGGCACCCCGCCCCCTCCCATCCATGCAGTGGGCGCAGAAAAATCCGCGCACCCCCGCAAGCATTTACTCGGTCCAAGCAAGCGGGAAGCGCCTCGGACACCCATCCCGATGGGGGGGGGGGGGGGGAAACAGGAGGGCGAGAAAGAGGGTCAAGGCAAACAATCCGTCGCAACGGTCTATGGGGTAGAGACTGCACAGGGCGCGGCCGAGGGGTCGACTCTTCCAGCACCCTCCATTCCGCCTCCATCGGCATCTTCCTCCTCGGCGACCCGCAGGAGATAAGCGACGAGAGGTCCCCAGAGGTCCCTAGGCCGCGATTTAGGGGGCAAGATATCAGCATATTGCTGAAGCCTTTCCTGCCATGTAGACATGGTGCTCAGCCAATCCTTGAATTTAGGCGCCCGTCCACGTCCCCATCTACACGCCACGTGACGCTTGGCCAGCAGAAGTCCCAGAGCAAAGAATTTCCGATGCGTCTTGAGCACCGGGTGCGACCTGCCCAACAGAGCGAGCTCAGGGCAAGGCGCGGTGGGCACCTCGACCATTACGGACAGGGCCGAGAAGACCTCCTTCCAATAAGCGGCTACAGCCGGGCATAGCCAGGCCAGATGGAGAAAACCAGCGCCCAACCTCCTGCATCTCACACAGCGGTCATCATCTCGCAGTCCGATTCGACACAGTTTGGCGGGGGTATAGTAAAGGCGGTGCAAATATTTAAAGTGGACTAATCTGAGTCGTGCATTCCCGGTGACCGCGGTGGCATGCGAGCAGCTCTCCTCCCACTGTTCGTCCGACATCGGGTTCCCCAGGTCATTATCCCAGTCCGTCCGCGCCCTAAGGGAGGGGGGGGACGGAGCCGATTGCACGTGGGCATACAACATGGAGACCACATGTTTCGGGGTGTCCGTTTGTAACATAGCATGTAGAGGCGCCAAGACCTCAGGCTCGTCCGGGAAATTAGGCGTGACCGCCTTTATGTTCTGTCGCAGTCGGACATAAAGGAACGTCTCCATTACCGACGGGGACACCTCGCCAAAGAAGTGCGCCGCCGAACGGAAACCCCCCTCGTGATATAGGTCACCCCACGTGCAGATCGCGAACTTTGTAAGCATTTTGCGACCGAGCCCCTCACGTGCAACACTCAGTCGAGGATCGTGTGCTATGACCATACGGGGAGAATACAGAAAGGGGGTCCCCATGCGCTCCGCTATGCGCTTCCAGGCCCGTACCGTACAGTCAACCGTAGTGGGGTCACGTTCTCCCAAACGGACCTCCGAATAGAGATAACCGGAAGGTTGCTCAGGGCGCATGTATCCATCCTCCACCGCCAGGTGCGCCATAAAGGGTGGGGGGTGAAGCCAGTAGGCCGCAAAGTGCCCCTGGGCGCAGTCATAGTAGCGCTGGAAATTAGGCACCTCAAACCCACCTTGGTGGTAGGGCAACATAAGGGTGCGCAGCCCAATTCTTGCCTGCTTCCCGCCCCAAACCAGACGAGACATTTGGGAGTTAAGAGCTCGGAAGAAGTGGGGACCCGGGCTATAGGGGATGTTGGTGAAAAGGTATAATAATTTGGGGAGAACCACCATCTTGATCAGGGAAACACGCCCCGCCATGGACAGCGGGAGATGAATCCATTTAGTAACATTCTCGGTAATTTTGTCTAGTGCCGTCCCATAATTAGCTCGGATTAGAGCCTCTCGGTCTCTGGTCACCCTGATGCCCAGGTATTTAACCTCCTCCGACTCCCACTGCAATGGGTAGTCCAGGGGGAACGGTAGAGTTTTGTCTGTCAAGGGGAATAGGGCTGATTTCGCCCAATTGATCTGAATCCCAGATATTGCTCCGAATTTCGTGATTTCACGTAACAGAGGATTCAGGTTTTCCTGCGGCTTATGCACATAGAGCGTGATGTCATCTGCATATAATGCGACCAGCAGTTGACGCTCTGGGTAGACAAGAGAGCGATGATTGTGATGCTGCCTAAGTTTAGCCGCGAGGGGCTCGATCGCGACCGCGAACAGCACTGGGGAGAGGGGGCACCCCTGTCTGGTACCCCTGCGGATGGCAAAGGGGGCAGATCGGGCACCATTCAATAAGACCGCGGCTTGGGGCCGGGTATACAACAACTTGATCCAGTTCAGAAAGCTGAAGGGGATGCCCATGCGCTCCAGCAGCGCCAAAAGGTAGTCCCACTCCAGGGAATCAAATGCCTTAGTGGCGTCGAGGAAAATGGCAGCCGCCTCGCACTGTGGGTTAATATCCTGCAGCACAGCTTGCAACGTGCGCAGATTATGGGCAGTCGCACGGTTAGGGACAAATCCGGCCTGATCCGGAAGGACCAGGCGCTCCATCAGTAAATTAAGGCGTGTAGCCAGTACCTTCGCCAAAATTTTACTGTCCACGTTTAGTAGCGATAGAGGTCTGTACGAATCACATTGGTCCGGCGGCTTCCCGGGCTTCAACAAGGACGTGATAAGGGCTTCGCGCATCGTAGCCGGTAGAGAGCCCTCCTCCAGCGCAGTATAGTACACCTGTTTCAGCACCGGGGCCAGTGTGTGGATGAAAGTTTTGTAGAACTCGATCGGTATACCGTCCGAGCCCGGCGCCTTGCCCGATGACATGGACATTATGGCGTCTTTTATTTCATCTACTTCGATTTCGTGGTGGAGAAATTCCTGCTGTGTTGGTCCCAGCCATGCTATGGCCGTGTCATCAAGATAATCATGTAGGTTAATCGGTGACGACCGATGTGTGGTGTAGAGTCTAGTATAATGGTCAGTGAGGACCCGAAGCTGATCCGGGAGGTTGCGCTGCGGGATCTCCCGCTCGTCGAGTAGGGAGGCCACGAAATTTCGGTATCTAGGGGGGCGGACAGCCGAGGCCAATGCCCTACCCGGTCTGTCTCCCTCTCCATATATCCTCGCCACAAATGGTGTCCCCAAAAACCTACTCTCCCTATCCGCCGCCTCCGTGTATTCATTCATCGTTTCTCGGAGCTGTGCGGTCACCGCAGTCCCCCGCGGGAGCCGCGTCAGCTCGTCCTCCAGGCGACGTATCTCGAGCTCGAGTCTGCGTAGGTCCCCTCGCAGGGATCTGAGGACCCCCCCTCCCTTAGCTATGCACCAGCCTCTCACAGTAACCTTGAAGGCTTCCCAAACCGTGGCAATACTGGACACGGAGTCCACATTGCGGTCAAAAAACTCCGGTATGTCTTGCTCCAGTTCCGCTCTAAATACCGAGTCCAGGAGATGAGCCGGGTTGAGGCGCCAGCCAAGAAAGGGGGAAACTGCCACGGGAACGCGCAGCGAAAGGAGGACCGGGGAGTGATCAGAAAGCGTACGGGCGAGGTGTTGTGTACGGCCGATCCAGGAAGAGAGACCCGCCGTGAGAAAGATATAATCTATGCGGGCCCACGTGGAGTGCACCGCCGAGTAATGTGTACCTTGTCCGAGCGAGGGGTGCGAGTATCGCCACGCGTCTATCAAGTGATGTTCGTCAATAATGGTTGATAATGTGCGTTGGGTCTGCGTGTAGTGCGACGCTTGAGGGTGTGATCTGTCCGCTGTGGGCCGAATCGCAGTGTTGAAATCACCTCCCATTACGACATGTGCCACCCCCAATGTTTGAATCTTTCCCCACAGTGTGAGAAACGGGGCCGGGTCGTCTGTGTTGGGGCCATAGTAACAGGCAAAGAGTATCGTGTGTGAGTGTAGTGACCCCCAGACCAGACAGTACCTTCCGCCCGAGTCCGCCTCAGTCCCCTCAGGCACAAACCCCACTCCCCTTCGCACCAGAATCGTAACCCCTCTAGCGTAGTTAGAGTAGGATGAAAATACCCTACAGGTAGCCCAGCGGGATGCAAATAGGGGGGACCCACCCCGTAAGAGATGCGTCTCCTGCAGCATGGCAATGGAAACCCCTTGCCTGTCCAGGTATCCCAGGACCTGTCTCTTCTTTCTCGGGTTGTTCAACCCCCGTACATTCCAGGATATAAATTGCAGTTGTATAGAGGGCTGCGAATCAGCTACGTCACCCATTCACCCAGACCCAAACATTTACAGTTGAGAGCCATAGCATACGAGGTCGTGTAGCACTCAAATTCACCAACATGATAAACTCCCACAACAACTGTCCCCTCCCCACGACTCCCGGTAACTGGCAGTGCCACATCTGAGATCTCAGCAACTAGCCGGAGTCGGTTCCCTCCCACACCGGCAAACCCCCCTAGCCGGGTACCTAGCTCCCTCCCCGTCCCCCCCTCCACAAACAAAACCATCCCTAAGAACATGAGGGAAACAACTGACGCCCTCCCCACACTGCGGAAGGGGGAATATAGGGGTTCGCCCATTAGGGGACGATACCTAGGGGTGCCAAACCTGCCCTCCCCCTCTCTACTTTCACCCACCGGGAACCAGGTATGTTCCTGGTAACACAATGTGGGACAGAGGCGGGTGACCAGGCACAAGTAATGGAATAGTTCAGTTCAGCTCAACACCTGACCTGTTCATCGGGAGTGTCTCACCAGAATGTGTGTCTGATAGTCCAGGAATGTGCAGCAGCAGTGGCCTCTCGCGGCCCGCATGGCGTCCCAGCCCAATCAGTCCTGCTGCTCCATTGGCGACGGTGCCCTCGAACGTCCCCCCCCCGCCGTCTCCGCGGCCACGTCTTTTTTATAGGATTTGAGGAAGTCTTCTGCTTGTTGTGGGGTTTGAAATAAATGCTGTCGGCCCTGGCAAGATATTTTGAGCTTCGCCGGGTAGAGCATGGCGTAGGGCAGCTCCAGGGACTGTAGTTTCTTTTTTACCCCGGTGAATTTGCGACGAGCTTCTTGGACCGAGGCGGTGAAGTCAGGAAAAAAGGATAACGTGGCATTACCATACACCACCGTGCCAATCTCACGCGCTCGCCTCAGCACCGCGTCCCGGTCCCTGTAGTTAAGGAAGCGCGCCACGATGGGTCGCGGCGGGGCTCCCGGCGGAGGCCTGGCAGCCAAGGATCTATGGGCTCGTTCCACTATAAGAGATGAGGAGAAGGAGTCTTTCCCGAACAGTTCAACCACAAGGCGCTCCATGAAAGTTTCCATTTTCCCCGTATTGGTGGACTCAGCCAGACCCAGTACGCGGACATTGTTGCGACGGGACCTCGCTTCCAAATCCTCGTTTTTGTCCGCAATGATCTTAAGGAGCCGATCCATCTGGGTCACCTGCCTGGCCGCAGAAGAGGCCCCGTCCTCCAGGGTAGAGATCCGCTCCTCCGTTTCTTTAATGCGAGTGTCATGGTGCTCCAGCCTGGTGACAACACTGTCCAGCCTGGTATTAATGCTGTCCACCTTGGCGTCTATGGAGGTCAGACTGTGCCGCATACCCATTAGTAGAGCCTTCCAGTCTTCGTCGGGTGCCCACGCAGCGGGCGCCTCGCTCCCCGACACTGGCACTGTCGCGGATTTCTTCGCGGCCTCGAACGGCAGCGTAGACTGTTTAGCATCCTTGCGACCCATGTTCAGGACCGTCCCTTCCAGCGTCCGGCCCTCTCCGGCTGACTGGTCGATCAGAGGAGCACCCCGGGCCGACGCAGCAGCCGAGCAGTCCGCAGTCCGCAGGCACAGTCTTCAACTGGCAAATGGCGATTCAGCGCAGCTCCCCCCAGCCGAAGGTCCGCAAGCGGGGAGACCCAGGCAGCACACAGCGGGTCAACCCCAGGGCGAGCGCCACAGTCGCGAGCCCCGGTCAAGGCTCTCAGCATATGGGCGCTCCACAGCTCCTGCACTCCCCCACGTCCAGCGCCGATCCCCACCGCACCCCGCCGACAGAGAGAGGACCAGCGGGGGGGGGGGGGGGGGGGCTCCAGCCGATCCGCCCGCCAAGGATGGGGTCGTGTCCCTGATGTACCGCTCGCCCGCGGTATTGCCACGGAATCACTGGGACACTCGTGATGGGTAGGTATGTGTAGACTGGGCCCCCTCCGCCGAGCCCTGACAGGCCGCACCGCGCGGGGAGCTCTCACCGTCCTCCACGTGGCCCGCAGTCCGCAGCCACTCGCTCCACCGGGGACAGAGAAAGGTAGGCCGTCAGCCGTCTGGGGGCCGCACCCCACCAGGCCACCCACCCAGGGAAGCCACCGGACCGGTGGGATCGTCGCCAGGCCCCGGCCCCGTCCTACCAGAGTCGCCGGGAAGAGGCCGCTCACTCCGCCGCCAGTCACGCCGGCTCCTCCGCTCAAGCACCAGGGGGTCACCTCACGACTGGGGCACAGCAGGCTCCAGCGCTCCCATCCGATTCCTCCGGTGCAGCTCTCTCCCCCAGGGGGGCGCCCCCGCAGCAGCGCAAGGCCCCAGAAGCCTCGGTGTTTCCTGGCCGGCGACCCCGCCTTCCCGCCAGCGTCGAGACTGCAAGTAGCTCCGCTCGGGAAGGGCCGCCGACGATATCTCCGCCGTTCGGGAGGGCTTCCGCACTCAAAGAGCACCGCCGTGATCAGCAGGCATTCCGGCGTTCAGTCAAAGCATCTGTGGGTAGGATAGTGCGGTCAGGATAGCTGCAGGATCGGAAGAGTGCCTGGTCGGGCGAGAGCCTTGCTAAGGCGCGGCCATCTTGGTTTGGCGCCACCTAGCGCCCCCCTTAAATTACAAGACTTAATTATATCACCTTTGTCGACTTTGACATCATGAAGGGTTGAGCTGGGCCTGTCAGGATTCTTATCTTTGACTTTAACAGTGAATTTGTAACACATCTGGCAGTGTAACTAAGTAACTTACTCAAAACAGTGGCATGAATCTGATGGTAAAGTTAATACTGAACTGTCTGTTCTGTCTGTGCAGACCCCAGATTAGAATCCCAAAAGCAATCAGGCAAGCTCATAGATGTGTTTATGGGACTCTCTTGAACTCTGAAGGACAATCTCCAGTTATCAGCCAACTAATATTGTGAGAGTTCACAACATTTTTCTATCCACCTCAGCCATAGGCTTCCTCTTAGCAGAGGGAGATATACATGTGTGCTCATCCTAACAGTGTTAATAATTCACCTGGAACACTCGAAGGAACCAGTTATCTTTGCTCAAGAAACTGGATAACAATTTCTTCTTAAAGCAAGGCTGGTCTGTAGTTCAACCTGCAGCACCATAAAATCCCCGGAAGTATGAGCACATAAATGAGACAGATAGGCAGACAGACTCAGAAAGTCTTGAAGGACTCATAGATGGATAGATGGGACTCATAGATGGATAGATGGACAGACAGCCTGAATGATAGGTGGACAGGCAGGTAACACAACAAAGACATTTAGATGCAGAGTTTGTGACATGGAATGCGAATCAGCAGTGTTTGAGGATGGGTTATTGGTAGGGGTGGGCGGAATTTACGAAAGTGACTTTCGCAAATTATCGCGAAAATGTTACAAATCTCCGCAAACACGCGGAAATATCGCGAAGATGCGGAAGTTTTTTTCCCGCCCGTTCGCAGTATTTTCTGCATGGTCGCGGCTCGCCAACTTACCCATGCGGTTGCTTGCGGGCGCGGCCATCTTGTTTTCGCTCTGCATGATCGCGAGAAGAAAGACGTGATCGCGCGACCAATGACAATACTGCGGGCGCGAACTGTCGCGAGACAGCGCTAATGGCTACCAACAATCCAACATCTTGTGGAGAACGCGACCGGATCGGGAAAACTTGTCGGCGAACGCGGGGATTCAGGTAAGGCGATCGCGCGCGCGCGAGAATGTATTATTTTACAGCGCGAGCAAGAAACAAATTATCGCTAAGCTGCGGAATGCGGAAATTTTGACATTTTCGCGCTCTCCGCGGAACGCGAAAATGTCAAATTATCGCAATTTCCGCGAGCGGAACGGAAATTTAGCCCACGCCTAGTCATTGGTAGGGGTAAGTATGACACAAATAAAAGAGGGGGGGCCAAGGAGCTATTCAAGGTCCAGTGTCCATGCTCCAAAAGTCTACATCCAGTTTCACAAAGGGACACTGTTCCTATGGCAGGATGCAAAAAAGTCATCCATGCTTAAGGGTGCAAATAGTCACCCGTGCAAAAAGAATACGAAGGGTGAAAAGGAAGAAAAAGAAGAAAAAAACAAAAAACATCCTAGGTAAATGTGACCCAATAGTGAGGTGGAAATACCATTGTTTGTTCTCTGTTGCCCTCACACACCCCAAGAGGTGTCATGCTTCATCATCGGGCAGTTGCTCCTCGTGGGGCCGGCGCTGCAATTCCCCACGGGTCCCCCGAAGGGTCTCTTTGTCGGAGATCTTTTAAAGAACTGCCGGATGGTGCATGTGGGTGTGTGGGGTATGGGTCTAAAAAGGGTGAAAGAAAGTGCGTGCAAGGTGATGAAAATTTAAAATAATACAGGGTAAACAAGGATCGAATGTATAAGTTGTAAACCCTTGGCAGATAAACTGCTACATAAAATCTTGTCCAAGAGGCACACTATGCCCAGGTGTCAGAAGGTCATAGGTCAACATGTTTCGCGCCTGTGTCGCCATAAGGGTCGTTGGCGCTTCTTCAGGACCAGAACAATAATGTGTGGAGTGCACGTGATAATAAAATTATAACTAAACCCTTAAGATCAAACAGGGCAGGGCAGTAACCTATATACCTATAATATGGCTAAAGCTGCATGATGGGAAAATGCTCCTGATGAAAACCTAGGAAACAGAAAAAACATAAACGACAGATAAGAACATCAGTAACAACTTGATGCCTTATAATGTGCCACATCTGTGTGCGCATCAATTGTAACAAACAATAAAAAAACACACAGGCTCAGGAGACACATATACATTCGGTGGGGCCTAACCCAGTGCGATCCCTATAAACACACCGTGTCAGTTAGTTATAGTAATTTTTGTTAGCACTCGTAACCCTCCATTCGGCCTAAATATGAATTGTGCAAAGAAATGTCCCAGCAACTAAGACATTACTCCAGATATTGCACGGCCCTGTATCGATACCAGAAGGTAGTGGGTTCTCAAGATGGGCTTACCCCGCCGTTTCGTTAAGGAACCTCCACTGACAAGAGCCAGAGACGCCCGCACATTACCGGACTGAAAGAGCAAGAGTTATGAATAGAAAGTTAGGGAAAAATACCAGAACGGGAACGCGGTACAGACTGTAATGTGCAAGTTGCTCGCTGTGTCCCAGTCTCTGCCATCAAAATCTACTTACAAATTCGCCGGGGTGCTGCCTCCTCTACACCTACCCCCTCCGTGCGTCTGCCAGGAAGTCACAGAGTGATGGCAGGACGCGGTTCTTATGAAAGAGGTGAGGAGTGGGCGGAAACCCTTTCCGGGTTGTCCTCACAAGTTCTGCAAGGGTGCACATGCGCAAAGGTGGGAATATACAGCGCATGTGCACTAGTGGGGAAGGCTATTCCCCTATAGATGCGCATAGCCTGAGTGGTCAGCGGCACATTGCAGTGGGTAATCTTTAAATTAGAAGTAATGATAGGCAAGAAGTCCCACTAAATAAAATGCCGAAAGTACATAACCAAACCCACTCGCGCTAAATGTCCTAACACATGGACAATGATCACATTAAGTATTTTTGCCGGGACTGATCCCGTGCAGAGTGAAGTAAGCAGACGGTCAGTGTTGCTGATGCCCGTTCCTCCTGATTTAACTGACCCAAGTTCTGTTAAATGGAAAACAGAAGGGAGGCTGGACAGATATCTAAAGGATATGAACCCTAACAAACCCTCCAAACTACTGCCTGTGCAATATCATGTGTAAACACATTTTTTGAGGAAAGTATCGGGGGGGTTATTTATACGGAATCCACATTGCGGAGTGCCACCAGGTCAATTAACCATGCTGGAACTGCGAACAAGACCCCACATGGATGGTAATGGTCCCCTGTCTGCCCATGGGAAGATAACAAGGAAGATAGAGATAGTAGTGGCCCTCGGCTGAACCGCCGTACATAATATAACACAAATAAAAGAGGGGGGGCCAAGGAGCTATTCAAGGTCCAGTGTCCATGCTCCAAAAGTCTACATCCAGTTTCACAAAGGGACACTGTTCCTATGGCAGGATGCAAAAAAGTCATCCATGCTTAAGGGTGCAAATAGTCACCCGTGCAAAAAGAATACGAAGGGTGAAAAGGAAGAAAAAGAAGAAAAAAACAAAAAACATCCTAGGTAAATGTGACCCAATAGTGAGGTGGAAATACCATTGTTTGTTCTCTGTTGCCCTCACACACCCCAAGAGGTGTCATGCTTCATCATCGGGCAGTTGCTCCTCGTGGGGCCGGCGCTGCAATTCCCCACGGGTCCCCCGAAGGGTCTCTTTGTCGGAGATCTTTTAAAGAACTGCCGGATGGTGCATGTGGGTTTGTGGGGTATGGGTCTAAAAAGGGTGAAAGAAAGTGCGTGCAAGGTGATGAAAATTTAAAATAATACAGGGTAAACAAGGATCGAATGTATAAGTTGTAAACCCTTGGCAGATAAACTGCTACATAAAATCTTGTCCAAGAGGCACACTATGCCCAGGTGTCAGAAGGTCATAGGTCAACATGTTTCGCGCCTGTGTCGCCATAAGGGTCGTTGGCGCTTCTTCAGGACCAGAACAATAATGTGTGGAGTGCACGTGATAATAAAATTATAACTAAACCCTTAAGATCAAACAGGGCAGGGCAGTAACCTATATACCTATAATATGGCTACAGCTGCATGATGGGAAAATGCTCCTGATGAAAACCTAGGAAACAGAAAAAACATAAACGACAGATAAGAACATCAGTAACAACTTGATGCCTTATAATGTGCCACATCTGTGTGCGCATCAATTGTAACAAACAATAAAAAACACACAGGCTCAGGAGACACATATACATTCGGTGGGGCCTAACCCAGTGCGATCCCTATAAACACACCGTGTCAGTTAGTTATAGTAATTTTTGTTAGCACTCGTAACCCTCCATTCGTCCTAAATATGAATTGTGCAAAGAAATGTCCCAGCAACTAAGACATTACTCCAGATATTGCACGGCCCTGTATCGATACCAGAAGGTAGTGGGTTCTCAAGATGGGCTTACCCCGCCGTTTCGTTAAGGAACCTCCACTGACAAGAGCCAGAGATGCCCGCACATTACCGGACTGAAAGAGCAAGAGTTATGAATAGAAAGTTAGGGAAAAATACCAGAACGGGAACGCGGTACAGACTGTAATGTGCAAGTTGCTCGCTGTGTCCCAGTCTCTGCCATCAAAATCTACTTACAAATTCGCCGGGGTGCTGCCTCCTCTACACCTACCCCCTCCGTGCGTCTGCCAGGAAGTCACAGAGTGATGGCAGGACGCGGTTCTTATGAAAGAGGTGAGGAGTGGGCGGAAACCCTTTCCGGGTTGTCCTCACAAGTTCTGCAAGGGTGCACATGCGCAAAGGTGGGAATATACAGCGCATGTGCACTAGTGGGGAAGGCTATTCCCCTATAGATGCGCATAGCCTGAGTGGTCAGCGGCACATTGCAGTGGGTAATCTTTAAATTAGAAGTAATGATAGGCAAGAAGTCCCACTAAATAAAATGCCGAAAGTACATAACCAAACCCACTCGCGCTAAATGTCCTAACACATGGACAATGATCACATTAAGTATTTTTGCCGGGACTGATCCCGTGCAGAGTGAAGTAAGCAGACGGTCAGTGTTGCTGATGCCCATTCCTACTGATTTAACTGACCCAAGTTCTGTTAAATGGAAAACAGAAGGGAGGCTGGACAGATATCTAAAGGATATGAACCCTAACAAACCCTCCAAACTACTGCCTGTGCAATATCATGTGTAAACAAATTTTTTGAGGAAAGTATCGGGGGGGGGTTATTTATACGGAATCCACATTGCGGAGTGCCACCAGGTCAATTAACCATGCTGGAACTGCGAACAAGACCCCACATGGATGGTAATGGTCCCCTGTCTGCCCATGGGAAGATAACAAGGAAGATAGAGATAGTAGTGGCCCTCGGCTGAACCGCCGTACATAATATAACACAAATAAAAGAGGGGGGGCCAAGGAGCTATTCAAGGTCCAGTGTCCATGCTCCAAAAGTCTACATCCAGTTTCACAAAGGGACACTGTTCCTATGGCAGGATGCAAAAAAGTCATCCATGCTTAAGGGTGCAAATAGTCACCCGTGCAAAAAGAATACGAAGGGTGAAAAGGAAGAAAAAGAAGAAAAAAACAAAAAACATCCTAGGTAAATGTGACCCAATAGTGAGGTGGAAATACCATTGTTTGTTCTCTGTTGCCCTCACACACCCCAAGAGGTGTCATGCTTCATCATCGGGCAGTTGCTCCTCGTGGGGCCGGCGCTGCAATTCCCCACGGGTCCCCCGAAGGGTCTCTTTGTCGGAGATCTTTTAAAGAACTGCCGGATGGTGCACGTGGGTGTGTGGGGTATGGGTCTAAAAAG
This sequence comes from Triturus cristatus, assembly GCF_964204655.1. Lineage (NCBI taxonomy): Eukaryota > Metazoa > Chordata > Amphibia > Caudata > Salamandridae > Triturus > Triturus cristatus. Next base: position 408,103,395 of record NC_140593.1, read on the forward strand.
GGTGAAAGAAAGTGCGTGCAAGGTGATGAAAATTTTAAATAATACAGGGTAAACAAGGATCGAATGTATAAGTTGTAAACCCTTGGCAGATAAACTGCTACATAAAATCTTGTCCAAGAGGCACACTATGCCCAGGTGTCAGAAGGTCATAGGTCAACATGTTTCGCGCCTGTGTCGCCATAAGGGTCGTTGGCGCTTCTTCAGGACCAGAACAATAATGTGTGGAGTGCACGTGATAATAAAATTATAACTAAACCCTTAAGATCAAACAGGGCAGGGCAGTAACCTATATACCTATAATATGGCTACAGCTGCATGATGGGAAAATGCTCCTGATGAAAACCTAGGAAACAGAAAAAACATAAACGACAGATAAGAACATCAGTAACAACTTGATCCCTTATAATGTGCCACATCTGTGTGCGCATCAATTGTAACAAACAATAAAAAAACACACAGGCTCAGGAGACACATATACATTCGGTGGGGCCTAACCCAGTGCGATCCCTATAAACACACCGTGTCAGTTAGTTATAGTAATTTTTGTTAGCACTCGTAACCCTCCATTCGTCCTAAATATGAATTGTGCAAAGAAATGTCCCAGCAACTAAGACATTACTCCAGATATTGCACGGCCCTGTATCGATACCAGAAGGTAGTGGGTTCTCAAGATGGGCTTACCCCGCCGTTTCGTTAAGGAACCTCCAATGACAAGAGGCAGAGACGCCCGCACATTACCGGACTGAAAGAGCAAGAGTTATGAATAGAAAGTTAGGGAAAAATACCAGAACGGGAACGCGGTACAGACTGTAATGTGCAAGTTGCTCGCTGTGTCCCAGTCTCTGCCATCAAAATCTACTTACAAATTCGCCGGGGTGCTGCCTCCTCTACACCTACCCCCTCCGTGCGTCTGCCAGGAAGTCACAGAGTGATGGCAGGACGCGGTTCTTATGAAAGAGGTGAGGAGTGGGCGGAAACCCTTTCCGGGTTGTCCTCACAAGTTCTGCAAGGGTGCACATGCGCAAAGGTGGGAATATACAGCGCATGTGCACTAGTGGGGAAGGCTATTCCCCTATAGATGCGCATAGCCTGAGTGGTCAGCGGCACATTGCAGTGGGTAATCTTTAAATTAGAAGTAATGATAGGCAAGAAGTCCCACTAAATAAAATGCCGAAAGTACATAACCAAACCCACTCGCGCTAAATGTCCTAACACATGGACAATGATCACATTAAGTATTTTTGCCGGGACTGATCCCGTGCAGAGTGAAGTAAGCAGACGGTCAGTGTTGCTGATGCCCGTTCCTACTGATTTAACTGACCCAAGTTCTGTTAAATGGAAAACAGAAGGGAGGCTGGACAGATATCTAAAGGATATGAACCCTAACAAACCCTCCAAACTACTGCCTGTGCAATATCATGTGTAAACAAATTTTTTGAGGAAAGTATCGGGGGGTTATTTATACGGAATCCACATTGCGGAGTGCCACCAGGTCAATTAACCATGCTGGAACTGCGAACAAGACCCCACATGGATGGTAATGGTCCCCTGTCTGCCCATGGGAAGATAACAAGGAAGATAGAGATAGTAGTGGCCCTCGGCTGAACCGCCGTACATAATATAACACAAATAAAAGAGGGGGGGCCAAGGAGCTATTCAAGGTCCAGTGTCCATGCTCCAAAAGTCTACATCCAGTTTCACAAAGGGACACTGTTCCTATGGCAGGATGCAAAAAAGTCATCCATGCTTAAGGGTGCAAATAGTCACCCGTGCAAAAAGAATACGAAGGGTGAAAAGGAAGAAAAAGAAGAAAAAAACAAAAAACATCCTAGGTAAATGTGACCCAATAGTGAGGTGGAAATACCATTGTTTGTTCTCTGTTGCCCTCACACACCCCAAGAGGTGTCATGCTTCATCATCGGGCAGTTGCTCCTCGTGGGGCCGGCGCTGCAATTCCCCACAGGTCCCCCGAAGGGTCTCTTTGTCGGAGATCTTTTAAAGATCTACCGGATGGTGCATGTGGGTGTGTGGGGTATGGGTCTAAAAAGGGTGAAAGAAAGTGCGTGCAAGGTGATGAAAATTTAAAATAATACAGGGTAAACAAGGATCGAATGTATAAGTTGTAAACCCTTGGCAGATAAACTGCTACATAAAATCTTGTCCAAGAGGCACACTATGCCCAGGTGTCAGAAGGTCATAGGTCAACATGTTTCGCGCCTGTGTCGCCATAAGGGTCGTTGGCGCTTCTTCAGGACCAGAACAATAATGTGTGGAGTGCACGTGATAATAAAATTATAACTAAACCCTTAAGAAGATCAAACAGGGCAGGGCAGTAACCTATATACCTATAATATGGCTACAGCTGCATGATGGGAAAATGCTCCTGATGAAAACCTAGGAAACAGAAAAAACATAAACGACAGATAAGAACATCAGTAACAACTTGATGCCTTATAATGTGCCACATCTGTGTGCGCATCAATTGTAACAAACAATAAAAAAACACACAGGCTCAGGAGACACATATACATTCGGTGGGGCCTAACCCAGTGCGATCCCTATAAACACACCGTGTCAGTTAGTTATAGTAATTTTTGTTAGCACTCGTAACCCTCCATTCGTCCTAAATATGAATTGTGCAAAGAAATGTCCCAGCAACTAAGACATTACTCCAGATATTGCACGGCCCTGTATCGATACCAGAAGGTAGTGGGTTCTCAAGATGGGCTTACCCCGCCGTTTCGTTAAGGAACCTCCACTGACAAGAGCCAGAGACGCCCGCACATTACCGGACTGAAAGAGCAAGAGTTATGAATAGAAAGTTAGGGAAAAATACCAGAACGGGAACGCGGTACAGACTGTAATGTGCAAGTTGCTCGCTGTGTCCCAGTCTCTGCCATCAAAATCTACTTACAAATTCGCCGGGGTGCTGCCTCCTCTACACCTACCCCCTCCGTGCGTCTGCCAGGAAGTCACAGAGTGATGGCAGGACGCGGTTCTTATGAAAGAGGTGAGGAGTGGGCGGAAACCCTTTCCGGGTTGTCCTCACAAGTTCTGCAAGGGTGCACATGCGCAAAGGTGGGAATATACAGCGCATGTGCACTAGTGGGGAAGGCTATTCCCCTATAGATGCGCATAGCCTGAGTGGTCAGCGGCACATTGCAGTGGGTAATCTTTAAATTAGAAGTAATGATAGGCAAGAAGTCCCACTAAATAAAATGCCGAAAGTACATAACCAAACCCACTCGCGCTAAATGTCCTAACACATGGACAATGATCACATTAAGTATTTTTGCCGGGACTGATCCCGTGCAGAGTGAAGTAAGCAGACGGTCAGTGTTGCTGATGCCCGTTCCTACTGATTTAACTGACCCAAGTTCTGTTAAATGGAAAACAGAAGGGAGGCTGGACAGATATCTAAAGGATATGAACCCTAACAAACCCTCCAAACTACTGCCTGTGCAATATCATGTGTAAACAAATTTTTTGAGGAAAGTATCGGGGGGGTTATTTATACGGAATCCACATTGCGGAGTGCCACCAGGTCAATTAACCATGCTGGAACTGCGAACAAGACCCCACATGGATGGTAATGGTCCCCTGTCTGCCCATGGGAAGATAACAAGGAAGATAGAGATAGTAGTGGCCCTCGGCTGAACCGCCGTACATAATATAACACAAATAAAAGAGGGGGGGCCAAGGAGCTATTCAAGGTCCAGTGTCCATGCTCCAAAAGTCTACATCCAGTTTCACAAAGGGACACTGTTCCTATGGCAGGATGCAAAAAAGTCATCCATGCTTAAGGGTGCAAATAGTCACCCGTGCAAAAAGAATACGAAGGGTGAAAAGGAAGAAAAAGAAGAAAAAAACAAAAAACATCCTAGGTAAATGTGACCCAATAGTGAGGTGGAAATACCATTGTTTGTTCTCTGTTGCCCTCACACACCCCAAGAGGTGTCATGCTTCATCATCGGGCAGTTGCTCCTCGTGGGGCCGGCGCTGCAATTCCCCACGGGTCCCCCGAAGGGTCTCTTTGTCGGAGATCTTTTAAAGAACTGCCGGATGGTGCATGTGGGTGTGTGGGGTATGGGTCTAAAAAGGGTGAAAGAAAGTGCGTGCAAGGTGATGAAAATTTAAAATAATACAGGGTAAACAAGGATCGAATGTATAAGTTGTAAACCCTTGGCAGATAAACTGCTACATAAAATCTTGTCCAAGAGGCACACTATGCCCAGGTGTCAGAAGGTCATAGGTCAACATGTTTCGCGTCTGTGTCGCCATAAGGGTCGTTGGCGCTTCTTCAGGACCAGAACAATAATGTGTGGAGTGCACGTGATAATAAAATTATAACTAAACCCTTAAGATCAAACAGGGCAGGGCAGTAACCTATATACCTATAATATGGCTACAGCTGCATGATGGGAAAATGCTCCTGATGAAAACCTAGGAAACAGAAAAAACATAAACGACAGATAAGAACATCAGTAACAACTTGATGCCTTATAATGTGCCACATCTGTGTGCGCATCAATTGTAACAAACAATAAGAAAACACACAGGCTCAGGAGACACATATACATTCGGTGGGGCCTAACCCAGTGCGATCCCTATAAACACACCGTGTCAGTTAGTATGACCTACCACTAGCAATAAGGCCACCCCGCGATTTAAGGTCCAGACAAGGCCTCAATAAATTAGCCCCTGGCCCAACCCTTGGTAGCTGGCTGCAAGCAGGCAGGCTTAACTCAGGATACAGATATGTAAAGCATTTAAATACATCAATACACTAAATAAGACACAATAAAAATCCCACACCAATTTATAAAAATAGGAAATATGTTTATCTTTAAAATGAGACAAAAACATCAAAAATGGAATGCAGGGAACCGGAGATATGAATTTGTAAAGATTCACCACTTTATAGTGCTTTAAAACCTATGGCGCCAACCTGGGACATCTGGTCACGCTTTACCAGGACAAAGTCAAAGTTTTACCTTCGGACTTAGAAACCTTTATGAAGGATTTTCTCTCTACGTCGTGTAGTCCCCTCCAGCAGACTGATTCCAATGCCACGTCATCGGATTGCTTTTCCACAAGGCACACATCGAATCCTGGAAGTCTGGAGCTTTCAGCAGGGCAAATCTGAAATCCAGGCCGGGTCTTGGTGGAAGGTAGTTGGCTTGACTGTCAACGTCGGGCCGGTCCTCTTATGGAGATTTTTCCAAAGGTTCCTCCAAACTTCTTCAAACTTCTGGAGCTTTTTCCTAAAGTTCCTCCTGTGGGTGCAAAGTGTCCAAAACACAACTCCAAGGGTCTAGAAGGTCTGAGATGGTCCTTGGAAGTTTAACTGACAGTTCCCACAATGCAACTGGCCATATCCTTAAAAGTCCCCTGGACGCACTCCAGGCTGAGGACATCTTGAGGGGGATGGTGCAGGGAATTTCTGCTAACCTGTTGTGTTCAGGGAGTACACTTCTTAATCCTTTTTGAAGCAAGGCAAAGTACTCAGGGTTGTAGTTTCAAGTGAGACACAGGAGCAGTTCTTCAGGAAACAATGTTGTGTGGTGCAGATCAGGATTCCAGGAGGGCAGTCCTCCTTCTTGTAGTTTCAGGCAGCAAATTCAAGTTGCTATGCAGCTCTTACATATTTATTCAATACTCTGGGCAACAAGCAGGCCGGCACCCCGGTCCAATGAGTTGCTGAGTGCCACCCAAAAGCATGACAGCATCCTCCAATGTGTGGCATATTCTTGTCCCACAAAGCACTGAACTTCAAAATTCAAGATGGAGATTTTCTCTCCTGCGGAGTAAGAGCTGTCTTAATTAACCCGCTGGAGTAGCTTATTTCCACTAACAATCCCCCTTCAACTACTGCAAATCCCATTCCTGGGCCTGCCATGTGGATTGGGCTTGTCTGGCATTCCTTACTGTCATGCTCTCTTTGAAGTGTGATATACCCAGCCGTCAAACTGGCCTGTTCCTTGCAGCTGCAGAACTCTCACCCTTAAGATAAGTTCTGCTCACTTATCACCTCATCAAAGCAGCCTGGCAAAGCCTGTTAAGGAATACTTATCAGGAAAGGCTGCTAGAAGGCTGGATTTTGGCTCACAGAAAAAGTTCCATGACTTCTTTTCTGTACTAGTTATGATAAATTCAGCAGTGGCAAGGATTTATCATTGCCATTCTTTTAAGGCTCCGAATGACATTTTAGCTCCTTCCTAGCAATATTTTTAATTAAATAACATATTCCAATGTTAGCATATGACGCTGATAATCTACAATGGAGGAAAACAGAATTGGCGTTTTTTTCCTCACCAGGGCTTATAAAACACCTTTATAGTTACAAGGCACCCCACCCCATGGGCACCTACGGGAGACCTTGGGGGTGACTTACATGCAAAAATAAGGAAGATTATCACTTTGAAAGTACCTTTACCTCCAAAGTGAAATTTGCATAGGATTTACTTCTAAAGACAGTCTGCAAAGCCGGGATGCCTTGATAAGGGGCAGCAGGCAGCACAGTAGTGCCCACTCCAGTGCAGGACATCTACTGGGCCTCTAATCCCCCCGCCCTATTATATACTAGGAACTGTAGGTAATTTGAATTCCTCGTGCACTATTATATACCAGAGACCTACAGGGTCTGCCATTGCCAATTGTAATTATATCTAATCACCATATACCTCTTTTATCAGAGCACTGGCCCTTGGCCTGGTTAGCGGAGCCCAAGGCACAGTCGGAGTCAGTTGCCACCAGTATTAGTCAACAATTGAGGGTGATCAGGGCCAAAAAGGATGACTTCCTCACAAGCAGTAACTGGATTTGTGAATGGAAGGGAGAACTACAGACAGAAAGATGAATGGATAAATGGATAGATAATGTAGGGCATATATTACACAGTATGATATTTGACAAGCATATAAAACAGGCATTGGAAAAGCCAATTGATCTGGCTTTCATGTGCTACCACATTCAACCTTCATTTGTGCATGCCTGTGTTTGTATTTCTTAGCATAATAACCCCAGGCATGTTGGATTTGCAAGTGCTTGTTTTATATATGTATGTTTGGGTGAAAAGTCAATGTGCTGATAGCAATAATCAAGTTTCATCAAATTGAATCATTCCAGATTTAAACTGCTATGCTGTATGTGATGTAGGACACTACTCTGTTTAAATGATGTTTTATTTTGGCAATTTCATCGTTTGTATTTCTTTAATGGCAATTTTACTGTCTTTTGATTTAATTATAATGATGAGGAGTGATAACATATCTGATTATAAGTCATACACTTGTGGTATACCAACAGAAGCATTTAATTGGCTGCTAGATGGTCAGTTTTTACCAGCGAGAATCAAAATTAGAATTTGAGACAAGGCTCAACACAGTTGCAACGCACAGATCACAATAGCTTTCAAGTTGAAGACAACTTTTAAACTGCTAACTAATTAGTAAAAGCTGTGTGCATTTATGAAAAGATTGCCTAATTCCAGCTTTTAAAATTATTATGTGCAATGTCTTTCTGAAAACCATGACATTAAACAGTTGTCTCTAAAGGAACTTGCAAAAATTTCTGTGACTGAGATTCACGGCCCTATTCACAGATAAAGTTGTAAATCTCCACTCGTAGAAGTACAGCAACTTGTGTACAGATGTACTGATTGCTTTTGATAATATGCAATCTCTCCCAGGAGTACGCCTGTTCCAGGCGCAGGTTTCCAGGGGCACTTCTGAGAATGTGATGTGACATTACCCACAGACTTCTATCCCCACTGTGCTAATTCGACATAGCACCGAATTCTGCATGGAGGAAACATAGGGCCATATGCATCAAGCATTTTTTGCCTTCGCTAACGGCCGATTTGCAAAATTGGCTGTTGCGAACGCAAAAAAATGTCTTTCTGATGCAGCAAACCCTATTTTGCGATTCGGTAACCTGTTACCGAATAGCGAAATGGGTTTGTGATTCGCTATGAGGAAGGGGTGTGTTTAGGGCATCCCTTCCTAATACTGAATCGAATCGGTATGCATGAATGTTTTGTGACTGAAATGCTGTCGCAAAACATTCGTATTTTACCACCTACTTCAAGTAGGTAGTAACCAATTCGCAAATGAGAAGGGGCACCCAAGAGACCCCTTCCCCTTTGTGAATGTCTGTAAATGCATTTTCTAAGAGCAGGCAGTGGTCCCACGGACCACCGTCTGCTCTTAGAAAATTAAAGGAAAGGTTTTCATTTTCTCTGTTGTAAAGCATCCCGTTTTCCATTAAGGAAAACGGGATGCTTTACAAAATAAAAGATTGCTTTATTTAAAAGCAATCACGGACATGGTGGTCTGTTGACCCCAGCAGGCCACCATCCCCGTGATTTTTGCGATTCCTAGGGGGTCGCAAATTTCGACCTACCTCATTATTATTCATGTGGTAGGTCATTTGCGATCCCCTTAGAAGCGCAGAAAGTGTTAAACACACTTTCATATATTCCATTTTGCGATTTTTTAATTGCGAATCGCACGAATTTGCAATTAGGAAATCGCAAAATGGATTGTTGATGCATCTGGCCCACAGTCTGCTGTACAAATGCACATTTTCATTCCCCACAGGAAAACGTTTTCTCCATGTAGAAACTGATTCCCTTAAAATTCCAAAGAATCTGGGGGGTGATCGGTCCCCCAACCCATCCTAGAAGAGGACTTACTTTCCAAACATCTCCAGGGTTGGAAGGGGTGTGATATCAGTCTGCGAATGATCACAATTGCATGTGTGTGGACTCTCACAGACTTAGAAGGCAGACCAAGCCCTGTCCTGCCCCCTTTCCACCACTTGCATCCTACGTGCAAGTGCAGATTTCTCTGCACTCGTAGCAGAGAGATCTGCAATAGTAAATTTATTTACTTCTGCCAGCAATCCATTTGTGAGATCCTAGGCAGGCATAAATCTCAGCCCTAAACCTACATTTAAACACGCATTTGTGATTTAGGTCTGTGCTTTTCAAATGGGAAATTTGTCATGTACTTAACCACAAGTCTCACAATAATTGTCGTAGAAACATCAATGCATAATTCGTGCCTAATAGCTTTTTCTCCTTTGACCTCTGAATTCTTTATTGTGATCTTCAAAAAAAATTATTGACTCCAAACCTTTTGAAAGTTTATCTTGCACCAGCCTTTCATTGTCAGTGTTACCCTGGAAACCGAGAGTTAAAGTGGCAATTTCCTAATCACTAAAAATGTTGATGATAAGGTATCTTAAATATGATCAAAACTGCCATGAAAAACACACATCCTCAAAGAATATTCTTCATTTCACTCAGAATTTCAAGGATCTGACTTATAAGAGCCATATTTCCCAAAGGGGAGGACTCTACACATGCATTTTTTCACTGGAGTGGAGCCGTGAGCAATACATAGGTTTGGCCATTGAGCGATGAGAGCAAACTTTGAACCTTCTAAGTGAATGAAGGAGAGCAGTTGATCTAGGTGGCAATTGTGGGGTGCAAATGGGAGTCATGTAGCTGCAGGAATGTGAGCTATATGTGGGGAGGTTAAGGTTGGAGAGTGGAGAAACATAACCAGTTTTGTAGAGCGGTGAGTAAAGAGAGATCTGGTGACACAGCAGGGAAGTGTTAAGACTGGGATAGGAGGGAGAAGTGGGACTGTGGCTATTGGCTGAAGGTGTGAGAGTGGAGAGTGTTGGAATGGGGTTGGAAAGTGGCTAGAAAAGACCGGGAAGACAAAGCCTATGAACAGTGGCATAATTGCCAAAAACATTGCAATCTGTTTCCTGGAATGCTTCTCTCTAGTTTATGAGGCTACAGATCATGCTGGGGCCCTGAATCAATTAGGGAAGGAGGTCATGAAGTGGCCAAACAGGTGATGGCAAGTACGCAGAAGATGGGTCAGAAGCTTTTTAACAAGCCCCAGTGGATTGGAGTTAGTTAAAAAACAGCGATTGAGACCTTTGGTAGGAGGTGTCCCATTGGAGTGAGCACTTAAAACAGTTCCCACCCAGCTACTCCCTTTAGTTGCCCACACCTGGCTGGGCTCCTCTGTTTCTCATGGCTGCTAATTGATGGAGCAGTGTTTTGAGAAAATAAAACCTGCTTGAATTAACTCTTCTATAACAGTTACTAACAGTGTGCTGTGGAAATAATGTGCACCAACACGAAAAACATAGGGAAATGCTTTGTGCATGCGTGCACTAATGTGTGAACTAATGCATGAAAAGACTAGGCCGCATTTGCGTTCTGCTTCAAAATAAAATAAGGCTGCTTTTGCACATTAATGCTCTTGCTGGAAATATAGCATGAGTGCAATGGTGGGTGGTAAACAGTGAGAAATATATTTTATGAAATTAATAATGTCTGTGTTTCGTTCATTGTAGTGAAGAAAGTATGGGTCTACATCTTTGCATGTCAATCGAGGGTTAAAAAGAATAAGTACGAATAAATAAACTGAAAATTGAGCTCTGAGAGAGAACGGAGAAGGCAAAGGCTGATAAGCTTCAAGGATTAGTGTATGTCTGCCAAGTAACGGAAGGATGGCCGTGGGATCAAGTACAAATATATAAACTTCTTCCGCGGAAACTGCAGAAGCAAACAATGGAAATGTAGAGACTGGCAACGTATTACTTGTTGGAGGAAATGTGTATTTAAGAGATGTGGTTAACGTAATGTGAAATATGAAAAACAAAGAACGCAGTGAAAATTATGAACGTGACTATGGTGGTGTGATAGAACAACCCCTAAATTAGCCAATGAGAGACTGAGTTTCTGAAAATGTTTCAAGTGTGGGTTGGATATGTACATTTTAGGGTATAATTGAGGTGTCCTGGGGGTGTGGTTGGAAACTTGGCATGGTGTTGCCCAGAGCTAGGGGGAGATCATCGGTGTCCATTGGTTTGCAGATAGAGGCCTACCTGTCTCTTGTTTCCTGACCTGAATGCTGTATCCTGATCTATTCCTTGTTCCCTGAATCTTTACTTGGGAAACCCTGCTATTCTTTTGGCCATAGGGATAGTTTTTCCTCAGACTTCTTTAGGTTAGTATAGCTATATGATTCGTACTTTGCATAATCATTTGCAAATGTGTTTTGTCTCTGAAACGTTTGTCTCTTCACCTATCCACTCCTTCATTTGCATTTTTGTTCATATAATATGAGTTTGACACTGTTTACATTTATATTGTTCTCTCTCTCGCTGTGATTTATTCTTTGTTTGTCTTGTAAACCTGTACATGATGAGCATTTACCTTCACATTATTTGCGATAAAAACTATTAACCTTATACTGAGTTTGTGATTATTTATACAGGAAAGATAGATAGATAGATAGATAGATAGATAGATAGATAGATAGATAGATAGATAGATAGATAGATAGATAGATAGATAGATAGATAGATAGATAGATAGATAGATAGATAGATAGATAGATAGAATAATTATTGCCTTCAGCTTCTCAACTTAAGGTCTATCGACCAGAGGAAAGAAGTTGGTATACAGGCTCAGTTATGTATTTAGAGTGTTAGGTACTTGTCTGTATTATGAAACAACTGATTTATTTGTCTGCACAGTGCTAAACAGGGATTCTATGAGTTGGGTACATGAGTATGGGCCTGTGTCTGTGTTATTATTGATTATCGATCCCTGATTGGTGCTGGATCATAAGTGCCTTGATGTTCAGATGCTCATCGAAGCACATAGACCAATGAAATGAACAGGTCTATTAAGTGGGCAGGAGCCAAGTCTGGAAGCATTTGGCTCATAGCTGGTGCAGTATGTGTGCTGGAGGAGGAATAGGCCGATGATGCTGTGTTTGAAGGAAGATGAGAGATCGTTATGCCTCACACTGGCAAATCAACCAAATCATACATGCTGCAATTATTGAAAATGATGGTGGCCATGTAAATGTATCATTGTGCTTTAGAAGGAAAGCATAAACTAAATTACTTGTGCATTAAGAATACTCATTGAGCCCATGGTAAATGGCACCACATGTGAATTCTTTATTCACATCCCTACCTACCTCTTTGAATTCCAGTGTCATAGTTCTATGTAGTATTCCTGGGATCATTGCAAACATTGTCACACCATACTCGAAAAAGCAGTAATAGTATCTATGAAGAGGAGGTGGTGTGCCTAAGATGCGGACCAAGATGGTCACTTAGCCCGAAACCTGAGTCACCCCTGATGGGGGTAAAGCAGTGGTGAAACACCTGCTGAACAGATCTTCAGCCCTAAATTTTCATATACAGCAGACTCTTCATCGCTGATAGCAGCACTCCCATTCCTGCATGCATGGGATGGTCGATCCCCGTGCCTCTGACATGAAACGACGATACTGCACGACCTGGTGAGAGGAGTGATGCAAACTGAGTCACAAGAGAGATTCCCAATGCTGTTTTATTAGTTTTCTGGTGCTTTTGAAAGAAAAGAATGATTTTATGGCACTTAGAAGCTACTCGAGTTTGGGTTACTCTTGGGCATAATGGGCTATGTAATCTACTAGACAGCATGTAACGATGTGACATGCGAAAACAAGTGATCTCTATGCCTAATACGTGTCAGAGTGCTTGTTTTAATGCATGAAGATCTGTTTGCTGTTGGTGAGAGGACAGCGGGCTCTTCCATGGTGAGAACAGATCTCTGACTCCTGCACATATGGGATGGGCAATCTGCGTGCATCCACATGGAAGGACAAGGCACCATGACATGGTGAGAGGAGTGGTCCACACTGCTGAGAGTCACAAGAGGACTGACCCTTGCCTTTTTATGTTTTCTGGCACTCTTGAAAGAAAGAAATCATCTTATGGCACATTGGTGCTACTCGAGTTTGGCCTTTTTTGGGCTACATAAGCTACAATACACCATGTGGCATACAAATATGAGTGATCTCTACACCGAATACTTGACAGAGGGCTTGGTATAACACCTGGAGCTCAGTGTGCTGTTGAAAAGAGGTCATTTGCCAGGTCATCCTTGAGCCTACAACCTTGGGCTTCTTTTGGTTTAATTGGGACTACATATCCCACAGTATGTAATCTGAAGCTCCTATTCTCGCACTGCACCATTCTTAACTCGCCGTTCCACTCCGTTGTCTTACACTGGTGGGTGAGACTCCGGGTCCTTTTAGCTCTTTGGAGCCGTACCATTGATATAGTGAGTTCACAGCCCTCTGGCTTCTCTGGGCTAACATGTTTTAGTTTGGATGCGATTTCCTACCAAATGCCCCCAAACCCCCAACAGAAAATGGACAGTCTTTCTGCCCCCAAGAGATGATTACCCTGGGGGGGGGGGGGGGGGGCTGAAAACCCACTAGATACCAGGGAAATGTTTTTCATAAAAGAGGGTTGGGGCTGCCCAGAATGGGCATGGCAATGCCCCCCCAAGCAAATGGGCACAGAATTTCTGCCCCTCCGGGGGACTATGGGGGCAATAGCGCCCAATCTGCCCCCTTGGGGGAGACAGAAAGTCCACTAGGCACCAGGTACTATTTTAATTTCTTATTGTAGGGGTGAGGGCTGCCCAGAATGGGCATGCCAATGCCCCACCCTTCCCTCATAAAAAGTGGGAATATTCTTTCTGCTCCTCCTGAGGGCATATAGCGGCTACAGCCCCCCCATCTTCCCTTTAGAAAGCCCATTAGGCACCAGATACTATTTTTTGTCCTTGTGCAGGGGTGGGAGCTTCCCTTATGGGTCTTGCTGATGCCCTCAACTCCTCCCCCCCAAATGGGAGCAGTTTTTCTGCCCCCCTGGGGGCAGATATGGGCAACAGCCCCCAATCAGCTCTCCTTGTGGGAGGGGGCAGAAACCCCGCTAGACCTCAGGGACTAATTTTACTTTGATTAGGGGTGAGGTTACCCAGAATAGGCATGTCGCTGACCCACCCCCTAAAAAAAAAGTCACTCTTTCTGCCCCCCTGGTTATAGAGGATGGATATTACATCCAATCTGTTTCCCCGGGTGGGGACAGAAAGCCCACTAGGCACCAAGGATTTGTTTATGGGTACTTCCCAGTTGCAAGCCCTTGACCCAACCACACAAGTGAGGAATCATTTTACTCGGGAGACTGAGGGGAACTCTGGGTGGTAGGAAATTTGTGCCGATGCAGTGAACCCACACAGAAATGTGAGGACATTTTTTTTCTTAGCTACATTTGAGGTTAGCAAGGGATTCTGGGAAAGAAAACATTGGGGGATCCATGCAAGCCACACTTCCCTGTGTCTAATTTTCAGAAATGTCTGGGTTTGGTAGGTTTCCTTAGATGGCTGGCGAGCCCAGGACCAAAAATGCAGGTGATTTCCTTGCAACACCAGGTCTTTTCGTGATCAATAATTTTGATGCCTGCACAATACAGTTTGGGCCCTTCCCTGTCGCAGGCACTTGGCCCACCCACACACGAGGTCTCATTTGTATTGGGATTAAGAGACCTGGGGGAACGCTGAGTGGTAGGACATTTTCATTAACCCGGTGATCCCACAGCTTTCCCACACAGAAATGTAAGGAAAATGTGATTTATTTAGCTACATTTGAGTTTTGCAGGGGATTCTGGGTAGGGACACATTGGGGGATCCTTGCAAGTCGCACCTCCCTCAACTCCCCTAGGTTTCTACTTTTCAGAAATGACTGGGTTTGGGGGTTTTCCCTAGATGTCTGCCGATCCTGGGACCAAAAATGCAGGTGATGCCCTCGCAACACCAGGTCTTTTTGTGATTGATAATTTTGAAGTCTCCACAGTTTGTTTTGGGCCATTTCCTGTCACGGGTACTCGGCCTACCCACACAAGTGAAGCATCATTTTTATCGGGAGACATAGGGGGATGCTGAATGGGTGGCAGTTTGTGGCTGTCCGTAGATTCCAGAACTTTTCATCACAGAAATGTGAGGAAAGTGGGTTTTTTTTGTTGAAGTTTGAGGTTTGCAAGGGAGTCTGGGTAACAGAACCTGGAGAGAGCCACACAAGTGACACCATCCTGAATTCTTCTGGGTGTCTAGTTTGCAAAAATGTACAGGTTTGCTAGGTTTCCGTAAGTGCTGGCTGAGCTAGGATCCCAAAATCCACAGTTAGGCTAATTGCAAAAAAAGTATCAGTTTTCATTATAAAAATGTGATGGATCCACATTGCGTTTTGGGCTGTTTCCTGTCGTGGGCACTAGGTCTACCCACACAAGTAATGTACCATTGTTATCTGGAGACTTAGGAAAACACGGAATAGTAGAACAAGTGTTATTACCCATTGACTTTGTATGCATTTATGCCTTCCAAATATAAGACAGTGTGTAATAAAGACGTCAATTTGAAAAACGCCCTTAAATTCACATGCTAGTATGGGTACCCACAAATTCGGAGATGTTAAAATAACCACTGCTTCTAAACTATGTATGTTATTCCCATTTCAGAAATACAAAGGTTTCCTTGATACCTATTTTTACTCATATTTTACCAAATGAATTGTTGTATACCCGTTAGACAATGAGAAACCATTGTAAGGCGCAGCTCAGTTATTGACTCTAGGTACCTTGGGTTCTTGGTGAGCCTACATGTCCTATATATACCAGCAAACATAATGGTATATTGCTTTAAAAAAATCTGCCTTACTTAAAAGAAGTTACAGGTGAAAACATAGGCACAAATGGATGTTTTTTCAATTCGATTTCAATATTTTTTTATTTCCACTGTTAAAAAAAACCTTGAAGAATATACACAAATGACCTCTTGCTGAATTCAGAATTTTGTCAACTTTTCAGAAATGTATAGCCTTCTGGGATCCATTATTTGTTTCACACCCATTTCTACCATTAACTGGAAGGAGGTTCAAAGCACAAAAAATAGGAAAAATAGGCTATGTCCCACTAAAATGCCAAAACTGTGTAGAAAAGTTTGGTTTTCTGACAAATGTCTGCCTTGTTCTGAACCTGGGAAGATGGTGATTTTAGCACTGCAAAACCTTTGTTGATACCATTTGCAGGGGAAAACCCCAGACGATTTCTTCTGCAGCACTTTTTTCCCATTCCCCACCCCAAAAATAAAGTTTAGCTGTATTTTGGCTAATGTCTCGGTCCCCTCCAGGGGAATCCACAAACATTGGGTATCTTTACATTCTCCAGGATGTTGGAAGAAAAGGACACACATTTTTCATGGATGGCTTATGTGGACAAAAAATTATGGGGGCCTATGTGTGAACTATGCCAAATTGCCAAAAAAAGGCTTTACACTGGGGTGGGGAGGCATAGCAGTGAAGGGAATAAACCCATCATAGCGCAAGAATCAGAATTAATGGCACATTCTCCGATTATTTTGATCTAAGACAGGGTACAAGACAAGGTTGCCCGCTCTCACTATCATGTTTTGTTTTAGTGATTGAACCCCTTCTACAAGCAATAAGAGGAAATGACCGGATTGCAGTGGTTCATTTCGTTACCCTTACTGTTAAAGTAGCTGCATAGGCAGATGACATGCTAGTTTGCACTGAGCATGTCAAATCATTCATTCAGGCCTTTTTTGAAACTATCGACTCGTAGTCCAGAGTATCAGGGTATACGTTAAATAAAGATAAATCTGAAGTGACGGCTTTGAACATGCTAGGAGGTAGAGAAGCCATAGGTTTCTCTGGCCTAAATTTATGATGTATCTTGGTGTCGAATTTAATGATGATCTGAAAGAATCCCTTAAACACTGCAAATAAATTTTGCGACAGAAAGATTCAAATATCCTAGAAAGCTGATCCCCAAAATCTTTGTCTTGTTGGGGGAGAATCAAAAATCCAAAAATGATGATTACTCATGATTAACTATTTGATCTCTATGGTTCTGCTTCATCTTTCAAAAGATTTCTTTGATAAAATTGATCTTTTTAACAAATTTCTTTGAAATAACAAAATACCACGAATTTCTTTGAAAAAATTAAGATTACCTAAAAATGGAGGAGATGTTAGACTAGTGTACTTCTCACTCTATCAAAAAACCTTTCTCTTAAAACAGAGTTCTAAATGGCTACACCTATCACATTAATACCAACCAATATGGTTGGAAGTAGAATGCCAGATTTTGAAAACTCCAACTTAATTTCCTTTCGTACTTCTTCTAACGTGCATTCTTTGCACACTGTAGACATATTTCACCAATCAATAAAGGTAATTCTGGCTATTGACTCGAATTCAGTCACGAAGCTTAAAAACTCTAATTTGACTTACATTTGGATTAATAATCCTATTAAACTAGATGGTTTGTGTTTGTGAGACAGGAAAAAATGGATGCTGGTAATAATACCCTCTTCATGGCACCCAGTTGGGTTTGGTGGGCTTTGGTCTCACCTTTCTGAAAGGTACTCTATCTCTTGAGTAATGACTGGGATGAGAATGAGGCATGTGAAGGTAATGCAATGAGCGTCCCCTGTTTGGTTTATATTGTTTATAATGTTCACATTTATAGTAACATTATCAGTGTGCTAAAACATTTGTGTAAGCTTACAGAAGAAGGGATTTGTTTCACCTGTGTTCAATGATTGTCTTCTGTTCTAAAAAAACAGTGCAAATTTCAGATCTCCAAAACAAGCATTCATCAGATAAATGTACACAGGGCATTTTCACAAAATCTATTTTTTAGTAGGTTTAGTAGTACTGCAATATTAGTACTAACTTACTACAAAATGCTATTCACAAGCCTACATGTGGAGCGTCCGCCTATCTACTATATTTTTCTATGTAAAGATCCCTGCAGCGAATCTGCTGCAAATGTAGGAACACGCTTTTGCAGTAAATGTTGGAGAGAAAGTGTGAAGTGATGGGAATATGGGGAGTACCTACGAACTTTAAAGATGAGAATGAGCATGAATCAATTAGAATGTTGCACATTTGCCACAATGACTCATTTTTTATATACAGCTCATTCTGTGCAGTAATTGCACTAGGGTCCTTAAAGAAAAGCTTTTTTGCAATTCATGACTTTATTGCTTTTTATGCAATTCGTGACTTTAGAATGCTATCTTCAATCCTAGGGTCAGAAAGCAGTGATGCATAATTTAAGGACATTTCTCTCTAGTGACATTTCTGAATTAGAAGGGCAGAGTAATTGACCTTAAGATAGAATGTAATTAGTCGGGAGCTCAGAGAAAATAATTGGCTTCTTCGTTTTAGTCTGTATTTTTTGCCAGATAAATAGCTGTAGTTCCATCTAATTATTCATAATTTTACTTGAAAGGATTAGGGTGGTCCCGGTTTACCTCACTTTTGAGTCACTTTCAGACAACAAAATCACAATACAGTGCAAGGCAGTATTTATTACACACGAGGCGACTTGTTGAGGCTAACTGAACTGCGATACATATATGCTGCGACTTTAATAAGGGAGCCCTGGGCTTCATAATCATTCATTTCCGTATACTTGGGGTTTAAATTGACCAACTGACAAATGGTGTAAAAGTCTATTTGGTATTAATAGAAAGATTTTTTCAGACTATTCTTCAGCCGGAAGTGCAAAAATATTACAAATCCAATCATGGATCAAACTCTGATTATACAAATGAATATATAAATTCAGTCTAATTCTGGAAAATTAATTGGAGAGACTATCAAATTTCCTGTCGATGGTTGGATCAAAGATAGAGTTGTAGCCAATTATGAATGATCTAATAGAACTTATCTCTGACAGGGGAACATAACCGCTTGGCATGAAAAGCTAAGGCCCGCTGATGCTTTTTTGCACCTGAGCTTTTTTTCAATCATCAAAAGCTTGGCGTACGATGCAGTGTATCAATGTGGACACATTGGAGCCCTTCGTGTCAATCAACTGAAGCTTGCATCCCAGGCTGACTTGTTGTTCTTGAAGAGTTCAATAGTTGGCAAGGCTGGGAGTAGATGTGTATAAAAAGTATACAGCACGGGTGGTAAAAAAACACAGAAAAAAGTTATTTTAGTTCAACAAATGTCGCGGGCCTACCATTTGACTGAAACGCTTAAAATGAATACTTGCATTTAATATATGTGTATACGTTGTTGAAAAAAATCCTTCTACCAAAGGTTATTCACTATTTTTTGGGGTATTTTTTACCCTAGGGTTCTGGAATTCTGTTGTTGCTGGTTTATTGCCTGTGAGCCGACATCCAAAAGAGCGGCCACCATGTTTGTTATGAACTGCTTTCCATGTGAATAAAAATGCATTTGAGATCTATCAATGCCTTTTACCTTGTTTTTAATACATACAGCTGCTTGTGCTTTATTTTATGTATTTGGTGGTCGGCGTGTAACTTCTGAATGGGACATTTCTATATCGCAGAACTGTGATCCAGATGCAAAAAGAGCAGATGATGGATGGAATGCTGAACAAATCAAACATTCACCCCAGTCACAGACCTGGATTAAATCTATTGTTTTTTTTCTTGCAATTCCTTTCCAGTTTAGACCCAGCCATATGCAAATCAGTCTTGACCCTACTCACCATGGGAACAGTCCAGCCCAAACTGCTAGCTCCAGTCCTCACTGGACCAGTAACAGGAATGCTGGGACCGGTTTTGGGGTTTTAACTCCTTATCAGCCAGGTTAGCTTGAATCTGGTGTCATAGCAAGCACAGGACTCACGTCTGGGGATGTCTTTCACCAGTTAGGGCGACAAATGCAAAAACAACAGTGTCGCAGATGGAAGCAGTCATTCCTATGGCATGGTGGTATTGAACTGGTCTTTAGCTCGTCTTGAGCAGTAAAGGATTGAGCAGTAAAAGCAAGACCATTGCTGCTCTACATCTGCATGTCAACACGGTTGCCTGGTTTCTAAGCCTTGGTACCTCAATTCTCACAAGGGCAGATCTGTTGGATCTCCTGCTTCTCCCCTTCATTTGTCAGTGCATAGCCCCACAGTGTTTCGGCTCTGCACTGTTTGCTCTAATGTCTAATTCAGAATATAGCTTCATATTATATGTTATTGCACATGTAGGAAATACATTTGGTGCCCTGTGTAGAAGAGATGCAATAAAGTTGCATGTATCCTCATTGAGTCAAAAGGATTGCATAAAACATTGAAAATTTGGGGCAAACGCACACAATTTCCATCAGCATTATATAAAAAAATATATTTATTGTTCAAATATAAAAACGTACAAAATTGAGTATCAGTACAATGAACTCCATGAATTGCTCACACAGTAGTTCATGAATAATGTTTGCGAAAACAGCCTTCAAATCAGCCAATCCGCAAAAGTCTTCCATGTTGAATTTGTGAGCTGCTGGCTGGAGACATGTCGATAGGATCCCCACTCATCCTGCTACACAGTCATACATTCACATATACATAGAACAAAGCTTCATGTCCATAGTTGAAGGGTCTATATACTGCATTGATTTCACTGTAACCTAATACTATCAAATATTTCAAAAGTTGTTGATGTTTGGACCACCAATGGGTTAGGTTAGGTTGTTCACAATATCCCACGTGTGACCACAGTAAAATGCAATCTGTTCTCCTGTCAAAAGCCCATTTGAGGGAACGTAGTTTCAAGTTAAGTTACAAAGGGATATGGATCACGATGATACAAATAAAATAAGAAGTTCACATTGAAGATACTAAAGATGAGCCTTTCCACTACATAGAATGAGTGACTCCCTATGTTCCCTCACATGGGCTTTTGACAGGAGAACAGATTGCATATTACTGCTGTCGCACTTTGGATCTTTTGATCAGGCATTGGTAGTGTTCCCGGAAGTGGCATTGTAGGAAATCCGACACAGCTGGAGGACGAACAATGACGAGTCTGATAACTATTCCCGTATATTAGTATATATCACCTTCCTAATCTTAAAAAAGGAGATGTTATTGAGCCCAGTTCATTTTATATAGGATTACCAAATACACAGACCAATTATGTTGGTACACAACGCTTATCCTCTTAGTCGACGTCCCCACCTCCTATGGGCATAGTCCTAAAAGGGAGGGAAGAGAGAGAAAAAGGGGGGGAGAAGTGGTAAAACTGACCCAGGGATATCTCTATAATAGTTTTATTCCTGGATTCCCCAGTCAGATTAAAAAGGTATGTATATATGGGTGGTTTGCAAATGCTTTAGTTTGTTTGAGAGCACACATTATAAAATATTGTCTCTGTTTCGGATGTGAAAATAAATGGTGTCATTTTCGTGCCTTTTATCTTTCAGTTCCTATTTGAAAGAGTAAGTTACGAAAGGGACTCCAGACTTACAGGTGGAGTATAACCCACGAGAGTGGGTAGCAAGAGGGGTTTGTAAAAAGGGCATAGGGATCTAACTTGTCCTGAGGAATGCCGGAGATTTAATTTTGAACCGGCAGAAACATGTCGACTGCTATGCAGAATGGAGGGGTGGTGAGCACTTAATTAACTCATTCCACCACTATCCATTTGGTATATATTTTTCCATATATATATATACCTTTTTAATCTGACTGGGGAATCCAGGAATAAAACTATTATAGAGATATCCCTGGGTCAGTTTTAAAATTCATTATTTCTGCACCAAAGGATCCAGCCTTTTTGTTTGTTTGTATCACTGTTGTATTGTTTACCCCTCCCTATTGCTCCGCCTCTAGCGTTGGTCTGCGCAGAGGCGTCAGTAGCAGCCCGATGATGAAGCATGCCACAACTTGTTGTGGGTGAGGGCAGTTTTTACAGAGTATGTGTGCTCTCTTGAAACATTTTGCAATTGCTATTGGTTGTAGGCC
This sequence comes from Triturus cristatus, assembly GCF_964204655.1. Taxonomy (NCBI): domain Eukaryota; kingdom Metazoa; phylum Chordata; class Amphibia; order Caudata; family Salamandridae; genus Triturus; species Triturus cristatus. The sequence goes on from NC_140593.1 coordinate 408,125,067, forward strand.
GCTTTTCACTCTACCTCTTTTTGTGTGGTTTACTTAATTCTTGAGGAGGATGAGGTAGGGTTTGTACCTTCTCCCCCTTTTCTTTATTGTGAGTATTATTACCCAGTCATTGCCTGCAGCAAGCACACATGCATGCATTCTCACTTACACCTATATGTCGTGTCTGTACATGTTCAAAACTGTCCCAATTTGGAAACGTTTATACCTATTTAATTCGCTACTAGGGACCACTCTTATTTTGGCGTGCCGGCCTATTTTCTGTCTCAGTCCGGCTCTATCTGCATTTTCGAGCTATCACAGAATCAGGATGCAGGGTTTACTCTTGCTTTTTAAGTATGAGGCCTACAATCATTCTGTTGATGACTGTGTAAATCAGTCAGTAAGTTGATAGTTCCCATCCTTACCTGATATACTTCAAGGAGACTCGATAATCTTGATTTTAACAAAATGCATGCTTTTAGCTAGGTCAAATCACCACCGAGGGACACCAGCTTGATTACAAAATTTTAGGGTGTTCACTTTTATTGGTGTCATGTGCATGCTATGAAATGGTAAAATAGGTACACCGTAAGACTGAAATGCCTTTGACATTTTAGGTCTTATTATGATGCTGGTCGGACACGTGTCCGACCGGCATAGTCTCGGAATACAAACCGACCGACTAGTTGTTGGTGGTTCCATCTGACAAATTCGAATATGACCACCCATGAGACGGTCGGAAACATACATTTTTTCATTGCATTTGTGGTGTGGCAGGAAAAAACCAGCAGCACAAGCTGCATTGGAAAATGGATGCTTGCAAACATCTGTGCACTGTGTGCCAGGCACTATGTGGTGTCTGGCCCATGGGGTATGGATGTTTGGGGGGGCACTTGTGGCTCATAGCGGAGGCCGTGGAGGGATGGGTCCCTGCTAGGCCCCCAAAAGTCAGTTTCTGACAGCCTTTTATTAGCGGTCAGACCACCATTGAAAGACTGTATGAAAGGAACGTTGTAATCCCTAGGGTGGTGCCTGAGCTGGCACCGCCCTTATTGTAGGGAACTATGTTCCGACCGGCAATCGGGCGGGCTCCTTGAGCCCGTCGGAATGGGAGCCTGGGGGGCAGTCGAGCACAGCGAGGTCTGCCCTCCGGACAGATTGGGAGGGGGGAGGGGGGGGCGTGGCCGGAGCGGCCATTTTGTAAATTATGGGCTGCATTTGGGGATAGCCCAAATGTAGCCCAATTTCAGAAAAGTAGCCCAAGGGGTATTTAGGCTGTTTTCGCGCTTTCCCAGCCACCATTTTAGGTTTGGTGACCTGGTGGCTGGGAGCGCTAGTTGTAAAGAATTTTGAATTTTCTTGTAGGCGGTAGATTGGTGTGGCGGTAGAGATCGTACCTGAGGTAATGGCAGGCGGGGATTACAGGGTGCTGGAGGCGATACGACTATTGAGTGAAGCGGGAAGGATGGATCTCCTCATCCAGGATGCGACGTGGACGGGGCGCCCCGTGGGGCGCGCGTCCGCGGGGGTGGCGGCCGCCGTCGCGGCATGTTCGCACCCCGGGAGGACGGTGGGCGGAACGGTGAGTGGCAGGGGCTGCGCGTATGGGAGGAACGCGGCCCCTGGGAATGCAGCATCAGTGAGTGCGGGCGCGGGCGGGGCAGGGGCAGTGCATGGATGGGGAAGAGCTCCTCAGCGGGGGAGAGCGTCGGGTGCCCCCCCGCAGAGGCGTAAGTCGTGTGAAGGCCGCTCCGCAAGAAGAGGAGCGGCCGTTGGGAGGCCGACTGTGGGAGCGCGAGGATGTTCGTGGGAGGGCCGCGCTTCCGACCGGGGAGCGGCCCTGGGAGCGCTGGAGCTGTCGGAACGGCCGGGGAGGGGCGGGGCCGCGGAGGGAGAGCCAGGGAAAGGAATTTTGACGACGGAGTTATCTCGGGGCAGCGCGGAGCGGCGGAGCGCTGCCCCGCTGTTTGGTGCGCAAGGGGAGGGTTCAGGGGGCAGCGGCAAGTTGGCACAAAACACAGGGGCGAGCATACACGAGAGGGGCATGCGGCGGGGCCCGCAGATGGGGCGGAAGGCGGACAGGGGCCACGCGTGTAGCAGTGGTGCGGGCCCCAGTGCGGAATGGAGCATGAGCGGACGGTGGGTGGGGGGGCGCACGGTTCGGGAGGCTCTGAACTGGTGGGTGTGGGCGAGGGGTTGCCAGCCCACGTCGGGGGGGAGGGGGGGTCAGGCGGACGACGGGTCGGAAGGGGGTGCAGCAGGGGGGGAATCCCCGGTGCTGTTTGAATCGGAGGGTAGCGAGAGGGACTGGGAAGGCCTGGACATCTTCGCGTCCTGGGCGGAGGGGTTGGGGGGGGCGTCCGGGGCAGGGGAGGGAGGCGAGGTGCCGGGGGGGCGTGGTGCTGGGGGAGAGGGCGGGGTGGGGCGGGGAGCGGTCGGGCGATGTAGGGACGGGGGTCCGGGGGTTGGGCGGGGAACACGGAGGGGGCTGGTCCAAGTGGGCAGGGGGTGGGGGGGTTCGGTGAAGGGGAGTGGAGCGACAGAGAGGACGGGGACGGTGAGGAGGGGGGGTCGTGGATCTGAGCACGGTGGGCAAGTCGTGGGTAGCGGGGGCGTTGGGGGCAGGTAAGCGGGGATGGGATGGTAGTCGGAAAGGAGGTAGGCCCAGCACACCAGACCATTCCTTTTCTTTTCAGGAGGTGGACCGACAGTTTGACCGTCGCGGGGTGCCGGACTTGGTAGGGCTAGGAGCGGCTCGAAGGCACCAAGGAGAAGGGACGGTGGAGCCTTGGGCGGCGTATCCTGTACTGGCGAGGGATCCCGGCGCGGCTGGCATAAGTAGGCCTGGTACGGGCTCGCCAGCCCCAACACCCACGGGGTCGCAGCGCCCCGGGGAGCATCGAAAGAGGAGCACCACAGCGGAGGATGTTTGTTTACCATTCAGGCAGGGGGCGCCACCAGCGGGGAGCGCTGGGGGTGTAGGACAGGAAGAAGTGGATTATGAGGAGGAGAGCATGGAAGAAGGGGAGCTGCGTGATGTAGGGGACGACGGGGACGGGGGGCCGAGTAATGTTGTGGCTAGTTTTTTGCAGGTGTCACGACGCCAGGCGAGGCCCACGGGTCGGACATCGAGGTGGGAGACCAGCTCGGCCCCCAGGACAGGACGCCGGGAGGAGCGGCAGACAGAGACACTGGCGCCAGGTAATAAACATTTGCTCGGGCGCCCAGTGATGGTTTCAAGAGGGGTGGGGGGGGCGGGGGCGGAGGGGGGGTCGGGGTGAGGTTGTGCAAGGGAGCGTACGTGGTGGATATGGCAGTGGGCACGGAAGGGACAGGAAAGGGGGACGAAGGTAAGATCACCGAGAGTGGGACGGACAGGAAAGAGACAGGTGACGCAAAGACAGGGGAGGGGGAGACTAAACTGGAAAGTAAGGAATTGAAGACCGTATATGGGTGTAACGAAGCCCTTGGGGGCGAATTTGATGTTGGCAACAAAAGAGAGGATTTGGAAAGGGGAATATGTGGAGATGCTCAAACTCCTGCACAGGGAGGTCAGGGCAAAGGAGGGCTCCAAGGAGGAGGAATTCGAGTTGGCTAAAAGGCCTAAGGTACCTTTGACGACAGAAAACTGGTCAGCGGCTTTCCTCATTTACGCCAGTGTGTACTGTGAGAAGTTTCCGGAGAGGTCAGTGGCCATGTTTAAATACATGGACGTCATTCGGAAAGCGCAAATTACAGGGGATGGATATGCCTGGGCACAGTATGATGAGGAGTTACGGGCGCGCATGGCGTGGGATACAGAGGCGAAGTGGGGAGAGCTGGACACGGACCTGTGGCAGCATACGATGGGGCTCGCGGGGTCGGGGAAGACTATTTTTACGGCCAGCGGGCTACCGCTCGTATATCAGCCCTTTCGAGGGGGTCCCACACGAGGGGGGGTGGGAGGTGCAGGCAGGGGGACGGCAGGAGAGAAGGGTGCGTGCTGGGACTATAACAAAGGCCTATGCACGCGGGAGTATTGCAGTTTCCGGCACAAATGTTCAGGCTGCGGCAAGAGACATGCGTTGGTCAAGTGTTGGGGGGGCTCAGGGTCAGTCGCAAGGTAGTCAGCAGTGGCAGTCCGGAGCCTTCAAGGCTGAGGGACAGCAGCAGTCACAGCAGACGGGAGGGGGGAGGGGGGCTAAGGGGCCTGGGCCAAAGGGCTCTTACTCCAGTTAGGGTGGAGAATTTGGTGGGGGCTCTCGGGGGCTATCCGGACAGGGAGGCGGCGGAGCAGCTGCGGGTGGGGTTTCTGGACGGGTTCAAGTTGGGGTATGAGGGTCCAAGGGTCAGGAGATGGGCGGACAATCTGAGATCGGCACGGGAGCACCCACAGGTGGTACAAGCAAAATTGGATAAGGAGGTACAGGAGGGCCGCATGGCGGGACCCTTTCAGGAGTGGCCGTTGCCCAATTTGATCGTGTCACCCATTGGAGTGGTGCCCAAAAAAGAGCAGGGACAGTTTTGCCTGATACAGCATTTGTCATGGCCGGAAGGGGGGTCGGTCAATGACTTTATTGCGGAAAGTGCGGCCACTGTGTCTTACTCATCTGTTGACATGGCTATGTCACTGGTGGTGACCGCGGGCGCAACAGCGCAGATGGCAAAGTGCGACATAAAATCAGCTTTCCGGCTGTTGCCAGTTCATCCAGATGACTGGGATCTGTTGGGCATACAATTCGGCGGCCAATGGTATGTGGACAAGGCATTGCCGATGGGCTGCTCCATGTCTTGCGCACTTTTTGAATGCTTCAGCACGGTCCTACAATGGTTGTTTACGGAACGGCCGGGTCACCAAGGCGTGATGCATTACTTGGATGACTTCTTTTTTGTCGGCACCTCAGACTCCGCGGACTGCCAGAAGGCCCTAGACAGTTTCCACGAGATCATGGGGGACATGGGCATGCCCCTGGCTCCAGAGAAAACACAGGGGCCCAGTACGGCACTGACCTTCCTAGGCATTGAACTGGACTCCGTGCTGATGGAGGCACGCCTCCCAGCGGATAAAAAGGAAAACATGTTGGGGCTACTGACAAGTGTGTTGGCACGACAGAAGGTGACGGTTAGGGACGTTCAAGTGTTGCTGGGACATCTCAATTTTGCCTGTAGCGTGGTCAGAGTAGGGCGGACGTTCTGCAGGCGACTGGGGAGAGCATTGGAAGGGCAGAGGCCTCCACACCATCATGTTCGGCTGTCAGCCGGGGTGCGGGAAGACTTGAGGATGTGGCAGTTTTTCCTGCAACAGTTTAACGGGGTGCCTTTGATGAGAGAAGTGGACATGGTGTGGGACGTGCAGATCTTCTCGGATGCAGCGGGGAGCAAGGGTTTTGGGCTGTACTGGCAGGGAGGTGGTGCGCGGAGCCCTGGCCCGCGGAATGGTTGGAGGGTGGCAGGAGCATTGCTTTCTTGGAATTCTTCCCCTTTAGTGGTGGCGGTCACGCTGTGTGGGGTTTTGTTAGCCCACAAGAAGGTCACATTCAGGGTTGACAACATGGCGGTGGTGCAGGTGGTCAACAGGCAGTCGGCTCGGGACGAGCAAGTGCTCAAGTTGGTGAGGGTCTTTGTGCTGGGGTGTTTGAGACATGATATGGAATTTCGCGCGGTGCATGTGCCAGGGGTGGACAATGACATTGCGGATGCCTTGTCTCATTCACAGTGGGGGAGATTCCGTGGGCTCGCCAAGGACGCGGACGAGAACCCGACCAGAATGCCGAACCAACTCTGGGAAGTAGGCAACACAGGATGCTACAATTGGTTCTAGGCACTTTAGCACAATCTACGAGGTTGGCATACCGGGAGGCGTGGAAAGAGTTTGTCCGTTCTGGGGCGCGGCGGCGGGCTTCCGAGGTGGCGAGACGGGAAGATGTCGTTCAGTTCATACTGGACTTGGTTGAAAAAGGGCTGACAAAGGTGACGATAGTGGGCAAGTTGGCGGGGGCCGCTTTCGTCGGGAAATTGTTGTGGGGCTACGCCCCCTCCGCGGGGAAACTGGGGGCTCGGATTTTGGAAGGCTGGGCGCGGGAATGTGGGAGCATCGCCCGGGTGCGGAAGCCACTGTCTTGGGAGCTGTTAAGAGGGGTGATGGGGGTTTTGCCCGGGGTGTGTTTGGATGAATGGGAGGCCATCCTTTTTTCTACACTCATGTGCTGGATGTTTTTCGGGGCCTTTCGGGTGTCAGAGTTGTTGGGGTCAAAAGGGGAGCGGGCCTGTCTTAGGGCGAGGTCTCTTTTGGGGAGCGGACGGTTAGTATTTGGCTCCGGAAGGTGAAAACGGATCAAAAGTGTCGGGGAAAATGGGTTGCCCTGAAGAAGGGGCGCTCGCCGTCGGTTTGTCATTTTCAGTGGGGTTTGGGGTGGAAAGCATGTTCTGGAGGGTTGGGGGACCTGGTTTTTTCCCATCGGCAGGGGTGGGGAGTTAAGGCGTCGCAATTGCTGGCAGTGCTGCGTAAAGCGCTGAGGAGACTGGGTGTTGAGGAGAAAGGTTTTGGCACGCATTCCTTCCGGATTGGGGCAGCGTCGGAGGCGCATGCGAGGGGTTGGGACTGCAGGGACATAATGAAGTTGGGGAGGTGGTCCTCGAATTGCTATCAGCGGTATGTGCGCAGCGAGACAGGGGGTGGGGTGCTGTAAGATGCAATGACATGGGCTTTTAGTGGGGTTTTCCTGGTTTTCATTCTTGTTTTTCTTTTCAGGTTTGGATTGTGGGGCATTCTTTTGTGAGACGGGTGCAGGTCCAGGCCCAGGAGAGCTATTTTGGGGAAAGTTTGGGGTTCAATAAAGATTTGTTCTCTGTTGGATGGAGGGGTAGGGGCGGTATGCACTGGAGGGAGTTGGTACCGGTGTTGAACGGGATTTTAAGGGCGGGTCGGTGCCCGGATGTGTTGGTTTTACATTTGGGGGAAAATGACATGGTCAGGGAGACGGGTTTGACGCTGATGCGGGCTATGAAGAAGGACTTGGTGTTGATCAAAGAGAGATGGGCTGGTTGTTCCATTGTTTGGACTGAATTTGTCCCCCGGAGGAGTTGGAGGGGGGCTGTCAACCCTGGGGCAGTGGATAAGGCGAGGAGAAAGCTTAATACGGAGATGGTGAGGTTTTGCCGTCATTTGGGGATGGGGCGCTTGGCACATAGGGACATCCGTTATGATGCGCAGGAGATGTTCAGGGATGATGGGGTGCACTTGTCGCGGATGGGGATGGACCTGTATCTTTTGGAGTTGCGGGAGGTCTTGGCATGGTTGCTAGGGGTTTACAGGCGTTAAGTTTTCATGCGGTCCCGTGGGGTTTTTGGGGGGGGGAAGAGGCGTATCCGCTGACACTTCCCCCTTTTCTTCTGGGTGGCGGGGTGGTTGACAGTTGGCCGGGATTGGCTAGAGTTTGTTGTTATAGGTTTGGTAATTTGGGTCCAGGAACAGGGAAAGGTTGGATAAGTTTAGATTAGAGGTTGGATAGTTACAGTTGCACAGAAGGCAGGTAGGGGTTACGGTCAGGGGAGTTTGGGAGTTGGAAAGGCTACATGGTGTAGGATTGGGTTATATGTTGGTTATGGAATGTTATGTTGTATTTTGGGGGATGGGGGAACTGATGTGGGGATCGTAGGGGTGGGGGAAGGAACAAGGGGTCAGGAAATTATTGTATAGTGAGATGTTAGTTTTGTAAGGCAGTGGCCAAGGAGTTAAAATTGTGATATGCACCTGTTTCAATAAAGCGGCCTTTTTCACACACAATAAAGTGGTCTGGTGTTGGCTTGTCCCCCCTCCCCCCTTAATCTCCCAAGCGTCGGTCATTCCCTCTTCCCCCTGCCTCTAACCGCTGCGCATCATAAATCATAATGCGGTAGTCGGACTGCGGGACCAGATGTTGGTCGGACCGAAACCGACAGCCTGTCGGTTTGCGATCTGACCAACTTCGCAATGAGGCCCATTATCTTTAATTGTGCCCTGTTTTTTTAAGTCTCCCCTTTAGCTAGTTGGAGCTATTCTCCTACATTGCGGCATGCTATTCACTGACAACCATACCCATTCATGTTGTTATCCATCCCTGGGACAAAGCCTTTGGTCTTTTTTCAGCTTTTGTTTGCAGCTTTTTTTATGATGATTTTCTAGAGCTGACATTCTGCTGTGTAATAACATGAGAATTTATATCATCTATGTCAAGATAAGTTACAGCTGTCATCCTGCTGTGACCAGCTTCATCTGCCAGAGCCCCCACGATGCTTCTAATATGCTGAAGCCATTTGCTTTTGTGCATCGCACTGTCCTTTTATAGCAAGCCAACATTTTTCTGTATCATGTCACAGTTTGCATCGCTGAGTTTAAGTCAAAATAAAAGCCTTTTCTTTCCAAGCAATGGCCGCTAGAAACCGATGAAGGTTGGGCATTTTTCAGGTCACTCAATGCAACCATTGAAACACAACTGACTCTTTGCTGCTGTTTCCCTAAATTTAATTTGAAAAATTAAACACTGGTCTCGTAACTAAGAAGCATGTGCAGACCCTCAGCTACGTTCAGGTGCCCTTCCAGAACAATCGTTCCTGGCACTTCTGTAAAAAACAGAAAAAGTGTAAATTAACCAGTTGTTTTTTCGACTCTACTGACGTTTTCAGCAATGTATTTTAATATTTATGTTCTGTTTCGTTTTGAGCCCTCCGTTGGTTGGCATTTGCGTACTTAGGTTTTTCTACACGTGCACATAAATGTTAGAGAACACCAACAGAAACGTGCAGCATAAGGCTAGAGGATGCACCGTTTGTGGCCCTATATATAGAGACAATGAAGGACTGAGGGGCCACATTTCATGGAGCAGAGGAGGTTGACAGCAACAAGCTAGTCTGTTTGCTATCTGGCAGGGCTTACTTTGTGCAGGTGCTGGGCAGTGGCACTCAGTTTTGGGGGCAGAGGCCAATTTTTCAGTGACAGACTTGGACTCTGAGCAAGTGAGGGGAAGAGGCAGACAGGGAAAAAATGGCAAAAGGAGAAATTTGGGATGAAAAAAGAACCTGGGGGATGAGATTAAGAGGCAAGGAGTGTACCATGGTGGGAGGAAAAAGTATAAAGTGGAGTCAGTCTTGATATCAAGCACTCCCTTGGTTAGGCTGTGCCGTCAATAGGCTCCCAAGAAATACTTTGAGTTTATATATATATATATATATATATATATATATATATATATATATATATATATATATTTTTAATGAAGTTATAGAAAGGTTGGGTTGTAGTGGTATCTTTTCACTGCTACAAGCAAAGCACTGATGAAAATAATACAATGGTTAATTCTCACAGAAGATCTGCTAAAGGTTTGATGGTCCTTCGGATTGTGCTCATAACTTCTTGTATGTTCATTTTCTCATATTTATTCTATTTTGGATTCAGTTACACACAAATCCCCGTGAGGCATCTGCAGGAAACCTCTTCAGATTTTAACAAATCCCTAGAAAGCTGTCCTACCTCCATTGGCTGCCTGCACATTATCCCCAATTCACAATTAATAGTGCTAAAAGCCATTACTAGAAGAGGGTTGTTTGTGGCCTGTAAGAACATATATTAATTTTCATCTTTATATTTCTGTTTACATTGGGTGTTTACCTTTTTGCACATGGTAGTATGAATCGAAATCCAATACTTTTCCGTGTTTGTAATAGGTCAACGCGGTCATTATCCTTTCAAAATATTTGTTCTCCATCTTCTGATAGCTGTTGATGGTCAGAGGCATAGAGTGCATAAATGCTCTGCCCATAATCCCATTGTCCAATTTGCAGTTGCCAATTTGAACATTTACATTGCATGAGTGATGGGAATCATCTGGCATCAATTAAATTCAATTGAATTCAAAGCAGTGGAATTGGGAAGTAGTAACACGCAATTTACAGGGCTTAAAGACATACTTTTTTGTCAAATGTATGTGTTATTTACTATGTTGCCTATGCACATATTTATAACTAGCACACATGAAGGGAGTGACTTTTTACCATACATGTGTTAAGTCATTTTGATTTGCTATAAAACCTATGGCTTCTGTGTTTTATGGACACGCAAGCTAAATAAACAACATCATTGTTTCCTTAACAGTGCTGCCTTATTGTCAGACCCAAAGACCCCCAAGGGGACAGCACAAACATACACCTTTCCCTCTTTGCCCAAATCAAAATAATGTGAGCTCTACATTAGAGGGGATTTAATCAGGAAAGAGTCTGAGGAAGCATGTAATAATACTTTTCTCTGTAAGGACTAAACTCCCCAGGTATGGTGGTACCAGCTGAACCATGCTATTTTTATTTTATGTGGGCAGTTCTTAATTTGTTTCTATAGGTTTAGTTTGGCGAGACCCATGAATAATGGAGATCCCAGTCTATAAATATATATCATCCAAGATCAGACAATATACTGGTCTCCATATCCTGTGGTCTCGAAGAGGTACATCCCTCAGTGCTGTTGCCTGTGGTTGTGGGTCTTAGAGGAAATTATATAATGTTGGGATGCAGTAACTGCACTCACGGGTGGTGTTGGAGCACCTGTTTTTGGGATGCCTGTAACCTCTGGTAACAGGAACACCTTTATTTTTTTTCTGATACATTTTAAAGTGTGCAAATGTTATCTGGCTTGTGGTTGCAATAATGAGCATGAACCTTAGAACATGGAAGGGTCTTTCAGAATGAATAAATGTGCTTCGTATCAAGCAAACATCTGCCCCTTCAGTGCACTCTGGAAGCAGGTTATACTCACTAAGGACAATACATTAAATGACATTTATTTTCGGAAATGCAACTTCAAAAATAAATTTCTACTCATAGTAAAGTATATTTTTAGTATACATTTTATTATATAATAATAATTATGAAGAGGGATCTATAGACTATATTAAAAGTAATTTAATTATATTTTAAAATAATTTATTGTTACATTAATTTTTAAATGCATAAATGTTTGGTAAAATATTTTAGACTTAAAAATATGTACTATTTTCATAAATTATTTTGAGCATTAAATTATACATATATTTATATTTGTAACTATTTTAAATAATGCAACTTAATTAACATTGTTTCCTATAGGGTATTATTTTAGGTCCCTTACTCTATTATTTTCTATGGGAGGGGTTTACAATATCAGTGGAGCTAGACTTACTCCAGCTCTGAGCTGGAGTACTTTATTACTGTTCTGGGTTCCTCTCTCTCTGTAGTAACTAAAGAAGTGCAGTTTGTGACTAGATATGGGCTTAGTGTTTTGTGGGTTGCTTGACATTCCTCCCTAAACCCCTCTCTGACCCCCCGTGGCCCTGCCTAAACAATTTTTTACTCCTCCCTTAACCCCTCCCCTTTTTATTCATAGATATTCACAATTTTCCAGTAACTAACTAGTGTCCCTCCCACATTTAGTACTAAAACTTAAATCTATTTGTGTCTATAGGAGAAGTAGAGACATAAATTCCATACCTAGGTTTGTCAATCGCATTTTGAATTACATTTTGGGTACTATGAAATGTACTACAAAATGTAGTTTGTGACTTGGCCCCACAGTTTACAAAGCAAACTGGATGAGCTGTAGTTTTAGTATTCTGTTATGAAATACCATTATTTGAACTCGTCAGAAGTCCCGCAGGTGCCCCTCCATGCACCTCTGCTCTATCTCCCCTGTGGACAGAGTTTTGCAGATGCTTGTTTCAAAATAAGTCTGCATGGAATGTATGCATGTACATTATATTTGTATGGAACATCTATCTAAAAGGTAGCGGAGCACTGTACAAGGTATAAAGTAAAAATAGGGGCAACATCTATGTCAATAATTGTGAAACTCACCATTGCCACCTTTTCCTATACATCAATAAGTCCAAACTCTAGCTTCGCTGTACATAAAAGTATGGTGTTTTCGCTACCTTGATAGGAAGAATAGAGTTGCAGCTCTCAGGCATGCCAAAGGTAAGCCGTCTGCACCTGTCCATTTCTGGACCACGGCCAGTGCCAAGAGCGCTGGTTCTCCCCTACCCACAGTTACTCTGCTGTTCTAATCAATACTCTTAACTCGGGCCGCCTCTTGCTGCACTGCTGCCACACTGCACAACACTACACGTAAAAATCGTTGACATGTGGCTCCTGCAAGTTCTTATACACTCTCTCACTCCCCACACACCACTCCCGCACCAACAGCACCCAGTACCCCACTTACTCTCACTCACAAACACCAGCCACCTGCTCACATAGACCAAACATCACCCAAATAGAACACACTTGCATGCATGCTCCTCAACACCCACTGGCTCACCAAACATGCCACAGAGATATGAGAACTACTGCACGACCATGCTTTGGACCGTCTCTTTCTCACTAAAACATGGCTAAACCCAAACATCAGCACTGGACATCGCTACAGCCATCCCCGCTGGTTACAAGATCGCCACGCAAGCTAACCGGCACAAGCCTTGAGGTGGATTCGCCATCATAATCAAAGATACCATTAGCTGCACCACCACACTGACACCCCCTCCAGCTACATGGAACCCAACATGTTCAAGATATGCATCACAGGCAACTTCTCCCTGGGCATAACCCTTGTACACTGACCACCAGGATTCTCAACCAATATCGCCACACTATTATGGACTTTGTAGCACCCCTCATCATCAATGCCAGCACTTTCATCCTCCTCGCAAACCTTAATTTTCACCTAGAAGTCAGCACCAACTCAAATTCTGCAACCCTTCTAAAAATCCTCTGTAACCTTCATCTTACCCAGTATGTTACAGAACCCACCCACACCCCTGGACACAGTTTGAACCCGGTCTCCTCCTCAATCAGCAACATTACTGTTGACAAGGCACTCAGCCATTGCCTGGACAGACATATCCTCATCAGTTTCAGCATACTCAGGCTGCACCACCACAGACTTACCACCACTGGAACCCATGCAGCTGGAAAAGCACCACAGATGAGGTCTGGGCTTCCGCTGTCTCCGAGCACTGGCCCTACCACACTAGAAAATTGCTGGATCACCACATGCGCCAAAATCTTGCAACCCTCAAGCACAACCCAATTGCAGGAGCACAACTACCGGCCATCTGACTCTCAGAGAAGGCTCACAAAATGCTACTGAAAGCAACTGGAGTGCAATTTGAGAACAAGTCCAGAGGCAGCAGATACAGAACTCTTCAAATCAACCCTAAGGCACTACCACGGGCAGCTATGGAACACCAACCTCACATCTCTTGCAGATCGCATTGACGTCAGCACTAACAGCAGCAAGGAAATCTTCACCACCATCAATGATTTCACTGCCCCTCATGCCGCTTCCTGCAATATGACCCCCATTCACAAGACCTTTGCAACAAGCAATCAGAATTTTCCTGTAACAATATCAACTCCGTGGCCTGCCACCATCAAAAACACTGCAACCATGAAGACCATTCACTTGGGGGCTCCATCTAACCCTTGCCCCACAATGCCTTCACCAAAGGACTTCTACCAATCAGTGAAGCACTAACACCCATCTTCAACATCGTCATTGACTTAGGCACATTATCAGACATGTGGAAACATGCCACCCTCATGCCCTTCTCAAACCATCTGCTGACCCAGCTACGCTTTCTGACTACAGACCCATCTCCCCCCTACTATACCCAACAAAAGTATTAGAGAAAGTAATCAACCGATGCCTTACCAACCACCTCTACAATCACCAGCTCTTTGATGCCATGAAGTCCAGATTCAGGTCCAACCAAAGTACAAAAACAGCACTCATCGCTGCCACAGATGACATCCACATGATGCTTTACAGGGGAAGCATACCAGACCTCATTCTCCTGGACCTCTCTTCAGCATTTGACATGGTATTACACCCCATCCTCATCAGGTACCTGCTAGAGATTGGCTGTCTGCTAGATCTGCTCGTTCTTAACGGCTAGTACACAAGCTGTCAGGCTGAAACCTTACTCCTCTGAAGCCTGCAGACTAATCTGCAGAGTGCCTCAAGGTTCATCGCTTAGGCCCACCCTCTTCAACACATACATGATCCCTCTGGGTCTGCACATATAACATCAACAGCCCCTCCTACACCAACAACAGGCATCTTATTCTCTCTCTCTCTCGGACAAGATCCCCAATACAAAAATCAAGTTCAACGCCTGCATAACCAAAGTGGCTAACTGGAGGAAAACCAACTGTCTCAAGCTCAAGATAGAAGTAGTGACCTTCGGCCAAAACACCTCATGATCGGATTCCAACTGGTGGCTGGTCAACTTGGACCCACTACCAGAACCCACGGCAGGAACCTTCGAATAATCATCAGCCGCAAACTGAACATGACAGCACAAGTCAGCACCCTCACTGAATTCTGCTTCCACACCCTGAAGATGCTGAGAAAGATCTTCAAATGTCTACCAAGTAACACTGGAAAAACTGTCACTAACACACCAGCAAGTTGAACTATGGGAACACCCTCTACTCTGGGATCACCAAGCAACTCACTAGAAGACTACAAACCATCCAGAACTATGCAGCCAGACTCATCCTCAACCCGAACCACAGACATGCTCAATTCAATCTCCTCACACACACATTCAAGGCACTACACAGCTCAGCCCACTACACAACTCAGGCCCCACCTACCTGAGCAGTTGCATTTCCATCGAAACATCTGTGCTCCGCAGTACTCCTACTTACACACATTCCACACATACACAGAATAAGATCAGGAGGATGGGCATTCTGCTCCATCGCTTCTAAAGCACATCCACATCTGAGCCTCCTCTCTTCTTGAACTCTGCAAGAACATGAAGACCTGGCTTTTCAATTAACCAACCTACAATAGGCAGGGCCCGACACACACATCAGCTCAGTACCAGGATACCCTTGCAGTTATTAGTGTGCTTTACAAATACACATAACATACCACAACATCAAAATGGAGGAAATATCAAGCGCCTAGGGTCTTCCATCCACTTACAGTGTTGCACATCTCCACCTGTCAGCATTGAACCTGGTGCGGTCCAAGGGTTGTGTTTGGTTCCTTGCCTGGCATTGATAGTAAACACACAAGCTTTCATTTCCCTGCTATCAATAACACCTATTACAATGCCAAGTTGCTACAAATAATAATAACAATAATAATAACAATCATAATACTAATAATATTACCCCAAATCATAACAAGGGCCATCCTTATCCTTCTAGAGATAATCATAATGGTAATAGTTGCAGCCCAGTTCTCCAGCTGAATTAGTTTTAATTGCTCTTAGCACAGTGCATTGAGATGTTTGCAAGCGCTGGGTTTAGTCCAAATGCATATTTATTGAGACACTTGTATGCAAATAGTATATTTAGAACAATATGTCATCATTTCAACAGTGTGTGTTCCAAGCGAAAGAATTGGCATTGGTTTACGGAGGACAGAAATGTTTTCCCTGCAAGCGGTGTGAGATATGGTTTTCTAAATAGGACTGTGCCTTGTAGGCGTTTGCAGTATGCTTTTCAAAGCCCACAAGAAATTGTTTTAGACACATGCAGTACAGGCTCTAATCCTGTCTGGAGCAGTGTGGATTGTTTCTTCCATCTCAAACACTATTTTCTGCAGCTTCCATTGCTTATAAATTAGCCTACTTTTGCTATCTACTATTAGCAAACAACCTTCACTGTAATGAATCAGCACTGCTACCAGACTGCTCCAAGCAGATAACGAGGACAGCAGTGTTTGGCTGTTTCCATGCAGTGCCTTGTGCTGCTCTAATTGAATTACTTCTTCCTGTAGCACAGCACACTCTCCAGCATAGAAACACCCTGATTAATGTGCAGAAATTCTATCAGTGTTAATATGAATGTTTATATTAAAAAACTTTTCGCTAAAAATAATACTAAAAATGTAGATGTGTAAGAGACCTGTAGTGGAGCATGCCGAGTGCTGAGTGAACGAACAACTTGAAAGGCTTGAAAATAGTTTGGAATATGCTTCTGTAGGAGATCCTTACGCTTGTTGCAAATTTCAGGCTTTTTAGGTTTTCAGATATGATCACAAAGATTACACAAAAGGGCAAATTTAATGCGCGTGGAATTTCACCCGGTGTAAAATTTACTGTGAGCAAATCATGCGTAATAGTGCATTCGTACGCTTCCCTATTTGTATTTTTATCTTCCCTGATAAACTATTTTCCCCATTGAGAAATATCCTCTCCTACACCCACACTAGATATGGTGGTCCTCCCCGTCTCGCATAACCTAGCCACAGGACAAAATGTATGTTCCTAGAGCGGGAAGCTACCTGCTAGTTGATGTGAATACTCACAGGGTATTAAGTTGTGGGAGATGACCTATGGATGCAGTGGACCTCCCTGAAACATCTTTCCACAGCTTCACCATTTACGGATGCAGACCATCTACCAGAATGCACCTGTGAGGGTTTCCTAATTTTGTGAATCAGGTTTTGGAATTGCCCTGACAAATTGCTTTTTTTGGCATCTAAGTGAAAAGTAGATAAGCAAAAAGGTTTGTGCAACCAGTTCTCATTGTTTACATTAGCAAACGTTTGCAAAAATGCCTCGTAATAAAGAACTTCGAACCAGCTCTCCAGGATGGCTACTACAGTAGTGAGGTGCTGTTGTCAGTAAACAATTTGTTCTTCTACATTATACGGCTAGTTTTGTTAAACCATTGCATTTTAGTGGATTGTATATGCTGAATATTAGTATGGATAAACATTTTGTATACCATAGCATGGTCTTTATGCTTGTTTTATATGTTAATTCATCCAGGACATTTCTTTAGCTCTGTATGCCATGTGAAATTTTGGAAATTTCAGAATTCAAACTATTGTAAAACCAATGTAATATAGATACACTAAGATGAGAAATGCGGTCTTCACAGCCTCTATAGCTGTTTTGCTTCCTGCCTAGTAATGCATTGCTTTTCTACAATATAACCTATGTCCTATTTATGGAGCACAAACCTAGTAATAAAGGAATGGGATGATGTAAAATAAAATGAGGTCAAATACAAGATGCTTACCAATGAAGATGTTTTCTTCATTGGTTTGTGGGGTAAGCAATGAGAGTGGTTACTTGAATATCAGAAAATCCATAAAAGTGTAAGGTCGTCAGCTTCTTCTTGCAGGGTAAAAGCAAATGTTCTTGTTGGAACTTAGCTGACATTTAGTTTTGGACCCTTGTTGAATATAAAGAAGAAGTCTCTACTTCTTAAATTTCTTTGTTTAAAGCATGAAAGAGTGTACTTTTCATTATCAGAGGTCTTGCTCTTTTCTTATATATGTATGGTGTGCTGGAGGCCTTGATAGTGACATAACTATCTTCAAAGTGGTTTGGGCATGCATGGGAAGTCAATGTAGTTCTTGTACTGTGGGGGTGATCTGATCATATTTTCTCAGTAATTAAATGAATATTGATGTTTGCAATTACATTGGCCGGATTCAACATTGGATAGCTAAAAGCGGAAGATTCTGATAAATAGAAAAAAGGTCTGTGGATATTAGTGCCTGCAGATGGAACTCATGACCGGAGAAAATCGGAACATATAGTGAAAAGATTTGGGAACCTCTTTACAGACATAAAGCTGTGGGCACTCACAAATCTTCTAGGTATTTTTCATTACCAATGTGTGCACCTACACTTAGGTTGTTTTTGCAAACTTATCCTATTTGGCACTTATCCTATTTGGGAGTGTAATGAATAGGAGTTTTCAACCTTGTGAAAAAAAATTCATATAGAGGAAAAAAAGGTTAAAGAGATTTGGCACCTAATCCCTTACCAGTTTCCAGAAGATATTCTGGGGGGTTAAGGTTAGCTGTTTCATGCAAATCTATCATTTGTGGTGCATTAAATTGTGTTCCAATGAATTTTCTGAATCCATAAAAGTAGTAACAGAATAAAAATTATAGGTATCATTCTTTTGGTCATAAAATACTACTTTCTTTGAAAATCACTCCTGTTTGGTTTTCTTTTCTAATTATGTCCCAAAATTACTCTGAGATACTTCGTGATCTTTACACAAGCCACGCATTTATTTGTGACTTTCATAGTAATGATTGTGCATTTGGAAATAACCCTTTGTGCACCTGGAAGTCGTGCAGATCGAAGATATATAAGTGCCCAATTACTGAAGCCTTTTATTATAGAGGATGTGAGCATCATCGTGAAGTATGTTGGCAATCGGGTATTGGGATGGTGTTGCTGTAGAGGTAGAAAAACTGGAAATGGTGTTGCTACAAGAGAGGACAAAGTGGAGGGAAGGGATGATAGCTTTTAGATCAAAAAGGCCTTATTATGAGGCGCAGAACCAGCATACTGTATAATTGAGAGTGAGGTCGTAGCACTGTGGTGACAGGTTCAGAATTTTAAGACTTCTGTATTGGGCTCTTTATTAATTTTGTGCAAAGATAAGAAAGCTTTTGGTGGACTTACTGAATCAATTTTCGAAGCAGTAGGGCTACTTCACAATTGCCAACATCTTAGTTCTGCCTGCAGGAATTCCAATATCAGTTAGAGTATGTTTCTGGGTCAAAGAACTTTGCTGCAGACTTCTTGTCGAGGATGCCTGTCTCTGTTGAAATGTGTGAAGATGATGGTTATGAAGTGCTAGAAATGGTGAGATTGGTGGAGGCTGTTTTGAATGAGATATATTATCCTGTCCTTGTGGACAGGGCCATGGAGTGTTTTGTGCATGACTGTAATGTGAGCATGGTAAAAGATAAAACACAAATGACAAGGCTGTCACCAGTGTTTCAGTTACCCTGAAGGAAGGTGGCATTTGACATTTTGGGTCCTAAATTTGCCTTTATTATAGTTGACTATATGTCCATGTAGTCAGAGGTGAACATTGTAGAAAGTCTCAAACACAGTGTGCTGGAATTTATGCAAGATTTTATTTATCATGGAGGGGTGTCTTGATTAAACAGTCATTGACAATGGCACACATCTAGTATCAACTGAGTTGATAAAGTATTTGTAAACCACAGGAATGAAGGATGTTAGAACGTCACTCCGCCATCCAAGGGTAAATGGGTTAGTGGAGCCAATCAATCGTGTGATCGAAGATCAGTTATAGCAGGCCATAATCAACAGACTAGATTAGAAAAAAATACTGAGGGCGATTCTATGGCAAATGAGGATAACACATCATGTCACCACATGTGTTTCACCTTTATTCTTGCTCAAAGGAAGGCTTGCCAGTTGCCTTGTTGATTAAAGAGTGGATTTGTCAAAAAGAGGTGGATGCAGTCAGACTAGATTTGAGCAGAGCTGTCCAAGTTAAATATTAAAGAGCTAGTGGTGATCCTGACATAAGTGTGGAAGGCTGGGTGATGCAGTGCCTTGTGACCATGTAATGACAGAACCTTTGTGACTCCTGATGGACTCCCTAGACCTGTGACCTAAGCATTAGAGTGCAGTGAATTGACTGCAGGTTTAGAATATTGAGTTTGCGGTTACACGCACAGGAATAAAGACGTATTATACTAAGCTCTGTGTGTGGTGTAGTCATTGGTGAGTACCAGGGCTGGGGTGGACGCTACAACTGGTGACAAGATAGGGTGAGTCCTTGTTTGGGGTTTGAGTTCATGGGTGTGAGCTGGTTGATGCTGTCTGTGGTGGAGGGTTTCAGTTAGAAGTTTTCATTGATGGCTGAGATCTTGTCATGGAAGAAGTCAGCGAGATTGTTGCACAGTTCTTGAGAGGGGGTAATGTTGCTCTTCATGGCTGCTGGGTTGTAGACCTCTTCACCACTGTGAAGGATTCATTGCAGTGGTTTGCGCTGGCTTCAATGTGGTCTGCTAGAGCTTTCTACTTAGTCTCTTTCAGGAGGTGGCAGTCCTGAATGCAGTGCAATCTTCCTACTTTCTGCTGATGAGTCACTTCCTTTCTAATTGGCAGCAGTTGCATTTGCAGAGTACAGTTCCTCGGTGAACCAGCTTGCTCTTCTGATTGGTCTTTTTAGCTTTGTGGTTTTGGTGGGGGCAAGAGTGTTGGCCCACTTTGTGATGCAATGAGAGAAGGTTTTGGCTGCTTGTTCAGGGTCGTGTGTAGTGTCTGGGAGTCCAGAGTGTTGTTCCACTGGTCTTCCGATATCTTTTTCTAGTCTCTGTGTGTGGATCTGGGGGACGTGTTGCTGGCGAGGGTTGGTCCTGAGATGGGTAAAGGAGCAGGTGGTACTGTTGTGTAAGGCAAGAATCTGGAACAATGACAGGATTTCTGTGGTGTCTAGGCAGAAGTCTGCTTTTGTTTGCGATCAAATTGGTGTGGAGATGTGTCACAAATTCAATGTAGTAAGTGGTGTCAAGACATCAAAAAGACCCCTCTTGCTCCAATAAAATACTGTGCATCGTTTCAGAGTATTATACAGGCTTCTTTATATTCCCATGTCCATGTTGTGGTCAAGAGCATAACTTTGCCACTCTCACTTCTTACGAAAATCTCCATACTCCTCATAATTTACTACTGGGTGGAGTTAACTAGAGGCTTGGTGAATTCACAGTTACACTAGAGTAATATTACTTAAATCTGGCTCTGTAAGATGCTGATTGAGAACATGCAAATGCGATGTTACAGAATCTAGTATTCTTATTTAACCTGTTGTAGGTATCTTAAAAGAAGAAATGGACAAAATAAAACATGAAATTATTAATATTGTAATCGAATTATATGAAGTGACGTGCACCATTCAGTTGCTTTATTTAATTTCTTTTGTATGCTGAATCACATGACTCCAAAGGATAAATTGTGTATAAACTGAAGATCTACAATGAAAAATCTAGCTTCTAAAGGTAACAGAAATCAGTGTTGAAGCAGTGGTAACGTGAATGGGGAGAAAAACATATATAATGCTATATAATGATATGTCAAAGCAGTGGACAGAGGGAAACAACACAGTTTCAGAAAACAGCACATTTATAAACTAACATGATTGTTGCAGTAGAGTGATATTAAAGGGCGCAAACAGCTGTTTTATTTCACAGGACACAGATGTGAACCTGAGGGAATATAGTGAAAATGTATCTTTGAATGAGGTGTCACAACTTTGAAGAGTAAGAAGATTAAGAGAGAAAGCTGGTTGCTGCTTTATTTGAACACTCACAGCAATAACATGAATCCAATATCTCTGCAAAGTTATTGGTATCAAGGGCTGGTTCCACAGTATCTCAAAAAGGAGGGGCTGATTCACAAAGTGCAGTTTTTAGTATGTTTAGTAGTAATACAATAGTACTACAAACGTTCTACAAAAAGCTATTCACAAACCTACTTGCTAAGTTTCTGCATCTGCCTTGCCTATCTTTTTCTGTGCAGAGATCTCCGCCCCAACTGTGGAGTCTCTTCACACATAAGTATATGTCTTAGTAGTAAATGTAGGGGGAACAGGCGGGAGTGACTGGAAAATAGTAAATGTTACTAAAGTGTTTAGTTAGGAGTAAAGGGGGGTTAATGGAGGGCTAGGAAGGGAAGTGTGCCCATCCACAAGGGTAAACCAATTGCTTTTCACTAACTTCCCTTCAAATGTTACTACAGCTAAAAAGGGCCCCAAAGTGGCAATAGGGTACTACTGCTCAGAGCTGAAGTAAGGCCAGTACCACACATGGTCAAACACAGGCATTGTAACACCCACCCACATAAATCAATGGAGAATTGAAACAAATCCCTGCAGGAAACAGTGTTAAATTAATTTACGTAAAATATGGGTTTATTTTTTAATTATAAAATATCTGAACATTTTTTAGCAAATTAATGGAAGATAACATGTTAATGAAATATATTTAAATTGCTTGTAATTAATTCTCTACACCATTTGTAATACTATTAATGCACAATGAAATTTCTTTTCTGTTACCTTAGTTGGGAATCTATTTTTTAACTTAAACTTCAGAAAAATATTTGTAATTTTAGATGTTTAACTTAACTTAATTTCTAATTTAAAATTAAGTTAATAGTGCTGTAGCACTTCCGTCTTTAGTTCTACATTTAAAATATTTCTGAACAATTAATGTGCATTAATATTTAACATACAGATATTTAACATATTTTTTCAAGCTTCATAAACATTTTTAATTCTCCATATACTTTACCATAGCGAGATCCCAGCAGTTGAGTGCATAGTGTTCCACTCAGGTATCAAGGCTGTGTAAAGTGTGGCCTGGTAACTTCTGACGTTTAATCTATGGATAAAGCTACATTAGGATTCAATGTTAAATTATGTAGAAAGAGACTGTCAAGTAAGAGCTGCAAAAAGAGGGTGCTTGGAAAGGGTGCAGAATCCTTTAATTGTCATGGTAAGTGCTCTCGGTTGAATAATAATATTTAAAGACTGTTCTAGCAAGAGCTCATGTTAGAATACTTTGAAGAAAATACAATGTCTCTATATTGGATCGTTGACTACTACCTGTTGCTTCCTTGGGCATCTTTCAAGATCATTGAGATTTAAACTGGCCCAGTGGAAGTCTGGCAAAGGTACTTTATCGTTCGTATGGACTTTGTGAGTTGTCTTGGGGAGGGTCTGTGTTTTTACACACCAACGGATGGATTTTCCTTAGAACAGGCATAGTTAGTCTAACTAATAATATTCAATTACATGTTTGCTGGATTTGTTCATTTGTATGTTGATTACACTTATTAAAAACATTTTTGCACACTGTGTTCCATGTCCCTCCCGGATTTATTTACTTTCTCACAATTTAAAAAATGTACTTTTCCTCCTTATTTTCCTTTATAGTATCTGGATTTTTATATACTACTTTTCTGATAATTTTTTGCTCTTGTAGGTACATTTGCACTGCAAATCATAAATAAAAGAATGATAATGAAAATGGTGAGCAGCATGCCTGGACGAAAGCTTTATTGACCGCCTTGGCTTCCGTCTTACCACAACTTCATTTTTGTGGTTTTCAATGCTGCATGCCCATAATTCATCCCTGGATCAGAATCCATATACTCTCCTCTGCGTGCACCTCCAAATTAATCATTATTCAATTAATTGAGCTAGCTTTGTATCCCCTGAACACTGACAGACACACACACACACATGCACACACACATGCACCTCAGTCATACATCCCAAATACATAGTTCTTGAGTGTGATTATTCGACAATTGTAATTTAGCTTCACTGTAAAGCTAGTTGACACATACAAGCAAACCACAAACATGGTATTGCTCCTGACATGCAATGCAATTTTAACAAAAGAATGCACTATTCACTAGTATTTTTATTTATCTTAAGAGATAAGTGATTATTTTTTTTTAAAGGTGAATTTGCAACTCACTTAATGCAGTAAAGATACTCTTTAGGCAAATAGTCATCTGTGTGGACAAATACAGTGGTTGACAAACGGTTAAATATGCAATATTTAAATTCCATTCCACTGCATCACTGGTATCAGCCAAAATCAGTAGCATCAGAATCAATTCCAATCATACCATAAACATTCCAGCCTTTGTTACATAACTTCATAGCACTGTAATAAGGACACAATTGTTAAAATATGCATAATTTCACTAGTAATAGGGATATAATAACTGTTTGTTAAATATCTGAGAACTGAGAGGGGATAAAATAAACTCATGGGGACTATATATCATTCTTGGACTAAGACAACTATTCAGCCATTTCTTTGTGGGCCTCTAGGGAAACTATATTTGAATCACATTGTTCTATGTTTCCCTCAATATTTTCATCGGGCATATGATATTTTTGATCTATGTTGTTGATCATAATTCCAGTTCCCTACTAAAGGCATGCATTGGAAACCACAGGGGAAATATCACAGTCCCACTCCAAATCTGTCCTTCAGCATGTAGCATAATTCACTGACATTGTTCCCCTTTAATCGCTATCCCAAACTCTATTCCATGGACTTCATTCCACAGATGACTTTTCATTAAAGCACAAGGGAATAACTTCAAGATTTTGGTTTTTGCTGCCAGGGGCAGAGTGTATTCCTCAAGTGTAACTAGGATAAAAATCTTGATTCAGTTACCTTTGAAAGGAACGTGCTGTCACAGCCAAATTTACAGCATGTAGGTGATCTTGTCTAAAATGCTTTGTATTAAAGTTACAGAATTATATTGCATATAATGCTTCTAATGGTTTGGGTGTATGGATTATATTCTGCTTAACCTCAGCTCAGTGCCTTACAAAGGGCATCCACATCCAGGGCTAGAGTCCCTGTCACCTTGCACCTAGTTTGCACATGTGCCAATCATGAGCAAACTTCTGGCTGAATACAGGAATGCCAAACCCAAACAAAGGCAAAGATGGGGAGGGAAGATTATTCCTAGCCATCAAAAGTCACATTTACCTCAGAATAGCTATTGCAACACCACTCCCCTTTCCTTTCAGGTCATAGAAGAGGAAAAAAGACTGGATCCAAAGCAACAAAATGCCTGTAGCAGATGGGCGCTCAAAGGTGGAGATATAATTTGTACTTTAGTAGGGTGGCCCGAGATGGCTCACATTGGAGGGAGGGAGCAGAGAAAGCTCAGCATCTGGATAGGATATAGAATGGTGTGGTGCCTAGGAAACTGCAACTGCGTTTTTGCAGAAAGCTTATCACAGGGATAGGAACTGGATTGGACTGAAGCAAAGTCTGAGAAGGGGAAAGTTTTTGACCTTTAATACATTTCTGGGGGTTCTTCACTGATAGCTGACTGTTATCCCTTTGAAATACACTGCTTAACCCACCTCAAGGGCGGAGCTGTCTGGAAGAGAAAAGATAAGAAGGCTTTCTGATTGCTTAATTAAAGACATGCTGCCTGTTTGAGAACTGGAGAGCTATGTATCCAGCTTCTGACTTAAATCCCTGTGTCCAGTTCTGTCTCCAATGCTAGTGGCTAATAGCCTCCCTCAGATCACATAGGGCTGCAGTCAAACTCCAGCCAGAAAAGGTTATTTTACTCTTTGGAGTTGCCTCCTGTGGCTGGTGCGTGCAGATGCCCTCTAGGAGAGAAATCTGTAGTCTGCCTGGAAGAACACCAGTGAACCGCTAAAAAATGGGCATTTCCCTCCAACCCCCATTTGGGACTTCTCTGAAGTGGAGGAAGGGTGCAGAGGAACCTGTGGACCTAGGACACTATTGCTGCTGCAAATCCTGGAAACAGGTTGGAACCAGACATGGTGCTGCAGACCTGCATTGGAGTTGTGGGGAGTACCATGCAAATGGAATCCTTTGATTGAATTCCCAAGAACTAGTCCTGAAGATCTGGACACAGTATATTAACATGACAATTTTACTGTAGCAATTTTTCACACTGGAGAGCCAGGACAAAGTGCCAACCCAACACACAAAAGATGAAAGCTCTGCAGCTTCTTCTTAGTATTTTGTTTCAGCTCAGAGCTTTATAGAATGCAGTTTAAGGCTACAGCAGAGTTGTTCAACAAAGATGTCAAACCTTGTATAGACCTTCTGAACAAAATGTTACAACCTTGCCTCAATGGAATTATTTGACCACCAGAAAAGTTTCTAAATCTGAAGGTAAAACCTTTGAGCATTAAGAACCACCAAAAGGGTAATTGAGTCTCAGCCTGCCACAGCCCATACCTGCCGCAGCCCATAGACTAACAGATGAACCTACAGTTTTAAATGGAACAGCTTTTGTTTTTGCTGAGCCCTCTGATGCCTATATTTGTTTTTCTTCATTTGTGAGCCGTTTTTCTGTTTCCATTGTTCAAATTTTAGATACCTGTATTGTTATTTTGTGTAGTTGTTGTATATACTGATTCATCTATGAGCCAACTTTGGTTCAACAACCGAGGCGCACAGCCTGTAAAGGGGGGCCCTTGGGCGCCATTCATACTTGTTATAATTATAACCCAAACAGGTTCTTCTTTAACATCTATGTTACAGTTACCCCTGAAGAAGATAGTAAATTCCCCGAAATGCATTGGGTTATGACAAAGAAGAATAAAAGATGTATTGTTACAACAAAAGTATAAACTACAAGGAATGATCATTTGTGGATTGACACTGAAGGAAACAACACACTGACAATAACATCGTTGAAAAATGAATGTCCTTGTGTTCAGCCTGTTTGAACTGTTGAAAAAATGGGATAAGATGGTTAAATGAACTGCGTATAAAAAGGATGAATTGTATCGCTTTTAGTATGAATGGCGCCCAAGGCCCCCCCTTTACAGGCTGTGCACCTCGGCTGTTGAACCAAAGTTGGCTCATAGATGAATCGGCATTATCTTCGCGTACATGGACAGAGTACGCACCGAGATTTGCACACCAACATTCTCAGCCTCAGACCTAATAAAGTTGATGAAAAGGAGTTTAAAAAAACGGGTATGCATTCTCCCTTCAGAATGTTGTATATATACCATATGCATTGCTCTGAAAAAAGTTTTGCCTTGTAAGCCAAGCTATCAAGGGAAGGCCAGTGTTTCCCCAAAGAAACCAACTTATCCTTAGCAGTCAAATTGTTTAAACTTCATGGGAGCTCAGTAATAGCTCACAACAGGGCTATGGCCTCTTTCACCAATGTATTTATTGAGCAGTTTTGAGTGCAAGAGTGCTTTGCAAATTGTAACAGGGTTTCAAGCAGTCAGCAATTATATCAGCACAAAAACACACTACAATCTGTACATGGAATGAGGCCGAGTTTTGTCTTGTGCTGTAATAGTCTTGATCTCGACAGAGTATCATTCTAAGTGCATGAATTGAAGAAGAAATTCTGGTAGACCACCGAAACGTCTACCAGAACGAAAACATATATATTTTCTTTTTTTTGTTGAGTTTTATATAGCGCGAACTAGACCCGAGAAATTTGGTATCAGAGCGCTTTACATGAGCACCAGTTTCGTTACAGATGGACACATTCATTTTTGTTAGGCACAGGAGATTTAGTTATGTGCCCAGAATCACAGGATGTTGAGCGTCGTTGCCGAGACTCGAACCCCAGCTTCAAGGTCGACAGCTCTAGCCTTAAGGCTACATTCTCTCCCCAAGAGAGGGATTAAATTAGGACACAATTATTTTTTTTGTGTTCTCAAATGCAACAGATAGAAACATATAGTGTTTTGGCATACATTGACACAATATTAAAATATAAGTCAATGCTGTGTGCCGAGTGTAAAAAATGACATAAATTCAACAAAGGTGAACCAAAGCAGAATGAGGCCATAGTCAGGTTCATCCACTGGTGGTCCTGATCTCATCATCCGAGCTGATAGTAAAGAAAAGAAAGCCATCAGCCTGACTATTCAAGGGTTGTCTCTTTGCTATTTGATGCCAAAACTCAGTGGCTGGACGGGCGATTAGAATGAGGGGGACTTAACATGCTCATCACAAAGCACTTTTTAGAGGCCAAAAAGAAGCCTCATTAAGGGGAAGTGAATATTTCAATAGGTTGGGTCCACAATTCCACAGTGATTGAGTCAAAGAATATTCATTATTGAAGTTGTAGCCTTGAGGAGATGTGTGTCAGAGCAACATAGTTGATGCATGACATTTTATGTTTACTGGCTAAATAAAGAGAGGGGTCAAAGAGAAGGAATTTTTGCACTAGACATGCAAGTTTGTAGTACATACGTCTGCCCTCAACAGGGAACCAACTCTCAGAGATCAGTGTATGGATAATGTTGCTAGAACGTCCAATTCCCTTTATGAGTTGGGCTGGGGTGTGCAGAATGGCCTTAAAAGGGAGAGGCAGGTGAAATCTAGGAATATCAATAAGAACTGATGATTTACATATGTCATGGTTGAAGAAGACCATGCACTAAATAACATACTTGAGGGACTGTTACATTATAAATAGTTTTGTCCCAGGCATGTGTCTCAGGTGGCAATTGGTGTTTTACTAGGCTGAGGTGACTATTTACAATGGAACCAAATCGGCACATGGGTGCAGGGTAAGTATGGAGAGATAAGAAGAAACTGCTTTGTTTGGATTGAATTTTAGGTGGTGGTCAGTCATCTAGGATTATAGGTTGTCTAGAGCCTTAGTCAGGATGGATATATCAGTAAGGGAGAAGTCCTTCAAGGGAAGTTGCATCTCATTTATATAATATTTATGTAATAAACAAGTGTGCTTTAAGACATCTCCCAGAGAGGTCAAGGTTGTATACTGCAGATTCTAGAATGCATTCTTGTTGGACTTCTTTGGATGTGGGAAACTTTGTTTGAGAAAGAGCGGTCAACCTTTATCTTTTGTCATTGTTTTGAGAGCTAGGATTTTAATCAGTTCTGGACTTTGCCTTTGATTCCCATTCAGTCTCTTATGGTTTATACTAGTATGTTGTGGTTAATATTGTCTAAAGCCGCCTATATATTAATAGAATGAGCAGGCAGGAATCACCAGAATCAAGGATGTGCCTGGAATTGTTGATGATTTTCAAAGTGGCTGTTCAGTGGTACACCCTACTTTGTATCCAGATTGGAGCTCATCCATGAGATTATTTTCATGACAAACTGTTTTAGTTGATTGGTAAAGTGGGTCTCAATGACTTTTGCTAAGAAAGGGAGGCTAGTAACCGGGTGAAAGTAATTGACACCATCTGGGTTAACAGACAGCTTTTATAAGAAGGGAACTTTTTCTCACTTTCAGACTTTCAGGGAACTCCTCATGAAATATGGACAAGCCAATGAGGTTGAGCCAGTGAGGTGCCAGGTGACCCTCAATGTTTTCCTAGGGTACCCATTCTCGGATCTGAGACGTGTGTGAAGGCTTGAGTTCAGAATTTGTTTATTTTAATAATCAAATGTTGGTATTTTCATGATAACAGCATGTTCAAGTCTTCTAGCATAGTAAGGGCCTAGAAATAGTATTTAAAGGATAGACCTTGGATATCTCATTAAATTGGGGCCAACTATTAGGTCATTTTCAATAAGACATGGGATGGGGGGGGTTGATGTTAAATGAGTTTTTACAGGACCCATCCCTTGCACCCTCCTCCGTACAACACCATGTCTAAGGCCATCAAACACATATGAGCAAAAAAGTAGTTCTTCAGCTATTCCAGCTTATAGATAAACTAAAGTGGATGTGTTCATTTAAAAAATTGATCTGAAACATGGCTATCAGTCTTTCATGTAAACTACTAAAGTGTAAGAGTGCACTGTACAAATGCAGCCCAAAGCAGAAATATATGTGACCTCATATGTGACTACGGTGCTCCTCTCTCTACTAAACAACTCTCTTTCCTCTGCGACAGCACCATCAAATTGGAAACAGGCCATGCGAATTGGCAGCCTTCTGACTACAGAGAGTCCAGCAGGCTTCTTCACCCCAGTCAGTCAGGCTTTAGGCCAACATTTAGAACAGAAACTGCACTTCTGGAAGTTTCTGAAATGTTCAAATGCACTTTAGATGCTGGTGGAAAAGCAGTCCTGGTACTGCTTGACCTATCTGCTGCTTTCCACCCGGTCCTGCATTCCAGGCTACTTGCCCGTCTCCATGACATTGGCCTTGAAGGCACAGAATTGAAATGGCTGAAAACCTTTCTTGAAGACGGATACCAAGAGATTTGAATGCTGCTACTTTTTTCGTCGGGTCAGAGATGTGTTTCCGCAGGAGTGCTCCAGGGCTCGGCCCTTATCCCAACCTTGCACGACCCCCCTTAGCTGCATTAGTCGAGTCTTTTGGGGCCAATTCAATCTCCTACGCTGACGACACTCAGCTTCTGTTTTCTTTTACGAAAGGTGAGCTTATTGTACAAGACGCCATTAAACCCCGCCTATCAGCTGTATTCCAATGGATGAGTACCAATCAGCTCAAATGTAACACTGATAAGACAGAGGTTGTCAGCTTTTCGCATAATTTTACTCTCAATCTGCAAGCTCACAGGCCGTATGGGCCCCTGCTCCCAACGTCTAAGCAGAAGCAGTAAACTCTACAAAATCACCTTAACACAGTAGTGAGCACAGGATTCAGTCTGAAGTATACAGCTAAAAAATTCCTGCAGATCCTCTCCTTGCTGTTATCTTGACCTTGATTGTATCAAGACTGGACCACGCAAATATACATTCATGGTAGTCTACCACAATCCCTGTGGGAAACTACAAACTGTCCAGAACACAGCAGCTCATCTGGTCCTCAAGTTACCTAGATGAGCATTGATCTTATCTCATTTGAAGAATCTACACTGGTTACCAATTAAAAAAAAGGATCCTGTTCAAGACCCTGGCCCTCATGCACAGAGCCCTAAAATACTCTAGACCTGAACACTTATCTTCCAGGATCCAGCAGTATACTCCCCTATGAATTCTGCGCTCTTCTCATTGCCATCTTGCTAAAGTTCCAAGGTTCAGGCGAGCAAAAATTAGAAGTAGATCCTACTCCCTTCAGGGCTCCCACGCCTGGTATAGCTTATCTGCCGAACTATGTCAAATTGTAAGTGAGCAGCCTTTCAGAAAGCAACTCAAGACTTCACTAATTCAACAGTCTGTGCTCTCTTAAATTCCACTCAGCGCCAGGCCACGCCTTGGAGTAGCTGTGCACTCCAGAAATCCAGCATTCATTCATTCCTACATGCACCTCATATCCATCTAGTAGATTTTGTATATCACCTCATTAGATCAAATGCAATAAATGGCAAGAATTTCAGTCACATTTTGCGGGTGGGGCAGTAAATCTTTTCATACTGGCTTAATGTTACAGACCATTATTTACAAATCATGATAACCATTTTTCTCAATTAAACTTCAACTACATGCTCTCGAACAAAATGTTCTTGCCATATTTTTCTGTAACATGCAACCACACTCATTTTCCTTTTGTAACAAGCACTTCTTATCAAAAGACATTGACTTTGTATTGAACAAGTTCAGGTCCTTTCCTATCATAAACAAATTAATATACAACTGGAAAATAAAACATACCAAAAAATTATTTAAGGGTTTGCAGAAGTTGATACAATCAACTATAAAGGGAAAAACATTACATCATTAAATTAATTATTAAATATATATACCTTATTGTGGATTTATGAGATTGGACCAAGAGTTTATCTTGATCCTTCTTTGTCTTGGGACAGATATGGTGGAAATTTGGGGAAAACTAAAGAACAAAATCTGTTTCAAGTTAGAGGTCTTCTTCGCCAGTTGTCTGCTTCACAGAAGACAGAAGTGTTTCTGGTAAATTTCCTCTTCGGCAACCTATGATAATGCATTCCTTCTTGCAACGCCATCCATGAAGGCAGATTCTTTGTATAATTTGCAAATATGAAGGCCCCACTGTACCCAGCCCAACCTTTTCATTCAACCGGATTAGAGTCTTATTATGGACAGCTTTATAAAGTTCTGGTTGTCTGGTTTAGGGGATATTGGCGATGACTATGGGGTCGATTTCGCCAAGCACTTCTCTGCCTGCCATATTGTGATTGCGGGCGTTGTGCCTAGAAGGCTCCGTCCGCCAAATTACGATGCTGCAGGAAGCCAGCCTTTCCATGGTGGTTTCACCGCCATGGAAAGGCAGGCTTGGGGGTATTGGATCCGGGGGCCCATTGCTGGCCCACTTGTGTTGGGGGAGGTGGTTGTGCCCTGGGGGTATGGGTACCCCTCTACATTTCCCTGCACCAGGTGGCAGGCACTGCATGGTGCCTGCCACGTAGTCAGGGAAATATAAACTGTGTATCTTTAACATTGCGGCAGGTGCTTCAGCTCGCAGCACCTGTCGCAATGTTAAAGATGGTATATGCGACCGCCACAGTGGTGGTGGCATCGTAATACCCCCGGTGGGACCACCGCCTTGTAGGCATGCAGTTCCAATCTCTGACACGATGGTGGACGGACTGAAGTCCGATCGCCATCGCAATCACCCCCTATGTTCTGATGGTCATTGTGAGAAAGTCATCCTTTTTTACCCAGTTCACCACCATTCTTTGACTGATTCTGGTGGTAACAAGCTCTGACTGTTCCCTGGGGTCTGCTAAGCAGACCCAGGGCCAGTGCTCATATGAAAAAGATATATAGCAATTAGGTATAGTTGCAATTGGCAATGACAGACCCTGTTCTTCCCTACTATATCTCAGGGCAAGGGGGATTCAAACGACCTATAATTTCCTAGTATATGATAGGGTAGGGGGGTTTAGAGGCCCAGTAGCTTTCCTGCACTGGAGTGTGAACTGCTGTATGCCTACTGTCATTTTTAAAGGCAGCCCTGCTTTGCAGACTGTCTCTAAAAGTAAATTACATGCACATTTGACTGTGTTGTTAAAGGTAATACCAAGAGGCAATCTACCTTATTCTTACCTAGAAGTCACCCCTAAGTTCTCCCCTATGTGCCCCAGAGGTGGAGTGCCATGTAACTATAAGCAGAGATGATATATAAGATGCTTTATAAACTCTGGTGAGGGAAAAACTGCCAATTTTGTTTTCTCCCATTGTAGATTAATAGCTCCATAGGCTAGCATTGCAATATGTCAGTTGCGTATAACTATTGCTAGGAAGGGGCTTAAAATATCAATCAAATACTTAAAATATTGGCAATGATAAATCCATAACTTGCCTCTGTTGAAAATATCATAACTGGTACAGAACTAAGTCAGAACTTTCTTTTCTGTGAGGCAAAATCCAGCCTTCAAGCATCCTTTCCTGATTGGTCAGCCTTAACAGGCTTAGCCAAGCAGCAATGATGAGGTGATTGGTGACCGCATAGAGCAGAGGTTATCTGATGGGGAGAGCTTGCAGCTGCACAGAACAGGCCAGGTCGGAAGCTGGGTGAATCACACTGGGCTTCAAAGAGAGCAGGATAGTAAGGAATGCCAGCCAGGCCTACCCCCTCTTCCTGCAACCCAGATTGCAGGCCCTGGAATGGAATGTGGAGGTGGAGTGTTAATGGAAATGAACCACACTAGTAGGTTGGTTTAGCCAGCTTCTACTCTAAAGGAGAAAATCTCCACCTTGACTTTTAATGTACAGTGCTTTGTGAGACAAGAATATGTCACGCGTTGGAAGAAGCTGTCATGCTTTTGGGTGATACCCAGCACCTCATTGAACAGGGGTGCCCCCCTGCTTGTCACCCCAGATCATTGAATAAATATGTGAGACCTGCATAGAAACTCGATTTTGCTGCCTGAAACTACAAGAAAGATTGCCTTGCTTCAAAAAGGATTAAGGAGTGAACTCCCTGAAAGCAACAGGTTAACAGAGCTGCCCTGCACCATCTCCCTCAAGAAGTCCCAAGGCTGGAGTGTTTCCAGTGGACCTTTAAGGATTTGGCCAGGTGCATTGCGGGAACTGTAATCCGACCTTCCAAGGACCGTCTCAGAGCTTCTAGACCATTGATTTTGTGTTTTGGACATTATGAACCCTCAAGAGAAACTTCAGGAATAATCTCCTGAGGTTTGGAGAGGTTCGGAGGAACTTTGGAAAACGTTCCCTACGTGGATCGGTCCTACATTGAGAGTCAAGGCAACTGCCTACAACCACGACCCAGCCTGGATTGCAGGTTTGTACTGCTGAAAAGCGCTGGTGCTCCAGACTTCCAGGATGTGACCAGGCCTCATCTAAAAGCAATCTGATGATGTCACATCCAAATTGGCATGCTGGAGGGGACCGTACGACACCGCAAGAAAATCCTCTGGAAAAGTTTCTAAGTCTGAAGGTAAAATTTGGACCGAGGCCTCGTTCTTGGTGTATCCGGCCAGGGCTCAATTGCAGTCAGCCTCAAACTTTGACTTTGTCCTGGTCAAGCGTGACCAGATATCCCAGGTTGGTGCTGTATGTTTTTAAGCACTATAAAGTGGAAATCTTTAAAAATTCATATCTCCGGTTCCCTACATTGAATGTTTGTCATTTTGGTGTTCTTTTAAATATAGAAATGTTTCCTATTTTTATAAATTGATGTGGGATTTTTATTGTGTGTTGTGTCATACTTATTTAATGTATTCTTGTATTTAAATGCTTTACCTACCCGTCTCCTGAGCTAAGCCTGTCTGCTTGCAGTCAGCTACCGTGGGTTGAGCCAGGGGTTAATGTATTGAGACCTTGCCTGAACCTTATATTGTGTGGGTGGCCTTGTTGCTAGTGGTAGGTGTATACATACCCCTTCCAATTACCCATCCTCCAACAGTCATATATTTGATGCCTTATTTTCTTGTCTTCATTCGGTAACATGGACCTTTCGACTTACACAATATTTTCAGGGCTGGGACCTAAAGCATTGCAAACTGACTGAAAAGCTGGGGCTGCCTCATTTTGCTGAGTCTCTATTGCCATTTGAATGGATGTGTGATCTTTGAGTTGTCATCTAAATGCTCCCAACTAAAAGTCTAGTACTTAAAAGGCTCTCAGCAAAGTATGTGCTAGTAAAACTTAGTGCTTAGTGTTTACTATTTTCCCAGAGTGCTTGGCATGAGAAGTGGCAATAAGTGTAGATTTCCAATTTAACTTTAAGTGGCTCTTCTTTGATTTACAATTGCACTCTTTTGTTCCTGCACCAACAATGCCATCTCAAAATGCAATAGAGAACTAGAAGTAATGGAGAAAACTGAGCATGGGGTTCCTTATTCAGTGCGGGTTGGATCACACTGATGAGTTATCATTTGTGTAGGCGAAGAGTCCAAGGGTTTGGACATGGTCTGAGTTGATTCTTTAATTTATCACTGATGAGAGTTTCCAATATTTCTGGTGGAGATTGATACAGTTTGAATGCAGGTTAAGGTGGGAACGAAGTGGACAATCAGAGAAGCTATCCTCCTGCTTCTTATGATTCTTTGAAGAACCAGCCGACTACACTTCATGCATGGTATGACAGGTGTCCCTTTATTAATTAGTCACATGCAGGGCGTATCTGTACTTCTCACTTTTGATACATATATATGCATACTTTGCCTATAATATCACTACCCCTATATCCATACTACTGACAGAATCCCAGAAAGATCGATACAGGTGTAAGGGTATAGAGGTGGGGCCACAACACACATAAAGAGCACAGACCGATAGCACCATAAAACTAGGGCGCCCCGTCCTCCATTCATTGAAAGTTCATGAGAAAGGTGGATGGACCCCTCACACAGTTGTGCCTGACCAAAGGAACGAACACACAAACACACGCCACCGCACCCAAGATGCAAAAGAGGAAATGGCCTCTATCATCCTCATATATACATGTTTGACTGCTTTTGTTGCAGAAAAAGCAGCTTCATGGAAACGTGGATATGATGTTATTTTGCAGATTTGACATAATTTCTGAGTAATACTAATTTCATCCAATGGGAGGCCTAGTCTCATTCTGGTTTCCATCGCTCCAGCTCATCATCCTCTAATTATTCTCTGGTGACGGCAAGGAAAGTGTTTAAATATAGTCTCAAAGTTGGAAATGACCTAGGCGAGGGTAGCCTAGATCTTCCATATAGAGGGATTCAGATGCCACTGTCCACTGAGTTTAGATC
Source organism: Triturus cristatus (assembly GCF_964204655.1). Taxonomy (NCBI): domain Eukaryota; kingdom Metazoa; phylum Chordata; class Amphibia; order Caudata; family Salamandridae; genus Triturus; species Triturus cristatus. The sequence continues at coordinate 408,160,395 of NC_140593.1, forward strand.
TCCTGCTCAGGATTTCATAAACTGAAAAAGTTCAAGCTTTGGGAGCACACGCAGACAAATAATTAAAAGATATGTTTTTTAGGTTTTCCAGTAGATTGATTCATCTAGATTAATGTTCGAATAAGGTGCGAGTGCATTTGCACAGAGATTTAATCCATCACATTCTTTGCCTGCCCCGTGCCTATATGCTTTCTCAAAGAAATATAAATTGAGACTTTGTCACACAAATTGAAAAATGTGATTTATTTGAGGTGGCCCAGGCACAACCTTGCCAGTTAGTCACACATAACACATCACATTGCATTTTAGTCAGCACAGCCTCATGGGATTCATGCGTGGCTGTCTCTTCCGGTATGTATGTCTGACTGGGGGCGCTTTAATTTCCTTCATTAATCTTAGCTCTGTTTTGCAACATGAAATATGGCCTGCAATAGGCAGTGGCTGAGGTAGCTGCAGCACCCACATTCATGGTGTTTATAGTGCGGGTCTCATGTCTCTCTGACATGGCTCCAACCACGCAGGAGGGACACAGCCCACAGTCTGAAGAACGTTGCATAGGAGTGTTCCTACTTTTTCTCTACATGGCTTACTCCATTGACCTAATCTCCAGGTTCAGTTCTCTGCAACATATATTTGCCAGTGACGTATACATTTTCTTCACCTCTCCCCGCACACTCAGGGCTTAATTAATTGCCTTTCTGGCTTTTGGCACTGGGTGACTGGCTGGTAGGCAATGCTTAACCAGGATTTTGCTCATTTTTTTACCCCTTTCAGTGTCTCATCTCTTATGATCCCAATCTAATTACCCATTCCCCACTGGCAGCACCTTCTTTATTTAGAAGGAAAATGCTACTTTTCTCCTCCATTAATTCTACCCACTTCTGCCTCTTAAAATCTACAATATCTTCCACAAACTCACATTTACTTTGACAATATCCTACTTAATTAATAAGTCTTATGAGGTGGGTTTCTTCAACAATCTCCCAGGGTTTCTCCAATATTTTTGAAACCCTGACTAGTACTTGTGTTATGCCACCTGCACAATTTCAGCCTTGTAAGATTCCCCACATCTCCAGAGCATCTTCTCTGCTGGTGCATGATGAGCAGGAGGGTCCTCTGCAAGGTCCCTCTGGCAGTATTGAAGTCCTTTGTCCCCACTCCATGTGTAGACAATTTTCCTTAACAATGATGCCCACCTACCCTGTTATAAAATCCGCCCTCCTTTCCATCCACACCCACAGAACACCTGCAGCAGCTCTCAAAATGTGATCACTTATCCTCATGTATTTCTTCACAGTCACTTAAATAACACAAAAAAACGACTTTGATATTCCCCTATTTGGCGGCAGGGATTTATTTTAATTTTCTGTGGCAGACGGATACTTATATGGTTGTTTGTCGTTCTAAGGAACACATCAATTTATGTTGCCTCTTTTTGTTATATGTATGTAATATGCACTATTATTTCGTTCGGTTCCGTCTTCTTCACATGGGACTCTAAGCGCATGAAGTATATATACAAAAAATCATCTTTTTTGACTACTCTTTCTTTCTTTCCGATTGTGCTGAGCAGTGCACTTGCATACAGCCTTTGTTGCTTTGTGTGATCTAAAAATTAAGTGCATCACTAATAAGAACCATTGTTTTTCTAAAATATTACATTAAATCACAACATGATTGATAGGCGCTACTATGCAATTGATGTATTGTCTTGTAATTTCTTACTAAGCACCATCCTCAAAACACAGACCCTCGTTACAAGTGCCCCTGGTAATCCCCGTGGGGTCGGTAATGGCAGTTATTTGCCCCACTGGGGTTATAAAGTGTGGTTATAACTAGTGGCTTCACACAGAGGTCTCAGCTGCCTGAAAAGCGACACAATCTCATTATGAAACAAACGAGGAAAACATGATCTATTTGGTGTGAAAATATTGATTCTCACATGTTATTCCTCAAAAACGAATCCCCGTAACATCTCTTCCTTTTAATTATCGGGACCCCGGAAACGGTGAACCTAGGATAGATTGCTGTGAAATTACGGGGATTCTGTGGTGCTGCTAACGCATCCCGTACTGGTCTTTGTTACTGATTATTGTAATTAAAGTCACGAACATTTCTTTTGGTGACAAGTCTATTACATTGTTGGAGAGACAGCCACAACAAAGTCGCACCACTGCAAAGGGAAATTAATTATTTTGCCTCTTTTAGTTGAGATTGCGGTGCCCTTCCTTTGTAGGGCCGCTTCACCCACTTGAAAGTCCCGAAAGCCTCCGCCACTTGACAGTGTCAAGAAATAGCTGCGCCTAAACCCGGCCGCTTCCGCCTGTCAATGCGTTCCATTGGTGGCGCTCACTTGCAGGCATAAGATGAATGCTGGAAAGTGTTTTGTAATTTCCCTTGAAGTGCGCCGTTTTATTGTTCACCTCGTAAGTAGGCGGCAGTTCGCGCCTTAAATGTCCTTCCCAGCCGTCCTGGGAGAGCCGGCGGGATTTATTGTTTTGTCACTCTCTGGAGCATGATTGAGAGCCCGCCCAGCACAAACCAAGGATGAATTCACCGCCACTCCTCAAGTATCGCTGAAGCCGATAATGACCGCGGATAGCAGGCGCATTTCAGATAAACACCCAGTGGCAAGATACATTTGTAGAGCTCCGAGTCAGCACGAGCCGCGGAGCCCATGGACCTAATTAGAGGGCTGCAGATGGGGGATAGCGAGGGGCCTAAAATGTTTAAAAAAATAAAGCAAATTCCCCGAGCAGGACAGAATGAATTACGGGTTCTCTGCGGCCGGGATGAAAAATGATACCGACAACCTGACCGTCACCTGGGGAACACGGAGACCAATCATGCTGCAAGTGAAAATGGAGTTATCAGGCAGCAGAACTTGATAATTTAGTGAGGAAACAGAACATTATATGGGGATTAACTGTGATGTATCTGAGACAACACATCCATAACATTTATTGAAGCACAGAAGAGAGAACGAGGTAATTCCCAGATATACAACCGTTCATGGAACACGTTGGAAAATCCCTGGTAATGTACTCCAGCCTCCTCGTTGCTGTATGTGCTCTTAAAACTTAGAGCAGTAGCTGGGATTGTCTACTTTACAGTAAAATAATCTGTTTCTGTTATCTGTGAATTTTCTCCACCCTCAAGTCGATATTAGAAGAATGTTAGAATGTTGGTAGCTCCACTGAAGACAAATTAAGTGACTCAGAGCTCATAATGGCTGGAATTTTAATGTCCATTCTTACAGCCCTTTTGCTTCAGGCTATACCGGTTGTTAAGAGCTCTCTCACTTATTATAGGCGGAGTCACAATTCGGGGCCTTTAACAACCAGTATAGCCCTCTGAAGTAGGCTATAGTAAGCCATTCGAATTAAACTTAGTATAGCACATGGTCTGGTGTCTTTAGTATGTATGGCAGGTGTTGGATTTTTGGATCTTTTGTGTGCTATTCCCCAGATATTTTGCCTTCTTTAAATGAACCCGTTTCTGGTGGACTTCTCATATTCTGCGCACTTTACTTCTGCTAACCAGTGGTAAAGTGGTTGTGCTCTCTCCCTTAAACATGGTACAATCGTATCCACACCTAATTGACACATTTAATTTACTTTTAATTATTTAGCAAATGGTACTACATGTGCCTAAGGTCTGTAAATCAAATGCACTTATTGTGCCACTCACTATAGTAGCACTCTAAAACACTTCGCTATCCTGTGTGTGCAGTTTTTGGCTGTGTGTGCAGTCTATTCTGTTATCTATCACATACCCTAGATGAAAGGATGGAGAGAAAAAAAGGTAGGCATTGGTAAAGACAGGGAAATGCTCGCCTTCAGAGTCATGAAAAACTGTGTCTTAACTGCAGTTGAACAACCCAGAGCAGGGTTGCATAGGTAATTCAGGAAATATGTAACTGCATTACAGTGTAGTAATGCCCAACTCTACCATCTGATTGAAATTGTTGATTACCGTAACATGCACGTCTCCACATTTTCAATATTCATTAAATGTGTTCAATTGCCTGCTACATATAGTGGTGCACATGCCCTTATACATATGTTTTTATCCATGAAAGCTCTGAAAGCAAAGTGCATCAATTATCACTAATAGTTAAGCATGAATAAGACTGGACTGGGGAACAGAAATTATGTAAGAATTCTTGCTGGACTGCTGGTACGTGAGCGAGATTTGCCACTGCACACAAAATCATGCTCTTGACTGCTGTTTCAGACCTCTGAGTAAAAATAATCATCACTGTCCAATTTTGTTCCAAATGTGCTTCTCGGACAAACCCAACTTCTAAACTGGTAAACAAAAATACCTGAAAAAACTGAGACAAAAGTAAGAATGGTGGGCGAAGGGCACTATTAAACAATACTTCCAAATGTGGTACTGCTCAAGGAAGAACCATATAACCGCTCCTTACCTTCTGGATAGATTGGAAGCTATCCCACAATTCCTTGCCCTATTTCTTAGTTTGGGATCAATAGAAGTCTCAAGAATGCTCACCATCTTGCATTGGGCTCAAAAGGTTTCTTTTAATTCCTACTCCCATTGGTCTTCTAAAAGAAAGAGCAGCCATGCAGCAATGTTGTTATGTGACGTGACGTGGCCATGCCGCAGGACAACATTGTGAGCTTGACCCCCCATGAGAAGTAGTGCATGAAGGAAACCCTCTTCAGCAGGCCAGTTGTTCCCGGTTGAGTAGTATCCTGCTGGGCTATCACGCACCACGATTATCCCGCTCACTCTCACCGGTGATGTAACTGCGCTGCGGCTGAGGCGACTGAGAGCAGGATGACAGCGGCCACGGTTCCCAAACTGGGCACTGGCTTTCTAACGATAAATTTAGAGAAGGCTGATACTATAATTGCCACTGACATTGATCCTGAGGAAGAACCCTCTAAAGTGATATAACTGCTTGAAACGTTGTTGACTCTACTAATTTTGAAAATTATGCCATATGATACCGCTCAGCTCCAGACAAAAAACGAAAAACCTTTTTGTCCTGGCAGACTGTATTTTTGAAGCAACACCACAAAAGTCTATCATCAATTTTATCTATGTTTGTTTTTTACGGTTTAACATTGTCACTGTCAAATTTCACGCACTTGAACATTTCTCCATCAGTACATTATTGTTTATAGCACACCTGTACAGTTTGCAGACATTTTATTTGTGTAATGTTTTGATTTGTACAAAAGTAAAATCATTTCAATGAAACCAATTGGATTCGATACCTATTTACGGCCTGTAGAAAGAAAAATAGATGTTGGCAAACGCACATGGGCCTGTGTTTTCCAAATGTGCAAACGGTACTGGTTACATTTGCATCTGCGTAAATGACTCGCATGTGAGTACTCTCAGGAATCTATGGTATTATATCTACATCTTGCCAGTAGTCTTTCTGGAATTATTTGTGAACTCCATCGAATTTGAAAGCTTCTCCAAACCTAATAGTAATCCTGTGTGAGTAGTTTTTTTTCTCGTTTATTTATTTATTTTATTTTATTTATTTATATAGCGGCAGAATCGACTCCCGAAGGGGTATCTCTGCGCTTCGGACGAGGAACACAGATAGAATGCAATTGCAGCCTGAATCAGCAGAAGAAAAGGATAGTCTTGAGCAGCTTCCTAAATTGTAAATGATTGGAGCACTGACGTAAATGCAGGGGCGGTTCATTCCAGTGGCGCGGACAGAGATAGGAGAGGGCCTTTCCCCCTAGTCTTGCCCTCCTAATTCGGGGAACTTCTAACAGATGTTTAGAGCACGAGCGGAGAGACCTAGAAGGACAGTAGGGTATGAATTTCTCCGCAAGATAGAATGGGCCAAGATTGAAAAGCGCCTTATGAATAGTGGAGCAGATTTTGAATTTTACCCTTTGGCGTATCAGTAGCCAGTGAAGCTGAGAAAGAAGAGGGCGGGAGGCCGTCCTAGAGGGCACATAAGGACTAGCCGTGCTGCCGTGTTCTGGACCACCTGTAATCTGCTGATCGAGTTCTCAATAGCAGAGATCAGCAGACCATTACAGTAGTCCAGCCGGCTTAATATAAGTGCCTGGATCAGAGTCTTTCTGATCGAGTGAGGAAGAAAAGGAAATACTCTACAGAGTAGGCCCAGAGTGTGGAAAAAAACGCCAGCTGTCTGAGCAATGTGCTCTTTCAGGGTAAGGGCTTGATCCAGGCGAATGCCTAGATTCTTAATAGTGGATTTAGGGTCGGGAGGGATGCCAAAATCAGGCGGCCACCACTCGGGAGACCACAATAAAGGGGCCTCTCCAAAAAGCAAAATCTCTGTTTTTCCAACGTTACACTGAAGGAGATTACTCTTCATCCAGTGTGAGATGGCTCTCATTCCCGAAGAGAAGGCCAACTGTAACAATGGTGTAAATTTGTCAAAAGGGAAAAGCAGCTGAGTATCGTCGGCATATGATATTGGAGTAAACCCATGGGTCCTCAAGAAGTTGGCCAAGGGAGCAACATAGCTATTAAAAAGTGTGGGGCTCAGGCATGAGCCCTGAGGCACTCCCTTGGTCAGTTTCATAGGTGCCAAACGATATGGGCCAAGATTGACAGTCTGAGAGCGACCAGATAAAAACCTCGACATCCACTGGAAGGCCGAGTTTTTTAAACCAATTTCCTGCAGTCTTCTGAGTAGTATCTGGTGTGAGACCATGTTGAACGCGGCAGATACGTCCAACAGCACCAAAATAGTAGAATGGCCCTTATCTAGGGTCATCCTGATGTTATCGGTGACCGCTAGTAGGGCTGAATTGGTGCTGTACTTGGGCTAAAGCCAGACTGGGAAGGATCTAGACAACCAGTAAGTTCGACATGGTTTGAGAGATGAATGTTAATATGTCTCTCCAGAAGTTTACTCAGAAAGGGAAGTAATGAGATAGGTCAGAGATTGGACCGATCTGTCCGAGGGGCCTTGGTGTTTTTCCAAATGGGCATAACCTGAGCTGCTTTCCATTCTGCTGGAACATGACCTTCTCTTAGTGAAAGGTTGAGGAGATGTTCAATTGAGGTGGAGAGTTGAGTGGCCAGGGAAGTGACGACTTTGGCTGGGATGGTGTCATGGGGAGACATGGATTTAATTCTATGGATCAGGGTGATAACATCTGCCGAGGTCAGCGGGGGAAAGCTTCCAGCAGCTGAGAAGTAGCCGGTACAGGTAAATCCGCGGCTAAAGGGGGCAGGTCCTGGCTACCTGACAAAACAATTTTTTCGTAAATTCGCTCAATTTTCTGTGAGAAATATTGCGCAATGTAATTGCATAGTGTTTGCATAGGTGCTTCAAGGGTTTCACAAGCCTTGGTATTGGTGAAAGACCGGAGGATGCGATCTAGGATTTTAGGGGCATTGCCAGCCATATCTAGTTGGGAGGCGATAAAGGTTTTACGTGCATCTTTTATATTATTATGATATCTGGACAGAGTGGTCAGAAACTGAGTTTTATCACTCTCATCGTGAGTCGTGCGCCAGCGCCTCTCATATTTCCTGCAAAGTTGTTTTTGCACACACAGCTGAGGGGAGAACCAGGCAGCCTGCGGCCGTTTGGAGTGGTTAGGAAGACGTTTCAATGGTGCGAGATAATCAATCGTCTCAGAAAGTGCAGAATTGTATTTCGCCAGAGCTTCTACTATATTATCTGATTTGATAATCCGTGGTCTTAAAAAGGTGGCTTGAAAGCTCTCCGAGGTGACTTTCTGCCATTGTCTACGAATATGGTAAGTGGCCGGATTTGATCCCTTCAGCTCCCTGGGTCCCTGAATAAAAAATTCAATTAGCGCATGGTTGGACCAGGTAAGTTGATAAGGGGGCTCACATTGGACCTTAGGAGAATTGGAAAAAATAATGTCCAGTGTGTGGCCAGCTATATGAGTGGGGCCTGCATTGAGCTTAGATATGCTTAAGAGTGCTAAGTCAGCCATAAGAGCCTGTGAATCAGCGTTTGAGGTGCATTCGCTGTGAATATTAAAATCACCTAATAGCAGAAAATTGCTGCTCACGATTACATGGGGGAGCTATTAATTCAGTGAGTAGTATCGAGAAATCGGCCGATACACTAAAGCTCCCTTCCAGCTGACTTGGGAAGAAAAGTCTATCCGGAAGACAAGTACTTCCATCAAAGCATCACAGCACTGGTCCAGAGGGGAGACATTAATGCTATAGTAATTCCTCCCCCCACTTTAAGTGGCCTGTCCATCCTAATGAATTTATAGCCTTCAGGTATGGCTAATGCAATAGAGGGAACAGAGTGAGGCTTCAGCCAGGTTTCAGTCAAAAATCCCAAGTCAGGCTGTACAGATGACAGAAGATCCCAAACCTCAGTGGAGTGCTTGGGCAGGGAACGGATGTTACATAGCAAACATTTCTATCCCGCTTGTGACTTATCTTTGACATTACCTATAGCTTGGACAGGGGGGTAGCAGGTTCAGTAATAAGGGAGCCCATACTAGGCAGAGGACGATATAGGGACTCATAAATCTGAGCCGTCTGACCCACACTTCCCTGAAACTGGCAAGCTCTGCAGGCAAAGGGACCTTCCGGGAAAGGCCAGGGCTCAGTCCTGCAGGAGAGTGAAGGCTCAATCGTCAGATCCAACAACTCCTGTCTGGTATAGAACCTGAATGGGGCTGGGCCCTTTTTAGAAGTAAATTGGCCAGAGTTCCTGGCTCCTGGCGGCGCCCAGGCGTGAATGGGCGCAGACGGGCTTGCCTTAGGCGCGCCGCTTGTGTGCCCGCTGCGCGTCGTCTGAAGCATCCGATTTAATAGAGGGGGTGGGGGGAACAAGAGTGCCAAGCTCCCTCTCAACCGGAAGAGGAGAAAAGAACAGAGACTCCCTCCACAACAATCGAGCAGAGCTCGTGGTGGACCGGGGAGAGGAGAGCAAAGTGTATTGTTTTGTATTGTATTTATATTTGTAGAGCGCACTGTAACCCAAGGGCATCCTGGTGCTGCAGTAAGGTAGTTCTGCCAATCTGCTTGCTAGCTAGCTAGTTAATGAGCTAAAGTCTGCACCCTAGGGAAAAGCCAAGTTTTTATTTTTCGTCTGAATTTCATCAGATCTTGTATCTGTCTTAGCTCAACTTGCAGGCTATTCCAAAGGCGTGCTGCAGCATAGCTGAAGGCTCTTCCTCCTGATTTAGCTTTCTTAATCCGGGGTATATTAATCAGCCCGGTCGAGGAGGACCGAAGGCAGCGGGTAGGGTTATACCAGTTGAACTTAGATTGCATCGGTATCGGTCCCATCCCGTGCAGGGCCTTGAAGACGATGCACAGTGATTTGAACTGTATCCTCTGGAATACCGGAAGCCAGTGAAGCTCCGTCAATGCCAGGGATGTGGATCATTGTCTTGGTCTGGCTAAGGCCAGTTTGGCTGCTACCGTTTGGACTCTTTGGAGTCTCCCAATCAGATACCTAGGGGACTCCAACAGTAGCACATTACCATAGTCCAGGCGGCTCAGAATGACACTCCTTATTACCAGTGCTCGTGCCTGATATGGGAGTAGTGGGAGGATCTTCCGAAGGACTCTAATAAGCAAGAAGCTACTTCCCACGATTCTATTGACTTGGCTTTCAAGGTTTAGTTTATTATTAAACATAACCCCGAGATTGCGTACCGTTGCGACCGGTAGCAGAGGTGTCTCAAAGAAGGCAGTAAGGTGAGCAGCAACAATAAAATGAATCAAGTCTTTAGATTTTAAAAGATTAAAAGCTATGTGCAAAATACGCTATTCAGTACAGCAGTTTCTATCAAAGCGTAGCGCGCGTCCAGTGCGCGTCGTCTAAAGCATCCGGTCATATAGAGGGGGTTGGGGCACTAGAGCGCCGACCTCCCTCGCAACTGGAAGAGTAGTAAAGAACAGCGACTCCCTCCACAACAATCGAGCAGAGCTCATGGTGGACCGGGGAGAAGAGAGCAAAGAAGGCAATAAGGTGAGCAGCAACAATAAAATAACTCAAGTCTTTAGATTTTAAAAGATTAAAAGCTATGTGCAAAATACGCTACTCGGCACAGCTGTTTCTATCAAAGCATAGCGCGCATCTTTGAGCCTAGGAGTTTAGTAAATTAGTCCTTCATGCTGTGGATAGCATATACTGGGGAGAGGAGTTGACCTAATGGCTAGGGCGGTGGACCTCAAATCTGGGGAACCGGGTTCGAGTCTTGGCAATGACGCTCAACATCCTGTGATTCTGGGCAAATCACTTAATCTCCCCATGCCTAGCAAAAAAGAATGCGTCCTCATTTAACGCAACTGGTGCTTGTGTAAAGCACTCTGATACCCGATACCTTCGGGTCAAGTTTGCGCTATATAAAACTCAGTAAAAATAAAAAATTATATATATATATTAATTTCACAGTGTACATGAACATTAACACATTTTTCTAACTGCTGCTGTTCATTGACTAGGGTGAAGCCTCCAGTTAGCGACCGCTGTCTGTTCAGATATGGTTTGTTTGAGATTCTTTTCCAAAAAAGGAATCTTATCTAGCAAGTAAGAAGAAGGAAGCAAATTTGGAATCAGTGTACTTTCAACATACAGGTTGGGAGTCTATTCATCATTCCATGGTTCTCCCTATACCGAGAATTGGCTTGGTTTTTCTTGTGACAGGAAAGATGTCTGCCAATACTGTTTGGCGAACACAAAAATAGCACAATGATAAACGACACAAATATTCCAATGTCATGTAGAAAAACATATAATTATTTATAATTTGAGGGATACCCTTTCTCCCAGACAAAATATGCCTTTAAACAGATTTCAGTGCAATGTTTTCACCTGAGAGTGCATATTTTTCATTTCTTAGGTAGCATTGGCTTTTGATATTGATCATTTTTGTCAATTCAGTTTGAGTTCTAGAGACGTAACTTAGTGAACCAAATAGGTATTTTGTCATAGCCACCATCACATGATTTACTTCAAATGATGTTTATGAAGGGCCACCGAGGGAAGGTAATTAACTAAGAATTATTCCAATGAACTTAGAAAAGATACTCTGACCCTCATCAAGAATGGATGGTGTTGGGTGTGGTAATTCTGCATTCCTGGAGTTAGTGATTTCGGGGCATAAGGTTTAGTAAGCATATGCAGAATTACGGGGGACTTCTTGTAAAATCGTGAAGTTCCACCGAGTGTTGGACCTGGCCCTCTCTGCAGGGTCACCTCAGATTTTTGCCTTCCTTTGTTGAACCAGTGTTTGTTGGATTTTAGGGCTGTATACTTTTTTCCTGCTAGTCAGTGGTAAAGTGCTTGCATTCTCTTGTGAAAACATTGTAAAATTGGCCTATACTTGATAGGTACATTTAATTGACTTAAAAGTCCCTAGTAAGTGATAATAAATGTACTCAGGGCCTGTAAATTAAATGGTACTAGTGGGATGCAGCACTCCTTGTGCCACCCACTAAAGTAGCACTCTAAATCAGGCCTACCAATGCAGTCTCTAGTGCAGTTTTAAACTAACATTTCGACCTGGCAAAATACACTTTTGCCAGGCCCAAACCTTCCTTTTTAAGAAGTCACCCCTAACAAAGACTCTAAAGACTCATAGGGCAGTGTGCATGGCATTTATAAATGTTGACATGTGTACTTAAGTTTTACATGTCCAGGTTGTGAAACATTCTTAAAAGTTGTATTTGACTATTGTAAGGCTATCTCTCCCATATACTATCAGTGGGTAGCCTTATCACATTTAATAAGTGATAACTTCAGGTTGGTACCAGATGGAGATATAATGTTTCCACTCAAATGAGTTATAATTTGAAATCCTCTTTAATGGTAAAGTCAGACTTTACATAACTAATTTTAAAATGCCACTTTTAGAATGTTAGAGTATTAACAAATGGGTGTGCTACGAGCTTGAGGTGCAGGCTTTGCCTGTACTGGAACACAATCGTTCCTAGTAGCACGAGGGGCGGCTGCTCATTTTCAATAATTATGTTGCTTGCATCCAAGATTGGAGGTGTTATACGATCGTAAGTTGGTATGTGCCTGCACTTCAAATGCGTAGCACACCCATTTGGTGCACACTCCGAGACTTCAAACTCTGACAGTCCACAAAAGAAGGAAGGTGCACTCTATCACGAGTAATGCAAAGACCAACACCTGTAGTAGCAAAAAATATCTTCTTTATTCGTAGTCTTGTTTAGAAGACAGGCACACAGCCAACGCGTTTCGTTCCCCTGTGCCTTGGGAACTTCGTCAGGGCTGTAATAATTATAGAAACACCCACATAAATACACATGTAAAATACATATATAAAATACATATATAAATCACAAATTCCAACATGTATACATAACTAACAATTATAAGTAAAATGTAAAGTGACATTCCTAAAAGGCCATGGCTGGCTCGGAACTTGTAACAGAGACACAAACAAACAACGAATTCCAAAATTGAATGAAAAGAATCAAACAGGAATTATTTCTTTTTCATTTCTCAATGTGGTGCATGAGTGTTCGCAGTGGCACCAACTCGAAAATTGTATAACATCGTCAATAAAGCCATAACAAATCACAATGGTTATAGACAGTTCATATTATTGAAGGCAAAGCAGAGAATACATACAAGATATTTAGAGAAAAGGGAGAAAAAAGTACACAAACGTCACAGAAGAAAAAGGGTGAATACACAAAAGAGAATATCAGGAGAATAAAAATGAAAATGAACGAAGATGGTGAGAAAAAGTGACCATAAATGGACCAGATTAAGCCAAAGACGCAAGAGGCTAATTGTAAGCAGCCTAATCAGTTAGATATATGAGTCCAAAGCGGTCCTCAAAGACCCACCAGAAAGGGATCCACAGTTTGGTGCAATAGAAAGTAGGGCATCACGAGCAATGCGAACACCAAGCGTGAATAGACCACAAATGACGGAAGAAGCATAACCACGCAGCAAACGGAAAACAAATAGATGAATCCTCCTTACCTCACTACAAATTACTAGAGTATCCACTAGCGCGTCAAATGGTAATGACCAATCAAAGCATAAACGTATAGGCACGACATCAGTGCGTACAGTTCTGAAAAGACATGGGGTATATTAAAACAACCGTCTACATTGGAACAGTCGATAGAAAACAAACACTAAGGATTACAGGCTCCACAGTTGTTGTACCCAAGTCTGTATGATTAATAAACGGTCTCAAAATCATAGAAGCAAATCAATTTGCGAGATTATCAACACGTGTGGTTGAATTCGAATTATACCCAAAATTAGTCACGTAAAAGGTCTAAAAGGACGAACTGATCGTAACAGCAGCAGATGGTACAAGGTGCTCACATAATAGGAGTTGAAAGGACAGACACCCACCCGTCAGGTTTCTATACTGAGGTGGGAGTTGCCATAACGTATAACATTTCGGCAGCGATATAACCACCAACCAATTAAGTGGTAGGCTTCTACCCAGATTCTCACCTTGAAATATATCCAACCGAACTCCCGTAATTTATTGTTTAAATATAGCAGGAATCAGGTGACGAGAAAGTCCTCATGGTGTATCTGCTAAAATCAAAAGAACATAAAAAGAAACGCTAAGTTCGAGGATGCCCGAGTTGCCCAGGTCAAGGATAACATAGCACCCATTCATATATAATGTGATGCCGGTAAAATGCCTCATATAACTCTCACCTAAGTTCGGCAGTCTGTCTGCATCACAGTTCAATGGCTGTTTGGTTCTCATAAGGGGAAAGGCGTCCTCCATTGACGTTAAAAGGACGCGTTCCATCTGTCATGTGACCACGTTTCAAGTCACATGCGTTTAATCATGGAAATAGACGACGAGTACTACTTACAGGATTCCCACCAAAGTAGTATCCATATTGGAGTGGCATTGTTCATTATTAAAGGTACCGATAACAAAAAGTTGTGGGACCATTCAATAACGTTATGATCGGCAGTCAGTATGTAATGCAGTTCAATAGCTGTTAGATTCTCGTAAGGGGGAAGAACGTCCTCCATTAATGTAAAAGTGGCGCGTTCCATCCGTCATGTGACCACATTTCAAGTCACATGCGTTTTTTTCATGGAAAAGGGACGGGGAGTACCGCTAACAGGATTCCCACCAAGGTAGTGGCCATATTGGAGTGTCATTATTCACCGTTGAAAGTACCGATAACAAGAGGAATTGGGACCAATCAAAGGCGATATGTCGTGTAACAGGAATTTAAGAACTAATAATTTGTAATTGTTCATAATATTATTGCATGGGGATACATTAAAAGGAAAATTCATCAAAGACAAGATCGGTCCCTAGCTTACTACATATCGCCTTGTTTGCATTCCATACGTATTAACAAATTAAGGCCATTAATTTAGCCCCGCCAAAATCAAGAATATAACGGATCAGGCAGTCAACAATGCCTAATCAATGATATCACCCCAGATCAACTGTGATAAGAAAGGGCAGACATGCACCGGTAGTTATCTTGCCCAATGACAAGCACACCGGCCAACTCGTCCCGCAGGTGCCCACAATCATGGGTATTTCTGCCTGAAAAAGTTTTGAAAGAGATTAAAGGGGAACCGACAGGAAAAAGGTAAGAGTCATGATCCATCCTGACAGTGACAAATAGTACATCCCAAACTGCTATAATCAATCTGGAAAAAGTATAAGAATAATGGAAAGAATGTCAATAGCACAACAAAGCAGATAGAGCCAATATACATAAATAAGAAGGATAAGTCATTAATGGATATAGTAAATATATGTTAACCTGACGTTTGTCAAGACAGAAGTAAACAGACACTTGACATAATACTACAAGTATAAATTTTTCAACAACATCAGTATAACATGGTGTAATCCTCAAACAGCATGTTGTTTCGCTGTGCATTATCCCAAGAAGTAATGAAACTCCCTATCTGTGTTATGGCCCATAAGTGTGGCTCTCAGACGGCAAATCCATCTTGCCTCCATCTGCCTTACTTGAAGTTCTCGGTCGCCACCCCTAATGTTGATCGGTACATGGTCAATGCCATGGAACCAAAATGACATGTTATCAGGATGAACTTTCATATAATGTTCACTAAAGGGATAGCGAGTATCTCCATTGAGTATGGCTCTGCGGTGTTCCTGGATGCGAATTTTCAAAGGACGCACCGTACTCCCTACATAGATGACATTACATTTGCACCCTAAAACATAAACCACATGTGTTGTGTTACAGTTGATAAAATGGGTAATTGTGTGTACTTTAGGTGTGTTATAAGAAAAACTGGTGATTTTGTTTTTTCCAAATGGACAAATATTGCATGAACCACAGGTAAAGAACCCTTTTGGTTTAGTTGGCAACCAAGTCGTCAAAGTGCTAGTCACATGACTCGAGCAGAGGATATCCCGTAAGGATCTTCCTCTGCGATAGGCAATGGCCGGTCCATTGGGCAAATGTCCATCTAGACCCGGAATATCCTTAAGCAGGCTCCAATTATTCTTTAGGATCTTATACACTTGGCCACTGTCACTATTATACCAAGTGGTAAACCTGATTATTCCCTCTTTTTTCTTTTGGGTCAATGTAGTAGGTTTGTTTCGCAAAGTATCATCCCTCTTGAGTCTTTGTGCTCTATTAATGGCCTTCTCAAGGAGCTTCCTGTCGTATCCACGTTTCAGAAATCGTTGTTTGGACCTCAGAAGGTTTTTCTGATATGTGTCTTCCTCACTACAGTTCCTCCTTATCCTAGTCATTTCCCCAAAGGGGATGTTATTAATGACAGAGGCAGCATGGGCGCTGTCAGCGTGCAATACCGCGTTGCAAGCTGTTTCCTTTCTGTATAGGGAGCTCTGTATCGTTCCCTCTTTGACATAGAATTCAATGTCAAGAAAGTTAATCCTTTCCTTACTGTATGTCATTGTGAGCTTCACATTGAAGGGATTGTCATTCAAGTATTTTTGATAATCATGCAGTGATTCCATGGATCCAGTCCATAGCATGATGATGTCATCGATATACCTCCCCCAGACCACTTCAAACTCTGAACGCCCCTCATATAGGAATTTTCCTGGATTGCTATTCGTTATTTTCCAGCCTACTTCTACCCTCACATGGGCGCCCGGCCGGGTCCCATGTGAGTACTTTTCTTCACTATACTCAAGGTGGCACTATTCTTACACAAGGCTGTGCAGATCCACCTTCAGGTGTCCCTATACACCCCTAGGCCCTGAAGAGACCCTACATTGCGCACAGGGTCGAAACGCCGTCGACTGATTACAAAACAAACCATTAAAAAAAACGGCATTTATTGTATTGTATTGTATTGTATTGAACATTTATAAAGCGCGAACTGTCACCCTACGGGTATCCTGGCGCTGAGACTTAAAAAATGGACGCCCACAGACATCGACCGACTTATCATTGTATAAAGCGGGGTTCACACAATGTATACTTTCTAATGGTCATTTTTATGTTATAAAGGAAACCTTGTACAAATGTCACCAATATGTCACTACTACTTTAGGTTCAATTTTTTCACTGGGACACCACTCACTATTGCTTAATTATTGTTTCATTTTTATGTATGTATTGTTCTCTTATAAATACTGTATAAATACTTGTTTATGGAATACAAATCCTAGGTGTGTACGGCTTGCTCTCTTTTTGACATCTTATTAACCCTTTTCATTGCCATTGCGCATTTGCACACTTACATCAAGTTGCCATTAGTGCACAGGAGCCATAGTTTTTTGTTAATACTTTAACTACCCTGGTTCCTAGTGAGTAGGGTTCCCTTGTTTTGGATTTCGACTTGTAGAATGTTGGTATTTTTCTGACTAACCCAATTGTGCCTCTCCGCCAGTGTCCAGGGTCACATGACTGTGAATGCCTCTCCTGTGGTATTTTGTGTATTCCTTCCAGACATAGGGACATGGGGAAAAAGAGCCTTGGGTATGTGCCAGGGTGCTCACCTCCTTGGCAGGATGCCTGGGGGCTGTACTCTGCATTTCTGAGCTTAAAGGGATAGTCTCAGGGCTTGCTCAGACCTTCCTGACTTCTAAGAGCTGCCTAACCTGCCACTGACAAATGCAGCTCACACCTAAGACTGCCTGCCCTTTGTTACCTTAGATAGTTTGTAGCCAACAGCCAGGAAAGAGGGAAGGTTAGACAAAGGCAGCATCACCCACCCACAGGCTGGCACTAGGAATAAAAGTGGCACCTTCAGAATCTTTCATCCGAAGAGTCTGTGGGGGATTCAGAAGGGCTGCCCTGCTGTCAGAAATAGGAAGATTGGACCTGTTTGCCTTGAATTCATGCTTGCAAGAAGTGACTACAATGCTCAGTCGGGGACACATCAAGCTTGCAGAGACCTCCATGCAGCTGCCCAGCTGGCCAGCACCAACTGGACCTGCCTAAGCCCTGCTGCTGGCCTCTGCTAACATGAGTCCTGACCCACAAGAGGCGCCCCCTAGGTCTTGGACCCTTGGCTGGCATCAGAGTGTAGTCCTTCTAAACTCAAGGTGAAGATACAGAGGTTTTGTGCTCCTTTCGACTGCAAAGTGACTTCTTCATGCCACGAAATGACAACTGCGATAGCCGTCAAAGCAAAGCTCCAGTGGGACTAGCAGTTCGTGCTGACAGCGACTGTCCGCACATGCCTTGACAAAACTAATCCCCTACTCTCTATGGCGAGTCAGATTTTCTGAGAGAGAGGTATATTTAGGGCCTACTCACCTCTTCTGGCAAGCTGACCAACAACAGATGTTCTTTTCACTCACAAAGTGAAGGAGCATTAAAGATGCCTTTAAATCTTGTTTTTATGTTGTCACATTTATTCCATGTTCAGAGACAGAGGTCAAAAGTAATTTTATATCTACAATTACTTTTCTTCCTCCGACTTAAAGTTCTAGGATTTTGTAAAGTGAACTGTCTGACAAACATGCTGTGAAAAAAGTGTGAAATGAAAGGCTGTAGGATGTCATGTTTTATTCCAACACATATTTAATTAGCTAAAAAGTTAACTGTACAAACACTTCAAAACAAATTTCTGTAGTTATGAAAGCCCTTGTTTTGTAATTCTGTTTGATGAAGAAAACATTTTAATAGTTCGAAAACAACTCAGAGTACTTCACTTGGGGGAAACAGCGGTTACAACGCGGGTGTTACCACGCAGTCAGGTAACAACGCGGTCATTACAACGACCGCGTTATTACCACGCGTGGCTTTACATCGCAAGTCGTTTCTACGACTTGCGCTAGGTGGCGTGCAATACCAGGGAATGTGTTGGATTTTAAATCCAACACATTCCCTGCTGTTGCGCTAACTGGAGTAGGAATAGTAATTTATACTATTCCAAAATCCAGCGCGCCATCTAGCGCAAGTCGTAGAAACGACTTGCGATGTAAAGCCACGTGTGGTAACAACGCAGTCGTTATCACAACAGCGTTGTTACCTACCACGTGGTAACACCACACGTTGTATCGTCACATATTCTTCACTTGGTGATGTGCGAATGATAAATATGTTTACTGAAACCCATTTTCCACAGATTACTGTTTATACATTATATAGTTTTATCAATACAGACAGCATGTTAATGGTAACGTTTTTGGCCATTTCAATGGAAAATGTGCTGCCTGTAAATGACAGTGCACTACCACCTCATGCTTTAGTAATATATTTATTAAAAGTGAGCTTTTAAAGATTAACTGAATTACAATCCCAATCCCGCCCCACCTTGATAGCAATGCTATTGGTGAACTAAGAGGCAAGTCAGGTGACATGTACACCCTAAATGTGGGAAAGATTCTTATTATGCATGGAGCAAATGTTTCGTCTATTAAATCAAACCAAATAGTTTTTTTTGTACAGCAGGAATGTTGAAATCACATATTGGAAGGTGTTCTCATATGTGATAATGAAGAAAAAGGTAGATCCGCGAAATAAAATATTTGGCTAGGATGACCTAATGAGACCAGTTTACGGTGCAAGTACATTACAGTTAGGTTGAGTAGATTATTTAAGTCACTAGAACTGCAGTACTAGTAATATTTTTATAATTTTCTGAAGCCTGCTACGTCGATTGCCAACTCCAAGCTCCAGAAAAAACTGCCTCTTCACGGCAAAAGTGGGACCATACTCAATGCCCTACATGCACCTTGCACCAACCGCTACCTCCTTGCGGCACCCGCCAATGTGAACAGCAGCTCCCTGCGAGGACTTGAGAAGGTAACTCTTCAGCGGAGTGGACTTTGTCCCTGTATCTGACCCACGCTCTGTAGCGTCTGCCTGAACTTTTGACTTTAGCCTGGTCCAGCAGGACCCAATAACCATAAGTGGTGCTTTGTGATTTTTGGGGCTATTTTCATCTAAAACTTATAAAACTCTTATCTCCAATTCTTAATTCAAACCTCAATACATATAATTTATGTCAGATGGGTGTCTGACAACTCTCCCCCCTCCCCCAACTCTGTCTTTGTGTAGTTGTATCTAGGACCTAGTACTCAAAGAGCATTTTTTGGCTTGCTAATAATGTTAGCACCGTTTGACGAATCTTCACGAACCTTTACAAAAAACAGAAGTTCACCCACCTGAGCTCCTTCCTTGAAAGCCTCGGGGTAATCAGTTAAGCAGGGCCGAGGAAAAAGGAGGGTCCTAAAACACAATTTCCCAATGCAATTTCCATAGGGATTTTTTAAAAAGTGCTATAGCCCAAATGGCTGAATAGAATTCCACCAAATTTGGCAGAAAGTTTGATCTTTCTCCAGAAAGCATGCTTTTTGTGATTTAGGATAGTTCAGTAGTTTTTGAGAAATTACAGTTCAAAATGTACATCTACCTAGACTGTTGGGCTGAAATAAAAATTAAAAAAAAAGCCTTATGATTGGCTGAGGGGGCTTTTTCAGAGCAAGTGCTCTGACTGGCTGGCTGCAACATGAAAAGAGAAGTCGCAGTGGCCATTACAGGACTTGAGGGCTTGATTCCCATGTCCTAAAAATATTTTTGAAAAAGGACATAAAGGTGCAGGCTAGTGAAACCCGTGGCCCCATAGTCTGTGTGGATGCCCCCCGTAATCCCAAATGTAATAACAACAACAAATGCCCTGCATTGATGCTTGAGACCCATGGGACCGGCTGACAAATTAAAAAACAGACATGAGGAACACTGCGTTTTGTTTTGTACACCTGATGTGGGCCAGGGCCTAGGGGTTGGCACATTATTTTTAAAATGTATTGGGGAGGGTGGCTTGAGGCCCTCCACCCCTTGCCAAGTTATAGCTCCGGGACCCCATGCCCTGGGCTGATTATGGTAAGGGCCAGTGGGTTGTCCTCTCTCCCTGCTCATGTTCATGGCGGGCAGGTGAATAGCATTTGGCTCCCGCTGTCGGGAGCTAAAAGGTTTTTGCTCCAGCCCGGCAGAAGCATCTTTTCCTTTCGGGAGCCAAATACTATTCATCTGCCCACCCACTGGAGCCAAAAGGAAAGGAGCAAAAACAAAATTCTGCTAACTCCTGCACTGCCTCTCATGACAGAGTATGTGTTTGGGGAGCCAGAGCGGCCTTGAGTGGGACTGCGACACCCCCCAAAAAACACAGAATGCAGCTTGAGGCCGCTAAATTGAATGATACATTATTTACAATGCACTGCTCTAGCGAAGTAGCATCCCGTGCCCTTAATGATTTCACATGAGAATTTATTTTATGCTCTGTGGTCCCCAATCTGGGCAGGGTCACTGTACATATAGTGTTTTGTGGGGTGCAGGTAGTGCAGAAGCCCCCCAAAAATAATTAACATAAAAACAATTAGCCCTATGTTTCCTAGGTTTTATAGAACATGACCCCTCTAAAAGATTAAGATATTTTTAAGCACTGCCACAACTAGAGCTGTTGCTCTTCAGCTGGAGAATAAAAGGAAACATTGGTGTTAGTTTTATGGATGCATTGTGTGGCCTAAATAGTATAAAAGAAACACTGACAATGTAACAATGTAACGTTGTTTTGAAGGCAAATGCTTTATTTTAAAAATGTTATGGCAGACACTGTCCAAATGTATTATTAGTCGCGGGAGTCCAAATCTACCTTCTCCAATTGTTTTTTTTTGTACAATGCTGTATTTTGTTTTTCATACTTCTGTGGTGAGCCGGGCTTGGTTGTCAGCACATTTTTTTCAAATTTATTGGGGGAGAGTGAGGCCCACATCTCCGTGCCCATTCCCGGGACACATAGACAGTATTGACCGGTGCGATGTCCGCTCCCCCTGCCAGTGTGGGGGGGTTGGAGGATCATGCTGGTCTCACAGCTCTCTTCCCGCCCTTCAACATGGGCAGGGTGAGCAAGGGAATAGTTTCTCTTCCGCTGTCTCGTAGATCTATGTGTTTTTCCATCCTTTGTGTGTCTTTTTTTGTTTAGGATAGAAGTGCATTCTTGAGAGAAAAATAATGTGTTCCTTATTTGACAGATGGATGCACTTTTTTGCAGAGATATGCATACTCATTTGTTAGTTGATTTGCATCTTCCTGTTCATTTGGAGCAGACTATGTGTTTTTCTCTTGGCACAGATGGAGATGTCAATTTGTGCATTTGTCTTCTCTTTGCGATTACTAATTTTGTTTGGATGCATATGATTATTTGTAGGAGGCAGTTGGCATAGATGGTCTGTGCTTCTCTGTATACATATGTGAGAGAGGGACAATCCCACCTAATTCATCATTTGTTATTTTGTGTTGTTTTCATTAACATGGTGCTCTTTTTGAGTCTGCAATTTCTGATGACTTCACTATTTCTTTGCCAGCACTACTTGCATTTCTACAGAATTTGGTATCATGCTACTTTGCTCTTCTTCTAAGCACTCATGATGACCTCACTACACAATTCCTGCAATGTATGTATATGTTAATCCTTCAATGTGTTGTGATGGTGAGTGGCCTTGGTTTCCCACAGCTTTGTTTGGCAGGACAAGCGCTACTGTAGTTTGAAGAGGATGCTTTCTGAGGGGAATGATTGGGGTTAAAATGTGTTTCATACTATTCATGTGAAGGCATGCATTGGTGGGGCCCGTGCTCTGCGTCCCACCAAAAATACATCTCTGATGCTGTTCCTCCCACAGTTGTGAGATACAGGCACCTTCACTGGAATGTTGTGAAACACGCACCGCCTACTCATTGTTGTCTGAAGATGGTAGTAGCTGAGTATAGGGGTGTGACGGTTCCTGCTTTTCACTCATTGGCTGCAGCAGCCCATGGCATCCCAGGCAATGCTGCCACCAATCATAAGGCACACATATCAATTCCTTAGGGGCAGTGCTGTAGCAAGCCCATGGGCTGCCCGTGGCGGTCCCTGCGTTTGCCTCCTACAACGGCATGTAAGAGTGTGTGGGGGGGGTTCTGATGATTCCCGCGATTACCTCTGGTAAGAGCGGGGGGTGTCCGGTGGTGCTGGCGATTCCTGCGATGGCCACAGGTAAGAGGGGGAGGCCGCCGCCCCCAAAACCTGTGCCACCTGGGGTAGGTCTCCCCTGCTAAGTCACTGCTTAGGGGACGTTCTTACTCTCCTATTGGCTGTAAAATGTTATTTGGAGTCCGACAGCCAGAGTCTCCGAGGCTAAATAAACAAAAAAACGGGGTAAAACGGGCAGTCAGAAACAAATAGGTTTCTAATTAAAAACTCAAAGGAAGGCAATAGCCAGTCTTGTTTTGCCAGGCTGGTGATTCGTCAGGATTGCATTCGTAGAGTTCGTCTCGCAGCATTTCCAATTGAATCAGCAATCAATGTCCCACTTTTACACCGGCTCACAACATCCACCTGTGCTGATCCCCCAGGCTCACGTATCAGATAGTTGATTTGTAGTTTTGAATTTATTTATAACCTGTTGGACAGGAATGCAGGCAGTGCACGTGACCTGGAAGACGGTTTCACAGGTTGTCAAGCCCAGGTCATTTCATGCTGCTTGAGTTGATCAAAGCCTGACCCCGACCTGCACTCCTTGATCCTGGCCAAAAACATACTTTATGAAAGCAATTTACTGCTGCAAGAACTGACATAAATATTTAATTTAGAAATAGGAAATTTGCCGTTTCAAAAAAGAAAGCGTGGATCCAGCATTGTCAAGTTAAAATCCAATTTCAGCCCTCAAAACAATTCCCCAAACTGTCTGGAGCATTCACCACCGGTAATAATTGCTTTTTCGGGAACACGTTTTTTCCTGCATCTTGTTCATGCTTTGAACTTAACGTTAAAGTACAGAATTCATGTACAGCTGCGTGAATGTAAAGTTATTTGTCGAGGTAGTTATCTTACAAGCATGGCATCGTTGATTATGCTTTACAGATTAACTTTTAAAAAGAGAAGGGAATTATTGTCCAATAAAATAATCACATTTTTTAAACTTGATGTTGTTATAATTGTGCCCATTGAAACATGTTAAAGCCAGGGTTAGTCTCCGAACAAAATTGTAGTTATTTTAAAATAAAACGTCAAAGGACTGAATATTAGAAAAATGGGTATCCGTATTTCTGTTTAACTTGTAGGAGGCCATTGGACGTCATTAAAGTGAAAATGGCCTAAGACGACTTTAACCTTAAACTGTAGAGAACAGGGCTGCAGGTCATCTCTGACCCTTTAAATAAACATGTCTGCTATGCCATTTTTGCTGTTGAATGTCTCAGAAAAGGAATTCCAGTGTTAACAAGAACAGTGTCAAAAGACTAGCCAACACCTGTTTAGTTTGGGAAGGAACTGGATACCTTGGTGATAAATGATGGAGAGAGAGGACTGAGCCCCTCAAATATATGCAAGTGCTCCTTCTGGCAACCAAATATTTAATTGACTAGGTAGCTTAGATTATTAGACCTGGGTGCCGATCACGATCCGGCAAAAACCGGGTACGAACCGTCGGACGGAGCATATTCTCCGTCCGACGCGTACCCGGTCGTCAAAATATACAAACATGGAATTACGATTCGCACGGGTACACCATTACCGTACGAATCGTAAAAAAGACCGACCGAACAAAAAACACCTACCAATGCGATCCGGGAAAGCGCCGACCTGACGTCGGGACGCACGCAGCCAGCCATTCACGACCCAGGAATCACGATTCGCACCGACGTCACCCCGCACGGTGAATATTTTGCGGCAGCCAAAAACTGCCGGGAAATCAGGACGACGCGAACAAGGACCACCAGTACGCGACGGACAGACGGCGACGCGAACAAGGAGGACCAGTACGTGACGGACACACAGGACGACGCCACCAAGGAGGACCCGTACGCGACAGGACGACGCGATCAAGGAGGACCCGTACGCGACAGGACGACGCGAGCAAGGAGTACCAGTACGCGACGGACAGACATGGACCCGAACCTACGAGTCATCCCTGCCCTCATAGCAGTACACCTCCTCTACAGGTTACGACGCAGACGCCGCAGAAGGTCAGAATAACTAAGGGAGGGGGGAAAGTGGGGTGGGGTGGGGGTGGCACGACCAGGGCAGGCCACAAAACAACCACATGAGTGACACACTACACATGGCCTGGACATACCTGACTCCCATGCCCTGGTCACCACGAGGGGGTGGGGGCGTGTCCTGATAAGCCAGCGACCGCCACAACGGAAGTCCGTCACCACGCGAACCGGCAACACAACCAGACAGGTACGTCCCGTACCCACGCCTGAAGAGCGTGGGTACGAGTCGGACCACGCCCACACACGTCACCCCAACAATGGCGGGACGGATCGCACCCACGTGGCAAAGGCCTGGGTACGGGCCGCACAAACATCACATAGCATGGGGACGGATATGTACGGACCCTACCCCCACCCCGTATGCAAGGAGCGTACCCCCCAGCCCAACAGTGCAAGTACGACCCGTACCCCCACCCGCGGACGTACGGAGCGTACCCCCAGCCCAACAGTGTAAGTACGACCCGTACCCCCACCCGCGGACGCACGGAGCGTACCCCCAGCCCAACAGTGTAAGTACGACCCGTACCCCCACCCGCGGACGTACGGAGCGTACCCCCAGCCCAACAGTGTAAGTACGACCCGTACCCCCACCCGCGGACGCACGGAGCGTACCCCCAGCCCAACAGTGTAAGTACGACCCGTACCCCCACCCGCGGACGCACGGAGCGTACCCCCAGCCCAACAGTGTAAGTACGACCCGTACCCCCACCCGCGGACGCACGGAGCGTACCCCCAGCCCAACAGTGTAAGTACGACCCGTACCCCCACCCGCGGACGTACGGAGCGTACCCCCAGCCCAACAGTGTAAGTACGACCCGTACCCCCACCCGCGGACGCACGGAGCGTACCCCCAGCCCAACAGTGTAAGTACGACCCGTACCCCCACCCGCGGACGTACGGAGCGTACCCCCAGCCCAACAGTGTAAGTACGACCCGTACCCCCACCCGCGGACGCACGGAGCGTACCCCCAGCCCAACAGTGTAAGTACGACCCGTACCCCCACCCGCGGACGCACGGAGCGTACCCCCAGCCCAACAGTGTAAGTACGACCCGTACCCCCACCCGCGGACGCACGGAGCGTACCCCCAGCCCAACAGTGTAAGTACGACCCGTACCCCCACCCGCGGACGTACGGAGCGTACCCCCACCACACCAGTGTCAGTAGACTCGTACCCTCACCTCTAATGCAGTGTGCGTAACCCCACCGTGTATGTGCCAAGCGCACATATCCAGAAATCGGAGGTGTGTGTGCAGACTCCACCCAGCAGTGCCCTGAGACAGGAGGGGTGGGTGCCCATCACTCCCAGCAGTGCCCAGAGACAGGAGGGGTGTGTGCAGAGTCCTCCCAGCAGTGCCCTGAGACAGGAGGGGTGGGTGTGGAGTCCTCCCAGCAGTGCCCTGAGACAGGAGGGGTGGGTGCAGAGTCCTCCCAGCAGTGCCCTGACACAGGAGGGGTGGGTGCAGAGTCCTCCCAGCAGTGTCCAGACCCAGGAGGGGTGGGTGCAGAGTCCTCCCAGCAGTGTCCACACCCAGGAGGGGTGTAACACATGTGTGTGATGCCACAATTACCCACATCCATACTGCCTACAAGGGAACATGTCCCCATGAACTCATGTCAACTGACTCCACACACAAGTACAGTGATCACCAAGGATGCCACGATTGTTGCAGGTGGAGACATGGCCATGCATGCATGGCCAAAGTAGAAGGGCTCCGTCACACACACAGCTCATGTAGACACAGCTCTGCGCTAAACATTGGGAACACCCTGCAGGGAAGAAACTGGGTACACAGAGGAAGGAATACACCCTGGGACAATTGAACCATGCAGTAACTGCTGACATGACCTAAGGAAGTTAGCCAACACCTTGTGATGGCACACAGATCCTAGGGTGGCCCCAAAGAGCAGAACACTACTACAAATCCCACACACCCAAAGCCTTAAACACCACCCAAAACAATGTAGCAGCCCCACCAACACCAATACCACCATAGCAGGAGTGTGATAATGAAAAAAAAAATAAAGCTTTAATCAGCATGAGCACAATGTCCGTGGATCAACGGCAGTTCAAAGTCAACAAAGGCCATAGGGCAGTCAATTATTCCCAGCTGCATGGGGGACACAGTGGGATGTGTGTCCCCTACCTTGCCTGCACAGTCAAATGCCATCGTCTTCCATACTGGTGAGGGCATCAGGGGGGGGGGAAGCAACAGGCACCGCAGGGACATCAGGGCAAAGGGGCGGCGTTGTGGGTGCAGGGATGGAGGACTCAACCACAGGGGGTGTGTCATGGCCAAAGGCGGAGGCCAGGATGGCACTACACACCTTAGCAAGGTCCTCCAGGGAGTCCCCTGCACCCGAAGTGACCTCAGGCCCCAAGGAGGGGGGGGGTTCAGAGGGATGGGTTGCAGCGCCACCGGGGGAGGGTGGAGACAGGGGGGGAGACTCAACCACCCTGACCGAGGACTTCCTTGACCGCTTGCGTGGTGGCGTAACTGTGGGGCTCAGGGACAGAGCGGCCATGAAGGAGTCCTTGGGGGAGATGTGGCCAGGAGAGCTGAGGGGAGGGGATTTGGAGGGAGTGGATTGTGTGGAATGCGGACTCCCACTCTGGCTGCGTGTCACACGTTTGCCCCCCGACCCAGTGGGTGTGCCTATCTCACCCTGTGTGTGCGTGTCAGGAGGAGTGCGGTGGACCTTCCCTGCTGGTGTGGTGCCTGTGTCTGTTGTGGTGGGTGCATGCCGACGTCTGGGTGTACGTGGGACAGGCATGGAAGTGGGAAGTGTGGATGGGGCAGGGGTAGGTGGGGGGAGGTCGCGCTGCAGGAGACCCACTGCTGCAGTCAGTGTGGAGTCTAGGGACCTCAGCAAGTTGCGTTGGTCAGCCTGCAAAGAATGAATGCCCTCCAAGAATGCCTCGATGTTGGTGAGGGTTTTCCCGTGGGAATGGAGGACATTCAGGATCGCAGCCTGACCAACCTGCATTTGCCGCTGGATGTCCATAGACTCAGCATTGGCGGCAGCAGTGGAGACAGGGGCAGGGGGTGCGGTGCCTGGCAGGAAGGAGACATGCGGTGACCGGGCACGCTGGGAAGGGACACGAGCAAGTGGGAGGCGGTTGGTGGGAACTGAGGGGGCGGTGGCAGGTGTTGTTCCACTGTCAGCTGCTGGTGCAGCCTCCGCCAACCCTGAGACATCCTCCTCGGACCTGTCAGCTTCGTAGTCTGATGTGCCAGTCGACAGGTCCTCGGCCACACTATCCTCCGCCTCTGTCCCACTCGATGTGCCAGCCCCGATGTCACGGCTGCCACTGGTGCTCGGTCCCTCCGCCTGGTCCGTGTCCATGTCTCCCTCTGTGTCCCCCGACGATGCTGTGGGCAGGGTGGAGAGACAGAAATTAATCAGACACCTGTACACATCTGTCACATGAGTCCAATCTACATAGTCAACATTGCATAGCCTGAAGAGGCAGATCCCTAACATCTGCAAAACAAGGTACCGATGTAGGGCATGAAACACAGTTGGTTGAGCCACCATGCCACTGAAATACCATGGAGAGCATGAGACAATAGCTGATGACAGGAAACGGAGTCTGACATAGCACCCAGGCCCTGGGGACAATCCTGCACTGCCTCTGCACCACACAGCGTTTGTGAAAATACCTATGACCAGGGACAATATCCATGAACTTGAGACACATGCTGCATAGGTAATGCTGCAAACATGCCCAACATAACTCGGTCACTGCACCTTGCGTGTGTGTCCAGTAACATCACACACTGTCCAGACCCAGCAATTAGGAATCAGGATTTGACACATAGGCATTGCCCGCCCCAAGCAACCCCCACACGATGCTAATTGCTGAGACACAGGTGGCACCAACATCTCATAGTCTGGGTGATAAACACAGTGGCAGGCAAAAGGCAAGATTGGACGCAAATCAGCAAAGGTGCGCCTGTACAAATAATGAGGTACCAGTGCCCATCCTCAGATGAGTATAACAAGACACACAGGCACTGGCAACTGTGAGTATGAAGAGGGACAATCAGGTCAGGCTGCACAGTGGACACCTGTACATAATAGCACGTCTATATACATGGTGACAGGGGACAATGGCACAGAGCACAACCTACGCTGTAGACAGTGAGAGTGTCCACGTTGATGATGACACAAACAACACTGAGGATAAGGTGCCCCAGGGGACAGTATTGGGCACGCAACTACATGCTACTGAATGGCTGAATGGGAATGACTGCTACACACGTCACCATCCCTGCACTATGCGTAGCGCACACTCATGCACATCATGTCACAGGCCACTACATAGGACATGCGCGCTGTAAGGCATGACACATGAGAGACCAACTCCCATGTCTGGAGCCAGCATCAGTGCCAACTGACATGGAACCCACATGCAGTGAACTTGACAGTTCACAGGCAAGGTCCCACAACCTGTTACCCACCACTACCACCCATGATGCTACAGTCATTGTTCTCGTGGACAAAGCGCCAGCCTACATTACCTTGTGAAGGAGTGACTACACACAGACCAGGGAACACATTGCAAGGAGGGGAAGGGTGGCAGGGGCGCAGCGCTACACTTGGGCAAACTGGATGGGCACAGCACCTTTAAACCCTGCCAGTGAATTAATGCCACTGTGCCCTTACAAATGCCGGTGACACACAACAAACGCACATGTACCTACCCCCTTCCGCCTGCTGCATCGCCTGTAAGCGCCTCTCCAGGTCTGGAAAGACCACCGGCAGCACACGCCTGTGGAGGTGGGTCAGACGGCGGCGGCCGCGGTTCTTGTGGCTCTCAGGTGAGTCCCCCAGCAGGAGCCGTGCAATCCTCCGCGTCCAGCACCGGATATCCTGCCAGCGTTTCCTCACCTGGGACAGGCTCCGCCTCCGACCATCCACACGCCTCACGGCACTGACGGCGGTCAGCCAGATCTGCTCCTTGGCAGAGGCGCCTACCTGTGAGGAAGTACAAGTGACACCACATCAATACACCAGCCACATGTCACAGAGAGACATATGTGAACATAATAGCTGGTTACTACATGGCATGTAATGCAGCCAACGCATTGCACCTCTGTCATAGGGACATCATCCTCTGGTGAGGGAAAAGGCAGTACGTGCCATAGTGGGTACTCAGGTGGAATGATGGCAATGTCACAATCAATGATCAAGGCTCACACTGTGCATCACACCCACCCCTCCTGTCTCAGGGCACTGCTGGGAGGACTCCACACCCACCCCTCCTGTCTCAGGGCACTGCTGTTAGTGATAGGTCCCCACCCCTCCTGTCTCAGGGCACTGCTGGGAGGACTCCACACCCACCCCTCCTGTCTCAGGGCACTGCTGGAAGGACTCCACACCCACCCCTCCTGTCTCAGGGCACTGCTGTGAGGTATAGGCCCCCACCCCTCCTGTCTCAGGGCACTGCTGGGTGGACTCTGCACACACACCTCCTGTCTCAGGGCACTGCTGGGAGGACTCTGCACACACCCCTCCTGTCTCAGGGCACTGCTGGGAGGACTCTGCACACACCCCTCCTGTCTCAGGGCACTGCTGGAAGGACTCCACACCCACCCCTCCTGTCTCAGGGCACTGCTGTGAGTTATAGGCCCCCACCCCTCCTGTCTCAGGGCACTGCTGGGTGGACTCTGCACACACACCTCCTTTCTCAGGGCACTGCTGGGAGGACTCTGCACACACCCCTCCTGTCTCAGGGCACTGCTGGGAGACATCAGGCACCCCCCCCCTGGTACCCCCCCGACAGTACATGGCATGTGTGTCACACCGGGTCACAATGCCTGAAGACACAGTCACAACATAGGGACAGTCTGTGGCAGTGGCCTATGCACTCACCTGATACCCTGGTCGCCCATACAGCATGGGGTACTGTGGGAGGATCACATCCAGCAGAGCCATGTTCTCCTCCAGGGTGAATGGCTGTGTCCTCTCCACAGCCCTTGACATGTTTCCAGGGAATCAGTAGCAGCAGCTTGGTCGACAAATGCAAAGATGTGCAGGCAAGTAATCCCTCATGGGACCTGGCTGCCTTATATGTGGCCTTCTGCCCAGTCTCATGCACAGGAGTACAGAGTGATTGGTCACTCACATTTGCATCCTATGTTTCCACCAATCCCTTCAAACCTAGCAGTCTGTGGGTTCTCTATCGGTTTCATTCTCCTGCATGATGTCAGCCCCACAAACACATTGCAACAAAGTAGAAGAATTCCAACTGACTTCTGCTGTGCACCTTCCAGAACAAAATCGAAATTTGAACCTGGTCGCCATGACAACCAGCATGCATGTAGGCCTTAATACTTGTCCCCTATGTAATTAGGAGAATCACACACAGGTACGGTGCGTTTCCGGGCCCTAGGGCACCCCAAAAGCATGGCAACGGCCCGTACATGCATGCCTACGTTCAAAATCACTATGGGTCTGCACGCGTATGCGTACACGTAGTGGTACGGACCGTACACACGCATGTACGCTCACTATCACTATGGTTCTGCACGCGTATGCGTACTCGTTGTGGTACGGACCGTACAAATGCCTGTACGCTCACTATCACTATGGGTCTGTGTACCCGTAGTGATAGTGAGCGTACATGCGAGTGTACGGTCCGTACCACTACGTGTACGCATACGCGTGCAGACCCATAGTGATAGTGAGCGTAGATGCGAGTGTACGGTCCGTACCACTACGTGTACGCATACGCGTGCAGAACCATAGTGATAGTGAGCGTACAGGCATTTGTACGGTCCGTACCACAACGAGTACGCATACGCGTGCAGACCCATAGTGAGAGGGCCGTACACTCGCATGTACGCTCACTATCACTATGGGTCTGCACGCGTATGCGTACTCGTTGTGGTACGGACCGTACAAATGCCTGTACACTCGCCATCACGATGGGTACACATACGGCAGCACTCCCACAGTGATTGGGGAACATACACAGGCCCTCTTAGCAGCAGTACGCCGGTTTGTACACATCACTGTGGTGATAGTCGACACACAGGTAGGAATAGGGCGGACATACTTGTCCATGGATGGACATACTTGTCCAGGAATGGACATCAAGGCATCGTCTGTGCATTACTACATGTGTGGGGCACAGGTGTGACAGGCTGTGATGTGGAACATGCCTCCTGAGTGGAGAAGGCACCAGATGTATGATGAGATGTGTACAGGTGTACTGTGTGAGGGTGCAATGTGTGCCAGGCATGCCCTTGACTCCTTTGACATGTGTGCATGTCGTACTGCGCACTTGGGGTGAGCGTCACTGGCATGGCACGGACACCAACACACGGAAGTGTCCCATGATGGCCGGTACAGGGGTCATGAAACCTGACTTGTCACTACCCACAGTGCACAATGTGACTATGTCATTTATGTGTCCGGGATTTACATCAGGTTGATGTTGTAGCACCCTCAAAAGCTGCAGCCGTTGCAGCAACCAACATGTGTCTGTGTGTAGATTATCATTGCACACTGTTCCGCACACCATGCCACATGTGGTATCTGATGTGAGGTGCACATGTATGCATGGGACACGGAGTAGCGTGACAAGGCCATGTCAGCATCCTCACAAGGAATGTGTGGTGAGTCATGACATGTGCACCTTCATGGCAAGGTGTGTGGGCAGGCCTAGTGTAATGTCATGTGACCTGTGGCTCCGGTGTTCCGCTACCAGTCTCTACAATCGGCATCCTACTTCTGCTGATGTGTGGGTGTATGTCACTTCTGTCTTGCGTCGGGCTGTTCACTTGCACTGGGACACAGCTATTCCCATGGCGTGGCATGGGGAGGTTCTCAATCACCGTGTGTGGCTGGGTCTTGGAAGGAGTGTCACCTTGCATCCATACGTGTCCTGGGCATGTAGCACATGCCTGACTCCCTATGTGGCATGTGTGTATTGGCAGATTTACATGTGCTCAGTAGACATGCGTTGTTCTCGTAGTGCACTCACTCTTCCTTGTCACTTCCAAATTACTGCAGAGCGCCTCCTGTTGCCCGAAGAATTCCAGACTTGGCCACCATGCAGGAGAATGACAGGATCCGGCTCTACCGCTTCACCCAACCGTTGATTCTGGAGCTGACGGCGAGACTGGCACCACACCTGCAACCGCAGCACAGGTATCCTACGGCACTGACACCCCAGCTGAAGGTAATGGCTGCCCTACATTTCCTTGCCACGGGTACCTTCCAATATACCATAGCTCATGTTGGTGGCATGTCCCAGAGCATGTTCAGCGGTGTGCTGCATGATTTCTTGGAGGCCATGTTGATCCACCTGGATGACTTCATCAAGTTCCCAACCCCTGAACAGATGACTGAGGTCAAGCGTGGATTCTATGCCCTGGGAGGGATGCCCCATGTCATTGGGTCCATAGATGGGACACATGTAGGTTTGGTACCACCACACGCACGGGAGGTGGCGTACCGCAATCGGAAGCACTACCACTCCATCAATGCCCTTGTGGTGTGTCTGTCCAACATGGTGATTTCACATGTCTGTGCTCGTTTTCCAGGATCAGCACACGATGCCTACATCATGAGGCGTAGCGGGATGCCTGATATGATGATGCAGCTGCGCAACGAACGTGCATGTGTTGTTGGTGGGTACAGTCTGTCTGTCCTGTATTCTGTTTGGCCGAGCAGCACTACCGCTTCGCCTGTTCTAACGATATCCATGTGCTTTCCATTTAGGGGACGCTGGCTATCCCAACATGCCTTGGCTGCTGACACCTCTCCGCAACCCCATCACGCCGGCCCAGCTCCGCTACAACACCGCCCATGGCCGGACAAGGCGAGTGATAGAGAGGACGTTTGGCATGCTGAAGAGCCGATTCCGGTGCCTCCACAAGACCGGCGGCGCACTCCCATATGCCCCGGCGAAGGTCTGCAAGATCTTCATGGTCTGCTGCATGCTGCACAACATGGCAGTTGAAAGAGCTGTGCCCCTCATCCTGGATCAAGATGACGAGGACCATCCACCCGTGGAGGACGAAGGGCTTGGCAATGGGGCTAGTGATGTGGAGGATGTGGAGCCGCAAGAGGACATCCGGACTCGGCTCATACGCGACTTCTTTGCTTAGTGGTGAGTACCAGGGTCTGAGTGTGCACGCATTGGTCCCCGTGTGGCATGCGTTGTGATGTGTGTCTCCACCTGCATGTATGGCACGTGGGTCAGAGGTGTGTGTGGGTGTGTCACTGGAGTGATGGTGGCAGTGATGGTAGTATTTCCCCAGACATAATTGTGACATAGCATGTTGTCATACATACATGTGTCGAGTACATGCACATGCAAGTGGCTGTGCTTCTTGTGGCTGACTTCTTGTGTGTCTCTCTTCCCCAGGTACCTGCGCATGCCGTTTGCTGGTTGCATTGTTGTGGCACTGCTATTCCTCATGGACATGGCATCGTGGGCTGACTCAGCGTTACAGGCACGGACACGTTTGGAAGTCTCCATGGGGTAAGGGATGCATCTGGGGTGTATTGGGTGTGGCAGTTGTTCACGATGTGTGCACACTGCCCCGGTCGGGGTTTGGGTCCTCTGCAGACATGTGGCATCCCCATGGGACACGACATGCAGCTGGGTACACCTGAATAGATGGGCTGCCTGGTTGTCAGTCATCAGTGATGGGATGGTGGATTGTGATGAAGGCATCAATGTGTGTGACACTGCCCTCGGACACATCCGGTTAACATTGTCTTGACATGGCGTGGGACTTCCACATCAGCGGATGTATGGTGTATGGCAGGCTCTCCGTGAGCAGCTGTGGGTATTTAGCTATTATCCGACACTTGTGTGCCAGTTCCATGGCTATCACGCATTTGTGCTGCAGAAGGGGGGTGCCAGTGTTGGAGCCACATGTTACTCCACATGATGTGTTCATGTGTACTTCAAGTTGCCTCTGCAATCCCAAACACATGACTATTAAAGGTGTCCCTATGCCTCCAAGGTGCCTCTTCTCAGTCAATGCTGGTGTGTTGGCACGGTGCATCCTGCATGTCTGGCATGGTATTCCCTGATTGTGGCTATGTGTCAATGTGTCGAGTGGCAAGATGCAAGCTGTGTGTGTGTGCTGAGACTGTGTAATGGGCATGATGTCCATGACTGTGTGGGTATTGTGACATGTGCCATCCCCATGCATCCAACGTTATCCATGACCCCATTCTCTGCATCCACCGGACTCAAGCTTGCAGGACATGGTTCTGCCACCTGTCTACACGTACCTGGGTGCCCCCCAGGACACGGGCCAGGATCCCTGACCTCTGCGCATGACTGTTGCTGTACTCAATGTGTCTGTCAGCACGGTTGTTCGGCCACCCCCTCAGCTGGTTCTGACCATCACGGGTGTGTATGGTGCTCCATGTCTGTCTTGCCTAGAAAACTGTGACCCATGTGTCCTGTGCCAGACTCAGGCCCCAGGGTGTGGATGGTTGAAGTGAACAGATGACTCAGGCATGTTTAGACTGTACAAGACACATGTTAGGTAATAATGCTACCAGCAGGCATCTACTCTTAATAGTGTGATTTATTATTGGGGGGGGGGGGGCAAGTGAGGGCCTTTCCGGGATTAGGGAATCCAAAGTTCAGTAGGGGAGTTGGTGTCCTTGCCATTGGAAATCCTCAGAGTCCATGCCACAGTCTTTGTCAACATTGGTCAGCCAGTGACCAGCAGGGCCATGTGGCAGAGAATGTCTCTTGATGCTGTGATGCTGTTGCTCCAGTGGGCCAGGTGCCAGGCCAGGTGTCCTGGGAGATGGTGATGTAGCAGCCACCCTCACGGTCCTTTCCGTGGACGACCCGGCTTCCTGCGGGGAACCTCAGCAGCAGGCCGTGACGACGTCTGGGATGCTCCGTCGGATGTTTCCTCCTCCTCCTCATGATCCCTCCCTGTGGGTGGTGATGTTCTCCGCCTTCTGGCACAGGGAGGGTCGGCCATGGTGTCGGCCATCCGACGGAGTTCAGCGTGAATCCCCTGGGACGCCGTCACTTGCTCAGCCTGTCTGTCCTCCATCCTCCGTTGGTGTAGCTGTAGACAGGCTATTAGCTCCGCATGTTGCTGGGCCTGCTGGACCTTGATCCCCTCGAGGACGGACACAACCTGGGCCATGCCCGTGGTGTCCTGCCGGTATGAGTCCAGGATGTTACGGACATGGGAAAATACCGGATCCCCAGCCAACTGGTCAGGCTCGCGCCTCCGCCGCTCTCCACTCCCACCACCCCTGCCCACTTGCGTCTGGCCTGCACTTGTGGGCACATGGGGTCTCCGGGACCCCTGAGGGGTGGCATTGGCGTTGTCGCCTGCCTCCTCCTGGGTGCCCGGGACACCGTGTCCCTCCTGGCGAGCCTGGCTGCATTGTGGTGTTGGGGCAGGGATCCTGGGTGTCTCCTGGGATGTGGCAGGAGTGGGGGTGGTGGTTGGCACGGTTGTACCTGACGCAGGTGCTGCAGGTGGTTGGACACCAGAGGGGCCAGGTCGGTCGGGGTCGTCCGCAGAGTGGTGAGAGTGGTCGCTGCCGGTGGGATCGGTCTCCTGCAGATCCGGGTCCTGTGAGTGTTCCCCCCCAGTGTTGGGGGGTGCAGCACGACGTTGACCTGTGTGTGAGAGAGACAATGTTACTTTTGATCCATGCAACATCCATGTTGCATCCGTTACAAAGTTGGCACATTTCCTCTTGGAATTAGGATCTGTCTTGCATTCCACTCACAGTGCACTTGTGCATGTGTGTGTCCCTTGGGCACCAATTTGGCCCCTTTAACTATGTGTGGCACAGTCTTACTTGCTGCGTCAAGTGTGACTGCAGTCAGCAGTGGAGTGTGCATGTGTGCCGAGCTATGCGTTTGCGCCTTCCTTGTAGCACTGTACATGTGCACATGGAGTGGATCCACACACTCATATGATGCAGGTGGCTGTCCTTGTGCTCGTGTACAGGTTGTAACATGGCCCTGCGTTTTGCCATGATGAAGAGGGGGGGTTCTGGCACTGGGCACCCTTGTCTACATGCACGCAGTCCACCTGCTGACGAGCAGACATTCCCACACACCAAAGGACTGATTTGCTCTCCCTGTGTCTCCCTCCTTCTCTGTCCCCCTCTCCCTCCCTCTCTGTCCCCCTCTCCCTCCCTCTGTGTCCCCCTCTCCCTCCCTCTGTGTCCCCCTCTCCCTCCCTCTGTGTGTCAGCCTCCTCCCTCTGTCCATCTTCCTGTGTCTCCCTCCCTCTCAGTCCCCCTCTCCCTCCCTCTGTGTCCCCCTCTCCCTCCCTCCGTGTGTCACCCTCTGTCACCTTGGCCCAGCTTCCTGGGCACACACTGTTAGCAGATCTTTGAGTGGCCCTTGGCCTGTTGATGTGAGTTTGTTTCTGATCTCCAGGCACCCATTTTGTCTGCTGTGTGTCTGTGCGCTGCTGCTGTGGTGGTGTGTGCTGCCACTCTTTCACACTGTTGGCTGTTCATTAGCTGCTGGCATGTGCAAAACAGTGCCTTCACCCCCATGTGTTGATGCAAGGCATCCGCCATTTGCTGGCAAGTCATTCCTGTGTTGGGACACAGTGTTTGTCTGGCTGTGACCTAGGCCATATGGGCAGAGGGCATTGTTGTCTGCTTTGGAGTCGCACTATGTGATTCTTGGTGCCCACACTCCCGCCATCCGGGTTACCGTGTCATGTGTTGTTGTCTTCTGTGGCCTGTGACTTGACATTGTCCAGCTGGGTGCATGGGGCATGGTGGCAGCAGTGGCATGTGCCTGCTCATGGAGTGTGGTTGAGTAATGCGATGGCTTGTGGTGGTTGCGTGCCTGTTAGTAATTTTGTTTGTGGTTGCAGTTCCCCCCATGTGAGGTGCGTTGTTTGTGTACTCACCCGGGTCTCGGAGTCCTTCTACTCCTTCAACTGCCTCCACCGGCAGTATGGCCATCACCCTCTCCTCCCAGGGATGGTACTGTACGGGTCTGCGGGAGGGCCCTCCTCCGGTGGCGTTGGCCTGGTCGTGTTCCTCCTGTCTCTTGGCTCTGACCCTCCTCCGCAGATCGTACCACCTGTTCTGGCAATCCTGCTTGGTCCTCCTGGTGTCCGCAACAGCATTCACAGCATCGACGATGGTCTGCCACATGGCTGTTTTGGCTGCCTGGCTGGTGCTTCTGACCAATGTTCCAAAGATCTGTGGCTCGACTCTGAGGATTTGATCAACAAGGACCTCCAACTCTCGGTGACTGAACTTTGGATTCTTGGTAGTGGGCATGGTGAGGGGTGTGGGTGGGGATGGTGTGGGTGTGGGGGTGTGTGGATGTTGGGGGGGGGTGTGGATGGTTGTGTGTGTGTGTGAATGTGATGAGAGGGTGTTTGTGAGGGTGGTCGTGTGAAGGTGTGCAAGTGTAAGATGTGGTGTCGCTTGTAGTCTGGTTCTGTGGTGTCTGGCAGCAGTGGGTCTGTTGCAAAGGCTCATGGTTTGTGTGTGTGGGCCCTTTTTATTGGTCCATGGGTGGGTGTGGCAGTGTTTGAATTTTGGGTGGGTGTGTTATAAGGAGTGGTGGTGTATTGGGCCTCTGTTTGTTTTTGACAGTTGCAGGTCAGTGATTGTGTTATTTTAGTGGTTGTTGGCCATGTTTAGTGGCTGTGTGCCTTTCGAATGGTGTATTGTTGAGTTGTTTTGTTTTGTCCTTGTTGTGTACGTGCGTTTTGAGCGTGTGTACGGTGTGTACATGGGCCATTTGGTTGTACGATTTGGTCCTTGTGTGTGGCTTTGCACGACTCGTACATGCGGTTGTGATGTTGGGGCATGGGGTGCGCTCCGTACTTAGGAGGTTGTGTTGGGGGTGCGCCAGGAACGTACTGGGGTGGGGGTACGACTGGAACGTACTGGGGTGTACATAGACGGTGGTACGACACGTACAGGGGTGGGGGGGTGTACATAGACGGTGGTACGACACGTACAGGGGTGGGGGGGTGTACATTGACGGTGGTACGACACGTACTGGGGTGGGGGTACGACTGGAACGTACTGGGGTGTACATGGACGGTGGTACGACACGTACAGGGGTGGGGGGGTGTACATTGACGGTGGTACGACACGTACAGGGGTGGGGGGGTGTACATAGACGGTGGTACGACACGTACAGGGGTGGGGGGGTGTACATTGACGGTGGTACGACACGTACTGGGGTGGGGGTACGACTGGAACGTACTGGGGTGTACATAGACGGTGGTACGACACGTACAGGGGTGGGGGGGTGTACATAGACGGTGGTACGACACGTACAGGGGTGGGGGGGTGTACATTGACGGTGGTACGACACGTACTGGG
The DNA here is from genome assembly GCF_964204655.1 of Triturus cristatus. Classification (NCBI taxonomy): domain Eukaryota; kingdom Metazoa; phylum Chordata; class Amphibia; order Caudata; family Salamandridae; genus Triturus; species Triturus cristatus. Next base: position 408,199,142 of record NC_140593.1, read on the forward strand.
GTGGGGGTACGACTGGAACGTACTGGGGTGTACATAGACGGTGGTACGACACGTACAGGGGTGGGGGGGTGTACATAGACGGTGGTACGACACGTACAGGGGTGGGGGGGTGTACATTGACGGTGGTACGACACGTACTGGGGTGGGGGTACGACTGGAACGTACTGGGGTGTACATAGACGGTGGTACGACACGTACAGGGGTGGGGGGGTGTACATAGACGGTGGTACGACACGTACAGGAGTGGGGGGGTGTACATTGACGGTGGTACGACACGTACTGGGGTGGGGGTACGACTGGAACGTACTGGGGTGTACATGGACGGTGGTACGACACGTACAGGGGTGGGGGGGTGTACATTGACGGTGGTACGACACGTACAGGGGTGGGGGGGTGTACATTGACGGTGGTACGACACGTACAGGGGTGGGGGGGTGTACATTGATGGTGGTACGACACGTACAGGGGTGGGGGGGTGTACATTGACGGTGGTACGACACATACAGGGGTGGGGGGGTTTACATAGACGGTGGTACGACACGTACAGGGGTGGGGGGGTTTACATTGACGGTGGTACGACACGTACAGGGGTGGGGGGGTGTACATTGACGGTGGTACGACACGTACAGGGGTGGGGGGGTGTACATTGACGGTGGTACGACACGTACTGGGGTGGGGGTACGACTGGAACGTACTGGGGTGTACATGGACGGTGGTACGACACGTACAGGGGTGGGGGGGTGTACATTGACGGTGGTACGACACGTACAGGGGTGGGGGGGTGTACATTGACGGTGGTACGACACGTACTGGGGTGGGGGTACGACTGGAACGTACTGGGGTGTACATGGACGGTGGTACGACACGTACAGGGGTGGGGGGGTGTACATTGACGGTGGTACGACACGTACAGGGGTGGGGGGGTGTACATTGACGGTGGTACGACACGTACTGGGGTGGGGGTACGACTGGAACGTACTGGGGTGTACATGGACGGTGGTACGACACGTACAGGGGTGGGGGTACGACTGGAACGTACTGGGGTGTACATGGACGGTGGTACGACACGTACAGGGGTGGGGGGTGTACATTGACGGTGGTACGACACGTACAGGGGTGGGGGGGTGTACATTGACGGTGGTACGACATGTACAGGGGTGGGGGGGTTTACATTGACGGTGGTACGACACGTACAGGGGTGGGGGGGTTTACATGGACGGTGGTACGACACGTACAGGGGTGGGGGGTGTACATTGACGGTGGTACGACACGTACAGGGGTGGGGGGGTTTACATGGACGGTGGTACGACACGTACAGGGGTGGGGGGTGTACATTGACGGTGGTACGACACGTACAGGGGTGGGGGGGTGTACATTGACGGTGGTACGACACGTACTGGGGTGGGGGTACGACTGGAACGTACTGGGGTGTACATGGACGGTGGTACGACACGTACAGGGGTGGGGGGGTGTACATAGACGGTGGTACGACACGTACAGGGGTGGGGGGGTGTACATTGACGGTGGTACGACACGTACTGGGGTGGGGGTACGACTGGAACGTACTGGGGTGTACATAGACGGGTGGGGGTATACATATACGGGGGGTACGTGTCGGACGTACGGGGGCTGGGGGGAGTGTTGGGCGCGTATGCGGGCACATGTCTCCATGGTTGCTATTGGTGTTCGGTGCGGACAGTGTTTTTTCCATACGGTTGTAGGCTCGGACGCACGGGATGGATCGTGATTCTTCGGTCGGACTTGGATTTTTACGTTTGTAAGGTAAATCGTCCGAGGACGTGTCGGACACATTTTCCGACCCGAGGACGTGTGGGGAATGATTCCCGGTGCGGGTCGTATGGACTTTTTACCATGCGAATCGTGATTGCCAGTTCGTACGGCATTTGTACGATTCGTACGGTAAAAAGACCCGATACGAGTCGCACGGGGGAATTTTTTGCCGGATCGTGATCGGCACCCTGGTGTTGTTCACTTGGATGGACTGTGGGTTGGTTCTTTTAGTATACACCATTACTCTTCTTCTAAACGAGGCTGATAGGTCATACAGACGATGACCAGTGGTTGAAATTACGCTTCATACAGCTGTTGTTTGATCAACTACATTAGTCCACATCACATTGTGCACCCCACATCAGTTTCTGCATGATCATTGCTTTAAGAAACAGTCTCGAGGATGCTCTATTCATGAGAGGTAAACTTGATGTTTACAAGATACGCACATTTTATAGACGGGGTGAGAGTCACCAATCCATGATTAAAGAGAAATTGGTTGAGGTGCCATCAACGCAAACATAACATTTTAGGGCATTGAGCAGAGTTAATTTAGCCACTGCACTTAAACCCTTCCAAGAGTTACTTGATTACATTTCCAAGTGTTTTCAAGACAAAATTAAATCAATTCACTTAATAAACTTAGCCGCATGGAGCACGGTTTACCATCCTCTCTGAATCAGATTTCTGAAGATTCCTAGCAACATGTTTGAACTGCTGTTAAAGCAACAGCATCGCCCTGGTGCATGAAAGGAACAGATGTGGCCACTCTTTGGAGACAGTGGCCATCACTCTAGACAAACACATGGTCAGTTGTCTGGTGGCTGGTGGCTGGTGAGGGTGAAATCCTCTATGTGGATCCCTTACTTCACACCTTGAACAGTCTTACTTAAAAGCACACCACAATCACCCATCATGTTTAAAAGCCCTCTCTTGACCAAGATGATCCAGGTCATTCTAAACTGATACTGAATCTTTAACACCCTGCCAAGCTCTTTGAGCGAGCAGTAACGGCAGACGCAAAAAATAGTGTTGAAAGAAATGCTCTGATGGTTTCAGCATCAGGTGGATTTAGACAACTTTAAGGAATGGCATTGATCCAACTTGCCCTGGTAGCTCTTTGTGGGACCTAGATTCAGGCCGTGTAGTTGCCATGATTTTGTTTGGTTATGAGCAGCTTTGTGTGCTGTCCCACACAGCTGGGCGTGGCAGATGTGGCTGTGGCACAGATTCATTGTTTTCTCATGGATAGATCAGAGACTGTAGTATGCCACCGTCCACGTCATTCTTTTCAAAATATCACCAGTGTGGCATTGCGGGGTTCAGCTGCTTTGCAGATCACATATATTTATGGTCCCACTTAAACATTAAATTCCACATTAACAATGTCTAGAGACAGACGAATGCTGAATGAATGATTATTTCTAAAACGATCTATCTAAAACCGATGTTATAGTTTTGCCACTTGACAAGAAAATCCGACAAAGTCAAAATGGCCAAATAAAGGTCACGCCCTTAATTCCTGTGTTTCCCACACACAGTATTGGTTGATTTTTGGTGCAGGCCTCAGTTTCACACCTCAGATGGTCTAAAAAATGACATTAACTTGCTGAATCCACCTAAGGACTCATTTTATATTCACCTTGAATATTAGTCGTCACTTCTCAGGTTGGCTGATGGTTTGTCTTTGTCCATACGCTCGACGTGAAACTACTAAATAGGACAGGAGTGCTCATATTAATGCCATTTGCGTAGTGAGCTGTTTTTTTGGTAAGGCTAGGCCGATATTTATAAGTCAATTATTTTCACAATAGATTTAATCCAAGACACTACAGGCACTTGTGGGTGCTGATGACAATGTTGATTGTGATAAAAGTGTGAAAAATCCTGAGAGTTCTTGGAATCACAAACCACAACAGTTGAAGGACAATATAAGGCTGATGCACATCCTGAAGACGTGCTTGTTTTCTAGTTAGGCTAAGAATTTCTGTTGTTGCATTATGTCGCGATAAAGGCATTCTGCCTATATCTCTGGGAATGACAGTGAAATAATGTGCTCCAAGTAGCCCCTCATCTTTTCTCCTGGCCACCATCTGTGCTTATGCACAATTTAGCGTTGTATTTGAAGGTATTACGGTGGCATTTGGAGATTGTAATGGATCCTGTGGTGCAGTTGGTGTGATGGTAGTTATGAACCTGGTGTCACACTTGTTCATGCAGCTGATGTCAGAGCTGCTGTTGGAGATGATGCTGGTTTTGAAGCCAGCGCTGACTGTTGTGCACTAAAGTCAATGGCAGAACTGGCCATGTGATCTCTGTCATGGCTGCTGCGATGAATATCTAGTTGTGGACGCGACACCAGCTGTAGGTATAGATGGGCCCGGTGGGTGCTTCCTGTGTGAATGTCCTAGTACACAGTGCTGTCAACCAATCTCATAATGAGTCTGACCCATCCATTCTTCTGCTCGTTGCTTATAAAGGCATCCATCCATCCTTCCACCATCTTCATGTTATCACCGATTAACTGGCTGACGTATGTCTTACACTATATTGGCTTTTTATACCCCAAAATGGAATTTAGATGCTAGTGACCATGGGACCTCGCCCTGAGGCCTAGATCAATTACGCCTTTATCAAATGTTTTTTATAAACACTGCATTGAGGAGAAGGGCACATGGCTAGAGAAGACTTTTCATAGTTGTGTCACCTGCACACAAAATCACTACCTACGTCACAGAAAGTCTGATGTTGCAAATGGTTAGCCAGCTTGAGATGTAACACAGGCGGCTGCAGGGCGTGGTGGCCCCCAGCACTTCTGGGGGGGCTTGACCTTTCAGGGGGCCCCATTCAGCCTGATGCCAATGAATGTCTGTACGATTATGGAGACTCAGGCGTCCCTCATCACATTCTGTAGGGGGGGGGGGCATTATTTTTCATTATGCAACTGAGCACCACAAGGGGAGTAGAGTCCTCTGCCGCCCAAGTGAGTAAAGACAAGATGTTATAGACCTTTGACTCCAAGGCATGCAACCGAGTCTTGAAACACGATGCCATTATGGGCACTTTCCAGACTTTGAGCATGTGCTTTCATTTCCTCTAAAGCCCCGCCAGAGGGATTCTCATATTATCTGCATATGCCTCTCACTTAAGTCACCATGAAACATTAAACCTTGAGACAAAAGAGAACCCTCGTCAAACATAAGGAAATATCAGTAGTCATTTGCTCAAACTCTCTGGGCACGCCCTGTTCGGCCTGATTTCCAGACCAATAAAAATCGTTCGATTTCCTGTTAACATTATACCTTACCTTTGTTGCATACAGTTGCTGATCTGAGATACTATTTTCATACAAACAACATTATGCTTGCACTTATAACGTGAGCAATCGCCTCTTGTTCGAAAAAGTGCTTGAGTAAAAATCAACATTAACAAATTGGTGATTTTTAGAGGTGAACAAATTAAAAAGTCATGTATCTCTGCAAACTATAGATCTTATTCTGAAAATTGTTCCCTGTTCATATTTTGATTAAAAGCGATTAATTTGATGAAAAAGAGCAAGTTTAAAGCCTGGCCTTGAGGCTCCCAGCCTTACTATACTCAAGGCTGCGTCTGGAAATATTTTTAAGAAATGAAATGGCACTGTACAATTAATGTTTACGTTTCTTAATTAGTTGACATCACGTCAGTATTTGACTGGGGATGTTAAAAATGCTTCATCTCTGTGTAGTGTCTAGGAACATTGTTTAAATGTGGGTATATAGCAAAATGACAATTAATATCCCATTAGGACATTTTACAGCCGGAGGGCTGTACTGTAAGCAAAACCGGCAGACATCGGCATAATCTGACTCTTGTGCAGTTTCTTGTTAAAAAACATAAACACGATTTCAAGAAAATCAAAAAAATCAGCCTGTAATAGGAGGGACAGTTTTTGCAAGCAGTGCAGTTTAGCTTGGCTTTGGGTCATATGTGCACATCAAACTGTAACAATAAACCAGGCTGGCATGTTTGCTTTTTCTTTCATCTGATAATCTGGAAATTATGTCTTCCCACTTTAAATTGGCCATCTCGTTTCTGCATGACATCTAAAGCAGAAAATCCTCGTCCCCCAGAATAGGCACGAGCTGACAACGTGCGTGACTCACGCATCTGACGCACGGGGACTTGCCGTGATGAAGACGAATCGCTCCTGTTTTCAGGCAATCAGATTTCCCAGCAGCCACAAACCTCTTTTCACTGTCTGCTGTATTTAAAGGAATCCCTGGCTAAAGGCCTATATTTTACAAGGTAGGCTTAAAAAAGAAAATGAACACAAACATATTATTACAAAGCGATCTCATGGTCTGCAATTCGGTAGTCAAGCCGGGGGGGGGGGGCGGGAATTGAAAGTGACAGAGACAGTTTACAGGCAGAGTGCTTAAATAATGACGGGTGCCACTTAATTTAAGGCAGAATGACTGACTCTAAATATCTGAGTGTGTAGCATCAGTACTGAGTATTTTGGCCCATTGCGAGAAAAAACTATTTTACATCTCAATTATGAAATTCATAATTTAATTTTCGTTAAAGGGACAGAAACACATTACTATATTGTCACTATTCGTTTATTTTAACGGATCAGATGTTCAACTGTAGCTTTTCGGGTTGTTTTGAATAGTTTTAAATTGTATTTGTGGATTCATCTTCTTGTTAGAATTTTCACCAGAAGTTGGAGCTATTTTCCTTTGCTGCCCAAATTTAAATCTCATTCTTGATGAGGTGATGAGGGATAACATAAATTAACTAAACTCTAAGGAGACAGCTATGCAAAACTAAATATAACTGTGCTAGTTAAAGTCCATGGGGGCCTACATTATCGTAAAACATCAAAGGGGCCCAAGTAAAAGAGTACTAAAAAAACACAAAAAGGTCACAATAGCTTCAACCTTTATCTATGCGTGTATTAATTGGACCAGGATTTAAACGAGTAAGATTTGTGGGTGATAGTGATCGATCTGATAATAGGGTCTAGGCCGGTGGATCTTCACAATTTATAGTTTTTTGGAGCGTAGTTGTTTCTAGGGGCAGTCATTATAAGGGTGTGTGAAAAAGTGAGTTGTTGGTTGACTGGGATGTGCGCCCTGGTCAAGCAGCAACCGCAATCCTTGTTAGGGTGAAGCACAAGGCAACCCTAAATTTACCTGTGCTCAACCCTCTGGTAGCTCGGCACAGAGAAGTCAGGCTTAACTTAGAGGCAATGTGTAAAGTATTTGTGCAACACTTCAAACAGTAGTAAAGTGAAAACACCACACAAAAAGGATCTCACACCAAGTTAGAAACATAGAGATTTCTTTAATAAATAACAGAAGGCCAAAACGACAAACATCCAATCAATAGAACTGGAGATATGCAATTTTTTAAAGATGTTAGTGAAAATAGCTCCAAAAAGCACAAACTGTAGACATTTTGTCGTACCCGACCAGGACAAAGGCACAAGTTCAGGCCGACTGCAATGGAGCACAGACCAGCTTATGGGGCTCAGTTAGGCCCACTGAACAAAGTACCTTAAATCTTAGTTTGTGGAGCATTGCAAGGATCCGCATTGATAGTGAACTGGGCAGCTGAAGCGAGGCATGGGTGCCAAGAATAAATTAAGGCTGTGGTGCGAGGGCCTGCGTCATCGGGGATCCAGTGAAAAGGGCTTTCAATGTAAAGTCTGTCATTGAGGATGTGGCGTGTAGTCCGGGCGATGAGTTGGTTCTGAGGAGTTGTGGGGCTGCAATGCAGAGTCTGTCATCAAGGCTGCCATCGATGAGGGATGCACAGAGGATGTGTCTCATAGCTGCATGTCAGAAGGCATTGCGTGTTACAGCGGTGATACCTGTCTTTACAAAGGGTCCTATTCCGCAGAAGCGGACATGCATCGGTTCTGCTCGGGGTTGCGCTGCGCAGCAGAGGAGATGTGTCAGTTCTGCTGGATCCACAGAGGTTGTCAGAGCATCTTTAGTCCACTTCCAAGGGTCCAGGACTGTGGTGGCACTACTTGACAGGGTAGACTCACAGATGACGGTCCAGGTGCAAATGCAACATTGTTGGAACCATGTGGTGTCCCTGAGGCTTCAGATCAGGAGGCGAGCCAACTAGCCTTTGGACTCACTCTGGGTTCTATGTTCAAGAGGTGCAGGCCCAGTCCTTCGCACTCAGGCAAGAGGGCAGCAGTCAGAAGGTCAGCACAGCAGGGCAACAGTTCCTTCAGAGCAGCAGTCCAGCAGAGTGGCAGTCCCTGTGGCAGCACAGCAGTCTTTCTTCCTGCCAGAGTATCCACAGGTCCAGAAGTATACTGAAGAGATGGTGTATGAGGGCCAGTATTTATACCCAGTTTTGCCTTTGAAGAAAGTGGGTAGAAGCTTCTAGAGGCATGCACAGGTTCTCTGCCTGCCTCTCCCTGGCTCCAGACTAACTGCAGGGGGTGTGCAGCCCTTTATATGGAGACAGGAAACAGCCTAATCAAGTGTAAATGGGGCTGGACCTAGGTCATCTCTCCCATCCTGCCAATGATGGTCCATCCAGTCACACCTAAGCTTCAATTGTCTGTGACTGTCTAGGAGGAAAACACAAAGCCCAACTGTCACTCACACCCAATTTAATGACCCAGAGAAATGCTGCAGGCACCAAATGGATAAGGCAAGAAAATATATTACACTTAAAAGATGTAATAGGGTAATTCCAATGGTATCCTATGGAAGAGGTAGGCCTTGCAATGTTAAAAAAATAATTTAAGAGTTTTTCACTACCAGGACAAGTAAAACTTAAAAGTGAATGTCCAACGTTTTAAATATATTGCACCCTGCCCTTGGGGCTGTCCAGTCCCTAAGTTAGGGTGACTTATATCTATTAAAAAGGAAGGTTTGGCCTGGCAAATGGTTTGTTTTGCAAGGTCAAAATGGCTTTTATTAACAAAATGGCAGTTTAAAACTGCACTCACACAGCCTACAATTACATGTTTAAAGTGATACTTAAGTGGGTGGCACAATCAGTGCTGTAGACCCACTAGTAGCATTTAATAAACAGGCCCTGGGCACAGGTATTACCACCTTGCTAGGGAATTACAAGTAAATTAAATATGCCAATTTTGTATATGCCTATTTAACATGTTTTAAGGAGATAGCACAAGCACTTTAGCGCTGGTTAGCAGTGGTAAAGTGCACAGAGTTCTACGGCCGGCAAAAACAGGAGGTCTGAGGGCAAAAAGGCAGGGGGGAAAACCATGCCAAGGATGCCAGGTCTAACAGGCTTAATATAGCAAGGGGGTGTGGGTCATGGTGAAGAATTTTCTCAGAGGTAAAAGCTCCTGCTAAGTGGTAGGGAACTCTAGTGGCTGAAGTGGGATACATAGTCATCAGAGATTCTTGTTGGATTTTTTTTGTAAATTGTACCTTTGTGACTTTTAGAGTACTTTAGAATATTTTCATTGGCTAATGGTCATCAGTCTTGACCCTGTGCCTCATGGGAACAGTCCACCCCGAACTGCCAAGCCAGGTCCTCCCTGGACTGGAAACAAACATCTAGGACCAGTTTCGGGGTTTCACCCCTCTTCAGCCAGGATAGCTTGATTCCAGTGGTATGGAGAGCACGGGACCCACGTCTGGGCATACCCGTCCCACTCGGGGTGACAAATGCAAAAACATCAGTTGATGGACAGAATGCAGAACAATGTCATACATTCACCCCAGTACAGAGATCTGGGCCTAAATCCATCATTTTTGTGCTCATCATGCCATTCTAGTTTGAACCCAGCCATATGCAAATCAGTCTTGACCCTGTGCCTCATGGGAACAGTCCAGCCCGAACTGCCAAGCCAGGTCCTCCCTGGACTGGAAACAAGCATCCTAGGACCGGTTTCGGCGTTTCATCCCTCTTCAGCCAAGATAGCTTGATTCCAGTGGCATGGAGAGCACGGGACCCACGTCTGGGCATACCCGTCCCACTCGGGGTGACAAATGCAAAAACAACAGTTGATGGACAGAATGCAGAACAATGTCATACATTCACCCCAGTACAGAGATCTGGGCCTAAATCCATAGTTTATTTGCTCACCATGCCATTCCAGTTTGAACCCAGCCATATGCAAATCAGTCTTGACCCTGTGCCTCATGGGAACAGTCCAGCCCGAACTGCCAAGCCAGGTCCTCCCTGGACTGGAAACAGGCCTGGCTGATGAGGGTTATGAACCCGAAAACGGTCCCAGGATGCTTGTTTCCGGTCGAGGGAAGACATGGCCTGGCAGTTCAGGCTGGACTGTTCCCATGAGGCACAGGGTCAGACTGATTTGCATATGGCCATGTCTGAACCGGGGTGGTGGAGTGAGCTAAAGATTGATGATGGATTAAACCCAGATCAGTTGAATGGGGGTGAGTGCTTGCAATGTTCAACACTCCGTCCATCATCCTCTTTGGTTTTGCTTTGTGCGCCCTAAGTTGGCAGGGTATGCCCGGACGTGGGTCCCTTGCTCACTTTGCCACTGGATTCAAGACAGCCTGGCTGATGAGGGTTATGAACCCGAAACCGGTCCCAGGATGCTTGTTTCCGGTCCAGGAAAGACATGGCTTGGCAGTTCGGGCTGGACTGTTACCATGAGGCACAGGGTCAGACTGATTTGCATATGGCCATGTCTGAACTGGGGTGGCGGAGTGAGGTAAAGAATGATGATGGATTAAACCTAGATCAGTTGACTGGGGGTGAGTGCTTGCAATGTTCAACACTCCGTCCATCATCCCCTTTGGTTTTGCTTCACAATTGACTACAGCCATAGCCATCTGTTGTAACTTACATCTTTGAAGTCCAGTTCTACTGAACAGCCCATGCAAACAGTTTTTTAAAAACATCCTTTTGTTCCCTGCTAAACATTCCTAACTACTACGCCAGTGAAGGGAATGGGGTTTATTCGTTTTTTGAGAAAGATGGCAATTATTGACTGTTGGAAACCGGGCAACCGGGTTAGCAGTCACCAGGTTCCCAGCACAGTGGTAGCTTGGCTCGAGCGGTTGGGGGTCAGGCACCGTGTTAAGCGTACGTCACACCCTCACAATAACCATGCGTTCATCCGTTCCAAAAACGACACTACACCGTAAAAATTATGCAAGTCAAGTTGAAAATATATATGTCTTTATCTTATTTTCTCTTAGTTGCAGGTTTCAAAACATACATACAATACCATAAGACTTTTCTTGAAAATAGCAGGTCAAATAAATAATACCACAGTGGGGTTTCAATAAATAGGATCAGGTCATAAATAAACACGGAATAAATAGGGGTGCAATAAATACAGATGGCAAATAAATACAGTCAGGCAATAAATACAGTGCAGGAATAAATTAGTGGAAGACAATAAATAAAGCACCCTCAATGACTTAAATAACACAATCAATGACAATTACAGCTCACAACCCTTTCACGAGGTAGTTTGGTTTTACTTTGCCCAAGTACAGCTTGTGGTCATTTGGATGACATGGGGGTGTCCCACCTAGATTGGTCAGGGCTGGGCCTGAACTGAGGTAGAATAAGGGTAACCTAAGGATCTGGTTCTCCCAAAATACACAACCCCTCACAGAGGTCACTGCACCAGTCTCAGTTCACCCCTGGCACTCCCAGGCTGGTTCTAACACCCCTCTAGCCCCTAGAATGGTCTTTTAGGGCTCCACGGGGCCTCAGACGCCCCCTCTACCACTTACTGCCCTTTTCACGATGATCGGCTCCGCTCGGCGCCGTGTCGATGTCGTGAGGCGGCTCCGGCTCGATGTCGCTGGGCGGCTCCGGTTCGGTGTCGCTGGGCGGCTTCGGATCGATGTCGCTGGGCTGTTCCGGATCGATGTCGCTGGGCTGCTCCGGCTCGATGTCGCTGGGCGGCCTCGGCTCGATGTCGCTGGGCTGCTCCGGCTCGATGTCGCCTTCCGGCGTCGCAGGGTCACGGTCTCCCCGCTTCCGGGTGTCTCCGGAGTGCGACCTCCACTCCCGACATCCGGCGCGCTACACCTCAGATTCCGGCGTCTCCGGAGTGCGATCTCCACTCCCGACCTCCGGCGCGCTTCACCTCAATCTCCGGTGACTCCGGAGTGCGATCTCCACTCCCGACCTCCGGCGCGCTTCACCTCGACCTCAGGTGACTCCTTACTCGACCTCCGGTGCCTCTCCACGACCTCCGTCGGCGCCCTCTCTCGACCTCTGACGGCTCCGGGTACGACATCTGCTTTCTGTCAGCACCGCCTCTCCACCTCAGGCCTCAGGTCTCCAGGCTTCTCGACGTCAGGACTCCAGGAGGACACCGCTAAACAGGTCAGGAGCTTGCTGGTCTTCTTCTTTAAGGCCTCTTCACAATATTTAGGTCCTTAAGATGGTTTTTCTGGTCTTGGTCCCACACAGGGCTCTAGGCTGGGCTTGGTCAGTAGGGACTAGCATCAAGGGTGGGTTTCTGGACCCCACTCCAAGCACTGGTTTCCACCCCTGCTTCCTTACTCCGACCTCCTTCTGAACTGGTCCTCTCTCCTCTCTAGTCAGATGCCAACTGCCACACTGAGATGGCCTCCCAACATTCTAAACTGCCTCTCCCTGTCACAGGGTTCCAGAATGTTACGGAAGGTTCTAGAAATCTCCAGTGGGTTCTGATGATGTCACAGGTGACAATGGGTGGCCACCATTTTGTGTCTCAGGCCCTCAGACAGAAGTTCCAGGGGTAGGGAAAATGGCTCCCTGACCCTGAATCAACACTAAAAAGTCTGGTGGTTCCCAAAAAGGAAAAATTATAACAGGGTTTGAGGCAAAAGTGGGACAAAATAAATAATGATGAGGAGGGACCACCCAAAGGGCTGACAGGTCTAACACGCGTCCCCCCCAGCTGAAAGTGGGGAGAGCTACCCAACCCCTTGGGAGTTCTCATCACTAAGGCGGAAATACCTTGAGAGACCGTCTGCATTGGCGTGGTCCACTCCAGGCCGATGTTCCACCTGAAAGTCCATTCCCTGTAGGGAGATAGACCACCTTAGCAACTTGGGATTCTCCCCCTTCATCTGCATCAGCCAACGAAGGGGTCTGTGGTCGGTCTGAACTAGGAAGTGCGAGCCAAACAGGTATGGCCGCAACTTCTTCAGAGCCCATACCACTGCAAAGGCTTCACGCTCTATTGCACTCCACTTCTGTTCCCTGGGAAGTAGTCTCCGGGATAGGAAGACCACGGGTTGATCCAGACCCTCTTCATTGAGTTGCGATAACACTGCCCCAATGCCATGTTCCGATGCATCCGTCTGGACAATGAACTCCTTGGAAAAATCTGGGGCCCTTAAGACCGGGGCCTCGCACATGGCTTGCTTCAGTTTCACAAAGGCCTGCTGACAAGCCTCCGTCCAGACTACCCGTCGAGGTTGTTTCTTGGACGTAAGCTCCGTGAGGGGGGCCACAATGGTCCCATACCCCTTCACGAAGCGGCGGCAATATCCGGTAAGGCCAAGAAAAGCTCGGACCTCAGTCTGTGTCTTGGGGGGTTCCCAGGCCATGATAGCCTCGATTTTCGCCTGGAGGGGTTGCACCGCTCCCCTACGCACCAAGTGTCCAAGGTACACTACCGACCCCTGCCCGATCTGGCATTTACTGGCCTTGATCGTTAAACCAGCTTGCTTCAGTGCCTGGAGAACAGTTTGCAGGTGACGCAGGTGATCCTCCCAGCTGTTACTGAAGACGGCAATGTCGTCCAGATAAGCAGCAGAGAAACTCTCCATTCCGGCGAGGATCTGGTTCACCAGACGCTGAAATGTGGCAGGTGCGTTCTTGAGCCCAAAGGGCATCACGCAGAACTGGTAGTGGCCCTTGGGCGTGGAGAAGGCTGACCTTTCCTTAGCTCCATCAGTCAGAGAGATCTGCCAGTACCCGGAAGTAAGGTCAAAGGTACTCAGATATTGGGCAGCTCCCAGCCGGTCAATCAGTTCATCCGCCCTCGGGATCGGATGAGCATCAGTCTTGGTTACTGAATTCAGTCCCCGGTAGTCCACACAGAACCTCAGTTCCGGTTGGGCACCCGGTGGTACAGCTTTTGGTACTAGTACCACCGGACTGGACCAGGGGCTGCTGGAAGGTTCAATCACTCCTAGCTCCAGCATCTTAGTGACTTCACTGTGAATGCTGGCCTTCACCTTGTCTGTCATCCGGTAGATCTTTGACTTCACAGGTGGGCTGTCTCCTGTGTCCACGTCATGGACACACAGGTGAGTCCTACCCGGAACAAGGGAGAACAACGAAGAGTACTGCCCCAGGACCTGGCGGCAGTCCTCCTGCTGTTCAGGAGTTAGGGACGGGGAGAGAATCACTCCCTCCACCAACCCATCCTTCTCTTGAGACGCAAATAAGTCGGGGAGAGGCTCGCTTTCCACGTCCTCTGCTCCGTCAGTCACCATCAGCAATATGACTTCGGGCGTCTCATGGTGGGGTTTGAGGCGGTTGGCATGCAGCACCCGTAGGGGCTGACGAGGGGTCTTCAGGTCCACCAAGTAGGTAGCCTTACCCTTCTTCTCCAACACCTCAAAGGGTCCTGACCAGCGATCCTGGAGGGCGCTAAGCTCTCCTGGTTCGATCACCCACACCTTCTGGCCAGGCTCCAACTCCACCGGGTGAGCATTGTGGTCATACCACGCCTTCATCACTGCTTGGCTGGCTTCCAAGTTGTCAGAAGCTTGCTTCCACAACTTAGCCATTTGGCTCCGGAAGGCCAGCATGTAGCTCACCACGTCCTGGGGAAGCTTTCTGGGAGTTCTTTCCCATCCGTCTCTCACCAGGCTGAGAGGTCCACGCACAGGGTGCCGATACAAACGCTCGAAGGGGCTGAAGCCCACTCCCTTCTGTGGCACTTCCCTGTAGGAAAACAATAGACAGGGTAGGAGGACGTCCCATTTCCTCCGCAGGCTTTCAGGCAGACTTCTGATCATGCCTTTCAAGGTCTTATTGAACCTCTCCACCAGACCATTGGTCTGGGGGTGGTAGGGAGTGGTGAACCGGTAGGTCACTCCACACTCCTTCCACATGGCCCGCATGTATGCTGACATGAAGTTGGTCCCCCTGTCGGACACAACTTCCTTGGGAAAATCCACTCAGGTAAAGATTCCCATCAGGGCCCTAGCCACAACAGGTGCAGTAATGGTCCTCAGAGGTATAGCCTCTGGGTACCGTGTGGCATGATCCACCAGAACCAGGATAAACCTGTGACCAGCTGTAGTAGGCGGATCTAACGGACCCACAATGTCGATGCCCACCCTTTCAAAGGGGGTGCTAACGACAGGAAGTGGTTCCAGGGGAGCTTTCAGCTTCACCCCTGTTTTCCCACTGGCTTGACAAGACACACACGTCCGGCAGTAGGTGTCGGACGACACTTTCAATTGAGGCCAATAAAAGTGCGGGACAAGCCGGGCAAAGGTCTTGTCTTGCCCCAGGTGTCCTGCCAAGGGGATTTCATGAGCCAATTCCAGAAGGAAGGCTCGGTAACGTTGAGGGACAACCAAGGCCCGTGACGATCCGTTCATGGGTGCCTTGGGTTCACTGTAGAGGAGGCCATCCTCCCAGTAAATATTGTAGTTCCCCTCAACGTTCCCTGCTGCCTGGGCTTCGGCCTGTCGCCTCAGTCCCTCAAGGGTAGGACACTCCTTCTGGCCCTTGCAGAATTCCTCCCTGGTCGGCCCTCCCTCCACGTGCCACTCGGCCGGGATGGGTAGGTTCTCCAGTTCGGTAACATCCCCCTCCGCGGACTCCTGGTCCACCACCTCCGGTGGCCTATCCGTCACACGGGGCGCGGATGCCGAGGCAGGCTCCTCCTGCCTTCGGTTCTTCCCTTGGTTGGCAGCCGGCGGTCCCTTTGTTACAGGGTCCCGCCTAAACGAACTCCCCCTCCGGGTAGTCGCAGACCTTGTGCTGACACAGGCCCAGTCAGGTGTACCCAGCATCTCAGCATGAGTCCGGTATTCCACCTCCTTCCAAGCATTATGCTCCATGTCATTCCCCAGCAGACAATCGACTGGCACGGCAGGGCTTACGGCAACTCGAAGTAAACCTGCAACCCCTTCCCATTCAAATGGAACCTCGGCCACCGGATAGTGACCCATTCTGCCGTCAGCCATCGCGGCAGGGTGGAGTACATGGGGAATCACCTGCTCTGGAGACACCAGTTGGCTACGTACCATAGTCATACTGGCTCCTGTGTCTCTCAGAGCCTCCCCTCTTTGGCCGTTGATGGTGACCCACTGCCCATACTTTGTGGTATTTGCGGGCACCTGGATCTTAGGAACCATCTCCCGTTCTCCCAGGGACACTAAAGTGACACCCGCCCACTCCCTTCCCTTATCTAAAGGCATCTCCTCCCCGAGCACTACACTAGCTACTCCGGGGGCCTTTCCTCCGATGGGAGGGGGTGGTCTTTTCGGGCACTTCACATCTCCCTTATAGTGTCCGACACCACCGCACTCGTAGCAATGGACAACCCTTGGCTGCTGACTCTGGCCAGGATTAGGGTTTCTGGGTGGGTTAGCCCTAGGGGTGAATCCCGTTCCCTTCCCTTGGGAACCATTTTGGGGGCCTTTAGAGAACTCCGTTTTCTTTTCCCCTCCCTCTTCTTCTGGGGGGTGCCCTGTCCGGTCTTTTGAGAGTCCCCTCCAGTCCCCCTTGTGGACACCCGGGTACTAGCCCAAATGTCCGCCTCCTCAGCAAGCTTCCGGGGATTGGTCCGCTTGCTATCCACCAGGTGTTGACGCAGTTCAGGGAAACATTTTTCGAGCAGGTGTTCCTTCAACATCAAATCAAACAACCCCTCGTAGTCCCTCACCTCACTGCCCTGTATCCAACCCTCCAATGCCTTCTTTGCATAGTCCAGGAAATCCACCCAATTCTGTGTGCCCAGTTTGTGGCTACCCCGGAACTTCTGTCTATACTTCTCGGGTGTTAGTCCAAACTTCCTCACGAGCGCCACTTTCATGGTGGGGTAGTGGGTCTGCTCATCCTGCTCCAGGGCCAATAATGTATCCCTACCAGCTGGAGGCATGTATTTATACAATCCCCCTCCCAATACTTCTCTGGAACCCCATGGACTCTTAATGAGATCTCATAGGCCGCTAGCCACTTGGCGATATCATCACGTGCACTATAGCTAGCTACTATGTCTTTTGGCAAATAGGGTTTGGATTCCCTGGTGATTTCTCTTTCTTCGCTGCCACCATTAGGAACAGTGTGTGCCCCGACCCGTAGGATCTGGAGATCTATCTCCCTGAGCCTCAACTCGTGAGCCATCCTCCGTTCCTCTTTTTCTTTCTCCAGCTTCGCCAAATCCCATGTGAGCTGTCTTTTCTCCCTCCGGTCAGTGAATTCTGCTTCTAATAAGCCGTTGCTAGAGACACTGCTGCCCTTCCTTGAAAGTGTTCTGGGCCCCGCTACTAGGTCCCCCACCTCAGGTTGGTACAAACCAGCCCCCTCGCTGTCAGGCTCTCCATCCCTGTCCTCCTTCTCAACCTTACTTTCTCGTCGTGCCTCCCACCAAGCCCTTAAGCTGGTCTGGAGCTCACCCTTCTTTGCACCTTGGGGACAAAACACCCCCTCTCTCTGACAAAACTCCCTGAGTTGGGTCACCGTGTAAGTTTCCAGATCCTCCAACACAAACTCCATTTTGCCCACTCAGGATAGAAGACAGTTGCTTACAGAAGCTATGCAGGGGGGTACCTTTTGTAATACCTCCTCCCACCACCAGAAGTAAATTTGGAAAAAACAAAACTCAAAATTAGGAAGTCCGCTTGGAGAAAACTCCCGGTGTAGGCCTATGGACTACCCACAGTTATTGTCGAGTGGACGCAAGCACAGCTCAATCCCACCACTGAACACCAATTTTATGTTGGAAACCGGGCAAACGGGTTAGCAGTCACCAGGTTCCCAGCACAGTGGTAGCTTGGCTCGAGCGGTTGGGGGTCAGGCACCATGTTAAGCGTACGTCACACCCTCACAATAACCATGTGTTCATCCGTTCCAAAAATGACACTACACCGTAAAAATTATGCAAGTCAAGTTGAAAATATATATGTCTTTATCTTATTTTCTCTTAGTTGCAGGTTTCAAAACATACATACAATACCATAAGACTTTTCTTGAAAATAGCAGGTCAAATAAATAATACCACAGTGGGGTTTCAATAAATAGGATCAGGTCATAAATAAACACGGAATAAATAGGGGTGCAATAAATACAGATGGCAAATAAATACAGTCAGGCAATAAATACAGTGCAGGAATAAATTAGTGGAAGACAATAAATAAAGCACCCTCAATAACTCAAATAACACAATCAATGACAATTACAGCTCACAACCCTTTCACGAGGTAGTTTGGTTTTACTTTGCCCAAGTACAGCTTGTGGTCATTTGGATGACATGGTGGTGTCCCACCTAGATTGGTCAGGGCTGGGCCTGAACTGAGGTAGAATAAGGGTAACCTAAGGATCTGGTTCTCCCAAAATACACAACCCCTCACAGAGGTCACTGCACCAGTCTCAGTTCATCCCTGGCACTCCCAGGCTGGTTCTAACACCCCTCTAGCCCCTAGAATGGTCTTTTAGGGCTCCACGGGGCCTCAGACGCCCCCTCTACCACTTACTGCCCTTTTCACGATGATCGGCTCCGCTCGGCGCCGTGTCGATGTCGTGAGGCGGCTCCGGCTCGATGTCGCTGGGCGGCTCCGGTTCGGTGTCGCTGGGCGGCTTCGGATCGATGTCGCTGGGCTGTTACGGATCGATGTCGCTGGGCGGCCTCGGCTCGATGTCGCTGGGCTGCTCCGGCTCGATGTCGCTGGGCGGCCTCGGCTCGATGTCGCTGGGCTGCTCCGGCTCGATGTCGCCTTCCGGCGTCGCAGGGTCACGGTCTCCCCGCTTCCGGGTGTCTCCGGAGTGCGACCTCCACTCCCGACCTCCGGTGCGCTACACCTCAGATTCCGGCGTCTCCGGAGTGCGATCTCCACTCCCGACCTCCGGCGCGCTTCACCTCGATCTCCGGCGACTCCGGAGTGCAATCTCCACTCCCGACCTCCGGCGCGCTTCACCTCGACCTCAGGTGACTCCTTACTCGACCTCCGGTGCCTCTCCACGACCTCCGTCGGCGCCCTCTCTCGACCTCTGACGGCTCCGGGTACGACGTCTGCTTTCTGTCAGCGCCGCCTCTCCACCTCAGGCCTCAGGTCTCCAGGCTTCTCGACGTCAGGACTCCAGGAGGACACCGCTAAACAGGTCAGGAGCTTGCTGGTCTTCTTCTTTAAGGCCTCTTCACAATATTTAGGTCCTTAAGATGGTTTTTCTGGTCTTGGTCCCACACAGGGCTCTAGGCTGGGCTTGGTCAGTAGGGACTAGCATCAAGGGTGGGTTTCTGGACCCCACTCCAAGCACTGGTTTCCACCCCTGCTGCCTTACTCCGACCTCCTTCTGAACTGGTCCTCTCTCCTCTCTAGTCAGATGCCAACTGCCACACTGAGATGGCCTCCCAACATTCTAAACTGCCTCTCCCTGTCACAGGGTTCCAGAATGTTACGGAAGGTTCTAGAAATCTCCAGTGGGTTCTGATGATGTCACAGGTGACAATGGGTGGCCACCATTTTGCGTCTCAGGCCCTCAGACAGAAGTTCCAGGGGTAGGGAAAATGGCTCCCTGACCCTGCATCAACACTAAAAAGTCTGGTGGTTCCCAAAAAGGAAAAATTATAACAGGGTTTGAGGCAAAAGTGGGACAAAATAAATAATGATGAGGAGGGACCACCCAAAGGGCTGACAGGTCTAACATTGACCAACCTCCTTCAAAGTTCAATTACTACAAAAGTTATGGAAAATACAAATTCAAATTTAAGGATTACATGCAATGATCTCTGTACCTTGTGAACACTATATATATCAGATCTGTTGAGAAAAGATGGCAAAATATACTTTTTGTTGTGTGAAGAAAGTACAAGCACAATGACCAAGATGCCCATTTTACAGTGTAAGGCAGATGCAGTGGAAAAATACATGAACATCTATTCCCAATACCCACTTAAAACGCTGCATCATGACTGCTAAGGGCAATCATCCACGTGCATATGTGGTTGCTCTCCATGTGCTCTGTTAGTAAAAATTTGTACCAGTGTTTCTGTAGTGGGATAGAAGATGTGGTTGTTTGCAAATAAAGCAGTAGGACCAGGCTAAGACAATGCACCAATACAGGCCCCAGTCTTCAGTGGAGGTAAAAATGATGTACAGTTAAGCAAAGCAATCTGAGTGTTCAAAGCAGCCAAAAAGTGTTTCTCACACAGGGCTGGGAACCAAAGCAGGTTTTCATACCAGCCTGTATTGCATCAAACCAGCAGTAATATAAGTATGCAGTGCTGCAAAGTGAGACTCCTTGCAATTGAGACCACTCAGAAACTGCTTCACCCACATTTCCACAGGACTGTTTATCATAATGTTGGACATTGTGATGCAAAGAATTGCTAAATAAATGCCTTTTCTTGGCTTTCCGAATAGCAGCTGGACAGTCAATGGATGTTGATTGGCAAATATGCCATGCATTGAAGAAGTGACATCATGCATCATTTCCCATCAAAGTTAACCCCATGTCCCATCCTTAGCCCCTCAAAAGCCTCCTATTTCCTGCTGTGTTGCTAAGTAAAATAGATGTAGCGGATGGGTATTGAAAGCAATTATAGGGTTTATAGCCCTGTTTACTTAATGTGCAGAGTCAAATGGAGAGGGCAAGAATTCACCATATCTACAAATATATGGCACATTCCTGCTCTCTCTGCGCTGAACGGTGCAAGGGGGACTGTGTTACAGGCAGGATTATTTGTGCAGGAAGGGTAAATTTCCTGAATAAAAACAAACATATATCTCCTCATTATGCCTCACCTGGGAAGGAGTAGTATGTTGACGTCTTCCAAGGTTTACACTTTACTATTGCTTAACCCCTTCCCCGCTCATAACGGAGCCGCTCCGTCATGAGCCACGGTTGCCGTGTGCTCATGACGGAACGGTTCCGTCATGTCACGGCCGTTGGCGGCCGCTCCGCCTACGTGGCGCTGTTTCCCCGCCTGTGCGGGGGGACAACGCAAATGGGCGGAGTCATGACGGAACCGTTCCGTCATGAGCACAGCTCAACCGTGGCTCATGACGGAGCGGCTCCGTCATGAGCACAGCGCCACCGCGCTGCCCCCCCGCGCCGCGGCGGAATTCCCGCCGCGGCGAAGGGGTTAAAAACCATGGGGGGATGCAAGAGAACAGTGCAATGGAGGAAAGTTAACGTGATGCAGTGAGCTTTATTGGTGACACACATTCACGTCAGTCATTTACAAGGTGCCAGGAGCAACTGCCCACCTTGGAATTCCCTTAGCCTTCCAATCTATCATGGAACCTCCAACATGAAACACATGCAAATGGAGTAGTTTCAATTATACCCTCTTTCAACATATCACTCAGTAATTCTTTAACACCATCTTTCACTGTTATGTTGTCTTGGTACAGCGTTTTCCTTCAATAAAAGTTTGTGAGCATACCCCTTTAAGCACCCTACAGATTTACCAGATACTTTTGCTGCTCCCTCCAACACATCAGTCAAATGTATGTCGTCCACAACCATTATCTGGTTGGTTGCTCTTAGATTTATAATTATATTAAGATCAAATTGATGCATCTGCCCTAAAATTGATGGCCCTCCCACAGAAACATACACTTTCCCTTTTGTGCATTGCATTCCAAATTGAATTCTTCCTTCCATGTAACTTTCAATCTCAATAGGTTCACCTTGAAACCCACCAGGATTGATGTCCCTTAGCTTTAACATAACTTTACCCCACTGTGCCTTGAACAACTGTTTGGGAATGATGGTGTACATCGAACTGGAATCGACCATGAGATATACCTCTTTCCCACACACTGCAAACTTTGCTACAGGTCTTGTTAATCTCCTGTTCTCACCTGTATTCATACATACACACTCACGCATGAAGTCTACACTTACAACAAGAATTCTATCACCACATTAACTGTCCTTCGCTTCTTCTATTGTCTCAGAGGCAGTGTGTAAAGCATTTGTGAACACATACTGTAATCCAGTGACAACACTACAGATGGACACCACACAAGTTTTATATCAAAAATAAGTATTCTTTATATAGATTTAACACAAGACCATAAACGACAAAAATCCACAATACTGTACTTAAAATGGTAGAATTAGATTAGTTCTCTTTAGATGGTAAAATGCGACACTTTGAGTCAATGTACCTTTGGATGTGTAACGCTATACAACGAAAGTGTTGCAGGGAAGGTGATGCGTCGGTTCCTGACACACAGGAACGGTGATGCGTCGATTTCTTACTGCCCTTCCGTGGCGATGCGGCCCGCAACGCCGTGATGCGATGAAGATCCGGTGCAATGAAACAAAGATGGCATCTTGTTGCGACACGATGCGTGCACGCCCGACGGCCGTGCAGTGACTCAGCGATTCTTCTGAGCCGCGACAGGCCCATCGACACGCTTCTCCGATGATGCGAGACATCTCAACTCAATGCGACAGCTGCAGCGGCGACACCCTTGTTCAGTGATGCGACGACAGCGGCTATGGCGGCGACACTCTTCGTTGATGATGCGAGACGCTTCGGCTCAATGCGACAGCTGCAGCGGCGACACCCTTGTTCAGTGATGCGACGACAGCGGCACGCTTCTCCAGTGGTTCAAGGCGCTTCGGCTCGATGCGACTGCTGCAGCGGCGACACCCTTGTTTAGTGATGTGACGACAGCGGCTGCGGAAGCGGCACGCTTCTCCGGTGATGCGAGACACTTCGTCTCGATGCGACAGCAGCAGCGGCGACACCCTTGTTCAGTGATGCGACGACAGCGGCTGCGGCGGCAACACGCTTCTTCAATGTTGCGAGACGTTTCTTTACGATGCGATGTGACAGCTACAGCGGCGACATCCTTGTTCAGTGATGCGACGACAGCGGCTGCGACGGCGACACGCTTTTTATTCGTGAGTCGCGCTTCCAGCTCCTTGCAACACGCAGTTCCTCAGAAGGCCCAATGCAGAAGCACGCACTTCCAAAGAACTCTTGGTGAGCTGGTGGTTGAAGTCTGTTGTCCCTGAGACTTCAGCAGGAGGCAAGCTCTTTTCTCAAGCCTTTGGAGATCCTTCACAAGTTGAATAAAGTGCATGCAAAGTTCCTTTCTCCTTTCTTTGGCAGTCAGGCAACCACTGCAGGCCAATCCCCCAAGCAGCACTTCAGCTTAGGTATAGTCTCTCTGGTTCCTCTCCTCAGCAAAGGTTTCTTCTTGTTTCCCAAAGTGATCTAAAGGTCTTGGGTTTGGGTCCCAATATTTATACCCCGTTTCTCTTTGTTCCCTGAAGGCAGAGAACCCTTTGCCTAGTCCAAACCAGTTCTGGTCAGTCCTGGAGCACTTTGTTGACAAGACTCCTTCTTTCCTTTCAGAGTGCAGGGCAGGGACATCAGACGCACCACAGGAGGTGGAGCCAACATTGTGGAGGGAAGGCACATCCCTATTCAGGTCCCAGGTGCAACTCCTCCCACCCATCTAGATGCAGATCTCTCTAATCAACCTTGTGCTGACTCACCCTGTCTCCTGGAATCCCCCAGCCCCTGTCACTCAAACTCCAGACAAGGAATACACAACCTAGCAGAGGCAGGTTTGGATGGTTGGAAAAGAAAATACCTACTTGCTAAAAGGGGTATTTTCAAACACAGAATGTTAAAACCAACTTCATTAAAAGATGTATTTTATCATTCTAAGTTCAGGCATTCTAAACTCTTATTTCTACCATGTTCCCTGAGTCAGTTAGGATTCTAAAATGTAATAATCAAACTGCCCATTCTGGCCAATGGGGAACATGTATTCTTGCAATAGTAAAACACGAAAATGGCTGTAATTCACTATTAGGACATGCCACATACACCAGGGCTTGTCCTACCTTATACGTACAATGCACCCTGCACTTGGGCCTACCATAGGGGTGTCTGAAATGAAGAAAGGGTAAGGTTTAGGGACTGGCAAGTGGGTGCACTTGCCCAGTCAGCATAGCAGTACCAGACTGCACACAGGCTCTGCAATGGCAGACCTTAGACACACTTTTACAGGTTGCTTCTGTGGGTGGCACAACCAGTGCTGCAAGCCCACCAGCAGCATTTGGATTACCAGCCCTGGGCACTCCTGGTGCACTGTACTAGGGTCTGACAGGTAACCCAAACCAGCCAATCATGGAATCACTAATTCACATATCAATTTACAATAGGGAGCACTTGCACTGTGGCACTGGACAGCAGTGGCCCAGTGCCCAAAGCATCTCACACCAGCAAAAACACGAGGCAACAGCAAAAAATGGAAGGGAGACCCACGCCAAGGTGCCAGGTCTAACACTGGTGAAACACCGTTTCCGCGCTTGAGGAGCTACCCCAACAGTAAGCCTTTGTGATAAAAGTTAAATGAGCACAGTACCTGAGTGAGATGAGTTTCCCAATCTGCACCACAAAAAGAGGAAGTGCCTTAGTCATCGGGTTCCTCAGTCGTCTTCAGTGTTCCTCACCACTACTCCAGCAATCAGCTCCAATATCCAGTACCTCTCACAGCTAGTTTACCTGACTTTATGCAAATAGGACAGTTCTGACATGGTTAATAGTCGGCTAGTTGAAAAACAAGATAATTCTACAGGCCAGATCACATAAATTACACCAGCTGAATAATTTCACAGTAGCCTTCGAAAATGTCTGCCACTCCGGGAAACTTTGAGCCAGCTTTATATTGATATGTATATTCACCAACAGGTTAAAAAATATATTTTTCTACTGGTCTCCTTGGAATCGGTGCAAACTGGCACACCCTTAACTCAGAACAGTTTCATTTGAAACAATGCTTTAGCATGTGGCAAAAATATACTCTTAGATGTTACAGCTGTTCATGAAGCTTATTCCCCAAAGAAGGTGTTTATAAAAAATAAGTATGAGCCAGATATACAAAAATTAGGAAGTGTGATTTGGAAATTGGGATTTTTGCCAAATCGCAATTAGGCAACCGCAGTTCCTAATGTACTAAAGACTTATTCTTAAAATAGTGATTCCTAGTGGGGCACAAATTGACCTACCTCATGAATATTAATGAGGTAGGTTGCAATTTGTGACCCACTAGGAATTGCTGCCATGACCGGGATGGTGGCTTGCTGGGGTCAGCAGACCGCCATGTCTGTGAATACTTTCAAATAAAGGAAAACAGGATGTGTTTAAAAAAAAAGATTATTAAACTTTTAGGTTTCATTTTTTAAGAGTAGGCAGTGGTCTGTGGGAAAAATTAATGTTTTGCAACCGTACCTTGGTTGCAAAGCATTAATACCTACTATAGGATTTGGTATTTGGAAGAGACTCCCGAAACATGTCCCTTCC
This sequence comes from Triturus cristatus, assembly GCF_964204655.1. Taxonomy (NCBI): domain Eukaryota; kingdom Metazoa; phylum Chordata; class Amphibia; order Caudata; family Salamandridae; genus Triturus; species Triturus cristatus. The sequence continues at coordinate 408,224,376 of NC_140593.1, forward strand.
AAATACCAAATTGGATTTGGTTTCCAAACACAAATAGTGATTCGGTAACAGGTTACACTTAAAATAGTATACTTGCGGTCGCAACCGTTTGCAACCTCAAAAATGCTGTGTGAATGATCGTAAATGTATTATTTTGTGGGTTTGCACTAAGTTTCCAGACATTACTGTTCCCAGTTTCCACTCCAGGAGTAGTTCCAGCCACATGAAAATCTCTGAGGTAGAAAATTATGTCTAGTGTGTAAAACCAACATTCGTAAGTTACAAAATGGGGATTTGTGCTTGCAAATAAAGTTACATGCACATGAAAGATAAACTTACAGGAGCGCATAAATTTGTATTTGGGCTCATAGTGTTCATATTAATGAAATATGTCATATTGCTTATTATTGTATGCCTATTCATTGTCCTCATAGAAGTTCAATATCTGAAGTCTGTGGGGATGTCTACATTACCATGCTCATTTAGAGATTGTTGTTAGAAACCAAACCCAAAACAGGGGCAACTGAGTGCTGAAAACATGCGGAAACGTTATTACCACAAGTTGTTCTCCATATATTTGCACAATAATTCCGGGGGTATTATATTGTAGAAACAACATCTGCTGTCAGATTGAAAGGCATTCGTTCAGTTCTACAGTCAGTTGAACCTGCTAGCCATGTAATCTGATTTGCTAATCCTTCCCTAACATATATTTGATTCTTACTCGCTACCTATTTTCTGCTAAAGGAAGACATATTAGATGCAGTAGTTTATTGTGCACTGTGTTGTAAGTTGTGTGATCATATAATATTTAGCTTTCTATATAAAATTAATAAAACATGAAATTTCGTTTTAGAAATGCAAGTTTCTGTCCAAATGCAGACCTATACCAACAACCTTTCTCTGTGCAGCAAATGGAAATTATTGCTTGAGACGCTAACGTAAAAAGTGCAGAATTTACATTAAAAGGTTATTATTCGACAGAACGAGTCCTGGAACATGAGACGCACATCTTACACTATCATCATGTGGCTGCGCGGTCATTAGTTCTCCAGCAAATGAGAAAAAGCTAATGAAGTATGGCCCCTATCGATCCTAATCCAGAAATACTTCAGCAGTGTAATAGTGCAGCTGAGCTGAACATTTCATCAGACAAAGATCTGAGTTAGGCATACAGTGTGTGTGCGTAATTAACCCGCTCACATCTGTATCAGGTGGATGCATGTCTTGCCATTCATTGGATCCACAGCCGCGCATGTTATTACATCTTTATGTGTTGCAATGTATAATGGGTAGAGCAGGTCTGAATATGGATA